>NW_023603184.1:90244876-92644876 GCF_014898055.3 Talpa occidentalis | reverse complement strand
GGACAAGCTAATGGGAAAGTAGAAATCACTTAACTGACTAGTCTTTCTGGCTTTCTCAGTAATCTGAAGTTTTGTTATTTGCACATTGTTTGTCTTTGTTGGATAAATAGTGCCCTACAGGAATTCCTGTCTTTAGATATTTTTGCCATTAGTAAAAACTTAAGTCTGGTTAGATAATAACTTAAGTGATTCTGTCAGTCTTTAAAATTATGTAACTTTTACAGAAAAAGAAGGCATTGCTAGAGTTTTCTGGATTGGCTTAAATCAGCTGTTCTCTGCTAGAGGCTGGGAATGGTCCAACCACAAGCCATTAAACTTTCTCAACTGGAGTCCAGGTAAATTCTCCTTCCCCAATTTACTATGCACAGAACAAACACTTCAAGAAATAAGAGCTTTCCCCTCACTGAGACATTGTAAATATCAAATCTTGACCACTCTTAATATGGTTACCTCTCAGGAGAATTTCTTTTCCCTACCCTTTTCTGTATTTTGATGTGTAGTTAAGTTGAATCACACCATGGACCACTGAACATTTGTCTCCAACCTCTGAGCAGGATGAACCCCACACAGGGCCCAAGAACTTAATGTGTGTGGCTGATGCCTACTATATTTCATCTACAGCATTGCTCTAATACAGAAATAGCCCTTCAAAAAAAACAGATTTATTTATGCATACAAGAACTGGTGTACAGGCCAGAGGTGGGGGGAGGGGGACGAGAGGATTCACCAGAGACACAGCAGGGATCAGAATAGGCACATCTATTGAAATACACTGCTGAGGGGAGCAGCGGGCAAGACCGAAGAGGTCTGCTGTGCCATGTGGATTGCTCCCAGGCTACCGGGGATTGAACTCAAGCTGCAGTGACTGCAGATAGCTTCATAGGTTGCATCTTAACCCCTTGCGCCACCAGGGAGGCTCAGAAATAGTCCTTTTTGCTTTTGAAACTCTCAGGATCTCCCTACTGTAGCATCCAAGTGCTGACAACATAATGGTTGTATTTTATTACACAGATAACTAAAAGAAAATTTCATAGTGAATAAAACAAACAAAACCTTAGTTCGCCAAAAGATATTTCCCCCAAAAGGTTTAGATACCATTTTAAAAAGAAGTCAGGTTTATGATAAATGTAGAACTAAATGTTAACCCTTCAGTACAAAATGTTCTACAACCATATAAGAAAATCAAGTGCAGTAAAATACTAGTAGGTCATTTTAATTAATGAAATTTTATTATTTGTAAATAAATATACTTTTCTCAGAAAATAGAATCTTAAAGATTATTTAATCTTTCATTTAAGACCTTTGAGGCATCACCAAATCATAATTAAATATTTTTATTTTATAGAGTAGACGATCAAGAGCTACTGACCATAGACTATGTCATGGAAGTTGTTGGGGGCAGAGGTTTGGTTTTTGGTTTTGGTTTTGTCTTTTAAGTTAACTGTGTGCTATCAGAACATAGTTCCCAGAAGCCTGTATTTTACAAAAAGACATATTTTAGCACATAATTGTCCCCTGAGATTTATACATTTTGATTTATTTACAAGTTTCAACTGTTTTATGAGCTCCCATGAAAGCAAATAAAATAGGAATATAAATTATTTTTTCTAACCACCACCCTAGCCTAAACATCTCTTTCTAACTCTTTGAAAATCCTGCCATTGAAGATATGTCTAGTGCACCGACAATAGGTGGATCAAGCTGTGCAAAAATGGATGCTGAGTCTGGTCTGTGGCACAGCTTTTCCTGTGAATCTCTACTGCCCTACATCTGCGAGAAACCACTAAATGACTCAGTGGAGTTAACAGGTATTTTTCTTACGTTCCTGTATACAACTATATTAAAATCACAGTTTTGTGAAGGAAATCCATTTCAGATACTATTTCCACCTAAACTTGGAGTGCAGAAAAGGATTTGATTTTGACCCTGTGGTTAGTTATCATCAACCATATGTAAATAAAGCCTTGGTTTGACATATTCCCACAGAAAGCGGAGATATGCTAGATAAATATATTTCTGTTCTTTTTTCTTCAAGCAGTGGTTCTCAAAGGGTGGTCCCCAGAACTAGAGCATCAGCATCATCTGTACAATTAGAAATGCAAATTCTTAGGACCTACTCTAGATTTCCTGGATTAGAAGCTCTGAAGGTGGGACCCAGCAATCTGTATTTTAAAAAGCCTTGCAGATGATTCTGATGCACACTGGTTTGAAAAACACTGCTCTATGTATTGCCTGTCTCTGTGAAATAAAAAATGATGGACACAGCCGTGCTCCCAGACTTTCCTATCCCCTTCCCCTCAATGCCCACCCCTCCTCCATCCTTCTTTGCCAGACTGATTCTTTAGGTCTTTGTGTTGATAAATTAATAGAAAAGGAGAGAAGCAGAAGCACAAATTGTGTACAAGGAGTAAGTCTTTTCCAGGGAGTTTGGTCCTGAGACACAAGAACAGCTAACTTTTTGAGGTGAAGACAAGTTTTGCCCTTCCTGTCATGCACAGATCCCACTGTATATCTGGCATTTGATTGAATTCTCACTGAATTAGAGACTAATATTCAAAACTGGGAGAGGAAAAAAGAGGTTTTAAAATGCCTTGCTTTAAAGAATATGAAGGAAGGGAATAAAGCATGAAATGTTTTATCATCCATAAAACTTTCTTTAACATTAAAAAATGAGTATCTAGATAATGTAGAGGGATGTTTTAAAATAATAGGACAAAATGAATATTCATCTTCCAAGTTGATTCAAATCACATTTGGTCCATATAAGTAAAGCCATAATAGAAAAGACAGCACAAATGAAATAAAAACCAGGGTGACTGATGATAGATCAAATAAATATCCTCTAGTAGCAATTATTAAGTAAGCCATAATGTTCCTACATGATTGAATGGTAGGCATTTATTAAAATAACTGTGCTAGCAGGAAAATACAAAGAATAAAATTATATGCCCACTTATTTTAATCTTGTAAAAAATATGTATTCATAGGGACAAAGACTAGAATAGGAAAATGATGGTTTTAAGTTCAATTATAAATGATTTTTCTTCTGTTCCTGTGTCATAATTGTAAAATGCAATAGCAACTGCTGTTTCAGAACATTTAAGTTAATTATCTTGCAAGTGTGAGAAGCTAGTTAAACCTGGATCATATCCTTTAATAAAAAAAGCGAACTGTCTACATTATTATTGTTTTCATACAACAAACATTTCAAACAGTTACAAACCGGTGAAGTCTAAAAACTACTTTCTAGTTTTGTTAAGCAGGGTAAAAACATTGTATGTGGTTTTAAACATCATTGCTTTTCTGTAATAGTTCTTGACCACCATTTGATCGTCTTAGGATGGTCAAAGCAAAGAATCACTAATTCCATGAAGACTCTATATCTAGTTAAGGGGAGGAAAGGAGAGCCTTTTGCCCCTTCCCTCTGCTGCTGCCATCCCTTCGGTACAGTGTGTATAAATGCTGCTCCGTGAATCTCTTTCTGTCCTTTGTTCAACAGTGAGCATTAATGCATGTCACCTTGCTAAATTTACTGTGTATGAAAGGAGGAGCCGCCTCATCATAACCTCTCAAAGACAGACAGGAGAGGTGCCCAACAAATCTCCAACTCAGGAAAAGATTTGTCAGCCCTGGCTTCCCTACCCCATTCTTTTGTCTACTGGGGCTAAGGGCAATCCCTTCTTAAATAGTCTGAGTCCAGCCATGGATAGCACATTTATACCCCATTTCAGTCAGATCTTTATCTGATTCCCTGCAGTCACTTTTATGTGCTGTGTATACATTAGACACCACATAAATTCGTGTCACTGTACTATCTGATATGACATTCCCCAGTTTGCTAGAAGCCTTGTAATTCAGGAAAAAAGAATGTACAATGTTATTGATTCAAAATAATGTATCTTTTTTTAAACTGGAATATAAATAACTGCTTTTCCCACAGATATTTGGACTTATTCAGACACCCAGTGTGAAGCAGGCTGGCTGCCAAATAATGGATTTTGCTATCTGCTGGCAAATGAAAGTGATTCCTGGGATAAGGCACACATGAAATGCAAAAACTCCAGCAGTGACCTCATCAGCATTCATTCTTTAGCAGATGTGGAGGTGGTTGTCACAAAACTCCATAGCGGGGGTAAGTTTCTAAAATATCCTATTTGAGAGGTTTGAAATATTTTAAAGTACTCCTATTTTCAGACTCTTAGCAGGAATGAAAAGCTTGTAATGTGATCCTCTATATAGCACTGTCCAGTAGAATTTTCTAAGGTGATAGAACTGTTCTGTGATCTGTGCTGTCCAATACAATAACAACTGACCACTTGTGACTTTTGAGCATTTGAAATGGACTTAGTTGTCACTTTGACAACTGAGAAACCAAAATTTTACCTTTATCTGATTAATTTGAAAATTTATCTAATTCAATAATACACCCATTGATTGAATAATTTCCCTCTTCTCTTGATTTCTTCCAGAAACTTAAATAATGATTGTTTTACTTTGTAATTATTTGCAAGCTAAAAAATAAAGACTCCATGGCCAGTGTTATAAACTCCTAGGATTCACTAAAAATAAGAGCTAATGAAAGATACCTATTCTGGGCCAGCATGGTGCTGTTTTACTTGAAGAAACAACACAGTAATTCAGGCTGTGAAGGACAATATTCTTGTTCTAGCTGGGCTATCTATGACTGTATTTGTAGAAGTTTATTGTTTCTACAAATCAGGGTTTATCTAAGTCCAATAACAGGAATTCCAGTCTTCAGATCATAGTACAACTGTGCTGTCTACTCTGCCTGCCTAGGTGGCCTGAATAACCCTCACCATAGAGTGTGCCTAACATACCAACATTTTAATAGATTAATTAAAAAAATCAGGGCTCTTAAAACTTCATCTCAGAATGTCAAAATCAGTAACAATATATATATTGGAGTACTTAAGTAAAACCAAACAATGAAACATTTTTCTTTTAGATGCCAAGGAAGAAATATGGACAGGCCTGAAGAACATAAATACACCAGCTTTATTTCAATGGTCAGATGGTACTGAAGTTACTCTAACATATTGGAATGAAGATGAGCCAAATGTTCCCTATAATAAGACTCCCAACTGTGTTTCCTATTTTGGACAGGTAGGAAAACTGTGGTTTACGTCTTATTGTTATATCTAATAATAATATTGCTGTTACTCTGGTTGGGATATTTGTGTTTAAGGTAAAGGAAAGAAAATAAAAGATAATCAGATAACTACTGAGGAGAAAGGTAAACAATTACTAAATAAGCAATCCATTTCCTGTCTGAGTGTGTCAACTCTGTTCAAAACAGATCAAGAAAATCCCTTTAGAGCTCAAATTCTCCTGCCAAATAGATTCTAATAAACTGCTTTTTCTTGGGACCATCAGTGTGATATTTAACATATAGCTACAATTTTACTTGAAAAAAAAAATCCCCAAAACACAAAACAAACAAAAAAATCCCATCTTCTGAACTCATGTTCAGGTTAAGCTTTATATTAACCCTGCTTTGAGTAATGAAAAAAAATTCATATCAAAAAATTAGACCAAACTTTTTCAGAGATTCTATTACTCCTGTAGAATGCTTTGAAGTCTATTAAACATGATTTAGTTAAAAAATCGAAAAAGATAGAATCTTGAGCCGAAAGAACCTATGCATGATTTTGTGTATACTAAATCATTCTCCTTTGGACTCCTAATTGTTTAGGTGACTGATTGTGTCACCCAACCTTCAAGAGAGGTTTAAATCATAAATAGTATGAGCATTAGAAATGGTTGAGTAGTAAAGATGTATTTAGAAAGGTGTCAAAAATCAATTTAGAAGGATGTCATGTCTCTATTTAAAGGAAGAGCCACTTTGTCTTTAGAAGAGTATCAAAGGTTGAAATGAGGTCCCATAGGCAAGACTGAACTGATGGCATACAAAAGAGCATTCCAAAGTACAAAACTGACCTGGATCACAGCTGACATATGACTATTTAGTTAGAAGAGTGACTTGGGCAATTAAGCAAAACAAATGTTAAGTCGCATACTTGAAAATAAGAACTTTGAAGTTGAGACTACAATTGGAGGAAACTTTTGATTCTATAACAGAGAGTAGCTATTGTAATTACCATGGTCCTTTTACATATAAGGAAGCTGAGGCAGGGAGGTTAGTTGATGTGCTCAGAAGTTTTTAACCTGTGGATAAAAACCTTTCTCCTATGAAAAAATGACTAGAACATTGGCAGCTCTTTATGGGGTTGAGTTCTCTCTTCAACTTCTGTACTGTCTTTTGATACTTTATAGTTTTTCTTATAAGAAAATGGAATTCATCTGCCCTGTTACCTTGAGGTGCTGCTGAAGTAATGGGCTGTGAGCTACAGCCTTGCAGGCCTATTGTGTAGCATTTTCTAGAAGTGTATTCTAAGATTTAATCATTCATTTGTATTGAATCTCTTCCTTCCCCTCTCTCCTTCTCTCCATCTCCTTCCCTCATAGTTTTGTGAGAAGAAACTGTGTTGACTTAAAATAAGTTAGAGTTCAATTCTAAATATACAGCAAGGGCCTCCCCTGTGGCACAGCTGTTGAGCGCTGGGTTGCGAAGCTGCCCGCAGCCTCTGCATCGCCGGTTCAATCCCCGGCTGCTCCCTGGCCACCAGAGGAAGGTCCCACATGGCGCGCAGACCTCTCCTGCTGCCCACTGCTCCCCTCAGCAGTGTACTTTGGTCCTTCTGCCTGTTCTGCTCCCCGCTCTGGCTCTGGTGAATTCTCTCACCCTCCCGCGCTTCTGACTGTACCCAGTGCTTATATAAATAAATAAAAATTAATTAATTAATTTAAAAATAAATAAAATAAATATATAACAAATAAATTCTTATTGGAAAATTTTCTCCTGTTTTTTGAAAGCTGGGCCAGTGGAAAGTCCAATCCTGTGAAGAGAAACTTAAATATGTATGTAAAAAAGAGGGAGAAAAAGTGAATGATACAAAATCAGAAAAGACGTGTCCTTCAAATATGGTATGTACTAGTGACATGTATGTGTCACTTTTATGGGGAATATAGAAAAGCCAATAAAGGGTCAGATAAAGCCAAGCTAGCAAGGAACCCTGGAAAACTGACCTTGTGTGCTGAGGCTACCGGGGGAGGGAGGGGGGAAGGGAAATAAGAGGGGCAAGAAAAAAAGTGGGGAGGGAGCATAATAGACTATGGTGGTGTTAGGGGGAAAGGATGTCCTGTGCAAACTCCATACAGGCTTTGTGGATGCCACCCCCACTACATCAAGACATTAGGAACTACAAATCCCATGATCCCCAAAGGGAGGTTGTGAGGACCTAAGGGTGGAGTTAAGCAGCCATTTTCTCTCGTTTGTGTTTATAACCAGCCATGTTAGTGGGGTGTTGCTCTCTTGGCTCATGCTCTTGGCCAGGCAGGTTTGGTCTCGTTGGGTCATTTGGGATTCCAGGTTGGCAGAATGGGTAGGATGCATTTAAGAATTTATCTCCCTCTTTTTCTTCCTGAGTTGTTCATTTCCTCATTTCCCTTTCCCTTATAAATAAAACTTTTGTTAACCTTTTGTGTGTGCCTGCAGTTTAAGTCCCCTTTAAGTGTGTGGGTGAGGACCCATAGTCAGGTAACCCGTTTTAGAGCAGGGTTGTCCTGTAACAGCTGTAGACTGTGGGTGTATAGGTGGCAGGAACAGTATGGTAACAACACCTGAAAGGGGAGATCCTGTACTTCTAAAACACAAACAACATTGTAAGCCAAGTTATGCCAATAAGGTAAACTAAAATAAAAAAACAAATGAGGTATTTAAAATCCTTGCATTAATTTTTCTAAGCAATATAGTATCTTCTTGGTTAGGGATGGTAGTTGAATAATTCAGGCCTGAACTGAAGAAATTTTGACTTGGAAAATACAGGATATTGCTAGCTCTGCTTGTTTATGTTAAAACATGTCAGAGGTCAGTGAATCATACCATACTGGTGTCTTTATGGAAGAAAAAATGAATTTTCTACCAAAAGTATAGGATCACTAACCTTAATGCTGATATCTTTACTTCTCCCACTTATTCCTATTCAAAAATGATTCAACCAAAATCTGCTGTACTCTTGAGATGAAATAGGCACTAAGGGCAAAAAGAATTTAGACACACCTGTCTGACAGACTCACAGTCTTATGGAGAATATCTGTGAAATTGTATCCCACCCTCATCACATGTTTGACTTCACAGATTATATCCTTAATTTCCACAAGTTGTAAGATATTATCAATATAGCAGAACCTTGCTTGTCTGGAAGATAGTGTGACAATATTTCTCCTCTAACTTAGGGCTGGAAGAGGCATGGAGAAACCTGTTACAAGATTTATGAGGATGAGGTCCCTTTTGGAACCAAGTGCAATCTAACTATAACTAGCAGGTATGTATCTACTTGTGAACTTTTAACTACAGGTTCTTTTGCCAAATAATCTTACTAAGGAAAACAGTGCATCTTCATTTGACACAGTAATCCAATCATTGTAAACAAAAAAAAAAAAACTTGCTAATTTGACTCTTGTTTTGTAGATTTGAGCAAGAATACATAAATGATATGATTAAAAAGTATACTAAATCTCTAAGAAAGTACTTCTGGACTGGCCTGCGAGATACAGATTCACGTGGAGAGTACAGTTGGTCAAATTTTAAGGGAATGAATCGAGCTGTTACCTTCTCCAACTGGAAATTTCTTGAGCCAGGTAAATGCCTTCATCTTCGAAGTATAGAAGTCAGTGATTTGTGAAATGCACCATCCCTCCCAAATATGTCCTTTTCTTACCTTTGAAATGTGATGTCATTGATGATCTTCAAGTCTAAAGTCACTGGGACCGTAAATAGAAACAATAACTATGCCTTTCCTATTAAAAATCCTTAGTAATAACCCAACATAAGAAGCTATAAAATTCATTTCTCTGAAACCACACTCAGAGCTTCCTGGCTAATGATTTGAAGAACGATGCACCTGGAGAGGGCATGGAAGCTCTGTGCCTTTTCCCCCCATACTGTGCCCCATAGATCTCTGCCATCTGGCTGTTGATTTGTATACGTTAGTACCCTCCGCAATAAATCAGTAATCAAGTCAACATGCCCATAGAAGAATTAAAAGAAACTGTTCCAAAAGATGATGCAGAACTGACACTAAATAAAGTGAGCAAAGAATTTGTGGGAAAGGAGATAATGAAGAAAACTTGACTGATCTCAACATTTTAAAGGCCTGTACCTATTGCTTAAATATGAATGAGTTTGCCACTAACTATTATTGTGGGCAAGTCACTTATTCCTCATCTAGAAAATAGAGCTCATAATACAAACTATCTTTTATTGTTGTTGTGAGTAAATAAAATTCTGGCTGGCGTAAAGTAAATAGTAAACAAATATGTTACTACATACCTTCGTCTAGCTTTATTGCACCAGCACTTCCTTTGAAATGAATCTGAAATAGTTTGTTTTCAGGTTTACTACATTGCTTGAAAACTCTTCAAAGTTGTTAATATGAGCCTGTCAGGCTACCCTGGCAGCCTAATGGTTTAAGCTACAACTCTGGAAGTAGACTGCCTGGATTCTGGTCCCAAGTTAATCATTTATTAATACGTGACCTTGGCTAAGTCATTAATCCTTATTATATCTATGATAATAGAACCCTTTTGGCTTGTTTGTAAGGATCAATTCATTTAATCCTCTTAGAATAGCACCTGACAAATAGTAAAATACTTCTCTATATTATTATTATCATCAACACATTTCTCTCCTCCTTTTCCTTTCCTATTTTTCCTCCACATGTCGGCTCAAATAAGGGGTAGTGGTGCTAGAAAATCTTGGACTTTAGTTTTAAATTTTAATCAAGGGCTTCCCTGGTGGCCCAGGGTTTAAGTCTCCACACTAACACCATTACGGCCTGAGTTCGATGCCCAGCCAGGGAGATGACCCACGTGGCACAGCAGACCTCTCCTGTCTCATCCACTCCCTTCAGCAGTATACTTCAGTAGATCTGCTTGTTCTGCTCCCCACTATCTCTGGTGAATCCTCTCACACATCCCCACCCCCACACCTCTGGTCTTCACCCCATTTCCTCTACACATAAATTAAAAAAAAAAATTCATCAGTGTGTCCAATTTAATCCTAGCTTCTCCTGGCGGGTGTGTGGCTATGTCTTCTGAAAAGTCTCTTGGAAAGTGGGAGGTAAAAGACTGCAGAACCTTCAGAGCACTTTCAATTTGTAAGAAAATAAGTGGACCTGCTGAACCTGAGGAGACAGCCCCCAAGCCTGAAGACCCCTGTCCTGAGGGCTGGCATAGTTTCCCCTCAAGTCTTTCTTGTTATAAGGTAAAGTAAAATTCTTGTTCAATGCCTCAATGAAGTTCTCTTTTTGCCATTCTTGTCCTTGTCCTGGTACAAATTAGCTTGCTCGCCAGACATATATTTGACCTACCTAAGTGTTTGGGAGCACAGAGCCTCTGTCAGAATAGCATTGATGCTCTGATGTCAGACAGTTCCTTCCCACCCACCACTCATGTCCTAATCCCAAAGAGCAGGTCCAGAGGCAGAAGTGGCTCTTTCTTAGGGTTCTTTTGTTCTAGGAATTGGGGTGAGTGGCATGCCACACTGACACTTGGCTGATGATTCTCACAACCCACTAATTCTTGTTGTCAAAGGAAGAGTTCCATCACTTCTAACAACATAAGGTCTACATCAGTCAGCTTTGCCACCTTCTGTCAGTATTCACACACCAAAACAGTCTGTTCTTTGGTTCTTCCTCATCAGAATATAGTCCTGTACTTACATACATCTAATTGTATTATTTTCAAAACTGCATTGTTAGCGTATTTCTTCATAGTCTACTCCCCGAACATTCCTGTATCCTTTACAGCCATCCCTGCTGAATCATTTTATATTTCAAGGTCCTAGGGACATAAGAGGACATGGTAATTTTTTGAACAGTTTCCCAGCCTGGCTGAGGAGAGCCATCCATTCTGACAATAGTAGCTAGCACCTGTGCTGGCATTTGGTTGACCTTTTCGGCAAGACC
Source organism: Talpa occidentalis (assembly GCF_014898055.3). NCBI lineage: Eukaryota > Metazoa > Chordata > Mammalia > Eulipotyphla > Talpidae > Talpa > Talpa occidentalis. Next base: position 92,633,828 of record NW_023603184.1, on the reverse strand, counting down.
TATCTGTGTCATGATATATGTGCATTTACCTATGTCTTCGTATACCTATAACAATCCATTTCAGGAACCCACACATTTGACACTTAGTTGACCTCACAATTATGAACACTTCACAATTATGAACTAGGAAATGAATGTTTATTACATTTTTTAAGGTATTTCATGCAGAAAGAATTGTTAGAAAGAGGAATTGGGAAGAAGCTGAGAGATTCTGCCAAGCCCTTGGAGCACACCTCCCTAGCTTCAGTCACGTGGATGAAATGAAGGAATTTTTTCACTTTCTAATGGACCAGTTCAGGTAATATTTTTAGAATGTAATCTTCTATGCTAAATTTGATATTACCACTAATCCAATTTCCCAGTTATAAACACATTTAGCATTTAGTGAAAATCTTTTCTATTTTTTACATTCTCAGACATTTTTTCCACAGAATATATAGTACTTTAATTTTTTTTCTAATCACAAAAGTAACATATACTGAACTTAAAAAACAAAATCACAAAGAAAAATATAAATCACCGTAATCCTTTTACTCATAGGGACCATACTTTATTTGTACACTATCTGAGTGGCTAACACAAGGCCATATTAGGCAGACTGTGTTGTCTGCATAATATGTGCTCCACTAGTAAAGAGATTGTTTGTCCACACTATCCTTAGCAAGAGAACATATTTTGAAACAAATACTATACCATAGCTTGAAGAGAAGGAAGGAAGGAAGCAAATTCATTTATAGCAGAAAATGATTATAAATCTTTTTCCATGGACACCTAGCTTTTCATTGCAGGAATTGACCTTTCTCAGCAAGATGTCCATTGCCCAAATTGTGTATTGCATGCCAAGGAGTTAAGTCAGATTAGTTCTATACTTTTCCTAATCTAAATTCCCCATCTCTATTTGTATTTCAATGAAAAGGATTCATGGTGCACCAAGTCATTAAGACTCTAAGATCTTTGTGACTCTTAATGGCAGCCCACCAAGAGAAGCTATTGTGGAGCAAAAGCAGCCATGGGATTAGAGAGGAAAGCCTTGTTTGAGATGCCACTACTGCTGTGTGCACTACCTCCTGTGATGAGGCGTGATGGATTTAGATATAAATCTAAGGCTTTACAGGCTAAGCACCTTCATCAAATAGTGTTTATTGGGGGTTATGGCAGAGATACTGTTTTCCTCAGATAGCAGATGCAGCTGGAAATTTGATTGAGTAGGAATTTTAACACAAATACACACATTAACCTTTCGTGTAATGTCTTCTTAACCTAATAGCCTTAAAATTATATTCTTAGTGCTTGAAGTAGAAGAAATTTATAAAAAGAGAATTTCAGTTTGATTTGATTCCCCAGTTATGATCAAATTTTTCCATCATTTTTCCTGAAATTCACATTAGAAGTATAGATAAGTTATTATGACTTCTGATTTCTTTCTTTTTCTTTTTTTTTTTTTTTTTGCCTACAAATAAGTCAAGTCAAACCTGGACTGTTACAACTGAGGAAATATTTTCTATATCCTACTATACACAAAAACACAAGTAGCTACTATTTTCTATATAACACATAAATTTAAGGTGGAAACTTTAAGTATATAGGTTGAAATGAAGTTTAACCTCAGAAAGGAGTGAAGGTTAGAAATTTTGGACAGTGGGCAAACTGCTTTCTGGGAAACTATTCCCTGAGAGGCAGCAGAGGAGACAGAAATGCATTTGAAAGAAATTTTTAAGTGGGAAAACGTGAGGCTAAGAGAGGAGTGGGTGGGAAGGTTGGGGACAGTTCTCTATAGAGACTTTCTTTCTCTTTGTTTATATCACTTCTTTTTATACTGACTATACAGTAAATGCAAGTGGCAACTAATCTTTGGTGATCTGCCTGGTTTTACTGTTGACTATATGAAGATAAAATGCCTAATGTTTATTTAAAGAAGCATGGATTTCTATACAGATTCCCCAGAAACATGGATTTCTATACAAAATACATAATGTGAAAAGAGTTGGAAAAAATGAAGTTATATTCCCAATTTAGTGTGAGGAAGCAAACTTAACCTCCTCATTATTTTAGCCAACTGACTTTTTAATTATGCTGTATATAACAATTATCTAGATCCTATGGTTTAGAAATGCAGCATTTGGGAAGTATGATATATCTGAAGCTTATAAAAAACTTCTGATTAGTTGAGAACACAAATGCAGTTTCCTGTTGTAACTGCTAAATTCAAACTGGATTTAATTGTTTCCACTTGATTTAAGTTTATACAAATGGGTGATCTTTCTCTATGAAAGAAAACAGCAAAAGAATAAAAACTTTCGTACAGTCCTCATATTCTGTTACAGTAAGTTGAAAAGATCAAGGGTGAAAAAGTACTTATTGATATTAAAACATGAGGGGATGTTGAACAGAAGAAAGAGGTAAAGAAAAAATAATTGTTTTATTTAAAATTGAGAAATTAACTTAAATTTGCTCTGATCTTTGATTCACTAGCAAATGTGGCGGTTTTTTAGGTGGTTTTTTTTTTTTTTTTTTTTACTTTTAAAGGGCTGGTTTATCAAGGAAAAGAGAAGGAAGATGAAGCAGCTGCTTAAACACACATGGACAGAGAGCTGCTGCTTTTGAAAGGGGCAAATTTGCTTTAAAAAAAATGACTGCATAGACATAGGCAGGCTGTTCTGGGACAAGAGCTGCTAGCAAGTGTTTTTTAATACAGATGACTTGTTTCCCAGTTGTCTTGTAGCTATATATGCCTATATCCCCTATATTCTACTGAACTTGGGAGTAGGAATTATTTTTAGATTTGGATCCTATCCCTTCTCTAATATGTGTTATAGTCATAAGCATATAACATTTATATATGTAAATATATATGCAAATATAATTTGCACTCCCATATACTCATCATATATACCATATGCTGTTAAAAGTTTGCATTATAGGGAAAGTGGTCTATAGACACTTAAAATTGTAATGCATTTAAGACAATATTTACAAGTGGGGTTAGAGCTTAGAACACTTTTTTTAATGGTTATATTACTTCTTTTTATACTGTAAATATCTTCCTGGCTAAAGCATAAATTTAATTGAAGGGAAGAAATCACTTATAATGTATGCCCCTGCTTCTAAATGTTATGGTGTATATTTTTCCCTGGAGTGCATATTCTTTCTCCTCTTAGCCAATCTGAGTGCTGGCATGTGGTAAACAGTCAGATTATGGCTCCAAAGACACATTAACTATTCTTTGAAAATTCTTTTTGTCCTTCCAATATCACAAAATATTTCCTGTTTTTTTCTGTACTCCACAGTGACCTTTCCTTTTTCTGAACTTTCATAGCACTTAAAATATATACAAATTGTATATCATCTAATGTCTTTTGAAGATGGCCCTCTATTTTCTTTATTTATATATTTCTTGTCTCCTTGACTAGCTTATGTGCCATCTAAGGGTAGGTATTGGGCCTTGGAGGTACCACACTTCTCTGTGGCACCATTGCACCTAGCTCAATACCTGTATACTACTATTATAGTATAAATATTAAATAATAATACATTATTATAATATGGCTATTATAATATGAGTATAATTAAATGCTTAATTATGTTGCTCTGGTATAGCCCATGGAATTTGGCATTTAAAAATATTTAATTATTTGTTTAAACTTCGGTAGGGAGTATGAATGAGTTTTTCTTAATTTGTTTAGTAAAAATTTAGCCAAATAGTTTGTTGTACATTTTAAAGAGAAGATATTTGATTGTATTATGTAAAAATGTTTTAAGTAAATGCCATTGTTGTATTTAACTGTATTTGAAAACATTGTCTAATATTGAAGTTCTGTAGTAAAAATTTTGAAATGATCATACATTTTCTTCCTCTTAAGTTCAAAGTGGAATAGTTTCTGCCTTTCATATGAAAAATTAGTTTTGAAACATATGGTACTATTATGATAACTACACCATATTTATGGTTTAATTTCATTTCACAAAACTTTATTATAGCTTGAAACTGTGCTTTTAATTAGTGATGAGGTCTTTTGAATAAACACAGAAGCACTTCAGACATAAAAGCTTAATATTTTTGCCAAATGCTATGCTTAAATTTTGTTTTAACACTTCATTTTACACAGTGGCCAGCGTTGGTTCTGGATAGGTTTAAATAAAAGAAGCCCGGATTTACAAGGATCCTGGCAATGGAGTGATCGTTCACCAGTAAGTTGGTTTTTTTTTTAAATTTTTTTAAAAGATTTATTTATGCATACAAGAGCTGGGGTATAGGCCAGAGGTGCAGGGGGTGAGAAGATTCACCAGAGACAGAGTGAGGAACAGAACAGGCAGATCTACTGAAAAACACTGCAAAGTGGAGCATCGGGGGAGACAGGAGAGGTCTGCTGCACCATGTGGATTAGCTCCCTGGCTGGGGGTTGAACTTGTGCTGCAGTGGCTGCTGATAGCTTCATAGTGCTGCGTCCTAACCCCTTGTGCTACCAGGGAAGCCCCACCAATAAGTTTAAACTTTCTTGTTTAGAGTAAGGTAGAGCGATATGTGCTTCAAAAACAAGTTGATTGTGAAGTGATAGAGCCATATACCTCATGACTATAAAAATTGTTTAGCTCTATCTTTACTGATATGGAAATAGACTCACATATATGAAGTAGGGGAAAAAACAAGTTGCTTAATTCATTTTTATTTTAAAAAATAGATTAGCTCTTTCTATATAGTAAAAAATTACTATAGATATTATCTCGAGTATTACAGTCATTTTTTCCTTTGTACTGTTTTTTCTTTTCTTTCACAATAAGAAGCTTTTATTTTTATTATCTAAAATATTAGATGTATAAAAAGGAAAGAATCATTATTGAGTAAAATAATTTATTTTGATGGAATCTTTAAAGTCCTTAAATATTATTTCAAGTATTTGCATTAAACTAAAAAGAAGTTTTAGCAAATTATTTTCAAATAATTCAAAATAATTTAACCCAAGCTGCAAATGTAACACGGAAACTATAGTTTCCTTTTTTGGGAAACTCATGACATTATGGCATTTTCTAAGTCCTCTCATGATTTATCATCCCGATATTGAAAAAAAGAAAGATGTGAAAAAGTTTTCCTTTTGTGGCATATAGCATACTTGAATTATGAAAGCTGCCTAAATTACATCTAAATTGCAAATATTTATACATCAGTCTTAAATTCTCAGGGCTCTCTTGTCTTTTAGGTGACTACTATTGTGCCAAATGAGTTTCTGCAGGATTATGATATCAGAGACTGTGGTGCTGTCAAGGTCAGTACAATGCTGGAAAAATCTGCATTAAAAAAAAATAAATCTGGCATCACGTACATTCAGGAAACAGATCCATTAAGGCCCTTTTGTATGTGGAACATGATATTAAGTACAGTAGGAGGGAAGAAGTACACCTATGACCTGGCCCTCAAGCAACCTAACTTCCACTTAATTTGAGAAGATAAAACTCATATTTAAGAAAGAAGGTTCTCATTACTGAGCAGTAATAACAGTCATAAACTCCAAATGAGTGGGTTGAGGAAGGCTAGTGAAACTCAGAAGAGGAAATAAGTTGTATGGCTTCTTTCCAGGAAAAGGTAAAATGTGAATTGGGTGAATGGATAGAGTTGATACAAGTAGGATACAACCTCATGTTAGGTTTTCTAATGGGGGAATGATATGAGGAGGTGGCATAAAATAAAGTGGAAGTAGAAGGGAGAGGTTAAAGAGATGAGAACAGAATACAGATCAAGAATTTTTAATTTGCACTGTTGAAAACAGAGTGAGGATATTATGTTGATACCAGATTAGGGAGTTTGCACATTTTTTGGTAGGCAGCAGTACATTATTAAAAGTTTTTGACATGCAACAAGAAGGGTATGAACAAGAGTGACATTAAGACAGATTTCAAAACACAGCAGATAGATTCAGAAGACCAACTATCTTCTTTGCAGAATTTGTTTATTTATTTAGTCCATAGCAATACGTTCAAACAGTCTCTAACACACTAGGGGAAACTATAGTAACAGGAATTGGCTTCACAGAACTTACTGTCTAGTAGGAGATAATGACAAGTAAACAAATACTTACAAGGGTGGGGACAAGCAAAGAATGAGTTTATGCAACAACAAGCGTGTTATGAAAGAGTAGTAATGAAGGTGCTGGTGGTGGTGGTATCAGTGGTGATAGCTGAACTGTCCTCAGGTGGGCACATTACTCGGCTTGTCACTTATATTATTGCACTTAAGCAACCTAGTACAGTAGTTACTGTTACTATATTCATCTTATGAGGGAGAAATTGGAGCTCTGAGTAACTTACATTTTTACAGAACTGATATTTAAATCCAGATGTGTCTGGGTCCACTGTATTATTTGACTAGGCATTTACAGAAGCAGTCAAAAGAGGTACTGGTATATGAAGAAAATAATACATTTTAATGTAGATATTTTGAATCCACATTAGTTGTAAGAACTATCCAGTAGTAAGTAGAAAGTTAGGCTGGAATTCAAGGGAAAATGTATATTAAAGAAAAAAAGGGCCAAGAAGTGGATTTGGGGACATTAACACATCAAATGTAAGAAAATGAGGAAGGAGATGCTAGCTAGATAATATCTTCACTATGGAAACCCAAGAAAGAGATTCAAGATGGTGAGTGACCAGAAATGCTTCAGGGAAGGTTGATACAAAGAACTGAGAATTTCGGAAACCTAAATAAGGGACCAGGAAAAAGACTAATTACAATAAAGTAAAAATGAAAATCAACAAGCAACCATAAGCCAGAGACACACTAACAGGTTGTGGGGAAGGGGAAGGAGAGGAGGGATTAGGGCCAAAATAAGGGAGGTAGGTATTGTACAGGGAATTTAACCAAAATGAAAATGCATACATTGTGCAAAAATGAAAAATGATGTAAGAATTATATAAAATAAAATATTTTAAAAAGAACTGAGAAATAACTGTTCTAATAATTGACTACATCATCTCATGCATTTTCATACAATTCCCAATTTAACATATGAAAAGGTGAAAACTTCAGAGGAGCTTGTGAACTTTCCAGAACAGTTATATAATAAACTATCTTCTATGTAAATAGAATCCCATGCATAAAGAGATTTGAAAATCTACCACAAAATAGAATAATAGAAAGACCGATAACAGCCTACATCAGGAATGAGGCCAGCCAGGGCAGTGTTCTGGAAGAAGAATTCTACCTCACCTGCCACAATACCCACCAGGAATTCGGCCTTGACAAAAAAAACGGTCCAAAAGGTGATAGTTGTGCCTCACGGGTCATGTGCGCCCTTTTCATTTCTCCCCTACTTGCTAACTGGAATTTGTAAGGAGTCACCTTGGACCATAGAGAAGAGGGAAACATCCTAGCAATGCAGAGCAACAGCAAAGAAGGAACCTGGGCCCGTTATGCCAGACTTCCATGTCTCTTTTTCACAGATCTGCTTTAATGATTGCCTGATGTTTGGAAACAACTGAACTACCTGTTCATTTCTAGTTTGTTTCATCCCACATTTAAAGGTGCAAGACTCTATAATTTTATATCAACAAAAACAGAAAAAAAACATTAATTTGCATTTTGGGCATAACATAAACATGGACATAAACATGATCTTATATATATCCTTTATCTGCCCCTTTGAAAGCTCTTACTGTTTGAATACTACATTTGTTCATATGTTCATTCATTAAACAAATATTTTAGGTAGTATAGCTAAAATAGATATCGCACTATAGAATTTACAGTTTGATGTTTTATAAGTGCTACATCTCCTTCAAAATATTATGCAATCCTCTTCCTTCTTTAGGCCATTCAGAGGCCATGGCGAAGAAGGTGGTATTACTATGATGACAGAGAATATATTTATGTAAGGCCTTTTGCTTGTGATATAAAACTTGAATGGGTGTGCCAGATTCCAAAAGGTAAGCGGTAATTATTCCTTTCACAGATTTCTTGTGTGAGCATCATGAATACTGAGACAAAAATACCTAATAGAGCATTGTAGTCTATAATTTTAAAAGTCTATGAAGATGCAGTAACTGTATTAAGTTCCATCCTGCCTGACTCCTTGCCCCAGTAGAAGACTTACCTGTTAGAATTTGTTGGTGCCTTCCTCTTTTATGAAAGAATTTACATAGTAGATAAAATTTAAGGCTAACTTAGGGAGGTTAAATCTTGGAAAGGAAGGTTATTTCAGTTAAAATGAGAGATATAGCAAAAGAAATCATTTCAGTTTTAATTTTCATGGGAAGTGAAAAACAAAATGAAGATTAATTGGAGAAAAAATGTGGCAAGAGTCAAGAAATCAAAATTTGTCCATCACTGTGAAATTTAGAAAGAATTTTTCAATGAACTCCAAAACTGCTAATATATAATAATTCGGACAATGTCTCTGGTTGGAAGTATGAATGGTGACACTCCGATTACTCTTTGGCTGCTCGATGCCATAGTGTCATTGCTTCCCACAGTATATGCCTACTATGGTAGTGCTATCTGCCTCCACCCCTGTTTGAGTGGTGAGTTGGGCCCAAGTCAACCTTAGAAATGACAAACCAGTAACCACAGGAAGTATTACAAAGAGCATGTGGTTTTGTGGTTTTCTTCCTTATATATATTTTTAAATTTTAAATAGAAGAAAATTAACTAACTTAGCAAGTATCAATAAACCAAATAAACAAATCTTTGAAATAATTATGCTCACCTTCTCCTCATGCAGAAAGAAATTTATTTTTTTTAAAGATTTATTTATTTATGCACACAAGAGCTAGGGTACAGGCCAGAAGTGTGGGGGGATGAGAGGATTCACCAGAGACAGAGTGGGGGGCAGAACAGCAAGACTGACTGGAATATACTGCTGAGGGGAGCAGCGGGCGAGTCAGGAGAGGTCTGCTGCACCATGTGGTTTGCTCCCTGCCAGAGATTGAAACTTGCGTTGCAGTGGCTGCGAACAGCTTCATAGGTTGGTTGTGTCCTAACCCCTTGCACCACCAGGGAAGCCCCCAAGCAGAAACAAATTTAAAAGCTAAAGAAACAACTTGTCTCAGTTTATTTGCAGTCATTTGAAGCAATCAACCTATTGCTTCGTCTGAGAATTAAATGTTTCACTAACTCCCCTTTTGCAGTCCTGAGTTTCCAAGTTCAATGTGTTTTCTATATTTTCTTGATTATTAGAACAGTCAAAGTCAGCTAGATCAATCTGTATTAATGTGTATTTGTTTTTTTAAGGAAAATTTTCTCTTCAGTCACTTGAAACACCATGCCTTTCTCAGGCTTTTCCCTTTTTTATTACCTGATCCAACCGGTTTTAATTAATTCCTTCTTTAAAAGGTCTAAAAGGGATATTTTGATAACCTAAAACTTTAAGTAGCCCATATCTATTATGGATATTTTTAATGTTTATTTTTTTAATTGTAGAAACAGTATCAAAAATAAGACTCATAAAAATGTTTTTAAAAAAATACCTATAAAAACATGACCCAAACACAACCTTTTTAACATAGTATTTCTCTATGCCCTTTATACAATTTATATTCTTGGGTAAAAAAAAAAAAACTTACATTCTGCTTTTCTCACTAATTTAAAGAAATTTAATGATTATACATAGCTTCCCCCAATACTCAAATAGGAAGTCTTTGACAAGATTATAATGGAGTTCAGATTTGGGGATATAGTGAATGAGGTCCTTGGTTTTCCTCTGAGAAAGGGATCGGGCAGAGTTTCCTGCTCAGCGACACACAGCAGATTTACTAAGGAAAAAGATGTTTGGATAGACATGAATAGGCAAAAGCTGCATTTTAAAAGGGCAGGTTTATTAGGACAACGAGAAAGGGAAAGAGGTATTTGAACAGACACAGGTGGGCAGTCTTGGGACAAGACCTGCATTTTCCCAGAGTAAGGGTTATCTTTATGTAGTGTTCTTTGGAGGAATTCATTCCTTTATGGAATTTTATTCTTGCTGAAACAATCACTTCTAAGTTCTGATTGGGTCAATCTGTAAGGACTGGTGTTTTCTGTAATGACAGACAGTTCATCTTATCCCCACTTCTAGCCTTTGCCTACAGATCTTCCATAGCAGGTTTAATGAGTCTTTAATCATGTCTACCCCCACCTCTAGTTTCTGTCTTATGGAGCTTCTGTCCTAAATTTTCTACTCTAAACTTCCATCATTTGCAAACAAGAAACTATATTTTTAACAGATTTGAAACATTATGGATATTGTCTAATAAGTAGAGAACTGGTTCAAAGAGAGAACACAAAGATGCTGGATACATAGGTAGGCCTCTGAGGAGGGTTTTCTTACGCATCCTGCCCTGAAATGACAGCAAAATTAAGAACAGCTCTTTTACTGTGATTTTTAAGATTAATTAAATCTTCAACTTGAAACCAGAATGCCCTAAAGCCAGTATGAAAAGGGAATAGAAAGCAACTAGTATCTGGGGGGGAACTGATTGTTGCCTCGGAACGTGCAGGGTGCTCCTAAGGGCAATCTTCTGTAATTGTCACACTCTTTATGAGTTGGGCACTTGAGTCTCATTTTTTTTAAAGATTTATTTTATTTACTCATGCATGCAAGAACTGGGGTCTAAGTCAGAGGTGTGGGGCATGAGATGATTAACCAGAGATAGAGTGGGGAGCAGAACAGGCAGATCTACTGAAATATACTCCTAAAGAGAGCAGCAGGAGAGACAGGAGAGGTCTGCTGTGCCATGTGCGTAGTTATCTGGCTAGAGATGGAACTCAGGCCACTCAGGCTGCAGTGGCAATAGCATGATAGTGCTGAGGCTTAAGCCCAGAGCCTTCAGGGAGGCCCTGACTCTCATTTTTATAAAGTAGAAAGTTGAGGGTCAAGGAGTTGAGCAACTGGTCCAAGGTAACACAGTGGCATATGTTGTTACCTTGTCTGTGTCAGACATGGACACACCCAACTTCAAAACCAGTAATTCTTTGTAATGTGTGTTTCTATCTAGGACTCCTGGGTGATTTCTATTATTTTCCTACCAGTTTGATTCCTCACCTTCTCAAAAGGTTTAATCTTCGATGGTTGTACATTATTTCCAAAGTTTTCCTAGTGTCCAATAAACTTGACCAATCCAGGTTTACAGAATAACTATTCAAATCCCAGTACATAAAGATAATACATAATCCCAATACATCCCAATCCTAATCCTACCATAATGATTATCTTGGTGCATGTACCCTAGTGCTTCTATGTGTTGTATACAGTGCCATTTACTAATGACTTACTGGATACCGGGTAGAAAACTAAGTGATGCTTTACTAATGCTTAATAGACTGCCTTTTTGATTGCCACTAAACAAGTTCAGATCCTACAAAATTCAAACTGAAACAATCATAACATGAAAAAATATATTTGGCCAGAAATGGACAAACCTCAGCAGTATAGCAAGCTCTTTTGAATTTCACTGAATATTCCACTCAAAGTATGCAGTGATCTGTAATTGGACACTAAGCTTAAGTTACTTGCTTTCTTCCTCATACAGGCCGTACTCTCAAAACACCAGACTGGTACAATCCAGGTGAGTTAAAACAAAAACTAAAATTTAGCCAAAGTTGCTTTTACCTTTTTAAGAATGTATTTAATTTTTTAAGACTGGACCTTTGTGCCAGCTTCCTCTATCACATCTCAAGTAAGATGAAATATATCCAGGCAGGAAAGGTGATTGGCTGGTTTGGGTTGGGGCTGTGGCTGGATTTGTCCTTCTCATCTCTATGCACAGGGGGTGGCAGAGTCACTCACTGGCTTAGAAATCCTTGGTTGCTTCCAGGCAGCCCTGTCTTAGCTAGAGAGAACCAGTAATCCGAATGCATTATTACTTGTAAATAGCTCTGAACATTAATCCGTGCTTTGAGGGTGTGGTTTAGTTTGTGCAGACATAACTCTGATACTCTTCTTCTTCTTTAGAGCGTGCTGGAATCCATGGACCTCCAGTTATAGTAGAAGGGAGTGAATATTGGTTTGTTGCTGATCCTCACTTAAACTATGAAGAAGCTGTCCTATATTGTGCTAGCAATCACAGTTTTCTGGCTACTATAACATCTCTTTCAGGACTAAAAGCCATCAAAGCCAAAATAGCAAATGTAATTTGAATCTATATTTTTAAACACTTTTATTTTTATATTTATTCTACTTCAAATATCTTCCCAAAATTTACAAACGTTAACTCTAAATTAAGAGTTGCCCTAACAACATTTCAATTCAATGATTCATATTGGAAAAGTTAAATATAATTGCTTACTCTTTTAAAGCATTCAAGATTAATTGTAGATGTATATTTATAAAATGAGGATCAATAAATAATATATTCTAATTCCTTATCACATATTTTTCTAAAAGTTAGCTTATAATTAAACTTGAGTTTATTTCTAGTAATAGCCTTACAAAATCACATTTTGGAGAAAAAATAATTTGTCTTTTTAAATTTACATTAGGACACTATGTGTCTAGTTACTATGCTCATAATTACAGCAACCATATCTTCTATATGCAGAATAGAACCTATAAATATACAGTTTTCTTTCTACTTTTTTGATAAAAGGACCTGGTTTGCATAAAGACCAAAAAATGAAATGTATAGATATTTTAGTGGTTCTATTATGAAAGAGTGTTTAAATCAAAACTCTCTTGGAAAGCTCAGCACATGTAAGACTGGGTATTTGGTTTGTTTTTCAGATTTCTGGTGATGAACAGAGGTGGTGGTTGAGAACCACAGAGCAGCCAATAATAGATCATCATCCTTTCTAGTATGTAACATCACTGATGCTTTTTGTAAAGCTAGCATTTAAATGAAGCAGTCCTAAATCCCCTTTTACTAAATGGATTACTATTTATAATTAGTCTTAAACATTAACCCATAAACTGCCTATAGTAGTCAAATCGTTTTGCATGTTAGCATTAAGAAAAAAATGGTATAAAATGACCTAATGCTAAATTTAGAATTAAAATTACAGTAGAAAATAGAGTGGAGCATGTAACTATGAGTTGTGAAATCTCATTCTCTTTCAGCTCACGATACTATAGGCATCACTTTCCTATCACATTTGGAGAGGAATGCATGTATATGTCTGCCAAGTCCTGGTTTATTGGTAAAGTTAATTCCAAATCCTTTAATGTTGATTATGTAACATGTGAACTTTAAATTTAATTAATAGCTTACTCTTGATTTCTTTTTGATTACATGTTTGGTAGCTTCATTTTATTCTAATGCATTGCTAATGACAATTGCTCAAATTCCAAATGCAAATAACGGTGCTTTTCACTGTGAATATTTTTACTTCTTTTATCCCCAGGTGGTTGCATAGAAATAAACTTACCATTTTCATAATTAATAAGCACATGGAAAGATTTACAAAGATAAATAGACAGTAGTTCAAAATATAGTTTAGCTCCCTTTCCCCCTCATTAACCTTCATTCAACTCTGTTGCCATTAGGAACTGTGGTCATTATTCCAAATGTGTGTGTTTTCATAGCAATGTTATAGATATAACCTATTTATATGAATGAAATTGAAGACAAAAATGACTCAAAATAAAAGGGAATATATTTTAACCACTTGAGATAGATTGACTTCGTTTCTTTACCACAGATTTTCATAATGACCTCATTGGAAAAGTCTCACCATAGTAATCCTGTTTTTCATTTCTCAGATTTAAATAGACCAGCTGACTGTAGTACCAAGTTGCCCTTCATATGTGAAAAATACAATGTATCTTCATTAGAGAAATACAGTCCAGATTCTGCAACCAAAGTACAATGCTCTGGAAATTGGATTCCTTTTCAGAATAAGGTAAAAAGACAGTTGCTCTAATGTGCAAATGATGATTGCTTTCATGATGGTTGTATGGCCTGTGTCAGAACGGCAATATATCAGATAACTTTACTAAGGTTACTTCTGTACATTTCCGTATGGCATCTGATCCTCTACATTGCCAGAAACCAAGTTAACTCTCCTAGTCATACCTACAGATCTTTCAGAGCATTGTGTTCCTTTCCTGTTGCTACTCACACTTAAGTTGATCTATCAGTAGGTAGGAATACATTAATAGTCAGAGCTATGTGTATAGCATGTGGTAAACTCACTTAATTTCTGGCTCATACATATTTCCCCTTAAGGAATACAGCCATGCAACATCTACCAATCAAATTAGACCACATTTCCTAACTACTTTATGGGAACTACAAATATGCTAACAAAATGTTAAACATTAATCTTGCTTCCAAAGGGGGATTATGAGTAAGTAGGTCTGGAAAATTGCTGCACTTTGTATCTGCCTCTTTAGTATGTGTATCTCTTAGGAAATGCATTTGGCTGCTAAAGAGGGATTGCTACCCTGTGTTTAAAACATTTATTCTCTTGCATAAAAGAAGTTTGCTGGTAATCAGACTAGGATTAGTGTAGAAACTCCAAGCATTTTTCAATAATTGGCTCTTTTTATCTTTCAATTTTGCCATTCTTAATATAAGGCTTCCACGTTCAGGTTCAGGGTCTTCTCTCTACATTCTTTTCTAGAAGCTACCCCATGGCATTTATTTCTTTGTCCTTCCAGTCTGTAAGGAGACTGAAAAAAAATTTGTAAAATGTTTCAAGGAACTCAATGTGGTACATACTAATCTAAATTAATATGATCCATGTTACCACATGGATGAGCCTTGAAAACATTATGCTAAGTGAATAAATCAGTCATAAGAAGGTCTATATGATTTCAATATGAGGAACTTAGATTAGTCACAGAGATCATAATTATACATGTAGAAAATGTAATGGTGGTTGCCATGGCTGGGGGAGGCAGAAGTGGAGAATTATTGTTTAGTAGGTATAGAGTTTCAGTTTTATAAGATGAAGAGTTCTAGGGACGGATAGTGATGGTAGTGATGGTAGTGCAATGTTGGTGATGGTAGTGCAATGGTAGTACCATTGATGGTAGTACCATGATGGTGGTGGTAGTGCAATGTTGTGAATGTATTTAATATCTCTAAACTGTACACTTAAAAAATGGTTAAGATGCTAAATTTATGTATATTTTACCACACTAAAATTTAGGGGAACACTAAAAAAAAATAAACTAATGTGATCAGAATGTCAGAAAGAAAAAGGAAGAGATGTGTCTGACAGCTGAAAACATCTGTGGTCAAGTTAAAATATTCAGGGTATATTTTTACTTATTAAGGTTAAGACCCTCTTTTTTTCCTTTGAAGATATTGCAAAGTAAATTAATTTTCCTAGTTGATATAAATTTGAATTAAAATATTCTGCCAAGAGAAAGAGGGATGTTTTCTTAAAAAATGAGGGTTTTTTTTTTTATTTAAGAAGGTGATGATTAAGAGTACAGACTTCAAAATCAAATGAAACAAAGTCTAAATGCTGACCATACCACTGTATGGCTATTTCATTTATGGATAAAATTACTGAACTTTCGGGCCTCCCCTGGTGGCGCAGCGGTTGAGCGCTAGGCTGTGAAGCTGCCTGCAGCCTCTGCTGCGCCAGTTCGATCCCCGACCACCGGTGAGGGTCCCACATGGCACGCAGACCTCTCCTGCCCTGCTCGCTGCTCCCCTCAGCAGTGTATTTCGTCAGTCTACCTGTTCTGTTCCCCGCTCTGGCTCTAGTGAATTCCCTCACCCTCCCGCGCTTCTGACTGTACCCAGTGCTTGTATAAATAAATAAATAAATAAATAAATCTTTTTAAAAAATTACTGAATTTTCCAGTGTATAACTATCTCCATTTGCTTTGAAAATTAAGTGAGATAATGTAGGCTCCTTTAACATTGAGTCAGTGGGAGATTTAAAAAATAATCTGGACAACATTCTACAGTTGTTTAAATGAAGAGTGTGAAAGTATTCTTATAGTACTACTTTGTAAATTTCCATATTTCACAGACCAAAAAATTAGCAGCCCTCTAAAAGATGTAACTTTCCCATGTTGGAAACTTATGCTTTATTTGTGGTTTTTGTTTGCAGTGTTTCCTAAAGATTGAACCCCGGTCTCTCACATTTGCTCAAGCAGGTGAAGTTTGTATCTCCTATGGTGGCACCCTTCCTTCAGTGCTGAATCAGAGAGAACAAGGTAGGTAAAAGATTATCTTGATAGATAAACAAGTATTATTCATTGATATTTTTAGCATGTCTTTAATTTGAACAAGTCAAATGCTTTTTTTGAAAATATTTCTTTCTGACAGATTTTATTACATACTTACTTCCGGATGTGGATACTACTATATGGATTGGTTTGCGCTGGAGTGCCTTTGAAAGAATAAGCAAATGGGTAGATCACAGAGAGCTGACATATAGTAACTTCCACCCATTGTTGGTTGGTCGGGGGCTAGGAATGCCAACAAATGTAAGTTTTTTCTAAGTCAATATAATCTATATAGCTCTGTGAAATCCCTGAGTCTTTTATAAATTATTGGATTAAGAACAAGAGCCTATAATATGAGTCCTTTTGTATGAAACATCCAGAATAGTCAAATTTAAAGGTAAAAAGTAGACTAGTGGTTGCCAGAGAAGAGGGAGGTTGGAAAGATAGAAGGCGATAGCTAAAGAGCATGGGGTTTCTTTTTGGAGTGGTGAAAACGTTCTAAAATTGATCGGGGGAGATAGTTGCACAGCTATGTGAATATTCTAAACCCTATAGAATGTATGCTTTAAATGGGTGAATTGGACCATACATGAATTTTTACACAATAAAACTGTTATAAGAACAAAAGGATCTTGGCCTCCCCCGTGGTGCAAGGGGTTGGGCACAGCGCTGCAGAGCTGTCCACAGCCTCTGCAGCACGAGTTCCATCCCCGGCCAGGGAGCAACCCACATGGCACAGCAGACCTCTCCTGACTCGCCCACTGCTCCCCTCAGCCGTGTACTTCCATCTATCTGCTTGTTCTGCTCCCCACTCTGTCTCTGGTGAATCCTCTCACCTCCCACACCGCTGGCCTGTGCTCCACTTCTTGTAATCATAAATAAATAAATCTTAAAAAAAAATAAGAACAAAAGGACCTTCCACAGTCTTGAGGTAGATTCTCTAATTTTTCATTATCACATCAGATTCCTTAGCACTATTTAGTAATGATGTAAGACCACCATAGTGAATTTATATTTTGCAAATGAATGCAAATATAAATGCTTTATTTAACATTTTGAGATTTGGGACTGTCAGCCTCAGTCTCCTAAGGCAAAGAATACAAAATTGATAATTAGTGATCATTTTTTCCTAAGAACTAAATGTAAAACTATAGAAGGGGAGACAGTATTATATTAATAATAGTTATCCTATACCATAACATTGTTGCCCTCTACTTCTGTCCTCCCTATTTGCTGAATACAAACCACCTTTTTCACACAGGGCAAAGATTAAAAAATTAACATTAAGGTCAAATCACAAAATATGTCCTAGGCAGCACTCAATTCTTGATGCAATGTTACTTTGCTTAAGGTTTATATTGGTGGCAAAGGGAATTTTGAATTGTATATAATTATGTACAAAATGAATATCAAAGTAATGTTTGGTAATAGAAAAATTTGGAAGTTATATAAAAGTAAACATGATATAGAAAAATACCTTATTTTTCCTGAGCCCAGTTATAGTTAGGCTGGTAGCTTTTAAACTTTCATCTGTGACCCATAGTGAGAAATACATTTAAATCACCATCCAGTACATAGATATAATATGTATATATTTAAGGAAAAAATATCTACCCCTAAAGCTTATAGACACTGATACTGTCTTTCTTTTCTACTCTAGTGTATTCTAATCTAGTGTACACTAGTCTCTTTATCTGATACTATTTTATTATCAGAAATGTTAAGTTGAGATCCTTTGAAATAATTTCATGACCTTTTAAATGAACCTCAAACCATATTTTAATGCTGACCTAGGAAATCACAATGGGTGTTTTAGTACTTTTTTCTTTTCTTCAAGGACTTTTCCATACATTGTATCCTTGATGTAAGAATAAAGATTGTATATTCTATTTTTCTGACTTAGCATTATATCATAAGTAGTTTCTTATACCATTAAAAGCTGTTCATGGTAGGCATTTTTTAATTGTATCATTTGTCATTGAGGTAACATTGGTTTGCAACACTGAATATGGTTTAGAGGTATACGATCACATCCTTCAGGTATGTTACACATCATACCCACCACCAAAGCAGCCATAGTCCTCAACCATATTCCATTGCGCTTTCTCCCCACTTTGTTATCTACCCTCTTCTTTCCCCCTCTGCTAGCCTAATTCTACAGTGTCTGCACAGTATTTCTTTTTTTAAGATTTATTTATTTATGTATACAAGAACTGGGGTACAGGCTAGATGTGCAGGGAGCGAGAAGATTCACAAGAGACAGAGTGGGGGAACAGAACGGGCAGACTAACTGGAATACACTGTTAAGGGGAGCAGCGTGCGAGTCAGGAGAGGTCTGCTGCACCATGTGGGTAGCTCCCTGGCCAGGGAGTGAACTTGAGCTTCAGTGGCTACAGACAGCTTCATAGATTGCATCTAACCCCCTGCGCCACCAAGAGGACCTGCACAGTATTTCTTGATAGAGACCCCCATCCTTTACTTAATCAATGCTGGGCATTTAGGTTCTTTCCAGTTTTACACAATCCTAGCTAGTGATGCAATGAACATCTTTGTGTGTGACCTTTGCTTATATTTTAGTTTAACTCCTTAAAAGACAATGGAAGTTATATAGCCAGATCAGAGGATAAAAATAGTTATAAAGCTCTGGTTACCAAATTGCCTTTCAAAAGGCTTTGTGAGTTTATACTTTTGTCAGCAATATATTGTGATGTCCCTTTTATCCATACCAGCATATTAATAATTTCTAACATTTATGAGCAGTTAATGTGTCAGGAGCTCTGCTAACATATCACATGCATATTTCATTTAATCTGCACAATAGATCTAAAATGGAGGGCCTCCCCGGTGGCTCAGCGGTTGAGCGCTGGGTTGCGAAGTTGCCCGCAGCCTCTGCAGTGCCGGTTCGATCCCCGGCTGCTCCCAGCCACCGGAGGAAGGTCCCACATGAAGCGCAGACCTCTCCTGCCGCCCGCTGCTCCCCTCAGCAGAGTACTTTGGTCCTTCTGCCTGCTCTGCTCCCCGCTCTGGCTCTGGTGAATTCTCTCACCCTCCCGTGCTTCTGAGTGTACCCCAGTGCATGTATAAATAAATAAAAATAAATCTTTAAAAAAATAAATAAATAAATAAATAAATAAATAAATAAATAGGTCTGTTACTCCTCCCTACCCTAGAAATGCAGATATAAGAGTCGTGTAACTTGCCAGCAATTGTGAAGCTTTTGTGTACAGAATCCACATTTAAATCAGATCCAAGAGCCTGCAGAGCCAGTGTTCTTAGCTTTTCTACTAAATCACCTCAAATGAGCATCATCTTTTAAAAATTCTCACTAGTTTTGTAGTTTAAATGATTTCATCTTTTCATTTATAGTTTTCTGATATCTAATGAAAACAAACTTCTATAAGTTATATACAATTTGTATTTCCACAGATGTGAATATTCTGATTCTTTGCCAGTTTATCTACCAAAGATTTTATGTATTTCTTATTGACTTTATGACTGTAAATATTAAATGTGCTGACCCTGTGTTTCTTATGTTTGCTGCAAATATTTCCCAAGGTTGTTTTTTTTTTTTTCCAGTTGACTCTGGATACCAAAAATGTTACAGAAATAAGTTTTCATCTTGGGGGTATATATTCAAATCTGTTTATTTTCTTTTTTCATCCTCTGCTTTAAGTTAGAAAGTCTATCAATGTAAACATTAAATGTATGCCTATATTTTCTTCATTTTGTTTATATAGGTTACCTTTTTTTCCCCTGACATGGCCCATCCATGGCATATGATTTATGTTGTAATGACTATTCAGTCCTTTCCCCCCGATTTGCCAATTGCATAGCATCATTATTGCATGTATTTCCATTTGTTAAAAGCAATATAGGATACCTCCTTTTTTTTAAAGATTTATTTATTTATTTATACAGGCACTGGGTACAGTCAGAGGCGTGGGAGGGTGAAAGAATTTACCAGAGCCAGAGTGGAGAGTAGAACAGGCAGATTGACGAAGTACACTGCTGAGGGGAGCAGCGGGTGGCAGGAGAGGTCTGCGCGCCATGTGGGACCCTCACCCGGTGGCCGGGGATCGAACTGGCGCTGCAGAGGCTGCGGGCAGCTTCGCAACCCAGCGCTCAACCGCTGTGCCAGCGGGGAGGCCCCTAGGATACCTCCTTTATCATATATATATTGTGTGTATGAGATATGCCCCTATATAATTGCCATACTGGCCTAAATAGTATAATTTCACAATGTTTTAAAAAATAGTGTGAGTTATGCTTTATTGTATGCCTTTTTAAAAATATTTTTATTCTTGTCCACTTTTCTAGGCAAAATTTAAAATAATTTAGTAAATTTCCAACCACAACAATTAAATATAAACCTTCTATGTGGATTTGACACTTAAAATGAATTGACATCTTTTTTAATTTTCCAGTTTAAGAACATATATGTGGTATATATGTCTCCATTTATTCAAGTCTTCCTGTAGACCACTCTGTGACATGTTTCTAGGGTTTCTGTCTCTTATTGCCATTGGTAATGGCAGGTTTTTCTTGATTTTTTCTTTGTATATTAGGAAAGTTATTGTTTGGCATTTTATATATTTATTTCACAGGCATCTATCTTGCTAAAAGCTCTTATTACTTCTTAGAACTTTTCAGCAGATTTTCATGTGTATCCTTATTAGATTATCATAATCTATAAATAGCAGTTCATGCTTCACTACATATGCAGGGACTTGCAGAAAGGTGGAAAATACTAGGTGAAATAGCCACTATCCTAGACTTGATCAGGACTCTAATGGGACTGTCTGCCTTCCTGCATTGTTATACATGATTTTGCCATTTTAAGATACGTCATACTATAACAAACATTTTTAAAATTTTTATTTAAGAATAAGTACTATACTTTCTAAAACTTGTTTCCAGTGTCTATTGAAATTGTCATATGGCTTTTCTCATTAGGACTATTGATATGTGGTGTAATACACTAATGTAACATTAATACTGTTATTTTAAATCATCTTTATGTTGTCATTCTAAAATTGAGTGACTCAAAGTGAATTATTATTTTATCATTCTACTAAGTTAAATTCGTTAAAATTTCTTTTTTGGAATGTATTCAACTATATTCACAGTTAATTTTTTATGCTACATTGCCAGATTATTTTTCTGATCATGTTAGCTTCATAAGATGAACTGGGTAGGTTTCTGGTTTGTGTTTTGAAAATATGTCTCAGCCTGTGAAATTATCTCTTCCTGAAGGTTTGAAGAAACTACTTGCAAACCCACATGATGCTAGAACCCTTTTCAGAAATCATTCTTTAATAATAAAAGTTTTTGGTGCAGCAGTGAGAATCTAAACTCTAGAGTCAGATTGATTAGGTTTGAATTCCATTCAGACAACAGGATGCCTTTAGAAGTACACTTAACTTTTCTTATGTCTTACTTTTTCATCTGTAAATTCTGATACTGTTGTATTTAGAGCATAAGGATTATATGAGATTATTCATTTTAAGCTTTTTAGCACAGTACCTTACTTGCTTTTAAAATGAGCTATTATTATTTTCAGTTTCTTTCAAAATTACTGGTATGTTTTGGTGTTTCTTCTTGTAATAATTATGGTAATTTGTATTTTTTAAGAAACTTGGCTATTTCATTTAAATTTTCAAATGTATTAGATGAGAGTTGTTTGTGGTATTATAATTTTAAATCTTCATATCTTTTTTTGATTGTTTTAACTTTTCCTTATTTAGATTTTTACAAAAACTGGTGTATGTTATTGGGTTTCTTCTCCCTCTTCTCCACCCTCCACTCCTATTGCTTGAGATACATTTATGTATACCACTGCCTTATTATATACTGTTTTTCTTGGAGTTGTGTATTGTTCATGTCCTAATTTCCTATATTAAATTCTTAGTTTATCTTTCCTTTAAAAAACATTTAATAATGTACATTATATATATATTATATAATGTATATTGTATATATTATATTACATATTACATATATTATATCATAACAGTATTATATTACATATTTATATATTAGTACATGTAATATATAATATATATTATAATTATGTGTGTATCAATGTATACATTATTAATAATGTATACACAAAGCATAAAGTTTTTCTATTTAGCATATTATTCTTTTTTGTGATTATTTCATTTTCAGCTTAGTATTTATTTGGTATCATGTGTATATGCTTTTTTCATCTGTAGTGCCTGGGATAAACTTACTTTTCTTATATTCTAAGTATGGTATATTTCAAAAATATGCAAAAGTATAGGGACAGTATAATTTGAATAAATTTTCATGTCTAGTATTACTAATTTGTGGTTGGGAGTGAAATCTAAATAGATACTTACTGAAATTTTTATGGTAAATAGTACTGAATTAAAGCTTTAAGTGATTTCTCTATCACATAGTATACAGTTTGTCTTTATAAAAATCTAATAAGTTAATTAGCAATCTCTGCTTGAGCTGTGAAGAGTGATAGCTGAGTGTTAAATATTACTATAATTTTATTTTCATCTTTAACAGTTTGTCATTATATGTTTGGAAATACATTTATTGATTCTGTCACTATCTTGTTTTCTGAAATTAAATGCCCCTTTCCCAGGCTTTGGATGTTATCAGGATTTTCTTAGTGGTTTCATAGTTAGCTCCTTCATGGAATTTTTTCACAGGAGGGAAACTCAACCAGGTATATCAAGTTCTCTGGCTAGTATCTTCTAACTATTAGTTTCATGATTGCTCCAACAATTTACCTTTTTTTCTTAGTTTTTTGAAGAAGAGTCCCACTTCCACTGTGCCCTAATGGTCAACCTCCAAAAGTCACCTTTTATTGGGACATGGAATTTTACTTCCTGTAGTGAAAGCCACACTCTAGCTCTCTGTCAGAAATATTCAGGTATGGATTATTATGTAAATAACTATGGTATTTTATGCTATTGCCTATGTCCGTTACTTTTTCATAAACATCTTATAAATGAATTACTATTTATAATCATGTAGCTTCCTTAAAATTTCAATTTGACTAAATCTTTATTTTCTTAGATTATTTTAAAGGGAATGTGATTTTTCAAGTATCATTACTATATTTAATTAAATATAAAAATTAAGCAACAAATGAGGCTTAGTAGTAGGATTAGGAAGAAGAGCTGTCTAATGATAGAAAGTTAAAGTTGTATCTTGTTCTCCTTTCTATTCTGGTAATTTTCAGTTTACTTTCTGTTTTGGGGAAAAGAGGCTAAAACTCTTAATATTTTCAATTGAGTCCAGTATAAACATTCACTATTAAATTTAGCACCAAAAAAAAAAAAAAAAAACAAAAAAGGATGGAAAGCATTATAAAAGGATCTCTATGCCTTCCATAATCCAAATAAAAATAAAATCTATAAAAAAGAAATGATCATATTCACAGAGATATTTTTAAGAAAGGTATTAAATTGTTTTCATTGATCACAGTAAGTTTTTAACAAATGTATTTTTTAATTTTGTCATGTAGTGAAAACCATAAATATATTTTCCTTGTACTTTTCAAGAAATTTTATGCTAAATTAATCTTTGCCCATTTGTCTCACTTCTTAGTAACTACCTTATTCAGAGTAGTACTATAAAGTAATAATGCAAATAAAGTTTATATCTTGTGGATGGGTGTGTGTGTGTGTGTGTGTATTTTTTGTGAGAGCTCTCCTAGATGAAAAATTTGTAAGAAAACACCTAACATCTTCTCTTGTTGAAGCATTTCAACCAAGGAGGTATTCGACACCTACCTGAAAAAGCATTCTACTACAGCTATTTATAGCTTTCTCCTTCCTAAATCAGATTAACTAAAACAGAACTTAGTTCTAATTTTAGAAAACAAATGTTGTGGCACATACATTTTACCGAAGGTATGCAGAAAAACATACCAAGTTCTTCCACTAAAAACCTGAATTGCATAAATAAATAAGTAGATACATACTGGGAGATATTTGAAAAAATATCCTATGACTTGCAGTGTGGATAGTCTTTGTGGGTTTTTATTTTTCTTTTGCACACAGAAATTGAAGCCAACCAGACCTTGCAGAACACTTCAGAAACTGTAAAGTACCTAAATAATCTGTACAAAATAATCATGAAGAATCTGAGTTGGTCTGATGCACTCATGGAGTGTCAGAAAGATAACATGCACTTGGTGAGCATCACAGACCATTTCCAGCAGGCGTTTCTCACTGTGCAGGCAGCCCTTCGAAATGCTTCTTTATGGATTGGACTCATCAGTCAAGATGTAAGTTTTCAGTGTCAACTTCCAAGATTGAGTGATAGAATGTGCCGTTTTTTATTCTTCGTAACCGTCTTCATAACAGATTAAAAGAAATGGAAGGTTGTTTAAAATCTTATTTCAGTGAATGGATTTTGTAGAGTATGTAATTTTTAGAGACTATCCTCTTTGCACTGTTAAAAGATCTGGTGTTTTATTGTTTAAGACAGAGTTCTAATGAACATGTACTTGAACACTTTTTTTAAAAAAAAAAAGATTTATTGATTTATGCATACAAGAGCTGGGGTACAGACCAGAGGTGTGGGGGTGGTGAGAGGATTCCCCAGAGACAGAGTGGGGAGTAGAATAGGCAGATCCACTGAAATATACTGCTAAGGGGAGCAGCGGATGAGACAGGAGAGGTCTGCTGCACCATGTGGGTCAACTCCCTGGCTGGGGATCGAACTCATGCTGTAATGGTTGCAGATAGCTTCATAGTGCTGACACTTTACCCCTTGCACCACCAGGGAGGCCCCTGAACACTTTTTTTAATTCATACCAACAATGTGTTGCAATCAGGAGCTGCTGTGTCTGTTCAGCTAATGAAAAAAAGAGGAAAGGTAGAATTAAAAATCATATGGGGTTAGGCACTTGTTAGGATGTAAATATAGATGTTCACAGACTTCCAGCACACAATAGAATATAGTGAATGGGGAAGTTTCTCCTCAAAGGCAGGTGTGAAAACAGTAGGGTAAGACCCACAAGGCCTGAGAGGTTAAGAGGAGGGGAGCTAATGTTTAAATAGCGCTTTTATGTACCAGCTAGCAACTGAATTATGTTTCATACATTATTCCATTGATTCTGACCCCATGAGGTTCATTGTCATATCCATTTAATAGATAAGGGGATGGAAACTTGGTAAGGAAAACTCACAATCAAAAACTAATAAGTGACTGAAGCTAAGGTACACTTAGCTCCAAAGTCCATGTTCTCTCCACTATGCCATGTTGTCTCCAACTATGTCAGTACTTAAAATGGTTCTCATTCCACATAAACTTTCTGATATCTGACAACCAACATTTCCTATTATGTGTGAGATAGCGTAACGTAATGATTCAGAATATGGACTCTAGGGCCTAGGTTAGCATTTCAGCACTGCAGTTTATATTCTATGTGACTTTATGCACCTTACATGTCTTCAATTTCCTCAGCTGCAAATAGGTATAATAGTGTCTCTGTCTCATATGGTTATTATGAAGTTTAGATAGGTTAATATTTGTAAAGCACTTGGAACAGTGCCTGAAGCATAGTAATGCTACATATATGTCTTCAAAGATGTGTTAAGATGTAATCAAAAATCATTATTGACCATGAGGGTCAAAATAATACAAAAGGGAGTACATGAAGTATTATCACCTTAAAGGTATTTCTGCACCCTAGGATGAACTCAACTTTGGCTGGTCAGATGGGAAACATCTTCAATTTACTCGCTGGGCTGAAAATAATGAGCAACTTGAAGCCTGTGTAATATTAGATCCTGATGGATTCTGGAAAACATCTGATTGTAATGATTATCAACCAGGTGCTATTTGCTACTATCCAGGAAGTATGCTAATTTCATTTATTTTAATTGTTAAATTACTATTGGTCTCATGAATAGGAGAATTTGGGGACATGATTTTGTAAAATCTGGTTTTAAAATTGTAAAGAAATTATAGTATCCTTTTCATAAGAGATTTGTGAAAATTTGTATTCAAGTAGAATTATTATATATTAAATGTCTTATCATTACTTTGTTAATACTTGTTTTAATCTTTATTTTTATATTAGCTGACAATGGTAATTAACATTGAGTCCCTGTTAGTCTCAGTTTGCATATAGTTGTATTTATATTTTTATAGAACACTTGTATTTGTGGGAATTCTTCTATAATTCTTATCAACAACTGACATTGCTTTTCTGAGCCATTTATTTTGCAAGGAATAGCCCTCTACTCAAACTCGCTTAAGCTTAAAGGGAAATTTAGGTTCTCAAAATGGCGATAGAGCTGAACCTCAAGAAGAGCAGGAATCAAGAACTTAAGGGGAATCAAGAACCAAAGATACTCTCTTCACCTCTCCCCTCGGTTTCTGTCTGTGGATCTGCATTCTTTTGTCTATGTACTTCCCATTTCTCTCTGCATGTGGCAAAAGGTGGTGGCTCTGCAGTTGTTTGTTCATAGCCATAACTGGAGATGGACTATCTCAGAAATCCATATTTCAGATTCTAAGAATCTGATGGACTCAGCTTGAGTCAGGTATGCAGTCTCTAGCACCATCAGAGGACAATCGTGTTACAATAGCCCGGAGTCCACATTTGTGGGTTTGTGGTAGAAAGATAACACCACACACAAAGAGAGTTGTAAGCTGGGGAAGATGCAGAACAGTCTCTACTAAATATCAAATCAGTTTTATTTGCTTTAAGTAGAACTTAACTGTATTTGCTTTGCTTTGAATGTATACTTTTTATAAAGTGGAAAAAAGCCACAATCAGATTTTCTAGATGTCATATTTTAAATTATTTGTGTCTGCTTTGTTAAAGCAATAAAGTATTTAGAAGATGAATTTTCATTAAAATATTCCTTTAAAGTTAGAGATTAGTTAGCAGAAATTTGAAGATGAATTTTCAAAGTGATAGATGTCTGATTTAATATATTTGTATAGTTTCTCGGAAGTGGCCCCTCATATTTGACATTTGGTAATGCAGGAAGACAGAAACTTCATTTAACCTAATAGCACCTCATTTTTACATTCTTCCACTCAGTCCACAGCAGGGGAAAGAAAATTGTGTTAATTTCCTTGCTACAGAAAGCTTGTTAAGAGGTCACACTATATTTGAATATAAACAGAAGGAGCATTACCAAGCTATTATTTCTTGACTTCCTGGATATTTGCTACAAATCACATCTAATTACTGTGAACAGGATTTAACATTTATACCTGAAATAAGAATTCTTACCATTAATTCTTTCTCTAGATGAGACTGAAAAAGAGGCCAAACCAGTTGGCAATATTCAATGTCCATCTCCTGTTCTAAATACTCCATGGATACCATTTCAGAACTGTTGCTACAATTTATGATAGCAAAGAATAGACATACTGCAATAACACAAGATGAAGTACATAATCAATGTCAAAAACTGCGTAAGTACACTGTATTGCCAATATATATTGTATAATACTCATTTTTTAAAAAAAAAAAAACCTCACTTGAGTGTGTTATAATTATTTCTGACACTGATAATTAAATCTCCTAATTTCTACATTGTCAATGACAACATATGTTAATTTGTATTTAGTTAAAATGGGAAAGTTTAACAGGTAAATTTCTTTACCTGTCCATTACAGAAATAGTCCATTAGTCTATTTCTGCATGTATAAACAAAATGGATTCTACTTTAAAAGGAAAAGAAATGACACTAGTGAGCAGAGAAGAGAGTGTTAAAGTAATCTATGGGCAAAGAGAAAATTGGCTCATTTGAGTGGTCAAAAGCATAGATAAATTGCAAAGAAGCAACTCTGCTTTAAAGAAATCCATATTTTATACTTTCAGCTCTCAAGATTCTTCAGATATTTCCTTTGAGATTACTGAATACTTGGGACTTTTCAACAATGAACCTATGAATTTGGTGGAAAGTTCCTATGGAAAATATCAAAGTGTTCCCCAAAGGGTGGTCCATAGAACACTAATTTTAAGAGATGTTCAACATAAATGTACACTTAAAAAAATAACAAAGTTTAGAAACACCAATGCTTCCCATAGGATATTAAGATACTGCAATATAAATGAGGTAGTTTAACTTCATTTAACTAATATTTCAAAGTTTTTATTCATGCAGCCTTTTTCTGAAGAGCTCCTGCTAATTTTCTGTGTAACACATTTTGGGAAATATAAACTTTGTAAGTCCCAATATAAGAGTGATCTTTAAGAAAAGGAAGCTCTAGCTTACAACCCATCCAAGCAGCTTTATTTATTATAGTCTTTGACAATATGGCATTAATATAGAGGATTTGCACCAATTCAAAATAAGCCTTAGGTGGGAAAAGTTAAATGAATCAATGTTTTAAATTCTCATTTACTGGTTTTCTCATTATTCTATAAGACCAAATTCAGCGTCGAAATGTTTGAAAATGCCCTAGCCTATTCAATTTAATACAATGAGAAAGTTTTAATTTGCATGTCTTTCTTGTTTTCCACTATTGTTTAAGTTTTGGAGTATATTAAACTGGAGGGAGGAGGGGGTTTCTAAATCTATCAAACAAAATAAAGCATTCGAGAGAATTTCTTAAATTACTGACTAAGTTTTTTATTCAACAGATCCAAAATCACATATTCTGAGCATTCGAGATGAAAAAGAGAATGATTTTGTTCTTGAGCAACTTCTATACTTCAATTATATGGCTTCATGGGTTATGTTAGGTGTAACTTATGAAAGTAAGTTATAAGTCTGCTGACTTTATACTCATACTTTATTATCAACTATCATGCTATCGCTTCTCGGTCTTTTGGCTAAGATCAAGTGTAGTATCACACTATTTATTTCTCCAAAATATATGCTTATCACTGTATAAAATTTTACTTATGCACTTATAACATGTCAATACCAACAGTTTCTGTATCTTTGCTCTGCCATTTATGTGCCTTCACCACATACATGTCTAATATTTACTTTATACCTGCTATGTACATGGAATGAGAACAGAATTACACTCCTTCTAATATTGCACTTTGGCTTTCTAGCATTGGTTTGGGGTGTACATTTGAATACTGAGATACATAGTATCACAATAGGATAAGATAGGTGAAATTAGGACTAACTACCATGATTCCAAGATGTAATTACTGTGAAAGTTTTAACACAGAGACTCTAATAATAAAGGAAACAGACCAATTTGGAAAGATAAGCAATTAGAAATGGCCTGAAAATCATATAAATTTGGTCATCAGGAAAAACAAAATCATTTATTGGGCATGGAGCATTGAAAGCAAATATTTACTAAAAAAGGGTCTTAATAAGGAGCACAGGTAGGAAAAGAAGTTAAATTACTCAAATCTGATCATTTAAAAATTAGTCTTTATAGTTTAACCCATTTCTTAGAGTTGCTAAGGTTTTTCTTAAATGTTTGTGGTTTCCAGGTGCGTTGGCAAAATTTGATCACTTAAGCAATAGGTAAGACTAGGATTGCCAGGTGAAGATGAATTCATCATAATAGGAATTATTTCCCCAAGTCTTTTCTCCAATGACACTTCAATACTCTTAAACTTAGCAATGGGGAAAAAAGATGGAGAAAAACTAAGTGGAAATTTCTAGGTTTTACCTGAAAATAAATGAAAGAAATAGCGGTCCTTAGGGAGCAGTGGAGACTATATCAAGATACAGTTAGAGGTGGGGGGGCGGAGCAACATGGCGGCGAGGAGACGCTGCGAGTAAGATCTCCCATTAAAAAAAGTTAATAGGGAGGAAAAGCGGCAGGTCCCAGTGAGAACCGGGACACGGAAGATAAACGGACGACTCCAGCAAACTGCCCGAAGAAGAAAGTGGCCATAAAAGAGGACCAGAAGGGAGGGAAGCTCAGAACCCTGCTCCCCTCCCCCGCCCACAGAGGCGGCACTCTCCGACCGGCAGAGAGGAGGAAACAACAAACCAAAACGGCCAACAAGAACAAACGACGCAGCAAGCGGGACTGTGAGTGGAAAGGAACTATTGCAGCCACCACACCCTGTGAACGGGAGCTGTGGAGAACCCCGCAGGATCCGCCGCGGAGGTGAGCTCCGGGCGCCATTGAAGAGAGCCCCGCCCAGGAGGAGACCAGCCCCAGCACACAGCCCCAGCCGCCCGGTAAGCCTGTGCGGAAAAGCGGCGCACCGGAAAAAACAGACGCGGAGCGGGATTGCGCGGGGAAAGCGGCGCGGATTGCGCGGATCGGATCGCAGCTGCCCAGGTCCCCGCGCCTGCGACCTAGGCTTGCGGGGAGACGACCTAGGCTTGCGGGGAGACGCACGGAGGCCCTCCCGGAGAGAGCAGGAACCAGGCGCCCAGGCAGGGGAGCGGGATTCAAAAGGCGCCATTCCCGCGCCACTGAACTGGGCTACAGCCCGCGTCCTGGAACTGAGGGCTTTGGAACTGAGACCCGGGGCACGAAATTAGGGGCGTGGGTTCCCCACGACGGTGGGGCACAAGGCAGACACAGCACCCCAAAGCCGTTGAGGTGTACCCTACCATCCCTGCTCTGCTCCCTGTCCCACGGGGTGGAAAAGCAGCTCCCCAAGGGCTCTAGGAGAGATCTCTGGCGCCACCTAGTGACTTGAAGCCAGCACAGGCTCCTGAAGGAGCTAGTGGCCAGCTGGGGAGTGAGCCCACGCCGGGCCCCTTCCGAACAAGTAGTCTGAGCCCACAGGGAGAGCGAGCACCCACAGCCGGGGCAGACCAGGCGCGCAGAAGAGTGTGCCTGAGACCGGACGCGCAGGGAGTGTGTCCCACATCACCATTTTAGAACAGGGACATTTCTTCAGTAAAGACTACCTGCAGAAGGCTTCCTCAGGAGCCAGAGGTGAGCGGGGGAAGTTCGCCCACGCCAGACCCCCTCTGGCCTGCAGTCCAAGCCCAGAGGGGGAGCAGGAACCCACCGCCGGGGCAGACCAGGCGCACAGGGGAGTGTGTCCCCACATCGGCATTTTAGAACAGGGACCTTTCTCCAGTAAAGACTGCTTGAAACTGACAGATGACTCCTGGAGGAACCAGAGGGGAGCAGAGAAGCCCACCCAAGATGCCGGCCAGTCCCAACTACACAGTGTCCCAACGCATACGGCAAATTAGAAAACAGACAGTAGGGAGGAGAAGAACCACACGCAACCTAGCAACTCTCCAGAGAAAAAGCACACCACAAAAAGAAAACCAGCCCCCAGATGGCAACGACAGTAACTTGGAAGAACTTCTGAGCCTTCCAGAAAGAGAATTTAAAATTGCCGTGATTAAAAAACTGACAGAAGTCATAAAGGAAAACAATGATAAGGGAAAAATAATCAACGATCAGAAGAATGAAATTGAGTCCCTAAAGAGGAAGTAAAAGAAATGCAGGAGATCAAAGAATTAATGGAAGAACTAAAGAATTCTGGGAAAAGCAATGAAAGCAGAATTGATGAAATGGAAGAACGAATAAGTACTCTTGAAGACACAGAAATAAAACGAACCAAAACAGAAAAGGAAAGAGAAGTACGAAGGAAAAAGAATGAAGAAAGACTTCGGGAACTATCTGACTCCATGAGGAAAGGAAATATAAGAGTTATAGGAATACCAGAAGGAGAGGAGAGAGAAGTAGGAACAGAGAAAATATTCAAAGAGATAATTGAAGAGAATTTCCCAAATGTGAAGGAGGAGCTGAAAATTGATATACAAGAAGCAAGAAGAACACCAAACTTCCACGACGAAAGGAAAAATACAGCAAGACACATAATAGCAAAGCTCCCAAGAATCCAGGACAAGGAAAAAATAATGAAGCTGGCAAGAGGGAAGAAACAGATAACATTCAAAGGAAAGCCAATCAGGCTGACATCAGACTTCTCCGAAGAAACACTACGGTCAAGGAGAGAGTGGAGGGACATAGTCAACAGACTCCAAGAAAACAGATGCCAACCAAGAATACTCTATCCCGCAAAGCTCTCCTTCCTCTTTGAAGAAAGAATATGGACTTTCCCAGACAAACAGAAACTCCGGAATTTCATTGCAACTAAACCCCACTCCAAAAAATACTACAAGGAGTCCTAAAGCCAGAACCTCAGAGGGACGAATAACAATGAAAGAAGGCCAAAAAAAAAAAAGTTATTAAAAGAATAAATAAATAAAATCAAAGGAAAGACAAACACAATGGCAAATACAGATGTTAACATATCAATATTAACTCTAAATGTAAATGGACTAAACTCTTCAATAAAAAGACACAGAGTGGCAGCCTGGATTAAGAAACAAAACCCAACCTTTTGCTGTCTCCAGGAAACACATTTAGCTACAAAAGATAAAAATAGGCTCAAAGTCAAAGGATGGAAAACAATCCTACAAGCAAATGGACCAAAAAAGAAAGCAGGAACAGCTATACTTATAACAGATAAAACAGATTTCAAACTCAAAAAGATAAAAAGAGACCCCAATGGTCACTACATTATGATCAAGGGGACAATACTTCAAGAAGAAATAACACTCATTAACATATACTCACCAAACGAAGGAGCACCAAAATATATCAGACAACTGTTGTCCTCTCTGAAAACAGACATCAGAGAAAACACATACGTAGTGGGAGACTTCAACACACCACTATCAACAATGGATAGATCAACAAGACAAAAAATAAGTAAAGAAACCAAAGCTCTAAATAAGGACCTAGAGCAATTGGGCTTAACAGACATCTATAGAACACTAAACCCCAAAAAACGGAGTACACATTTTTCTCAAGCGCACACGGATCATTCTCCAGGATCGATCACATACTGGGGCACAAGACAAACATCAACAGATACACCAAGATTGAAATCATATCAACCATCTTTTCTGACCATGAAGGCATCAAACTAGAAATAAACCATAAAAGGAAGGCAAGGAACTTTCCTACCTCATGGAGATTAAAAACCACACTACTGAAAGACCACTGGACTAATGAGGAGATGAAAGAAGAAATTAAAAAATTTTTTGAATTGAATGACAAGGAGGACACCAATATCCTAAATGTATGGGATGCAGCAAAAGCAGTAATAAGAGGAAAATATATAGCAATAGAAGCTCACATCAAGAAACAAGAAAGAACTCAAAGAAACAACCTAATCTCGAAGCTCAAAGATCTAGAAAAAGAACAACAAAAAAACCCCAAAACCAGTAGAAGAAAAGAAATAATAAAAACCAAAGCAGAAATAAATGAAATTGAAACTAAAAAAACAATCAAAAGATCAATGAAACCAAGAGCTGGTTCTTTGAAAAATCAATAAAATAGACAAACCCTAGCCAGGCTCACAAAGGAAAAAAGGGAGAAAGCACAAATAAACAGGATCATCAATGAAAGAGGAGAAATCACAACGGACACAGCAGAAATCAAAAGAATAATCAGTAACTACTATGAACAGTTATATGGAAACAAGTTTAACAATCTAGAGGAGATGGACAAATTCCTACAACTCTACAATCACCCAAAGCTAGATAAAGAAGAAATAGAACACCTAAACAGACCAATTACAATTAGCGAAATTGAAATGGTAATCAAAAACCTCCCCAAAAACAAAAGCCCAGGACCTGATGGATTTACAAATGAATTCTACCAAACATTCAGAGACGAATTAGTGCCTATCCTTCACAAACTCTTCCAAAAAATTGAGAAGGAAGGACAATACCAAACACGTTCTATGAAGCCAACATTACACTAATAGCCAAAACCGAACAAGGACAACACAAAAAAGGAAAACTACAGGCCAATCTCCCTAATGAACACTGATGCAAAAATCCTCAATAAAATTTTAGCCATCAGAATCCAACAATGTATCCATAAGATAATTCACCACGACCAAGTAGGATTCATTCCAGGGACACAAGGATGGTTTAACATCCGAAAATCAATCAACGTTATCCAACACATCAACAAAAAGAAATATAAAAACCATATGATAATATCAATAGATGCTGAGAAAGCTTTCGACAAAGTGCAACACCCATTCATGATAAAAGCCCTTGAAATTCTTGGGATACAAGGAACATACCTTAACATCATAAAGGCATCTATGACAAGCCAACAGCCAGTATCATTCTCAATGGTGAAAAGCTGAAAGCAATTCCATTAAGATCTGGAACAAGACAAGGATGTCCACTCTCACCACTGCTTTTCAATATAATACTGGAAGTCCTAGCCAGGGCAATAAGACAAGAGAAAGACATCCAAGGAATCCAAATAGGAAAAGAAGAAGTCAAACTATCACTATTTGCAGACGATATGATATTATACATAGAGAACCCCAAAACTCCACAGAAAAGCTAATTCAACTCATCAATCAGTTCAGTAAAGTGGCAGGATACAAAATCAACACGCAAAAGTCAGTAGCCTTCCTATACACAAACAATAAATCTGAAGAAGAAGAAATCAAAAAAACCATCCCTTTCGTTATTGAAACAAAAAAAATCAAATATTTGGGAATAAATCTAACAAAAGAGGTAAAGGACCTATACAAAGAAAACTATAAAACACTGTTAAAAGAAATAGAAGAAGACACAAAGAAATGGAGAGATATCCCTGCTCATGGATTGGAAGAATAAACATTATTAAAATGGCCATCCTTCCAAAAGCAATATACAGATTCAATGCTATTCCAATCAAAATTTCAATGTCATTCTTCAAAGAAATAGAACAATTATTGATGAAATTCATATGGAATCACAAAAAACCCCGAATAGCCAAAGCTCTCCTGAAAAAAAAAGAAGGGAATGGAGGCATCACACTCCCAGACTTCAAACTATACTACAAAGCCATAATCATCAAAACTGCATGGTATTGGAACAAGAACAGACATACAGACCAATGGAATCGAATAGAAAATCCAGAAATAAACCCACAGATTTATGGTCAACTAATCTTTGACAAAGGAGCAAAGACTATGCATTGGAGCAAAGAAAGTTTGTTCAATCAATGGTGCTGGGAAAACTGGGTCGCTACATGCAAAAGAATGAAGCTTGACCACTACCTCACACCATACACAAAAATCAACTCAAAATGGATTAAAGAATTAGACATAAGACCTGAAACCATAAAATATATAGAAGGAAATATAGGCGAAACACTACGTGATTTGCACATCAAAGACATCTTTACAGACACATCACCCAAAGCAGTGATAGTGAAGGTGAAGATAAACAGCTGGGACTACATCAAATTAAAGAGCTTCTGCACAGCAAAAGAGACAATAACAAAAACAAAGAGAAACCCCACCAACTGGGAGAACATTTTTGCACCCAACACTAATGATAAAGGACTGATCACAAAAATCTGCAAAGAGCTGATGAGACTCAACAACAACAAAGAAAATAATCCAGTCAAAAAATGGGCAGAAGAGCTAAAAAGAAACTTCTCTGAAGAGGAAATGCAAATGGCCAACAGGCATATGAAAAAATGTTCAACATCACTTGTCATCAGGGAAATGCAAATCAAAACTACCATGAGATACCATCTCACACCAGTGAGAATGGCACATATTAAAAAAACTAGCAACAACAAATGTTGGCGAGGGTGTGGAGAAAAAGGAACTCTTCTGCACTGTTGGTGGGAGTGCAAATTGGTCCAACCACTGTGGAAAGCTGTGTGGAGATTTCTGGACCTACTAAACATAGAGCTTCCATATGATCCAGCAATTCCACTCCTAGGTATTTACCCAAAGGACACAGAAACATCAATTCCAAAGAACACCTGCACCCCTATGTTTATAGCAGCACTGTTTACAATAGCTAAGCTTTGGAAACAACCCAAATGCCCAAAAATAGATGACTGGATCAAGAAGATGTGGTACATATATACCATGGAATATTACTCAGCATTCAAAAAAGATAAACACATGCAATTTGCAGCAACATGGATGGCGCTGGAAGGGATCATGCTCAGCGAAATAAGCCAAAAAGAAAAAGAAAAATACCGGATGGTCTCACTCATAGCAGGAATCTAGAAAACTTAAATAAGGGACCAGGAAAATGAATAACTATAAGAAAGTGAAAATCAAAATCAACAAAAACTATGAACCAGAGACACTTTTAGGGGGCAGGGGCGGGAGGGGAGGGATTGGGGTCAGAATGGGGGCGCTGCAATTGTATGGGGAATATAACAATAAAATTTATTATCTAATAAAAAAAAAAAAAAAAAAAAAAAAGAAAAAAAAAAGATACAGTTAGAGATTTAAATTGTACCCTCTGATGTCCTTTATAGTTATACTATCAGAAATAACTGAAAATATATTCTATGGCTGGAAACCATTTTCAGACCTGTGAACTTCCTTCTAATTATCTCAACTTCTTTTATAAAATGTGCAAGTAACAATTTCAATTAAAATATACAGACACAAGCAATATGTAGATAGTTTAAATCTAATTCTCACTGAGTTAATTTACATCTATATATTTTTATTACTTCAGTATGCTAAAACAACATTTAATTATATATATTGCGTACACAAAAGATTTGGTTTTTTTTTTAAGTTTTGACTTTTCAAAAGTAGGGCCATGAATAGAAATAACCACAAGAAACCACAACGTGTCAACAAAAAACACTTCAAGCCAAGTGAAAAAGTGAACCTTTTTATAGCAACTTTAGAAATATGCCATTGCACATTGTATTGGTCAGAAAATTAATATCTGTATTTAAGAACAGGAAAAAAGCTGTGAGACATCAGGTGATAGAAAGCAGCAGGAAAGAACCAAACCATTGGTACAGTATTTCTAGTGCGTCACTGCCTTGGGCAGATGGTCAGGTATAAAGTCTTGGGAGATGGTAAATCAGTGAAAAGAACAAATAATCAGGACAACAGGATATGTGTAAGTAATAATGACATCACTCTTCATATGAATTTATAATTTTAAGAGAGCTGGTAACATTTTCTGCAAAGTTTTATTAAAATGTATTTACATACCATACAATTCACCCACTTACCATGTACAATTCAATGACTTTTAATATAATTACTGAGATGTTCAGTCATCACTACCACAAAAAGAAACACCATACCTATTAGCAGTCTCTCTTCATAGCCTGCCCAATATCCCAACTCTCAGCAAACACTGATCTGCTTTCTCTCTCTACAGATTGCTTATTCCAGACATTTCATAATATAGGAGATCATATTATTTTTTGGTGACTGATTTCTTCCATTTAACAGTGGTTTCAAAGTTGATACACATAGCACTAATAGCTCAAACAAGTACATCATTTCTTATTATGACGTAAGATTTCATTGTAGGATATACCACATTTATTATCCACTCAATGGATGATAGACATTTGGGTTGTTTTCAATTTTTTTGGTTTAAATAATGCTGGTCCATTACAAGTTTTTGTGTACATGGATGTTTTCCTTTCTCTTGTGTATATATATATATAGTAGCATTGCTGGGTATTCTGCTTAACACTTTGAAGAACTGCCTGACTGTTTTCCAAAGCTGCTATGCCTTTGTCCAGTCCCACCAATAGTTTATGAGGGTTTAAGTTTCTTTATACATATACCAACAATTGTTTTTATCTGAGCTTTTTATTTTAAAGTGGAATCTCTGAGGTTTTTACTGCATTTCCTTGATAATGATTGTAAGCATCTTTCATGTGCTTATTGTCTATTTGTATATTATCCTTTGCAAAATCTCTATTCAGATCCTTTCCACATTTTTAAAAATGATTTGTCTTATGATTGTTGATTTGTAAGCATTCTTTATATATTCTGGATATGATCCTTTATCAAACACATGATTACAAATATTTCTTCCATCACTTTTTTAATAGTATAATTTGTAGCACAAAACTTAAATTTTGATGAAGTGCAGTTTATCTGGTTTTTCTTTTATCATATGTGCATATCTAAGAAGGTTTTGCCTATCCCAGGCTTATGAAGGCTTATTCCTGTATTCTTCTAAGAGTTTTATAATTGTAGCTCAATGTTTAGGTTATGACCTATTTTGAATTAGTTTTTGCATACAGTGAAAGGAAGGGGTATATTGGATATCCTATTGTCCCAGCAACTATTCACTGCCCATTGAATTGTTTTGGCACTTTGTCAAAAATAAATTGGCCATAAAGTGCACAGTTGTGCGGTGTAGGTCCAGAGAAAAGATTTCTATCACTACTTTTATAATGTTAACATGTCAATTATTTTTAATAAAATATTTATGTTCATTTCCATTGCAATTAAACATGTAGGTAAAGCGAATGAATAAATATTTGATGGGAAAAAAATGACAAAATATAAATTTATTATAGTATAGTGGAATAATATGCAGATTTCAATTTTTATGTTTATAATTTCTATTTTCCAACTAAACATAAATATGATTTGCTGTTATAGTCAGGAAGTATATTTTTTAAAGATTTAGTTATTATGCATACAAGAGCTGGAGTACAGGCCAGAGGTGTGGGGAGGTGAGAGGATTCACCAGAGTAGGGAGCAGATGAGGCCGATCTACTGAAATACACTGCTGAGGGGAGCAGCAGGTGAGAGAGGAGAGGTCTGCTGTGCCATGTGGATTGCCTCCCTGGCCAGGGATCGAACTCATGCTGCAGTGGCAGCAGGTAGCTTCATAGTGCTGAAACTTAACTTATTGTGCCACCAGGGAGGCCCAGAAAATATTTTATTTAGAGAGATAAAATCATGCAACCTGTTAGAAGGTAGGAAAATAAGGAAGATAACTAATTGAGTTTGAAACATTAACCTGGTAACTATTAGTCTTGACTTAATCTCTAAATATAGAAAATGTTTATTCTCTAGATGATTCTCTTATGTGGTCTGATAAGACCATGCTATCATATACACACTGGAGAGCAGGAAGACCAACTATAAAAAATGACAAATTTCTTGCCGGCCTGAGCACTGATGGCTTCTGGGACATTCAAACCTTTAATGTTATTGGAGAAACACTATACTTTCACCAGAAGAGCATTCTTGCTTGTAAAATTGAAATGGGTAAGTATGCTAATGTAGAATTTCCACTCCAGGGACAGATAATGAAAGGCCATTAGCTCCACTAGAGGAAATCTTGCAATCATATCCCATGAATGCCTCCTCTGTGTTTAGTTCTATGAAAGAAGTGCTAAAGAAGTTGTGGAGGAAGGAAAACCTGGTGCTGATTGGCAAGGGAAAAATAGCAGACAGAGATTGTTTTATGTAGGTTAGTCTTAGGTAGTCTTAAATTCTTTGGAAAATCAAAGAGATCAATAAAACAGGAATAATGAGGAAAATGCACTGTGGAAGAGGTAAAATTTGTTGGACCTTAAAGGATGGATAAGATTTTTACAAATAAGAAAATATGTTTGGGTAAAGTTTTAACTTTCAAAGCTAAAAATAGGTGTCTTGCAACCTTGCCTAATTCCTCAAATAATCTATTTTTAAATGCGCTTCTGTTCTTATATTTTCACAACTTGAAAGCTATTATTACAGCCTCTCCGCTCTAAGTCTTCTACTTGTGGGTCCTATTACAATTGCATTTTGGCTGATCTCCTCCCTTCACAGAGATGTAGAATAACTTCATGTGTCTTCATTTCCATCAGCAATCTCCAGTGATTCTTATTACCAATCACTTTGAGTCCATGTAAGCTTTTGGGATATTTTATAAATCAGTGTCTATTCTAAACTTCTACACCTTCCCCCAACCCCTGTTTTTCCCCCTGTTCCATGGCTCATCTAGCATCTTTTTGTCAGTTAGGTTATCTTTGTCTGCATAAAGTATATATTGGGTCTCATTTCTGCCCCCCCTTTTTTTTCCTGCTAAGTCCTCTGTCTTCCTTCCTTTTTTTTTTTTACATCTTTAATAAACTTCTCATTTTCAGCTTACAGAAAAATTGCAAGATAGTACAGCAAATTCTCATATATCCCATAACCAATTTCCACTATTGTTGACATCTTATATTAGTGTGATACATTTGTCACAGCTGAAAAACCAATACTGATAGATTATTAACTAAAATCCACACATTAGTCAGATTTCCTTATCTTTTATTTAGTGTCCTTTTTGTGTTCAGGATTTGGTCAAGAATACCAAGCTGGCTGTGATAGTTTCTCAGGCTGTTTTTGCTCTTGATGACCTTAGTCATATATTTTGTAGAATGTTCCTCAATTTGGTGTTTTCCCCACAATTAAGCGAGGTTTTGGGTTTGAGGTTTAGGGGAAAACCACAGAAGTAAATTGCTGTTCTCATCACATAATATGAAGGGTATGTCATATCAACATGACTTATCACTGTTAATTACTTTTTTAAGATTTATTTATTTATACATACAAGAACTGGGGTGTAGGCCAGAGATGTGGAGGGGGTTATGTGAGGGTATTCACAGGAGACAGAGTGGAGAGCAGAATAGGCAGATCTACTGAAATACACTGCTGAGGGGGGCAACAGGCGAGATAGGAGAGGTCTGCTGCGCCATGTGGGTCAGCTCCCTGGCCTGCCGGGGATCAAACTCATGCTATAGTAGTTGGCAATAGCTTGATAGCTCTGTGTCTTTAACCCCTGTGCCACCAGGGAGGCCCATCACTGTTAATTTGAGCTTTGATCATCTGGCTCAAAATAATGTTTCTCAGCTTTCTTCCCCGTAAAGTTGCTCTTTTTCCCTTCTATGTCATACTTTCTGTAAAGAAGTTACTATACTCAGTCCACATTTATAGGTAGAGAGTTATTCTATACCTTCCTGAGAGGATAGTATTTACAGAAATTATTTGGAATTCTGCACTGGAGATTTGTTTATTCCTGCCCATTTTATAACTACTCAGTCTTTTATGTAAGTC
Organism: Talpa occidentalis; assembly: GCF_014898055.3. Classification (NCBI taxonomy): domain Eukaryota; kingdom Metazoa; phylum Chordata; class Mammalia; order Eulipotyphla; family Talpidae; genus Talpa; species Talpa occidentalis. The sequence continues at coordinate 92,592,968 of NW_023603184.1, read as the reverse complement.
ATGGGTTATAATCGATTATACTACATTATTTAATATTTTGCTCAAATTGTTTCAGCTTTGCTGATTGGAAGCTCTTTCACTTGCCGCCTGTGTCCCTTTGAAATACCCTCACTTTTGTGGTTTTGTTGCTGTTGTTTTGTTTTTAGAGCTTCCTTGTTTTCTGGTGACATTCTTTCTTTTTAGTCCTACTTGCACCTAAGGTAAACTCCAAAAATCCCATTTATCAAGCAAGCTTCCTGACTCCTTTAAATCAGATGAGTCGCTCCTTCTCTAGTGAGTCGCACTTGTTCTAGTGTTGGTTTTTCCCTTACTTCACATGTTTTCTGTCCCTGGACTATATGTGAGCTCTTTATTTTTATCATCAAATGTTATTTACTTGTGAGTTGGTTATGTACTCTATCATTTATGGGGTACATTTTCATACCTCCCTATGTGCACATGTTTTACTCACCCTCCTCCAAAACTCCTAGACCAGTGTCCTGTCACCTGCCCTCTCCTATCTCTTCCAACCTCCCTACTTCTCCCTCTGGCAACTGGTATACATTTCACAGAGTGTAAAGATTATCTTTGCTATGCTTTTCCAGTTTGTATGTGAGTTATTTAAATGAAAGATGATATTTGTACCATTTTTAAATCATCCAGACAACTATAATATTAAAGAGCTTACTATATACACTGTGGCAAATCAGGAAAGTATACATTTGACATCCCTGATTAATAATAAATCTAGCTTAACTTTTGAAATGATTACATATCCAGTCTTACCTGAAATGTCCATTTCAAATAATTCATAATTTAATCACTAATACTTTTGATTTAATTATTGTAGTTGAATACAAGGAAGAATATAATACTACCCTGCCACAGTTTATTCCATATGAAGATAATGTTTATAATGTTATTCAAAAAAAGGTTACTTGGTATGAAGCATTAAATATGTGTTCTCAAAATGGAAGTCATTTAGCAAGTGTTCATGACCAAAATGGCCTGCTATTTCTGGAAGATATTGTAAAACGTGATGGATTTCCACTATGGATTGGACTTTCAAGTCATGATGTAAGTCTTACTTTGTTTTACAGAAATTTTCAAATATGTTTCTTTAAGGTTTGGAAATTTGAGCATAAAATATTTATTCAAAGTGTAACATCAGATTAAGTCCTGGGGACTAATTTTGTATAACATACTGCTTTCTTATCATTCACAACATAAACTGAAAATTATAGAGTGCACTAGGGCAAATCACCTGGGATTACAGCAGCTGCCCAACACATTGACAGGCCTTCCCAAGGGCCCTGAAGATTAATATTTTAGTGACACCTCTGTAACATATTTAGGGCAGACCAATTGGGAAGGTGGTGAAGGGAATAGCACAGTTTTAGAAAACCCGAATTCCAGTGCTAGGGGCACATCTTCCATTTACATGTTGGATGATCATGAATAAATTATTTAACCTTTGCAAGCTTATTTCCTCATATGTAAAATCAGGATGATAAAATTTTCCTCAATATAGGGATGACAGTGAAGCTCAATACAAAAATTCAGATAGATATCAATTAAAATTCTTAACATTAAGACTAATAAAGGTTTATTTTCTTCCCATTTCCCCTTAGAAATAAGCACTATTTGAGATTAATCTTATACTGGTAAACACATCTTTTGTTCTCTCTTTGAACCCAATTAATTAGGATATTCATGTACCTGCAATAATAATGTCTAGTTTAAAAAAAAATAGACATCTATTGAAATTAGAATTGAAGATCTAGGAAGTACAATTTATGTATTCTTTAGAACAAAGTGGGGGAAAAAACAAAGAATGAAGCGATAATGAATTATCCTAGAATCAAGAAAAAGTCAAAAATAATCTTCCCATTCTAGTTTCTTGAGAAGCAATTTTCTCTTCCATCTCTTGCTATTTGGTTTCTCTATCATGACAAAAATATGGACAGAGAATCAAACCACAAAACTATAGAAAACAATATTCAGAAGAATATAGAAGCTGGGATTGTAAATCTATAATTGTGACAAATGAAAGTCATTTGCATGTCATTTAACTTCAAGTTTTATGTAAATTCATTCTTAAACAAATATATCTAGAGACAGTATAATAACTTTGTCACTGAGTTCAAAGTCCTACTTAAATTGTGCCAGAGCAAATGTCAAAAATCAATAAATTGAAAGTAAATCCCGGGCCTCCTTGGTGGCACAAGGGGCTAAGCATGGGGGCACTATGAAGCTATCTGCAGCCTCTGCAGCACCAGTTGGATCCCTGATCCCCACATAGCACAGCAGACCTCTCCTTTCTCTCCTGCTGCTCCCCTCAGCAGTGTATTTCAGTCAGTCTGCTGTTCTGTTCCCCACTCTGTCTCTGGTAAATCCTCTCACACACACATCCCCACACTTCTGGCCTGTACCCCAGTTCTTGTATGCATAAATAAATAAATCTTTAAAAAAAATAAATAAATCCCTAAAATTACAAATATAACACTTGTAAGCAAATTATTAGCATTCCATTCCAATATTTCTAAAAGTTTATATGTTCTTTGTGTTCTTTTTGAAGTCACACATCTGGATTCAGTTTATCTCTATTACTCCTAAAACAGGGCAATGAATCAAATTTTGAATGGTCTGATGGCAGTGTAATTGACTACAAACCATGGGAAGATAAAAAATCTGCTGGAAATTGTGTTGTCTTGGATCCCAAAGGAATTTGGAAACATGAAAACTGCAAGTCTGTTAAAGATGGTGCTATTTGTTACAAACCTACAAAATGTAAGACTTATTTTGAATAGCTCTATATTTACTAAAATACGACCATTTGTTGAATGCACATAATTAAATAATCAAAAGGATTTTTATAGATTAATCTTTTTCAGGAGAAGATTCAACATTTGGAACTAAACAAATTCATTCAGGAGAATATGTGAAAAACTTATCTAGGGAAACAAGTAAATACAAATAAGAGAATGATATAACTAATGAGGAATAAAGGCACAATCAAGAACTGATATTTCAATTGCTATGTATCTAAAATACATAGAATAGAAAAGTAGCTAGAATAAAGCATGCAGAAATGGAGGAACATTTGTCTTAGCAAAACATACTTTACAGAATGGCGGAGAATGACAACATGATCAAACATAAATTCAGTGCTGTCCTAGTTGAGTAGTGATACCACAAAATTCATATCCAACTAGAGCCTCAGAATGTGACCTTATTTAGAAATAGTCATTGCAGGGGCCTCCTGGTGGCACAAGGGGTTAAGCACAGCACTATAAGGCTGTTTGCAACCTCTGCAGCATGAGTTCGATCCCCACCGGGCCAGGGAGCTACCGACATGGTGCAGCAGACCTCTCCTGACTCAGCCACTGCTCCCATCAGTGGTGTATTTCAGTCAGTCTGCCTGTTCAGTTCCCCACTCTGTCTCTGGTGAATCCTCTCACCCCCACACCTCTGGCCTGTACCCCAGTTCTTGTATGCATAAATAAATAAATCTTAAAAAAAAAAAGAAATAGCCTTTCCAGATATAATTACTTAATATGCCAGAGAGCCTGAGACTTGATTAGGATGTGCTCTAGATCCAATTCTGTTGTACTTATAAGAGGAGAGACAGAGACATAGAGAGGAAGAAGCTTACTTGATAATAGCGGAAGAAATTACAGTAACATAACTAGAAACTAAGGATTGCCACCAGGCCCCCAAAGCTAGGAGAGAGGCATAAAACAGATTCTCCCTCATACCCTCCAGAAAGAACCAGTTGACATCTCTTCCAGACTAAGAGGGTGAATTTCTGTTGTTTTAAGTCACCAAGTTTATGGTAAAATATTATGGCAACCCTAGGAAATTAATGCAAGAGCTAACTTAAAACACACACACACTGGATCTTCAAAATGAAAAGAAAGTAACAAGTGTTGATAAGGATGTAGAGAAACTAGAATCCTTGTGCATTACTGTGGGCATATAAAATGGTGTGTAACCAATGTGGAAAACAGTATGGTGACGGCTCAAAAAAAAATTTGATATAGAATTACCGTAGGACCCAACAATTGTACTTCTGGGTATATATATAAAAGAAGTAAAACCAGGGGTCAAAAAGATATTTGCATACCTATATTCATAGCAGCATTATTTGCAATAGCCAAAAAGTGGAAACAATCCAAGTGCCCACTGACAGGTGAATGGATAAACAAAATATGAAATATACATATTATCGAATATTACTCAGCCTTATAAATGAAGGACATTCTAATATATAATTTATCATGGATGAACCCGGAGTACATTGGGCTGATTGAAGTCCCGTCACAAAAGGACAAATACTATGATTCCATTCATGTGAGGTAACTAGAATTTTCAGACTTATAGAAACAGAAAGTAGCATGGTGGTTGCTGGAGGAAGGGAGGAATGGGGAGTTACTGTTTAATGGATTCCAAGTTTCAGTTTCTCAAGAAAATATTCTGGAGGTAGATGGTGGTGATGTTTGCATAATAATGTGAACACACTCAATGTTACCAAAATGTACATTTAAAAATATTTAGCATGGTACATTGTGCATGTACTTTACCACAATAAAAAAAAAAAAAGTCTTCTTAAGCAAGAATATAATAAACTAACCAAAAAGCATGCCCTTGCAGAAAAGAGTAAGAATTGAAAGTAGAACTCCATGAAAAACCATGCGGGGGAAAAAAAGTAATGTATGCAGCCTAAGATACCACAGTTGCAGACTGGACCAGAAACAAATAGACTTTGAAAATAGGCATCTCCATGTGTTCCCTGTATAAGAAGAATTTTCTATCAAGCCAAATCATCCAGAAAAGTTCTAGCCATGTATCAGTAATCAATGTACAGCATATTTTGCATATAATGAAACAAAATACTTCATTGACTCTTAAAACGATGGAAAAATCAACTGTCATTTTTTGGCAAAAGCAACTATTCTCACAGGGTAGTAAAAGCAAGGACTTTATAGTAGCATCTCCCTCCACCAGTAGTGTTAGTAAAACGTTGTCACAAATCTTAGAGACGTCACAGATGTATTCAGCAAATGAATTTTTATCATCTGCTAGTAGGACACTTAGACAGGTATATCAACTGTCAAACTGAGGGAATACTTAGATCTCAAACTAGAGGTGTTAGTGAAAAGAATATAACCAAAAGCCAATCAAAGATTCCTGATGAAGAAGGAAATGAAGCCACATTCCCTTTGGAAACAAGAATAAGAATAACTCTATCAAAACCTATCAAACTGAGATTTGGAGAGAAGACAGGAAAAGCTTCAGTTCCTAAAGAACATGGAGATCAGAGAGAATGTATTATGAGACACTAGTTTGGGTTGAGATTACTGATATTTGATTCAGATATCTATACCTCACCAATAGGATGTTGACAATTTACTTTTCAATTCTCATACTCTCTTCCATTAGAATTAATAACAAGCATTAAGAGGCACAGATGTCACCATAGAGGTTTCATGTGTTATACAACATAATTAAAAATTAAACAATTTAAGGGCCTCCCCTGGTGACGCAGCGGTTGAGCGCTGGGTTGCGAAGCTGCCTGCAGCCTCTGCAGCGCCGGTTCGATCCCCGGCTGTCCCGCATGGCGCACAGACCTCTCCTGCCGCCTGCTGCTCCCCTCAGCATTGTACTTCGGTCCTTCTGCCTGCTCTGCTCCCCACTCTGGCTCTGGTGAATTCTCTCACCCTCCCGCGCTTCTGACTGTACCCAGTGCTTGTATAAATTAATTAATTAATTAATTAATTAATTAATTAGATCTTAAAAAAAATTAAACAATTTAAATAGAAACCAAGGGAATGTTTAAGAACTGAGAGGCTATACCAACTCTTTTTTGAGACAAATTTGCTGTTCTGATATATTGCAATTTTTCACTTATGGATGTGATTTCTCATTTTTTTAAATGTTTTCACATTCCATCTTTTTTTAGTTTTTCCTATATTTTGTTGAGGTAACATTGGCTTGCAACCAATGAATATGATTTAGAAGTGATTTTTAAAAGGAGTTCTTCATGTATCAAAGTTTATGTTATCAAAATAGAAAGGAATCCAAAGGAAAAAAAAGTTTTAATTATTTCAAAGTAGCCTGACTTTGCTTATTTTCCTGTTCATCCTAGTTGTTTTTACTTTAGTCTAAATACCCCTTTGAGAATTAAGTACTTTCTTCTATCCTCTAAGTTTTTTAATTGGTCTTCCAAATACCTAATTAGAAGGTATACAGTCAGAGCACAGGCTATTGCTTTCTCTGGTGTGTGTATTGAATTGATGCTCCTTACCCACAGTTATCATAGCTTCTAAGAGGAACATTTAATGAAATTTAAAAATCAGTCTTTTTCTTTGTATATCTTTACACTGATGCCTATTTGTTTTACAGCTAAAGAGGTGACCTCTCATTCATACTCCTCAAGATGTCCTGCAGCGAAAGATAAGGAGCCACAGTGGATCCAGTACAGGGACCACTGTTACACATATGACCAGGCTTTGCAAACTTTCTCAGAAGCCAAGCTGTTTTGTTCAAAACTTGGTGAGTTCAAATTTGTTATCTTTTGACTCAATAATTTAATCACTAGAATTTTTCTTAAGGAATAGTTTGAAATAATGATCATATTGTTGAAACTGTGTGAAGGTCTCACTACTATAGCTATTATTTTAAAGCTCTTACTATAATAACTTAATTGCCCAGTGATGTGATTATGGTTGAGTATGACATATGAGCACAATGGGAGGTGGGAATAGCCATTACAAATGATTGCTTTAAGATTAAATACATAGAAAATAAAATTAAGGGGAAAAATAGAATAAAAAAATTGCTAAAATTATGTGAAAAATTAGGTGGTTTTAAGTATAGCTAGATATGCTTAGAGGAAGCAATTAAGAGGCAGTTTTTTTGTAAAGTTAGTTAAATAGATTTACAATAGAAAATTCCACATTTTAAATTAGTTATAAATAAGTAAGCTTAGCCTGACCAGGGTAGCAAAATCAAAGAATTTGGGTTGTTCTTCCACTCTACAAAAGGTATGGCCTACATCCTCTAAACACCATAAGGAACCAGACTATGTCTTCAGATTTAACTATTTTAGAAAGAGCAGCAATGGCTGACTCTCTCCCATGATAAATTTAGCCTATAGTCAAACTGTGAAATGACTTCTAGAGACAATGTAGGGTAGTTCAAAGACCTGCATACTCAGGTAACAATTTTACCGGACAGAGCATTTTTCTCATTTCTTTTGCTATTTGTGCAGATATTTTACTGATTTAAAAAGCCCAAAGCCTCTCTATTACTGCTTACCTCCATTGATGACAACTGTGTGTGTGTGTTTGTGTATGTATGTTTATAGTAGTATATATGTATATGAAATGGGAACTACTGCTAGTTTATATATATATATATATATATATATATGCTCTGAAAGTTATATATAGTTAGAGATAGATAGATAGATAGATAGATAGATAGATAGATAGATAGATAGATAGATAGATAATAGGTGGGTAGGTAAGTATGTAGGGAGGTAGATAAATCTGAAAGTTACAAGATTCTTACTCCTAAATGAGAAAACAAAGTTTTACACCAATTATAGTATGGAGATTAAGCACTTAACTCTTGGAGGCAGACAGATTTGGGGTCGAATAACAGGTTCCACACCTATTAACTGAGTGATACTGTGAAAGTAATATAAATGTTTCTGTTTTCTCATCTGAGCAGTGAAAATGAAAGTAGTACTTCCTGTGAGGTTATTATTGGAATGAATGAAATAAGATAAAGTATGCAAATATAGCACATTACCCTGCAAATGGTAAACTTTCAAAACTATTCTTTTAAAAAGATTGACACTGACTTTTCTAATTCTATAACTGGCTTACTGTTTAATATGATCAATTTATTTAATCTCCTTGATTAAGTAAAACTTCAGTTTCCTCACCTGTAAAATGGTGATACCAACCTCTACAAAATGATATAATATTAAACAAGGTAATATACAAAGTCCCTGCACACTGTGGTATTCTATAAAAGAATAAAGATTTTCCTTTGCCCTTCTTGAAATACCCCATATCAACAAAGAAAGACTTTAGTTAAGTCTCCACAAACTTGTTATTGAAGACTGTTTGATTCCATTTAGGATTAATTTCCAAGTATATTATTATTTTATTTCAACTCCTTACCTGATGCTGGTAATAACATGGTTTTTTTCCTGTGAGTTTAGGACTGCCAATCAAGTTTCAGGAATACTCATTCATTCAATTCCATACTATATTTAGGAATTTGCAATGGGCAGAGCAGTGTGCATTTATGTATAAAGTAATATTAAAAGAAAGGCTGATGCTCCCCATAGACCAAGCTTACTTACTTTCATTTTTATTTTGACGTAATTCAAAGCTGAGTTATTGTACAAAATTTGTTGAGGAGAGTCCTGAAAATCTATAAGGGAACACATATTTCTGCCATTGTATACCCTACTTCTTTTTTTTTTTTTTTGTGAAGATTTGTTTATTCATGCATACAAGAGCCCGGGCTACAGGCCATGGGTGTGTGTGTGTGTGTGTGTGTGTGTGTGTGTGTGTGAGTGACAGGATTCACCAGAGACAGAGTGGGAAACAGAACAGGTAGATTGACTGAAATGCACTGCTGAGGGGAGCAGTGGGTGAGTCAGGAAAGGTCTGCTGCGCCATTTGGGTAGCTCCCTGGCTGGGGATCGAACTCGTACTGCAGTGGCTGCAGATAGCTTCATGGGTTGCGTCTTAACCCAGGGAGGCCCATACCCTACTTCTTATGACTAGATGGTTAGACAGTTTTAGGACCAAAAAATATTACCAGACAAATATTTTGAAGAAATTTAACATACATACACACATTCAAAGCTTCAATCTAGAAATATTTCTCACTTTTGTGGAAAATTATTGATGCCATGCTTTTTAAAATCTAGCATAAATATCAGACAAAAAATATTCTCTGTATAAAGCTTAATTTTTCTCAATGTTCTTGATAGATTTTTTTTTCCAATGGCTCGTTGAAAACAAACTACTTTCCTAGTTTCCCTAAAGCCAATTTAGTTAGGGGTTTGTTTTCCTTCAACAGATCATTCTGCAACTGTTGTTACTATAAAGGATGAAGATGAAAATAAATTCTTGAGCAGACTGATGAGGGAAAATTATAATATTACCACGAGAGTTTGGCTTGGATTATCACAACATGATATTGGTAAGTGATATAATTGTATGTATAATGTGCAGAGAGAATTGTACCTTGTCCTAAATGCCAAATGACCTTGCTAAAGAATCTCAAGTAGTGGCTAATTCAAAGACTTCTCATTAAGCTAGATTTGCTGATTGTTTGGGAGGCTTAAAAATTCTGAATGAATAAGTTGAGTGGCTTATTAGCAATGAAGGAGACCACTAATTAAATAGAAATTCAGGTTAATTGAACAGGAATTGTTCTAGAAGCTTATTCTTAATATATTTAGATCAACAGGATTTTTTCCCTATAGCAGTAGGAAAAAACATGCTGTGTCTTTATGACTGTTATTTAAAAATTCTCTCCTTGTTGTTCCCTATCTTTTGGAACATTTTTTCCCATAGAGAAAACATTAAATTTTAATAATAGATTTTTTCAGAAAGCTTGGGAAAACTACAGCAAATTGGTTTTAAAGGGCTATGGAAGAATTTTTCAATAAGGAAACATGGAATATTTAAATGAATTAGGAATTGATAAAGAATGAATCAAGAGCACAAATTTGGTAGAAAAATAGAAACTCTGTTTCACATTTTATGCAAAGTTGAATTCTAAACAATTAAAGTAGGTGCAATTCCACAATGTTAAGTACTTTGTCAAAAAGTGAATGGGTTCAAAGCTGGCCATTTAAATGAAATGTAAATTGTGTTTATATTATCGCCACACGGTGGTGCTACCTCAGCTGCTAGACAACAAAAATGGAATCCTGCTGAGGAGACTCTTTGGCCCTTTCCTTTCCCACCAGTACATCTTTAGTGACATGACTTTTTAATGTGTGTGTTGGGAGGGCCGGGGGCGGCCAGGAGGGGTTAGTAAGGGGATACTGGTCTTTAGAAATCTATTCCTCATGCAGTAAATGTGTAAGCAAAACACCACATTCTATATCAGTTCTTGTCCAAATGAACGTTCTACAAAGATGAAAACATTCTGTATCTGTGCATCCAATATTGTAATCACCAACCACATGCTAGCCACATGGTTATTGAGTACTTGAAATATGTCAAGTGTAGCAAAAAACTGACTTTTTAAGTTTTTTGATTTTTAATAAATGTCAAAAAGACAGATTTTGAATGTTCTCAGTCGTCTACAGAATACAAATATCAAGAAAAAAATTTTCACACAAACAATAGAAGAAATAAAATTTTGAACTTAGCAAAAAAAAAAATATATAAGGGTTACCAGAGGGTATAAAGGAAAGACAGGTGGGGGAGGGGGGAGGGATGCAGATGGGGGACTGGCACATGTGGTTTGGTAGAGGGAACAAAAGTAAAAACTAAATAAATAAATGTCTAGTTCTGAGTAAATGAGTTGGATAAGTCACATGCCTTCTTACCTTAGTCATCCTGTGGCAGTAAACATACTTGTACTTAACATTCTTAATTTCTCTCTTTAGATCATTCTTGGAGTTGGTTAGATGGATCATATGTATCATTTGTCAAATGGGCAGATAAAAGAAAGAGTGGTAGTGGAAATTGTGGCATTTTGCTGGCTTCAAATGAAACTTGGAAAAAAGTTAATTGTCATTCTGGCTATGGAAGGGTTGTCTGCAAGGTCCCTCTGAGTAAGTATGTAGCCTGAACTTAAGAAACATATTTGTACAATTCAGGAAATAAATGCACGGTCTAATTATGCTTAAAGTCTTATATTTGGTCCTGAATTTTTTAGTACTTAAGGTATATACCAAATTCTTTGATTGTCATACATTCTTTCTCTTGAAAAAATAGATTACAGGAGATAATAAATGTATAAGGTTTCTAGGAGTCCCTGATAAAGCTATTAAACTGTCTAAACTTATTGTAATGCTTTTCTAAGAAGAATGGAAGCTGCCAGAGTATTAGGGAGATAATGTTTTGAAAATATTAAGTGTATTTTGTTCTAAAATTTCAATATATAAAAGCTCACAATTCTTATTCTATAGTTTTTGCTTCCTTTCTCCTCATTCTCATAAAATTCATAACTAACTTAAAAACAGTGCAAAACTAAATTTAATTAAAGTGACCTGATTATCTGTGGGAAATCATAATCTGAACTTATCTTATTGATATCTATATAAAGTAATACACTGATACATGAACAACACCAAAATCCTGATAACTCCATTTTTAGAAAAAGCTCTCTAAATTTTTTACAGCAATATTTTTAAATAGCTAGTGTAAAAATGCCCATTTGGGTATATAAATATTAAAGATAAGACTCAAATTCTAGATGATATATCTCTAAATATTCGTGCATTGATTGAGTAAATATTTAGTGTCTACTACATAGTATGCCCTGTTCTATGTGCTGGGGCGCCCAGTGAACAAGACTGATAAGACCTTGCAGTCGAGTAGAGGAAGACTCATAATAAATAACCAAGAAGGTCAATCTTTAAAAGAGAGGAAAAGATCAAATAATTACAAACTCATTATAGTCAATGCTTGGATTTCGTTTAGTCTAGATAGGATTTTCAGGAAAGATGTCTAAGAGCAGGAGACTTTGAAGTTGCAATCTGAAAGGCCAACTAAGCAGAAATCAGGGAAAGAAGCACACAAAGCAGAGGCAACAGTTGGAGAAAATCCTGAGGCAGAATGATGGTGAGCACTCAAGGGACCACTGGATGGTAAGCAGGTGACAGGCACCTGTAGCTCTGAAAGCAAGCTTCAGAAGTTCAAGTTCTATTCTGAATGAAGTGGAAAGTGCCTGGAAGATTGTTACAGGTGGGTGGGAGCAGTTTTGGGGTGATATAAAGCAAGAGTTCTGCTTGGGCATTTTGAGCTATCTATTGGGTTTTTGGAAAAACCATGCCATATTTTTGCATAGAAAAAATGTCATAACTTCTCCAATAACCCAATATATGGACATGGAATGTGTCGTATACATCTGGACACATGAAAGAAAAGGGAGGTCAGCTTCAAGATGGCATTTAGGCCTTGGGACAGAATGAGCCCCCTCAGCGGCGTGTGCAGAAGGGATCTAGGACATCAGATGAAATTGAATCCTCATTTGTAAGATCATCCTAAGACTTAATTATATTGAAGTGCATAACACTGTATTTGACTGTAGGTAGGTCAAAAGCAAAAATTTACAACTTGTAGCTCTTTACTATCAAAATAAAGTAATATACTGCAAGTGATATTCTCAAAAGGGTGATGGAAAGGAAAAGTGAGAATACTGTGAATGCTTTAATTTCTTTGGAAGAAAATTGCCTTGACAATGAAGAGGATTTGAATGAAAAGGAAACAGTAAACTGAATTCTGTGTTAATGTGAAACAATCTGGTATTTATTGCATCTAATTTGTATGGGGTCTATATATGGGATTTATGGCTTAATGCATAAATCAATAATGATCATTAATATATTCTCTCCTCCCATGTCAAACCTTTCCTGATTCTAGGCTCTGGTTACGGAGGAATAGCTATCACAATTGCTGTGCTCAGTATCTTAGCTCTCTTCGGTGGACTGATTTGGTTCCTTGTCCAAAGGAATCGTTTGCACTGGACAGTCTTCTCTTCAGTTCGATATGAACAAGGAGTAAATGAAGATGAGATTATGCTTCCCAATTTGAATGACTAAATTCTCCTAAAAGTCTGCTAAGTTGCACTAATATGTTAGGAAAAATGAGCCATTTCAAATTTGCCCAGTGTCAGTATTTACTCTGATCCAACATAGAAATCTTAGGTACTTTTTCAGTTGTTTAGTTGCTATGATGGTATCCACAATTGATTGCCCACAAAATGCCATGTTTATAACTCTACTTAATAGAGTGGAGAGGAACTGAAAGTAGAATTGAACTCCCAATTTTTTATAGGATGATACATTTAATGTGCATTTTTTTCCTATAAGAATGTGCCTGATATTTAGGACAGGTATGTTTTAGTGACTTTTTAACACAACTTCTTAGAAAATTTAAATTGGCATATTGGCGGTAACTCAAGGTAAAAACACATGTAAACAATAGTAACATTGTTTTAAAATAGACATTTATACCACTAGGGGAAATTATTAAATAATAAAACATGCTTATTTATTACACAGCAAAATGATGCCTCTTAGCAAGCTGCTTCTTATACTGTTTCAAAGATATTTCATACCAATATTACTTAAATACAAATGTTTTCTTCTGTTATAATTAATCATAAACCAACGGTTTTTAAAGATTTCATGTTTAACATTTTCTGAAATGTGAGAACATTGGTTTTAAATTGATTAGAGATTGTATAGCAGTGTTTTTGTCCTCTCATATGTGCAAATACGATTGCTTTCATTTTAAAGGGAATTAATTGAGGATAAGAGTATTTTTGAAAATTTTGCAATTTATGTATTTTACATAACACGTCAATTTTTGACTAAGAAATGTTCATTCCTTTGTTGTCTATTTATATGAGCTAAAGAGAACAGGTCTCTGTCGGAAAAATTATACCTCTTGCATTTATAAAAATGAAACTTTTACAATGAAACTGTAAACCTTGTGAATACTACCAAAATATGTAATATTATAAATGATTAAGGAAACACTGTTTTGTGATGACCAGTTCAAAATTTACCACCTGAAATATAATCTTAATAATAGCTTCCACTGGACATGGTGAATGTTTTATTCAGTGTTTAACTTATATTTATATTTTAGAATTTTTAAATAAAACCCATGGATTTATTTTGTAAAGTTTAGAGTGTTTATATATGATGAAGTTGTAAATAATTTTTCTAAAGGTATAGTACAGTTATCCTAAAATGCTTTTTATTGAATTTGTTAGGTTAATTTTCTTACCTTATGATCTGTACATTTTGAGTTGTTAAGACTTTGATGCAAAAAATACACCTATATATAGTACTGGCACCATAATAAAGTTTTATTTTGTTTTTTAAGCAAAGTATTATTGATCCTTGTTGAAAAAAAATTCTAGATTGGACTTTATATAATAAAAATATCTAGCAATATTGTAAAGTGATTCATGCTTAAGTGTTTGTGTACATTTTTTAAAACATAAATACAACATTCCTACATCTTTGGAAGCTTGATTTCAGTCTATTTTCAGATTCTCCTGACTCAGCATGTTTTTTAACTACTAGATTAACAGTCCAACTATAGTCCACTTACTTCTAATTCCTTGTGTGCCTCTCAGGAGCATGGCACTCCCCAACTTCTAAGTCAGTCATTCAAATATCAAGTTCCAAACTCATATTTCCAACTCCCACTGCACAATCTATATGAAAGTCCTTCTCAACAGGACCAGAACTTCCCATACTTTTCCCCATCCCTTTCTCTGCCTGTTCCAGAAGCCACAAAAGAACTGATGACGGCCCCTTCTAGTCTTCTCTTACTAACCCAACCTTAACATGTGGAAAAAGTGATGTCTCAAAACTGGGTAACTAAAAAAATAAGCAAATAGACCTAGTGTTCAGGTGTAGGGGGTAGAGGACAAATACAGAAGTGATACCAATGATCACCCTTTTTTTCTCCCCCTTATACCCACAAACAGCAAGTTCTCCATCACCCTATAGCAAGATATATTCATTATCTGGGAATTTTCCCCTGCAAATGGCTGCTATAGTGTTGTAAACCCCACTTCTGACACCCCTTACACCCCTCCTTTTGCCCCCTCCTCCCACTGCCAAGTTTATGAGGAAATCAGAGATTCAGATTGTTTTACGTTCTTTTAACCTTAAATACCTCTTGGAGAGGTTTATTTGTCATCTGTATATCTTCTATGGTGAAGTGTCTGTTCAGATCCTTTGCGCATTTTAAAACTGAGTTGTGTGTTTTTATTGTTTAGTTTTCAGACTTGATTTGAAAGCACTCTGACTAATGAGATGAACCTCTGTCAGGACCTAAACAGCCTTGCTTGATCCTGGTCTGTGCACTCTGCTGTCTGATTCCAGAGGCCCTCAAAAGTCATGTTACAGTTGCATAGTTTATACACATATTATGGCAAGTACAGAGTTAAATAACAGAAGTGTACTGTCTCTGGAGGCTAGCGATCAAGGGGTCAGTAGGGCTCCTTCCAAGGCCTGTGCAAGCACAGTTTATGGGAACTGGTGACAGAAGAGTTGCCTGAGGAGCACAGTACACCGGGAGGATCTTTTGAAAAGGTTTCTGGCTAATCCAAAGAAGAGACCTGGCAGACACAACCTTAATCCAGGAATCGAAGTTACCACCAGTGATGTGATACGTTGACATTGTGTCTCTTCTGGTCAGGACACATCACTTCTGTAGTACTCTTAGTGAAAAAAACCACCATAAGCCCAATACTGTTCTTCCAATGCCCCGTAGGAGGTAACATCAGCAGGAAACTGAAGAACATTCTACAAAACGAGTGGCCAGTATCGTGTCAAGATGAGAAAGCCCATGAGCAGGAGCTGCCCCACATTAAAGGAGGCGAAGGAGACATGACATCTCAAAGCTACTTATGATCCTGGATTGGCTCCTAGGACAAGAAAAGAAAATCACAGGGACAAGAGCATCCCGGTGACAGATGGCTGCAGATCAGTTAATAGTATTCTACTGATGTTAACTTCCTGGCTTCGATCGTTATACTGGAGTTGGACACGGTGTTCACACTTAGAGAAAATTGCTAAAGGGTTACAGTTCAAATGAAAAGTTTTAAAATTGCGAAGAGACCTTCGGGAAGGCAGCGCGTCAGCCTCTGGGGCGTGATCGCTGCAGCCGGGGTCAGCGAGGGGTTGGTCCCCTCGGCTCCCGCCCCCCAACTTTCCCCTTTTCTCCTCCTCCCCTCTCCAACCTCGGGGGCCTGCTCGGTGGGAGGGGTCGGTGTCCGCTCGGCTCATACGGGAAGCGCCTTCCGGGCCCGCAGGCGCTCAGCGCCCCAGCCAGCCGTCATGCCCGCGGCCGCGCTGCCCGCTGCTCTGCTGCCTCTCGTGGGCCTCGCCGCCGCTGTCCTCGCGGGTAAGCTGCCCCCCTCCTGCGCCTCCTCCTCGGCCTGGGAGCCGGGAATCGTGGCGGCTGCCTTCGCCTGCAGTTTCTTCCGAGAGCGCGCTGGAGGGGCTGCATCCTGACCAGGCATCCCGCCCTCACCTGCGCGCCCTCCCTGTGCGCCTTCGGGGACCCTAGAATCTGAGATCTCCCCTCCTCCCGGCTCTGCAGAGTCCAGGAGAGCGCCCCGGGCTAGGGAGGTCGCTGAGGATCCGAGAGCGCCCGCCCTCCTCCACGGTGTCAGCATCCTCTGCTAAGGTTCCCCCTGCGCGAAAGGGGACCCCCAAATGGGGGCTCATTGACAGGAGAGTAGAGAGCTTAGCGTCCTACGACGAGCATAGTTTCAAGACCACTTGGGGCTGAAATAAGAAGCGGGGAAGTTGGCTGCGGAGATTTCCCTAGCTAGAGTGCCGCCGGGGTGCAGGGTGGGGGTGGGAGGAAGCAGGCCCTCTTGCTTGCGACGTTGTTTGTCCAGTGGGTTGGCGTTCAAGTTGTCGAAACAGGAAAACAGTTCAGCCAAATAACCCCTAGATCGAAGTGGGTCGTGAGCAGGCAAAGCTTGGATTCCACTTAAACCGCAGGATTTTAAAATCTTTAAGCCTAGTCTGCTGTTGTGCAAGAGACATCTGAAAAATCACGCGTGATTAGTCAGTCGTTTCCAAAATGACTCTTAAAAACAGACATTTCTATTGACTGTGTTTTGTTTTGTTTTGAAAAAAAAATTTACATGCAACTATGTCAGCAATGTTGATGAGGAGCTCTGGAGAAAGATTCCATCCAAAAAGACTATTGATTAAACAAATTCGGGAATTAAAAAGCAAAATAAACAAGAACTAAGTTAATATTCCTGTTAGTCTGAATAACATGATTGTGCAAGAGTTTGGTTTTCTTTTCCCCTAAATTTAATGCCATTTTGTAAATTCCTGCTCAAAGCCTGCTGACCGGCAGGACTATTTCAAAGGACAAATATTTTAAGGGAGCTCAGTGCTGGAGGCAGCAGCAGAATAAGCAGTTTAGAATTTACCAACCGGACTGTCCCTTCCTGAATGTGTGTGTGGACCAACATTTATGACCAGTCATGCCTTCTCCTGCCTGTGGAGGAGCAGACACCAGATCTGCCCATTTTCACTCTGCTGGGACTAAGCACATTAGTTTAGTCCAAGACAAGGCTGGACTAGAGATTCTGCCAAGGCTGGACTGTCCTCAGCACACCCTCAATACACTTGCCAGTAACAGCTAAACCTCTGCATTCCCATTTAACCCACCCTTTTGTTATCATGCCTTCATCCATTAGGCTTGTCAAAATACACTTTCTTGTCTGGTTAAAAAAAAAGTTTCTAGATGTCGTATATTTCTTCTTCAGAGAAATTGTTTTTATTAGTAATAGCAGACAAGCTATCTTTGGAAGCATTTGTTCTTTTCCTTTTTATAGGTTCACTATGGATAAATAGGCTTTTTAAGAGCTTAAGAAGTGCATGTTGAATAAATTAATGCCATTAATTCACCAGGTTTTCTCCGTCAGGAGGCTTTAAGGATTACTTTAGAAAAAGTGTGAGCTTTGGAATTTGGTACAAACGGTCATGTTACCCAACTCATTAACTTCATAAAATGGAGGTTATACTCCATAGGGAAGTTATTACAGCCTTGGTAAAGATAAGTTTCTTTCCTTTCTTTTGTACAAAATAAAGGGTAATTATTACAACTAGAGAACATCATGTGTTACTTTCTGTGTGTTGGTTGTATATGGTTACTGAGCAGTTTCACATGCATATTGGTGATAAAGGGCTAAAAAATAACTGTATCTTTTTTTTTATTATCCTTCCGTAGCCAGGAATATTGGTTCCAGAAACTTCCAGGAATACCAAAATCTTTGGGTTCTAAAGTCCCTTATATGAAATGCTGTAGTATTTGTGTGTAATCTATGCACATCCTCCCATATACTTTAACTCATCTCTAGATTGCTTATTATATCCCATACAATGTAAATGCTATGTAAAGCTGTTTTGTTTGAGGGATAATGACTAGAAAAATTGTACATGTTCAGTAAAAACACAGCCACCTTAGGCCTACCTACGAAGTTCCTATGTATTTTTGATTTGCAATTGGTTGAGTCCTCAATGCTGAACCCATGAATATGGAGAGCTGACTATAGTTTACAAATCTCCTATCCAGACAAGATAGGAATCATTTTTGACTTACAACTAAATCAAAACAGACCTTTTCAAGGTTATCATAGAATTAACTGAATGGCAGGATCTTAACAGAAAAAGTTCTTCTGGTATTACGTAATATAAATTGAATGTTGGAATGAAAACCACTGTTATTCTTCTCTATTATTTTGGATTTTATTAATGTAACTGATTTTCTATTATTCTGATTTATTTTCTGGAAAATTACAATGACCAGAACATTCTTTGAATTCCTGAGTAAGATTCCATGCATCCCTTTAAAAAAAGTTCTTCTGTGATGGTGCTTTTTTTTACACACAGATGATCAGTATATGTTTATTGGGTCAGTGATTTCCCATGGGTGGTGTGAGATCAGTGGATATAAACATGTCCAGGGCAAATCCTCATTCTCTGGTCTTCACAAGGATCAGAATCTAGGTTACTAATTTTGAGTTGCCGTAGGCCTAGGTGTGGTGTCCATGCCTTCCTCCCTGACATCATCTCTTCCCAGCCTGCGGTTCACTGTTTGTCCATGCTGACCTGCTGAGAACTTAAGCCCTGGACAGTTCTTCTACCCAGACTACCCTTCTCTTCCCTGGTCTTCAGGTGGCTACATCTATCCACATTTACTGAGATTTCTCCTCAGATCTGCCAGCTCTAAACATCCCACATTCTTTATCACATCCCTGTGTTTTAAAGTATTAAAGCACTTAATACTTCTGAAAGTATCTGGCTTATTCCTTTGTCTTCTTGCTTGTCCCCTTACCAGAAAAAAAAAAAACCCATAACAATGGAAACTTCATTGCATTTGATTTTTTTGTTCTGTATCTCTACACTTTATTCGAATTTATAATAAAAGGTCAAAAATTTCGATGAATGATTTTAAAAGTAGGGGGATAATTGAATTGCAGTTTCTTTCTAATTATTTTACCTCTGCCATGAACTCATCTCATAATTGAATTCAAAGCATTAAATCATCTAAATCTATTGATGTTACTTTTTCTGTCCCTTGTAGATGGCACAATTATGTTTCAGGGGAAATAATTTCAGGTATATTTTGGTCAATTTTGAAATGTTAATAACTGTTTATTTTTATTCTGATGAAAAAGTGAAATTACAATTAGGTATTATTTCAGTACTTCTTTGATTGTTGAGAAGCTTTTAAAATATGCAGAAAGCTAGTTTTACAAGATTATTATCCATTTTTTAAATGCTGCATATCAAGTAGTTCATTCCTTTTATGGGTTTTTTTAGATGTTGAGGGCAATTCTGAGAAAATGTACCAGCAATGCCCAGTGAGGAAAGTACAGAGTAGCAATTGCACCCCACTTGATGAATTAATATGGCAGCTCTTTGAGAAGGAATTTGAGAAGGTGAGAGGAAGGTGTGCTGGAAGCTAGTGGGGAAGGGTAATGTGGAGAGGAGTTGGAGTGTCAGAGGGGGTGAATTTTTGTGCTTCTGGAGAGATCTTGAAGGCGGGTGTTTCAGCTCCGCTCTCCTTCCCCCATACAAACTGAACAGTAGAGCACTCTTCTTTTGTCTGCCATGGTTGCCCTTGTGGAAGGAAGTGACTGCAACTTTTATCTCAATAGGGGAGGCAAAGGTCTTCATGACAAAGGGAAAAAATACAGTCTTTGCCTTTCCTTTGTTAACATTCACAACAAGTATGTCTAAAGGATCACTTCCTCTTCTTCTATGCCTGTCGGTTCAAAAAAAGAAATTATAAGGGAACAGAGAGTTCTGTTAGAACTGACTAGTAATGTGAAATATTTGCGTGAACACACCATTTTATTTCTTTATCACATGGTAAATTTAGGCAGAAGGTCTATATGGAAACTATTGGACTAATGTTATATGTAAGTTTTTAAATTCTCACCTAAATTGCATCGTAAATAAGTAGAATTACAAGATCCATAGGAATCATTTACCAACAAGCTATCTTTCAGGACTGCTATGAAGAAGTAAGAAAAATGGAAAGAAAAAAAAAAACAACGCTTTACAGAGAATTCAGTGGGCAGGTTATTTGCTTTTGTTTTTTGAGCAAAGTAGATTTATTGGAATATAATTTTAGAGAGAATATTACACAATCTGTCATTGAAAGGTTATGGAGGTAGTGGAGGGCAAGTTTTTATTAATGCACAGATAATTCCATTTGAAGAAGACTTAGTTTAGCCTTCATCTCATGAAATGCTTGAAGTTCAACAAATGGAGACATAGCAAATCTCCCTTTGAGCACTATTCCTCTCAAAGTAAAATGATATCTCGTAAGTAGTGTTTAAAGCTTATTTGTAAAAAACAGACTCTGACCAGTAGCATGAGAAATGTTCAACATGAATGGAGCTAGAAAGGATGAAGTGGTAGCTTCTGAAACAAAGAAAATCTTCTTCAGGGAAATTTAAAATGCTATTTCAGTGAATACATGAATGATAAGAAAGTATAACAGCCTTGTTGCTAATATGGAGACAGTTTTAGTGCCTGGGTAGATCCAAGTCACAACATTCCCTTAAGCAAAAATGTAATTCAGAGCAAGTTCCTAACTCTTCAATACTATGAAGGCTAAGAGAGTTTTGGAAACTGCAGAAGAAATATTTGAAGCTACAGAGTTTTGTTAATGAGGTTTAAGGAAAGAATATGTTTCCATAACATAAAAGTGGAAGGTAAAACAGCAAGTGCTGATGGGTACACTTAGCAACTTAGCCAGAAGGGTCTGATCATTGATGAAGGTAGTGACACTTAAAACAACCGATTTTCAGTATAGACAGAAGAGCCTTCTATTGGAAGAAGGTGCCATTTAGTACTTTCTTAGAGAGATCAATGCCTAGCTTCAAAGTTTCAAAGGATAGCCGGCAATCTTCTTAGGGGCCAGTGGAACTGGTGGTTGACTCTAAGTTGAAACTAATATATATTTACCATTCTGAAAAGTTTAGAGAACATAAGTTTAGAAAACATAACTCTAACCATGCACTATTAACGGAATCAAAAAAAAAGCTTGGAAAACCGCATATCTGTTTGCAACATGGCTTATTGGATATTTTAAGTCTACTATTGAGAGTTACTGCTTAGAAAAAGAAATTCTTTCAAAATATTACTGTTCATTAACAATGCATTTGGTCACCTAAAGCTCTGATGGACATTTACAAGGAGATGAATGCTACTTTCATGCCCGCAGCCTATAGATCAAGGAGTTATTTGACCTTCAAGTCTTATTATTTAAAGAAACACATTTTATAAGACTGTAACTGCCATAGACAGTGATTCCTCTTATGGATTTAGGCAAAGTAACTTGAAATGATGAAAAGATTCACCATTCTAGGTGCCATTAAAAACACTTGTGATTCATGGAAGGAGGTCAAAATATCAACATGAACAGAAGTTCAGAAAAAACTTCAGTAGAGGAAGTAACTGCAGATGTGGTGGAAATAGCAAGAGGACTAGAATTAGAAATGGAGATTTAAGGTGTTACTGGATTGTCATAATCCCGTGATAAATCTCATAATGAAGTGTTGCTTCTGATGTATGTGAAAGGAAACTATTTTCTTGTGATGGAATGCACTCCAGGTGAAGATGCTGGGAATGTTGTTGTAATGACAACAAAGGATTTAGAATATTTTATAACTTAATAAAGCAACAGCAGGGTTTGAGAGGATTGACTCTCATTTTGAAATAAGTTCTTCTTGTGGGTGAAATGCTATCAAACAGCATCACATGGTACAGAGTAATCGTTTGTGAAAGGAAGAGTCAATTTATGTGGCAAACTTCATTGTTGTCTTATTTTAAGAAATTGCCACAGCCACCCACCCTTCAGCAACCACCGCCCATCCTGATCAGTCAGCAGCTATCAACATAAAGGCAAGATCATCATTAAAAGATTACAACTTGTAAAAGGCCGAGATGATGGTTAGTATTTTTTAGCAATGAAGTATTTTTAAATTAAGATGTGTACATGGGTTTTTAAAGACATGATGCTATTGCACATTTAATGAACTACAGGGTTGTGTAAACATAACTATTTTATATGCATTGGGAAGACAAAACAATGCACATGACTTGCTTTCTTGTGATATTTGCTTTATTGCAGTGTCTAGAACTGAATCCAAATCTCTTCAAGGTATATCTGTAGTTAGTTTCTTATTTTAAAAAAGACGGAGAGCCTTGTCACTAATTAACAAGGAAAACTGGCATACTATTTTTAATGTGAAAATTTTATATATGATGTCCTTATCTTCAAGAAATCATGAGATTCTCATTCCCGTTATTTAATAGTGTTTCTCACTTTCTGCATAGACTGTCCTTCATCCACCTGGATTCAGTTTCAAGACAGTTGTTACCTTTTTCTTCAAGAATCCATCAAAGTAGAAAGCATAGAGGATGTCAGAAGTCAGTGCACGACCATTGGTAAGGAGAGGACCCTTTTTTTTTGTTTGCTTGTTTTAACAAATCAGTAAATAGTGTTCACTAATGTCTTTAAAAATGATTTTGTGATAACTCAATTTTACCTGGTTCTTATAGGGGATAACTTTTATTTTATTCTACAGCACACACACTACAGGCAGTGGAATTGGGTAAACATTTAGCCCTTAAGTTGGCAGACAGACAATACTGTCGAAACCAGAGTGATAGAATCTTAGCAACAGCAATGTCTTTAACGTGTGTATTCTGTGCTTAAGCACATCGTATACTTTACCTGGCCCATCATAACAAAACTAGCAGGTGGGTTATTATTAGACTCCTCTTATCTAAATAAGAAATTAAGTTCAGTTATTTGTTTAAGGTCACACAGGTGAGACCTTGGGTGACAGTCAGGATTCTAACCAGGATCTGTGTGATTTAGGGACTAGAGTTTTAATCACTTTGCTGTTCTGCTCCAAAAGTGCTATTTTAGGTATGCAGGGTAGGCAGAAATCAGATTTTACAAGCTGGAACTGAGACTGTGGTAAAGAATGGTTTTGTTCAAGAAAAATGAGAAATAGGCTATTTCTAAAGGATATGCTCAATGTTCTATGGGAAATACATTTATAACTGCACATGGTGAAATATTTTAAATAAAAATTTCATATTTAAAGGATATGCTTAAGTGCTTTTGATCTATTTAGGTGTTTAAAACAAAGTGCATCTTTGTTATTAAGCCTCTAGTTGTTATGTGTCAGCTCAAACTAAAACTATGAGGTTTTTAAGCTAGCAGCTTTTTTCCACTGAAATCAGTGATCTTGATGTGAGAGTTCTTGATTCTGTAAAGGTGCTTTTACTACTGTGTGAGATCTAAAAATCTCTTGACTATTTCATGATAGACATATTCAAATCTTAGGTAAAGTGCACTTTACTTAAAAATCATGCTTTCTGACAACTTACCAATATGAATGTTGGCAGAATATAAAGTTGTCATATAGATACTTTAATTAAAATCATATTCCTTTATTCTAGGAAAAATTAATGTAAGCATAGAAATTTTAAATCTTAATTAGTGCCATAGAGTACCAGTAGATATTTATTGTTTCCCTTTTAAAAACTCTTTTTTTGTTGTTTTTTTGTTTATAGAGGCATGTTTTATTTATTTATTTGTTTGTTTGTTTGTTTTGTTTATACATGCACTGGGTATAGTCAGAAGCGCGGGAGGGTGAGAGAATTCATCAGAGCCAGAGCGGGGAGCAGAGCAGGCAGAAGGACCGAAGTACACTGCTGAGGGGAGCAGCGGGCGGCAGGAGAGGTCTGCGCGCCATGTGGGACCCTCCTCAGGTGGCCGGGGAGCAGTCGGGGATCGAACCGGTGCCGCAGAGGCTGCGGGCAGCTTCGCAACCCAGCGCTCAACCGCTGCGCCACCGGGGAGGCCCTTAAAAACTCTTATCAACTGCCAAATAGTGTGAAACATTATTACATCAAGGAAATGTAATAATAGGAGTTTTACTGACCTTACAAGATTTTTTAAAATGGGGTTTCCCCTACAACTATTTTTTATCTCTTAAAAAGAAAAAAAACATTTAGGTGGCCTCCCTGATGGCCTAGGGGTTAAGTCTCAGTGCTGTCACCACTGTGGCCTGAGTTCCAACCCTGGCCAGGGAGCTAACACACATATGGCGCAGCAGAACTTGCCTGTCTTGCCCAAAGCTCCCCTCAGCAGTGTATTTCAGTAGATCTGCCTGCTCTACTCCCCACTCTGTCTCTGGGAATCCTCTCACCCTCTGCATCTCTGGCCTACACCCTCATTCTTTTACACAAAAATAAAATCTTTTTAAAAAAATTTTTTTTAAGTTCCTTTAAAAAAACCACTTAGGTATACTTAGATATAAACACAGATTTCAATAACAGAATTTACATTTGAAGCTGAGAACCAAGAAAACACATGTTCCTATAATCTTAATAGCTTGTGTGAACCACAAGGTCAAAGTTCATTGTCCTGCTTTATCTTGAGCAGTGAATTGTTTACTATATAGAAGCATAATTAATACTTGCTGACTGACTTCCTCTACAACTCAGCTATAGTTGTATTTGCAATTTTTCCTTACCAACAAAGCAAAAAAAAATTGAAAATGCCCAGCAATTTTATGGCCTGATATTTATAAATTGATTTTTTTAAAAATTGTAGCCTGATTTTTCATTGTTTGTTTCACAGTCCATTACTGTTCAAGCAGATTAGTCATTTAGGAATTTTTAATTTTGTACACAAATGTTCTTGTAAAATTTGTCCCATGTCTAAAGAAAAATTCCCTATTGGTATTGGGTAAAACAAAGGGATTCCCAGGGTCCCCAAACTCTTAAGGGGAAAAAAATCCATGTTGCCGGTTCTAAGGGAATGTGTCCCACCGCAGGACTAGCAAAGTAATCATAAAAGTGTGCTCAGATTTTTGAGAGAGAGAGAGAGAGAGAATAGAAGTAGTGAAGAGAAGGATTTCAAAATAGTTTCCTGATCCAACTCTAAAATTGCCTGTCTCCTCATGGGCAAAGGCAAAACGGGCAGGGCCCAGAGCTGAGCGGGCAAGGTCCAAGAGCAAAGTTGCCAGGAGGAGCCCAAGGCACACATCAACAGCAAGACCAGGCAGGGCCCAACTATTGGGAGAGGAAGGACCCAAAGTTCAAAATGTTCCATCCAAGCTGGAAGAGCTACCAGCTTGGGGAAAGTGACAGTGGCCAATTTCTCTGAAGAGAGAACTGGATCCAATGTGCTAAAGCTGTGAAGAGCAAAAACCAGGAGCAGCCTCTGCCTGCCAGTCATCTGTTTCTTTCCCTGTTCCCCACACTCCTCACCTCACCCTTCTTCCGTCCCAGCAGTACCCCATCCAGAAGTTGTTTCATTGCACTCGGGGAGTTGTAGTGACATGTCTGAGGTTAGGAGATGGAACTGAGTCTATAGCATCCCCCCACGCTATTTGCCAGTCAGCGCTGACCCCAGCTGCTGACCCCAGCCTGCCTGCTGACCCCAGCCTGCCTGCTCTAACATTTTCTACCAGTTAGATCAGTTTTTGTCTTTTATTTTTGTTACTGATTTGATTTTTTTAATTTCTGATAACCTCACCCCTTATTTGATAATCCTGTACATTTGCTTTCACTCTGGAAATGCCCATTGCATCGATGAATCAAAAAATTTGTTGAATCAGTGTTTCTGGAGAGGGAAGACTTTGGTTTAGAACAGTAGATGAACATCAATTCAGTGTTTCCTATGTAAGAAGAAGAAAAAGCATAAGGAACACTAAGATATTTACATTTGGATTTATAAAATGTTCACAGCCATATAAAATCCTACCTTCAATCTATGATTGTTACGGATATCAAAAATAAGTGACTTGTTATCTGCTGCAGAGAGCTGTGCTGAGAAATACACCCAGTGCTTCATGTTGATCTACCTGATGGTATTTCTCCTCATTTTTGGTGCTAGTATTCATTGGGAAAATAATTGTCAGGCTGATTTTTTTCTATTTTCAACATTTACCTTTAATTTACATACTATACTTATAATAGAAGAAATAGTTTCAGTCTTTCCTTTTCATGATCCAAGCTAAGTCACCAGCCATAAAAAGAATTAAAGACCCAAATTACATCTGAGCAGGTAATGTCATTGGTAATGCATTGTAAAAAAAAATGTGCTTCAGCACATGCATTCTTCAGGGATTTATGCTGTCATTTATTAGAGAAAATGAAAGTGTGTCTTATTTACCTGACATAGTAATTTAAGTTTAGACAGTATTTAATTAGATTACAATGTTAAAAGTCATTAAAGTTCCATTGGCTGCCACAAGGTAAAAAGAAAAAGAAAAACTCATCTCCGAACACTTAAACCTAAACTATAACCTAGTTAAATATCTTACTTGTGTCTTTTTTCTAGAAAGAGTGGCACTTTGGTCACATTTCACCATTAAGGACTAGGGTAAAACAGATTAAAACTTTGTATGACATTAAACAGACAGGAGGTGAGAGCAACTGGAATTGATAAGAAAATTATCAGGATTTTTTTTTTTTTTTAAATAGAACTGAGAGAGAACCTTGCTGAATTTTTACTTTGGACTAAAATATTGTTTTAAAAGTCAGTCTTAATTTTACTTGTAACAGTTGTTAAATAATGTATGATCATTATGAAAAACTTAGAAAAATATATATGCAAATATTTTAGCAATAAAACAATCCCCTAAATAGTACCATTCTAAAGGAAATGTAACGGCTTGTTAACATTTTGGTAAGTATCCTTCTAGACTTCCCTCCTCACCTATGCAAATGTGTTTTAATAAATCTTGCTTTTTCTTTTAATAAAAAGGGGTCATACAATAGAAACTTTTCTGTGATCTGTGTTTTCCCTTAAAAATGTCTTTCCAAGTGTAGGGGCAGGAAGACACAGCGCAGGTTTTCTGATCCAGCAGACCGGGCATAGAAGGAGTCCTAGAGAGTCCTCGGTGGCTTTTCAGGCTTTTATTGGGATTTACTGGGTACATGGCAGGTAGGGGTGCCTTCCCAGCCTCCCGGCCCCCAGCACATCTTCACTCTGGGCTCTCCGGCCTTCTCTCACTTTCTCTCCACTGTTCTCATGGCTCTGCTTCTCTCTCGGCTTCTGCTTCTCTCTCGGCTTCTGCTTCTCTCTCGCCTTCTGCTTCTCTCTCGGCTTCTGCTGACGTCCCCGCGATGCAGCCCCTAAAAGCCCAGCCTCAACCCAGGTGAATCCCATCCACCCATTCCCCACCCTACTCCAGGTGCCCGCCATCAGGCATGCATTCAGGACCACAAGGATCCATCATCTATCCTGATGGCGGGAGGGCAGAAAAGCCTGATACTTTTTACCTTACCCTACACCAAGGAAGTAAATTTAAAAAAAAAATGCTTATCTACTAATACCTATACCTTATTCTATGACATAGATATAGGCCATAATTGATTTAATTAAACCTCAGATATAGGTTATTAAAGTATTTCCAATTTTTCAGCATCATAAACATGTGCCCAGTTAAGGACAGAGCCAGTGACTATCTTACCCTAAATTGTTAAGGTCTGCTGAGTTTAGAATATGTATTTTTTTAAAGGACCTTTGATACATCTTGGCCAAATTATCTCTAAAACGGTAATCTTTGCTAATCTTTACTCCCAGTAACCACTTAACAGCTCCTATTTTTCTACACCCAACGCCAGCATGTGTTTAATCTTCAAGTTTGAAAGTCCTATTTACCACTCAAATTGCATTTCACACACATTTCTTGTGTTTTATTTCCCTTTGTGAGCATGAATTGCCTTTTTAACAATTTGAGACCAATTTTTGTCTTCTATTAAGATGTTTGCCTTTTTACTTTTTATTTATAATAGAGCTTTAGTCTTTTCAGTGTGATTTTCTTCTTTAATGTTTCTTGGGGAATTTTTGACCCTGCGGTAGTTTTTCTTTTCCTCTGTAGTTAAATTTATCATTTTTTACAAAAACCTTTTTTAAAAGATGTAAAAGTAATCACCAGAAATAAATTTTTCTAACCGTATCAGGTAATACCACAATAGGAACTTTCTCTTCTCCCTGTAAGTTAACATTTTATTATGAAAAATTATTTTAAATGGTATCATAAATGCATCAACCTATTACTTAAGGCTTCTGTAATTCTCAAGGTGTGGTACCTGGATCAGAAACTTCAACATCACATGGGAACTTAAGGATTTAAATTCTCAAGGTCCCATCTCATGCCCACTGAGTGTCTCTGGATGTGGTGCCCAACACTGTATTTTACAAGCCCTCCAGGTGAATCTGATGCACACTCAAGTTGAAGAGCCACTACCTGGACAACACTGTGCCGCTTTCGGGAGCCTTTGTTAAGTCAGGATGATTTTGGAAGAATGTAATTTAATAGTATGAAAGACTTCTTCCTCTTTTCTACATGTATTTGAATTAGTTGTAGTACAAGAAGTCTCAAAGGTAACTTTTAATATGTACACATATGTAGGGTACGTGAAAATGATATCAGGCTTTTCTGCCCTCCCGCCATTAGGATTGATGATGGAACCCTGCAGTCCTGAATGCATGCCTGATGGCGGGCACCTGGAGTAGGGTGTGGGCATATGTAGATGGGATTCACCTGGGCTAAGACTGGGCTTATAAGGGCGGCGTCATGGGGACGCCAGAAGAACGAACGAGAACCACGAGAGCAGCAGAGAACAAGGCCACCAGAGAATGCTGGGGAGCCCAGGTAGAGTGAAGATTTGTTGGGGGGTGGGAGGCCTGCCAGCCTCCTGGCCCCCCCCCCCAGCACTCCTGCCTGCTGTGTACCTGGTAAATCCCAATGAAAGCCTGCAAAAGCCACCGAGGGCTCCAGGACTCTCTCCTCCTTTACCCTGTCTGCTGGAATCACAGAAAACGTGCTCTGGCCCTTCCTGCCCCTCTCAACATATTTTACACAAGCTTATTTTCCCCTGGAATATTATAGGAACGTAGTTACTTCTAAATTACTAGCTTAATGTAGAGTCCTCTTCCTTAGGAATATTTTCATGTTATATCCTCATTTAGCTGAGTACAACTGAAAGCGCATTTTTCTTATTACTGCTGTTTATTTTCTCCCAAGGCACAAATGTGTCCTCCCCACCAGATCGCTGCTTGCTAAGTATAAACTTTCATGTCATCATTCATTCAATTGTTTTCACCTGTAAAAACATTCACTGTCATGAGAGAAACTAACTCCACTAATATTTGCTCAGAAGTGTTACCCAATTAAGACAGTGGAATGATTTTTTGATATGTGAGACAATCTTTGCTTGGGTTAAGAAACAAGCTTAAATGTCTCTTGGAAAATTGAAATTACCACTAATCTTTATAGGGTGCTATACACCTTTTGGATTGGAAGAACAAAAAAGTTATGGGAGACATAAAATACATTTGGTTGCTGCTCCTTACTCTTGATAGTTGGAAAAACCAACTATCCAATGAGAAAGCTCCTTTATCAGTCAGTTTCCTTAGCCAGGCCTTTGTAAAGATGACCACAGAGGAATATATAGAAGTCATAGGATTCGGGCAGCAGGCATGCAAAGGCTGCTAAATGAGGCTGGTCAGAGAGACTGTTGTTTTAACTCCACTGGCCTTGGCTGTGTTCATCCTTTTCAGCTCTCCTGGGTGTGGAGAACTCCTCCCTGCCCTTGTGAACTGAGGGCAGAAAGAACCCTGGTTACGAGAGGACGCAGAGTAGGAAAAGTAAAGTGAGAGCTACAGAAAGTGTATTTTACTGCTCAAACATCTTCATGATGTTGTATTTTCCTGTTTTGTTTTTTTTTTTTAAATAAATGAGATTACCAACTCCAGGTGAAAGAAGTAAGAAAATGATTCTATTCAATTGATCATTGGCATTTTACTATTCTCATGAGTAAATGTATCTTCAGAAATGTGCATAGTCTCAAGCTAAATTTAAAGAATGTGAAAGTGTAATATAATAATACATAATTTTTATATGCTTCATGTGATTTTCATTGACTCTGAGAACAAGCTGGCTTTTCTCTCCCTTAAATAATTTCAGGGGCAGACATGATAAGCATACATACTGAGCAAGAAAATGCTTTTATACTGGATACTTTGAAAAAACAATGGAAAGGCCCAGATGATATCCTACTAGGCATGTTTTTTGACACAGATGGTAAGTGATATTTACCTATTGGGACATTTTTTTTTAATGTTAGTAAAACTGATGACTTTAATTTTTTAAATTTTCTAGTTCAAGTTGATATTGCTGTGGTCTGAGGTGTTGTATTTTCAGTATGTACCTATGACTTGTACTGCAGCTTTCTTTCGATCAGCTCAGTGTATTTCACACATGAAAGTCAAAGTTGATTGTTTTTTCTGGATTAAAATGTGGTTATAGGCTAATTATTTTTATAATAGGGAGGCAATAAGATATGCATAGACTGAGCTATCAAATTTATATTGTGCAAATGTACATATTGTTACTGTAGAAAATAGAAAGTACATGAATATTTTCAAAATGAAACTACTAAGGTTACAGCATATATGTATGTTTGGTTTTTCTTAGCTATTTCCCTAGGAAAATGTTATTTTTTTTTCTTTACAAAAATGGAATCTTCAGAAATTTCCTGACCAGTATCTCTGATTTGTAACCAGGCTATATTTCTCCTTTGAATTTAACTCCTACAATCATAAGACAGACCTTAGTAACTTCCTGCTTTTAATCTTAGGCTGTTTTCTTTGACTTCTTTTAAACACATTCTCATATACTGTCATAATATTGAAAATATTCCTCAACTGACAGATTCAAGTTTCAAGTGGTTTGATAAGTCAAATATGACATTTGATAAGTGGACAGACCAAGAAGATGGTGAAGATCTAGTTGACACCTGTGCCTTTTTGCATACCGAGACAGGTGAATGGAAAAAAGGAAATTGTGAAGTTTCTTCTGTGGAAGGAACTCTCTGTAAAGCAACTAGTAAGTATGATTGAAATAAGACTGGTCTTAAAATAATTTTCTTTGAGATAAGTATGTCCCAATAAGTAGAGGGAGTAAGACTTCAGAATATATTAGGATGGTTTCCTCCTAATTTCAGAGTTTGGGCCAGATTATGTGAACCAAGAGGTCAAAATTCATTGTTCTTCATAGGAATTATTATAGCCTTCCTGTATGTGATTTGAACAGTGGAAGTGGTGAAGGATAATCATGTCTGATTCCAGAATTCTGTTAGTTTACAAAGAATTTGATTCTGTCCAAAACCTAACATCCTTTTTTTAAGCAAAGAAAAATTGTTTATAATTTATTCAGGATTAAAATGTTTTCACCTGATACATCAAAATGCCTTCTGATGACCAAAATTATCCCATTCCACATTTTGATGTTATTGTTAAATATTAGATAAAATTTTTTTCTCTTCTAACTTTTATAAAGAATTCCTTACTCATTAAAAACAAACTTTCAAACTGTGATTTTGGGATACTTGAAACATAACAAGTTTCCCCACTTTATATCCTCAGTTTTTCCCCCCTTCACATCAAACTGTAAACCAAAACCAAATGTCTGTCTCTATTCCTTTCTATACATCTCAAATTATATACTTTTTTTAAATTGACATAGTAGGGTTCTTGACTAAAATCAGTTTTACACTGATTATGTGATATTTGTCATAGTTTTGTGGTAGTAGCATTCAGCTTCCGATATTTATTTATTTGTTTTTTTTTTTTTTTTTTTTAGTATTGGTTCTTTTCATGCACTGTGCCTCAGGGCACCATTATATAGACCAATTTTAAATTAAACTATAACTTTCAAATATCAGAAGGAATGAGCAAGTGCATACTAATGATTGAAAGTCATAGTTGCATACATCACTTTTACCATGTTTGTTTTTTACAGACTCTCCAATCAAAATCTATTTTCTTTACCTCATCATCTTTTTCTTGAGTTTTCTCATTTTTCTACCAATCAAGCTAAAGCATTTGCGAGACCTGTTTTTTTTAAGTATTCAATGGACTTGTTATTTTATTATTATCAAAGCAAATCTTGAGAAATATAACAGATCACAGAGATTTACAATGTATTTAGATAGAAATAAAGATTCTAACATAGAGAAGTAACATTTCACAATAGAATACCATGGGTCAAAAAATGATGTAGAACACAGCAATACATGAGTAAAACTGGGGGAAAGAGGACACAGTTTGCATAATGGGAGAAAAGGAGGATTATCCCCTAAACTCTATTCGCTCTTAGCCAAAATTAGTTCTTTAGGGAGAATGGAAAATTTTTTATAAGAGTACACAATACATACTTTGTAGATATTTGGATTATGTTGAAGGTAGGGTATAATAATATAAGCATTGTTTCATTTTGAAGTATGGATATACAATTATCAATGAATCCTCTTTTCATCCTCATAAAATTCCATGTTAAGTAACTGCACAGATAACTTCACAAAAGACACAAGAATAAGCAGTAACGCTAGACCTATTTTTTTAAGCTAAGTTCATAACAGATAACACAAGCAGCCAAGCATTAGAAATATGGATAGTATTAAGCTATTAAAGGGTCCATTTTAAATTACTTTCAGTGTTTAAAAGCAATTTTAGGCCTCCCCGGTGGCGCAGCGGTTGAGCGCTGGGTTGCGAAGCTGCCCGCGGCCTCTGCGGCGCCGGTTCGATCCCTGGCTGCTCCCCGGCCACCGGAGGAGGGTCCCACATGGCGCGCAGACCCCTCCTGCAGCCCGCTGCTCCCCTCAGCAGTGTACTTCGGTCCTTCTGCCTGCTCTGCTCCCCGCTCTGGCTCTGGTGAATTCTCTCACCCTCCCGCGCTTCTGACTGTACCCAGTGCATGTATAAACAAAAAACAAAACAAAACAAACCAGCAAACAAATAAATAAAGCATGCCTCTATAAAAAAAAAAAAAATAAATAAAAGCAATTTTAGAATAAAGCATACTAAAATTTTTATTTTGATTTTCTTTTATATTTTAGTCCCATATGAAAAGAAATATTTATCAGGTAAGTAATGTTCTTGTCTTAAATTTTTTTCCCACAAGTGAAATTATATTGATACTAGTGTGTTAAAATACACCACAGATCCCCTTTTAAAAATTATACAGTGATGTAAACTATTTTATGGCAGATTTATGAGAAAGGTCTCTTGTCTTAGTTATGTTTTAAATACAACAGGGTATATATGAAATGAACATTTTTGACACTGAATCATTTTTTCTCATTGAATTGAGAAAATGACTGCATCTTTTGTTTTTTAAAAAAATCACCTCATAATTGTAATTCAATTCATGCAGCACATGTCTTAAGAGCTTATTAAATGTATATTTTCAAAAACAACAGGCAATATATTTAAATGGCTCAAAAAACAAAGGGGAGGGTGGAATCAGATAAAAAGGGTCAACTGCATATTGAAAGATGGACTTTTAATGGTGAACTTAATGTAGTATATACAGATCTTGATTTGGAATGATGCATGCCTGAAACTTATAATACAATGTTACTTCAGTAAAATATTTTAAAAAAGCTAAACTTCAAAAGGCAAACTCTTGCCTCCCATCCACTCTAACTACCTTTTCCCTTACCACATACCATTTCAGTTTCTGTTTTAACTTCTAGTGTTTCTTTTTGCCAGTATGAGCAGATATATATATACATATATATATATATAATTTATTTTGCCCTTTGTTCACTAGTATATCCTAAAGATCTCTGTATTATTACCAACAAATTGTTCTTCTTTCTGATAGCTGTATACTCTTCCATTATGTGGCTATATATATGTTAAACCAGCTGCAGAGCCCTACTGGATTGTTTCAAAATATTTGCTATGATAAACATGAACAATCCTGCAAAAAATTATAGATTGAATGAAATATAACTGCTGGATTGAAAATCAGTATGTAGGGCCTCCCCAGTGGTGCAGCGGTTGAGCGCTGGGTTGCAAAGCTGCCCGCAGCCTCTGCGGCACCGGTTCGATCCCCGGCTGCTCCCCGGCCACCTGAGGAGGGTCCCACATGGCGCGCAGACCTCTCCTGCCGCCCGCTGCTCCCCTCAGCAGTGTACTTCGGTCCTTCTGCCTGCTCTGCTCCCCGCTCTGACTCTGGTGAATTCTCTCACCCTCCCGCGCTTCTGACTGTACCCAGTGCATGTATAAACAAAACAAATAAATAAAACATGCCTCTAAAAAAAAAAATCAGTATGTAACTTTGATTTTGATACTGTATAAGAAGATATGCTACTTAGTATTCTCAGCATAGTAAATGAATGTCTATGAAATTCTAGATTTTTACCAATTGGATGGTATAGTTTTACTCTTTGTATTTTTGAGGTATCATTAACACAGGATAAAATGTGCAGCTTGATGGTTGTTTATGTATCAACTGTGTTAACTACCACTTAAATCAAGTCATCCAGGGCTTCCCTGGTGGTGTAGGGGTTAAGTGTCAGCCTTATCACTGCTGAGGCCTGAGTTGGCTCCCAGGCCAGGGAGATAACTCCTTGGTGCAGCAAACCTCACTCGCTGTTCCCCTCAGCATTGTACTTCAGTAGATCTGCCTGTTCTGCTCCCTACTCTGTCTCTGGTGAAACCTCTCACACCCTGCACCCCAGTTCTTATATGCATAAATAAATAAAAATAAATCTTTAAAAAAATCAAGTCATAGAATAACACCACAAAGTTCCCTCATGCCCTTCCCAATACACGTCCATCCCACCACTGTCCACCCCATAGGAAACTACAATTATGTCTCCTATTCCCATGAGTATTTGTTCTTGAACTTCACATAAAGTTAACTTTATTGGCTTCACTCAGAAAATTTGTCATCCACACTGTGTATATTTTTCTATAATTTCATAGTATTTTATAAATACACCACAGTTTGCCCATTCTCTTGTTTCTAGCTTGGAATTGATATGATATAGCTGCCTATGAACATTCTCATACCATTTTTTGAACCTATTTCAGTATATTCCAAATAGGGGAATTGCAGGGCCACAGGGCAGCTAACATTTAGCTCTATAAGAAATCATCAAATAACTTTTAAAGTTGAATCAGTTTACATTCCTGTTATAGTCTGAGTTCCATTCAGTCTTCATTCATCTCATGCTGCTACTGTGTCTAATTTTACTCAATCAGATAGGTGTGTGGTGATGTTACTGTACTTTTCTCAATATCCTGATGTTACACACACTACACGTTAGCCATTTGGATATTTGTGTGTGTGTGAAATATCTGTTCAAGTCTTTCGCCCTTTTTATTGGATTGCCTTTCTTATCGATTGGTAGGGTTTTTTTTTTTTTTTGTTTTTTAATCCTTAATACAAAGGTCAGGTATCTGATAAGTATTTTCTCTCAGTTTGGGGGGCTTACTATAACTATGATAGATGAGTAATGTTAACATCTTTAAAAAATCAAGCAAAACACTACCTCACACCATGAGGTTGATAATCAGAAAATAACATTTTTTTTTTAAATAATAAATTTTATTTTTATATTCCCCATACATTTGCAACCCCCCCATTCTGACCCCAATCCCTCCCCTCCCCCCCCCAAAAAAAGTGTCTCTGGTTCACAGTTTTTTGTTGATTTTGATTTTCACTTTCTTATAGTTATTCAAGAAAATAACAAATGTTAACAAGGTTTTTGAGAAGATGGAATCCTTGTGCATTATTGTCAGGAATGTAAAATGGCTGCAGCTACCATGGAAAGCAGTTTAGAAGCTCCTTAAAATTAAAAATTGAATTACCATACGACCCAGTAATTCAGAGTATACCCCAAGGAAGTGAAATCAGGTATCAAAGAGATATATTTATACCCAGACTCATTAGCAGCATTTTTCACAAAAATCAAAAGATGGAAGTATCCATTAACAAACAAATGAGCAAAAAATGTGGTGTATATGTGTAAATGTGGTGTATATGTAGATACATGTATCTACATATACACATTTTGCTCATTTATATATATACACAATGGATTATTATTCAGCCTTAAATTGCAACATTTAGAGAAACACAGGTGGGCCTGTGATGGGTCACAAAACCATGCCAGCAATAATTGAAAAATCCAGAAAAACATTTGGTCTTTAGTATTATCTACGTATTTATTAGGAAAAAAAATTTCATATATATGTGTAACTATTATATCCAGGTTTTTTCCCTGATGTTTGGCATTGAAGACACAGCAGTGACTGAAACAGAAAAAGCCTCTGCATTTGAGTATACATTTTAATAGGGTGACTATGTAAGATAGTGACATGCACTGTAGAAAGAGAGGGTGAATGAGAATCAGGAAGAAAGGGAAGTGTTGCTTGTTTTGAGTAGTGTGGGCAGGGAAGACCTCACTAAAGGAAGTGAAAAGATGTTTGAGAGTGTGTATTACAGAAAGGGATTAGGTTTAGTTTGACTTTAAGGAGTTAACAAAACTCATTTGAAGCAACCAGGAGACAAACTAAGAGCTAAGTGGTGTAGCAGTCTTGGCAGAGTTCCCTTTCATACAGGTGTAGGCTAGAAGAGCTTCTAAAGAAGAATGACATCAAAAGAAAGTGGCTGTGCTAGAAGCACATAGAATAAAATGCATACAGGAAGGGGACGTTAACCCAAACTAGGTTCAATATAAGGCTTACTGGAGATAATGCAAGTAGATACTAGTTAGAAAAAAGGGTCATCAAAGGGAGGATGGATCAGCATAAACCAGTGAATAGTTTTAAATTTATGTTCTGCTACTTAAGAAAATGACCTAAGCAAGTTATTTAAATCATTTCTTTAATAGTAAAAGGGGGTTATAAAAATATATTGTGTATATACATTCGGCACTTGAATTATCTTGCAATGCTAGTTTAAAATATAGTTTCTATCATTTTTAAAAGGTGGATTATGTACTTTGGGCATAACTAGAATATGAAGGTGACAGGAAGAATAATGACCAAGTAGGAAAAAGGTTAAAAAGAATATGTACACTTGATTAGTTTAGGAAAATCTACAGTTCCTAGTTTGGATGACTGCAGTAGCTATTGAGGTCATAACTTAGGGGAATTCAAGAGAAAATGGACACGGAATAAAGCAAGCACCAGCAGCACACACTTATCTATAGATAGGTTTTAGATTCAATTGGTTGAGCTCAACCAAGGGAAATTTCGAGTCTGAAAATAAACAATTTCAGGTGAGAATATCTCAAGGGTGGGTGGTTAAGACAGGTGCAGCAGATAAAATAATTGAAATATGTCTGTGTGTCTCTGCACTTAATATAGAGCATTGGTGACTTTGGTTTTAAGAGAGAGATTGTATGAGTTTGAGAAATGATGGGAAACAGCGTATGTTTCAGTATATATAGGTATGTTTACTTTAGGTTTCTTCAACTTCCTTCTATTAAAGAATTACCTTCTGTTTTGGCTTTCCTGAATTAGGATAGTTAAGACAATAGCAATTATTTACTCAGGAAAATAAGCAATGGATTTTCAATTAACGAGTAGGTAGATTTTCTAGTATAGATCTACTTCTCCAGATGCAAAACCTTTTTAATACACTGCTCATTCATTGCCTCAAGATTAGCTTTCTTCTATGCAAACAGGACACTTGCAGGAAGTAAAAATACAAGAGCAAATGTACTGATTGTGTCCCACCAAATGCTGGATGTTCTTTATTTTTTAAATTTTTACATAGAGCTGGGTTGTAGACCAGGGTGTGGGGAGATTCACCAGAGACAGAGCAGGGAGCAGAAGAGGCAGATTTGCTTAAATACACTGCTAAGAGACAGGAGAGGTCTGCTGCATCACATGTGGGTTAGCTCCCTGACCTGGAATTGAACTCAGGTTATAATGGTGATAGCAGTGAGACTTAACCCTTAGGCCACTATGGAGGCCCTGGATG
The DNA here is from genome assembly GCF_014898055.3 of Talpa occidentalis. Lineage (NCBI taxonomy): Eukaryota > Metazoa > Chordata > Mammalia > Eulipotyphla > Talpidae > Talpa > Talpa occidentalis. Next base: position 92,554,877 of record NW_023603184.1, on the reverse strand, counting down.
CTATTTAGTTCTTAGGATACTAGATCTCTTAATTTACTGTTAAGATCTATATGCCTGTAAATTATTGTCTCAGCTATCATGCTTTTTCAGACTACTTTTTTTGTATTGAGCTGTGATCAGATAATTACTATTTAAGTAAATAATACTGATTATGAATCTATATTGTAAGTCATTAATAGATTGAATTAAAATCAGCATGTTCACATTGGTAAAATAGGACACTATACTGCAAATGGGCTTTATCAAGTTTCAAGTTTAATAAAACAATTAGCTATGAAAGAAATCCTTTCAAATGCAATTTATGGAATTCTTGGCATAACATTTTTTTATTTAAACATCTCTAAAAATGTCCCATGCCTTAACAAATTGTGATCACTACAAAATTTTATCTATTAATCCAAATTACGTGGCTGAGGCAATTTTCTCACTCCTCCCAACTGTTTTCTTTTGAAAATCCCGTCAATATTTAAAAAATACCAATGGCTATCCTTCACCTTGATGCCTTTTGGCCAGATTCTTGTTAAGTTTTAAATTATCCAGGTCTCACTATAATAAGCACCAGCTGAAATGAGTATTGAGTGTAATTTCTACAATGCAGAAATATTTCTGTAAAGATAAAACTATTCTGGGATTTTTTCCCATATCATTTTGGATCTTTTATTACAAAATACAAACACTCCCCCAAAAAAAATTTTCCTCCCAATTCCTAAAAACAAGTAATTTCCCTTGATTTACTGAACTAAATTCTTACAGAAGGGTTATAAACGTTTTGAAGAGCCAAGAACTACAAGATTGTACATAATTACTTCACGGACACACAAATGCAGTTCAAATAAATTTAAAAAATAAGGGAGACACTTATTGCCATTCTTGGTGTTTTTTTCAGTGAAACAAATCTTAAAATTTCCCAAAAGCCAAATGAACCATTTAGCCTCTAATGTAACAAATATCTAGAAGTAGATCTATATTTGAAGTCTTAGAAAAACCAAGGGAGAAAAATAGGACTGTGGTTTACCCTGAATGTTGTGGGTAATTTCCATTTTCGGGTCTTATAATATAGTGAACTGTAAGGTTTACTTGAAATTTTAAAATACAGCAATGGTACAGGCTAAGAAATATAAATCTGGATGTAATCAATGTATATATTTGTTATTGTAGGAAATTCTCAAAATAAGGAAATATTCTTATGATTATACTTATGTTCCCTTAAATGCAATACTTAAGCAACTTATGAACTTGATCTCCCTATTTCCTTGTCTTTTCAGATAACCACATTTTAATATCAGCTTTGGTGATTGCCAGCACAGTAATTTTGACAGTTTTGGGAGCAGTTGCTTGGTTCTTGTACAAAAGGAATTTGGATTCTGGTTTCACCACAGTCTTTTCAAGTGTATCCCAGTCATCTTATAATGATGACTGTGTTTTGGTAGTTGCCGAAGAAAATGAATATGCTGCTCAATTTGATTAAGATTTTAGAAATCTCAGATTAAGACAATCAAATACCTTGACAGTGTTTCTTGTGCAAGACTAATATAAAATTTGACAATGAAAATTGTTTTTATGTATATTTCCATATTTCATTAACATTTTCTATTCTCATGCAGTGTCACAAAAATTAATCTTCAGATTCATTATAAAAATAAGGTTTTAAAAAAGGAATGATTTACAGTAGGGGTTTTTAACCATTTCCCCAAATGTACCTTATACTTGAAGGAAAGCTTAAAGCCCAAATTGTAAAACAAATGAAAAAAAAAAAAAAACCGTTTACCAAGTCTGCTCAATATTTTCCTTTCCATTTGGTCTAACTACCTTAGCTAAACTTATGTCCTTATATTCAGGAATATGCTATCCTACCATTACATGTAGTTCTAAGCAATCCTAGCCTAAGCCTTGCTCCTTTATTAATAGAAAACATGTAGAGAATAAACCTGACTTTTGAATGGATTCTAAACATTTAGATCTCTAATATTTGTCTTATGATTAAGATGTAAAAAACTAGATTTTAACACATTTTGCACACTTTACGATTTCATTACTTTAAAAATACCATTTTGGATCACATTGATCTAGAATGTCTAGAATTTTATTCTATTTTCTGAAACTTTTAACTTTTAAACAAAAAAGTTGCCCAACCAGGGAGGTCTGGAGGCTGGCAGTGAGGGTGATACTTTTATCAGTTTCCCTTTAACATTTTTTTCCTGCCACCATACCTGTTTCTATCTATGTAAGGTATTTCGTGCATTGATAAACTATCATCCAATGACATGAAAACTAAGCAGAAACTGCAGAAAATAGACACTACTGTTGTTTGTGATGATGCTCAAAGTTTTCAGTTTGAAGTATCTGTACTGTATTTAGAAACTTTAAAAGTTCAAGGAAAGCATTCTCCCCAGCCCACACCCCATCAATTATCTCATGAGGAATAATTTCTGATGGGGAAAACAAATGATCAGGTTTGGCCAATGGCAACAAAGTCCAGCCATTTTCACCAGCCACTATGGATTGAAAAAGTTCTTCGTCCAGTTAGTGGCATTATTATTAAATATAAATAAATAACACAAAACTACACTGTGTGGTTATATGCTACTAAAAAAGCAAATGTTAAACTAGCTATACTAAACTATGCTCTATAACAGCTTTAAATTCCTGAGATTTTGTGGTGATCAAGCAGTCTATTATTGATAGATAGGCTTTTAATAGCGCTAATGGTGAACATTAAATGACTGACATTTGCATATTTTCTATGTAAAGTCTACCGGTTCTTTGAGAACTAAGATCAACCTTTTCTTTCTTTATAATGTTGAATATAGTAGCCACTAGTCACATGTGGCTTTTTAAATATATTAGAAGTTCAGTTCCTCAACTGTACTAAGTACATTTTGAATGCTCAAACTTCATGCATTTAGTAGCTACCATATTAGGCAATGCAAGTTATAGAACATTTCCATTATCACAGAAAGTGTTATTGGAAAGTAATACTCTAGACTCTCCTCTTCCACTAACACCCATACAACTAAGATTAGATTTTCTTCTGTTCATTTTGATAATTTCTACCTAGTGGCAGCTCTTCCAAAATACAGGTTTCCCCACTGTGTAAAGGTAGACATTCCTATTTGGTATGATTCAGTAGGTTATTTTGGGGGTCTCAGAGTGCTATTGGCATTAATTTATAGGTAAATATTGATTGCTCCCTACCAAATCATGCCAAACAGGAATGTTTTATTTACAGATAGTGAGGAAAAACTCCAACAATTTTAAACTGTGATTAATTTTCCTTTTTAATTTTTCAAGCAAGTCTTTAGAAGCCCCTGGTAATGAAGTGCTAATAAACCTTAATTTTCGTTGTATTTCAGATGATCTGTAATAGGCACTTGATTTTAACATTAACAAGAACATAATCTTGTTTTTTGGTGAAACCCAGAATGCAGAAATTTCTTTCTTCAACATCTTGGTTCTAACTATTGAAAAGTTGGACAGGTATTTTGAGTGTATTATGCTTAATTACATCTTTTTACTAATTTACAGTCTTCATAATGAGTAATGTATGCTTTCTTTTTCAGAGTTTAAAAAGTGATAACCAATTACCAGACTTTTCTTATTCCTTCTAAATCACATTTACAGGAATTCAGAAGCTAATACATACTAAAATATTAGGAATAATAGTAACTATAAAAGTACTAAGAAGTTCAAGCTATCGCTTGTTTATCTGTCATTGGAATTTAATACAACTATAAAAAATTGTATACACACATCAATGGAGTATTTTTTGTGTCAATTAAAATCTTTAAATAAAAAATGTTGTGGGTTGAACAGAAGACACTTCATTTCCATGCCAAGTTCTACTAAAAGTATAAATGTTTAAAAAGTATCAACTCAAAACATACCTAAAGATCCACGAAAAGTTTCCTTCAGCTGCCATTTATAAATGGCAGCATTATTTATAAAAGTTCAATACATATAGGCATCCTTCAATTTCAAATTTTTGCTTCAAATAAGGTCATGTAAAACTAAAGGTAAAAACTGAACCACTGTTTAAAAAAACATTACTTTCGTACAAAATGGGATTTGAAATTTTAGTTCTTGACTAGAAGGTTGAGGTCTTCTTTAAGCATCAGTTTAAAAAGAAACATTTCAAACTCTAAAGTAACTCAATCACTATGCACTTTATTTCAAGCCAAAGTTTTACATAAGAACAAACAACTAAGTGTGGGCAAACTGTTTATTTAACATTTGAAAAATTACATGGTTTTGACTTAGGTTCTGAAAAAATACTTCGCTGCCATGACCTAAGACTTTATTTAATCAGAAACCACCCGAAGGTGTTTTTGAATATATCCTATGGGTGTTGACAGAGGAAATATACAGTTATGGAAGTATACATAACTCATGGCCACAGTATAGATTTATTCATGGTGAATAATGTTCATATGTTCTCCAAAGGTAATGAAAAATATTAAATCATTAAATAAATGCTCAGAATTACCAAGGAACAGTTATAAAGGTCCAGGATCTAAATAGTTTATATCATATTTATCTATAAAGAAGTGACAACACTTAAAAAACAAACAAAAAAAAAAAACAACACATTGAAAACCAGTGTTTTTAAACTCTGAATGTGGGATTTAAAAATATTCCATTAACTTGAGATTTCTTGTAACCAAATTGTATTTGACTGGCAATTCTGATTTAATTTACAGCTGTAATATTCCTAAAAGGAATATCTACATACTATGGCCTATCAAATATAATCTTCATTTGCGAATCAATACAAAAAGGTATCCATCATTTATACATTTTATATTTAAATGCTTTTTAAAAATTAAATTTTATTGCTAAGTGAATTTAGAATCAAATTTGGAAACCTAATATAATGCTCATTATACCCCCTCCCCATTTTGTTTTTGTAAAACACTGGAAGTAAATGATTATGAAAACGAGGCTGTAACTTAAGGCATTTTAAAAGGAAAAATAATTACGTGCCATTAGGCATTTTATTTCAAAAGTATACTTTGTCCCACTTTTTTCACTAGCAAGAGACTAAAACACGAACCTTTTTTCATAAATATGACTACAGTAATCAGAACACAAAAAAGGGTCGTCAGCATTGTTAGATATTTAAAACAAGGTTAACATTTCCCCACTCACCTAAAAGAAAAATACTTTTGATTACCAGTTTATAAACATCAGATTCACTGGCCATGTTAACCGGTCCAGTAATAGAATTTTAATTCAGCAACACTTGTGAGTGAATATATATATACATGCATATATGTGTATATATATATTCATGATATATATATATAGCCAATGTATTCAACAGGCATTCCTAAAAAAAGTAATTCACACTTAATTGCCAGTTTTAATAAACACACTTGTTCACAGACAATCCTTGTCTTATATGAAGTTAGGCAATATCAAATGTTCTGTTATGGTCTCCATCTTCTTCGGAATCATCCTCTGAAGCTGTTGAAAGAAAACAGGATGATCAAGAATGATTTTAAGGGGGAGGAGAATGGAGGTGTAAATATGAAGCCAGAACAGCAATGATTTATAAAATAAAAATCCCAATTTAATAAACTGTTTGGTCAAAATGGTAAGTTACCATGACAGGGTTAGGGTGGTTTGACTGAGATGATATCCATATACAACGTCCCCACCCCACACTTTTTGTTATTTTATAAAAATGAAAATGTTTAAAAATGTGGTTCAAGAATATTGTTCTAAAAAGTTTCTGAGACCAATTCGTGTTCATAGGAGCTAATGGTACATATACTAGAGAGAAAGTGAACTTAAGGCAAGTGTTCTCACACACCTGAGCAGAATCTGGCTTATTACTGCTGCATGTTTGATGCATCCGATGAAAATGAAAAAAAATGTACATAGAATAGTAAGTTATGGGTGTTCTTGCAATTTACATCAAAGCTATGTCTATACAATGCCAGGAAAAAGCTCCACTTAGTAAATAAAAACTTTATATAGACATAGCCCAAGTCAAAACAAATGGATTTAATAAGAAACATTTTTGTTGAAATTATTCTTATACCTCTACACTGTCAGAAACTTATCATTTATGTAACATTTATTTCACTTATTAGTGACTCAAGAGTTTCATATAAAACATCCTGGGATGTCCTCAAGAAGAACGTACTAAAAAACACTAAGTATTCTGTAAACTCTGTGTATGAAGGAAAATGGAAGTTCACAGAAAACAAGCGAACTACAAGCGGGGAGCAGAAAAGTTAAATGTATACTCTTCTTGTATTAATACTAGAAAATTTATGAGTACCCAGCAAATGGAATCAAGAAAACTATTCCGTGTGTTGATGAAAACTCAAGTTTCCATATTTTAGTCTATTTGCTTATTTTGCTGAATTCATTTATAATTGATGGTATCAAACATATACTTAACTCATGAATGAGATAAATTCTACAGTTAAGTTATATGTGATAGTATGGAAAAACAAACTGAAAATAAAATAGTTTTTCACAGAAATTCTTATGTTTTCTTTCGAGTAACTAACTCCACAGGAGAAAGTAATTCATTCAGAACCATTTTTCAGACTAGATTAACACTCCTAAGTACTACTTAAGAGTTAACATGTACTAGTAACATCTGTCACTCTCAGCTGAATTTGAGCATATTTTACCTCCATCTTTTTCCTCTCTCTCACATGTTGGGAGTAGACACTGTTTTGTTTAGGAAACTAAATTCTAAATGTTAGTTTTAAAAAAGCAATCTAGGGAAAATGCACAGTGAAACAAATTACCATCATCACGCGTGGCAAAGTATAAAATATGATTTACAAAAGAGAGAGATCTTAGTATTCCCCCAAATTAAGGGATCAGTACTAAAGAAAGAGAAAAATGATTTACAATCAAATGAATTCCCATTCCATAAACCATTTGACTCCTTTGCTATTTTCACACAAACTAATTAAAATTGCAAAAATGTATTATCTGGTTATTAATACTTTTAAAACTTTAAAACATTAAAGACTTAATGACAAAAATTCAAGTCTTAGAATATTCAAGGAATTAAAAATTTTCTGAGACTAAGTCCTTCTCAAACCTTACAGCAAAGGATCCTGAACTTTCTCTAAAATTGTTATGGACATTACAGATAACACTCCCAAATATTCTGAAGATGAGTATAGAAGAAAATCAACTTGAGAGTACATAGTTAAAAACACTTCAGAAAGTGTACTGGAATCTGATCATGGGGAGTGAGTTACCTTGGGTGAAAAAGAACAATAAACAAGTAGGGTAATCTTAGATTCCCAGGAACTGTTCCAGAGCCACCAATTTCTGTGCCCACCTGGTATGAAGCACCCTGGAGGTTGTAGGACTTTGAGAAGAGGGCAGGCTGTGCAGATAGATGCCTGTAAAGATTTGGGCATTAAGTGCCTTCACACAGGAGCCCAGGTAGAAGTCCTAATGCTGGAACGTGATCTTAAGAGATTGGAGCTGCTGGCGGAGCTGGCTGCCTATTAAAGGTCCATGAGGACCTGAACAAGGAGCAAAAAAAAAAAAAACCTATGGCTTCTGTTATGGACTAAGAATTAGGACTCTTTCACCCCTATTTTCCTGGAACTGTACACATAAGCCCAAGGAAAACCTTTTATGATCTAACAAAGCTAAATAACTTAAAAATTTCATACCAAAAACAAAAAAACAAACAAAAAAACCCCAAACTAACAGATTAAGAAGTGTAGTTTGATTAGTAAACATGTCTTCTTTTTGATTACAAGTGTTAAAATTAAGATGATCAAAACTAAATTAAAAAAAAAAAAGGTAAAATGCTGGTGATTAAAACTACATCCTTTTGTACCTTAAAATTAGTATCAATTTTTAAAATATGCTTTTGAAATAATGTCATTTGCCCAGCCCATATTCCCCAAATCAATTATTTTGGTATTATTAAAAGCCTATAAATGAAGCTTTTTGGTAGAAAGAGTATATACTTAGATTATACTCTGTGGGTTTAATTTGCAATAAGTAAATTCAACAAGTCTGGGGAGGGGAAATTCCACCTACTTTCGAGATCTTCCATATGTGCCTGAAGAGTTCTTGCAAGGTTAATAAACTAGAAACAATGCAGAAAGAAATACAGTAGTTTAAATGTTGCAAATGGATCTAGAGAGAGAATCAGTATAGGAGATTCATTTCTACTTAAAAAGTCAAACATTTTAAGCCTTTAAAAAGGGATCTTTCTTCCCCACATCAAAAATTACAAGCTTAAGGATATTTTTTAAATGTTTTATATAATCATTATTAGTCATGTAGTAATTGGGAGCATATACAATAATTTTATCCAATGGTATTGTCTTCTTGCATAATGTAACACTTCAAAAAATTATGGAAAAAAAAAGAAAACCTTTGGCATATAAACCCCAATGAATTCAATTTTAGTGGTCATTTAAAGAAAACACAGTATTTTCCTATCCATATATGATTATCTCTGGAAGCATTACATTTAATCCTCTACTCAAAATGATCTTAGTGTATGTTATATGTGGTTTATTCATTTTGAAAAGATAAATCACCTTTCTAGAAATCATTTCATGGCTTAATTAAATTTAGGTGCTATGATTTCTAAAGTTCTTACAAGTCATCTTTGCTCAAATTCTGAATGATTTTGAGAATGGGTTTTCTTTCAATGATAACAATCAGTCATCTGGCTTACAGGAATAATACCCAGGTGATGATAATGTAAGAAAAAAGTTACCAATTTAGAAGCAGTGTTATATACATTGGCTTTCAATAATTTTCAAAATATTATACTGCAAAATTTTTATCAACAAAGTAACATGAAATAAAAAAGTTTGAAGGATGTATTTATGAACACATTTCCAGATAGAGAGTTCAGAATGCTACAGTAATGAGATGCAGATTCTAGCCCCTGCTATATAAAAAGCAGGCAAAGGAGGGTGTGTAAATGTCTTCAGGTACACTGAGGCAAACATTATCATTTACTTATAAATACCTAAGAAAGCGTAGCCTAAATATTATATTAAGGTAATGAGTGGTATACAGAGTAAATACTAAACAGTCTGCATCTTAATGTAGTTTGTAATATGTATGCTTACAAATTAGCAAAATGATAATCCTTCACAAGACAGTAACAAATAAATTGATGTTAATCTACCACACTCTAAGTTTTTGGAGTTCAATTTCAGGTTTGTAAGTTACACTGGGTTTTGAGGTTTTTTAAAATTAAAATGACCATTTCTCCTTGATCTCCAATTTTCTCCCTGATTTTCACTGAAATAAATTCCAATTACCTTTAAGAGTCAGAAAATTACTACTTTTTCTAAAATACCTTTATGAGAAAATTAGGTTGCTTGATATAGAAGGAAGACAGCAATTTCTATTAAATCTACAGTATCTTTATTTTTAAGAGTTCAACATAAGAGCTCCCCAATGAAAATAGATTTCGAACATATGAAACAATCTGCTTTCCAAAGCCAACGCTGCATCACACCCTCCCTTCCTCCCCCACTCCAATATTACTTACTCGAACACGTGTGCTTGGTTCATTTGTATTTCCCATCATATCTGAAAAGCTCTGTTCGCACAAGTGCAATAACACGACTAGGTAGAGACCAGAGCTGATAAACTCATACTCAGCCTTCAGTAGGGAAGCAAACAAGAGAAAAAGAATAAAACATTAGAGTAGACATGTGATTGATATCCACAATATACTGATAAAACTAGAGGAAATGTATTCATATCCAGGTCTTAGTAAAGAATACTGTGCCACCTATTAGAACAAAAAGGCATCCTTCACAATTTACGTGAACATCCTCTCTAAGTCTCACGTAATTTTCCCTTTCGGTAGTGATTTATTTTTAAAAGTGGGGCTTTTTAAATCATTTAAAGGTAGAATGAATAATCTGGCTCTCCATAAAGCTCAGTAACAGATTTCATTACAAAAATGGTTTAAATTCACTTAAATATTACCTTTTCCTCTTTGCTAAGTCACTATATTCTGCAACTAGGACCTATTCAGAGAGGTCAATTGTTCCTTTTGTAATATAATTAACCTAAAGGCAAGAGTAAATACAAAAATGAACTAAGAAAGATAACTGAGGAACTGTTCCTTCACAGCATTCACAAAGAAATCTGCAGTGGTTCAAAACAATTCTTTGCTTCAAAACTGTTCTACTGTTTTGAAGCTAAGAGTACAAATCACAAATATAATGTTACTAAAAATCTAATCTGTATTTTTTATACAGTGAACTATCTGTAAATTGTACCTTTGGGCAATTAACTCATTTAAAGTTAAGAACTGTATATGCACAAGTACCACCTTCAATCTGATTATCAGATTCTACAGAGTATTTAAATTTGAAACTGACTTATTCTTTAAATGTCTCCCTCAATTACTTTACTATTTTTAAATTAAAAGGAAAACATTTATCTAAGAAAATATTTTAATGGTGACCACCATGAAAAAGATAAAGTCACTGAATAATGAGGAAATAAACTGCACTGAACTAATTATTTAATGAGGACAGTATATTAGATCAACAGAATCCATGATTCATATAAAACAAACAAGGTAAAGCCAGGAAATTTAATGAGGACTGTTCATTGTTTTTACAATGACTCCACCTAATATTCCAGGCACTTCTAAATGATTTAAGATTTATTAAGTGGGTCATTAAAATTCTAGGAGAACAATAAAAACATTCCTTGTTGAACTGAAAAGATGAAGAACCACCTTTAAGAGACATGATGGAACACTTAATAGAAGGAAGAATGGCAGGAGAAAACCATCCTTTGAAACCTACTCTCATTCTGAAAAGACAAAAAAGAAAATTTCTTTACATTATTCCACCTTTCAATACTCTTTCCCCTTCTATTTAAAATACCAATGTTCAGCACCTCCAGACTTCTTGAAAATTTAAGACAATTCCTTGCTGAAAGTGATAATCATTTTGGACACATGACTTATGAAAGAATAAAATTAGAGTGGCATCTGTGTTATATTAATTGCCTAATGTTTCATCCATTTTATCAGTGATTTTTAACTCAAATCTAAACAATTTGCTTCAAGGGATTTGAGAATCCATTTTAAGTTATATATATTTGGTATCTGTGTACATGTTTTAATCAATTTTCAGAGGCTAAAACTCCCACATTTTAAAAGTAAAGGGTAGTCTACAAAAGATCTTCTATTGCATGATTTTTATGAAATATCCAGAACAGATAAACCATAGAGATCAAATACATGTTGGTGACTGCCATGGAAAGGTGGAAGGAGGAGAAAAGGGAGGAACTGCTTAATAGGTATAGGATTATCTTTTGGGATTATGAAAATGTCTTGAAACTATGTAGAGGTGGTGGTTCTTTAATAACACTGCAAATGTACTATTACCACTGAAATGTTCAGTTTAAAATTGATTTTATGTTATATAAACTTTACCTAATTAAAAAAAGGGAGGTAGGAGTCCATTCTCTCTTCATTTAAAAAGTATTTTTCAAATGTTCATGTATCGTATCATCATGAATCATTTTGTAACATATATATTAACACACTTAAACAGTACTGCTCTATTCATCTTTATAATCTCCTTTAATGCCATTTCCTCCCTGAGGATTATTATTTAATAGGAAAAAAGGGGGGAAATATTGAGCTTCTCATTTTATCAATATAATTTAAGCATCTTAAACATTTAATTTATAACTTCAAGAAACAAAAATCAGTGATCAAGTCAATTATGGGAAGGGGCACAGTTATCAATACATGCCAAATATCTGAAAACAAGACAAAAATATTTGCAAAATTTTATTATCAGAGAAACCCTGGCATTGTTTATACTGGACAGCTAGACTGCTACAAATAACTGTAAGGCAACTTTTTCAACATAAAGTTAGAGGCAGGAATGGCGGGCATGTGGTAGTGTAAGGAAACAGGAGAAAGGGAGTTCAAGGAGTTAGATAGGCATATAAAAACTCCTAATACAAAAAATACAGAAATAGGATGTAAATCTAGTTTTTGGTGTATTTCAAACACATTACAAGTTAGAAGTATTTATAACTGAAAAAGTTCTGGAAAGATTAACTTTGGCATGCCCACTTGGGTCTACTTTTTATACCTTTATTATTTTCAAGTTTATTTAGCAAGATTATGGTGAATTTTATTTTAATTAAAGCCAGGACTTGGTTATTTGCCTTTCACTTACGTAGAGCTATAGGGAAATTAAAAATTATAAAGCAATGCTTAATGCGGTAACAGAGAATTATATTAAGATTATTATTATCACTGTTTTTATTGCTTTAATGCAGGTTTTCTGACCATGACTTAATCTTTTCTTCAAGAGTTGTCCTTTAAGCATAGAACAGACACTTACCAAATTAGGCAAAATATACTAACTTGTTCATTTGCATGAGCTCTATGTAGTTCATGAATATCAAAATCCTCCAGGTTAAGTTGCAACTTCTCTTTACAGAGTTCACAGGTAGTTACAGCTTCTAATGAAGAACCTGGTAAAAATTAAGTTACAAGAAGAGCTTAGTTGTGATGCACAAAATATACCTTCTTGAAGCTTTTAAGTTTATAATATAGAAAAGTAGAAGAGAGTAACTCTATATTAATACCAGAAGTCAGCAATGTCTCTGAAAATAGCAATCCATAACACCTAATGAGCATGTGAGATCCTACCTCTATGGTATTTTAGCCTCCACCCATTACTTTCATATCTCTTACACTTTTTTTCTCCAGATACCTTGATTGTGGGAAGCTGACAATGGAATGCCATGTACTTCCTGCTTCCTCCTTCAATACCTTGGCAAGATGGCATGAAAACAATGTTGAATAACACAGTATCCCCAAACAACCAGTCACTTACACCCAAGACCAGGAGAGAAAAAAAAAAGGGGCTCCACCTTTATCCAGATGAAAACAACTCATTTTTAGCTATAAAAGGAATTATGCTACAACATGGACACTTTGAAAATATCATACTAAGTAAAAGGCAGATACTAAAAGGACAAATATAGGGCCTCCCTGGTAGCACAGGGGTTAAGCGTCAGCACTATGAAGCAATCTGTAGCTAATGCAGCTTGAGTTCAATCCCTGGCCAGGGAGGTGACCCACATGGCACAGCAGACCTCTCCTGTCTTGCCCACTGCTCCCCTTAGCAGTATATTTCAATCTGCCTGTTCCGTTTTCCACTCTGTCTCTGGTGAATCCTCTCAACCCCCAATCCTCTGGCCTGTACCCCAGTTCTTGTATGCATAAATAAACAAATCTTGAAAAAAAAAAGGACAAATATTACATATTACATGCTTCTACTTCTATGAAATATGTGATAACAAATTCAGAGGGAAAGTAGATCAAAAGTTACCAGGGATTGGGGGGAGAGATGAGAGGGAGCTACCACTTAACAGGCATAGTTTCTTTTTGGGATAATGAAAAAATTTTGGAAACAGTGGTAATGGTCACATATTTGAAATGTACTTAATGCCACTGAATTGCACGCTTAATTATGGCCAAAAGGGCAAATTTTACATTGTGTATATTTACCACAATTTTATTTTTTTAAAGATTTATTTTATTTATGCATATAAGAGCTGGGGTGTAGGCCAGAAGTAGGAGGGGGTGAAGGCCAGAGGTAAGGAGGGAGTGAGGGGATTCACCAAAATGGGGAGCAGAACAGGCAAATATACTGAAATATACTGCTGAGGGGAGCAGCAGGCGAGGCAGGAGAAGTCTGCTACACCATGTGGGTAGCTCCCTGGCCGGGGGATTGAATTTGTGCTGCAGTGGCTGTGGATAGCTTCATAGGTTGTCTTAACCCCTTGCGTCACCAGGGAGACCCTGTTTTTTTTTCCAAAGATTTATTCATGCATACAAGAGCTGGGGTGCAGGCCAGAGGAGTGGTGGGGAAGGGGGTGCAGGGGGTTTGAGAGTATCCACCAGAGACAGAGCAGGGAACAGAACAAGCAGGTCCATTGAAATACACTGTAGAGGGCAGCGGGCAAGACCAGAGAGGTCTGCTACACCATGTGGGAAACCTGCCTGCTGCAGTGGCTGTGGATAGCTTCATAGTGCTGCGACTTAACCCCTTGCACCACCAGGGAGGCCTCTCAGTTTTATTCTTGTGGAACTGAGGTACTACCTCAGACCTACTAAAGAATGTACAGGAGTAGAATTGAGGTATCTATACATTTTTGAAACTCCAATGGATAATTTTGATTAGTAGCCAGGACTGAGAATTAGTATTAGATCATACATTCAATCAAGCGTTGGAGTCACTATTTCAAACTAGGTTATCTAATCCTAAAAAAGTCTAGGTTGTTAAACAATACAGTGTAATATCTGTTCTCCTGCCCACACAATACTAAACAAATTCAATTGTAAATACATCAGAGGGTGAGTCAAGTTGTTTCATTTTGGTAATAGCTAACATTTCTGGGCCTTTACTAAGCATCAAGAGCCATGCTGAACACTCATTAAATCTTAATAATACCCAGGAGCAATGACTAATAAAGCCTATGAGGCTGTTATAACACCACACAGCCAAGAAGCTTCTGCAACATGTGGAGTGGCCTGTCCAACAGCTTTGGAATCAGGCTAGCTTAGAAGAAAATATAACCCCTTTATCAAAGAGGCCTTTGCTATCATAAAGTTTCCAAGTAGTCTGATAATCTCAGCTTGAACAAGTTACTCAACTCTAACATATTAAAATTAAAAGTGAGGCCATTATCTCATATTCTATTTGCTATGTCACTGAGTCATTATGAGACCTTCAATTTCATGCAATCATGTACATTTATTAATCTAATATTGCACCTTTCTCACCCTTCTATTCATTTTACTATGTCCCCTGGTATTCGTGGTCTAATAAATTCTTTTCATAACCAATCTCTTGAAGTTCATACCTGCACCACACAGTGCGCCCCCAGAGATATATACTGTTCACTGTGTTACTCATAAATCCATATTTTTAAGCGTTTTTTCCTCCTGTGTACCCACAATTTATCATCAGTCTAACTGAATAGTCAATTCTTTATTTTACCTCCTTTGTTTGACCTCTCTGCACTACTTCACAGGGTTGTTGATGAAAACCCTTCCTCAAAACACTTTCTTCTTTCGGCTCGCACAACAATACATTTCTTAGTTTTCTTCCTACCTAACCTCAGGTTGCTCCTCAGATATCCTTCCCTGTTCTCACTAAATTTTTGGGTGACCCAGAGTTCTGTCCTGGGCTCATTTATCTGATATTTACTCTTGCTCATGATTCCTAAAACTATACCTTTTCAGTGCTAATAGCTCCTAAAACACCAGGCTAACTACCTAGCTGACCTTTTCATATAGTTAAAGAAAGAGTAGTTCACATACAATATATTTTAAAAAGATTTATTTTATTTATTTATGCATATAAGAACTGGGGTGTAAGCCAGAGGTGCGGTGTTTGTGTGTGTGTGTGTGTGTGTGTGTGTGAGAGAGAGAGAGAGAGAGAGAGAGAGAGAGAGAGAGAGAGAGAGAGATGATTCACCAGAGAGAGAGAGAGAGGATTCACCAGAGACAGAGTGGGGAGCAGAACAGGCAGATCTACTGAAATACACTGCTGAGGGGAGCAGCAGGTGAAGTCTGCTGTGCCATGTGGGTTAGCGCCCTGCATAGGGATTGAACTCATGCTGCAGCAGCTGGTGATAATTTGATAACGCTGAGACTTTAAACCCTGCACCACCAGGGAGGCCCAGTTCACATACAATATTTCTAACACAGAACTCCTGATATGACCCCAACTCACTCCATTCTGCATGTGAAATGGGCCTCCCTGGTGGTGCAGGGTTCAGTAAATGGCACCAGTATTTACTTAGGTGCTTAAGACAAAAATAATGACCTCCCCTAATGTTTTTCTCCTTTGCCCTTCCAGACAATTCAGTAGCCAAGTCTTACACAACCTACTTCCAGAATACACCAGAACCCATCCATTTCTACCGCCATTATCACCAACTCTTACCAAGTGTTCCTACAATAGATGCCTGGTTGGTGTCCCTGCTTCCTCTGTTTTCCCTCAGCCCTACCCCCAATCCTTTAGGCACATATCGGCCAAAATATAAATAAGATTATTTCATTCCCTTTCTTTCAAAAGCTTACCATCACACTATAAAGAAACTCAAGCTTCAGACATATTAAATGAATTAGCCTCTGCTAAACTGTTTCAAATGTGTCATCCCTCTCCTAGTCCACTAATTATACCCTGCCACATGGAGATGCATTCAGTTCCTCAAACACACCTAAGTTATTTCCACCTGAAAGTCATTCACTAGTTTGCTTCATCTGTGAGAATGTGTTTGTCCTCATTCTGAAATAGCTAGCTCCTCTTCCTTCAGTCAAGATGTCCTCACCTCAACAAGGCATTCTTTTAATACCTAATACTACCACCACATGAGCAAGTGCCTTGTCTGTCTTGTTTGACCACTCTATACTCCCTTTACCTGGAACTGTGCTGACTCCTGAACAGGCACTCAATAAACATATCAATTTTTACAGCAACATTATTACAAAACAAGGGCAATCAATCAACAGAGTAGACACAACAGCATCAAAGACAATAAATGTATCTTAAGGACACATAGCTAGTAAATACTAAGTATGTTTCTTTGACCTAAAAGGATCTTAAGGGCCTCCCCTGGTGGCGCAGCAATTAAGCGCTGGGTTGCGAGGCTGCCCAGCCTCTGCAGCACCAGTTTTATCCCCGGCAACCCGCAAGGGTCCCACCAAAAAAAAAAAGGATCTTAAGTAGGTCACCAATAAAACAAATTACAGTTGTATTACATATGTATATAGTAATAATTTCTTGGTGGAACTAAAAAAAAAAAGACTACTATAATTTTGAGAAGACTATTGCTTTTTAATGCACTTGCTTAAGAAATGATTATGGCACTTGATAAGTATAAATTTGATAAGCAGTAAATACTAGGTAGATCTGTTAACTAGAATGCATACATACATTTACCTATTTGGGAAAAAAATTGAGGACAAAATACACAAAAGGGTAATTCTTACCAGAGTTAATTTTGGCCTGTAACCACTTTTTCATACACTCTTGGTGGACATACTGTAAACTTCCTGTGCACTTGCATGGCTCTATCAGCAAGTTAGATGATGAGGCAGCTGCCATCTGACAAATTCTACATAAGTCACCTTCTTCTTCTTCAGAGTCCTCTAAAAGGAGGCTGGAAAAGAAGGCACATTTCCTGAACAGAGTAATCATAAATTTAATCCTGGTTTGTCATTTCCAATCACACCTGATAGCAAAACAGTATGTCTGTTGGTATTTCTACTCAAACTCTCTTTAGGTGAGGGAAAAATAAAACCCACAATAAACAGCAATTACCACAAAAAACAGTTTCAAAAATGAAAACTTTTGGTATTTAATCCCAGTAAAAACAAAAGGATAATTTAGTTCTCCATTAACCCCACCCCCAGCAATTTTATTAAATCATGCTGATTTCTATAAGCGTTACCTTTTAAAGTGTAGAGTTTCTATTAAGCTATGTCCTCTATTTAACAGGGCGACATGTACTGCTTAATTTAAATGCAAAATGACTGCTATCTAAGCAAAGTAATTTTGTTACAATCACTATTGCCTTAGTCCACTGCTGGAATGGAAAAGATACTCAGCAAATTGGTAACACTGAATGCTAAAATGTTACTGAAATATAACCCAGATTATATAGGTTCCTAAATGAATCTTAGAAAAGATGTGTGGAGTGAGGAATAGATGTACAACGGTTAAGTGACTTTCACACCCTGGCTTAACCAGAGATAAAAACTCAAGCATAAACATTGTTTTCTCTTTAAACTTTCTTTTCATCTTAATTTTGAGCATTTTTTACTTGCGAGATTGAATTTTTTTTTTACACCCTTATTAATTTCATTGTAAATTGTTTTAAAATCCTCATGTATAAGCAAAAGATACAAAGGAATATACACAGACTCTATAATAAAATAAACAAATGCTACTTTATAAATGATCTAACCAGACAAGTGGAGCTGATTCACCGTGTTCCTGTCAAAATCACTAATGCTTTGCCTTTCGCTTATACTACTGCACTTATATTAATGTAACTTAAATTAACTGAACTTTGAGCACAAGCAGTATAATAGTTACCACTTTCTTCAGAATTCAGCTTGCAATCAGAGGGAATTGCTATAACATTAAAGCTAACATCACTACAGTAAAATAAATCTAAGAAAGGAAAAACAGCAAATTTCAAACACAGGAAGAAGACAGTCACAGACATTATGAAGTATATAAGGAAAAACAGAGGAGTATGTAACAGCCCAATGCCCATATCTGAAAAGTGTGAAAAGCCTTTTAACCCCAGAGTTAAGACTTAAATGTATCTCTTCTTAAAGTACAAAATAATCTAAAATAACAAATAATTACACTTTCCAACAATTTTATTACATTAGGCTTTTGTGAATAGGAAAAAACAAAAAATTATAGTACCCTAAAACCTTAGCTTTATATGGTTTTTCTTCCTAGAAGTGTATTTTACATCGATTAGTCTATGGCATTTTATCATAAAAATTATTTTAATAGATGGAAAAACTAAGTAAGTACACTAAGGTAACAAAATAATCCAGTTGGAAGTAAAATCGCTGGTCATTTATCTCTGCATTCTTATCAGAGATTTTAAATCTATCTTCAACTCTACAAAGATTTCATTTATAAAAAGAACTCTGAATTTAAACTGTTATTTCTGTCAAATATTTAGATACACAGGAATATTCATTATACAACTTGGATTTCAAAAGCAGCATTTTTTAAATTTTGCAAGTGATTTTAATTCATACCAAGAAAGATCTGAGGTGAGAAATACAAATAAATGGAAAATAAATCATCTCAGGAAAGGTTAAGACAGATTAGAAAATCAATGACATTTGGGCTTCCTGACAAATCAAATTTAGCACAAGTGGAGCAGATTTCTGTCTTTATCTGTATCCAAAGCTAATTAAAAGTAACCTTTAGTATCTACTACCGTTAACTTTCATCCATTTTACCTCTGAATGAGATATTAACATCTTACTGGACATAAATCTTAAGGGAAGAAATTTCAGGTATCAATGTTATGAGAAACTATTTTAGAAATAGCACTCTTTCTCTAAACTACTCTAGCTTTATGGGTTTAAGACAGGAATTCAATTTACCTCTCTTTTATTTTCTGTAGTCTTTCTGGGTCTCTGGAAGGTGTAGTTCTAGTCTTATCACTTTTTCCATCAGATGAACTCCAACCTGAAGGAATAATATCTACAGTGATCATGACATTGTCAGTCAAATTATTCCCAAGTGCTGGGGGAACAGCAAATCGGAATAAGGAACCAGGAAGGATCCCTGTTATTCCTGTATTTCTTCCACTGTGAGCTGAATCTGAAGTGGAGCCACCAGTAGCAGCACTGCTTGATGCTGCAAAAGTTTGTGGTCCATTGGCAGCAGCCCCAACGGGATCATTCTGTGCTTCAAGGTGAACCACTTCATTTGATTCTCTTCTAAAAATATGATGAGATCTAGATGGTATATCAGAGGTAGGTATCCTTGAAGATTCATCTCGTCCCTCCCGCCGCCTTCTAGAAAACAAAGGTGTGCATCTATTTCTAAGTGAGGAAGATAACCATGGTCCTGTATTTCTACTTTCAGATTCTTGGTTAAAATTCTCTGAATCGGGCTCAGAGTTATGATTTTGGCTAAGAGATGACAAACCCCATCTTCGCCTAAGAAATCGAAATCCCTGAGAAGCTTCAGATGCCCTATTATCAGGAACATCAGAAGTTGATGCTGCATTACTACGAGACTGTGACGTCAAGATTCTTGGAGAAATATAAGAATTTTCAGAACTCAGTGATCTTGTGTTTAAAGAATCTTGACTAGATCTTCGTGAAAAAAAAGTAGATGACATACTAGAAGCTATACGTGACAGCAATCTCCTAGTTGTACGTCTACCTTCATTATCAGAAGATTCTTGAAATGATCTTTGAGATGAACCAACTCTATCTGAACTGCTCATGGCTGAGGTTTCATCTCTATTTGAAATATAAGAAAATCCAGCGTGTGTAGTGTTTGAGGGCGTTTCCAATTCTCTTGGAGAAAAATTTGATCTTAAAGGATTTCTACTAGAGTCCCTAGAACATGGTATGGTCTGATGTTCCGAAGGCATTTGGTGGTTTGTTGATGATGTATTCAATTGTAAAGTGCTCAATGAGTTCTCTTTTGGTCTTGCTCCCTGTGAATATGAAGAAGGAACTCTGTCTTGCACATCTATTTTTGAAAGAAATTAAAGAACAAATTATACAAAATAATGTATTATTACATTTCCATATATTAACTACCAATTGCTGCCAAAATGAAACTGGATTCAAACTGAATGCTGTCATATATCCACATAAATTATTACTATAGGAAACATAAATATAGTTCTCCTTTCATTCCCTTAGTAAAATCCAGTACTTCTGTATAGTCAAAACCACAATTTCAAAAGAAATATATCATAACTTATGAGAAGCAAGCAAAACTTGAAAGCAAAACAGTTAAAATTACTATTCGGCTATGGCAGAAGACTATCTAATCGCTAAATGGATAAGGAATTTTAAATAAGTCAAACAATTTAATGTAAATAACTCTCTAAAAAATACAAGTAAAATCATCCCAGGAAAAGCATGTTTGAGAGATTTTTCTCACTATGCAGTAACTTATCACCCTTTTAATTTTACAGCAAACCTCGCTGAAAGCTAAGTTTCCTCAATCTTTTTTCTTTCAAATTATCAGTAGTAGTTATCGTCATCATCAGTAGTTTATCCATCAGATATACCTTTGCTTTTAAATACTGGCTGGGAGCTAAGAGTCAGAAGAGATCAGTAGCATCTGCTTTCTTACCTTTATTTTTTTTTTGTCAGTTATTTACATATGTATATACTGGAGCACATTTTCAAACCTATATATGTATGAAGGCTTCACTCACCCTCCACCAAAACTTGAGTGTCAATGTCCCTTTCTCCCCCAATCCTCCCATCCCTTTCCCCTCCATTCCCTAACCTAAAAATTATTTTTGCCAACACCTACTTTTGAAAAAAGTATACCACTGGTGGTTATAGCACTCAAATAGGTGAGAAATACTTTAGCATTCCTTATAAAGAATACTCATCCACACACCTAATTTAAGAACTAAATTGCTACTGGTCTAATACATAGAGCCTCATGAAAGGATGAACTGTTAAGTATTATGGAGGGGACAGATCTATTCTATCCTCTATTTTATCCCCTCCCCATACCAACCTACAAATTATGATACTCTCTACTAAAGTTCTCTATCCAAAGTCAAACAAATAAAAGCACATTTTCATTTGCATTATATTTAAAAAAGGCTTCACCCAATAAAATTTTTTAAAACCCAAACTTTTAGCTATATATACTGGCAGAAATAGTGGGCATCTTTATTCAACTGAATAAAAGAAAGGCACATTCATGTTAAACTAAAGTCATTCTTTGAATTAAAACTTAAAACACTGATTTCTAGCATTAGTTCAGAATTTCACTGTAGTTACTTGTTACACTACGTAAGGCAAGTTATACCATAATTTTAATAAAATACACATTAAATGAAACTGGAAAATGTAACATCATTAGATAAGCCATACAGAACAATATAGTTTATACATACATGATGAAGTTGTGAAATCACCACTTCGATGACTATAATCCATAAGACTACTAATGGAGGAATCTGCTCTCCTATCTAAATCTCTCCTCTCTCTCATTAAGTCAGTTCCAAATGATCCAAGTACCATTGATGAAGATCTGGGAACTTGATTATGCCTCCAAGAAGAATCTTAAAATAATTAAACAAGTTTTAATTCAAAGAAAACTTTTTAAGGTTTCTGACAACAAATCTTGAGCATTTGTAGATAGTTTACTGTTATATAAGTGGGAATCCCTACAGTTACATAGCTGTAGTCAGAAACAAAATTCAGCAAAATGAAATTATTCACTAATTTATTCATAACTTATAAAATTATTTCCTATTCAAATACAGTCTAATACTAAAATGTACCCACCTCCCAATCTATGTGAATGTCTCTACAATGTATTACTACACAATGGTGGAAAAATGAATGCAGAACAAAAATGCTGTATCAAAATGAAAAGACATCCTACTAAATGGAAGAGATTTGCATATTATCTGTCTGACAAAATGTCAATATCCAAAATACAAAAGGAACTCATAAAACTTAGTAATAAAAACAATGAAACAACCCAATTAAAAACTGGGCAGAGGATCTGAATAGACATATCTTCAAACATACAAATGGCCAATAAGCACATGGAAGTTTGTTTAGCATCTCGTTATGAAAATGAGACATCACCTTACATTTGTGCCAATAGCTATCATCCAAAAGAGAAGAAACAAGTGTTGGAAAGTATGTGGAGAGAAGGGAACCCTTATATACTGTTGGTGGGAATGCAAATAAGTGCAGTCATTAAAGAAAGCAGTATGGACAGTTTTCAATGAATTAACAGAAATTCCACAGAATGCAATTATTCTACTTCTGGGTTTTTAACCCCCCAAATATAAAAACACTAAATTCAAAGAGATATGCACGCCCATGTTTAATGCAGCAACATTTATAATAGCAAAGAGATGAAAACCACCTAAATGCCACCCAGATGATTGGATGAAGTTGCCGCATATACAAATAATTGAATACTATTCAGCTATAAAGAAGATTAAAATCCTGCCATTTGCAACATTATGGACAGACCCAGAAGGAATCATACTTAGTGAAATAAACAGTTAAGATTTAATAAAACAAAAATAAGCTGCTGGATGATTAAAACCAATTAGTGGTTACCAAAAAGGAAAAGAGGAGGTGTAGGTAAATCTGGAGAGAGGGACAACTGACAATCACATAGTGAGGGACAGAATTAAACTTCAAGTGACGAATTTAATGTAGTATATACACATGCTAATTTTAAATAATGCATTCCAGAAAAATAACCATTACAATGCAATGTTAGCAAAAAAAAAAAAAAAAAAAAAAAGTGAAGTTTGCCAAAGATACAGAATCTCATGAAAAGTCAGTAAAAGTGATGCTGGAGAATAGCCTTATATCAAACTCAAAGTCATTCTGGAAAGGAAAATGTTTTATGATAGGTTACAATACTATTTTGTCAAGTGGCACTATTACTATTATCACCATACCAGGTTGATTCCTATTTTAAGAATTAATATAGATAGTAATATATTCTGGCAATTATAATCCAACTTTGTTAAATATGACTGCATTTAAGAATAAATTTAAAATTAAATCTCAAAATTTTTTTCCCCTCACTATCTTGAAATTCTGTTTTTCCTCTTCTGGTCCCAAAAGCCTTAATGCTATGCCTTCAGAGCAGAGAACAAAAATATCTCTGAACAACGGTGTTTGTATACAAATTTAAGGTTAGTCAGCAATTACCTAACACAGTACTCAGTAACTTTCAGATGGGCATGCCTTTCCTATGGTGGTCTGCCTATCAAAATAGAAAGGAATTGCTTTAATCTAACTCGTAATACATATATGTTTCAAATTTTATTCTTCAACTGTGTCATCACAAGCCCTGTCTCACTTTAAAACTAAATTTCAAGTTTTGACTAGCGTTTCATTTGAAATGAAGTTTAAGTGAGGAGGGAATCTCCTTGCCCTCTCAATAAAAGATCTTTCCAATTCTCACAACAAATATGTGTCTGTGAGTACAAAATACCAACCATGGAGCTTTATGGATAAGTCATCTAAATCCCAGGTTGGTCAGGTGACTAGTACAATGCCACAAAGCTAGTTAGAGGGCTAGAATCACAGTTTTGGAATTCTTTGTATAGAACTTATACTAGAATACTAAAAAATATTTTGTTTAAAGAATTATTACATTTTCTGAAAATAAAGACCATATATAATGTTTTAGTATTTGCTCAGGAACTATTTCTAACATGTCAGTAAATCTGGTTTTCACATAACAGAAAATTTATATGTTCTGTAACAATCACAATATAGGCCACTTTTATCAATTTTATTACTATACATAACCGCTCTCCTGTTTACTTAAATGAAGAATAATTTCAGTTCTAGCATTACCCTGGTGGTGCAGCAGTTAAAGTCTTAGTGCTACCAAGATATCGCCAGCCATTGCCGAGTTTGACCCCTCAGCAGGGAGCTATCCACAGGGCATAGCAGACCTCTCCTGTTTCGCCCACTGTCGACGCAGTAGTGTATTTCAGTGGATCTACTTCTCTGATGAAATTTCTCACCCCTGCACCTCTGGCCTACACCCCAGTTCTACCTTGCATAAATAAAAATAAATCTTAAAAAGAAAGATTTGTGAAATGCCACTACCTTACTCACCAAGAAACAAGTGTCTTATATGCACTTTTTGAGACACTGCGAAATATATTGTCTTGTGAAAACCACTTTTGTCAAATATATATAAAAAATGGCTTATTCAAATTTAATTCTCACCTGATACTGCATTCAAACCATGCCCAACACTTCTCCCAGCTGAGGTAGATGTACAGTTTGTACAAGAAAGCTTAGGTCTTTTTGAATCATGATCCCGTTGCTGGTTTTGCAATCTTGAGCGAGCTCCCTGAGTTATCTCAGATTCACTAAACCATGTAGACTGAAATGGTGATGCAGATGCTGATGCTGATGTAGACTGTGAGTTAAAAAACAAGATTTTAACAAAGGAATGACACCTGCATTCAGTATTAAATTTAATGCACAGTACTCCAATAAATTCCTAACGACCATTCCTCACAAGCACATTTTTCTTTCTATCATACAGGTTTTTCTTTAGTCTTTATTTCCCCCTTTTCATCGTCTTTTCTCTTTACTTTTACATACTGTACTGTACTTTTACATACTGTACTGTACTTTGCTGGGCAATCAATCTAATTAAGACTTTTATGTAACTATAGATACTAAGTTAAGAAACAGTGAAGAGCAACTTTATAATCTTATAGATGGACAGAATACCAATAGATATACAGGCACAGATACAAAATGACTGTGAATATTCTATTATGAAATAAGGTTTTTCAAGTGAAAGAAAAAGAAACTGGTGCAACCACTATGGAAAGCTGTGTGGAGGTTTCTCAAACTACTAAAAATGGAGCTACTGGGCCTACCAGATGGCACAGCAGTTGCGCGCGGGGCTGCGAAGCTGCCCGCAGCCTCAGCAGCGCCAGTTTGATTCCCAGCCACGGGCAAGAGTCCCATGTGGCGTGTAGACCTCTCCTGCCATGCCCACTGCTCCCCTCAGCAGTGTACTTCGTCGGTCTGCCTGTTCTGCTCCCTGCTCTGGCTCTGCTGAATTCTCTCACCCTCCCATGCTTCTGACTGTACCCAGTGCTTGTATAAATAAATTAATTAATTTTAAAAAAAAATGGAGCTATACCATATGACCCAGCAATTCCACTCCTAAGAATCTACCCAAAGAACACAAAAACATTAATTCGAAAGGATACCTGCACCCTTATGTTTATTGCAGCATTACTGACAATAGGTCAGATGTGGAAACAAACTAAATGCCCCCAAACAGATGACCACATTAAGAATACGTGATGTCTATACTATTCATCAATCAAAAAAGACAAAACTCATGGCATTCGCAGCAACACGGATGGAGCCGAAAGAGATTATGCTCAGTGAACTAAGTCAGGAGATAAAAAAATAAATATCGGGGCTTCCCCGGTGGCACAGTGGGTTGAGTGTAGTGCTGTGAAGCTGTCCACAGCCTCTGCAGTACCGGTTCCGATTCCCGGCCGGCCAGGGAGTTCCCACATGGGGCAGCAGACCTCTCCTGTCTCAGGCCCGCAGTTCCCCTCAGCAGTGTATTTTGGGCCTTCTGCCTGTTCTGCTCCCTGCTCTCTCTGATGAATTCTCTCACCCCACGCCTCTGGCTGGACCCAGAGTGCTTGTATAAATAAATAAATCTTAAAAAAAAAAAAAAAAAAAAAGATCAATGGCTTCACTTATAGAAAGAATATAGGGGAACTAAGTAAGGGATCAGGAAAAAAATAATAACAAAACTAACAGCAACTAGAAACCAGAGACTTTCTGCAGGGGCGGGTGAGGGAAGGAGATCTAAACGGGGGCAAGAAGAGCACAAGGGACTATGGTAATGATTCTTGGGTAAACTGGTGGTGGGAATTTTATGGGGACTATGCCTGAGAAATCAAATATTGTATAGAAATGAACACTGATGTTTCATACACACAAGACATACACACACACACACACACACAAACATTTATTTTTTAAAAATAAAAGCCACTACCTCTAAAAAAAAAAGATACATTTGGCATACAATTTTTAATTGCTTGGAAAATAGTAAAGTCTAAATTGAAAGATGGTGGTCTATAGTTTTCACTTCTAATTTAGGTCTGGTTTTGGGATCTGGGCAATGCTGGCCTCAAAGACTGGGTCAGGAAGTAGTCCCTTTGTTTCTACCTTTTGAGAGACTTCATGGTAATGCTACAAAATAAACTTTGCACATACATGGAAGAGCAGAGGATGAATAGCTGAAATAGTAAAATAGTTCTTAGCTTTATTTTTCTATTATGTTGCCCAACATCATAGGTCATCAAAGAACTCTAAGTCAAAACTATATTGAGATACCACCTTGCACTCAAAAGAGTATGGCTAGAAACAAAATGGTCCAGTCAGTTTGGAAAGAGTTTGGAATTTCCCTAAACTAATTGAACATACAATTATTCAGTAATTACACTTCCACCCAAGGTAACTGAAAACATAAAAACACGAATCCACACAGCAATTTGCTAATGAACATTTATAGGTGCATTATTTACAATAGCCAAATGGTAAAAACAATCAAATATCCATCAGTGTATGAATAAACGAAATGTGATCTATCCATACCATGAAATACTATTCAATGGAAAGATTAATGTTATATGCTACAAAATAAAGGAAATTACAAATGTTAAAACAATAGTCACAAAAGACCACTTATGTTTTTATATATACGTGTGCAAGTCCATAATAGGGAAGTCTATAAAGACAGATAATGGCAGATCAGTGGCTTCTTAGGTAGTGCTTGGTAGATGGTACCAGATAGGGAGGGGATAAGACAGCAGTAAGATTTGGGTTTTTCTCCTTGAAGTATAAAAATCCATCTGTGAAGTAAAGCTACTAAGATTGACTGAGGCGATGGTTGCACAACTCAGTGAATATACCAACAATCATTGATTGTGCACTTTAAATAGTGAGTCATACAGCATGTGACTTACATCTTAATAAAGCTATTTTTTAAAAAAAGAACCTTAAATAATTGCTGCAACCGTCCTCTACACAATGCTTCATTACAGGAAACTGTATAACATACAGTAGTGAAAGCAGATCCAAAATGAAATGCTCTTCCTTGGCTCTTCATTGCCTTGATTCAATGTCTTCAGTATAACCAACAATTTCTGCTTTGAAAATTTTCCAATAACTTAACCCATAAAAAACAACTTAGAACTTTGTCATCACCTTTGTTTTACATATTCATGGACTAGAGAGTATCCATTTCCACACTATCATGAAAGACATACACTGTTATTTGCGTGAAATAGTCTTGTACTACAAGTTTAGTACTTGGCCTAGTGAATAGTTTTCTCAATTATCATAAAAGACATTAACTAATCTTAAGAAGTCATCCATGCCAAATGTTTTTTCTTTTTACATTTTAGAAGGACAGGTCTATTAGGAAGAGGACAAAGAAAAAGAGAGGCACCTACTTAGTCACAGGCAGGCACAAGAGCTACTCATCCACACCCATTTTTATGAGAAATTCAGGTCAGACACATCATTTATATTAGAAGGACTTAGGAGTCCATTTATCCCTCAACATACTCTAGGTAGTTAATATTTAGATCGCTTTAATGCCCCTTTGCAATGATTTTAATGACCTGTACTTTGGCATGTTCTTTGTTTAGACTGTTTTACCTACCAAGAAACAGTTTCACGAAACTAGGTAAATACTATGAATACTAACTACACTGAAGACTCTGTCCATGCTGTCATTCACTGTTCCCTTTCAGACCAAATGGCCAAACACGGTTCCCTTAAGGAATCCATAGTATTTTCCTTACGAATATACCTTATACACTGGTTGTGTTGCCTGTAATCTCCCTAACTACTTGCTAAAACAAGAGTCCAAGTTTAACTTTAAAATATGGCAGGGCTTATGAATGCCTTTCAGTGTAACAACCTTGACCTGTTTTCAGGATTTCACCTGCATTTTCCTATTTTCAAAATTACTTTCATTTTCTTGTTTAACTGTGTATGTGTACACATCTATCTTGGGAAGCTACCCTATTAATAGCAGATAAGCAAAAAATGAGCAATAACTTGTTGATTTTTTTAATTCTTGAGAAAATATACTATGCAAAATGTGTAATGATACTAAGCTTTTTTTTTTTTAATTTATTTATTTATACAAGAACCGGGGTACAGACCAGATGCGCGGGAGGGTGAGAGGGCTCACCAGAGACAGAGCAGGGAACAGAACAGGCAGACCGATGAAATACACTGCTGAGGGGAACAGCGGGTGCGACAGGAGAGGTCTGCTGCGCCATGTGGGACCCTCACCAGCTGGCCAGGATCGAACTGGGGCTGCAGAGGCTGTGGACAGCCCCACAGCACAGCGCTCAACAGCCTGCACCACCAGGGGAGGCCCAGATACTAAGCTTTCTAATAGGTGATCTATTAGCTAGAAAAAATGTAGATAACTATAAAAAGCAACTATAAAAAGAACCTGATAAAAGCCTAATATTAAAAACTAAAAACCTCAACAAAGCAATCAAGTGCAGTGGAATTAGTGGCTGCTTAAAATTAAGCTACAGAAAAATTTATAACAGTAAGATTGTCAATTACTCCCAAATTTTTACTTTTAATAATGAATGACAGGAATTAAATTTTCTATTTCAAATATATCTAATCTACTTACTGTTACCAAAGAGGTAAATTAGTATGTAACAGTAAGTTAGTTACTAAGTAACTTACTTACTTTTCAATTATTCAAATTGTAAAAAATTTAACTATAGTGACAGAAATATCAGTGAGATTAGTAACAGAGACAGGCCAGTTACAAATGGCAAAGATTCAAAAGATACTCAGGAAATCAATTGTTCCGGAACTTGGAACCTACCTTTTCCCAAAGAAACAATGAAGTCTTACATTCTTAAACTCAAGTACATTATATAATAATCATGGGACTATAGCAAACCATGTATCTTTTCCAGATTTCAGAACTTTATGAAATGACATAATATCTGTCCTATTTAACTAAATTTAAAACTGAAAAATATTCTATAAAATGTCAAGTACAATAGGGGATTCCATATTATTTAATTTATAGTATAACTGATATTGATCTAATATTCCCTATGCCTGACTCTCTTTTCTGAAACTTCAGCTTCACTAAGTATCAGAGAATAACAATGGAGGTATCATGTTGTAGACAGGTGGAAGAATGCAAAAGCAATTTTAAAAAAGTTCCTTTTGATACAAAAAGATCTCTCAATCATTCAACATATTTTCTTAAGTAATCTTAAGACCATTAAATCAAAATTATACAAATTGCAATTTAATGTTCTGATAAAAAATGTTCTATACCTCAAAAGATATTACCTATTCAGACTAACAGAAAGTCAGAAAATGACAACAGCAGCTACAATTATAATTGGTAACATCTGACTTCTAAGTTTCAGGCACTGTTGTTCTAAGTGCTTTACATGTCTTATTTCTTTCAAATATTCTTAACATAAACTGTATGAGGATGCTGCTCTTGTCACCATTTTACAGAAGAGCGAATAGAAGCAAAATTCTTTGCTTAAGAATACAGAGGATTCCCAGTTTCTAAATCAAAACTAATAAAACAGGATAGAAATAGTTGATTTCTGGCTGGTAATGTTCCTATAACCCATTAAAAATAGTTTGCAACTGAAAAGCATTATGGGAAACTCCTACATGTACAAAACTGATTAGTCTTAAGTTATCGCCCGCTGCTCCCCTAAGCAGTGTATTTCATCACTCTGCCTGTTCTACTCTCCGCTCTGGCTCTGGTGAATTCTCTCACCCTCCCGCGCCTCTGACTGTACCCCAGTGCTTGTATAAATTAATTAATTATTTAAAAAAAAAAGGTTCAAAGTTTAACCTGAAGATTCAAAACAAAAACAAAAACAAAACAAAACAAACAAAAAACGAACCAAAAAAAAAAAAAATGTGGCCCAAAGGTTTTTGAAGAGACTGTGTGCATATATTCCAAATTAAAATATTACCTGATATTCAGGATCCAATCTAAATGAAGAGTCTCTTGAGTGATAGGCATCATTTAAACTACTTCCTCTGCTTCCAGACATCATCCGAGCACTTAAAGAGCTGGAGGATTGAACAGAAATTCTTCTTGGAATCCTTGAAGGTTTAGATTCCATACTTAAGGTTCCTGTAAAATGCAAATTTTGATTAATTGCCTTTGGGAAAATGTGCAAACCTTAGGATTCTTAATCCTCCTTAATCATCAGCTCAAATCAAGAATTAATCAAGCAAACTATAGCTGGCATGGGTAAACTGTGAGACTGTCATCACCCCTCTTCTCCAAAGAGTCTTCAAAGGACCTACCGGCCATAAAAATAAAGCAAACAAGATAAAAGTGTGATGAAACTTGTTTCCAAATCCTGGGCTCTTTTCCTTACTCGGTTTCTCTCCACGTAAAAATCCTACATGATTTGCCCGATTCCCTTGCTATTCTTATACTTTATTAGTGTGCAGTACGCATACCATGAATATTAGCTGTATTTTATTATCTGCAACCCCTTAACACATGGCATTGTGTGTCTGGAAAATCTACACATGCCCCATTCAATTTCTGGTCACAGTCTTAAAACAAGCAGTTTTCTTTTATGCTTTTAACACATACTGTTATAAAGATATCATAATACGTGACTGAGGCTGTAATTTGTCTTCCTGTGTATCTCTCCTCAAAAGTAAGAATAATTTCCCAGTTTTCTTCACTAAACATTCCTCAACTCATGCTAAGAATAAGAGTTAGCTGCAAACTAGATTTTAAATACATATACACACATATATAGAAATAAAACTTGGAAAAAAGTCAAGGAACCCAAGAAATAGTTACAAAGGTATTTTGAATGCATGGGAGCAAATGATTCATGTTGGAGCAGGATCACAGATAATGGAAGCAAAGTTATAAAAGAAAAAAAAGCATCATATGGAAACTGGGCACATGACAGATGATGCAACTGGAAAAAATTGCTAAGTATAGAGAACAAACAGCAATTTAAAACATTTGACATTCTAACTTAGGAAAAAACTGTTTACAAAAGAAGGCATGGGGCCTCCCCGGTGGCACAGCGGTTGAGCGCTGGGTTGCGAAGCTGCCCGCAGCCTCTGCAGCGCCAGTTCAATTCCCAGCCGTCGGGCAAGGGTCCCACACGTTGCGCAGACCTCTCCTGCCACCCACTGCTCCCCTCAGCGGTGTACTTCGTCAGTCTGCCTGCTCTGCTCTCTGGCTCTGGTGAATTCTCTCATCCTCCCGCACTTCTGACTGTACCCAGTGCTCGTATAAATAAATAAATAAATTAATTTTAAAAACACACACACACTTCTGCACTGTTGGTGGGAGTGCAAACTGGTCCACCCACTATGGAGAGTTGTGTGGAGATTTCCTGACCTACTAAACATAGAGCTTCCATATGATCCAGCAATTCCATTCCTAGGTATTTACCCAAAGGACACAGAGACATCAATTCCAAAGAGCACCTGCACCCCTATGTTTATAGCAGCACTATTTACAATAGCTAAGCTTTGGAAACAACCCAAATGCCCAAAATAGATGACTGGATCAAGAAGATGTGGTACATATACACCGTGGAATATTACTCAGCATTCAAAAAAGATAAACACATGCAATTTGTAGCAACATGGATGGCGCTGAAAGGGATCATGCTCAGCGAAATAAGCCAGAAAGAAAAAGAAAAATACCGGATGGTCTCACTCATAGCAGGAATCTAGAAAACTTAAATAAGGGACCAGGAAAAAGAATAACTATAAGAAAGAAAATATCAAAATCAACAAATAACTATGAACCAGAGACACTCTATGGGGGGTGGGGGGGGGGAAAGGAGGGATTGGGGTAAAAATAAGGGGGTTGTAATTATATGGGGAATATAAAAATAAAATTTAAATTAAAAAAAGAAATAAGAATGGAAAAAAAAAACCAAAAGGAGGCATGACAGTGTTTGGGTGAACTCTTAAGGAAAATGGTGAACAGGAAAAAACATACTGAAAAATCATGAAATGACTATAAACACATTATTTAGAAATATGAAGATAAAGCCTAGACCAGCTAAAAATGTTGAAGGATTGCTGCCTTTAGAAAGTGGGACAGATAATGAGGCGGGGCCATTTCCTCGTTTGCCTAGAAGAGTCCCAGTTTATAGCCAGAAAAGTCCTAATTTATGCTTACTATTCCAGGACAATTATTAATAGCTCTTGCATTGTCTCTTAAAAGTGGCCTGGTTTGGATAATAAAGCAGTTTTGGTTTTGTTTTTTTTTTAAAGATTTTGTTTTTATTTATCCATACAAGAACTGGGGTGTAGGCCAGAGATGTGGGGTGGGGGTGTGTTTGTGAGGATTCACCAGAGAAAGAGTGGGGAGCAGAACAGGCAGATCTACTGAAATACACTGCTGATTGGAGCAGTAGGCGAGACAGGAGAGGTCTGAAGCACCATGTGGGTTAGCTCCCTAGCTGGGGATTGAACTCATGTCACAGTGGCTGGTGATAGCTTGATAGCGCTGTGACTTTAACCCCTGTGCCACCAGGGAGGTCCCCTAAAGCAGTTTTTAAATAAGCTTGTCCACTAAGTTTTTTTTTTTAATCAAAAAGAGGCGTTGTGAGTTGGACATTTAAAGAAGACTAAAAGAGAAAGAATACACTAAAAGTGTTAATGGTTAAACACTGAGCTGCAAAAGGCTGTAATTGACTTAACAAGTCGATTCATTTCATTAAGAAGGCTATGAAGATGGGCCTCCCTGGGGGTCCAAGGGGTTAAGTCTTAGCACTATGAAGCTATTGGCATCCAATGCAACATGAGCTGGATCCCTGGCTAGGGAGCTGCCCACATGGCACAGCAGACCTCTCCTATCTCACCTACTGTTCCCCTCAGCAGTGTATTTCAGTCAAATCTGCCTGTTCTGCTCCCCACTGTCTCTGGTGAATCCTCTCACCACCCCCACCCCACACCTCTAGCCTAAACCCTAGCTCTTGTATGCATGAATAAATAAAATATCTTAAAAAAAAAAAAAAAAGGCTATGAAGACACTAATATGAAGATACTGTATGTTCAGTGACGTGAAGATTTTAAACAGGAAGACGAAAATGCTATTTAAGAGATACAGGCCTACAGGCAGTTGGTTTACTTTGACTAAATTTATACAAAATTCTTACTTGTAGATTTACTTGCAGAATGAAACTAAGCTAATAGGAAATCTGCTCAAAACAAACCTCCTGGGAGAAGGCAAAGAGGCAGAGTCCTCTGAGAGCTCATTTATATTGTATGAAATTATATTTGGTAACTCCTCTACATAAATTGATTGAATTCTGACAATGTAGGTGTTATAAGAAAACTTATATAATTTGGTTGCATAAGTTGTAGGTCAAAACCATAAAAGTTAATACAATATGTAGTCCTTGAAAAACTTTTACCAGACCACTTATAAGGTACTATAAGGCATATTTTCAAGTTCATTCATTCAACAGTTTTTTTGATACTTAGTATGTAGTAATCAGATTAATATTAAACAAGGGGGAACTCCCTGGTGGTGCAGGGCTATCATGCTTCCACCAGCCACTGCAGCATGAGTTTGAGCCCTGGCCAGGTTGTTAACCACAGACAGCAGCAGACCTCTCCAGTTTGAACGGCTGCTCCCCTCAGCAGTGTATTTCAGTAGATGTGCGTGTTCTGCTCCCCATTCTGTCTGAGAATCCTTTCAAACCACCTCCCCCCACCTCTGGCCTCTACTCCAGTTCTTATATGCACAAATAAAAATCTTTAAAAAAAAAAAAATACTAAACAAGGGGATGAGGTAACAACACTGAATGTACTTAACAGTGCTTGTAAATAAGTTATAGTCTAGCAGACAACTACACAAATAATTAGGTGTCTTAAATACCCGTAAGTGCTTATAAAAAAAAGATATAAGCAAGAAAAGAGGAGCAAGGAAAAGTATTTGAAGCTTCATGCTTTTAACCAAGAATTAAGAGAATATAGCACAGAAGTTCAAATACACAATATTTCCTCAACAGTCAATAAAAGTTTTAGCTTCCTGTTACTCTAGTTTCTTTAAATTTCTTTAGATTTTATTCTAAAGTTGGGCAATCAAGTTCTCTTTCTGATAAATATTTATCACCAGTCTCATTTCATAGATGTATGATCTATGCAGATGCACAGAACCCTGCACTTGATTAAAAGCTTTGCTCTTGATACCTTGAAATTCTTAGTGACTTCTTCATTGAACTTGTGTTTCGTAGTAAAGTCAGGACAGTAGAGCATGAGTTTGAGAAGAGACATGGCACTTGTCAGCCATACCTAGCTACCCAGTTTGCATACAGTATTTATCACTGCTGCAATAAGCAAAGCACTTGGGAGGAAAAAAAAAGGCTAAATAGAACGTTTAGAAAAATTAAGCAAGTACTGTTCTAGTCTGAGTCTAAAGAAAAAAAAAAAATGAAATTTGGCTGATTTAAAAAGAAACAGTTTGAATTACGGACTGAATTTTAAGTTTCATGATGTCTGTGACTAAGCTTTATATGGTTATTAAATAAAAATATTTTAGAAAATGAATAAATCTAAGGAAATATACAATGTAAATAAAACCTATGTAACTATAAAGCAAATATGGGAAATTAACTGTTGAATGTGGGTGAGGTACATGGGTATTAATTTTACTATCCTCCCAACTTTTCTCTATTTGGATATTATCAAGTAAAATAAAACAAATGCAACAGAAATGGAGAGAAGAATCCCATCTCTCCTTAGTATACAAAGCTACAAGAAGACATCATTCCTATTCTTATCATAACAAGAATAAGCCAAATAATACATATCTTTAAAGAATGCCCAAGAGTAAAACCCTTTCTAAATTGCAGTAGTGATGGTTTACACTCTAACATTTACATACCAGAGGAAGTAGCAAATATTAAATATTATTCTAATAACAAGAGAAAAACAAAGTTAAAATCATTTCACAAAATGGAGTTTACACATAACCTCTATATATCTAGCAATACCATACAGTCCTAGCAATTATCAACATCTGACCTATATCTTGTCTTTTTGCAAACTATTTTAAAACAGATCCTATCATTACATCTTTATGGATTACTGTTCTTAAAATGTTCTAAATAACCTGTGGTAATTTACAATATGGCTATGAATCTCTTCATCTGAGTATACATACCCCTTTGCATTATGTTGACATTGGTATGCCCAGAAGAGAGAGAATCTTATTTCCCCAACCCCTAAATGAGGGCTAGCCTGGGGACACTGACTTTGACTACGAGAATGAAGCATAAATAACATTACATGATTTGCAAAGCTGTAAAGTCTTTAGCTTCACTTTCACTGTCTCATAATGCTGTCTGAAGACCCCCACGATATTAAAAAAAAAAAAAAAAAAAAAACACAAGAAGCAAAGCCTAAATGTTGGCCAACACCATTTGTCAGGCATGTGAGTGACACCATCTTGAATTTTCCAGATTGAGAAATTCTCCAGCTGAATGCTGGTACATTTGTGAGCCCAGGAAAAACCAACATAACTGCCTAATAGGCACAAAGAACTGTTAAAAATAATAATAAAACAAACTTTTAATCCAGTAATTTTTGAGGTGGTTTGCTATCAGTACATTAAAACTTCGTGATAAATTTATTCTATTACTTTCCTACAGTTACAACATTATATACCTAGTTTCTATGAAAAATCTGACTCTATTTCAGGCTCTAAACAGAATGTCTTACATATCTATTGGGGTTGCAGTGACTGAATTACCGAAGCAGAATATTATAATAAATTCATAGCATTTATTTCAATAGCCAATAGTCTCTCAAAAATAGCATTTCAGGGCCTCCCCAGTGGCGCAGCGGTTGAGCGCTGGGTTGCGAAGCTGCCCGCCCGCGGCCTCTGCAGCGCCAGTTCGATCCCCGGCTGCTCCCCGGCCACCGGAGGAGGGTCCCACATGGCGCGCAGACCTCTCCTGCCGCCCGCTGCTCCCCTCAGCAGTGTACTTCGGTCCTTCTGCCTGCTCTGCTCCCCGCTCTGACTCTGGTGAATTCTCTCACCCTCCCGCGCTTCTGACTGTACCCAGTGCATGTATAAACAAACAAACAAATAAATAAAAAACATGCCTCTATTAAAAAAAAAAAAAAAAAGATAATGTTTAAAAAAAAAATAGCATTTCACAATTTCATTATTTCTACTAACTTGGGATACACTTTTGTTTAAAAAATCTGCCTCCACGTAAACTGTTTTCCTTAGTGGGAAATCCTAGTAACTTATTGATCCGAATGAACAAAGACACATGGAAACTAAGTGATCACATCCGGAAAGTACTTGGAAACAGCATTTTGTGCCTTTTAAAAACAGTGTCTACTAATTTTTAGCTGACATATTTAAGACATAAGATATACACAAGCCTAAGGAAAAAAAGTAAGCCACAAAGACGTTTAACATCTCCATCAGACAATATCACTATAATGTAAGTCTACACTAGATTACTTTATGATAACTTATTCTCCTTGGAAATTTATTTAGTGTCAAGTTTCAATCTTCATTCTGCAAGTAGGTTTTTTTTTTTCCCTGAAAAGTGAGAAACACATTACATTGAAATGCAATGATCATAATGGAAAGATGAGAAGTAGTCTTTAAGGTTCAAAATTTGTCCTCTCTTAAAGCTAATGACAAAAGTGGGTGTAGCACAGTAGGTGATTTAAAACCAGGTGTTCAACTTATCCAGTCTAACCAGTAAAGCCACAGAAAAATATATTTGAGAGCAAGAAAAACCAGCTCTGACCACATGAGTTCAGACCAGACTAGAAAAGTTAAAACATTAAGAGCGATAAAATTTAAACCCCAATCTTCAAATTATAATTTTAACTCCCTCTTCTGCTCTCTTTTTGGATTTACCTTGAGATTATCAACTGCATCAAAGACAGAACTTCTGTAAAATAATGATTTGTGACACGGTAAATTATGTCACTGCTTTAGTGAATTCAAGTAGATTTAGTAGAAACTTGAAGCTCTTACTCATCTTAAGTTGTAATCATCCTAAAGCGATCAGTTTTGATTATTTAACAGTTAAAAGGTTCATTAGTTCTTAAATGTTGGTCAAAAATGAGACTGGATGTAAGCCTGTTTATTTCACTTAGGAATCTCCCACTATTCTTTATTTCTGGCACTTAGTTATCTGTAGTAACAGAAAGGTGTAACTGCAAAAATAATCTGAAAGTCATTTTTATTCAGTTTAAGGACAATCTCTTTCCATTCTCAACAGTATCAAGCACTTTCTAAAATCATACAGTCTTTCATTTCATGGCAGTCGTGGTGCTAACCTTCCATTCAATTTGTTTCAGCTGTAGGAACAAATTGTCCATTTGTAAAACAAGGTATGACTTCCCAGTGTCCTTATCAAACTCCCTACTTATCTGTCACATTTTAAGCAATGTTTCCTGTATAATTTCCCCCCAAGATTAAACACCCCTCTCTTCTGTGCCCCCACAGTACTACTATATACTTACAGTAAGGTAATAGAAGTTCTTTATACATTATTCTGATGACTAAATTGTGAGTTGCAGAGGTCACTTTGTCAAGCTCATTCTTATAATGTGAAACCCTAATTGGTAGCCAGAATACAACAGATATTTAAACAAATGTTTCACATTTTTTGCTCATTTTGCAGTATTATTTTCCTTAAATATAATATTAAATGTGTGAACCACTCTTGGACATACATCAAATGAAGAGTAGTGTGAAGAGGTTGTAAGTGATTGAAACTTCACTGCATAAGAATCTGGGTAACTTTTTACATCCAAATTCACTATCTGACATCTTCGTGTAGACTATCTGTGCATGTGTGTATAGGGCATCTTTGTGCTTCATCTGGGCAAGTAAATCTTTTGCCACTGTGGCAGAAAGAGAAATCACTTGTACTTTAAAAAGCAGAAATGTGAAATCACTGTTAATTCAATCCACATCTAATCCAGAATGCAACTTTGAAAATAAACCATGACTATGCAATAACCACTAGACTTACATAGGTGGTATAATTTAGAGGGAAAGTTTAAAAGTACCTGCCCACACTTGCAGTCTCGAACTTATTTAAATAGAAATACATATTATCATGTATAGAAGCAGTCAATATTCTGGGAGGGACTTTTACAGGCAGAGTAAAATTTTAAGGTTATTATGACCAGAATGTGTAATTACCTGAGGTAGTGTGTAGCAGTCAACATGCTGGGGGATATAATACATGCAGAGTAAGTTTTTAGTGGATAAAAACATTTGCAATCGAGAATGTTTTTATCCACTAAAAACTTAAGTCTCCATGTATTATATCCCCCAGCATGCTGACTGCTACACACTACCTCAGGTAACTTAATCCTCACATCAACTCCAGGAATTAATTGCTACGTTTCAAAATATATCTGAAAAGGTTAAATAGTTATGGCAAAAATCAAGACTCAAACACAGATCTTCGGACTCCACTTTTGTCTCACAAAATGCTGTAGAGCTGCAAACGAAATATTAACCCCATTACTCAAACCAAATGTTTATAACTCTTGGGAAAAAATTTAGTTACCCAATGTGCCTTATTAACAGTTTACTGTTTGATTTTTAAATCAAAACGTAATCTTTATCCTTACTTCTCAGTTGTGGACAGAAACGGAAACACGGGAGCAAACAAACAGGATTTTTGAAACAGTGGGGGGAAAAAAAAAAAAGCCTAAAAGTCCTGCTAAATCAGAGGGGGAAACTTAACTGAGTTTCCCCAGGCATTTACTCGTTAGGGCCTCAGGGCCGAGGTCGAGACAGAGATTTACATCTGTACATTAGGAAAAAAAGCATTACTGAAATGGGGGGGGAGGGGGTTGGCTTGTACACGTTCACCTTCACTACGCAGTTTCATCAAAAGGAGAGTAATCGCCTACTGGTGACTTCTATATTTTGACTTCATTCGCCAACAGGTCCTTTTGAATACACATTAACCTATTTTGAATAATAACTGATCACACCACAAGAACTCACAAATTGTCACGATAGTCAAGCACGGGAGCGATCAATGAGTACATCTGCACCGCTTTGCCAAGGGGCTGGCAAAGTCCCTCCAATTCGGGGCTGGGCTGGCCAGCCCTGACCCTTCCCGCCTCCGACACCCAGTTCACTGAATACCTCCCTCGCGACGCTCCCCGGCCTCCGGGATCCCCCCGAAGACCCTCCTCGCCCGACTGAAGAGGCGGCCGCCACAAGCCCGAGCCCTCAAACCAGCCCCTTGGCCCTCGCCCGCCACCCGTCTCCGATCTGCCCCCGCCGGCCGCCGCCCGTCACAAACTCCCCCGCCCGATGAAAGGTCAGCGGCAGAGGCAGTCGACGCCCAGCTCCCGCGCCGTACCCCCCGGCAGGGCTCCGGCTCCTCCACCCCATCGTGCGAGGAATCTGCCTCCGCGACCTTAGGCCCGCGCCGCGCTGCCTCCCCTCCCCCACCCGGGCTGGGCCTCGAACCCCTTCCCGGAGAAGCCCGAGCCCCGCCGCTTATTACCCCCGTGGCCGAGTTCGCACTGAACTGGGCGCGCCCCGCTCGCAAAGACCACACGGCCGCCTTCCTCCTCGGAGTCGGAGGCCTCTCACTGAGGCAGAGCAGTCGACAACGAAGCACAATGGCGCCCGCCCCTCTCCGGGATCCGGCGCACAAGCAGCCGCCACCGTTAAATGCCCCTCCCTCCGCCCCCTCCCCCAACTCGCGGGCTCGGCCGGCCTCTCGCGAGAGTGGCGGCGCTGCGGGGACCGAGAGCTGCGGGCTGGCTCGACGTGCCCCACCGCGGGGTGGTGCTCTGACTGCGGCAACCGTTGAAGGGCTGCCCCGGGGGAGGCGACGAGGCGCCACCGGTAAGCGGCTGCGGCCGATCCGCCGGCGGGCTGGCGGCGGGGCCTGCGAGTGTGCGGTCGCCGGGCTCCGGGCGCCCGAGGCCCGGCCCAGGCGGGCCGCCCTCGGCGAGGGGCCGGAGGAGGTGAGCGAACCCTGCCGCTCCCCGGCGCCCCACGCCCGCCGCAGGCCCGGGGTCCTCCGGCGATCCCTGCGGGGCCCACTCCCCGAAATAGCGCTCAGTGGTTTTTTTCTTTTTCTTTTCTTTTTTTCCCTATTTTTCTTTTTTTCTTTTTTGATTTTGCGCTTGGTAAGTGGCGCACTGAATGTTTATTGACTGGAACCCCAAGCACTGATTTCTCCCACCCCCCGGCCCCTATTCGAGGTGGCTGCGAACCCCCGCCCTGGCAGGGCTGGAGTCCATTTGCCCCGGACCGCGGGTCCCCTGGGGTCTTTCAGTCTTGGCGGCGGTGGACATTTTACAGTCCTGTCTGTTAAGAGTGTCATGTTAGGCTTAGTGTGGCTGCAGATTTTTGCAGTTAAAAAAAAAAAAAACCATTGAGGAACAGGAAATTTGTGAGGTTCAATGATAACTGTGAATATTGGACGAAACTTTGAGCAAACTGTAAATGTGGTTAACGAGGATGTCAATGAGTAGGGCACTAAATAAAGGGAGTACGATCGAGGGGAAAAAAAAAAAAACCCAATTGTGGATTTGACACAATATACGTATCTAGGTGCTATGTGGATTTTGTGTCATCTCCCCAAGATTCTTTAACGGTAAAGATAAGGGACTGACACTTGAAATCTTACTTATGGCACTTGGTTTTAAAAGTGAGCTACGAAGTTGTTTTCAGCAATTCATTGGGTCCAAATCATTCCAGTTAATGAAGCGTAAGGTTTATATGGGTTTCTTTGTATTTCATGTGAAGGGAATGAACTATCACCATCATACTGCCGCACTATTTTAAATTGTAAAACATTATTTTGAAGATTTAAGGTTTGATAATGCCATTCTAACTTTTTTTAGTTCTAGAGTAAGTTCAAGATTAAGCATCTGGTATGGGATAAAGTAAATTCATTACTTTCTAGAAAACGAATTTTTTAGAAAACTATTTTTTTTTCCGGCATATTTGAGTGTACCTGTAGCACGTTGGGTGTAGATATACATACCCTGAAGTACCAGACCTGCCTCTTACTACCTTTGTTGTCTTCAGCAATTTCTTAGCTTTCATAAGCCTTGGTTTCCTGTAAAATGGGATTAATAACAGTGGTTTTACCCCTATAGGGTTGTTGAAACGATCAAATGAGATAATGCATCAGTTCTTGGAATATAATAAGCATCCCATAATTGTTGGTGCTTATATTTCATATTTCCTCTAAACCACCACTAATCTTGTTTTTCTGGGGCTTAATATTACATAGGTCCCTTAAACATCTTCTCAAGTATATTCTTCACTAAGGGGAATTCTTCTGAAGTATATTCTTCACTAAGCGGAATGACTGTACCATTTTCCTGAAGTATGGCAGTCAGGCCTAGTAAAGATATCTTGTCTACAGAACTCCCAAACCTGGCAAAGATGGTTCAGATATTAGCAGATTATGGCTTCATCCCCACCCAGCAGTGATGATATCATCAGAGGTGAGCTTGGCACCAGTTTTCTGTGCTGAACAGATCTTCCAGACTCAAGTTTTTTATTCATGCTGGCAAATAGGTAAAGACCACTGATAAGTAGGTTTTTCATTCTTTAATGGTTAGGTGGATAGTTTTTAATGTACTTTCTTTGATGATTTGCGTTTCCAGTTAATTATCATTTTCAAAATGGTATTTTGAAATATATTCCTATATTAAAGACAATTTGATAGGAATTATAGATGCAGATAGTTACAATAATGATTATATTTTCTGAATTACAAATCAGGACAAGATGATCTGACCAGAAAATTACTTGAAATCAGAACTCTGTTAAACAATCTAGTCACCTGGTTTCCTTTTTGCAGAGTTCCCCCACATGAACTTTCTTTGCTGAGCTTTTTATCCTTGACTAACTCTGACACTTTTCAGTATCTAAATATCTTTGTTCACCACTTGCCCAGGATCTTGCTTACTATTATGAATTTTTCACCCTTTTTACTTTTTAGCTTTGTCTTTCGGCATGGTCATAAGAGTTCTTTACTCTTATGTTTAAGTATCTTTCTAATTGTTTGATAGCTTAGAATTCTCTTTCAGATATTGAATTTTAAAGTTCCTGTTTGCCCCACTTTTTTATGATTCCATAACTAACTTTCTCAGAATGCTCTCTATAGGCACAATCTTATAAATGTTCTTCACTTTTCATAAAAGGTGTGATTTTAAACATTTGCTTTCTATAAATCAAATAATGTTTAAATGTAGGCTATTTCTTCAACATTTCAGAAACAGGAGCTTAATACCTGGAATAAGGTAGGAATGCTTATAGGGAAGTCCCTGAGTTGAAAGCAGAAGATGCAAATTTCTTGTAATATGGAAATTTTATTAATTCTTAGAAAAAGGAACATTGTAGAATCAAACAACTTGAGAATCTACTATTTAAAGTTGTAGGTAATTTTAAATGTATAATATTATTATTTAATAATGGCCTACAGATTGACTATTATTAAAGTCAATATTATTAACTATTATTATTAGTTACAGGTCCTTTGCTTTGATTTTTTAAAAAAATATTTATTTTTATATATATATGTAGTCCCTGTAAAATTCCCACCACACAGTCACCTGTGAACCATTACCATAGTTTCTTGAGCTCTTCCTGCCCCTGTTTTAATCCCTCTCACCCTTCCCCCGCCCCCAGTGTCTTCAATTTATAGTTGCCTGCTAGTTTTGTCTTCCCCCCCATCCCTTATTTGGTTCCCCTATATTTCTCCTGTAAGTGAAACCATCTGATATTTTTCTTTTTACTTCTGACTTATTTCACTAACCATAATCCCTTACAGCTCCATCCATGTTGCTGAAAATGGCATGAGTTTATCTTTTTTGATTGCTGAATAGTATTCCATTGTGTATGTGTATGTATATATACACACCACACCACATCTCCATTTAGGCTGTTTCCTTATCTTCCATTTCTATTGTAAATAGTGCTGCAATAAACATCAGAGTGTAGGTTTCCTTTCAAATTAATGTTTTTGTGTCCTTTGTAGGTCCTTTGCTTTAAATCTTTGATATAGTTTCATGCTTGATTTAGCTATCTTGTGAATTTTAATTTTCCTCTTATCAAGTTTAATTGAAAGGTGCCATATCCAAGGCAATATGTTGATTGATTTCTGCTGAATTAACAGCAATAACTTTCACTAGTTGAAAGGGTATAAAAACAAGAGAAATACCAGCTTGAAAATATCTCAGAGAAACCCTTTCTTATTCTTTAGTTTATGGCTTAGATCTCACTGGTTCTACTCATTTGACTACTGCAGAATAGCTGGTCCATTCAGGAACAACTAATTTATAGGGCACTTGGAGTCAATATGTGAAGCACCTTTCACACTGCCTGAAAGTTTGTATGTATGTATGTATGTATGTATGTATGTATTTTATTTTTTTTATTTTTTTATTTTTTTTATAGAGGCATGTTTTATTTGTTTATTTATTTGTTTGTTTGTTTGCTTGTTTATACATGCACTGGGTACAGTCAGAAGCGCGGGAGGGTGAGAGAATTCACCAGAGCCAGAGCGAGGAGCAGAGCAGGCAGAAGCGAAGTACACTGCTGAGGGGAGCAGTGGGCGGCAGGAGAGGTCTGCGCCATGTGGGACCCTCCTCTGGTGGCCGGGGAGCAGCCGGGGATTGAACCAGCGCTGCAGAGGCCGCGGGCAGCTTCGCAACCCAGCGCTCAACCGCTGCGCCACCGGGGAGGCCCTGTATGTATTTATTTTTATACAAGAACTGGGGAATAGGCCAGAGCCACGGGAGGGTGAGAAGATTCACCCAGAGACAGAGCAGAGAGCAGAACAGGCAGATGTACTGAAATACACTGCTGAGGGGAGGAGCAGGGCAGGACAGGAGAGGTCTGTCACTCCATGTGGGCATCTCCCTGGCTGGTCAGGAGTTGAACCTGTCCTGCATGTGGGCATCTCCCTGTCTGGCCAGGAATTGAACCTGTGCTGCAGAGGCTGCAGACAGCCCCACAGCCGCTGTGCTCAACCCACTGCGCCACCGGGGAGGTCCGACATAGTTTTTAATAAAAGAAACTGTCTTAACATTGATAATACGAGGCATTGGAAAACTGTTGTACACAAGTCAGATCTGGCCCACTATGAGATTATTGGAACATAGCAGCTTCATTAGTTTATATACTGTCTATATATTATTCAGGGGTCACAAGAGAAACAGTACCTGTACTGTAGGGTACCCATCTAGCTATCTTATACATACTTCACCTATCTATCTACCTACCTAGAGCATTGGCTTACACAATGTGGGTGCTGTCAAGTTTGAAATTTGTAGGGCAGGCCAAAAGGCTGGAAACTTAATGTAATAGTTGATGCTGCAGTTTTAAGGCAGAATTTCTTCTCCAAAAAATCTGATTTTTTGCTGTGAAATTTCTCTAACCTCATCAAGTTTACACCTAAAATTAACTATCACAATCTATGACTACTTTCACCATACCATAACAAAGTTGAGTACTTGTGATAAAAAATATGATTCAGAAAGTCTAACATATTTACTATTTGATCCTTTATAGAAAGTTTGCTGACTCCTGGAGTAAACCATAAAGCCAGATTGAATTGACCCTGATCACTTAGTA
The DNA here is from genome assembly GCF_014898055.3 of Talpa occidentalis. Taxonomy (NCBI): domain Eukaryota; kingdom Metazoa; phylum Chordata; class Mammalia; order Eulipotyphla; family Talpidae; genus Talpa; species Talpa occidentalis. The sequence continues at coordinate 92,509,890 of NW_023603184.1, read as the reverse complement.
CAGTTGAACTATGCAAACATAGACAACTTTAGAAGAGTAATTGAGGACTGTGCTCAGCCTCCATGGCTACTACTTACTACACTTTTTGAGAGTATAAACAGAAGAGCACCCAAATACAGATCTGAATTTCTTGGGTAATCTTTCTGGCAAGTTTGGTTGCAACCCCTTTTTTATATTAATTTTTTTCATGCCCGCATGTGTACAATTATAACAATACACATATGTGACTATACCATTTATACTAGCTATTTTAGTATAGATCTTTTCTCTTGCTTCCCCCCTGCCCATTTTACTTTTAATTTGACCCACCTGCTTCTATCTGCTACTCTATAATAATTTCTACAAAGTTTGTACATTTTTTTTGCTTTATTTCCTGCATGGTCATACAGTCTTTAAAGAATGTTTTTAACTATCAGAACTATAAACTATTCAGAAAAATAAATGTAGTTTTAGCTCACTTTTGAATATTTGTATGTATTGTTCTTCACTGCTGTTACCTAACCATTCAGTCAAAAGGAATGGTAGCTCTGTTTCCTCCAGAATCATCTAATACACTTACCTGACTTTCCATTATACAACACATGTTAGATGATAAGCCTGCCTAGGAATTATCTTAATTTCTTTTTTCCATTATTCTTGTTTCCCTTTCTCAACTATTTGCTAAGGCCATTGAAAATACTTCAGTATTTAAAAACATGTCATCAGTACTTTCATATATCATAAAAATTTTTAAAAATTACTATACATGTATGTATGTACATACTACTTAGTTTCTTAAATGGCATGATTCCTATCCCAGGGTCCAATCTATAAGTTTTTTTACAGTATATCTTTAGCCACTCTTGCTAGCAATTTAGCCATTTATAGCATTGGCAATATAGGAGAAATCCTACATTGTTCTCTATTATGTCATTATAAATGGCTTGAAAATGGTGATGGTTTAAATATTTCACTTGTATTTCATGTTTATAATTCTGAGCTTTAGCTCACTTAAATAAATATATTGGTGGTTTTTATTGATTTCGTTGCTGTGGTTTGAATATTGTTCTCTTCAAAGCTAAGAATTCTTCAATTTAAATAATTGTATTTTATTAATTTTTTTTTTTTATAGAGGCATGTTTTATTTATTTATTTATTTACTTGTTTGTTTGTTTATACATGCACTGGGTACAGTCAGAGGCGCGGGAGGGTGAGAGAATTCACCAGAGCCAGAGCGGGGAGCAGAGCAGGCAGAAAGACCGAAGTACACTGCTGAGGGGAGCAGCGGGTGGCAGGAGAGGTCTGCGCGCCATGTGGGACCCTCCTCTGGGGAGCAGCCAGGGGTCGAACCAGCGCTGCAGAGGCTGCGGGCAGCTTCGCAACCCAGCGCTCAACTGCTGCGCCACCGGGGAGGCCCTAAAAAATTGTATTTTAATACCATTTTTAGAAGATAGTAACTTGGTACATTTTTTCTTTGAATGTAGTTATTTTTGCTTAATTTTCTGGGAATACTTTTCTCAGGGAAGTGATTATTTCATTATTTTCAAGTCTATTTATTATAGCATTTTTAAATCTTATGAACTTTATCTCATACAGTTAAATTGAATGTTTTGAATGTGTTTTTATATATCAGGGTCTTAGAATATGAATGAAAATATGAAATGTATTTTAAATGAATAAGGAGTAGCATTCCAGTTTGTGGTTCTATATGGAAGGAGCTTGTAAGTCACCACTCTATCCTAACAACAAGTAAAACCTGAACAGAGAGAAAAAATCAGCAAGTCTTCTTGGATCCCTGAAAGAGGGGTGGACACAGGGCAAGTTGTGATCCCCAAGATTTTGAAGTCACACGCATATAGGGAGTTGTAACTTAAAGGAGCAGAAAGCAGCATAGAAACCAGTACCCAAGTAGAAAATTCTGAACGGTAATTGACCAGTTCTTGGAAGGTGATTGTGTACAACTCTGAGAGTTAAAAACTCCCTGGAGATACAGTCATAGTGGTACCGTCATAATATTGTGAGATTCACTTTCCAGAGCTTTACTTGATTCCCTCAGTAAAAATTAAAGAAAAAGACCCTCAAACTTCTAGCAGGGGGATAGGAGACAGGGACCATTTTGAAATATACCAGAACACTCTATTTTTTTTTTTTAAAGGTTTATTTATGCATTCAAGAACTGGGGTTTCAGGCCAAAGTTGTGGGGGCTGAGAGGATTCACCAGAGACAGAGTAGGGAGCAGAACAGGCAGACTGACTGAAATACACGGCTGAGGGGAACAGCGGACGAGTCAGGAGAGGTCTGCTGCACCATGTGGGTATCTCCCTGGCCGGGGATTGAACTCGTGCTGCAGTGGCTGCAGAAAGCTTCATAGACTGTGTCTTAACCCCTTGTACCACCAGGGAGGCCCCAGAGCACTCTTCTTAACAAAGCCTGTTCTCAGGGAAACTTTAACTAGACCCTGGCCTGCTTTGAGATATTATCGAGTTTAAGAACCTGGGGAAGAGAAATTATGCAATTCCAGCCAATCTGTCAACCTTTCCCACCTAAGAGGGCAGAAAAAAGCAGAAATTCTTTTGAACTTCACAATCCAGAGACAATGGCTCACTAAATGTCTGAAACCTAATTGTAGTATTATAGAATGCTACCTCTCTCCCCATATCTCACAATTATATTACAAAACATCTATTTATAGTAGTTCCTTTTACTTAGGATATAGTATCAGACTATCAAGAAAAAATTGTAACTCATATTAAAGGCAAAAAAAAAACCAACAACAAAACATCTTGTAGAGACAGAGCAAACATCAGAACTAGACATAACAGATTTGGAATTATTAGAACAAGAATTTAAAACAACTGGTTAATAGGCTAAGGATTCTAATGAATAAAGTAGGATGCAGAAGCAGCTTGGCAATGTAAGAAGAGACATAAATCATAAGAAAATAATAAAAATAAATGCTAGAGTTAGAAAAACAGGAGTATTGTAACAGAAATAAAAATGGCTAATAGACTTATTAGTAGGCTGATCAAGACTGAAGAAGGATCTCTCAACTATAGGACAAAGAACCCTTAAAAACCAAAAATCAAAGAGAACAAAGGAAAATAAATGGCATAGAATATTCCAGGACTGCGGAATGATGAGAGAAAGTGTAACATAGGCATAATGGAACTATCAGGAGAAGAAAAAAGGAATAGAATAAGAATAAATAATTGAAAAGATGAATTTCTCCAAATTAATGTCAAACATAAAACCATGGTCCAAGAAACTCAGAGAACAGCAAGCAGGATATGTGCAGAAAAGTCAAAACAAAATCAAAGCTACATCTTAGTATATCACTTCCAAATTACAGAAATCAAACATAAAAAAATTCTGTAAGAAGTCAGTTTAAAAATGCTTTACCTATAGAGAAACAAAGATAAGAATTGCATCCAACATCTCAGAAATTATGCAAATAGGAAAGGAGACTAAAATACTTAAAGTTTGAGAGAAACCTAGAATCAACCAAGATTTCTGAACCATGTGAAATTACCTGCAAAACTGAAGGAGAAGTTGACAGACAAAAATTGCTGCACTTTGTGACCAGTAGACCTGCCTTGCAAAAATTTTAAAAGTTCACTACAGGGAACAAAAATAATATAGTTCAGAGACTTAGATCTAAGAGATAGAGAGAATCAAAGAAAAAAAGTAAAGGTAAGATAAGAACTTTTATTTTTCTTATTTTTTTTAAGATTTATTTATGCATAGAAGAACTGGGGTGTAGGCTGGCCAGAGGTGTGGGGGGTGAGAGGATTCACCAGAGACAGAATGGGAAACAGAACAGGCGGATTGACTAAAATAAACTGCTGAGGGAAGCAGCAGGTAAGACAGGGGAGGTCTGCTGATCATATGTGGGTTAATTCCCTGCCTGGGGATTCAACTCACACCATGGAGGTGAAAGTGCTGAGACTTAACCTATACACCAGGGAAGCCCTATTTTTCTTATTCTTAACTGAACTAACAGATAACAGTTTGTTCAAAATAATACCAAAATTATATATGTTATATGTATATGTATGTTTACTTATATATAAGTGAAAATAGTAGCAGTGCTGATGCCAACCATGGAAGGAAAGAATTGGGATTATTTTGTTACTTTGAGATACACCAGCTTTGAAGTGGTATAATATTATATAAAAGTAAGTGACTTATGAATGTAAATAAGCAATAAAACTTTAGAGTAAACAATCAAAAAGTAGGGGAGGGAAAGAAATGGTGCTGAAACAACTGGATATCCACATGCAAAAAATTGAGTATTTTCATTTTACACCCTTCACCAAAATTAAGTCAAATGAAGCATAGACCTAAATGTAAAACACAAGACTTAAAAAAAAAAATATAAGAAAACATAGATCACCTTGTGTATAGTGATGACTTTTTAGATATAACACCAAAGACATGATCCATTTAAATAATAATTGAAAATTTGAACTTCATTTAAAATTAGAAATTCTGCTCTGAGAAAGACAATGTCAAAGGAAAGAGACGTCAAATCACAGACTTGGAGAATGTTGTCAGAAGACACATCTGATAAAAGACTCAACCAAAATGTACAAAGAACACTAAAAATTCAAGAATTAAAAAAAAAATACAACCCCATTTAATAATGGGACCAAAGACTTAGCACTTCACCAAAGAAGATATATAGATGACAAATAAGTGTATGAAAAAATGCTCCACACTACATAGCATGGGAGATATGTAAATTAAAACAGCAGTGAGATAACACTATACATGTCTTAGAGTGGTCAAAGTCTATACTACTGTTAATGCCAACAGCTGGCAGAGATATATAGCATTAGGAACTTTCATTCAAACCTGGTAGGAATACAAAATAGTATAGCTACATTGGAGACAGTTTTGCAGTTTCTTACAGAACTAAATGTATTCTTATCATATAATTCAGCAATTGCACTCCTAGGTGCTTACCCAGAGTTGCTGAAAAATTACATCCACACAAAAACCTGCACACAGATGTTTACAGCATCTTCTTCATAATTGCCAAATTTTAAAAGCAGCCACGATGTCCTTTAGTAGGTAAATAGATAAACTGTGGTACATCCTGGCACTAAAAAGAAATGAGCTATCAAGTCATTAAAAGATGTGAAAGAAACTTAAATGCATATTGCCAGGTGAAAGAAGCCAATCCGAAGAAACTACATTCTATATGATTCCAAATACATGATATTCTATAACAGGCAAGACAGTGAAAGGTTAGTGATTCCCAATAGTAGAGATGGGGAGAGATGAAAGGACACAGCACAGAGGATTTTTAGCACAGTGGAAATATTCTGTATAATAATGGTGAATTTCTGTCATTATGCTTTTGTTCAAAACCATAAAATGTCCAATACCAAAAGTGAACCTTAAGCTGCATGATGATGAGGTGTCAAGGTAAAGCCATCCTTGGCATGTTACTGTGTTCTGGGATGTAGTTTCCAACTGCTGTGTGGTGTTGAGGATTTCCCACACCAACAAGCAATTCTCAATCTCCAGTAGGGTGTCTGAGAATTCAATTCAACTCTGACACTATCTACCTACCAACAGCATCATATTCCACAAGTTAAGGACTCAGTCTCCCAAGACCATCCTATATTTTAGAAACTGACTGCAAACTTCAGGCAAGTCCATGCTTCTCACTAGCTATATATCAGGGGTTCCCATGACCCTCTCTTTAGGGTTAAGGTGCCTGTTACAAAGCACAGATTACTATCTATGCTTCTGTCTGACTGACAATAAATCAGAGGTTCCCAGAATGCCAACCTCAGGTTCAATTAATTTGCTAGAGCAGCACACAGAACTCAGAAACTCCTTTACTCACTAGATTACTGATTTATTACAAAGGATACTAAAAGTTATGAAATAACAAATGAAAGAGATGCATAAGGTAATGTGTGGCAAAAAGTCATGGAGTTTCCACACCCTCTCCAGGCACATTGTTCTCCCCCAAATCTTCATAGTATTTGTAGCTCATGTATTTCAGATCCAAGAGAAATTTTGAAGCTAGTCACACTTTCATCTTTTCACTTTTTTTTTTTTTTATAATTTATAAGGATCCTTTTATGTTTGACTTCTTCTACCAGAAAGGAGTTGGCATTATGATGCCAATCAATAAAAGTTCTAAAACTTTTAATTCCTATATTTGAGATGAGTTGCCAGGAACAATGCCTATGGTTCTAAGAATTCTGAGTTGATGGAATGAATTGTAATATAGGATGAATAGATTTTTGGTTGTGGCATTTTTGACTGGACCTAGAAGCAGTGGTAGGTTTCAAATAGGTAAAAAATTAAGAAGCATCTTTTCAGGGTGATTGATTAATAAAAATGAGAGAACCAAATATTAAAGACCTCGTAGCCATTGAAATTTATTGTAAGTTCCATGAAGGGTAGACTTTGAAAATTCAGTGTTTTGGTTTTTTTTTTAAAAGATTTATTTATTTATACAAAAACCAGGGTACAGGCCGGATGCACTGGAGGTTGAGAGGATTCACCAGGGACAGAGCAGGGAACAGAACAGGCAGACTGACTGAAATACACTGCTGAGGGGAGCAGCGGGCAAGACAGGAGAGGTCTTTCGGGCCATGTGGGATTCTCACCAGCCGGCTGGGATCGAACCTGTGCTGCAGAGGCTGTGGACAGCTTCACAGCACAGCACTCAACCTCCTGCACCACCAGGGGAGGCCCTATTTCTGGCTTTTTAATTATAGTGTTGATGTGCTTACACCAACATAATATTGATTTAACCTATGCGGTCCAAAAATCTCCAGTGAAAGGATGTGAAGTTTTATAAGAGACACTTAACACTGTTCTTTAGTAGTATCTTATCATCTATTCTGAGGATACTTGGTCTAACTCCATCCTATACTCCTGGGTCTCACCACATGCTTCTTTTAATATTAGGGTAACCAGAGGACACTTCTTGCAGTCTGTTGGTACTCAGTAAATGTTACATGAATAAACAGGGAGGGTTTGGGCTTTCATTCTTTACTTGATTAAGTGGTAGTACAACGTGTGTACTATTTTTTGGACAGATGGGGATCAATATTGTTGTTAGCAAACTTTCAGTTCAAGATTCAGTTTAATGATTTAGGAATTCTGTATGGCAATTAGCAATTTTAAAATTATTAAAGCTTTGGATACAACTGTAATGAATAGATTTAAACTATGAAGAAAAGCTTTAATTCAGGATGTGGTAAGTTAACTTGCTATTACATAGAAGTCAGATAGGGAGAGCTAAACATTTTTATTGCATTGAATAGTGTATAATAGAATATATAGTATTTGATAGAACAGCTAAACATTCTTATGTTTATGGTATAGTATTACCTTTTAGTAAAATATTTTTATATTGAGGTGAAAGTAGATTGTTGAAGATATTTTTAGCTTCATAAAATATCACAATGAGTGCTCAGAAATGGTGGTTAGCACAGTAACATGTACTAAGTGTAATTATAACTATTGGTAATTTGCATGGAGTCTTTTCATTCAAATATTTCAGAATATTTTCCAAACACTAATTAATCCTTTAAACCCTTTCTTATACATTATCAAATTAATTATATATTTCTTATGAAAAAGCTGAGAGAGCAGTTATTTACTTAAAATCATAGTATTTAACTGATGGAAACTGAGTAGTTCTAAATTCCAGCTAATCAACATTACCTCCTAAAAAATAAAATAAAATTTATAAAATAAAATTGGTGCAGTAATACCTAAGGAATGCTGGTATAGACTCAAGAATAAAAATACTCTCAATAGCCAGTTAAAGAACTATCTTTATAAAAATGAGTAGTCCAGGACCCTCCTGGTAACCTAGGGGTTAAGCCTCAACACTATCACCACTATGGCCTGAGTTATATCCAGGCAAGGGAGCTAACTAACCTATATGTGTTTCGCAGACCTCTCCTGTCTCACCAGCTACTCCCCTTAGCATTGTATTTCAGTAATTCCACCTGTTCTGCTCCCCGCCCTGTCTCTGGTAAATCCTCTCACCCCCACATCTCTGGCCTACACCCCAGTTCTTGTATGCATGAATAAATAAATTGTTAAATAAGTATTCCAAATTAATCTCTGTTAAGTGCAGATATGTATACAATAGTATACATATCTAAGTAGATAGTATATGTATTTAAGAAGATAATAATTTCATTTGATAGTGTATTCTTTACTACTTTATTCTGAGATAATTATAGAACCACAGGCAGTTATATGAAATAATACAGACAGATGATCTCATGTATTCTTTACACAGTTTTCTCTGATGGTAGCATCTTGCAACACAATGATAAAATAAAACAATGACATTGACCTTGATACAAATCACTGATCTTACTAAAATTTCTCCAGTTTTACTTGTGCTCATTGGTATGTGTATATTCAGTCTCTAAAAAGCAATGAAGTATAGTTGATACACAAAAGAACTGGAGATACTTAATATATTCAATTTGATGAGTTTGTAGATAAATATACATCATTCAAATTGTCATTGTAATCAAGGTAATAAGCAATTCCATCACTTTCAATTCATAAAGTTAGGAAACAAGAAGGGTCTGCCTCTTTCTTTTGTTATGTCATGAGCACAGCATAAAATTTTAAGTATGTGATACTGAGTTGTTTACTGTATGTATAATTTACAGAAGAGCTCTAGAAGTTATGTATATTGCATCACTAAAACTTTATATCTTTTGAACAATAACTCTTTGTTTTCCCCATCTTCAAGTCCCTGGCCATGATACTATATTTTAATATCATGGTTATTAAGTTTTCACATGTGATCTATTTTGGTAAGAAAGGCTCAAGAAAAACCAAAAGTAGTGTAGATGATGAATCAAATACTCTCTCATAAAGGTGATATGATAACCTACTAGCTTGTTAAACTTTACTGTTGAAAGAAAACTGATTTCCCTAATAGAGAACCCTAAACAAAATAAAGTAGCTGCTTTCTCAGTGAAGATTTTTGAATTATTTTGTATTTTGGTTGACTTTTTCTACCAGATCATAAGTGATGAGATATAAGATGACTTATGAATTGTTTGAATGTCATGGGAGCTACATGATCTTTATTGAGAATTCAATTTGTACTGTACTGACTATAGAGCAATGAAAATTAGTTGCAGTATTTTTGTCCTCAGCCAGTATTATCATTTCAGTACTAGTGTTGACATACCCCAGACTATCAATAACCTGAGAGGTCTTTCAAAAAACATATAAAATATTTTTAAAATAAATTCTGAAAGATTGGAAAAAATGGTGCTGGGAAAACTGGACCACCACATGCAAAAAAATGAAACTAGACCACTACCTTTCACAAAAATCAACTCAAAATGGATAAAAGAACTGGACATAAGATCTGAAACCATAAAATAAATAGAAGAAAATACAGGTAAAACACTACAAGACATGCATTGCAGTAACATCTTTTAAGACTCATCACCCAAAGCAAAGAAAGTCAATGAAAATATAAACAGCTGCGATTACATCAAACTGAAAAGCTTCTGCACAGCAAAAGAAACATTAACCAAAACAGGAAGACACCACATTGATTGGGAAAAAATCTTTGCACTCCATTCAGCTGATAAGGGACTGAACACAAAGATATACAAAGAACTCACAGGGCTCAACAAAAACAAAATAAACAATCCAGTCAAGAAATGGGCAGAAGAACTTAAAAGACGTTTCTCCAAAGAGGAAATGCAAATGGCCAACAGGCATATGAAAAAATGTTCAACATCCCTGATAATCAGGGAAACCAAATTAAAACCACATTGAGATACTACCTTACACCAGTAAGAATGGCACATATCAAAAAAAACCCAACAACAAATGTTGGCAAGGATGTAGTGAAAAAGGAACTTTCCTCCATTGTTGGTGGGAGTGCCAACTGTTCCAATCACTATGGAAAGCTGTCTAGAGATTCCTCAGTCTACTAAAAATGGAGCTACCATAGGCAATTCCACTACTAGGGATCTACCCAAAGGACACAAGAACATTGATTCAAAAGAACACCTGTACAGCTATGTTTATTACAGCACTATTTACAATAAGTAAAGCCTGGAAACAACCCAAATGCCCAAAAATAGATGACTGGATCAAGAAGATGAGGCATATATACACAATGGAATATTATTCAGCAATCAAAAAAGATAATCTCATGCCATTTGCAGCAACGTGGATGGAGCTAGAAGGAATTATGCTCAGTGGAATAAGCCAGAAGGAAAAAGAAAAATATCGGATGGTTTCAATTATAGCAGGAATGTCAGAGAACCAAATAAGACATCAGTGTAAAAAAATAATAACAGTACAAAACACAGCAAAGCAAAAATGGACAATTATAAATCAGAGACATCCTGCAGGGGAGGATGAGGGAGAGGGATCGGAGGGAGGGAGGGAGGGGCACAGGGGACCGAGGTGATGGTGCACGGGTGCATTAGTGAAGGAAACTCTATGGGGTATACATCTGAATGGGTGGGGGGAAGCAAATATTGTTTAAAAATGAACAATGATGTTAAAAAAATTAATATTAAAGAAAAAAAAATTTTTTTAAAAGATTGGGTAAATGGGGCCTCCCCTGGTGGCGCAGCGGTTGAGCACTGGGTTGCGAGTCTGCCCGCAGCCTCTGCAGTGCCAGTTCCATCCCCGGCCACCGGCGAGGAGGGTCCCACCAAAAAAAAAAAAAAGTGGGGAAATGTATTCTCCAAAAAAAAAAATAAAACGATAAAGCCTCAAATAACCCATGTCTTAACATAAATAGAACATAAAGAATGTTCAAACAGCTTATCTGTATTTAGAAAATGAATGATAAATCCTAGCAAGTCACTATACACACTTGTGTGCAAGACTTTATGGAGAGCAGGATGGGCTGGGAAAAGTTAGACAGGACTAGAGAGGAAGTCTAGTGATAGGCTTTAAGATAGATACAAAATCATTTCCAGAAAAAGAAATTTCTTCTAAATACTAAAAATGTTTTGTAATAGATTAGAGCAGACTGGGAAATAGTTTTGTATAGGAAAAGAGGCAATTTTGGACAAGAGGGTGAAAAGGGGAGGAATAAATGTCCTTTGGAAGCTAAACAGCTTAGTAAAACAGAAGTAAGACAGAAAAATCTAGGATTTTTCAAAAACAATATTTTTAAAAATAGAAGGGGGCCTCCCCGGTGGCGCAGCGTTTGAACGCTGGCTTGCGAAGCTGCCCGCAGCCTCTGCAGCGCCAGTTCGATCCCCGGCCGCCGGGCGAGGGTCCCACATGGCACGCAGACCTATCTGCTGCCCACTGCTCCCCTCAGCAGTGTACTTCATCTGTCTGCCTGTTCATCCGTCTGCTCCCTGCTCTGGCTCTGGTGAATTCTCTCACCTTCCCACACTTCTGACTGTACCCAGTGCTTGTATAATAAATAAATAAATAAATAAATAAATCTTTAAAAATTAAATAAATAAATAAAATAAAAATACAAGGGCAAATCCCTTCACACTGCCCTAGCCCCAAATTCAGTTTGTAAAGAAACCATACTTTACTGAAAGCAGAGGGCCTTCCTGATCTAAGAATCCTGTAAACTGCCCCAAACAGCCAGTCTTGTTCACAGAAATTCACAAGTGGTAAGTGGTACTGGGGCAAACAGACATTAATATGCAAAGAATGAATTTTGGACCCCTGTCTCATAACATGCATAAACATTAACTCAAAAAGATCAAAGGTCTAAATTTAAGAACTAAAACTAAAAAGTTCTCAGGAGAAAAAAATAGATACAAATCTTCCTGATCTTGGGCTCAGCAGTGGGTTTTTTGATACAACATTTATAATTTATTGGTTGCTTATAGATGTGTCATAAGCAACCAAAATAAAATTAGATAAATTGTACATCATCAGTACTTCAAAAGGCACCATTAATTCAGTGAACAGACAACCTATAGGAAAAGAATTTGTAAATCATGTGTCTGACAAAAGGATTTGTATCCAGCATATGTAAAGAACCTCTTAAAACAACACAAAGACAACCTAATTTTAAAATGAGTAAAGGCTTTAAGTAGATACATCTGCTAAGAGCACATAAAAATGGCCAATAAACACTTTAAAAGATACTCAATATCATCAGTCATTAGGGAAATGCAAATCAAATCACAAAATACTACTTCACACACAATAGGATGACTGTGAAAAAAGTCAATAACAAGTGCTGGTAAGGATGTTTCCAAAATGTAGAAACTATCTAAATGTCAATCAGTGGATTGATGAATAAATAAAAGGTGCTATATCCATGCAGTAGAATATTACTTAGCTATAAAAAGTAATGAAGTTCTGGGCCTCCCCGGTAGCGCAGCGGTTGAGCAGGGTTGCGAAGCTGCCCGCGGCCTCTGCGGCGCCGGTTCGATCCCCGGCTGCTCCCCAGCCACCAGAGGAGGGTCCCACATGGCGCGCAGACCTCTTCTGCCGCCCGCTGCTCCTCTCAGCGGTGTACTTTGGTCCTTCTGCCTGCTCTACTCCCCGCTCTGGCTCTGGTGAATTCCCTCACCCTCCCGTGCTTCTGACTGTACCCAGTGCATGTATAAACAAAACAAACAAACAAATAAATAAATAAACATGCCTCTATTAAAAAAAAAAAAAGAGCATGAAAAAGATACTTTAAAAAAAAAAAAAAGTAATGAAGTTCTGCTCCATACTACAATATGGATACCTTGAAAACTTGCCATGTGTAAGAAAGCAAGAGGTTGTGTATTATAAAATTCCATTTATATAAAATGTTCACAATAGGGCTACTCTGTAAGATAGAAAGTAGATTAGTGCTTTCCCGGGACTGAGGAAAGCTGGAATTAGAAGTGATAGCTAATGGGTATAGGATTTCTTTTTGAGTAATGAAAATAGTCTCGATATGGTAGTGATGGTTGTATAAACTCGTGATCTACTAAAAACCACTGGATGCGTATTTATGTGTATTCTGTGTTTACTAAGACTACCATAACAAATATCACAAATTGGACGACTTAAACACTTAAACTTATTTCTCACAGTTCTGGAGTCTAGACGTGTGAGGTCAAAGTTCAATAGAAGTGATTTTATTCGGAGGCCTGTCTCTTGGCTTGTAAATGGCCATCTTCTTGCTGTGTCCTTACGTAGTCACCCCTTGGACTGTGTCTTTTATACCATAATCATTTCTGATAGGACACTATTCATATTGAATTAGCACCAATCCATATGTCATCGTTGTTACCGTCATTACTTCTTTAGAGATCCTGTCACTAAATGTAATCATATTTTGAAGTATTGGGGTTAGAATTTGAACACATGATGGGATGGGGAGTGTGGAACAGGGACATTATTCAGCCTGTAACATTGTAAAAATGGTGAATTTTATATATTAAATCTTATAAAAAATATTATAGGAACCCACTTAATAATCCTCTGTAGGATTACAGAATTGAAAACCTAGATGAAAGAATTATTTACAAGGTAAATAAAGTTTTATAAAATTGGCCACATTTGAGGTAGTTTAAATTCTATAGAAGCAGTAGAAAAAGATATCAAGAAACTATCTTATTAAAAAAACAGGCCCAGACGGTTACGTGGGAATATTTTACTAAACATTCAAAGACCACATAGTCTCAATGCTTTGTAAATTGTTCCACAGCATTATAGCCACATGGGATCTATTCTAAGAGCACAAGACTGGCTCAATATTAGAAAAATTATTAATATAATACATCATATTAATATAGAAGAAAAATCATATAGATACTGAAAGAATATTGAACAAAAAATCAAAACCTAATAAAAACACATCTTTTTTTCTTTTTTTTTTTAAAGATTTATTTTTTTTTATACAAGAACTGGGGTACAGGCCAGAGGTGCGGGGGGTGAGAGGATTCACCAGAGGCAGCACAGGAACAGAACAGGCAGACGATGGACCGAAGTACACTGCTGAGGGGAGCAGAAGGTGAGACAGGAGAGGTCTGCTCCACCATGTGGGTATCTCCCTGGCTGTCCGGGAATTGAACTGGCGCTGCAGAGGTTGTGGACAGCTTCACAGCACTGCACTCAACCCGCTGCACCACCGGGAGGCCCACATTTTTTTCTTTTAAAGATTTATTTTGTTTGTTTATGCATACAAGATCTGGGATGTAGGCCACAGGTGCTGGGGTTAGGGGAGGCAGTGAGAGGATTCACTAGAGACAGAGTGGGGAGCAGAACAGGCGGATCTATGGAAATACACTGCTGAGGGGAGCAGCAGGTGAGACAGAAGAGGTCTGCTATGCCATGTGGATTAGCTCCCTGGCGGGGGATTGAACTTTTGCTGCAGTGACTGGTGCTGCAGTGGCTTCCGATACCCTCATAGTGCTGAGACTTAACCCCTTGCACCACCAGGGAGGTCCTGAACACATCTTAATGGGAAATGCTAGGGGCATTTTTACTTTTTTTTGTTTAAAGATTTATTTATTTTTATACAAGAACCGGGGTACAAGCCAGAGGTGCAGGAGGATGAGAGAATTCACCAGAGACAGAACAGGGAGCAGAACAGGCAGATGACCAAAATACACTGCTGAGGGGAGCAGCAGGCAAGGCAGGAGAGGTCTGCCGCACCATGTGGGAATCTCCCTGGCCAGCTAGGTATCGAAGCAGCGCTGCAGAGGCTGTGGACAGCTACACAGAGAGGCGCCCAACCCACTGCACCACCTGGGAGGCCCCGTTTTCACTATTACCATAAGGAACATAGGAAGGACTCCAATAACTGTTCTACTATTCAACGCGTTATTGGCAGTATTAGCCAATGTAATTAAAAAAGAGCAGTCATTAGAGGCATAACAATTGAAAAATAAGAAATAAAACTGTAGAATTAAGACTACCAAAAGGGGATGGGAAAGGGGAGAGCAAAGTTGGAAGGGGGGCCACATGGACTATGGTGGAGGATTATGAGTCCCTTTGTGGTGGGTGTGGTGTGGTAATGTACATCCTGAAGGGCGTGATCCTATGCCTCTAAATCATATACAGTGTTGTGAATACAGTGTTACTTAAATCAAAAATAAAAATCAAACTATTTCTGTTTGCAGTTGATAGGATAGTACAGCAAAGTAGTCTAAGAGCCAAATGTAGTCACCACATTTTTGTTTGTGTATTGCCTGCCTGTGGGTTTTTTCTTCCACAGTTGCAGAGTTGAATAGTTGTAATAAAAACAGATTAGCTCACAAAGGCTGAAAATGTTTTATATGCCATTTTTTAGAAAAAGTTTGTGGACTCTTGCCATAAAAAAATCAATAATGAAACTAATGTAAACAATAAAATAAACTAATAACTATTAGGCTATAAAATTAACATTCAGAATTCAATATTCTTTACATAGCTTTAACATGTACAAACATTTTCAGTTTTAAGCATTTTCAGCTATAAAATTGAAATTCAGAATTCAATATTCTTTACATATCTTTTACATATACAAACATTTTCAGTTTAAAAGATTAGCAATAGGGAAACCCCCAAACAACAAGAAGAAAGATAAAAAGTTAGGAATAGGGCCTCTCTGGTGGTGCAGGGGGTTAAGATGCAACCTATGAAGCTGTCCGCAGCCTCTGCAGCACGAGTTTGATCCCCGGCCAGGGAGCTACCCACATGGTGCAGCAGACCTCTCCTAACTTGCCCTCTGCTCTCCTCAGCAGTGTATTTCAGTGGATCTGCCTGTTCTGTTCCCTACTTTGTCTCTGGTGAATCCTCTCACCCTCCTGCAACTCTGGCCTGTACCCCAGTTCTTGTATACATAAATAAATAAATCTTTTTTAAAATGTTAGGAATAAATGTTAACAAGAAGTGCACAAAAACTATTGAGGAAACTTTTATAGGAAAGCTAAAACACTTCTGAGAGAGAAAAAAGCTAAATGTGAATCAATGAAAAAACATATTCTGGGTGTTAGATTTCACTAATTATCCTTTATTTTATTTTATTAAAGATTTTATTTATTTATTTATACAAGCACTGGGTACAGTCAGAATTGCGGGAGGGTGAGAGAACTCAGCAGAGTCAGAGCAGGGAACAGAACAGGCAGACCGACGAGATACACTGCTGATGATAGCAGCCGGCATGGCAGGAGGGGCCTGCGTGCCATGTGGGACCCTCGCAGGTGGCCGGAGATCAAACCGGTGCTGTGGGCAGCTTCGCAGCCCAGCGCTCAACCGCTGTGCCACCAGGGGAGGCCTCACTAATTATCCTTTAATGTTGCTTTTCTGCTCCAAGTTCCAATCCAGTGTAAAACACTACATTTATTTGTCCTACTTCTCTATTCTCCTTTGGCCTGTGACAGTTTCTCACTCTTATTTTTCATGGCTTTGACAGTTTTGAAAAGTGAAATATTTGGTCTGTCATAAGAATTTTGGCTTGTGAAATATTTGGTTTGTCTTATGAATTTCTCATGATTAGATGGGGATTATGGGTGTTTCAAAAGAATACTAGAGAGGTGACATGTCCTTCTCATCAATGCTATCAAGAAGAAGATGCTACTGACATGGTATCTTTCATGATGTAAACCTGGATATCTTGGTTAAGGTGGTATCTGCCAGGTTTCTCCTGTTAAAATTTTCCCATTCTATTTGGAAGGGATTCACTATGTCTAGCCCACTCAAAGGCAGGTGTAGAGAAATGAGTTAAGCTTCACCTCCTGAACAGGGTAGTTTCTACATATATTATTTGGATTCTTTTGTGAGAAAGATTGGGCCTCACCATTTATTTATTATTGCTATTAGTATGGATTAAGGTATTTATTTTCTTCTTTAGGCTATAATTTAACGCATTGTTTTTGTGGCTCAAATACTTCCATTCACTGGCCATGGGGAGTTTGAGAGTAGACTCCCGTGGCCCTTTGACATAGCCATGCTTCTGATTTGTGAACATTTCCTTGCTTTCGATTACCACAAAATGATCTACCTTGTCTTGCATTTCTCTTTCCAGGCCTTACAGTCAGCTTCAGAAATCTTGAACTCTTTAGAGAGTTCCTTTTATTGGAGTATGTTGTTAGAAAGCAAGATCTTAGCACTAGGTGGTTTGTACAATTTTGCAATTTCTTTGTAAGTTTGAAATAATTTCAAAATAAAAAGTAATATAAAAATTGAACTAAAAGTTGTAAGATGCTTATTCTCTTGTTATTCTTAAGCTAAACTATTATGTCATTTATCAAATGTTATATTTTAGAATTCATACTTATTCTAAATAATTATATTCACATTTTAGTTGGCATCTGAAAATTATTAATAAAATTATACTACAACCTCACTAGAATATTTTTGTATGTTTTATTTGTACCTTTAAATAAAATAGAAATAGTTGGTCATATTTCCCTCTTGTGGAAAGGGTAGAAGTCTATGATTAAATTCATAAAACTTGACATAAAAAATTAATAAGTAAATAGTCTAGTTCAGCATGCATATATTAAAAAAAACTTAACAGGAGCATAAAAGAAGATATTGACATTACTCATGACTCTTTCAAATAATGGTTCCTCCGCCCTCATATTCTTCTTCAGTGAATAAGCATGATGTGGACAGCTTGACCTGTTTGACAGGAAATTCTGAATACAAAAAATGTAACTATGTAACATTGCTTAGGTAGGGTTTTAAAAATACCACTTTGATCTGTGACATAAGGAAGTTACTGTAATACCAGATGATTCTATTCTATAATTTAAAATTCTTTTTTAAAAATAAATTATTTCTTCTGGAATATAAGAACAAACAAGGGAAGTGTACAAATGAGAATACAACTATGCTTTAGCTTTTATTGACACAAAGTATATTATTAATAAATAATATAAAAGGAATATGAATAAAGACAGTAATGATGTAACAATATATTTGAGTGGTCTAATCCCATTTGTACATAAAAAGGACATCTATTATATGCATAGAAAACGGTCATTGTCAATTTATCCATTGCTAACAGTTGGTGTGTCACAAAATTAGTAAGTCACAGCCAGCATTTTTTCAAGTTAAAGTAGAACAGAAAGAGTTAGTGTTTGGCATATAATAAATGTAATTTCTACTACTGAAACAAGTTATTTCAGGTGTTTATTTGTATGAGTGAGTGGGAGTGATTTCTGGATTGTGATGGTAAATATACTTCTTATTTCAAGTCCAGATCAAAACTATTTGAAAAATACGATTCTCTAAGTATAGGCCCCAAACACTTAAGAATAGAATTTTATTTATTTATTTATTTTTTTGGGGGGGGCAAGAGAGGAGTTTGGGGCCTCCCTCGTGGTGCAGGGGTTAAGAAGCAACCTATGAAGCTCTCCACAGCCACTGTAGCACAAGTTCGATCCCCGGCCAGGGAGCAATCCACATGGCGCAGCAGACACCTTTTCTCACTGCTCCCCTCAGCAGTGTATTTCAGTCAAACTGCCTGTTCTGTTTCCCACTCTGTCTGGTGAATCCTCTCACCCCCTGCACCTCTGGCCTGCACCCCAGTTCTTGTATGCATAAATAAATAAATGTTTAAAAAAGAAAAAGGAGTTTGGAGAGAAAGGTTCTGGAAACTTTTTCTTTATACTGTTCACAAACAGTACAGAAAAGCAAGGTAGCAAATCCTGCAAAGTGGAGGTTTAATTTGCAGCTTCCAAACAAAGTACAATTCTCTCAGGTTTTCTCTACTGTAATGTCCATATCATTTCATATTTCTGTGCAAGGTTCTGGAGCCTAATGTCAACTCCCTTCCTCTCACCTTGCTCAGCTTTATTCCTGGGAGCTGACTAAATGAACTCCTGAAGGTACCATGCTATATAATATATAGTACATGTAGTATTTTAATTTTCTGAAATTCTCTTCCATAAAATCGGAGTCCTCAAATATTTCTCATAAAAAGTTAGATTTTTTTCATTACTTAATTATTGGCTGGGTTGCTATTATTCATGAAATCCTGTTATCAGTCTTAATGTTCATTCTTTTAAGTGATTTGAAGATTGTATTCCACATTTTCATCATAATGGTCTGAGTGTGACTTTATTTTGTTTGTGCATTATCTTTGGGTTCAAATATTTACTCAGTTCTGGAAACTTTTCTGCTAAAAAGTTTCTTCCATGCTCTATATAATTTCTAGACTTATTATTAGATATATGTTGGAGCTTTATAACTCCTATCATATTTTTATTTAATATAACTTTATTTCTCTCTACATTTTCTACTCTTATCCATCTCTTCCTCATCAAATTTCCTTGAAATTCCTTGAATTTGTTTAGAGAATTTGAAATTTTAAATTAAGGTTGTTAATTTATTTTTATTTTATTTTTTATTGAGGTAACATTGGTTTAAAACATTGCATAAGTTTCAGGAGTACAGCTTCATACCTGGACAAATGTATATCATATTTTATTTACCACCAACACTTACATTTTCATGTTTAATAGCTTCTTAGAAAGTTAAATGTGCTTGCCATGCAACTCAGCAATCCAATTTCTAGAATTTTACCCAGGAAAAATGAAAATTATGTGCACAAAAACAACTGCACATCACTGTGAAAACAGCTTTATTCATACTTGACAAAAACAGGAAACTGCAAATATTCTTCAACTTGTGAGTGAATAGACAAAATGTGTAACATCTATGTATCTCAGTAATACAAAAGAATGAGCTAATGATAAATGCAATAGCATGATTGAATCTCATGTGTTTTATGCTAACTATAAGAAACTAGACTCCAAAAGCCAAAAGCTACATACTGCAACAATTGCATTTGGATAATATTCTGGAAAGGTGAAACTATAGGGACAGAACTAACAGTGCTTTGCTTGCCAGCAACTTCTGGGTGTCAGAGGAGTTGACTATTGTGGTACGCTAAATAATGTCCCCTAAGACACCCAGATCCTAATTTCTACAATCCTAAATTTTACCTTATATGACAAAAGGGACTTGCAGATGTGATTAAGTTAAAGTGTTGAGAGATGTAATTATTCTGAATTATGTGGGTGAGCCCTAAATGTAACCACAGGGCTCCTTATAAGAGGGCAAGAAGTAAGAGGATCGCTACGGGAGAAAGCAGCAATGGGACAACAAAGCAGAGCTTGAGTATTATGGCCAGGAACCAAGAAGTACTGACAGCCTCTAGAAGTGAAAAAAGCAAGAAGCATTCTTCCTGAAACTCCAAAATGAACCAGATCTGTGAATACCTTGATTTTAGCCCCACACAGAACTGAAAACTTGTGTTTTTAAGGCAAGTTTGTTACAATTTGTCACACAAGCATCAAGAAGCTTATATAACCACAGAGGACATGATGAAATATTTTGGAGTGATGGAACTGTTTTGTCTTGGTTGTGGTAGTGATTATAACTAAAGCATCATAATTTGTGGAACAATACACTAAAAAGCATGAATTTACTGTATGTCATTTTTACCTCAATAAACCTGACTTTTAAAAAAATGTTTCCTTTTTTTTTTCTTATAGAGATTTTATTGTAATGAGGGGAGCAAACACTAAACAAACAAAAATAAATTTTATCGGGCCTTCCCTGGTGGCGCAGTGGTTGAACCCTGGGCTGCGAGGCTGCCCGCAGCCTCTGCAGTGCCAGTTCAATCCCCGGCCGCTGGTCAAGGGTCCCACATGGCGCGACAGACCTCTCCTGCCGCCCGCTGCTCCCCTCAGCAGTGTACTTCGGCATTTCTGCCTGCTCTGCTCCCCGCTCTGGCTCTGGTGAATTCTCTCACCTTCCTGCGCTTCTGACTGTACCCAGTGCTTGTATAAATAAATAAATAAATCTTTTAAAAAGTGTTTTATCTAGAATATGTTTTGCCTTAGAATAAAACTATACATGCAGGTTGGTATCTTGGACAGCCTGTGAATTTGTCAAAACTGCAATACAGAAGGCAACTTCTCTGTTAATAAATAGATCATGAATATTATTCAACATAATGATATACTATGGGGGGAATACACTCAGAATTCTTATCCAATAAGCCTGTAAGTATTTTAAAAGAGAAGACAAGATTTACAGAAATGCCTGCTACAAGGATTCATAGAAAGTGTGTGTGTGTGAATGTGTTTTTGCTCTAAAAAATAGAACAATGAGAAGAAACAGCCTTTTTTCCTCTCTTCTGGAGATTGTAAGAGAGTGTACTTTTTGGAACTGCTGCAGCTAAGAAGAAAACTAAGAGAATTACAGAGAAGCTGAGCTGGTGTTCTATTGCTGAGCTGATAAATTAGTTAAACCTAGAACTGTCCTGTCTTGTTATATGAGAGAATCAGTATTATTCTCCCTCCCTACCCCCATCCACTTAGCTTGGGTAACCAAAAGTATTTGTGCCAGGTATCTTCTGTTATCTCCCCAAATCTATTACAATCTTCTCCACCCTGCACTCTGTTCTGGGTGATTGACCTGGATGAATGGATCCAGTTTCTCTTCAGGTTTCCACTGGTTTGGCCAATAGAAAGCCTCAGCAGTGAGGAAGGGAGGAGAGAGAGATTGGGATATTTTTAATCCTGACTGCCATCCTCAGGATTGCCTTGATGGTTTTGTCTCTTGACTGAAGGTCACATCTCTTTTCAAGGCAGGCCTCTCTTCATAACTTTTTCCCCCTTATACTACTATAATTTGAGATACTGCACTATTCTCTTGGTTTCCCTACTTGCTTTTTTTAGTAACTTAATTTGAGTAGATCTTTCATTTAATAGCTGGAGGTTTGGGGGCAAACCTGTGGTGCAAGGGGTTAGATCTCAGCACTATGAAGCTATCTGCAGCACAAGAGTTCAATCCCCAGCCTGGGAGCTAAGCCACAAGGAACAGCAGACCTCTTGCCTGCTACTCTCCTCAGCAGTGCATTTCAGTAGCTCTGCCTGTTTCGCTCCCCACTCTGGTGAATCCTTCATTAACCCCACTGCCACATCTCTGACCTATACTAGTTCTTGTATGCATAAATAAATAAAATAATTTTTTTTAAAAAAAGCTGGAGGTTTAACTGTATAGTATCCAAACTGATATCTTTAAATATAGTAATTTTCTCTTTCAATATAGTATTTTTCAGATCTGTTAATTTTTATTTCAGTGGCAGTATTTCTCATGTCTAAGATACCTATTTTTTTCTCTTTCATATTCACCTGTTCTTATTTCATCTCTACCTAAAATTGCTTTATAATTTGTTATCCTTTCTGATGAATGTGATTTCTTTGTTATTTTGAACATCTTAAATATAGTTCTTTTAAAATGTTTATGTTTGATCTGACAGGTTGCCATAAATTTATTTACAGTAAATTACTTTGTAGTAATTTATACAGTGATGTTTTTATTATTGATTTTGATAGCTGAATGTTTTAGAATAAGATTTCCTTGTGGACTTTGGAATTTTGAAGATACTGAGTACAAGGATTTTTGTTTTGTTTTGTTTCCTGCTTTCTCTCTCTACTTCTCACTCTGTACTCACTTCTCTTTCCCTAGCAGTTTTGGGTTACTTCTACCCAAATCTGAACTGTGGGATTAAATTTTCTAATGAGATAGATACCCTGGATTATATTGAGGGATGTTATTGACCTTAACACCAAGTCAATATTTTTGTCTGCCTGTGTCCTTGTGTCCATCTGTCTATAGATTTGGAGCCCTAAGCAATAGGATGGTAGCACATTGGGTTTTTTTGGTAGCACATTTTATAATCATATTTTGGAGTAGAGGCTAACATCCCATCCTTTTCACTCCCTTTCATTGCCTCTAGTTCCAAATAGTGAACCTGTCTCCAATCCTTAATTATCACGTATAGCACATAGAGAATTACTCCACAGAAGCTGAGTTCCCGCTATCACTACCTGCTTTTAAATTGGACTCAGCATGCCTGGGTTATTTATCAGTCCCATTCATTAATTTTTATTACTCTTTAATTTTTTATTTCACAGATATGTTCATTTTGGTTTTGAGCCTAATTGTACCTTTTGGTTTTTTCGTTAAAATTTTCCCACCTTTATTGATATGTCTTTGACATATAATGTTGTGTTAGTTTAAGATATATGTGTTGATTTGATACATTTATTGATTGCAAAATGATCACCACCATATCACTAGTTAACAGCTTTATCCTGTCACATAATTGCCATTTCTTTGTGATGAGCGTATTTAAAATCTACTCTTTTGCAACTTTCAGGTACACAGTATTATTAGCTATAACCATCATGCTATACATTAAATCCCCAAAACCTGTTAATTTTATAACTGCGAGTTTGTACAGATTAACCAATATCTCCCCATTTTCCCCTGGTAACCACCACTCTACTTTCTGTATCTGGG
Source organism: Talpa occidentalis (assembly GCF_014898055.3). Classification (NCBI taxonomy): domain Eukaryota; kingdom Metazoa; phylum Chordata; class Mammalia; order Eulipotyphla; family Talpidae; genus Talpa; species Talpa occidentalis. The sequence goes on along the minus strand of NW_023603184.1, from coordinate 92,486,652 downwards.
TTAAGCTTTTTCAGACTCTACATATAAGTGATTATATATTATTTGTCTTTCTCTGTCTACTTTATTTAACTTGGGATAAATCAACATACCCTCAAGTTTCATCCATGTTGTCACAAATAGCAGGATGTGATATATGTATCACATATTTATCCATTCATTGTTGAAGGACACTTTTAAGTTGTTTCCATATCTTAGTTATTGTGATAATACTTCAGTGAATGTGGGAATGCAGGTAGCTCTTTGAGAGCCTATATTCATTTCCTTTGGATGTATGCCCAGAAATAGAACTAATAGATAATGTGGTATTTCTGTTTTAGACTTTTTAGGGAAACTTCATACTGGTTTCCATCTAGCTACATCAATTTACATTCCCACCAACAGTGTACACGGAATCCCTTTTCCACACCCTCACTGACACTTACCTATTGTTTTTTGATGATAGCCCATCTAGCAAGTGTAAAGTAATAGCTCACTGTGGTTTTGTGTTTCCGTGTTGTGCATCTTTTCATTTACCTATTGACCATTTATTTGTCTTCTTTGAAAAATATCTTTTTAGTTCCTCTGCCTGTTTTTTAAAACAGTTTTGTTTTTTGCAGTTGAGTTGTATGAGTTATTTATATATTTTTGATACTAGCTCCTTGCCAGACATATGGTTTCCAAATGTTTTCTCCCATTTTATAGGTGATCTTTTCATTTTGTTGATTGCCTTTTGTTGTGCTTCTGATGTACTCCTACTTATTTATTTTTGCTTTTGTTGTTTGTGCCTGTGATATCATATCTAGAAAATTACAACCAAGACCAATGTCAAGGTGCTTTTTCCTTGTGTTTTACTTTAGGCATTTTACAAATTCAGGTGTTATGTTTAAATCTTTAATCCATTTTGAGTTTATTTATGTGAATCGTGTAAGAGAGAGGTTGAATTTCATTATTCCATACGTGGTTATCTAGTTTTTCCAACATCATTTATTGAAAAGACTTTTCTTCAAATTGAATATTCTTGACTCCCTCGTAAAATATTAACTAACCATATATGAACAGATTATTTCTGGTATCTCCATTCCTTTGGTTAATGTGTTTATTCCCCCCTCCCCATCCATACAGTTTTGATTACTGTAACTTTATAATTTGAAATCAGGAAACAAGATATTATTCCTTTGTTCTTCCTTAGGATTGCTTTGACTATTTGGGGCCTTTTGTCTCTCCATACTTTTTCTATTACTATGAAAAATGTCATTGGCATTTTCAAAGGAATTGCACTGAATCTATAGAGAGCTTTGGGTATTACATAAAGCCTTCATTGTTTTAAGGTATGTTCCTTTTTTACCCAATTTGTTGAGCATTTTTATCATGTAAGGGTGTTGTATTTTGTTGAAGGTTCTTTCTGTGTTTACTGAGATTATTTTTATGTTTCATTCTATTTATGTGGTCTATCACATTTATTGATTTGTGTATGTTGACTATCCTGGCATCCCAGCGATAAATTCCACTTGATCATTGTGTATGATTTTATTATACACTGTTGAATTTGGTTTATTAATATTTTGTTGATACTTGTTGCATCTATTTTCATCTGGAGAATTGGCTACAATTTTCTTTTCCTTTTGTATCTTCATCTAACTGGTATCAGGGTAATGCTAACCTTACAAAATGAAATTAGGTGTACTCCCTCTTCTTCAGATTTTTGCAAAGTTTGAGAAGGATTGGTAGTGATTCTTCTTCAAATGTTTGGTAGAATTCACCAGTGAAATCATCTAAACTTGGACTTTCTGTGTTGGGAGGTTTTTAATTACTGACTCAGCCTCCTTAATTGTTATTGGTCTGTTCAAATTTTCTTTTCATGATGCAGTCTTGGTAATTTGTGTTTTCCTGGGAATACTGATAACAATTTAACTTCAGTTGCATACAAAAACTGTCATTTCACTCTCAACAGAGCTGTACTGACTTCAGTAAGGAAAAACAGTTACCTGTGAGGGTAGACTCGATTGTGTTGTGTGGTTCTAATGGTGCAAAGTGCCAAATGTGGTGACATATGGTGGTATCTGGTCTGAAGAGGTCATGATTTCTTTGGCCCAGGCTTCTGCGGTCCATAGTAACTGTGGTCCTTGCCAGGCACTTTGAGGAGAGCCACAGTGGCTACAGTGGCTGTTAGTCTCAGTGCTGCCTCCAGTTCTGCTAACAGGAGCTAGTGTGGTAATTGGTGGGGTAAAGAGCCAGTGGTGTGAATACACTAAACTGTGGGAGTCAGCTGCAGGTACCTCTATAGAGACTGGGTCTGTGGCAGGCACACACATAGTGATGGGAGCCATGACAGATAGCAAGAGCCAAGGCCTATTATGTGCTTACTGGAAGCTGACTCTCAGATGTGCTTTCCTGTGCCTGCCTTTTCTTACCCCTAATTTGCACATAGCAATGGAGGCTGATGACAGGTGTCAGGCAGAGGGCATGCAGGTATACAGATGGAACGGCTAACTGGAGGTTGGCACAGTACAGGTAGGACCTGATCTGGGTCCACAAGAAACTGTAGACCCTGGCTGTCTACATACTTACCTGTGGATGCACAGATTCCCTCCAGGCATATGCAGTGCGGTGGAGGCTGATGATGGGCATCAGGTGTTCCATGTGCAGGTGGGAGGGCAATTGTAGAGGCCCAAACTAGCTGTGGGTGTAGCTATCAGGCTTCAGAGGGAACTAAGGGACTCAGGTGCCTAGCAAAGTTGTGCTGCTGCAGTGGGCTATTGTTAGCAAATAGTATTATCTGTGTAATAAAATCTGGTGATATCTTCTTTGGATTCTTATTAGATGTGCTGGCCATTGGCTTTGTCAGTGGTGAAATATGAGTTCGTCTGCAGAACAGGTGTCTTTGAACCTAGATCACTCAGGTAGGGTGTCTGGTAAATGTAGCTTTTCTTCATTCTACCTAGCCATCATAGCTTGGCTGGTCTGGGTGGGGTTAAACCTAAGTCGTACCTTCACACAGTAAGTACCCCAAGAACTTGGAGAAGCTGGACCCTGGAGAGGATGGAACTCACCCTGCTCTTCTTTCCTGAGAATAGGAACTCTTTCTATCTGGGCAGTTCCTTGGGGGATGAGATAATGCAGGCAAAATGCAGTTGACGTCTGTCTCTTCTTGTGCAATTATTCTCAGGGTTTTGTTGTTGTTGTTGTTGTTGTTGTACTCTCTTACGAAACCTTCCTGTGTAGATTCTAGAAGTCATCCAGAACTTGTTTTGTTTGTGGATAGTTGATGCTTGTGAGGTGGGGGATACGGATGGGGAAACTGGGTTTTCTTACAGTACCATTTTCCCCACAACTTCACCTTAAAATTTTATCTGTTGTTTTTATGTGTTTGAAATATAAACAGGAAGTCTTATGTACTTAATACTATTAAAATCTAACTCTGATGTCTAACAAATAGGTAGTATGAAGACATAAAAGCATAGACTTATCAAATAAGTTCTAGACACAAAAGTGGAAAGATTAATATCATGCAATGGATGGCTGTAGGGTAAAGAAAATATCAGGCTTTTCTGCCCTTCCGCCATTAGGATAGATGATGGATCCTTGTCCTGAATGCATGCCTGATGGCGGGCACCTGGAATAGGGTGTGGGCATAGGTAGATGGGATTCAGCTGAGCTAAGACTGTGCTTTTAAGGGCGGCGTCACGGGGGGACGCCAGCAGCCCCAGCCAGCAGCAGCAGAACCTGAAGGAGAAGCCGACGCAGAAGCAGAGAACGCCAGAGAGCCCAGATAGAGTAAAGACTTGCTGGGGGCTGGGAGGCCTGCCAGCCCCCCAGCCCCCCAGCCACCACCCCTGCCTGCCATATGCCTGGTGAACCCCAATAAAAGACCTGCAAAACCACTGAGGACTCTGACTCCTCCTTTACCCGGTCTGCATGGGATCAGAAAACCTGCACCTGTGCCCAGTCTGGCCTCTACAATTGGCGTAAGTCGGCAGGATCCATGCAGATGGGTATTGGAGCCCTCCGAAGACCTGGAGGGACTAAGGAGAACAGACTTTGCCTGTGACGACACTGGAGGCGCCATGGCGGCACAGAAGGTGGATACGGTCTGGGAGCTGTGGGACAAGACCTCACATGGAGGAGAAGATGCCCAAGAGGACCAGCCAACGACACCGGAAAGGACCAGCCAATGACCCCTGAGGCAGCAGGCCGTTGCTGACGCAGGGAGAGGCCAATGGACTTGAACTGATGGACTGATGGACTAGGACTGACAATCCCGCCAGAAGGCGGAGGACCTTGCAGGTTGATATGTTTTGGGACCCTGGGGGTGGAACAGTTTGTTTGTAAACCCCAGGAGATGGGAATCTGGGGGTGGCCAGTGGGCCTAGATGGCCAAAAGCAGCCTGTGCATGCCCAGCAGCCAGGTGGAGGAGAAAAGCCAACTAAGTAGGCAAAAGCTGGTGCTGATGCTAAGTTGAGAAGCCCTGAGCGGCTGTTAAGCAGCCTGGGTATGCTGAAGAACTGTGAGTCTCGTAAAATCACCTGTGGGTGATGCCCTGCTCATTCTTGAGTGAGGGTGAGTAGCTGAGGAACCTGTCCTTGGGGGACGGGTGGGGAACGTGGCTTGGGGTGGAGCCCAAGCCGAATGCAGAGTTTGGATCCCCGACCCATGTGCTTGTGCTGTGGGTTGGCTTGAGTGCAGGGGTCTGCGAGTCGCATGGGTGGCCATGAAGGCCGAGTGTTGGAGCGACTGCAGACAGAAACCCTGAGGGTTGATGATTACCCCCAACAGAATAAAATTGCCAATCCCAGAGCGAGTGCATCCTGGGGGTGGATGCTGTGTGTGCCTTGTAGCCTAGAGTACAGCCAGAGAAGGCCAGGAAGCCTGACGGCTCCTGGTATGTTATAGTAGATGCCGTGAGTGATTCCCCTCCCTCGTATGAGCAGTGCCTTCAGCAGCAGATTTGGTGGCTCATCTGCTGGTACCAATAATTGTCTTTTGCACTTGGTTGGTGCCCTGCCTGGACTTATTTGTGTTCTGTTGTATTTTGTTGTATTTTGTTATATTTGATGTATTTGCTTTTGTGGGCCATGGCTGCATTGTTTGTTTGCTTAGAAAATTGTGTATATATATGTATAGACTGTGTGGCAGAAAACCCTGAGGGGGTGGACTGTAGGGTAAAGAAAATATCAGGCTTTTCTGCCCTTCCGCCATTAGGATAGATGATGGATCCTTGTCCTGAATGCATGCCTGATGGCGGGCACCTGGAATAGGGTGTGGGCATAGGTAGATGGGATTCAGCTGAGCTAAGACTGTGCTTTTAAGGGCGGCGTCACGGGGGGACGCCAGCAGCCCCAGAACCTGAAGGAGAAGCCGACGCAGAAGCAGAGAACGCCAGAGAGCCCAGATAGAGTAAAGACTTGCTGGGGGCTGGGAGGCCTGCCAGCCCCCCAGCCCCCCAGCCACCACCCCTGCCTGCCATATGCCTGGTGAACCCCAATAAAAGACCTGCAAAACCACTGAGGACTCTGACTCCTCCTTTACCCGGTCTGCATGGGATCAGAAAACCTGCACCTGTGCCCAGTCTGGCCCCTACAATGGCAAACAAGATTTTAACAATTTCTCAATAGACTGTAATCTGGTCCTGGTCCTTGTTCCTCTCCCTTTTCTTTTTCTTTTTTTTTTTTTTAAGTTATTTATTTATTTATACAAGCACTGGGCACAGTCAGAAGCATGGGAGGGTGAGAGAATTCACCGTGCCAGAGCGGGGAGCAGAGCAGGCAGAAGGACCGAAGTACACTGCTGAGTGGAGCAGCGGGCGGCAGGAGAGATCTGCACGCCATGGGGGACCCTCCTCCGGTGGCTGGGGAGCAGCCGGGGATCGAACCGGCGCTGCAGAGGCTGCGGGCAGCTTTGCAACCCAGCGCTCAACTGCTGGGCCACCAGGGCCTCTCCCTTTTCTTCCTCTCCTTCTCTCCTTCCTTCTTCTTACTCCCCTTTTTCCTTCTTCCTTTCTCTTGTATAATTTGGATTTTACTCTGTAAAATGGCTGCCCAGAATATAACCTCAATCATAATCTTGCTTTGTGTTATAAAAAATTGCTTATTTGTAAGGTCATAGGCCTAGGATTAAGAATGCTACAGATTTTTTTCTTTATAGTTAAAATAAATTTATAGAAATTACAGTTTATTGAAAATAATTTCTCCTAGATGGGAAATACAAAATTCTGTTGCAGCTGATCATGCAGTGATAGCCTAGAGCTGTGGGTTAAACATCTGTGGCCACATCAAGGCTCTACAGCAAAGTGTGCCTTGATTGATTATGAAGGTATATCATGAGCTGAGGAAGAGGAAATAGTGGCCCACTTATTTGACATTCCCTTTCTAGTTTTTTAAGTAAGGTATGATATATGCCCATATTTAAAGGAAGTTTGATTATTCAGTCATTTTTTTTTCACTTTTCTCATAGATAAGTGGAAATAATTGCTTTCTTAATGCTAATTCTTGAGTAGTGATGATGTAATTTAGGTACTGAAACTATATTCTTACCCTTATGAAAGTTAGATTTTTGTGTCACATTCTGGATAAGCTTCAGACTTTGAAAAGGATTCTAATAGAATGTCACCTATATTTAAAAATTAAAAGAGTCTACAATCATCCCAAACTGAGAACAACCCATATGTTCTGCAGTGACTGAATGTATAAACAAACTACACCTTATACTCTAGTATATGCTATATATACATATAACTAGGTATATATGTTATTCACTATCCCATATAGTATATAATATACTGTAGACTACAAAGGACTGAACTATTGATACATGAAATAACTTAAGAAATCTCAGAGGCAACATGCTGAAATGAAGAAACCATTCCGAAGCAGTTACATTCTATATGATTCCCTTTATAAACTCTTCTTGAAAAGCTATGCCTATATATAAAACACGTCAGTGGTTTTGCTAGGGATTTTGGAAATGTCTACAAAGGCATAGTAGAAGGGAATTTGGAAGCAGCAGAATGGGGTGAGAGAGAAATGATCTGTATCCTGATTTTGGTAGTAGTAACATGTATCTGTTCACATGTTAAAATCTATTCAACCATCCATTTCTTCCAAATTAATTTTCTATTTTTAAGCAAATTTTTAAAAAGAACATAGAAATATGACTTTGAATCAGCTGCATCTTGTCAGTATGAAGTGAAAAGAAAATTCTGAGCATAAAAATACAAGATATAAAAAATTGTATATACCAAAATCCCCACTATGCAGTGATTTGAACTTGACTTGCATTTTGTCATAGTAAGGGTATAAATAGTATCTGTGTTATTGAAAGTGTTCTATAACTACTGGGTGAGTGAACTTGAACAATTCATTTAATTGCTCAGGCCATTAGGTTCTTTTTCTATAGAATGAGGAGTTTGGACTCTGAACTTTGCAAACTGAAATAGGACTAGAATGGTTTGCATTAATACCTAGAGTTAAGTGAAATAAGTGTTCTAGGGACTTGCTCCATGTTTTGTTTTGTTTTTTTTTTTTTTCTGGTGACTTCATGTAGTTCTTGATATATTAAAAGCATTACATCTCCTGCTTGTAATAGCTTGGGCTGCTAAGTTTTGGTTTGTTTTATATTTGCCAGATAACTTTTTTGAGTTTTCATTTTTAAGTATTCATTTTTAATATGTGGAACAGAAATTTAAGACCACTAGGTGGAGATCTAAACAATACAGCATTTGTTATTTCTCCTCAGAAGTAACTTGATATAAACCTTAATCTTAATCTCTGAAAAAAGAGGAGACAACTATCAAATCCATTAAAGTGCTTGTTTTTGTCTTTCTAATGTTATGGTTTCCTAGATTTTGGAAAAAATAAGCTTCTGACTTGAGAATAAAGTTATCTGTGCTCAAACAGCATATTATGAAACTGTAATTTCTTTGAATGATTCTCCACTTTTGTAATATGTGATATACCTTATTTTATAGTTTTATTTTGTTCTGGCATGTTTAATGATAGATATGAGATCACAAATAAAATTTAGTAATTCAGATACATTATAATTTTGTCTTCTGGGTTTTTCCATTCTTATTTTGATGCTGTGAAATAGAGTGAATGATCATTTGCCTCTGCTGAAGATGTTTTAAAATTATGTCAGTTTTATCACTTAGTGATTTTTAGGTTTCTCCATATAATTAGCAAAAGTGTAGCTATACATAACATTAAGATTTTTATAGAATTGCCTTGTAACAAAATACTATCAATGCTGTGTTGCAAACACTCTTATTTATTTATTTTTGGCTAACAGAAATTTATTTATCTATTTGTATTTTTTTATTTTTTTAATTAATTTTTTAAAGTTTTTACATCATTGTTCATTTTTAAACAATATTTGCTTCCCCCCACCCCCTCTGGTGTAGTCCCCATAAAGTTTCCTTCACCAGTGCACCCGTGCACAATCACCTCAGTCCCCTGTGCTCCTCCCTCCCTCCCTCTGATCGCTCTTCCTCCTCCTCCCCTGCAGTATGTCTCTGGTTTATAATTGTTTTTGCTTTGTTGTGGCAAACACTCTTTTAAAAGGTACTAAATCAATGAGGGAAATCACCAAATTAAAGGAAGCGGTTTATATTCAGGAGTTAAATTTTTCTTCTTTTTTTAGGGAGGTAACCAAACCAGAATGGTTTCTTATTTCTTGAGAATTTTCTTACATTGTATATTTTATTTTCAGGAAATGCTGATGGTTGATAATTATATGAACTTTGATATCTATATATCTCTTTTATCCGTTATTCTTTTTTATCCAATAAGGGCTGATACCTTTTTACTCTAGCATAGACATGTTAGGTTTTCTGTTGTTCAGTGTCTTCATCCTCAGTATTTTAACTCAGCTAAAATGAAAGCGTTTTAGCATATTTTTAATAAATTAAATGATTCATACGCAGGAAAAAAGCATATCAATTTCTGGCATAATTGAGATGAATCAAATTACATATCTGTGAAACTCTTTGGTGAAATCTAGCTCAGAAATACAAATCTGAGACTATAACATTTAATATTTACATTTACTAAATGTAACAATTTTCAAAGGGATAGCTCTTATCAGTGAGTGATTACTTTTTAAAAACTGGTTAAAATATTTATAACCTACTTTAACCATTTTTTAAAATTTTGTCAGCATACATAAATTTATAATTCTCACCATTTTTAAGTGTACAATTTGGTAGCGTTAATTACATTTACACTGTTGTGTAACCATCTGCTGTTTGCAAAACTTTTCATCACCATAAACAGAAACTCTGTAACCATTAAGCAATAACTGCCTATTTCCCCCAGCCACTGCTAACCTCTAATCTACTTTCTGTTTTTGTGAATTTGCTTTAAATGACTCAGTTTTAATGATTGTATATTTTTAGTTTTTCCACTTGGATGAATAATATTTTATATGGTAAAGATCTACAATTGTCATTTAGAACAAGTAAGAGACTGAACAGTACTTGTACATATATACAAATAGTTAACAAAACATCACAAAGAAACAAGTCATTGGTATTAATAAGTTTACTGAATGTCTTATTTATCCTTAGGATTTCCCTTAAGAATTTTCAGGAAGAGGAGTGCTCACTATTCTTTAGCATTAGAATGTGTTTTATCTTAGTACAAAAATCAGGAAACATACGTATGTACATATGATTCCATTTTATTAATGCCAAATAACAAATGTAATGATATAGTATATTATAAAGAGAAGTATATGAATTAGAAAGAGAATTTCTTTCTTTTTGAAGATTTTGACATTTGTTTTACTGTTTCAGGCCATACACATGGCGTTTAACTTAAAAATTTCAAAAGCAGCAAATAAATGGTACAAAATATATTTACTGATCTTAAGAAACATTCAGGCAAAAATATTTTTTTTAGAAGATTTATTTATTTATGCATACAAGAGCTGGGGTGTAGGCCAGAGATGTGGGGGGTGAGAGGATTCATCAGAGACAGAGTGGGGAACAGAACAGGCAGATTGACTGAAATATACCTCTGAGAGGAGCAGCGGGAGAGTCAGGAGAGGTCTGCTGCGCCATGTGGGTTGCTCCCTGGCTGGCCGGGGAACGAACTCGTGCTGCAGAGGCTGCAGAATGCTTCACAGTGTGGTGCTTAACTTCTTGCGCCACCAGGGAGGCCCTAGGCAAAAATATTTTTAAATAAAGAATTTGCATTATAATCCAAACATAGCACTAAAGTTTTTTTCTGAAAAAGAGTAAATAAAGATTTTTGAAGACTGAATTATTAACTGATTAAGCATAGGATTTCTGAAGAGGAAATTTAGATAACCATAATTTTAAAGAAAGTTTCAGATTTTGGTGTTACTAAATGGGAAGATACATGATAAAGAGCTCACACATTTATGTACAACTTTTTATACAGAAATTATAGTTTGTGTCATATCATAAGTGAATATATTGAACAATCCTAGTAAATAAGAGATGACTGAAGCTAGAATTTTGTTATGTTCTCTGTTAAGTTGATATGCTGGTAAACAAAAATGGAGTGGATAATAAATATGTTGGGCAAAACTGGAGAATCATTTTTCCTTACTTTATTTTAGATAAAATCATAGCTATCAAGCCTTCCTGATGGCGCAAGGGGTTGAAGCGCAACCTATGAGGCTCTCTGCAGCCACTGCAGCACAAGTTCGATTCCCCCCGCCTGCCAGGGAGCAACATGGCGCAGCAGAACTCCTGGTTTGCCTGCTGCTTCCCTCAGCAGTGTATTTCAGTCAATCCACCTGTTCTGTTCCCTGCTCTGTCTCTGGTGAATCCTCTTAACCACCACACATCTGGACTGTACCCCAGTTCTTGTATGCATAAATAAATCTTTAAAAAAACATACCTATCATACTATCATGTTCTTTACCTTGAACTTATTCCCTCATCTTCTCTCTTGAATAGAAGTGGAGAATAGTGCACTAATGCATGCATATTTTTCCTATTTCTGATGGAGGAATCAGTTATTTCAGAGTTGTTTGGCTCATTCAACATACATTAAGCTATATTCTATTATTCTTTTTTTTTAACTGAGTATACCAAATTCTAAAAATTGCATTTTTTTAATCCCTAGTGCTAGGGTGGTAGATGCAATATAAGATCCTTCCAATAAGATGCATTCCTGCAAATTTTAGAAGGAAGAATGAAGGCTAGTTTTCTGTTTCTATTGGCTAGCCAGGCAGGTTTAAGATGTTTAGCGATTTTGTTCACGGAGTCACTTTCAAAGAGTCTTTTTGGAAGTGGTTTCTGTAGCCATTCCTGCAACTTTGTATTCATCTAATTCCTTGTATTAAATGTCTGTTAATAGGGGAATAATAGAAGCTTTGCCACCAAGTTAGGCAAAGGTAAGTATGCCTAATAGTTGTCATTAAAGCTTTAGATGAAGCAGAGAATTTATAGACTTAAAAATTGGAAAGGAAGAGGTAAACCATTTCTGTTTGCAGGTGATATAATTATATATATTTAAAAAACTATAATGGGAAAAACTAGTTTAAAAAAATAAGAGAATTTGGGCCTCCCTGGTAGCCTAGGGGTCAGCGATACTGAATTCGATCCTCAGCCAGGGAGCTATCCCACATATGGTGCAGCAGACTTCTCTTTGTCTCACCTGTTGCTCCCCTCAGCAGTGTATATTAGCAGACCTGCCTGTTCTTCTCCCTACTCTGTCTCTGATGAATCTTCTCATCCTCCCCCCTCCCCAACCTCTGGCCTATACCCCAGCTCTTCTATGCAGAAAGAAAGAAATAAAATCTAAAAATAAAAAAAAGAGAATTTAAGTAGCAGGTTTTGAACTCAAGACAAAAATAAGCAATTAGAAGACGTAATGAAATAGGAAATTAAATTTTCAATAGAAAAACAAAAAAAGTGTAGGCATAGACTGTAGAAATGTCTAAAACCATGTAAGAAAAAAATATGCCTCCATTAAGATCCACCAAGAAGACATGAACCAATGGAAAGATATAGCATGTTTTTCAGTACAAAACTTAACATTAACAAAAGATCAAGTCTTATTTTCCTCCAAGTTAATGACTTCTTTTTTTTTTTTAGAAGATTTTTATTTTATTTCTCTATGCATACAAGAACTAGGGTGTAGGCCAGAGGTGCCGGGGCGGGGAATGAGAGGATTCACCAGAGACAGATTCAGGAGCACAACAGGCAGATCCACTGAAATACACTGCTGAGGGGAGCAGCAGGCAAGACAGGAGAGGTCTGCTGTGCCATGTGGGTTAGTTCCATGGCCAGGAATTGAACGGGTGCTGCAGTGGCTGCTAATAGCTTCATAGTGCTGACGCTTAACCCCCTTGCGCCACCAGGGAGGCCCAGTAACTTCTTTTTTCATAGAATTTTCATTGGAGTAGCATTACTCTATAACATTATATAAGTTCCAGGTGTCCATTATAAATCAGCATATGTGTATACTACATTAAGTTCTTCACTAAAAGTTCAATTCTGTCCATCATAAAATTGACCCCTTTTACCCAATTTATCCCCCTCTTCCCTTTCCTCTTCCTTTCTGGTATCCTGTTTTGGACTTGTAATCTAAAAGTTTATTTTTGTTTTATTTAGTTCCTTCATTTGTTTGATTTCATTATATGCCACATGAGGAAAATCATATGATATTTGTTTTTCTCCGTATGACCTATCTTACTAAGAATAGTACGTCATAATATGTGGTGTTGTAAATGATAGTGTTTCATCTTTTTTCAGTACTTGAGTAGTACAATACTGCGAATATATACTACATGTTCTTTAATACAGCAACTCTTCTTAAGTTAATTTATAAATTCAAATTTAAACCTCTATAAAAATAGAATGTGGGTTTTATGTTTGTGTTTAGCTAGAAAAGTAGATTATGAAGTCTGTTAGGAGATTTTAAAAAATCATGAAAATCCTAAGAAAGAGAAGCACTAAGAAGACTAGCTTTACGATATTAGGATAGATACTATGACTACTGTAATTGAAACAGTGGCTCCAGCCCCTGAAATACAAGAGAAAATCAATAATTAATCCCAAATATATCTGTGAAAACAGCAAAGAATTTACTGGCTCAAAGATTTATAGGAAAGGAAGTAGTAAACCATTTCATTATTTTAAAAAATGTATTCTCTAGCATGTATTTTTTCCCCACTACCATCCTTTGTAATCTCCTTGTTCCTTTCTCTGTTAACCTCATACCTCTCATGTGTTTATTAATGTCTGTTGATTTTGTAAGTATTTTACTTTATTAAATCATTCATTATATAAATGTCCAATATTTGTTTTTTTCATTCTAATTTTATTCCACTTAATTCTCGAACACCCACCATTTGCTGTAAAGGGCTGCATTTCATCTTTCCTTATAGCTAAATAATGCTCTATAATGTGGATATACCATATTGTCTTGATTCAGTTATCTACTAATCTTCATTTAGGCTACTTCCTTCCATGTCCTAGCTGTTGTAAATAGTGCTGCAATAAATACTGCAAAACGGTTTTTTTTGCATTGATAGTTTCATGTTTTTTAGAGAAGATGCCCAAGAGTGGCATTACTGGGTCATATGGTATTTCCATTTTTAGTTTTTTAGATGAATCCAAATTGCTTTCTATAATGGCTATACCAGTTTATGTTCCCACCAGTGGGGTAATGGGGTTCCTCTTTCTCTGCAGCACTTGTCGCTTGGGATCTTTTTAATATGTACCATTCTTACATGTGTGTGATGGTGTCTTATTTTGATTTAAACATGCTTTTCTCATATTGGAAGTCATACTGGTCATTTTTTCATTTATCTGTTGGCCTTCTGGATGTGCATTTATATCTGCTGCGATTTATTAATAGGTTGTTTGCTTTTCTATTGTTGAATTGTATGAGTTTTTTTTAATATGTCTTGGATATTAAAACCTTGTTGGTTATATCTTGTGTGAATATTTTCTCCCTTTCAGTAGGTTGTCTCTTTAATCTTCTTACATATATATTTTTGTGTTTTAACTTGAGATAATCCCAATTGTTTATTTTTGCTTTTATTTCCCTTGCCATAGGGGTTGAGTCTCCAAAAACATTATGGTTGATGTTAGAGAACATATCACAAATATTTTCTTCTATATATTTTATTTTAGCTGTCTTGTCTAAAAATCTAAATTTTTAATCCACTTGGAATTTATTTTTATATGTGGAGCTAGAGTGTGATACAACTTCATTCTTTGACAGCTGGCCTAGTTTTCCCAACCCCATTTATTAAAGAGACTCTCTTCTCCCCATTGTACGGTTGTGATTGCTTTATCATAGATAAAGAACATATTTATACGTATGTGGATTTTTTTCTGGGCTTTTGATTCTGTTCTATTGATTCATGGATATATTTTTGTGCTAGTACCATATTTTTTTTTTTTACACTGTTGCTTTTATAGTAAAGTTTGAAGTCAGGTAACATGATACCTCCATTTCCCTCCTCTGTTGTCAGGTTTGTTTTTGTTATTCAACACCTTTTGTAGTTCCATATAAATTGCAATATTTTTGTTCAGTTTGTTTGAAGAATTAATGTATATCTTTCTTAAATTGTCTTTAAAAATGCAAGAATAGGGAATGCTCCTTAATACATTTTATGATGCCAACATTACCTTAATACCAAAACCAGATAAAGGTAGCACAAGAAAATAATAGAGTGATATCCCTGATGAACATTGATGCAAAAATCAGTAAAATTCTAGCAAATCAAATTCCATGTTATTATATCTATGGATTATATATCATGACCAAGTGGAATTAATCCAGGGGAACAAAGGATGGTTTAATATAAATAAATTGATGTAATACACCACATTAGCAAAAGTAAAGATACAAATCATATGATAATATTAGTAGATACAGAGAAAGCAATAACATCCAGTACCCATTTATGATATAAACTAAACAAGATGGGATATGGAAAGAACCTACCTCAGTATAAGCCAATGCCATTATAATGCTTAATTATGAAAAAAAAAAATCTTTCCCTTAAGATCAGGAACAAGATGAGGATGCTCACTGTCAGCACTTCTGTTTAGAGGCTTTAGCTAAACTATCAAACAAAAACAGGAAATAAGGGAATACAATTCAGAAAAGAATAAATGAGACTATCACCACTTGCAGATGATAGGATAATACATATATAGAAAATCATACTAAAGACTCAATCACAAGTTATTTGAAGCAATAGATGAATAGAGCAGAGTGCCAGATTACAAAAGTAACAGAAAAATCTGTAGCATTTTTATATACAAACAAACAAGAAGCAAAGGAAATTAAGAAAATAACTCCATTTACAATTGCCTCTAAAATTCAGGTAACTCAGAATTAACTTGACAAGAAGAAGGACCATACAAGAACTACAAGACACTATTAAAGGACTTAGTGACCTAAGAAGAACTTTTTTTTTAAAGATTTATTTATTTATGCATACAAGAGCAGGGGGTATAGGCCAGAGGTGCAGGGGTTAGAGGATTCACCAGAGACACAGTGGGGAACAGAACAGGCAGATCCACTGAAATACACCGCTGAGGGAAGCAACGGGCGAGACAGAAGAGGTCTACTGTGCCATGTGAGTTAGCTCCCTGGCTGGGGATTGAACTTTTGCTGCAGTGGCTTGCATATTGCTTCATAGTGCTGAGTCTTAACCCCTTGCACCACCAGGGGGCCCTAAGAAGAACTTTTAAATCAGACATTTTGAGATAAACTAGATAGACCTATAAGAAAAGTTTTAAGTCACATGTTTCTCACACCATATATTGGAATAAATTCCAAGTTGAACTGTGAAAAGTGGAAACATACAAAATAAAACAGTAGCAGTAGAAATATGGATGAAAATGGATGAATTCCTTGTTACCTAGGAGTAGGTAAAACTTTTCTAACCATGATAACAAACTCTTAATATTGACCATAGGGAAAAAAAAAAGGCTTTATTTTTCAAAATCAAATTTTTGAAAAGTAAGTTAAACTTTCAGACTTACAGAAGGATTTTCTGCAGGTTTTATCTCAATTCATAACTGTTAGCATTTTCCATATTTGCTTTTCTTTTTATACATACACATGGCCATTATTATAATTATTGCTATAATTGTTTTTGGTTTTGCTGAACTACTTATGAATAATTGCAGGTGTCATGACTCCTTACTTTTACCTCATTGTGTATCTTGTAAAAGTAAGGATATTCCTGCATCACTGCAACATAATTATAAAAGTCAGGAAATTCACCATTGACTGAATATATCTCCTACTATTCAGTCCTTTTTCAGTATTTGTCATTTTTGTCTCAATTGTCTATAACAATTATTTTGTCTCATATGTCACACATACCATTGTCATGTCTTGTTAGTCTTTTAAAACCTGGAATATGACCATTTTCTACTTTCAGAGAAATAGAGTTGGCCTCTGGCTATTTGAAAAATTTAACACAAAACATGCGTATCAGACCAAATCATATGATTTATAGTAGGAATAAGATTCACAAGATTAAAAGAGAATTAAAGATATCTGTATGCCCTGTTTTCTCAGTTTGGCCACGTGATAGATATTTTGGCTTTAAAAACCATGAAGATGAGGGAGCAAGCCTTTGTTATTTATTTTTATTTTTTAAAGATTTATTTATTTATACAAGCACTGGGTACAGTCAGAAGCGCGGGAGGGTGAGATAATTCACCAGAGCCAGAGCGGGGAGCAGAGCAGGCAGAAGGACCGAAGTACACTGTTGAGGGGAGCAGCGGGCGGCATGTCTGCGTGCCATGTGGGACCCTCCTCTGGTGACCAGGGAGCAGCCAGGGATCGAATTGGCACTGCAGAGGCTGCGGGCAGCTTCGCAACCCAACGCTCAACCGCTGCGCCACCAGGGAGGCCCAGCCTTTGTTATATTTAAGGAAGGACTCATCCAGGAAATCTTGAAAACAGTTACAAAGATTCCCATTTTATGGTAAACCAAACGCAAATCCAGTATGCAAAACCAGATTCTGATATAGTATCTAAAATGTGTGACACCATTACTGAAAAAGAAAGAAAAAAGCCAA
Source organism: Talpa occidentalis (assembly GCF_014898055.3). Lineage (NCBI taxonomy): Eukaryota > Metazoa > Chordata > Mammalia > Eulipotyphla > Talpidae > Talpa > Talpa occidentalis. Next base: position 92,469,643 of record NW_023603184.1, on the reverse strand, counting down.
AACTGTGGAATAGACTGTAACAACCACAAACAAAAAGCCTGGTCAGGGAACACAAAATTCAGCTAATACTCAGGGAAATTGAACACCAAATCCTCAGGTTCCGATTGCCCTCCAAACTATATTTTATTCCTTAATAATTTAACAGAATTATACATGCTGTTTAATAAGTTCCTTGGTTTCAGGGAAGTATGTTTGGTATTGGGAGGCATAATATTGGCTTTTGTTGAATCTCAAAATTTTGGACAGGTTGGAGCTGCCAGGATTACAAGGATTTAAGATCATACCATCCTATGCCTGAAGATCACCTAGGTCATAAAATAACATTTGGGATAGCTGTCTTTAAAGGAGTTGGTGTTATTTATAGTGTTTGTTTTGATAACATTCGGTCACATTTTAACAGGGCTGGTGGGATGAGAGAGGGAAAATTTTGTGAAGGATTAAAAATAAATTACCTAGTGGGCCTTCCTGATGGCACAAGGGGTTAAGTTGCAGCACTATGAAGCTATTAGCAGCTACTGCAACATGGCTTCAGTTTGATCCCAGGCCCGCCAGGGAGCTACCCACATGAGGCAGCAGACCTCTCCTGTCTCACCCACTGCTCCCCTTAGCAGTGTATTTCAGTGGATCTGCTTGTTCTATTCCCCACTCTGTCTCTGGTGAATTCTCTCACCCCCTGCAACTCTGGCTTGTATCCCAGCTCTTATATGCATAAATAAATACTGCTTTAAAAAATTACCTATTATTGGGCCTCCCCGGTGGCGCAGCGGTTGAGCGCTGGGTTGTGAAGCTGCCCTCAGGCTCTGCAGCGCCGGTTCGATCCCCGGCTGCTCCCCTGCCACTGGAGGAGGGTCCCACATGGCGCGCAGACCTCTCCTGCCGCCCGCTGCTCCCCTCAGCAGTGTACTTCGGTCCTTCTGCCTGCTCTGCTCCCCGCTCTGGCTCTGGTGAATTCTCTCACCCTCCTGCGCTTCTGGCTGTACCCAGTGCTTGTATAAATAAATAAATCTTTAAAAAAAAAAAAAAAAAAGATTTAAAAAAAAAAAAAATTACCTATTATTTCTTATTATATGAGCTATGAAATATCAAACCCTTAATTTTTACAATAAACTTTTATTTGTATTCTGTACACTAAAAAAAACCTGGAATACATACTTAGTATTTGTCTTTTATGAAAGATGTGACATTTTCAAAGTATATAGTCTAATTGTCTTGTGCATTTTAAAATTGGGATTGTGTTTTCTCATTAAATTCAGGTTATGTATTCTTCATAGCTTTATTGAAATATATTTCACATATCATAAAATCAACTCAACACGTACAGTTTAGTGGTTTTTAGTATATTCAGTTTACAACCAACATTACTATCTAATTTTAATACATTTTCAAACCCCAAATAACATCAGTTATTCCAATTCCTGTTCCGTTCTCCACCTCCACCATCTCAACCCTAGTCATCTACTAATTTATTTTTGTTTCTATATTTGCCTATTCTAGGCATTGCACATAAATGGGATCATAATTATTGTTTCCTTTTTACTTATAAAAACAATACTTTCAGTAAAATGTATTATGATATAATTATATATACTTTTTTTAATTGCAGTAACAGTTAACAGTCCTATACATGTTTCAAAGAGTATAGGTTCATGCCTCTACAAATACATGTTACTACACCACACCCACCAGCAATCCTCCACCGTAGTCCATTGGGCTTCTTATAGTCTGTGTCTTCCCACACCCATATAAGATGTTTCTGGTGGTTTCTTTCACTTAATATATTTTCAATGTTCATCCTTATTGAAGCATGTATTGGCATGTCATTTTTCTTATTACAAATAATATCCCATTATAGAATTGTATTCCAATAATCTCCCATTGTACATCATTTGATCAGTTATTGGGCATTTAGGTTGTTCTACTTCTTGTCTATTGTGAGTAGTCTGTCTAGTCATTCACAAAATTTTGTGTGAGCCTGTTTTTATTACTCATGATAACTCTACATTTGGACCAGCTGTCAAATTGTTTCCAAAGCAACTGTGCATTTTACCTTCCTATTAGCAATATGTGAATTTCAATTTCTCTACTCCTTCACCAATACTTGTTATTGTTTGTCCTTTATATTTTTCATATCCCAGTGGATATGAAGTGGTTTCTTCCTGGCTTTGATTTGTATTTGTATTGTATAACATGAAATTGATTATCTTTTCATGTGTTTACTGTCCATATGCCTATTATTTTTGGAAAATTATATGTTTTTCTTCTGGAAGTTTTATAGTTTTAGCTTATATATTTAGGTCTATGATTCATTTTGAGCTAATTTTTGTGTACAGTGTGAGGTAAGGGTCCATTTAATTTTTTGCATGTGGTTATCTAGCACCATTTTTAAAAAGTACTTTTTTCCCCCCCACTGAATTTTAGATTTTTTTTGTCAGAATCAACTCACTACAGATTGAGAGTTTCATTTTTAGACTCAATTGTATTCCATTCCATTCCATTCTATTCCATTCCGTGTGTTTATCCTTAGGCCAGTACCATAGTGCCTTGATTTACTGTTGTTTTGTAGTAAGTTTCAAATAGGGAAGTGTGAGTCCTACAGAGTTGTCTTTCTTTATAAGATTGTTTTTGCTTTTCTTGCATACCTTGCTTGTCTCTTATGAGACCTAGGATCAGCTTATCAATTTCTGGAAGGAAATCAGAAATTCATATTTAGATAGAGATTGTGCTGAATCTCTTTATTAATCTGGGGAATATTGCCTTCTTAACAGTGTTAAGTATTTCAGTCCCTGAACATGGCATAGATTTCCTTTTACTTAGATCTTCTTTACTTTTTTCAACAGTGCTTTGTAGTTTCTAATGTACTAGTCTTGCACTTCTTCTGTTAATTTTGTTACTTTGTATCTCATTTCTTGAGCACTTCTTTTTGTTATAAAATGTTATAAGCCTGTCTTTTATATTTCCTGCACCAGCTTTAGAATTAGTCATTTCTCCAGGGAACCCTCATTCTTTTTGCAGGGTAATGGTATTTAGAAAACATTATCTGGGTGCTCATTGTATCCTAAAACACTCAATTTCTAGAGCAAATGAAGACCCTCTGAGTTTAAATATCTTGTTTATTGGCATTTTCTAAATACTATTGCCCACTAGAATGAGCCAGAATTCTTAAGTAAATACTCTTTTCATGTTTGCAAAAGGAGAAAATAAGATTGGCCTGGAATGTTACTATTGGTGAGAAAAGAAGAATATTTTCCAAGATGTCTGACAGAGATGACAGCTTCAAAGAAAAAGTAGAAAATATTGAGAGTTGTCAAATTTTGTTTATGTAGAGTGTGATTCATTTTGTTTATGTAGAGTGTGATTCATTAAAAGACTAAAGAACTTTGATAATTTGTGTATGTACAAGAAGAGATGATTATAATTATTAGAACCAATTGAAGCTGTAAAAAACAGTTTAAGTCCATTATGATAAACAAAAGGAACAAAATGTGCTCAATAAATTTATGGAGCTCTGTGAACCCCAATTAACAAAAATACAAAAGTACATACCTCATTGTTATTGGCTAAATGACCAGGTAACCAAGGACCAAGGAGTGGACTGTGGAGAATTTGTGAGTATGGTCTTAGACTATGTTCAATATAAGAACTTATAAAATACTTGTCAGGTTTGTCAAAGAAATCTGGTGCCTACGCCTGGACAGATGGTTTGGGACATTTGGGATTAATTCTGTAACTCCCCTGCCTTCCACTTCACTCCCAGAAATATGCTAGGTGTATGCTATATAGTTATACCAGGTTAGCTAGCAAATACTCTCCAGTATCTCAAGCAACATGTGTAATGAGGAAATTATATAGGCCCCTTTCCTCCAAAAAAATAAAGTAGGTGCTGTTTATTCCTGGATAAAACCTTCCGCTATTTAGTCAATATCATAGGCAACTATTATTTCTACAAGGACAATGGGGCCTTGGATGTTTAGTCTAATTTCTACATTTCCTACTTTATACATAATAAAATTCTTTATTTTCATGAAGTTCTATCTTTTGGGTTTTATCTTTCCCAAATAAAGAGATTTACAAAAAAGAAAAAGTAGATAATATTGAGGGTTGTTGAATTTTGTTTATGTAGAGTGTGATTCATTGGAACTAATGATTAGAAGACTAAAGTTTGTGTATTTCACTGATAAGATAGTAAAAATTAGCTAAAGTATTATCCTTATGTATATTCACAGTCCTGAATATTCCTCTGCAATATTTTTTCTTGAAGAATTATTCCTTTATTGTAAGATTTTTATTTTATTTATTTTGCGTAGAAGAAGTGGGGTGCAGGCCAAAGGTGCAGGGGGTGAGAGGATTCACCAGAGACAGAGTAGAGAACAGAACAGGCAGGATCCATTGAAATAAACTGCTAAAAGGGAGCAGTGGACGAAACAGGGAGGTCTGCTGTGCTTTGTGGCTTAACTCCCTGGCTGGGATGTAATCTAAGTCTGCTTTACCACAGGAGGGCTGACGCAGAGGTAGCACTGAGACCCGGCCCCCAGGCCACCAGGGAGGCCAGAGGTAGCACTGAGACCCAACCCTCAGACCACCAGGGAGGCCCTCCTCCTCAATATTTTTTTTTAAAGATTTATTTATTTATTTATTCATTCATTCATTCATTTATACAAGCACTGGGTACAGTCAGAAGCGCGGGAGGGTGAGAGAATTCACCAGAGCCAGAGTGGGGAGCAGAGCAGGCAGAAGGACTGAAGTACACTGCTAAGGGGAGCAGCGGGCAGCAGGAGAGGTCTGCGCGCCATGTGGGAGCCTCCTCTGGTGGCTGGGGAGCAGCCGGGTATCGAACCGGCGCTGCAGAGGCTCGGGCAGCTTCGCAACCCAGCGCTCAACCGCTGTGCCACCCAGGAGGCCCTCCTCAATATTTTTAAACTGTGTACAATAAATGCTGATTTTTTCCCATTGATTGTGAGCAGTCTTACATTTTTAAGCAAAATAACTGCTACTGTTTTCTTAACACCAAAGAACTATTCTCATTTCATACCAAAATGTTTAGAATGTTTACCTACATGGAAAATGAAGTATTAATGCTAGTATGATAATAATGTGTACAAAAACAAATAATGTGTTCCTGGCATGAAAATGAGGTAAAGACTTTTCAGCTCACTCTAATATCTAAAAGTGTGGTTATATCCTTGAGCAGCTCTCCAGAAAATCATTCAAATAATAGTTGAATGACAGTATATATTATTAGGATTTATTCATAGTTTGTTTATGTAATAATTTATTGATAAAGCTGCATAGCCTTGAGAAGTGGTGCTAGCAGTGAGAATACATAGTAAAAGCAATTAGTACAATCATCTCTAGTCTTTGATCTTTCCAGCATAAACAGATTATATACTACAGATATGTGAACTATTTGTTTCTACCAGTTTGACCAATAAACTGAGTATTCTTGAGCAGAAAGCGTTCACGTTCACTGACGGAGCAGGCCATTGATGACTTCAGCAGAATTGGACAATTTTCTCTTGTCTAATTGGTGAAGTCACCCTTAATAAATTTTAACTATCGTAACTATTCTCTTTTTTTAAAATGTAACTTTTATCTCTGAACTTATTTAAAACATACTATAATTCTTGCTTTAAAAAGGATTTGAGGGCCTCCCCAGTGGCGCAGCAGTTGAGCGCTAGGCTGCGAAGCTGCGCGCAGCCTCTGCAGCGCGGGTTCCATCCCTGGCCACAGGGCGAGAGTCCCACATGGCACACAGACCTCTCCTGCCGCCCGCTGCTCCCCTCAGCAGTGTACTTCGGTCCTTCTGCCTGCTCTGCTCTCCGCTCTGGCTCTGGTGAATTCACTCACCCTCCCGCACTTCTGACTGTACCCAGTGCTTGTATAAATAAATAAATCTTTTTAAAAAAATAAAAATAAAAAGGATTTGACCTACTGCCTTCTAGAAGGTGTTAGTTTTTTTAATGTCCTTAATAGTTATTGATATGTATCTCTCCTTTATGCATTTTTTTTTTAATTTGGGTAATGCTATGGGTATAGGGGAAAACATGATAGTGGAGGACTATGGTTGCTTTGGTGTTGGGAGAGCAACAGTAACCAAACCTGAGGGGAGAAATCCTGTGCTATCAAACAAGGATGTAAAATAATAGTACTTCATTAAAATAAAGAAATTTGGAAAGTCCTTTGAGAGAAAGTATTATCTAGGAGCTCTCATCATGCGGTTGAACTATAAAATATTAACTTTTAAAACAGCATTTCTGACCATTCCATTATGAACAGCTTATGAATGTAGAAAGCAGATATTAAGGGAGAGCTAAACTCTGAGGACTGATTCATTGGCTATAACAGAAAATCAAGAAAGGAGGCATGTTGTGATATAGTTTAGAATGACCAGGTAGTTCTAGGAGAACTACACCTGGATACACTATAATATGATATCCTAAGATAAAAAGAAAATCCTGAAAGGAAATAGAGACAAGTGATGCTCGCATAAAAAGAACAATGATTGAAATGTTAACACATTTTCAACAAAAGTCATTATGCCCAGAAAATTTTAAAGCTATAAATCAGTCAGCCAAAAATTACGTATCCAGTGAAAACACCTTTCAGGCATGATGACAAAATTTAGACAATTTCATAAGTGAAAAACCAAGAGAAATGTGTCTTCTGTAGACTTGTACAAAAAAAAATGGCAATGGAAGCTTTTCAATTGGAAAAGGAACAATATTAACAGGAAACTTGAATCTTCAGGAGCACCAGAAATGGTAAATAATCTGGATAATGATCAAAGACTATTTTAGATGGATGTTTAAAACAAAATTAATCTTTTGGAGTTTTCAATGCATGCAGATGTAACACACAAATGTACAATAAAATAAATATATAAAACTACTAAAAATATTTGAAATTATAACAATGTATAATGTATGTGGGAAGAGGTGATTAATGGGACCTATGTATTTGCAAGTTATCTATATTTTACATAAAAAATACTTTCTGTAGGGGCCTCCCCGGTGGCGCAGCGGTTGAGCACTGGGTTGCGAAGCTGCCCGCAGCCTCTGGCGCACCGGTTTGATCCCCGGCTGCTCCCCGGCCACCAGAGGAGGGTCCCACATGGTATGCAGACCTCTCCTGCCGCCCTCTGCCCCCCTCAGCAGTGTACCTTGGTCCTTCTGCCTTTTCTGCTCCCCGCTCTGGCTCTGGTGAATTCTCTCACCCTCCTGCACTTCTGACTGTACCCAGTGCTTGTATAAATAAATAAATAAATAAATAAATCCTTAAAAAAAATTTTTTTTTCTGTAAACTCTGAAGGAGTGATGGCATATTCTTTGCAGAAACTGGTAAAATAAAATGCAAAAAGATATAGCTTAAAAGCCAATAAAAATATTAAAATGGAATACTAAAAAGTTTTTAAGGTATATTGTTTAAATTTACAGAAGAAAGAACAACAACAACAGAGGAGGCAAAGGGTAAATAAAGGATAAATGACTAAATCCAATTCAATGAGAATAATAATTATATTAAACATTAAAATAGTAAATGCTGGAATTAAAAGACAGTTGATAAAGGAAGACTAAACTACAAACTGCTTACAAGAGATACATTTTAAGTATAAAGACACACAGATCCATTGACAGTAAATGAGTAGACAAAAGGATACCAAGCATAAAAATAAGGACTGACTAAATTAATTTAAAATAAAATAACTTTGAAGATGGAGGGTACTAGAGATAAAGGGGAATATATCATAATGATAAAAGGACATTTTACCAAGACATAATTATAAATATCCATGTATTTACCACAAGCTTAAAAATATATGAGGCAAAAGCTGAGAGATTTCAGGGAGAAAGAGAGATTTTCACAATGATTGTTGGTGATTTTAGTGTCCTCTTCTCAGTAATAAATAGAACAACTAGAAAAACAGCTTTAAACAAAGCTTTGAATTACCTTGATCTAATGAATTTTTATAGAACACTGTACTCCAAAGCTGTCAAATACTGTTTTTATGTGCATGGAATATGTTCTTTTAACACAACAGAATTAAAAGTGACAAGATCGGAAAATGCCAAATAGTTTGAAATTTAACAGTATTCTCAAATAAATTATGGGACAAAAAAGAAACTACAGCGGAAACTAGAAAGTAATTTGAAGTGAATGACAGTGAAAATACAACATCTCAGAATTTGGGGGAAGCCGATAAAGCAATGGCAACATTGTAGTAATTCTTTAAACTAGAAAATAAGAAAGTTTTAAAATCAAAGACTTAACAGTCGACATTAAAAAGCTCCAAGAAGATAAGTAATCTCAAAGTAAGCAGAAATAATAACAAAGAACCAAAATCTACTTAAATAATATAAAAAAGGAAACAAAAAGCTGAGTCTTGTGAAGAAATAAATTTTATAACCTCCTACCTAGATAATCAAGAGAAAAAGAGAATAAAATACATTAATAAAAGTAATGAAGGGTTTTCACTACAGCTCTATTGAGATCAAAAGGATAGTAAGAGAATATTTTGAAGTTAATGTCATTAAATTTTGCCACTTATGTAAGGATGACTTCCTTTAAAAAGCAACTTACCAAATTTGACACAAGAAAAACATAAAATCCCAGAAATCTTACTGAAGATCAAAACTTTTCAGTAAATAAAGAACACTGTTCCACACAATTTACAAGATAAGCACAGCCTAAGACTAAAACCTTACACAAACATTACAATAAAGATAATTACACTCCAGTACTCACATGAACATTAATACAAAAACATTTTATAAAATAATAGCACATTGAATTTAACAATATAGCAATAGCAAAAGGATAATATGAACAAAGATGGTTTAGTTCAGAAATACAAAGCTGGATCAATATTCAAACTTTTTTTTTTTTTTTTTAAGATTTAGTTATTTATTTATACAAGCACTGGGTACAGTCAGAAGTGCAGGAGGGTGAGAGAATTCACCAGAGCCAGAGCAGGGAGCAGAACAGGCAGAAGGACAGAAGTACACTGCTGAGGGGAGCCGTGGGCGGCAGGAGAGGTCTGCGCGCCATGTGGGACCCTCGCCTGTCGTCCGGGGATCAAACCGATAATCAAACCAGGGCTACAGAGGCTGCGGGCAGCTTCGCAACCCAGCACTCAGCTGCTGCACCACCAGGGGAGGTCCAATATTCAAAACTTTTGATGTTAATTACTATATTAATAAACTAGTGTAGGAAAAAAATGATCATTTCAAAGTTTGAAGAGAAAACAATATTCAACATATATTCATGATTAAAAACTCAGCAAACTAAGAATAATATGCAACTTTGTAATCTGATCCAGAGTTTCTACTGTAGACTCTCAATTAGCAGCTTACTTAACTGATAGAAGACTGACTATTTTACTTCCAAGTTTAGATACATGGGTAGACTGTCCACTTTCACAACTGATATTTCACATTGTACAAAATGCCAAAGTAATTGCATTAAGGCATAGAAATAATAATACTGTGCATGAATTTCATAAAGGAAGAAGTAAAACTGCCCTTGTTTTCAATTGTTAAATACACGACATGAAGAAATGGAAAGACATCCCCTGCTAATGGATTGGAAGAATTAACATTATTAAAAAGGCCATCCTACCAAAAGCAATTTACAGATTCAACTCAATCCTGATAAGAGTCTCAATGACATTCTTCAAAGAAATAGAACAAATATTGATGAAATTCATATGGAGCCACAAAAATACCTTGAATAGCCAAAGCTCTCCTGACTTAAAAGGAGAATGGAGGTATCACACTCCCACACTTCAAACTATACTAAAAAGCCTTAATAATTAAAACAGTATTGTACTGAAACAAAAACAGATGTAGACCAATGGAATAGAATAAAAAACCCAGATATAAAGCCACACATGTATGGACAACTAATCTTTAACAAAGGAGCAAAGAATATGCAGTGGAATAAGGACAGTTCAATAAATGGTGCTGAGAAAACTAGACCACCACATGCAAAAGAGTGAAACTGGACTACTGTCTCACACAGTGCATAAAAAACAACTCAAAATGGATAACAGAATTGCACATAATATCTGAAACCATAAAATTTATAGAAGAAAATATAAGCAAAATACTCCATGCCATACATCTCAGAAACATCTTTAAAGACTCATTCCCCCAAAGCAAAGAAAGTGAAGGAAAACAAACAGCTGGGATTATATCAAACTAAAAAGCTTCTGTACAGCAAAGGAGACATTAACCAAAACAGAGGCACCCTACTGATTGGGGGAAACTTTTTACATTCCATACAACTGATAAGGGATCACAAAGATCTACAAAGAGCTCAAACAACAAAAACAAAGTAAATGATTGGTCAAAAATAAATGGGCAGAGGAGCTAACAACAGACAGGTCTCCAAAGAGGAAATGCAAATGGCCAACAGGTATGTGAAAAATAGTTCAACATCACTTATAATCAAGGGAAAGGCAAATCAAAACCACAATGAGAAACCACCTCACACAGTGAGAATAAGGCATGTTAAAAAAACTAGCAACAACAAATGTTGGTGAGGATGTGGAGACAAAGGAACTCTTCTTAACTGCTAGTGGGAATGCAAATTGGTGCAACCACTATGGAAAGCTGTATGGAGGTTCCTCAAACTACTGAAAATGGAGCTACCATATGACCCAGCAATTCTACTCCTTAGAATCTACCCAAAGAACACAAAAACATTAATTAAAACATACCTGCACCTCTGTGTTTGTGGCAGCACTATTTACAATAGGTAAGATGTGGAAACAGGGCCTCCCTGGTGGTACAAGTGGTTAAGTTTCAGCACTAATAAGCTATTGGCAGCCACTGCAGCATGAATTCGATCCCCAGCACTCCCCAGCACGGGAACTAACCTACATGGCGCAGCGGACCTTTCTTGTCCCACCTGCTGCTCCCCTCAGCAGTGCATTTCAGCTGATCTGCCTGTTCTGCTCCCCACTCTGTCTCTGGTGAATCTGCTCACCCACCACATCCCTGGCTAGCTCTTGAATGCATAAACAAATTAAAAAAAAATCTTTAAAAAAATTTAATAATTAAAAAAAAGATGTGGAAACAACCCAAATGCCCAACAGTAGATGATGGATCAAGAAGATGTGGTATGTATACACAATGGGATACTATTCAGCAATCAAAAAGATAAACTGGGGCCTCCCCTGGTGGCCCAGAGGTTGAGCGCTGGACTCCTAAGCTGCCCGCAGCCTCTGCAGCGCGGATTCCATCCCCGGCCTCCAGCGAGGGTCCCACATGGCGCAACAGATCTCTCCTGCCGCGCCGATTGCTCCCCTCAGCAGAGTATTTCGTCAGTCTGCCTGTTCTGTTCCATGCTCTGGCTCTGGTGAATTCTCTCACCCTCCCGCGCCTCTGACTGTACCCAGTGCTTGTATAAAAAATAAATAAATAAATAGAAAATAAACTGATGCCATTCACAGCAACTTGGATGGAAGTGGAAAAGATTATGCTCAATGAAATAAGTCAGAAGGAAAAAGAAATATTGGATGTTTTCACTTATAGGAGGAATATAGGGAAACCTTAAGAGACTAAAAAAAAAATAATAAATCAAAAGCTAAAATTAGCAAACAACTATAAATCAGAGACATTCTGCAGGGGAGCGGGGGAGAGGTATCAAAACGGGAAGGAAGAGCACAAGGGACTATGGTGATGGTTCACAGGTGAATTGGTGGTGGAATTTTACAGAGACTACATCTGAGAGGAGAAAGCAAATATTGTACAAAAATAAACAATGATGTAATATATATATAAATAAGTAAATTTAAATTTAAAAAAAACTGTCCCTGTGTTCAGAAGATAAGAGTTTTACTTAGAAAATCTAAGGAGTCTGTGGAACTTGAGAACTACTAGAAGAAATGAATGAATCTAACAGCATGCAGAGTTAAGATGCAAAAATCAGTTGGATATTTATAGACTAGCAGCCGTCAGTTGAAAAAAATTTTAAACTTCATTTGTTAAACAGTAATATTTAAGAATATATATAACAAAAGACATCCATAAAGTCTACTCTGAAATTCATAGAACATTAGAGAATTTAAAGATCAGCTAAATTTAATAAAGAGATATAGGCCATATTAATGGATTGGAATGTTAAAGAGTGTTTAAATTTAAATTCTAATAAAACTGATCAATACATCCAACACATTCTCAGTAAAAACTATAATCAGCTATTTTGGTAGGATATAACAAGCTGATTGTAAAATTTGAATGGAAATGCATGAAAAGAGTAGGCAAAGCAATTTTTTAAATGATAAAATAGAAGGACTTATCCTAAATGATTTCAATACTTAGAATAAAGTTACTATAATCAAGACCATTTGTTATTGGTGAAATAATAGATCTCTGGATCAATAGAACTGAGTTGGATCTTCAAATAAACCCACACATACATAATTTGTTAATTTTTACCAAGGATACCAACCTAATTCAGTGAAGGAAAGAAGATCATTTAATAATTTATGTTGATAAAACTGGCCATTCATATGAAAAAATTAGATTCTACTTTAATTTTTTAAAATTAATTCAAAATGAACCATAGACTTAAATGTAAACATAACTCTAAACTTTGCAAGAAAAAACACAGGAAAATTTATTTTGCTATCTCAAGGTACAAAATGATTCTTAGGACTCAGAAATAATGAATCAAAAATATAAAATGTTAGTTTTTAATCAAAATTTTATTTTTTAATCAAAATTTTTAATTTTTTGCTCTTGAAATGAAAAGACAGTGTATCTCTGAGGGCAAAATAATTGCAAACATATTTAAAATGACTGGTTTCTAGGTTAAAAAAGTACAACTCACTAAAATGTAGGCAAATTATGCAGTTTAAAAATGGTTTTAAGAGTTTTACTGTGATAAGGCATATCACAGTAAGGATCTATTAGTAAGTAAATAAATATGCTCAACATCATTAGTTAACAGGGAAATGCAAATTAAAATGAGAACCCTTTAATACTTCTTAATATTAATAGAATTAAAGAAATGTCAATATTTGTTAGGAGTTGCAGTGACTAGAACTGTAAAATATTACTTGTTACTTGTAAATTAGTATAGCTACTTTGGAAATGGTTTGACAGTAGCAAAAGATAAAAGTGAATAAATTGGACTTCATCAATAATTAACTAAAAACTGTGCTTCCAAAAACACTTAAAGAAGGTGAAAACCAACAGAATAGGAAAAAATATTTTAAAATCTAATCTCCAATAATGGGTTTATATCTTGAATATATAAAGATCTATTGCAAGGCATTAACAAGACAAAAAAAGTAAAAAATAGGCGAAGGATTTTAATAGATACTTATTTAAAGAAAGTATACAAATGGGACCTCCCTGGTGGCACAAGGGTTTAAGATGTAACCTATGATGTTATCCGTAGCCACTGCAGCACAAATTCAGTCCCTGACCAGGGAGCTACCCAGGTGGTATAGCAGACGTCTCCTGTCTCACCTGCTGCTCCCCTCAGCAGTGTATCTCAGCAGATCTGCCTGTTCTGTTCCCCACTGTCTCTGGTGAATCCTCTCACCCTCTGCACCATTGGTCTGTACGCCAGTTATTGTATGCATAAATAAATAAACCTTTTTTAAAAAAGAAAGTATATGACTAGTAAGCACATGAAAAGGTGCTTAACATAATTTGTCATCAAGGAAATGCAAACCAAAACCACAGGTATATACCACATCTCACTAATGTTGGTGAAAATGTGGAGAAACTAGAACTTCTTGTACATAAGTTGCTATTAGGAATATAAAATTGTTTGGCAACTATGGAAAACAGTTTGGCAGTACTAATATTGTTTAACAAACAATTCTACTCTAAGATGTATAACCTAAAAAGTTGAAAACAGACACTCAAATACATGTACAAGGATGTTTACAGCACTACTATTTACAATAGCTAAAATGTGAAAACAAGCGAAATATTCATCAATGGATGAGCGAATAAACAAACCGAGGTAGAATAACAAAATGGAATATCATTCCACCAAAAAAAAAAAAAAAAAGGAATAAAGTTGCGTATACATGCTACATTGCTGATGAGCTTAAATAACATGCTAAGTGACAGAATTCAAACACAAAAGGCCATATATTGTATACTACAATTGTATGGAATATCCAGAATGAGTAAATTCAGAGATAGAAAGTAGATTGGTTTTTGCCAGTGGTATAGAGAAGGAAACAATAAGGAATGCTTACTTAATATGGGATTTTATTTTGAAGTGATAAAAATCTTTTGCAGTTAGATATTATGGTAGTTGTACAACATTATTAATTGCTAAATGTCATTGAATTAGTCCCTTTAAAAAGTTAAATTTCATGTTTTGTGAATTAACTAAATGGCACACACATATTGAGATACCTCTACATAAAAATTAAAATGGATAAATTTAGAAAGCTTGACCATACCAACTTTGGACTTAATTTTAGAGGAATTGAAGCTGTTGATGAGAATGTCAAATTGTGAAACCACTCTGTAAAACAGTTCTACAGTTGCTTAAAAAGTTAAATATACACCCACCACATGACTTAGTCATTTGGAATGATTTGGTTTCGGAATTTACCCAAGAGAAAAGAGCATATGTCCACATAAGTGCTTGTACTAGAATGTTCATAGCAACTTTATTTGTAATAATCCCAAATTGGAAATATCTGAGATTCCCACCAACAGGTTAGTAAATAAACAAATTTTAATGTATCCATAAAATGGAATACTTTTCGGGCCTCTCTGGTGGCGCAAGGGGTTAAGACCCAGCACTATGAAGCTAACTGCAGCCACTGCAGCTTGAGTTTGATCCCCAGCCAGGGAGGTGACCCACATGGCACAGCAGACCTCTCCTGACTTGCCCTCTGCTCCCCTCAGCAGTGTATTTCAGTCAATCTGCTTGTTCTGTTCCCCACTCTGTTTCTGGTGAATCCTCTCACCCCCACACCTCTGGCCTGTACCCCAGTTCTTATATGCATAAATAAATAAATCTTAAAAAAAAGGAATACTTTTCAGTACTCTATATGGATGAAGTATTAACACACACACAATGATATTAATGAAGCTCAAAATAATTATGCGAAGAGAAGGAATCCAGGTGAATAAAAGAATACATACCATATAATTTCATTTATATAAAACTCTAAAAAATACAAACAAATCTATTGAGACAATAAATCACTGGTTGTCTAGGGCCAGGGATGGGGGCATAAAAAGGTGTTAGGATTATCGAGGGAATGAGAAAACTATGTAGGATGATGAATATATTCACATTTAGATTGTGGTGATGATTTCATAGGCATATTTGTATGTTAGGACATCAAATGGTATGTTATAGATATGTAGTTTATATGCCATACCTTAGTAATGCTCTTTAAAAATAACGGCAAGGTTATGAGAAATTGGAACCATACCACACTTACAGTGGTGATGAAAAATAGTGTTCCACTTTAGAAAACATTTTGGCACTTTCTAAAAAGATTTATCAATTCTATGACCAATTCTACAACAAAGTATTCGCCCATGAGAAATGAAAGCATATACCCACCAAAGAAATTTCACACAAAATGTTCATAGAAATATAATTCATAATAGCCAAAAGCTGGAAACAAGTCTATCATCTAATGAATGGATAAACAAAATGTGGTATGCAGTGGAATATTATTCAACCACAAAAAAAAATACTGATACTTGCTTCAATATAATTGACCCTTGGAAACATTATGCTAAGTAAAATAAGTACAAACACAAAAGAACAACTACTGTATGACTCTATTAATATGCGGTACCTAGAATAGGTAAATTCATAGAGAAAAAGTAAATAAAGGTTACTGCAGGAAGGGGAAGAAATTGGGAGTTGGTTTTTTTTTTTATGAGTACAAAATTCCTATAGGTCATGATAAAAAAAATTCTGGAACTAGAAAGTGATGATGAAATGATTGCACAATATTGGGTATGTGTTTAATGTCACTGAATTGTACAGTTAAAAATGGTTAAATCGTAAATGTATGTTGAATTTATTTTACCACAATAGAAAAAAAGCAATACATGTAACTATTGTAGCCTAATGAATAGGGGACTTTCAGTTGTGGCAGTTGAATGTGATCAGTAATTCTTCTCCACAAAAGAATAAGTATAAAAATGGAAAAATTATAGATGTTCTCACCAAAATAAGTAATTGAAGTGATTGATGTGTTAATTAGCTACATGGGGGGAGAATCTTCACAATTTATATGCATATCAAATGACACGATATACTCTTTAAACATCTTACAATTTTGAATGTCAGTAATGCCTCAGTAAACGTGCTGTTTTTTAAGTGGAAAAATAGTCAAAACGTATTTCAGGGCACTGTACATCACTCAAAAACAGACAGCACATTGAGAAATGCTTAGTCCTGAAAAACTAATGTAATTTCAGGTAATAATAGTGGGCGACTATGATCTTCTTATCTTGGAACTGTTTCTGTGCCCCACGCCCCAACTTGATGGGCAAGAATGGTAGTTTTAACAGCTTTTGACTGGAAATGGAAACTAATTTGATGTCATAGTAGTATTCAGAGATTAGGACTGAAACTACATCTTTGCCAGTTAAAATTGTCAAATTAGGTAGGAAATAATGGGGGTAGGGAGTGTAGTAACTACATTTGTTAGCCAGAATTTACAGTTTCAGGTGGGGTGAGAGGTGAATCAGCCAGAAATTTCATGAGTGACCCTGGAAGTCAAAAAGGTATATAAGGACTCAGGTAAGCTACCCAAAGGTATCTGGCTAACTGGGAAAGTGTATATATGTAAGACATTCCTAAAAGCATCTGGTAGAAAGTGACAAGGCAAAGGAAACTATAGAACTGGCTCAAACTTTGAAAATGTTTTGCAGCTCACACACAGATTGCTTGGCAAAGGGTAGAAACCTTATTAGAACAAGTTTGAATACAATCTCTGGCCAAATCATTGACTGACCACTAAATTATGCTGAAACAGAGGCAGATTTCTGAGAAGCGAGATTACAAAATAACAAAAACAGATATTTAAAAAAATGAACGAGACATTCAAGGAAGAAATGGTACCATTTCTCTATCTCTTTCAGAAGACAGATGCAGAGATAATACTTCCTAACTCATTCTGTGAGGACAGCATTACCCTAATAAAACCAGACAAATTACAAGAAAGGAAAATTGCAGATTAGTATCTCCCAGGAACATGAATACAAAAAATTTCAGGAAAATAATAAGTTAAACCCAACAATTTACAAAAAAGAATTATATACCATGACCAAGTGGGATTTATTGCAGGTTTGCAAGGTTGGATCAACATTTGAAAATCAACCAATATAATTCATTAAACCAACATATTAAAGAAGAAAATCTATATGACCATATTAATTAGAAGGAGAAAAGGAGGGCCTCCCCGGTGGCGCAGCGGTTGAGCGCTGGGTTGCGAAGCTGCCCGCGGCCTCTGCGGCGCCGGTTCGATCCCCCCGGCTGCTCCCCGGCCCACAGGAGGAGGGTCCCACATGGCGCGCGGACCTCTCCTGCCGCCCGCTGCTCCCCTCAGCGGTGTGCTTCGGTCCTTCTGCCTGCTCTGCTCCCTGCTCTGGCTCTGGTGAATTCTCTCGCCCTCCCGCGCTTCTGACTGTACCCAGTGCTTGTATAAACAAAACAAACAAACAAATAAAATAAATAAATAAAACATGCCTCTATAAAAAAAAAAATTTAAAAAAAAAAAAAAAAAAAAAAAAAAGAAGGAGAAAAGGAATTTGCCACAATCCAAAACCCACTTATTAAAAAAAAAATTCATCAAAGACAAACTAGGAATAGAAAGGAACTTCCTCAACTTGATAAAGAACATTTAAAAATTCTTCTTAGGGCATATATAAATAATCATGAAAAGAATATTAGTTAGAAGTATGAGTATTAAAAGCCTACCTGGGCCTCCCCGGTGGCGCAGTGGTTGAGCGTTGGGTTGCGAAGCTGCCCACAGCCTCTGCAGCACCAGTTCGATCCCCGGCCGCTGGGTGAGGTTCCCACATGGAGCGCAGACCTCTCCTGCCATCTGCTGCTCCCCTCAGCAGTGTGTTTCGTCAGTCTGCCTGCTCTACTCTCACCTCTGGCTCTGGCAAATTCTCTCACCCTCCTGTGCTTCTGGCTGTACCCAGTGCTTGTATAAATAAATAAATAAATCTTTAAAAATAAAAAAAATAAATAAAAAAAAGCCTACCTGGTGAATCTTAGGTGGAAATGAGGAACAAGTTTTTGGAAACGAGGAAAAGCAGTTCTTTTTATAAAGTGACAGAGAACTTGACTGAATTATGTTTTCTTGTTTTATAGAAGTTAGAACTTGTGAAAATGAAATTGGATATTTAACACAGGAGCTATCTAAGCCAAGCATTAAAGCTGTGGCTGGAGTCCTTGTTTGTAGTAAAATATAACAGGAGGGAGAGGAATTGAAGGCAGAATTGTTAAGTGAAAAAGAAACAGAATTTGGAGAAAATTTCCAGCCTATCCATGTTGCAAAAAATGAAAAGTTTATTCTGAAGACAAGTGGTTGAACAACCATTTGATAAAGAGACTCTGGTGCAACTCATGGATTTAATCAGCTGGTTCAGCAACAGAGACATGATTACACCAGCTGTGATCTTGTCAGTTTGAGCTAAAGGGTACCAAGAAAGTGTGATGGAATGAAGGATGGCTGCCAGACTTCTTGGTTTCTCTAAGACCATGCATCTATTCAGCTGCAAATGTGTGCTTTTCTAAAAGAAAAAGACTCAAGGAGACTCAGAAATCATCAGGGCTGACACTCCCACTATAGGCAGAGGGATCAAAATTGTTTCCTACTCAATTTTAGATGGAGGGGTTGAAGAGAGCCATGAAGTCAGAATTGCCCTGATACAGACATCCCAGTAGACCTAAGAGATGGGATATTAAGCCAAAGAGGATTGTTCTCAAGCCTAAAATCTAATGAAACTTACTTTGCTAGGTTTTTACTTGCTTGGGGTCACCTCTTTATTTCTCCCTTTTGGAATAAGTTTTCCATGTTTTGACAAAAGTTTGTAAATGTTACAGTAATTTTTTCCATAATTATTAAGAAAAGTTTGCATGCTTTGCACAGTAATGTGGGGCTGTAAAAATGATTGCTTATCTAAGTTAAAACTGCCCCCAAACTAATAATATTTTAAAATTAATATTTTTATTTAATTGTAGTCAAAGACATTAGAACTTAAGAATAGTAAATATAAATTAAAGTTTTTATTTAATTAAATTTTTTAAAAGATTTATTTATTTATTTATACAAGCACTGGGTACAGTCAGACGCACAGGAGGGTGAGAGAATTCACCAAAGCCAGAGCAGGGAACAGAACAGGCAGACTGACGAAATACACTGCTGAGGGGAGCAGCGGGTGCTACAGGAGAGGTCTTTGTGCCACGTGGGACCCTCGCCAGAGGCCAGGCATTGAACCAGCGCTGCAGAGGCCGCGGGCGGCTTCTCAGCCCAGTGTTCAACCACCGCGCCACCAGCAAGGCCCTATTTAATTAAATTAAAAAGCTTTGAAAAAAATCAGAATAATACAAAAGAAGAGACAGGTAAAAAAAAATTATATGTAAAATAATTTCCTATAAGAAACACTGAGATTTTTTTCTTTTTTAAAGATTTATTTATTCATGCATACAAGAACCGGGATACAGGCCAGATATGTGGGAGGTCTACTGCGCCATGTGGATGGATATCTCCCTGGCTCTCTGGGATTGAACCCCTGCTGCAGAGGCTGTGGACAGTTTCACAGTGCTGCGCTCAACCACCTGCGCCACCAGAGAGGCCCCTGAGTTTTTTCCTAATGTTTTATTCTATATATTGAGACTTTCAATTACTACTACTCATTAATGAGTTTGATATATTTAACGAATCATTCAGTAAATTGATTGTTAGCTTTTAGTAAATTGATTTTTGTTCATGTGACCTGATCCCTAAAAGATCCTAACTACTTGATGAAGACTGGAAATTAATTGAGCCCAACTTTCTGCATTCTCTCTATATAAATTAATGTTAATTTTAGATCCTGAGGACCAAAACTGGAGTTAATACTCCTTCCTCTCTGTTATAGCACATATCCAATCCATCAACAGCCCTATCTTCAAAATATATTCAGAATCTGACCATTTTCTACTATTTCAATCACTACCATCAATTCTAAACCTAGTATTATTATCCCTTGTTTGGATTTTTTTTTTTTATCAGTCTTCTATATGGTCTCCTACCTTCCATTGCTTCCTATGCTCTGTTCTACTAGTGAAGCCAGAGAGATCATTCTAAGGTAAATAAGGCTTTGCCATTTCTTTGCTCAAAACTTCTTAGTGATTTCTAATTCAGGGAAAAAGACCCAGCTTGTATTACCTTGTTTCTAGGTAGTTTGTGGTCTTTTGTTTGGAGTTTCAGAGGATAATTTCTATTAGACTATCTCTCTTCAATGAAAAATGGGAAATACAATGGTTATAAGTATATTTTGGGGGGGGTCATAAAATATTTTGAATTCATTTGGGCAAATTTAAATAAAACCTAATGACATTTTTGGTCAACTAGTTTAGTAAAATAATAAAAACTTCTCAGGACAAGCATAAAATAATGTTTTCATGTGTTTTTGTAAGTGTTAAAACACTGAGGAAATATTAATTCAAATTTGCACTCCTCAGAGCAAAAATATATAAAAAGCACAAAGTTGCTAAGTTTATAAAACCAGCAGCAAAATAATAAGTATATCTGTGGAGAGAAAACAGAATCAACTATTGGCAAAATTCCTTTAATGTGATACTTTTGGACACTAATATAGTTGATATACTACTATGTTTGAGTACAATTTTCTCTAGCATGCTCATGCTAATAGATACTTAGCTTTACAGGTCGGTGAAAAGTGTTTGAAGTATATGAGTAGACTTTTTTAAACTATGTGCAGTTTACATGTGAGAGAGAAGTGTTTGATAATTTTTTATTTGGACATTCCAAATCCATGCTAATGAGGAAGAGATTAAAAATTATTTCATGATTATTTTGTGAGCTGAAAAAGGTGTGTTAGAATATGTGCTATGGGACAAGGAAGAACATTACTACACTAGTTAAAAGAGTTGACACTGGAATATTATTTCTCACATTGCATTATTCCCAGAACACAACTGTCTGTAAACAATGTGAACTCTGATCTTCATTTTTTTTAAAAAGATTTATTTATTTATGCATACAGGAGCTGGGGTACAGATCAGAGATATGGGGGTGAAGAGTATTCACCAGAGACAGAGTAGGGAGCAGAACTGGCAGACTGACAGAAATACACTGCTGAGGGGAACAGCGGGCGAGTCAGGAGAGGTCTGCTGCACCATGCGGGTTGCTCCCTGGCCGGCTGGGGATCGAACTCGTGCTGCAGAGGCTGCGGATTGCTTCACAGTGCGGTGCTTAACCCCTTGCACCTGCAGGGAGGCCCTTCATTCGGTTTTTAAAGAAAGTCGTGAAAATTGTGGTTATGATCGAATTTTGGTCCTTGAGTGTATGTTTTTCAAAATGTTGTGAAAATAAATGAGCAGTGAATGTAAAAGTGCTTATCCAACTTGAAATATGCTGTCAAGAAGGAAGTTAGTCATATGAGTTTTTGAAATTAGATATGAGATAAAAGTATTTGTTCATGTCCCCCAAACAGACAATTTCTGTGATTTCTGAAGTTCTAGTCCAAATGGC
Source organism: Talpa occidentalis (assembly GCF_014898055.3). NCBI lineage: Eukaryota > Metazoa > Chordata > Mammalia > Eulipotyphla > Talpidae > Talpa > Talpa occidentalis. The sequence goes on along the minus strand of NW_023603184.1, from coordinate 92,447,919 downwards.
ATTGATCAGTACCTTGAATAGTTTGAAACTGTCTTCTAGGGCCAAATTATTAAAAATTTTAATAGTGAAAATAATATATCAGCACAAACTTTAGTGCAAAGAAGGCTTAATAATCACTATTAAATGGACTCTAACACAATTTAGGACATGCATCATCCATCCCACATCCCCACCCACAAAAATAATTATTCTTAATATGCACTCATTTTACTTTGAGTGTTTAACACATTGTATCAGATATTTTGTTGTGTTACATCCCAATTGGATGGTACACTCTTTAAGAGCTAGTGATTATGATCTTTGCCACCAGAAGTATGCTGATAAATCTTTAAAAACAACTTTTTGGGAATATATATGTATGCCTACACATGCACACAATTAAGCAAAAACATACATAATAAGCAGACAATTTATAAATAAAAATATATAGTAAAAATTCTTATAGTCAATTGATTGTCTCAGAATGTTTTTGCTAAACACCTGTGTTTGTAGCCAACCTGTATTTGTAATTGATGGAGAATATAGTTCTGACCTAAATGGTCATTGATATTTTTGTTTAATGAATCAGATGAAAATGAAATGACTTTACTTTTTTCATCAGTGATGTGAGTGAATTCTTGCTAACTTAATAGTTTTCAAATACTGGAAGATTATTTTCCCCCATTTTTTCCTGCAATTTCAGTATAACACTTTAATTTGCATCACCATTTTCCCATCATTTTCTTAAATGTGACTATCAACAGCACATTGACTTATGCCCTGATTTTATATTGTTTGCCATTTTCCAAGGTGTAAACATTCCCACCATAGTCAATTTCAAGCTACCAATTTAACATCACTGAAAATAGAGTTGGGAAAAGATGGGCAGTAGCACTCCATTGGACATAGTTGTACTACAATGGACATAAATAACCTCCAGCATGGTAAAATAAGAAATTATGAATTTTGAGTATTTACTTGTTTTTAATGTAATTTATCTTAAGTTTGAAAATATTTGTTTTTGTTAATAATTGTGTTTAACAACCAGCTTGCAAAAATTCCTGAAAATCTAATATTTTACTGATGAGCTGGTATGGGTAGGATTCAGCACATTGCTGCCCCTTGAGGTAGGGCTATGTGGGGTCTACACAGCCCTATGTGACTGATATGGATGAGTAACAGTATTAAATTGAGTTAATTCAATCAACCTAATTATATTCTTCATTATGCCTTTGGCTTTCATCAAGGATTACTATAGGAAAGACCATACAAATGATGTCTATGCATTTGCTATAAAATTACTTCAAAAACTTTGATATGTTACTCCAATGTTTTAAGTTTGCCTTAATGAATTAAGTTTCCTTACTTACCAGATCATATTGCCTCTTTTCTCTGCATTAAAATTCACCAGCAAATTGTATGCTTGATCACAATAACTTAGCATTATCTAATAACATTTTTGAAAAGTGAAATCTGATGTTGTAATCTTCATAAATATGTATATATGTATAGACATGCATGCATACATATACATACAAAAATAGTTACAAATTTGGTTTCCCAAGGTACATTTGATAGGAAATATTAAATAAATCCTTAACTTGTTTGCTATATCTATTAAAATCATGAGTTGGTTCCCTGCATTTTTCAAAGGTAAACAATGAGGTTGGTTTTTAAAAATTCATTATAAACTTACATACTAAAATGTATTAATGTTTGAATCCATTTTATTTTTAACAGTGTTCAGATTGCCTCACCTTTAGCTAGTGGGAGCCACTTCAGGTTGGCCTTTTCAAGGTGACTTTCAAATCCTTTTGACATGACCCCAATCTTTTAGCTTCCAGGCTTAATGGTATGACAAGCTGATGTACTTATCTTGCATATTTCCTGACCCAAACCTGGAATCAGCCTTTGCTTCAAAGAATTCTTTTCACTGGTAATGGTGTTTAGATACCATAAACTGGGTACACAGGCATGTGCTTGTTATAGCGACAGTCTCTAGTTTTTGACATTTACAGTGGGCAGAACTGAGAAATGCCTGCTTTAAACATAAATATGTAAGGAGTTCATTTTAATACATCTAGTTCATATTTAGGATCACAGAGTCTTTATGTAATTCATTGATTTTACATGTTTCTTTTTTAGTCCCACACCAAAAATTAGTTATCAAACGCCAACTTAAATACTACAGGACCACCACCAATAGTGCCACAAAAATATGGCTAGCGATAACAATTTCATTTCTTGTTTTTGCTGTTTTAAAGTTCTTTTTCTTAGTTTATATCCTAAGAGAGATATATTATTAAATTACTATTTGTGGTGATTTTTAAAAAGTTATCTTCAAAATCACTTGCAATGTTCCTCTCTATTGTTATACCACCAATTCCATATGTAATTAAGTTCATTTATTTCATCTACTTTTTATTTTGATGGAATTGCTTTTTACATTTGCTTTTTTAAATTATGTAAATTATTTATATGGTTCTCAAATTGAATCTACAAAACAAGTTGTATGAGAATTCTTCCTGCTATTCTGTTTTTACTATCTGTTCTCTCCTTATATGTAATCTTGTTTTTTACGGCTTTGATTTTTCCTTTCATTTAAGCAAATGGGTAAATAAACAAATGGTAGCAGACTGTACATATTCTTCTCCACCTTGCATTTTTTGTTTAGCAATACATACTGGAATTTTCTATAAAATACTTTATATTATATATATTCCTCATTCCTTTTTAAAAATTGCATAGTATTCCACTGCATAGTATACCATAATTAATTCCACTATTTCCCTATGATCAACATTTAGGTTATTTCTTTGATGCTTTGATGAATAACTTATTATGTTTTTTTTTTTTTTTTGCAAGTGTTGGGTAGACTCTTGAAGCAGAATTTGCTAGCCCCCCCCCAAAAAAAAATGCATGTATAATTTCATTAAATATTGTCAAATTCCTTCTTGTTAGGATTTGTTCACTTTTCATTCCAACAAATATTACTGGAGATTGTCCCTTCCACATAAAGCTACCCTAAATATGGCTATGTTCTGAAACTTAAGATTTTTACCTATTTGTTAGGTGAAAAATAGTATCTCAGTGATTTGCATTTATCTTATGAACAGGTTGAGAATGTTTCTTTTAAGGGGCATTTGCATTTTTTTTTCTGTAAAATGTCTGTTCATATCTCTTGCCATTTTTTCTATCAGGGTGTTAGTCTTATTTTTAGATACTCAATACAGAGTTGTTAATTTGTATGTTACAATTTTTTTTTTCATTTTCTCATTATTGTTTACATTTTGTTTGAGGTATTTTTTTTTCTTTCCTTGGTCATACAAAAGCTTTTCATTTTTTACATGTTGGGATTTATCGGTATTTCATTTTTTACCAGTTTTGATTATTACTAGGACTGTTTTCCTACTCTCCACTTACAGGGAATTGACCCATAATTTCTCCTAGTACTTTTGTGGTTCAAATGCTTATGTTTAAATATATAATCTCTTTGAAATTTATTTTTGGAACAGATCTAAATTCATCTTTTTTCTTATGACTATCCAGTTATTCCAACACTACTAATTAAAGAGTCCATCTCTTCCTCGCTGCTGTCAAATACAGTTTTTAGTTATGTTAAATTTCCATTTGCATTTGGGTCAATTTCTCAATTTTATATTGCATTTTATTGGTCTTTTTTTTTTTACAGGTTTCATTACCAACTGTTAAATTATGAAGAATTTATAACATCTTAATATCTGATGTGACATATCCCTCCCATTCTCAGTGCTCATCGTTTTCAAAGTTTTCTGGGCTTTGTTCTCACACCATCTCCATGAACTTTGCAGTTTGTTTTTTTGTAATAGTTTCTTAATCAGGAATGTTTATCAGAAGCACCTTCAGAGTTTAAAAAATAATACCCAAGAAATATTTGTACCTCACCCCAGACCTATTGAATCTGAGATTTTGGGAATGCTTTTCAGCTGATTCTAATCATCCCATTTTAAAAAGAAAATGACCTATAAAGCATAAACTCAAGTTGGAATTCCAGACTACCTTAAGATTTCCCACCTATGTACTCTTAAACTTAGTGAACCCTTGGATTTACCCATTTACCTAAACTAGAAATCTCTTTAATCTTCTATCAGTCCTTCATTTCCCAAAACTGTTTTTTACAGTCATCAAACCAACATTTTACCTAAAAAGTAACTGGCTTTATACTTGGAGTGCCACTGTTCTTTACCTTCTTTCTGATGAGCTGTTAAGCAATCTCTTTATATTATTATCTGTTTGTACTGTTAACACAGTTATTCCCTAAATCAGGTCTGTCATGTTTGCTAAATTTTGTTGGTGACCACCCTACCAGACATGATACATTTGGCCTTTCACTTTCGGGTCCCAGCCTCCTTTTCTTCCTTTGTCCCTTTTATTCCATACCATACATTGAACATTCCTCTTATATTGAATCCTCAGTATTGGTGGACACTAGTAGCTCTTTGTATTTAAGCATATGGTTTCTCTTACTTAGAATCCATCACCCACTCCTCCCCGCTCCTGCTTTTTTTTTGGGGGGGGGGCGGGGGGTGAGCACTCAATATTTGAGATGTAGTTCAAATGGCATCTCTAATAAAATCTTTCTTTTAGTTTCCATCAGAATTAGTTGTCCCATCCCCTTCATTTTTATAGAAATTTACTTTTTGTATCTTTATAACGTTATTTATGTGAGTCTCTAACCTCTGAGGAATTTCACACTTTCAATATCAACCAGAATGTGAGTTTTTCCAGCCTCGAACAGAGTGCATAGCATAAAGCAAGCACTCAATGTTTGTTCAATGAATGAAAACAAATAAAGCTTCATTAGTCTGTACCAATTGAAACAGAAATAAGACATGACAGTGGCCAGCTTATTCTATTGAGATCTCATTCATTTAGCTTTTTGCAGTCTGCCTTCTTAGACTTTGTTCTCTGAACATGGTAATTCTTTACTTTTTAAAAACCTATGTACAGCACCTATAGTAGTAAATTATATATCTATGTACCATTATCTTTTTATCTGTTTAAGAAGTTCTGTCTTGGTTCTAAAAATAGATGCAGGGCCTCCCTGGTGGTGCAGTGGGTTAAGCGCAGCGCTGTGAAGCTGTCTGCAGCTTCTGCAGCGTGGACTTGATTCCCGGCCGGCCAGGGAGATACCCACATGGCGAAGCAGACCTCTCCTGTCTCACCTGCTGCTCCCCTCAGCAGTGTTTTCAGTCCGTCTGCCTGTTCTGCTCCCCTCTGTCTCTGGTGAATTCTCTCAATCTCCCGTGCCTCTGGCCTGTACCCCAGTTCTTGTATAAATAAAAATAAATCTTAAAAAAAAATAAAAATAGGTGCTGCTTTAAAAATAAAGTGCAACAATTTAGTCTATAGTGGTGGCATAATTGGTATATGGGGTAGGTATATATCATATGTAGAATTAAAAAATAATTATCCAGGGCCTCCCCGGTGGCGCAGCGGTTGAGCGCTGGGTTGCGAAGCTGCCCGCAGCCTCTGTGGCGCCGGTTCGATCCCCGGCTGCTCCCCGGCCGCCGGAGGAGGGTCCCACATGGCGCGCAGACCTCTCCTGCCGCCCGCTGCTCCCCTCAGCAGTGTACTTTGGCCCTTCTGCCTGCTCTGCTCCCCGCTCTGGCTCTGGTGAATTCTCTCACCCTCCCGCACTTCTGACTGTACCCAGTGCATGTATAAAAACAAAACAAACAAATAAACAAATAAATAAATAAAACATGCCTCTATTAAAAAAAAATTAAAAAAAATAATTATCCACAGCAATATTGGAAAATATGTTTAATCATTAAACTCATTTATAATTCTGTACTCAAGTAAGCACTAATTTAAATGATGATCTTAGGTAGAAGACTGTATGGGGGCCAAATTATTTTATATAAGTATAGGAATAGTTTTTTCTTTTTTTTCCCTCAACTCTATGACAATTAGTAATCTCTGAAATGATCAAATATCAGAATATGTAAAAAGGGAAGGAATCATTAAAAATAATTTGGGCACAACTTCTTTGTATAAGGCATTAAATATTGGAATAATCCAGTTTAAAATGTCTAGTGTACCCTTATTAAAAATCATTTAAAAATATGGAATTGGATATGTTTGATTTACAAAATAGCACATTCAAAGATAGAATTTAATATGAAAATGAACACTTATTGAAATATAGAAAATAATCTTGAATTTTAGATATTAACCTTTTTCACTTACCAACTACTGTTGATTTCCATTAATTGCATTCCATCTTTGAGAATGTTACAAAAATATTTTCCAAATTATATGTATGAAGAGCCCTTGATGATAAAGAAAATATGGTTTAAAAGACATTAAATTCAACTTTTTTCATTATCACTACTTTTATCCTTTATCCCAAACTCTTGGAGGACACTGAGGTTTATTTTGTTATACAAATTACCTCATTCAGCCAAGAAAAAGACAACTTTATGTTGTATATGGCTTTAACTTGAAATTATTTTTATGTACTCCTTGAAAACTTTTTTGAAGTATGGTTCTATAATCACCCAGGAAAATGATAGCAAGTTTTAATGAGTTTTTATATGTTAATCACTTTCATTACAAGTGTATCCTTTTCTCTGTTGATTTAGGCATATAAACTTTAAATTAAAAAATGAATTTTATTATGTTAATCCCCTTCCCCCCAAGTTTCTTTTCTTAAAACCAGGTGATGTAAATTACATATCCTTATGAAACCTATTGTTTGGATAACCAATGAATGTACTATTTTCAAACCCAATATTTCAAAATATTATTACAACCAAAAATTAAGCCATGCTTTGCAGATTATTCAAACTATTTAAATAAAACATATAGCCTTATAGTTATTTAAGTTATTCAAGTGTGCTACTTAATTTCAAGAGAAATACTTTAAGAGAATTCTTCATAAAAACTGAGATAACTTGAAATTAGCCCTTTTTTCTTATTGTTCCAAAATATTTTTAACAGAAAATGCTACTGATGAGGCAAAGTGTTTGAAATAATACCATAAAACTTTACATAAAGAAATTTCAGTAAATTGTCTTGTTTACTTCCAAACATTTAAAATCATAAACACTTTGAGTAATAACCACTATTATATAAAAATAAATGAATGTTTTGGATGTTATATTGGACAGAAAATTTAAATTCTACCATTCACACTGATATTTTAAGCTTTATTTTTCTTCTAGAACATTATTAGTAAATTTTGAGTCTATAGAACTGTTGACCCAGTCATACATGTACATAGCTTGGCCTCTCAGTTAATTAAATATGAGTTAATAATATATTATAAGGAAATTATTGTCCTTATTACAGTTATTAGGTAGTTACTCAAATTATAGCTTCAAAGGAATGCAAAGCATGGAAAACTCAGGATTAAATTATGCATTTGAACCTTAGGCCAGCTTTTACTGTAGAGACAGTTTTCTGCTAAGAGAGAAATTGTATGTCATTGAAATTAAATGCTTTTCTGGGGATGGAAGGTTCCAGTTTTTAATGAAATTACTGAGTGTGGTGTAGTGAAATGATTAAAATCTGTATTCCGGGAATGTGGCAGGGAAAAAAAATCAATAAGTGCTAGCACAGCTTTGCTGCTCAATGTGAATCCTGAGAATGAAATAAACTACTACAAAAATAATAATTAAAAACATATCAGCACATTAATTTATTTAGCATCAGTCTCCTGAGACATCATCTTCACTAATTTTTAGCATACATTTTACTATGTAATGAGCAGTCTTCTTTTCAGATATCCCTATTAGACAGGCAGTATTTCTGCCCTTCCCCCAGTGCTCCTGCATTGCAATCATTGTACTTGCACTTATTATGTTACAAATGACCGAGGTAAGGCTGACATTCTCAGTGCATGCAAAAAGACCTAGTCTGCCAAGCTTTTTTTTTTTTCCCTAATGAAGCAGCTTTGTGAAATCTCCCCATGTGTTAATACTAATGAAGATCCTCCAGCACAATTAAAATCACAGCCAGTGGCTGAAGAGGAAACATAAAATAATAGTGCCTTTTAAGATACATTTATCCACATACATGTGGATATGTGCAAAATATACATATATGGTCAAATTATTTCTATAGCTTGTTTTTCATCCATCCTAACAAATGATGCAGTTTTCAATTATATGAACGTTGAGACTTATATTGTGTTCCACGAAGGGTAAAAACACTACTTAACTGGAAAAAAAATATATATATAGCTTCTTGGGTAATAAAGCGTCAAGGCTTTTTTTAAAAATCATTTTTTAGGAAGCTCTGGTATAGCGTGGGAGGACGAAATAAACTTGATTGGTTTCAGGATGTTGGGGTTGGGTGGGGGAATGGAAGAATAGAAACCAGAAAGTTGGAAAGAGCTTTGAAGGGTTAGAAAAATAGCGTAGCTCATATGTAGTTTAAAGATGGAGCGATAGGCTCCCCGTCTTAACTTGATTTCTTAAAAAGTGTTCAGTTCCTGCAATTATCTATACCCCCACCCCGTTTTTGACCTCTCAGAAATTGGGGGTAAACCTTTTACAATTTTGCCATAACTTTAGAACGATTTACTATTTTAACGTGTTTTATATAAATTTTCATTCCGTGCACAAACATTACAGCCAGCTTAATTTGCCCGTGCTAGGGCAGTAGCGATTTATTCTGAGACCATCTTGCGTCCTGGTTCTTATTTTATTTTGAGTTCTAAACATCCACGAATTCTTGGCTTATTCATTTTGTTGGCTGATAGACTTGAGCCGATTTCTGAGTTTACGGATAAAAAGTTTAGGTGGAAATGGTGAACCTATACTCCCTATTCGCCAGCTTACCTTTTTTTTTTTTTTTTTTTTTTAAAAATTATGTTTCAGTCCCTACGTTCTGTCCTCTCTAGTTTTAAAAGCAAAGCAAACCACTTAAGTTTCTGAACTTTTTCCCTGGGACGAGGAACGTTGCAAACTCAAAGCGACAGTATTCTTGGAAGGAAGAAGTAACCCCCCCTCCCTTGGCTCCTTTAGGAGCTGATAGGTCATTTATTACTGGAACTGAAATGGTATAAACAATTCTCTCTCTTTTTCCCCTTGTTAACAGCAACTTTCATTGTTAGAGAGAGGAGAGAGAGAGAAGCCTTGCTGGTTGACGTCACTTGGTTCATGAAGCTTCGCCTAGAAGTGAAGCTGTTGAACAAACCTTGAGAAGAATCATCTCCTGCTTCAATCTGCTGCTGGATAGGAACTAATCAGAGGGCGAGCGAGCGGCGGAAGACGGAGACGGAGGGAGGCGAGGGCTTTCCCGATCACAAATCTCACCTCCACGCCCACTCTTTATACTTTTCTTGCAAAAATAATACTAGAAATAAGGAGGCGGCGGGCTTTCCAAAAACAAAACAAAACAAAAAACAAACAAAAAAAAATCGTAACCTTCAGCCATCTGGGGAAGGCAGAATCCCTTCTACCGCAACTCTCACTTCGAAAGTAAAGGTGAGTTTCAAATCCCCGGGTGTGAGGGGTGCGGGTGAACCTGAAAACTCCAACTGTTGTACGACCGGTTGCAACCGAAAAGGAGAAAACTGGGCTCCTGCGGGCCGGGGAGACCCGGAGCGGCTCCTCCCGGGGCGCCCGCCCGCCGCCGGCCGCCGCTCGCCCTCGCCGGCCGCCGAGCCTCTTTGTTGTGCTGCCGGGAGGGCTGGGGTGCGCGCGGCGTCCCGAGTGCAGTTTGGGGGGGAGGAGGGCGCGGAGATGCGCGGTCCTGGGTGGGAGGTGGGGGGGTGCGGTCTCAGGAGAACATAAACTTTATTCCTAGCTGCCAGTGCGGGACTTCGATGGAGCAGGGCCGCGGCCGAGCCTTCCCGAGCGCGGGCAGCTCTGCGGCCGCGACCCGCCGCCTTTGTGCCGCCCCGGGCTGCGCGTCCCCCGCTCCCCTCGGCGCCGCCCGCCCGGGCCGCCGCCGCCAGATTTGCGCCTTAAAAGCAAGCCCAGGCGCCGTTGAGATCGTCGTCCCTAACCCGGGATTACCCACTTCCCTCCCCCCACCCCTTCCACGCAGGGTAGTTTTCAGATTGCCACCCCCGGCCCCGGCCCCGGCCCCGGCCGCCTCCCGCTGCCCTTCTTTGCCTCCGCCCCCTCTTCCTCGCTGGCAGGACTGTTGAGCTTCGCCTCCCACCCCCACTCCCAGTGCGGGCCTCTTTTGCTAGCTCTCCTCACAGCTGAGGGCTCTGGAGTTTACGGGGAGAGAGCTGGGGGTTTCGGTGCAGGGGCAGGTGGGGCTGAGCGGAGAGCCGGATACCTGGGAAGAGCTGTCCGCGCGCGGCGGGGCTGGAGGAGCCGGGGCTGTCCTCGCAGTCACGTCCGCGAGCCGGCTCCCACCCGGCGGCTCTTCCCCGGGAACGACCTCCAGCCCGCAACTCTTCTCCGCTCTTTCAGTCGTCTTGTTGCTCCCCTCCCCCCATTCCCTTTCGCGGCTCCTTTCTCCTTTAAAGTAGTTCCACGAACCCCAGAATTGGGATTTGGGAAAGGAAGTATCTGGAGAGGCAGAGCTGGCTTTGCTGTTGGGGAGATTTTCCTTCTTTTCTTTCCTGCTGTATTTATCTTTTGTGTGTTGCTTCCTTATAAAGAGAGAAGCAGCTGCAGCCCTTGGCCGAGTTGTTGAAATTTATCCCTTTGTGTATATTACAATATCCTCCATTTTTTTCCCTGCCCTCTAAACAACAAGCGTTTCGCCATCTTGGGCAATTTTTATTCCCAAGTCTCTCTCTCTCTCTCTCTCTCTTTTTAAATATATATTTTTGAGAAAGGGAAATAAGCCTTAGAAAGGCGAAAAGTGTATCTGGATAAAACTCAAAGTTTAGGGAATGTTCAGGGGGCCTGGTGACGTCATGCAAAGTTTATTGAGAAAATTTTTCCAACAGTAAATTTGTCTCAAAAAAATTTTTTTTCCTGTTGTAAAGGACCATGTAATTTACAGGTCAGCAATAAGTTATGCCACTTATTTTTGTGTTTTCTGCTCACAATATGAACCCTCCGCCTCTACATATTTTATGTTTGGTAACAGGTGGAAAATTATGTGTAAAAATAAATAGTGTAAACTTTACAGTGTCATTTGTCTACGTGTTTATTCTTTAAATGTCTCAAATGTTATTTTTAATCAGCATATTCATTTTCTCTACTTTCTGCTGTGGATTTTTCTTTAATCAGCTTGGTTAACGTTTATGTAAACTTATTTTAGAATACCTAGCTTCCCTCTTGTAACTTAAATGTCCTGTTTTTTCTTCTATGTATTGTTTTACAGTTTGAAAAGATACAAATGCTGACAATAATTTGGAAATATCAAGTACTTTGAAATTTTATAGTAGATATTAAGTCAAGCTATTGGCAAAAATGTCACTAGTACTTAAAAGGCAGGATTGATTTTTAAATATACAACTTCTAGCAGTAAAGTCTTTGTCAGCCATTATAAAAAGATAAACAATAAAAGCTAGTGTTTTAATTTGTTGGTCTAAAATAGTTTTTCATCTCAGAAGTTTGGCTGGTCACATGACCAAACTCAATGCTACACTGACTAGTATATAAATAAGGGGCACTGTAAATTGAATGAGAAAGTAGAATTCTGTCTCCTGTAGTTATTTTCAGTCATCATATTTACCTCTTTTCTAACAAGGACGTGAAACTGTATTTAATTTGCATTCTCTTTGTCTACTGGGTGTGTGTGTGGGAGCTTTGACTACAATTAACTAAAAAAAAAAAAAAAAAGAAAAAAGCTAATAGGAACAATTCTGAATACACTGAAAAGGTTTGTCTAACACAAAACTTACCTTGTATGTGGTGTGTTTTTATCTGGGTAGCAGTCTTCTTTGGTGTTATCTGGTATGCGGTTTATCTAGAAATTTGCTTTATGTAAAAAACTATATGGAAAACTTGACTGAATTGAATGTCTGCCATTTATGTGAATTGTAGGTAGGTGAAAAATGTTTAAATAGTTAAAAGCACATAGAACAGATGGTTCTAAATTATACATGCAACAAAGGACTGGAAGATTTGGCAGATTATAAATTGCAAGCAACAGAGGATAAGCAGTTTAAGAAAATGGTAGTTAAGTACATTTGATGTCTCACACCTATTGTAAACACTGTACATATTATTGTCACTGTGCTGCATAATCAATAATTTAGACAACATGTGACACTTATAAGTTTCAGGTAGAAGAAAGTAAGATTTTTACAGAAGTTTGAAAAGATTTGTTGAACGTAAAATTATATTATGCCAATGATGGCCAGTAAGTTTTTTGTTTGTTTTTCGGAAATCAAATGGTCAGCTTAAAAACAGGAAGTTATTTATGAGATCTTAATATCGCTTTATTAATATAATGGCTTGGAGAGAAGTAGGAGTAGGTACATGTTTTAAAATCCAGGTAATAGTATCTCTACTAATCTTACATGTTAAACGTGACTAACTTTTAACATCATTTTATTCTTTCAAACACTGCTGAAAAGTATTCGTAAATCATTGAGTCTTGGAAATGCAGTTATTAGAATACTGTTGTCGTCATCTAAATACTTATTAATTGAAGGAAGGATATGTTTTAGTATTATTTTAATTTTGTATATAGCATAATTTTACTCTCAATTTCTTAAATGTAGAGGTTTTTATGTAGTTCTTGCCTTTCTAAAAGACTGAGTAATTATATTCGGCATTTTTAAAAGACTTAGAATAACAAAGTATTCAATTTGGCAGAAATTTGTTTTTATTTTTATAAGCCATTTATTTAAAATGCATGTAAGTCTGTAATGGAAACCTTGGAATTTTAATTCTGTTGCCCTTTCTCCCATTTCTTTGTTTGCATGTTTATTATAGAATTGCAGTGTAAAGGAGCAGATGTTTTGCCAAACATCCTGATGTGTTGCTTTTTCTTATGGGAGTGCATAACTGTTCCTTCTGATGCATCAACTTGACAGCTGGTTGATTTCATGGAGCTGCTAAGAAGCCATTAGTGGTGTCATTGAATTGAAACAGAACAGTCACTCCCAGCTTGAACTGCAATTGTTAATGTCTTTGTTGCTACTTTTGTGTTACTATACAAGATGTAGAATATCACACTTGCGTGGAAGTTCATGGTTTCTGTCTTATCTCCTTGAATTAGTGAAAGTATGTGTTAGAGCTTGATTACTATTAGATTTAAAAATTTCTTAAAGAAAGATTTTAAGTTGCGCTTTCTGAAATTTTGATGTTGTCCTAGATAGAACTACCACCAGGATAATATAGCACAAACAAAGTAATGTGATTTTGACCCCTTGATGAAAATATGTCATCAAGGTTTAATGATTTTTAATCTACTTGGTATCCTGAGGGATTAATTAAATCACCTAGTTAGGTATTTTTAAAGGTTTTTGCTTATGTAAAATTGAAATTTTCATACTACGGATTTAAAAAGTTCTGTGCATTATTTAATAAATGTTAACTAATTTGATTAAATATTTCTTCAAGCATTTGTTGCAGAAGATAATCAGATCAGGAAAGAATCATTGAGGACATGGGTCGTTTTGTGTTTACTTTTCCTTATAAAGTGGCCAAGATTTTAAATAATTCGCTACTAATCAATAACTTAACATTTAAAAAAATTGAAATTGTATTTTAATTTTACTGATAGTCTATTTGTAGTCTAAAGTATCAAACTTTGGTGCTAAAATGGCATCAGATCATCCCATTGGTGTGTAAGTGTTCTCTTCTTTTTCTAATTATTTGGGTTTTTTTGAGGGGTGGGGAGAGGGGAGATAATGAGGAAAGAAGAATTAAAGGGGTGATAATCTCAACAGGGAAAAAAATTCAAAGAAATTTGTGAAATAAACTTTAGGATGATTAGTTTAAGGCTGTGCTATAGCCTAACACTGTGTTAATAGAGCTTTTCTATTTCTGGTATTTATTGATTTTAATTTTTAAATCTTTAGGTGCAACAAGCATTTAAACAAAGTGTAGAGGAGCATAAACTTTAAAATTGTTTGCCTTGTAATAAATATTTAAAATGTGAAATTGATGATTGGGATATTATAATTTGCTGTTAAATCCCACTAAATTCCTATGCAATAGAAATAAATTTTAAATACTTATACCAAGCCACTCCATAATTATTATTTCCCAAAATTATAAGATTTTAGAGGTGGTTTCCTTTTAAATAAATTATACTTTACTGAGACTAAAGACTATATTCAGGTGATAGCCTTCTCAATTCTTTTTCTTTTTTTTTTTTGTATAATGGCCATACTTTCCCTTAAAAAGAAAATCATTCCAGTTTTTGATCCAGTTTTTGATTCAGTTTTTGAGAACTGTATCTACTCTTAGCATATTTATGGCAAGTAAGATGTTTACATAAGTTAAATTATGGGAAACTGAGTTTATGTTTATGGTAAATTTTTATCAATAGTCTCAATTTGTTTAATTTTTTAGAGATAACAGTCTTGATTGCAGTGCAAATATATGTCCCATAATTGAGTAGGAAATTTTCAGCTTTGTATTACATAAAGGAAGGCATACTAAATAGAACAATCATAAAATGTCCAAACCGTTCATTCATAAGTTTTTCTATTGACCACATTAACTTTGAAATGATGGGCATAAATATAATTAATTTACAGTTACAGGTGGAGTTACAAAATATTGGCAACATCTTTGCTGAAAGAAAATAAAATTAATTACATGACTTTTAAATCTATTTTGAGTGCTGTGTAATTTGTAGCAAGTCATAGTACAGTTTGAGATGCAAAATACTCAATAGTCCTGGTATTTGAAAGTTAAACACTGAGTTTTTTAAATAGATTTTTATGAAAATCTAGGGTGAAAATAGTTGTTTTTATTCTTCGTGTTTAAAAATTTGCTATATAAGGTAAGGTGTTCTCAAAAATAAAATTCATGCTTTTGAAATAGTTTGTTTTATAGTTTATGAAATTTAGCTTGTATCTTGGCTTTTGAATACCTTTCATTCAAATAAAGACTATTGTTAGAGAGAATAATAAATAAGGTAATATAGGTAAGAACCTGTATTAATATTGTTTGTGCATATGTGTGCATGTGCATGTAATGAAAAAAGGAGCAGTTCTGAAGATAATTACTGCATTGGTACTTCAGCTATGTGTAGACATAATTGTGTGTTTTTCCTGTTTTCTCCTCTTAACACTTTTCCACAAGCATGCACTCATTAATCAAAGACGGTGCACTCCTGCTGAGGGCAGAGAGGTTCATCAAACTGGCAGTCAGTTTGGTGTAAAGAACAGTGTACTGAGGCTCTTAACTCGCTGGGACATAAATAAATCTAAGGTCTTTGTATGCAAACCCTGGAGGTTAATACTGTATAATTCAATGTCCTGTCTTTGTTTTTATGATTGATGTTTTTAAATGTTTCAGGTTTGCTGCAAGTCTTCTAGTAGGTCAGGTCTGACAATCTGATTGGCTGAAGTCAGAAAGCATTAGGTTGTCAGAAGGGCTTAGAGTATGCTGCAGAGATTTTGATTTTTTTCCCCTACGAGATCATTGTCATATTGCCTGAGCTGTTATAGGAATGTACCAATGATTGACATCCCCCGCTGTGATAATGGACCTAGTGCATGAAATGCCAATAGTTTGGTCCTATTTGTTCGGAAGCTTACTGCTATTTGTATCCTTAACAGAGCTAACATGTAGAACAAGCAAAACTACTGGGATTTCTCTGTAGAAATAGTGCTGGGATTTGGCTTTAACATGAATTGGTTGCATATTCATAATTTAAGAACAGCTGGTTACAGCAAGCACACAGTCATTTGCAAGCTATTATAAACCATTCCACTCACACATGGAGTCTGTGCTTGGTGGATTTTTTTTTTTTTTTTATTGATCTACCTGCATTTAAAAATCTGGTCACTGCTCCTACAGAAGCTGTTCATTTTAGCTGTGTTTGCAACATAGAACAGGTTCAATTTTAAATATTTAATTTAAACTAAATGCTGAATAAAATGAAGATGCTTAGAAGGAACTTAGTGTAAAAGGTCAATAATGTATTACCCGTCATGTATTTCACCTGGTCAAAAACAAACCAACCATTATATGACCATTTCTCTTTTTAGAAAATGTTTTCTCATTTCGTCCATAGATAAATAACTGAATTATGTCAGATTTGAAAACATTATTAATTGTAGTTTACTAATTATGTATACTTTTAGGAAACAACATAGGTACCAGATTGTGATTAATTCACCTGTAAAAAAATTTCATCTCATATGTAGGAAAGTGACAGTACTTTCACCTTATGAGTGGCATAAGGCAGGATAGAAAGGAAAACTGACAAGATACTATAATTGGATTAAAAAATGCTAATCCTAAAACTATAAAGCTATTCTTAATTTTTTAGAAGGAATCTGATGAAGAATCTCTTCTACTCTGTGGGTCACTTCTGGAACGTTTAGCGCTACTGTGCTTTTACAGTATTAGAAGGACATGTGTAAGCTAGTCCTGCTATACTAATTTTCTACATGTTGTCTTGCGTAGTAGTGACTGGAAGGAGGGATACCCTTATATCCTAAGCTTTCAGTGAGAAGAGTGGGAAGAGAAAATGTTAAAATGCAATTTCAAGAGCAAGCTCAGCTTTGATTTGTGTATGTTAAAATAAGTGGATACCTGAGTGATTTACAATGATGGTGATTATGCTGAGTTTTCCACACAGCACAGTCTTAAGTTCACATGTGCATGCATGTATTTGTCCCCAC
Organism: Talpa occidentalis; assembly: GCF_014898055.3. Taxonomy (NCBI): domain Eukaryota; kingdom Metazoa; phylum Chordata; class Mammalia; order Eulipotyphla; family Talpidae; genus Talpa; species Talpa occidentalis. The sequence continues at coordinate 92,431,220 of NW_023603184.1, read as the reverse complement.
ACTAGATGATGAAGTAGCTTTCAGCACTTCAAGGTTGAGTACCAGTCCTAAGAGTGCATTTTACTCTTTCTTGGCTTTACAAATGGCTGGATATGTTGGTAATATAGCTGAATATATGGCTAGATTTAATCTAGCTGATAGTAGGCTGTACATTTTTTCTAAATAATAAATTCAAAGGTTATTAAAGGACGATGTTACACTTCAGTTTTGTGATGCATATATAGTAGCTTGTACAGTTAACTTGCCATTATTTGCCATTACATTAGTCATTTTGTGGATTTTCGCTACCCCCTTTCTTTCCCTTTTTTACTATTTTGCAGTTATTCCCCCCCACCTTTTTTTTTTTTTTGCATCTCATCACAAAATAAGCCAAAGAAATAAAGGGAAGTAAAATTCAAATAAGTTTAGTTTCCCTTCCTCTCCCACTTTTGGATAGTTCGGACAGAGAGAAGTTCTTAGGTTTTTACTAAAATGATGGCTTGGAATTTTATTTGTCTGTTTTCTTCTGGCTCTCATTGCAAAAGATAATCTAGAAAAAAAGAAAGATGAAGTAAGTAATGGACTCAATTTTTAAATTATTAATAATCTAACAAAATGGTAGAAATTTTGGCTATTCGTTGAAAAATGAATTGACTCAGTAATGATAATCACAGTATAATCAAAGGTATTTGAGATAGTTTTATTTCTTAGTACTGCTAATAAGGGTCTTTTTCTTTAGGGGCTCTACCTTCATTCATCCATGTTGTGTTGAATGCTGTCTTCAAGCATACCTTTGGAAAAGCTATGGATAAAATATATATATATTTTTAATGGGTAAAGATTCAGAATAAGGGAGAGAGGACTTCTAGTTTGAAATAATTAGAAAAGACTCTCTGATTTGTGAAGCATTAAGTTAGACCAGGAAGAATGCATAAACTGACTGTTTAGGGACTAGGAAGCAAGTATCCAACAGAGGAATGCATGAGCCCCCTAAAAGAACAAATAACACAAAAATATTTAAATCTAGGTCTGTGGGGCACCTGCAGTAGTTCTGCAACCTTTTTTAAGATCACACCAACTCACACCTCTTTTCCAAAATAAAATGTTACGGGGTTCTTTTTCTCCATTGCTTTCAAAATTGACTGCTTTGCTATCTCTGGAGAGGGTAGGTTAATCAGTTTTAAATCATTCATTTCAATGGTACACTTGTTTGTGGAGGCCTGGTTAAAACTGACAAAACTGCCCTTTCTGGTCAGTGTTACTCAAATATTGTGTTTCATGTGAGATTAACCAGAACCACTCCCTTCTTCGTTCTTTTCCTATGCTTTTGTAAGTGGTTTTTCTTGAAACTTAATGCATGGTCATACCTGCTAACAATATTTGGGCAGAGAGCATATCACCTCTGTTTTCCTTTTGTGGATTTGGTGGTAAGAATAAGATTTCCAAGGGAACTTAATGACTCAGACTTCAAAAATAAAACGCTTTTACTTCTTTCACTTCCTTTGGATGAATGAAGAAGATGGACAGACTGTCTTGCACTGCCAATAATAGGAATATCCACAAGGACAAAAAGCAACAAATTCGTAACTCCTACTTTTAATAACATCAGTAATGAATTTTACTAATAATAGAAATCCCAATAAAAATAATAGACTATGAAAAGGAAGTATTTTTAAAAATTCAAATACAAATGTACAGAAATGTCTCAAATTTCAATGGTTAAACTTTTCCTGACTTCATTATTGCTGCAGCAAGATAATGGCATTTGTTTCATTTTTCTTAGTTGCAATATGCGATAAACATTTACTACCAAGAGACATGTCAGAGAAAACCTTAATACTTATCTTGTCCGATGATGAGTTTTGAGGTCAATTAAAGGTGGAAATGAGTGGAAATAGGAGTCTATCCAGTGTCTAAGTTTAGAGAACCGTACTTAGTGTGTTTTCTGGTTTCTTTGATGTGGTTGTTGAAACACTTCTGTACTTCTGGGGAAAGGATTGTTGTTATAAAGCATATGGTGACACATAAGAAGCAGTAAAGCTCATCTTGAGCATCTGAAAAAAAGTCAGAAAGTAGCCTGTTAAGTCACATGGTGATGTGTTTCTCTTGGGAACATCGTGACATGTTGTGGATCAAATCTGCTTTAAAAGAGGGGTAATTGCAGAGCTGTAGGGGTAGATGATAACAACGAAGAGGTGACAAACTTTAAAACTTTTAAGTGGTGTTAAGAGGCGTGGAGATTGGTTATGTTGTTGAATCCTCTTAAGATTTTCTGCTAAGTATCTTAGCATTAAATTTCTGTGCATTGCCATTAATATTTTCAACAGCGTGTTGAGAAAGTAACATATTCTAATCATACCTGGGGGATCTGAAGTAGGAAGTTGAAAGGTTAGGGAAGGGCTAAGTAAAACAGTAAACAGTTGGTCCAGGAAAAGCGCATGTAATAACTTTGGCCAGTTAGGTAAAAGCTCTCTCCTTCCTCTCCAGAAAGCCTCTTCATAGAAGTATTTGCCAAAATTCAAAAAAGAGAATTGGTTTAAAGAATGTGTAAATCCTTTGTCCTGTGTGTGAAAATGGGAGGATAAGAGCAAAGTTTGCTCAAGGGGGAAAAAAAAAATGTTAAAATAGTGCATGAACAGAAATTTCATGGCTTTTTGTTGCTATTCCTTAATGAAGTATTATATGATTTAGTACCTTGAATTTAACCTTTTTTTCTTTTAATGTGAGACACTGTTTGTGAAAGAGGTCATTTTTTGCAAGTGTTTTATTATTAGGTAGAATTTGATATGTTGCTGCTGAAGACCAGAGGTACCAGCTAAATTAATTACATGTACCTGGATAATATGCATGTTTGTTCCTGTGGTTGTAACCTCAGTACTTCACAAGTGAGCTAAAAATAATCCTATACTTAGTTTCCCATGGAAACAAAAATCACTTACTAGTTTCTCATGTTTAGTGATGTGCTAATAGTCTTGTGTTGGGCAGTAGTGATCAGTTATAATGAATTGATGGTTAAGTTGAGAACAAGAATCAGGTCAACATCTACTTTTTTTTAATGTTAGAAACAATTTAAGGTGCCTAGAAATAAAAGACGTGATCCTGTGCTCAAGGAGTTCATAGTTTGCTCAGAAAGAAAGAATGTACATAGAATGAAGTTTCATCTTTTGTAATTTTAACTCATGGAAACTCAGCTATTTATGTGAGGAAAAAAGTTGGGAGTGGGAAAGGAAAACAGTTTCAATAACCATCAGTGACTTAGTGAACGTAGGCTTCAGATAGGATACATGGGTCAGGTGTTTTCTGTTCCTGGGTAGCTGTCACAGTGTGAGCAACTTACACTAAGTGTAGCTCTTAATGTAAATGTAAATATAATTTTTTTGTATATCATAGCCCCTAAGTATAGGCCAATCATAGAGATCTGGAGCTCAACTATATAAATACTCTCTGCTTTAACACTGGCAGCGAAACTGGCTATGTTTGAGTTAGTGACAGATAGTTTATCTGATAACGATCTTATTTACTATATTTTAATGTAACTTGCTGACTAGAACCTAACCACATTTCTCTGCCTCCAATAAGTTGTGTCTCTGATTGTATATGAAAGTAGCATGGTTCAGCATCATTACATGCTTAAGTATTGTTATTGATAAGCCCAAAATATATGTTGCTTAGCAATGGAAGTACATTCTGAAAAATAGGTCGTTTTAGGCTTTTTTGTCATGAGAATGTCCTAGAATGTAATGTCTAGGAGTGAGTGTCTTAAGAGTGTAATTCAAAACCTCTACGCTATAACCTACTGTACGCTAGGCTATATGGTATAGCTTTTGGGGGTCATCTTCTTATATGTGGTCTGTCATTGAAGCGGTTGTTAAGCAATACATGATTGTAAAACAAAAACAATTGGTTTGTAGTTAACAAGACTTCAATGAGAGGCTGAGACTTCAGTTAGACCTTGAGACTTCAGTTGGACTTTGAAGGAAGTAGTAGATGTTTAGCTTAGAAAAGCAACTTGAACAAAGGAGAGAATGGAGTGATACCTTTTTTTTTGTAGTTTTTTTTTTTTTTTTAAGATTTATTTATTTATTTATACAAGCACTGGGTACAGTCAGAAGAAGTGCGGGAGGGTAAGAGAATTCACCAGAGCCAGAGTGGAGAGCAGAGCAGGCAGAATGAAGAAGTACACTGCTAAGGAGAGCAGTGGGCAGCAGGAGAGGTCTGCGCACCATGTAGGACCCTCACCCAGTGGCCGGGGATCGAACCAGCGCTGCAGAGGCTGCAGGCAGCTTTGCAACCCAGTGCTTAACCGCTGTGCCACCGGGGAGGCCCTGGAGTGAGACCTTCTTAACTAATTTGCTTGAAAATAGTGGGAGAGTAAGTTGGAAAGGGGAATTTGTGTTAACTCATAGATTTTTAAGCACTGTGATATGGTTAAAAAGTTGTTTTAGAAATGGACATTTGAAAGAAATCTGATAAATACATAGAAAGAAGCTATTAAAAGAAAGAACAGGGATTTACTGAAGAAATTACAGTGTCATGTGGTAATGACTAGATTAATAACAATATGAAGGGGTAGAAGGGTAAATATAAGGGACATAATTTTAAAGGAATGGAGCCGAACTGGTTTGGAAAGGTAGGCTATTCAGATCTCTTTTATAGGACCACATCAATCATTTGATGTAGCTTAACACTTATTTTTTCCTAAAAGACAGAACTAAAGAGAATGACTGTGGCTTACCACTTGGCAGGGGTTAGATATTCTTTCTAATACATCATATAGTTTATGATGAGTTTAACTTAAGATAAACTCTTCAGTTTTTTTAAACCCTTCTACTTCCCTTCAGCATGTGATAATCACATTCAGTTAGCTTAATATTTTTCATTGCTTCATACTTGTTCATATCACTGCCACACATCAGTTTCTGAAAACCACTGTGGAATAGTGGGCAGCATGTTATAAACATTTTGCAGACAAGAGTATACTTGTTATATACCTGAGTATACCTGAGTATGTGGTTTAATGAATTTATGATATTGCATATGATGTTTCCTGTCTGAATTCTTGTTTCCTCTCTTTTTGCTTTGTAAAATTTGCTAGTTTTCTAATGCCCTTCTGAAGAGTAACTTCATGAAATCTTCCCAACCTTCTGTATCTCAATAGGATTATTTGATTCTTTCCTTGTGCCCAGTGTTTTAATGGTGGAGCACATGATTGTTCCTGTAGATTGATTCCTTCCCTCATAAATAGTGTTTTTACTAGCATTTTATGCATAATGCTTTTATTAGTTGTTTGACATTATTTCATGGAATGAATTTCCAAAAGTGCAATTAGTAGGTCAAGGGCTGGGAATATTTTAGGACTATTAATATAGGTAATGTTAACTTGGTTTTTGAAAGCATTGCTCTGAATTTTTATCTCACTGGCAATATATAACGGTATTTTACCTAATCCACCTTTACTAGATTGGGTATATTTGTCATTTTTAGAACTTGCCAATTCCACTGCAAAAAATTGTACTTTTTTAGTCTATTTATATAGACGTGAGCATTTTTATTTTTAGTATCTTAATCTGTTGTATTTCTTTTTTGTGATTTGTATTTGACATTTGTTTGCTATTAAGATCTTAGTATATTTATTGTAAGCTATTTATAAATTCTAAGTATTAATGATACGCTTTTATTATACTTGCTATAAATATTTTGCATTTTGATACTGTTTTTACTTAGAATTGTCATATTAACTTGTCAATTCTTCAGATTTTTTTCCTAACATTTCTTTCCATTTGAAGATTAAAAAATGACGTCCTTACCAGAGTTTTTGTAGTCATTGCTCATATTTTTATTTCTTGACACTTAATTGTTCCTATTATTTCCTGTTAGTAAATACTTTATGGATTATACTTTCATATCCATAGTAGGGCCTACGTTCCTACTATCAAAGCTTTAGTCTCTGCACCATATCTCCATGTATACTCTGAAATCTCTAAATAAGGAATGTTAAACTAGAAAATTGAAGGTCAGCTTCTTAAAAAATTATGTTTATTCTGCTCTGCTCCCCGCTCTGGCTCTGGTGAATTCTCTCACCCTCCTGCGCTTCTGACTGTACCCAGTGCATGTATAAACAAACAAACAAGCAAATAAATAAAAAACATGCCTCTAAAAAAAAAAAAAAAAAAAAAATTATGTTTATTGAGGTAGCAATGATGGGCAACAATCTTTAGGTGTTATTGGTTCACACCTCTACAAATGTATCGCATCATGCCTACCATCAAAGCACCCATAATCATCCACCTTTGTCCATTAGTTATGCACTCAGATTTCAAGTGTGTGTTTTGTCTCTTTTGAAGGTCAATTTTAAAAAAGGATTGTCAATTTTTGTTGTTGTTGTTTGTTTCTACCTCTTGTGTTAGGTCTCCTGAAAGTATTAATTTTATTAGGTAATATTGAACGTACTGAAAATTATCCTTTTTTTTTTAAAAAAAGATTCATTTATTTATGCATACAAGAACTGGGGACCAGGCCAGAGGTGTGAGGGGTGAGATGATTCACCAGAGACAGAGTGGGGAACAGAACAGGCAGATTGACTGAAATACACTGTTGAGGGGAGCAGCGGGCAAGTCAGGAGAGGTCTGCTGCGCCATGTGGGTAGCTCCCTGGCCAGCCGGGGATCGAACTCATACTGCAGAGGCTGCGGATAGCTTCACAGTGCTTTGTTTAACCCTTGCGCCACCAGGGAGGCCCATGAAAATTGTCCTTGATAAGGTATGGTTATCACCCTTGTAAATAATTCTCTTGCCTATTAGATGTCTGAATTAACACCATTTGAGAATATAATTTGAAGCTTTAAAAACTAAATTTTCATGGATTTTTTGTTTATGATAAAAATATGTTGCTCTACAACTTGCCATTGCAATTACGATAAAAATATGTAGCTCTACAGCTTACCAGTTATTTCATCTTCTAGTTAATGATTGTTTTTGACTTTTCTTTCTTTACATGTCAAGCATGTATTTTCATTAAAATATTATCACAAAATTTGAAAAATGCAGCAAGTTATTTAGATAATTTCAAATGTCCAAAGTTTTATTATTTGCATTTTTAGTTTCTTTTGTTTGAACTTTATTTAGTGAAAGTGCTCATATAGTAAGCAAGGTACTTAGTGTGATGAACCTTGCCCACAAAAGGTGAAAATGGAGGGGAGTGAAATGGAGGGGAGCGAAATGCTTCTGTGATGTCAAATGAGACAGAATTGAAAAAAAAAATTCAGTTAAGCCACATGTACAGTGATGACCTTGCAGAAAATACTGACAGTGCAATGCTTTAGACTAAAGCTCAAGAAATAGGAACATTGATTTAGACATGGCTCTTTTTAGGTAGGAGGTCAGGGAAAGGAAAAATAAAAAGTTTTTAGGAAGGAAATGTAGACTTGAAGACAACTTTCTTTTCATTTATTTATTTATTGAAGGACTGAAGTGTAGTCCAGAGGTGGAAGGGTGTGAGAGGCCTCACCAGAGACAGAGCGGGGAGAACAGCAGGCAGATTTACTGAAATACACTACTAAGGGGAGCAGCAGGTGAGACAGGAGAGGTCTGCTGTGCCTTATGTGGGTTAGCCACCTGGCGGGGTGAACTGATGCCATGGCAGTGAGAGCGCTGAGACTTAACCGCTAGGCCACCAAGGAGGCCCCTCAAAGATGACTTTCTTGATGAGAATGAAGATAAAGAGTCAGGGGCCTCCCTGGTGGGCAAGGGGTTAAGTCTAAGCACTATGAAACAATCCTCAACCACTGCAGCAATCCACAGCCACTGCAACACGAGTTCGAGTTCGATCCCTGGCCAGGGAGCTAATCCATATGGTGCTTCAGACCTCTTCTGTGTCGCCCTCTGCTCCCCTCAGCAGCGTATTTCATTGGATCTGCCTGTTCTGCTCCCCACTCTGGTGAATCCTCTCAATCCCCCCAGCCCTGCACCTCTGACCTGCACCCCAGCTCTTGTATGCATCAATAAATCAATCTTTAAAACAAAAAAGATGTAGAAACAGATGATATAATTCAGAAGTTCTTTGAGAAGTGGGGAGAAAATGGTTCTAGACCTGTGTTAGACTAACTGACATTGGTTGGAAGGAGGAGTACCTTTGTGAGATGTGGATGTGCACAGCATTGAAATTAGAGCTTTGGTGGAAAGAAATTTCATAGAATTCAAATTCCAACTATCACATTCTTCAACAAAGAAATGTCTCTTTGCTCCTCTTTTAATAAAATTACGGTTTCGTTTCCAATCTTTTTTCTAAGTCTCTCTCTTTCCTTCTCTCTCTCTCTCCAAATATATATATATATATATATATATGTATATATATATATATGTATTTAGAAAATAGCAATTAGAGTTGGGATGGGAGGAAATAAAAAAATGAACTAGATACTTCATTGATTAATTCTTTTCAGCAAAATACTCTAAAAATTAGCAACTTCCAATAAGTATTATTATTTTGTTTTCTGTGGGTCAGGAATCCAGAATGGGCTTTGTCAGGGGGTTTAGGTCACATTCTCCCATAAAGTGACTTGCCGGGCTTTCAGTTGGGACAGCAGTCATCTCAGTGTTGGAGTAGAGGATCTGCTCCCAAGCTCACATGGTCTTCAGTAGGCCTCAGCTCTCTGCTTCCTATTGACAGGTGACCTCACTTCTTTGTCATACGTTCATTTCTGCAGTGCTCTTCTGACATGGCAGCTGGCTTTCTCTCAAGTGAGTGCTGAGAGACAGAGGCTTTTTTGTAGAGAGGAAAGAAAATTTTGAATGTAAAGCATTGTTTAAGCTTTACTTTACAGAATGTAATAAAATTATCATTTTGTATATTCACAGACTTAAGACAGCCCTAAAAATGCTTAGGTAATCTACTGAAGCTATTTCCTTTCCAGATACATTATACGTATTTCATTGATATGAGGGGTGAGTGCGTGTGTGTATTTCCTGTAGTTTACAATGTATACAGTTTACATCAATTTTAGCAAAAGGCTTACTTTTATTCTTAATAATAAGTGCTTTGCTTTACTTCAAAGTTCATATTAGAATAAACTATTCAAAAAACAAAGTCTAAAATGAAGTCACAGCAGTTTTTTTTGTTTGTTTGTTTTGTTTTGTTTTTTTTTTTAAATCTTTTTTTTTTTTTTTTTTTATAGAGGCATGTTTATTTATTTATTTATTTTGTTTGTTTGTTTGGTTTATACATGCACTGGGTACAGTCAGAAGCGCGGGAGGGTGAGAGAATTCACCAGAGCCAGAGCGGGGAGCAGAGCAGGCAGAAGGACCGAAGTACACTGCTGAGGGGAGCAGCGGGCGGCAGGAGAGGTCTGCGCGCCATGTGGGATTCTCCGCCGGTGGCCGGGGAGCAGCCGGGGATCGAACCGGCGCCGCAGAGGCCGCGGGCAGCTTCGCAACCCAGCGCTCAACCGCTGCGCCACCGGGGAGGCCCGTTTGTTTTGTTTTGTTTCTATTGTTGGTTACCCATAGTGGGAGTGTAATAAAATTTTTAGAAAATTTATAAGTTACATAAAAATAGTTTTTCATGTAAACATTCAAGGAAAAATTACTGGGCTAGTAGGTTTCTCCCTGTATGAACTTCGATTCCTTCTTTTTAAATTTTAGATTATTTTCTTAAAGTTAATTTACTGTATTTTATTCAGTACTTGACTCTCTCCACTGAGCTGTTTTATTAAGGTATTTGCTTCTACTTCCTGATTCTTCCTTTGAAACCATAAAAGCAGAAATGAACTAGGGAAATGGCAAGGCAAACAACTACTGAAATGAGTGAGTATTCTAACTCTTCACCTCTAGTTAGCCTGTTCAATTATTACAACTCCATCTTTTCATATAAAAGTTACCTATTTACAATATGTTGGACTGGACCTTAAATTTTGAAAGTCATCGTCAGTAAATATTAGTGATTGATATCTTAGCAAATTTTTGAAGGATCAATTGAAGTATTGTTAGCTTGTGACTGAGGGGTACCCAGTGACCCCAAATGTTAAGGGTTTTACACTCTAGAAGGAGTCCAGCCATCTGCCACACAAAGGTAAAGGAAGCAGAATCTTAGTGTGAAAGATTTCTAATAGAATTAGTGTGCAGAATGAAAGGATGTCAAATAAAACTCCCGTTTTTACCCACCCCTTTCTGGGAAATGCCCAGCCAAACAGGGTTAGCTTGAAGAGGTGCTGTTGAGGCCCAAATACTTGCCACAAGTCTAAAATATAGTCTGGCAAGGAACCACAAGAAAAGAGTTAGGTAGGTCCCAGGAGTTGGGACACAAAAAGTGTCAAAGTTCAAAATATAACACATAATCCAAAATGAGATCACCATAACTGCTGCCATTGTCTCTGACTCACATGTCTCTTCCAAGTATCTATTCCATGTGTCTCTAATATCTCTCCTCCAAGTGTCTCCTTGCATGTGCCTCATCCAAGTGTCTCCTTCCAACCTTATGAGATGCAAGTTCAATGCCAGAAAAGTAAGAGACTCTGAGTCCGCATATGTTCAGTTGAAAGTCATGCGTGTTCAGTTAAACGCCAGGCATGGCTGCTTAACTCCACCAGTAGTTCCCAGTGATCCCTCATTTAGGAAGTCAGATTCATGGCATGCTGGAAGTTGTATTCCTTGGTACCTGAGATCTCTTCAGGTTTGAAGAAGAAGGGGGTGAAGTACATAAAAATGTCAGAGTGTAGCAAACTGCATGTATTTATCTTTTTTGATTGCTGAGTAATATTCCGTTGTGTATATGTACCACATCTTCTTGATCCAGTCATCTACTTTTGGGCATTTGGGTTGTTTCCATAGCTTAGCTATTGTAAATAGTGCTGCTATCAACATAGACATGCAGGTGCCCTTTGGAATTAATGTTTCTGTGTCATTTTGGGTAAATACCTAGGAGTGGAATTGCTGGCTCGTATGGAAGCTCTGTGTTTAGTAGGTCAAGAAATCTCCACACAGCTCTCCATAGTGGTTGGAACAAAGATCAAGGATGACGTGATTGTGTCTTTAAGATTAAAGTCATGTGGAGGAGAGATTTGTGTTTATTCTCTCTAGCTCCCTAGGAATAGAATGCAAATCAATGACAAGAATTTATAAGGAACCAGATTAATGTTTATAACAAGGTCAACTAATGGTTGTAGTATCCATGTATATAATAATCTTCTATGGAAGAAATAAATTGCTTTCAGAGATTAAAAAAAAAATGTCAGAGTGTTAAGTCATTCATAGGCTTATAGCTTGTTCCTTATTGTTCCTCCAATAGTATATCTAGGTGAGCAGGGCCCTCCCTGGTGGTGCAAAGGGTTAAGACACACCTATGAGGCTATCTGCAGCCACAGCAGCAGGAGTTCGATCCCCGGCCAGGGAGCTACCCACGTGGTGCAGCAGACCTTTCCTGACTTACCCGCTGCTCCCCTGAGCAGTGTACCTCTGTCGATCTGCCTGTTCTGTTCCCACTCTGTCTCTGGTGGATCCTCTCTCCCCCACAACCTCTGGCCCATACCCCAGTTCTTGTATGCATAAATAAATAAATCTTTTTAAAAAAATGTATACCTAGGTGGGCAAAGTAGGAATGAACAGGCAATGTCAAAGTGCCCAGATATTGCAGGATGTGCCTGGAGCATAATGTTGGAAGATGGGGCTTAATCAAGTGATGAAGTTACTTGCAAATAATGGGATATCATTAAAGATTTTTTTCAGTTAAGATTTTAGTAAGGTGGAGAGACATGATTAGATTTAGTCATATGTTTAGTTTTTAGAAAGTATTTGCTGGCGTTGTGGACGATGTAGTTGAAGAAGAGATATATCAGTATCTTAGTAGTAAACTTCATGCATGTAAGACCTTGTAAGGGTCCAAATGTTAACTGAGAATTTAATTCAAGATTTTATGTGTTAATTTATATTATTTAGTGATAGAGTTCATACTATGTTGCTCTAAGTGTATTTTATATTGAGTAATTTTAATTTTTCAATGCATAATGTAGTTATTCATTATGATATTTAATTAATTTTTTTAGTGTTCAGAGTGACTTTTTTTTTTTTTTTTTTTTTGTGGGACCCTCGCTGGCGGCCGGGGAACGAAACGGTGCTGCAGAGGCTGCGGGCAGCCTCTCAGCCCAGCGCTCAACTGCTGTGCCACCAGGGGAGGCCTGTGACCTATTATTTTAGACCAGTACTATTTGTCTACAAAACAAGGAGAATAATTAGTGGCCTTACTTAATTTTTTTAAGAGAAATTTATAATCCTAATATTGATAAAGTAGTTCAATTGAAGAATACTTGGTAACACACTTGTAAGGTAGCTTAGTAGCAACCAGTAAGCTAATTCTGAGTTGTATTAGAATTAGGAGACTGGATTTAAGTAAAAAAATTGGTATGTAGCCTAGCACCTTCCACAGACAGACAAAAAAAATTTTTGTGTCATAAAATGAAAGCAGGTATTTTAACTTCTAGTCTTTAGAACTTTTCAAATCCATTTTTGTTGTGCTAGATGTAAGCTCGTAAATTTTAGACCATCAGTAAATTAACAATTAAGTGGCAATTAAGTGGGTTTTTGTTTTTTTGTTTAATGTGATTTTTAATGTTGGAATTGTGGGATAAATAATTGTAAAGAATATGAGCTGCAACTTTGCCACACATAACATGACTTGTTTTGATACATATAAATTCTTAAGTATTAGATCTGCCTTACTTATACCTACAAAGTGTCTTTTTTTTTTTTTTTTTAAATATCCAAAGGGTCAGGCTTATTGGGAAAAATAGGAACGGAGAAGAAGACACTTGTACAGATACAAGTGGGCAGAAAGAACTGCATTTAACAGGGACGGGTTTCTTAAAAGAGCCACCTGCATAGCCACAAATGGGTAGTATTGGCACCAGAACTGCTAATTAAAAAATGTTTAAGTAAGCAATGTAAGGGTCATTTTGTTAAAATTTGGAATAAAGTTTATAAAGGAAAAAGTAATTTATTTAGACAGTAATGTTGAAAGATTATTTTAAAGTAAGCAGGTCACAGATAACAAGCTTTCAGATAAGAGATCTGGAAAACTTGAAAGCAGTCTGACTGGCATCATTTAGCATAGGGGCAAAGTTCTTGTCATAAAAAAAATAGGGCATTACTATATTACTGCTATAAAGCCAATAAATAGAAAGTATGTAGTTGATTTTGTTAGATGATTCTGAGTATTAAATAAAGGACAGACTTTTACAAAAGGATGGGAAAGTACGTTAATAACCATTTCATTTAGAATCTATTATGGATAAATACATCTTGTAACCATTTTTTTGCAGAATTTACTAGGGGGAAAAATGCATTTGGGGTTGATAGTTATTAGTCAAAAAGGTCAAAATGGAAAACAAAAAAAAATTCATATATAAAAATGTAAACATTTAATGAATTTCACATTTGTTTGTGATAACTATTTTTTTTTTCTGTTTGTGGAGGGCCAGTCTTTACTTTTCCATTGAAGATGGAGTTCCTAAGTAGAAATTGTCATGTATTTCTTGAACACACATCTCCAAAATAGAAGTTTCTGATAAGATCCTTTAAAGTAGAGCAAGAATTTAGAAAGTTACAAAACTTTCTGGATGCAGAGTCCTTGTACATTTTTATGTTTTCTGTCAATATTTTATCCTTGTTTTATCTACATCTAATTTAGCAGTAACTTTTAAATAACTCACTTTAATCAAGTTTTCAGGGTCATTTAATTTTCAGGAAGGTGACTTACTTTTTGCACTCACTTCTTTGTTTTATGTTGTAATTATATAAATGTGGAATATTACTAGCCTTAATAGATTTGAGAACAAACAAGACTACTTAGGCATGCAAATCAAATGGTGGGAACAAACATATGACTTACTGGAAAGAGAAAAATAATTGCCATTAAAATTTTTGCCTTTGCAAAACTGCTTTGTTCCATGTGCCTAGAATTACCCACACCCATCATCAAGTCAAATCATCTTTGAGAGTTATCTTAAAGAGATCTGCCTTGAGGGAGTTCTGGGAGGTCAGCCCTGGTAGACTCACCTTCCTGCTCTCCCATAATACAAGATGGATATTTTGTTTTCCTGTTTTTCCTTCATATTAGTCATATTATTCATAATATCTACTTCCTCCACGACCATTTTTTCCCCTTCTCATAGTATTACCATCAACAAACAAGGACATTTTTTTTTTCTTTTAACCTTTTGATTCCTCAAATGACTGTCCTAATCCCATGCTTTTTACTGAGCAGAATTATATTTGCTGCCTATAATACACTCCTAACATTCTTTCTTGGTCATATTTTAGTCATGCTTTTGCTCAGTATCAGCTCCACTGAAACTTACTAGTGTACTCTGTGACTTTAATCAGTTCTTTTCTCCTCTCATTCTTGAAAAAAACTCACAGGCTTTACTGCACAGCATTATCACTCTGTCTTTCTTGAAACATTCTTTTTCTTTTGACTTCCAGAATTTCATGCTTTGTTTTTCCTTCTAGTTGTCTGCTCTCCCTTTCTTTGCGGGTTTTTCTTCATCTCTCCACCCATGCCTTAGTCCTCAGTCTTTAAAATTCTTCTTTTACTATAATCACCCCTCTGGTAAAATAATACTCTTGGATTAAGATAGCATCTCAATGCTAATGACTCCCAAATTCACTTATTCCTTTTTTTAAAAGGAATTAAAAACCGGTGCTATAATTGACATATTAGCTAGAGGTATACAACATAATGATCTGATATTTGTATATATTGTGAAATGATTACCATAAGCCCATCATTACACCTAGATAACAATTTTTTTCTTTTGATGAGAACTTTTAAAATTAGCCAATTTAAAAAGTTTTACTCTATAAAACTTTAAAATATGCAATATTGTATTATTAACTTGTAGCTTGTAGTTTATCTTGTCTGCCTTGTATCACAGAAATTTTCCATGTCAGTGTATAAAGTATCTTCTTTGTAAATATTCCTCAAAGATTATACATACTTTTTTTTAAAGATTTATTTATTTATGCATACAAGAACTGGGGTACAGGCCAGAGGTGTAGAGGCTGAGCAGATTCACCAGAGACAGAGTAGGGAACAGAATAGGCAGATTAATTCAAATACACTGCTGAGAGGAGCAGTGGGCGAGTCAGGAAAGGTTTGCTGCGCCATGTGGGTATCTCCCTGGCCGGGGATTGAACTTGTGCTGCAGTGGCTGAGGATAGCTTCCTAGGTTGAGTCTTAACCCCTTGCGCCGCCAGGGAGGCCCAATGATACCTACTTTTTAATTGTTACTTTATAGACATTTTATTTGTCTCTATTTAATGGAAATAGTGGGTTACATAGTTTCATTTATGCAGTAAAGTGCATAATAATTCTTCTCCGAAGAGGGTAAATAGTATGCAGATTTCTTGAACTTTTTTCACTAGTACAATCTTTATTTCCTATACTATGCATTTTTTTTAAAAAAGCATGTTGTATCACTGATGTTCCATTAAGTATCTTTGGAACTGTTTAATCTTATTTTACTTATAAGGAAATTGAGACTGAGTTAATGGAAAGTTGGAACTATACCATCAGTTTCTTGATTCTTGTATCATCATACTTTGATTTTGTTGATTTCAATTTTCAGTTAGTAATTTTTCTTGAATTCATATAGGAAAGTTAAGAACCACAATTTAAAAAATTATTTATATGTATTTTACATCATTCTTCATTTTTGTACAATATTTGCTTTCTCCTCTCAGGTGTAGTTCCCGTGAAATTCCTACCACCAGTTCACCCGTGCACCATCACCATAGTCCTTTGTGTTCTTCCCTCCCCTGTTTTGATTCCTGTCCCTCCCTTTCCCCTGCAGAATGTCTCTGATTTATAGTTGGCTGCTAACTTTGGTTTTTTATTTATTATTATTATTATTATAATATTTTTCCTGATCTCTTACTTGGTTCCCCTATATTCCTTCTTTAAATGAAGGCATCCAATATTTTTCTTTTTCCTTCTGACTTATTTCACTGAGCATTATACCTTCCAGCTCCATTCAAATTGCTGTGAATGGCATGAGTTTATCTTTTTTGATTGCTGAATAGTATTCCATTGTGTGTGTGTGTGTGTGTGTGTGTGTATATATATATATATATATATATATATATATATATATATATATATATATCTCATATCTTCTTGATCCAGTCATCTATTTTTGGGCATTTGGGTTGTTTCCGCATCTTACCTATTGTAAATAGTGATGCAATAAACACAGGTGTGTAGGTATCCTTTTAAATTAATGTTTTTGTGTTGTTTGGGTAGATTGTAGGAGTGGAATTGCTGGGTCATATGGTAGCTCCATTTTTAGTAGTTTGAGGAAACTACACACATTTTTCCATAGTGGTTGGACCAATTTGCACTCCCACCAGCAATGTAAGAGAGTTTCTTTTTCTCTACATCCTTGCCAACATTTGTTGTTGCTAGTTTTTTTAATATGTTTCTTCTCACTGGTGTGTGGTGGTATCTCATTGTGGTTTTGATTTGCATTCCCTGATTTAAAGTGATGTTGAACAATTTTTCATATACCTGCTGGCCATTTGCATTTCCTCTTTGGAGAAGTGTCTGTTTAGCTCTTCTGCCCATTTTTTTGACTGGATCATTTACTTTGTTTTTGCTGAGTTGTGTGAGCTCTCTGTAGATCTTTGTGATCAATTCCTTATCAGTTGTAAAGAGTGCAAAAATTTTCTCCCAATCAGTAGGGTGTCTGTTTTGGTTAATGTCTTTTTTGCTGTACAGAAGCTTTTTGGTTTGATGTAATACCAGCTGTTTATCTTTTTCTTCACTTTCTTTGCTTTGGGGGATAAGTCTTTAAAGGTGTTACTGAGATGTATGTCCTGCAGTATTTTACCTATATTTTCTTGTATGTATTTTATGGTTTCAGATCTTATATGCAATTCTTTTTTTTTTTTTTTTTTTTTTTTTTTTATAGAGGCATGTTTTTATTTATTTGTTTGTTTGTTTGTACATGCACTGGGTACAGTCAGAAGTGCGGGAGGGTGAGAGAATTCACCAGAGCCAGAGCGGGGAGCAGAGCAGGCAGAAGGACCAAAGTACACTGCTGAGGGGAGCAGCGGGCGGCAGGAGAGGTCTGCGCGCCATGTGGGACCCTCCTCAGGTGGCTGGGGAGCAGCCGGGGATCGAACCGGCGCTGCAGAAGCCGCAGGCAGCTTCGCAACCCAGTGCTCAACCGCTGCGCCACCAGGGAGGCCCTCTTATATGCAATTCTATTATCCATTTTCAGTTTTTTTTTTATAGAGGCATGTTATTTATTTATTTATTTATTTGTTTGTTTGTTTGTTTGCTTGTTTGTTTGTTTTGTTTATACATGCACTGGGTACAGTCAGAAGCACGGGAGGGTGAGAGAATTCACCAGAGCCAGAGCGGGGAGCAGAGCAGGCAGAAGGACCGAAGTACACTGCTGAGGGGAACAGCGGGCGGCAGGAGAGGTCTGTGCGCCATGTGGGACCCTCCTCCGGTGGCCGGGGAGCATCCGGGGATTGAACTGGCGCCGCAGAGGCCGCGGGCAGCTTCGCAACCCAGCGCTCAACTGCTGCGCCACCGGGGAGGCCCTTCAGTTGTTTTTTTGTGCATAGTGTGAGATAGTAGTCCGGTTTCATTCTTTTGCATGTGTTGGTCCAGTTTTCCCAGCACCATTTACTGAACAAACTATCCATATTACACTGTATATTCTTTGCTTCTTTGTCAAGTAGTAGTTGTCCATATGTGTGTGGCTTTATTTCTGGGTTTTCTATTTGATTTCATTGGTCCTTCTGTCTGTTTTTGTTCCATATTATTAAGGTTTTGTAATATAGGTTGAAGTCTGGGAGTGAAGCACCAGATGTTTTTATAAGGGAAGAACTTTCCATCTGTTGATACTAGGAAAGTTAACATTTGATTGTCTTTTGGTGTTTCTTTCTTTCTTTCTTTCTTTTTTTTTTTAAAGATTTATTTATACAAGCACTGGGTACAGTCAGAAGTGCGGGAGGGTGAGAGAATTCACCAGAGCCAGAGCAGGGAACAGAACAGGCAGAAATATACTGACGAAATACACTGCTGAGGGGAGCAGCGGGCGCGGCAGGAGAGGTCTGTTGCGCCATGTGAGACCCTCGCTGGAGGCCGGCCGGGGATGGAACTGGCGCTGCAGAGGCTGCGGGCAGCTTCGCAGCCCAGCGCTCAACCGCTGAGCCACCAGGGGAGGCCCTCTTTTGTTGTTTCTTTATGTCAACATGTGATGTCTTGGCTGGTGATTAATTAGTGACAAGTGAAAACAAGTTAGGTTTCAATCAATTTGATAAAACTTTTCTTAAATCACTTAAGTGCTCTGACATAAATGAACTAGTTCCTTTCCCATGTTGAATAATTCCTTCAAATATTTTAAGAGTCACTTCAAAAGCCAGTTTGAAAATGCCTACTAATTTCTATTTCTTTTTACTTTCTTGTCTTTATTCGGGATTTTTATTTAATTTCTTAAAGTGTATAGAACGCTAATCAGTCTAATTTAAGACTTGATATGTTTTAAAATAGAGATGCTATTGAATCTTGTTGGGAAAATTGGTTTTACTTTGCCTTTCCCTGACCTGTCAGGTTTCTCTAATGCTAGGCTACATTCAGAGACTTGTGTGGAAGGAGGCTTTTCCTCCTTTACATAATGTTTGCTAGGACTGATTATTTTTAAAATTAGTAATGAAAACTATCATTGTAGGAAGAATTACTATTTCTCTTTTAGTTCCAGCTTGTTTTACATTTTTATTTAAGGAAATGAGTATAGATATTTTTTGATTATGAAAATAATGCATACTCATATAGAAAGCTCAAGTAATGCAGAAAGTCATAAGAAAGTTGAACCAAAATCTATTTGGAAGTAGCTATTTTAATACTGTATTAATATTGTACTTTCTTCTATAAACACAAACATCTATAAATATAAGATCATACTCTACTGGCTTATGATTTGCCTTTTTACTTGCTAGTATATTGTTGAACACTTTTCTCATTAATATAGAGAATATGTCACTTCTTATTGACTACAAACCATTTTATGAATATGCCATAGTTTAATGTCCATTTATAGTCATGTGGATGATTTCAAGGTTTTTCAAATTATGAATAGTTCTTTCTTGAACATTAGAAATTGTTGGATCAGAATTTTGGTTCTTTTTACCAAATTGCTTTCCAGACAACGGTAACAATTTTTATTCCCTTTAAAATTATATGAGAGTGCTCTTGCTGCCACACCTTATTCAATTCTGATAATCTGAATGGTGTATAATGATGGCTCAAGATTGTTCAATTTTGAAACCATCCCTTTTGTTATTGAAACAAAAAAAATCAAATATTTGGGAATCAATCTAACAAAAGAGGTAAAGGACCTATACAAAGAAAACTATAAAACACTGTTAAAAGAAATAGAAGAAGACACAAAGAAATGGAGAGACATCCCCTGCTCGTGGATTGGAAGAATAAACATTATTAAAATGGCCATCCTTCCAAAAGCAATATACAGATTCAACGCTATTCCAATCAAAATTTCAATGTCATTCTTCAAAGAAATAGAACAATTATTGATGAAATTCATATGGAATCACAAAAAACCCCGAATAGCCAAAGCTCTCCTGAAAAAAAAAGAAGGGAATGGAGGCATTACACTCCCAGACTTCAAACTCTACTACAAAGCCATAATCATCAAAACTGCATGGTATTGGAACAAGAACAGACATACAGACCAATGGAATCGAATAGAAAATCCAGAAATAAACCCACAGATTTATGGTCAACTAATCTTTGACAAAGGAGCAAAGACTATGCATTGGAGCAAAGAAAGTTTGTTCAATAAATGGTGCTGGGAAAACTGGGTCGCTACATGCAAAAGAATGAAGCTTGACCACTACCTCACACCATACACAAAAATCAACTCAAAATGGATTAAAGAACTAGACATAAGACCTGAAACCATAAAATATATAGAAGGAAATATAGGCGAAACACTACGTGATTTGCACATCAAAGACATCTTTACAAACACATCACCCAAAGCAGTGATAGTGAAGGCAAAGATAAACAGCTGGGACTACATCAAATTAAAGAGCTTCTGCACAGCAAAAGAGACAATAACAAAAACAAAGAGAAACCCCACCAACTGGGAGAACATTTTTGCACCCAACACTAATGATAAAGGACTGATCACAAAAATCTGCAAAGAGCTGATGAGACTCAACAACAACAAAGAAAATAATCCAGTCAAAAAATGGGCAGAAGAGCTAAAAAGAAACTTCTCTCAAGAGGAAATGCAAATGGCCAACAGGCATATGAAAAAATGTTCAACATCACTTGCCATCAGGGAAATGCAAATCAAAACTACCATGAGATACCATCTTACACCAGTGAGAATGGCACATATTAAAAAAACTAGCAACAACAAATGCTGGTGAGGGTGTGGAGAAAAAGGAACTCTTCTACACTGTTGGTGGGAGTGCAAACTGGTCCAACCACTGTGGAAAGCTGTGTGGAGATTTCTGGACCTACTAAACATAGAGCTTCCATATGATCCAGCAATTCCACTCCTAGGTATTTACCCAAAGGACACAGAAACATCAATTCCAAAGAACACCTGCACCCCTATGTTTATAGCAGCACTGTTTACAATAGCTAAGCTTTGGAAACAACCCAAATGCCCAAAAATAGATGACTGGATCAAGAAGATGTGGTCCATATATACCATGGAATATTACTCAGCATTCAAAAAAGATAAACACATGCAATTTGCAGCAACATGGATGGCGCTGGAAGGGATCATGCTCAGCGAAATAAGCCAAAAAGAAAAAGAAAAATACCGGATGGTCTCACTCATAGCAGGAATCTAGAAAACTTAAATAAGGGACCAGGAAAACGAATAACTATAAGAAAGTGAAAATCAAAATCAACAAAAAACTATGAACCAGAGACACTTTTAGGGGGTGGGGGCGGGAGGGGAGGGATTGGGGTCAGAATGGGGGGGCTGCAATTGTATGGGGAATACAACAATAAAATTTATTATTAAAAAAAAAAAAAAAAAAAAGATTGTTCAATTTTGCATGTCTTTATCAATGAGATTTAATATATTTTCATGTAACGGCCAATTTTTTCTTTTTTAATTTGTCTATACGCATCTTTACCCAAATTGATATTATGCTGTAAGGACTTTGCTTTTATTTATTACATCCTCACAAGAATTCTGTGAGATCGATTCTATCTTTGTTCCATGTTACAATAGAGGAAACAGATGTGGCTAAGTCTAACTTGTCCATGATTACACAGTGAGTGTAAGGTAAATCCAGGATTCGAATTTAGATTTCCTGTACTGATTTTTACTAAATCAGTACTAACTCTGGCCTGCCAGATTTAGTCAAATTTACAAACACAGTCTCATTTAACTTGTAATATTTTGGAACTATTTGTTTTTTAGGATTTAGTAAATTTGTAGTTCTTAAAGGAAAAATATTTACTAATGTTTGTGAGCATTGATCCTAGCATTTTAGGCTACTTCTTATAAAATTCAACTTAGAGTCTTAGTAACGTCACATAATTTACAAGCACTTCCTATGACTAAAGATGCAGGAGTTCCTGACTCAGATCAGTATGTATTTTTGGAACCTTTATATACAGCATATTACATTTTTAACTTTTGAAATTTTGGCATTCTTAAGTACCCACATATTATCACTGGGAAGATTTTATTTTATTTTTTTTTTTTTTTTTAAAGAGGCATGTATTTTTATTTATTTATTTGTTTGTTTGTTTGTACATGCACTGGGTACAGTCAGAAGCGCGGGAGGGTGAGAGAATTCACCAGAGCCAGAGCGGGGAGCAGAGCAGGCAGAAGGACCGAAGTACACTGCTGAGGGGAGCAGCGGGCGGCAGGAGAGGTCTGCGCACCATGTGGGACCCTCCTCCGGATGGCCGGGGAGCAGCCGGGGATCGAACCGGCGCCGCAGAGGCCGCGGGCAGTTTCGCAACCCAGCGCTCAACCGCTGCGCCACCGGGGAGGCCCTCACTGGGAAGATTTTATAATGATATATTTATACAAGTACTGGGTACAGTCAGAAGCGCGGGAGCGTGAGAGAATTCACCAGAGCCAGAGCGGGGAACAGAACAGGCAGACTGATGAAACACACCTCTGAGGGGAGCAGCGGGTGGCAGGAGAGGTCTGCGCACCATGTGGGACCCTCGCCTGGTGGCCCGGGATTGAACTGGCGCTGCAGAGGCTGCAGGCAGCTTCCCAACCCAGTGCTCAACTGCTGTGCCACCGGGGAGGCCCCCAAACTATTCATTTTTAATGGCATCAGAATATTCTGTTTTGTAGATATACTCTAATTTGTTTAACTAGATTGTTATTTTAGAAATATAAATTTATAGCTTTTCATTGTTGCAGATATTACTGTGAGGTGTGTGTGTGTGAGAGAGAGAGAAAGAAAGAGAGAGAGAGAGTTTATTAGGATGAAGTAGAGTTACTGGTTCAAAGATCATATATGTTCATTTTTATCTATTTTGGCAGACTTCCCTATAGAAAAGTTGTACTGGTTCATATTTCCATTAACTGTAGGAGTTCCCATTTTTTTATGCTTTTACTATTCCCAACATAATCAAGAAAAATTATGTCTTATTAAGATTTGTATTTACTAGAATGTTAAAGGCAAATTATGTTGTCAGCTTTCTTTTATATTTATTTTTTCTGTGGAATTGTCTCCTCATATATTTTGTTCACTTTTCTTTTGGATACATGTCCTTTTTTTAAAATTTGTAAGAATTTCATTTTGATGGTATATATTGGAAATAAATTTTTCAGTTTATTTTATTTGCATTTTAACTTTGTATAAATAACTTCATATAAATTTAACTATAAATTTCCCTGTGAAAGATTTTCATTTTATAAGTGCTAAAGATCTTTCTCTTTCTCTATAGTTTTAACTTTGATGTTTGAATATAGGCTAAACTGCTATAACCAAGAGTCAAAAATTGCAGTGAATGAAATAAGATAAAACTTCATTTCACTTACACATAATATTCCAGTGGGTGAGCTTCATGGGTGGCTTTATCATTCTTACCATGTAAATTCCACTTGTGAGTCCAAGGTGACAACACTGTTGTTACTTTCTCTTAGCATCAGGAAGGCAGAAAGAAGAGGTAGGCCTGTTTTAAGGATACAGCCTGAAAGTTGTACAAATGACTTTGTTCATATCAAGCTGTCCACAGCTTTAGTCATAAGGCTACAAAAAGGCACCTGGGAATGAGACAAAGCTGAAGGTGAAGTGCCTAACTAAAATCTGGGGTTTTGTGTCTCGATGGTAGTTGATGGGGAGCAGTAAGGTGTGTGGCAGGTGAGAAAAAGAGAATGGACATTGAGAGGATAAAAAGTTGCCTCTGATGTTGCGTGCTATGCCTAAAAGGAAGTCAGTCTGTGTTCTAAGATGGTGAAGATATTTCTGCTGATATTTTAAAATGGTTTCCTTTTAGTCTGATTTGGAAATCTGAATTGTGAGTTTTGAATTCAATTTCATTTTTCTACCAACTCCTAGCTATTTGTCCAAACACTGTTATTTGAATAATTACTCCTTTTTTCTTATAATTTGAAATACCACCTTTTAAATACTTAATAAATTCACAGGATTGTTTTTGTACTCTTTGAATTATTTAATCTATTTTAGTTCTTCACTACCATACTTTCAATTGCTAACTCTGTAAGTTTTGCTAATTTCTTAGGACAGACCTTTCATCTTTGCTCATTTATTTAAGAATTCTTTGGTTAGTTTTTTTTCTTTTTTTTAGGTACCGTTTGGCTATTTCTCAAGTTCCAGAAAATAATCTTGTGAGTTTTAATTGGGATTGTATTAAAATTCACATATTTTGATTCATTCTATTGTATTATTTAGTTTACTTTATAGAGATGTGTTTTTTTCCTTAATTTTCCTGGAAATAAAGTGGTTGTTTTGCCAGTTGTTTCTTGGTATTTGTCTTGTTTCCTGGTATGTATCTTCTTTATTAATCTTTGACTCACTGTGTTTACTATATGTCTTTTAATGGCAGATTCTTATCCAGTTTATTTTTGGTTAATTTATCTTCATATAAGGGTAGACTTACATAGATCTATTATTTACCTAAGGATGTGCTGATAGATCCTTCTTGTCTTTATTCCCTGTTTATCTAGCTACTGTTTTGCATACTGTAGGTTTTGATAACATAGATTGAATCACTAATTTTTAGTACCTCATTCAGTTGCATGAGAGGCTTTAGGAGGGAACTGATTCTTTGTTGAATTTTTTTTTTTGGTCTTTTTTTTTTTTTTTTTTTTTTTTAAGCCATTGCATTCACATCTAGACTCAGATCTTGTAAAAATTGCCTGCCTAGGCCTCAATTCTGTTTTCACTTCTATTTTAAAGTCTTTTTTAATGAAGAAGATAGTTTTGAAAATTTGTCCTGTTGCCTAATAACTTTCCACCTATGAAAGTGATCCATCTAGGTTTCTCCCCTTGCCACCCAGTTCTCCAATTGCAGCCTCAGTATGAAAAACTAAGATTGGTCTCTATTTCTCCTATAGCGTTTCTCCTTACATATTGCCAACTTTAAAGATTTTTCCTTTCAGCCACACCCCATGATTAGAACAAGCCCTAACCACTCTTTGGAATCTGGGTCAGAGGTAAATTTTGAGGAGTGGCTATCCTCATTCTCTTCCAGCTGTGCTTCTGCAACAATGAATGCTTTTGATCAATGGCAAGGGCAAGCATATCCCAGTGCAGTGGGCCACTCTTTTCTATGGGTCTGATCTGTTTTCATTCCTCATTCCTAAACACATTTGATCCTTTGTTTTCTTGGGTGTGGGTTATAATTATGATGATTCTGGCTAAAAACTCAGTGAAGAATTTAACTTGAAAGATTCAAAGCTGACATATATGATAACATTTACTATTGAATGAAATGAAATGAAATGAAATGCTAAGGTAGTATTTGGCAGTATCTAGCGGATATTTTATTTTTTTTAAGATTTACTTTATTTATGCATGTAAGAGCTGGGGTGTAGGCTAGAGGTGGGGGTGGATGGGGTGAGGGGGTGAGAGGATTCACCAGAGACAGAGTGGGGAGCAGAACAAGTGGATTGACTGAAATATACTGCTGAGGGAAGCAGCAGGTGAGTCAGGAGAGGTCTGCTGCACCATGTGGATTAGCTCCCTGGCTGGGGATCAAACTCATACTGCAGTGGCTGCGGATAGCTTCACAGTGCTGTGACTTAACCCCTTGTGCCACCAGGGAGGCCCACTAGCAGATATTTTAAAGATAATCTTGGTGATATAGATTTAGTAAGATAGTCCACAGTTATGATTTTAGTTCTGCACAGTGGCTTTTTTTTTTTTTTTTTTTTTTGCACTTCCCTTTACCTGCATCTGACCAAGAAAAATCCTCCCAGTTGTTTAGGTTTGGGGCACTTTGACATTTTTTTTTGTCTGTGTTCTGCCCCTTTGCTGTCTGTATAATTTTGATAAATCACTTAATATCTCTCTCTGTGAGCTTCAGTTTTCTCATCTGCAATGATACTTGTGTAAGTATCATTGAGGTATTAAGACCTAATAAGAAAATGCATGTAAATTATTTTCATAGATTATAAAATAACATACAGATAGACATAGATCTGAGCTTGGATACTATAAAGCAATTATAGGAGACAGTCTTGGAGTTCCACTAGAAGATTACTTACTACCTACCTTCATTTTTTCTATAGTTAAAGCAGACATTAAGCCCTTCCGTGAATATAGTCTCACTTACCTCTTGTAATCTATATTATTTACAAAATTTATCTACTAGTTATATAAGGCAAAAGTCAATGTAAGTTTAATATGAGAAAACAACACTTAGTAGTCTGTGATAACTGCCCAAGAACATTTACTACTGTAAATGCACTCACCACCAAATTTCCCATAACTCCCCACCATAGACAGTTGTTTCCTCCCTCCCCTTTTTGTTTTTGCCCCTTCCTGACCCCCTCCTACTTCTTGATGCTTCAGTTCTGTAATAAGCTTTCAAGGTTTAATTTTTAAGCTCGTCTTCATCTGACCCTTTGTTTGGTTTCTCTATATTCCACATGTTAGTGGCACCATGCAGTATTTATCTTTCTCCTTCTGACTTATTTCACTTAGTGTACTCCCCTTCCAGCTCCATCAATGCTGCTGCAAATAACATGAATTTAACTTTTTTTGATTGCTGGTAACATTTAATTGCATATGTATACTATAGCTTCTCGATCCACTCATCTGTTTTTAGCCATTTATGTTGTTTCCATAATTTGACTATTGGTAAATAGGGCTGCAGTAAACATAGAATTGCAAGTCTCCTTTTGAATTAGTATTTTTGAATTTTTTTTGGATAAATCCCTAGGAATGGAATTACTGCATCATATAGTAGGTCATTTTTAATCTTTTGAAACACCACCATACTACTTTCCATAAAGGCTGGACAAATCTGCATTAGATCTGCAATCTAAGTGTCTCTTTTACTAAGACTCATGTTGTGTAGAAACTTAGTTTTGAGGTGAGTAGAAGAAGGGATTCCAATCTACCATGCTCATGTGTTTATGACTTACATCATTGTGATAAACCTTGGCTAAACTAACAACAATAAAAAGAAATTTATAAACTGAATTAAATGTAAGATTAAAAATAAGGAAAATAAGGAAAGAAAAATTGAAATAATGGAAACAAACAAAAGGAACACTGAAACAATCAAAACAACAAGGAAGAAAATAAATCAAAATTAAGATAAATTAATTTTTAAAAGATAGAATAAAAATAAAGCACTGTGGTATCTCATAAGTGTCAGATAAAGACATTTTATTTATCCTGATATTGCTAAGTTTTGTTTATCAATCACCACAATGGCAGAGTGAACAGAAAACTTATTCATTTTAGCCCAAGAAATATTATGTAGTGGACCTGAATTTAATGATGCCAAGACCATTTTCAGTATTTGTAACATTAAAAACAAACATTGCTAGAGGTAATTTCCC
Organism: Talpa occidentalis; assembly: GCF_014898055.3. Taxonomy (NCBI): domain Eukaryota; kingdom Metazoa; phylum Chordata; class Mammalia; order Eulipotyphla; family Talpidae; genus Talpa; species Talpa occidentalis. The sequence continues at coordinate 92,404,189 of NW_023603184.1, read as the reverse complement.
ACAGTACTGAGTTTTAATCAAAATTAGTGACCAAAAATAAGGGGGTTGCAATTGTATGGGGAATATAAAAATAAAATTTAAAAAAAAAAGAAAAAAAATTAGTGACCATTATACAGAATGTCTTTATTTAACTGACCCCATTAATCAGCCTCAAAAAAGGCAGTGATCTGGCATTGTTCACAATTTAGTTATGATAAGCTAACAGTGCTTTGAAATTGCACGTATGTTTATATTTTTACTAAAAATCACTTTTGCAAGAGCTGTATATTCATTTTTATGTTTTTTTTCTGTTATGAGAAATCCATATGTGGCATTTATCTAATTAAGCAGTTTAGCAGTTTATTTGTGTATAATTTCAAACTTTAGAAAGTTGTAACAATCAGACTAGCATAGAACACCCAAGTAACTTTTATCCCCTTTTTCAAATTTACCTACTGTTAAAAAATTTTTTGAACCATTTGAGAGTAGTTACCTTTTACTTCAGTGTGTATTTCTTTTTAAAGATTTATTTATTTATGTGTACAAGAACTGGGGTGTAAGCCAGAGGTGCGGGGGTGTGAGAGGATTCACCAGAGAGAATGGGAAGCAGAACAGGCAGACTGACTGAAATACACTGCTGAGCATTGGGCGAGACAGGAGAGATCTGCTGTGCCATGTGGATCAGCTCCCTGGCCAGCAGGGAATCCAACTCTTGCTGCAGTGACTGGTGATAGCGTGACAGGGCTGTCTTTAATCCATGCTCCACCAAGGGTATGTCTTAAGGATTTGTTTTCAGAAAAATGTTAAGCTTTACAAAATTCTAATTTCCTGTAGATGTTTCAACTTTTATTAGTTAATTGAATATTGTCCTTTGTTTTTTCCTCTATTCAATACAGGATTTGGTCTATGGTCAAGTTTTACAATTAATTGTTATTTCTCTTTGGTTCCCTTTAAATGTAACTTCTTTACAGCTTTTCTTTATCATCTTTAACATTTTTTGTTTTTGGAGAAAATATCCTTTCCCCACTTTCTTTTTAATTGAATGCTTTTAATATGGGGTTGTCGAATGTTTTCTTATGATTAGATTTAAGTTAGGCATCCCAGAACAGAATAGTGCAGAAAAACGGTTACATTGTAAGTAACCACTTTTATGTTATATTCATTGCAGTTAATTCACTGACATTTCTACTTTGCCTTTTACAATCAGAATGCTATTTAAGGATGTTCTTAAAAGACATATGATGATGAAGGGTTAGATGGTGTTGACAGTTGCACAACAAGGTGAATGTATTTAATACCACTAAATTATACACTTAAAAATGCTTAAGATAGTAATCTTTATGTCGTGTTTATTTTAACATAGAGAAAAAGAAAAATCTCATGGTATACAAAGTTTTAAATTTCTTGTCAGTCCAGTTAGGGACTAGTTGCCTGGAATATCATCCTTGAAAATTACTTACTAGTTAATTAATAATAATTAGCCCTCATTTTTTCAATTAGTAGATAATATAGTCCAGGATCAAATTTAATTCTGTCTTTGACTTGCTTTTCTTATAATGCTATACTATTAATTTTGTTTTATTTCTTTTTTTATACATTATACATTATCAATTTAATGTTCCCCTTCTTTAACTTCTCCTATTTTAATTATCATTTTTTAAAATTTTTTTCCTAATTTGTTTTTAAGATTTATTTATTCATGCATGCAAGAATCGGGGTACAGGCCAGATGTGCGGGAGGGTGAGAGCATTCACCAGAGACAGAGCAGGGACCAGAACAGGCAGACTGACTGAAATACACTGCTGTGGGGAGCAGCGGGCGAGACAGGAGAGGTCTGCTGTGCCATGTGGTTATCTCCCTGGATGGCCGGGACCGAACATGCACTGCAGAGGCTGTGGACAGCTTCACAGTGCTGTGCTCAACTGCCTGTCCCACCAAGGAGGCCGTAATTTTATTTCTTACCTTGAACCTTACACTTTGGAATTTTTTTCCTCAGTATTTTTAAAATGTTTTGCTGTTTCCTTTTGTTTCAGGACTAATGTCAGGAAAAAGGGTGTTAATGTTTAAGACATTGCTATATTTTAAGAAGTTACCATGTCAATAATGTTCCTGTTTTTATCAAAATGCATATAAAATATAATAATCTCAAATAGGGTTAATTTTAAAAGTTGCTGATAGAAAAAAAATTCTGCTGTGTAAATTTATATGATTTCTGAGATTTCTCTTGTTATGCAATTGGCTAACCTATTTTCTAGGACAGAGAAATTCAAGTATAATGCCTTGTAAATATACATTATAAAATGTATTAAGGGAACATGTAGCTCAGATAGCAGGTTTTCATCTTTCTATAAATTGCTTCCATGTTGTATAATTATTGTATTTTTATTGACAATTGTGTCAGTCATTTCTATTAAACTGAGTTTAGTATATTCTCCACAATCCAAGTTTCCTTTTTTTTTTTCACTTTTCTCCAGTAACTAACCCCTTCACCATTCTTTACAAAGTTTTTTAAGACCTGGAAAATAAAAACATTGTAAACATACAATCTACAAAACAATAAAATGAAAATGTATGAATTGTAACTACTACTTTGCTTTAATAAATGCTAACCTCTTGCCATATATGCTTCCATTATTTAAATAAATAAAAACAGATACAATTTAATGGGACCTAACCAAATTACTTATATGGGACCTAACCAAATTACTCTTTCTCTCCCTTCCTCTACAGAAAACAAATTTGTGTTGATCACTTCTAGGAAAGTGTACATTTTTGTACCACACATACATTGTTTGGCATGTTTTAAACATTTGCATACTATTATACTATATCATTTTTCAAACTGCTTTTTCACTAATTTTTGTTTTTCAAATTTATCTACATTTATTCATGTACTATGTAAGTAATTCATTTTAATCATGAAACAGTATTTCATTGTGTGAATATAATATCTGTTCTCCTAAAAATAGGTTATGTAAGATGTTTATAATTTTTTACTAGAAGTGGCACAAGGAGTATTTTTTAAAAATTTATGCATACAATAACTGGGGTGTAAGCCAGAGGTGCAAGGGGTGTGAGGAATTGTATTAGGGTGGTCCCCAGGAAAGGGGGAGATTCCAGGTGTCCTGCCCCACTCAAAGGAGGGTGGAGCTGAGCAGAGAGAGAAGAAGCTGTAGAGGAGTCTGAGGAAGGAAGGAAGCAGGATGGGGAGCCAGAAGGAGACCTGGAGGAGACACATGGAGCCGAGAGACAGGTGAAGAAACTACACTTGCCTTTTGGTCGTGGTCTGGTTGAAACAGATGTGGGTGAGAGACCCATGGGGAGGTGACAATAGCAGTTTTTATCTTGATTTTGATTTTGCTCTTTTCTCTCCAGACTTGTCTGGTTGTTTCTGATCCTTTTCTGTGGGTCCCCAATGGAAGATGCTTTAGACTTGTGGCAGGCTTTGGGGCCTTGCTCTGGGCCAATCCCATTTGGATGGACTTTTACCCACGAGGGGACGGGTAACTTTGGGTGCTTGATTTAGAAACTATATTCTTTGCCTTTCCTGTATTGTTTCCTAATTGTATTAAAGTTCCTTCCCATTAAAGTCTCATGTGTTTTGTGTTAATGCGGCGGATGGTAAAACCTATTTAGAGCAGGCAGGTTTGCGGGGTCTGGGCTGCCCCTCTCTCTGCCCTGTAACAGATTCACCAGAGAGAGTGGGGAGCAGAACAGGCAGATGTATTGGAATACACTGCTGAGGAGAGCAGCTGGCAAGACAGAGGAGGTCTGTTGGGCCATGTGGGTTAGTTCCCTGGCAGGCCAGGGATCGAACTAGTGCTGTAGTGACAGGCAGTAGCTTGATAGCGCTGTCTTTAACCCCTGGGCCACTAGGGAGGCTCCACAAGGAGCATTTTTGCACTGATCTTATGCAAAGCTCTGGGAATTACCGAAGACTTTGTATCTGCTACTGGAGTTGCACCTTGAAATGATCAGTTATTGATAAATTGCCCTCTCTGGTGGTTTTACTTTGAATATTCCGTAGGCCACAGGTCTGTTTTGTGACTTAGGACAGCTCTTACCTCATGGCTGCTCAGTGAACCAATTGTTTGCCCCTCATGGTTTCCATATGACTTCTAAGAACAAACCCTATCTCTCACCCACATATGTGAGTGGGTCTGGGTATCACTGCCCCCACCATAGATCCCTAGGTTGTAATCACACAGTGGGAAATTGCAATGATGAAATGCATACAAGTTTCCATTTATTTTGTCCCTGAATGAATTTGCTATTACCAGACTTACAATTTTAACCAGTTTGACTGGCCGTATTAACTGGTAGCTGCTTGCTATTTTAGTTTTTCTGTTGTCCAATAGAACATCTTTCATATGTTTGTAGTCATCTAAGTTTCTTTTTTAGTGAGTTGTCTCTTCATATTCTTGGTCCATCTTTCAAAATTAGGATGGCTCTTCCTTATTCTACATATAGGCGATACAGTTTTATGCATTGGAGATGTTTTCTCTCAGTCAATGCCTTGTCTTTTCACTTCGATTATAATGTCTTTGTGGCATTGAAGTTTGAAAATAGTGAATTTCATTAAAGTGGGTTTTTCACTTCTTGATTATGCTTTAAAATTTTTTTCCTATAGTCCATTGTTCCAATAAGTGTCCCCAAACTTAATGACTTAAAGCAACACAAATTATTTTATTTCATCATGTCTCTGTGTTAAAAATTCAGACAAGTTGTAGCAGGGTAGCCTCATCTCTGCTCCACATGACCCAGGTAGAGCAACTTGAAGATTTGACAGCTGTGACTGGAATAACCGGGAGATATCTTTGCTCACATCTTGTGGTTGATGTTCATTGTTGACTGGGGCTTAAACTGGACAGCCAACTGGAAATGCTAGGCACTTTTCATATTTCAGTGAATAGAAATTATAGGACAACATCAAATAGAAGTGGTAACATTTAGTCTTTTCTTTACCCTATTGGAAATACTTATTTTAATTATTATTTGTGACTAATGTGCTGTCAAGTTAAAGAACTTTTCTACTATTGTGCTGAATTGGATAAATTTTAAATCACAACTTAGAGTTGCATTTTACCGAATTTTTTTATTGCGTTTTTACGAAGATATGATAATCTTATTCTTTTAGTTCATTAATATTATGACTAATATTAATAGCTTTTCAAAAAGAGAACATTTCTTACATTCTCTGAAGAAAACCTACTTAAAAATGACTTGTTAATAGTATTTTAATATCCTGCTTTATTTAGGATTTTGCAATTGAAATTGGCTTGGTTTTGCTTACAAAAGTATACTAAAATTAACTAGCTAACCTTCAGGGAAAGATGATTGTATTTTAAATAAATTTTTTCACACCAACTGTGTCTCCCAACAATTTAATTCAACTTAAATCTCACACAAACTATTCAGAGCTAGCGCAGACCCCGCAGGTTAAGGGTTCTGTTTCATAAAACTGATGCTTCTTCTATAACACCTGCAAATGGGGTTGCAAGGCTACCCATACTTCTGTCTGTTAAACTACTAATCAGGCATTCCCATGCCAATCACCTCCCCCTCCTCAAAAAAAAAAAAAAAAAAGTCAACAGAATTGAAAAAAGTGCCTTACTTTTACAGTTATAAAACAGCAGATGAGGCGCTTCATTGGGTGTGATCTACAGGAGTTTTGAGCCTCTACGGAGTCAGTGTGCACCACTCTGCTATCATGAGCATCTATTTAGTAACTCAGAAGTTTCATTAATTGTGTTGTTTAGGGGTTTTAATTGAGGCAGGCAAGATTGATTAAATCATTGGCTATTGGTAACTGAACTCAAATTTAGTGGCTAATTTTTCTGCTGAATAACCCCCATTCTGAAGCTATCTACCCACTCCTTCCCCAGGAGTCATCTCATTAGCATACAAAGACAGTTAATTTAATTTCCAGGGCTTGGAGCAGTGTGGCAGGAACTAGGGACAAAAGACTATTTTCTTACTATTATTTCAAAAACACCTATTGTATATCAGACATAACCATTGCTCTTATGGAACTTGGAATCTAATGAAAAGAAACAAAATGATTAAGAGAAAATCTTAACAATATGAGATAACTTATTCAATAATAGAGTATCTTATGGGATATTAAGATTACTTCCCTTATCTAACAGTCTGTAAGGAGTGCTAAGAATTGGTATTGGGGTTGGAAAGGCAGATAGAAAAGTTAGAAAAGGGTTTCTGGAGGAAGCTGTCTTTTGCCTGACAAAAAGAAGAAAAAGAAAAAGAGTAAGAACTGCCTTGCTACTGTAAATGACAGGAAAAGGATCATTTAAGGTGAGGTCACCTCTCTCCGAGGGTATATATGGGGTAGGAAGTAGGAGTATTCCTCTCCTTTTTAATCTCTTGCCCTTTTCTGTAGAGATAAGCCTCATTATAATATTGGAATGAAATTGATTTTTAAGTGAATGCATTTTAAGTTTTTAATTTTCAAACCAAATGTAAGAATCTTTATTCGCCGCATCTCAGAAAAGGTGAGGCACAGAAAAAATATACAACTTAGTCTAATAGATGTTTATTGAAAACCTGTGACTCAATCACTGCATCAATCTTAGTATTTTAGCATGGGGCATCTTTTTTGTATCTTAAAGAGTTGAATTAACTTTTTTGGATTTTGTTGACATAAGTGGAGACATTTAAAAATGGAGTTGGGGGTAATTATTTCGGAGGAACTATCTTGAACTGGGCTAAACCACAAACATTCCAAGGAGCTAGAAAGAATGAGACTGTCCTATTTGAAAGACTGATAAAAGTTACCTACTTTTATCATGTAATCCTTTCATCTACATTTATTTACCTTATGACCCCTTTGCCTGACCAATCAATGAAGTACAAATCTGCCACTATAGGTCAACACTCATGACCTAATCCTTTCCTTTCTTTCCACAGAAAACTCTGCCTTTTGTTCCTTTTTGGGACACCAGTTGCATTTCTTCCTGAATTTGTGCCCTGAAAGTACAATTATTTCGTCCCAAATAAATGAGCTTTGCCTTTTAATTGCCTTCTGATAGTTGGGTTAATAGGATATCAAGGTAGATAACAAAAAAAAAAATTATCCCTCAGATAAATTTACTGCTGAGAATGATGAAATTAGAAGCAATTAGAAATGTGAAGTCAATTTTTAATATTAAATATTTTTATGGAGAAATTTAAGATTCATATTTTTGTTCAAAAATATTAAATCTACCAACTTTTAAAAAAAGGTGACATTTCCATCCTTTTACACTATTTCTCATTAATACTAGATTATATAATACAGAAGTTTGGCATTAAATCATGTTTCTATTATTATTGAGACTTACTTGCCTGTTCCACTTGGCTATGTTATAGAAAAAGGAAGAACACAGTCTGTACATACATATTGTAGTATGTTAGTTATTCTTTGGACTGATGCAGAACCAGTCATTGTTTCATCCCGAATAGCTCATTTCACTTTTTTTTGTAAGAAATAGAGGGCCTTTATTCTCTTTGAAATATTCCCACTTTTATGTTTAATTCACCATCAATTTGAGAACAAGAATCTATTATTCATTTACATCATCTTTTTTTTAAATTTGAGAACAAGGGGTGGCAGTCACATGTAATGTTTATGTATCATTGAAAATTCTGCAGATACATATTAAAATTGCAAGTCAAGACATTTTGTTATGTTGTAGATGACATACATTAATTGTTATTTGGTAAATGCTGCCTGAGTGCCACTAGGTAGACCAGGAATTTTGCAAGTAATGTTAGGGAATAGGTCATGGAAACCCTAATATAAGGGGAAAATAGTAAATAATATAATAAAACTCATAAATAATATAATACAATAATAATAAATAATATAATAAAATAATACAATAAAATATAATAAAACTTACAACAATAGTGAATTAAAATTGCATCTAATAAAATCTAGATATTCAAGTAATTAACTTTATTTAGTAAAATGTTTATGGATGTATGTTACCATTGATACCGGAATTGTCAGGCCTGACAATTATCCGGTTATCACCATAATTTTGTCTCTTCTTCCAACAAATTTAGTATTACTGTTGTTTCAAATTCCAGCTCTTAAGAATCACAGTAAAAAAATTCAGAAGTGTTATTTTTCACTTTGTTGTGCACGATGAATTACAGATGTTGATTAAATCTGGTTAACTAACTTGATGATTAGTATCTTCCATTCCTAGATCCTTAATGATATTGCCTTTTTCAGTTCAGAGTAATCCAGGCACTGGCATACATCCTTGGCCACTGTTGAAAATATGAAACAAGCATTGCCTTTAAAGCTCCAATTAAGAGAGCTTTAAATTTTTTTTTACACTTTTCAATCTGTATGAAGAATACAGTGTGAGCAAATATTTTATGCTTTTACTTTTCCAAGCTATAATCCATTTATTTTGCTCGTTTCCTTTGAATTGCTGCAAACTGCTTTAATATTGACAACCCTCACCCTCACAATTTGACAATTGTGTTTTCATTGAATGGAGAAAGACAAATACTTAGCGTTTCACTCATGTGGAATATAGAGAAAAAAATCAGAGTTAAGCAACACCAATCCCTAGAAATCTGACTGTAAAGCTGAGGCTGACAGTAGGGGAGTATTAGAAGGAGAGCAAAGGTGGGAGGGAGCACAATGGACAATTGTGGAGGATTATAGGTGCTTTGGTGGTGAGTATGGTATGGTAACTTACATCTGAAGAGGTTTGATTCTATTTCTCGGAATCATTTACAGTATTGTAAGCCAATGTTACCTCAATTTAAAAAATTAAAGAAAATCAATATGCCTCTTTATGGATATCAACTGTTCATTAACTGGGCAGTACATGTCGATGATGAGTGAGAAGAGAATTCACAGGCAGTGCAAAGATAAAATATACTGTTGATATTAGTATTATACAACAGGTCCTTGTAATATGGAGATATGTTTTCTGTGTCAAAGTACTTTTGATCTGCCATCTTTACTTACACAAATTATAATGTTTTATACTTTGATACAAATTATAATCTATTACATTTTGTCTGAAACTGAAAACTCAATAAGTTAAATGTAGCGTTACTGTAAGACCCAATGCTTTCTGGGCCTCCCCGGTGGCGCAGCGGTTGAGCGCTGGGTTGCGAAGCTGCGCGCGGCCTCTGCGGCGCCGGTTCGATCCCCGGCTGCTCCCCGGCCACCAGAGGAGGGTCCCACATGGCGCGCAGACCTCTCCTGCCGCCCGCTGCTCCCCTCAGCAGTGTACTTCGGTCCTTCTGCCTGCTCTGCTCCCCGCTCTGGCTCTGGTGAATTCTCTCGCCCTCCCGCCCTTCTGACTGTACCCAGTGCATGTATAAACAAAACAAACAAACAAACCAGCAAACAAATAAATAAAGCATGCCTCTATAAAAAAAAAAAAAAAAAAAAAAAAGACCCAATGCTTTCATTCCTAGATATGTAAGAGAAATTCTTAGACATGTCAGAGAAATTCAAATATATGGCCACACAAAAACTTATGTTCACAGTGTTATTTATAATAGGCAAAAGGTAGATATAACCAAAATGTTCATTACCTGATAAGTAGATAAATAAAATTTTCATACACTTGAATATTATTCAGCCACAGAAAAAAGGTGAAGTACCAGCACAATATAGGTGAACCTTTAGAATGTTACACTGAATGAAACAAACCACACACAAAAGGTCACATATGATTCCATGTATATGAAACATGGCAGAATAGCCAAACTCATAGAAACAAAGTAGACTAGGTTGCCAGGGATTGGAAGGGAGAGTAGGATGGAGAATGGGTAATGACTGCTTAATTAGTATGTTGTGTCTTTTGGGGTGATTAATTTGTTCTGAAATTAGATAGTGGTGATGGCTACACAATATTGTGAATACACCAAAAGTTTTGAATTGTACATTTTAAAATGGTGAATTTTATGTTATGTGAAATTTATCCCTAATTGTCCCCCAATTTGGGAGAGGAATACCTGAAGCAGTATTTCATATCTTATCTTTGAATTAAAGTTTATGTGCAACATACTTGAACTGTATTGTGTTAGCAGCTGAGATTCCCTCAAGTATTATGCTATTTAACAGTCTCTGAGGGATGCTAAAGAAATAGTCCTTCAAAGCAAATTATGTTATTTATTGCTGGAATATTTTTTACAATTCAATAAAATGGCTTCCTTGGGTCTCAATAACAGAAAGAACTCTGCTTCCTTCAAGAAAATGTGTTTATTTTATTTTATGATTACTGCAATTAATATAAACAAACAAAAACTTCATGCAATAGTCATTTTTTCTTTACATTGTTTATCAGGAAATTCAAAGCCATATATTTAACCCCCCCCAATAACAAAGGGTGCAGAACCTTATAGCATATATTTTTTAACAAACTTTATTCTTGACCTGATCTTAACTCTTCTCACTCTCAATTTTCTTATTTTTGTTTTGTATTTTATGTACTTTTGTATATTAGAATAGGGCAGGATATAAAAATACATACTAGATAAAGGATATTATAATTGGAGGGAAAAAGCTTAAAATGAAAATATGCTTGAGTAACTTATCTAAATTAATTTACACTAATATGTGGTGAATACACTACAACATTCAAATTCTTTTTAACAATCTGATTCTTTTTTTAAAGAGGCAAGAGAATAAGAGGGTAAGTAATTAATACATATAAGGAGGGAAACCCTGGAAATGATTAAAATTTGCATAAGTGATTGATGTGTGAATTGTTTCCTGTTTTCAGTATAGTGATGAGTTATTGATTAGAAGGGTGTTAGACACCTAAAAGTAGAAATGGGTGAATGCAGAGGCATGAAAAAGGATAATATAGTGGAGATTTTTTTTTTTAAATTGTTGCTTTTACTCTTTGTCTAATGTTGATCCTATTTAAACCCCACTGTGTCTAATCTAATAAAAACTGTGTATGACATTATTTTTACACTGTGCTGCTGTATGTGTTTAGCTTAGAAGGACATTGCTGTCACATAATAAAATACCTAACACATTATTTTGCATAATTTTTTAATGTGGCAGCTTCTATTATAAAATAATATTATTTGTAAAGGATTTTAAGTTTATTGTCTGCAAATGGTATTTTTCCCCCATAATTTTCAGTGTCCTTTCTATATAACTCTTAAATTAGTCATATGTCTTATATTTGTTATCTTTCCATTTCTAGTGATTGGGCCAGATTTATGCTTATAGTAGAAGCTGTAATCATTGCTTTGTTCTGTAATTTTTAACATTTTTTCTTTGTCTAGATAATTTCATTAGCATGTAGACATGCTGTACTCTACCCCCATTTCAATACAAAAACTTTTGAAGACCCCACATCTTTCTCCAGCTCCTATACAATTTCTGTAAAATCCTTTATATCAAAATTCCTTCAGAGGATTGGCAAGTATGCTGCTTCTACATCCTCACCTCACTGCCTCAGCTTTAGTTACCCTGTTCACACTTTTGTCTTCACCACTTCCCCTACAGCAGTCTGGTCACGGGCACCATCCAATGGTCATTTCTCTGCCCTCATGTTAAAATTTCCCAGCTGCATTTGCCAGTCAATCTTATTATCTTTTCTGCAACTCTTCACTTATGTATTTAACTTTGCAAAAATCAAATTCTTGATTTGTTAGTATTGTCACCACTACCTCCCACCTATTCTTACTCCAGTTTTCTCCATCTTGATGCCGGTCAGCATTATTCACCCAATTAATCTGACCAAAACCCTGGAGTCATCCTTTGACTGTTATGCTTTTTTCTCTTATTTAGTTCATCAGCAATCAAATATCCAACCAATTCTTATTACCAATGTGGCTACCATGATAGTCACCTAATGTCCTCCGGAACTATTGTAGTTGTTCTCTAAAGTGGTCTCTGTGTTTTGATTCTTTTCCTCCACATCTGCGAGATTATTCTGTATCAGTACCTAGGATGTTTGTGGTTGTAAAAGATCAGATCTTACCACTCTCTTAGTCAAAACATCCCAGGTGATTTTCCGTATACCTGGAACAACATCCAAGTTACTACCACTTCTTCCAGGCCCTACAGCGTCTGTGTCTAGTTGTCCTACCACTGTCTTCAAACTTAGTAGCTACTGGCTGTGTACCCTATTATCATTTTTATTTATTTATTTTAATAGAGGCATGTTATTTATTTATTTATTTATTTATTTACTTGTTTGTTTGTTTGTTTGTTTATACATGCACTGGGTACAGTCAGAAGCGCGGGAGGGTGAGAGAATTCACCAGAGCCAGAGCGGGGAGCAGAGCAGGCAGAAGGACCGAAGTACACTGCTGAGGGGAGCAGCGGGCGGCAGGAGAGGTCTGCGCGCCATGTGGAACCCTCCTCCAGTGGCCGGGGAGCAGCCGGGGATCAAACCGGTGCCGCAGAGGCTGCGGGCAGCTTCGCAACCCAGCGCTCAACCGCTGCGCCAGCGGGGAGGCCCTATCATTTTTTTTTTTAAATACAAAACCCTTTCAATGTCAGGACTTTGGCACTTGTAAATACTTCCACCTAAAGCATTCTGTCGTACTTCATTCTGGTTTCAGGGCGCTTTATCTTCTCAGAGAGCCCTTACTTGCCATCATTCCATCTTCCTATTCTTCATCCTAATACTTAAACTCGTGAGAATGGCTACTATTTTTATACTTTTTGTTGTTGTTTTGTAGATCGCTAATATTTCTGCTTAAGTTCTGCAAAGACTGAGAGTTTGTCTTTTTTTCACTGCCATATTTCCAGGTCTAGTACAGTGCCTACCACATAGAAAACTACCATATGTATTTGCTGAATGAATGAAACAATGAACTACTTGATTTGATTAATGCTTTAATGAGTAAATTAGTGATTGAGAAAAATTTAAGATTGGTTTGTGATTTATGTGCTGATATTCACAGTTATTAAATTTTTTAATTTAATTTGTGGTAAAATACATATAACATTTAATTTACCATTTTAACCATTTTTAAGTATATATTTCAGTGGCATTAAATAAATTTACATTGTTGTGCAAACATCGCCATCCATCTCCAGGATTTTTTTATCTTCCAAAATTGAAATTCTGTACCCCTTTAGCAATAACTTCCTACTCTCCCTTCCCCAACCCCTGACAATCAGTATTCTTTCTGTCTTACAAGTTTGACTGTTTGTACTTCATATAAATAATTCATATCACAATATGATAACAATCAATTTTTATTTGTCCTTTTGTGACTATCTTAATTCATTCCAACTGCTATAACAACGTACAATACAGTGGGTAACTTCTAAGCAACAGAAATTACTCACAGTTTTGAAGGCTGGGAAATCCAAGATCAAGGTATTGAAGGATTCAGTGTGTGGTTAAAGGCCACTTTCTGGTTGTAGATGGCCATCTTTTTGCTATAATGGTAGAGGACAAGGCAGTTCTCTGGGGTATCTTTTAATGAGGGCAGAACCCTCATGACCTAATCATCTAAAGAACCATCACATCGGAGATTAGATTTCAATATATTATATGGCAGGGGGCACAAATGGTTTGTTTCACTCAGTATAGTGTCTTTAAGATTCATCCATGTTGTTGCTGTTAAATGTTTCTAAGTGGCATTTTTTTTAAAGTACATAGCAGTTAATTGTATCTATGCCTTATACCTCCCTTTCATCTGTGTACTTCAGAAAATTTTATAAGCATAATTAACTAAACTTCACAACATCCCTGTGAAGTAGATAATTATGGTCTAGCACACTGTAGTACTACAAGACTGCCTGAGGTACATAATGAGTGCATGCCAAAACTCTGAATAAGGACCAGGGTTATTCAGTCCTTGTTGAAAGCATTGGACCAGATTTCTTACTTAAGATGAAGTCATTCTAAGAAGTCTAAGAAAAATAAGATAGCAGTAATAATTATTTAATATCCCTAAATATTCACAGAGAAGTTCCTTTAATAGAAAAGACTAAATAAAATAATTTGAAACTTAGTCATTGTTAGTGATAGCAACTTTAGTTCTTGGATATAAATAAATAATTTTTTGACTGAATATTATTATATTGCTTAATTGCCTACCAGTCTTCATAGCTATAGTCTGAATTGGACCTTTGAAGATTGATTGGAGTAATTTCATTTCAGTCTTCTAGCTATTTTACACAATGCCTTGATAAAACTCAGAACTTAATGTTTGTCTATACTGCTGGCTTATTCAGGTGAAGTTTTGTTTTTTTTTTAAAGCAGTCTTGTAGGTGGCAAATTATTTGCCAGTTTGGCATTTGTTGACAGAACTAAAGAACTCTAATTTAGATAAAAATTAAAATTTCCCATAATTATAGTCAGATGTTTTAATTTAGTTAATAGTAATTCATAAACACTTTAACTCTTTATGTTGCTACAATTTCAGTTCACTTCCTACAGAACTTACAGAAATAAAAGTACAGCTAACATGGTATATACTTTTTCTCAAATGAAGGTCACTATTTACATCACCCAAGTGATTAGTTCACTTTGGATATTGTGTATATACTAGCCTCAAGAAAGTTTCAACACCTGTTGGCAATGCTACAGCCTCCTTCTTCTATTGGATGCCCATTTATGGCTCTAAAACAGAAACCTTGTTTTTTTGATGTGTGCCATTCTTACTGGTGTAAGGTGGTATCTCAATGTGGTTTTAATTTGCATTTCCCTGATGATAAGGGATGTTGAACATTTTTTCATGTGCCTGTTGGCCATTTGCATTTCCTCTTTGGAGAAATGTCTTTTACGTTCTTCTGCCCATTTCTTGACTGGATTGTTTATTTTGTTTTTGTTGAGTCGTGTGTGAGTTCTTTGTATATCTTTGTGATCAGTCCCTTATCAGTTGACTGGAGTGCAAAGATTTTTTTCCCAAACAGTGGGGTGTCTCTCTGTTTTGGTTAATGTCTCTTTTGCTATGCAGAAGCTTTTCAGTTTGATGTAATCCCAGGTGTTTATCTTTTCCTTGACTATCTTTGCTTTGGGTGATGAGTCTTTAAAGATTTATTGCGATGTATGTCTTGTAGTGTTTTACCTATATTTTCTTCTATATATTTTATGGAACAACAATGTTGGTGAGGATGTGGTGCAAAAGGAACTCTCCGACATTGCTGGTGGGAGTGCAAACTGGTCCAGTCACTATGGAAAGCTGTCTGGAGGTTCCTCAGTCTACCAAAAATGGAGCTACCATATAACCTGGCAATTCCACTACTAGGGATCTACCCAAAGGGCCCAAAAACATTGATTCAAAAGAACATCTATACACCTATGTTTATTGCAGCGCTATTTACAATAGGTAGAACCTGGAAACAACCCAAATGCCCAAAAATAGATGACTGGATCAAGAAGATGTGGCATATATACACAATGGAATATTATTCAGTAATCAAAAAAGATAAACTCACGTCATTCGCAGCAACGTGGATGGAACTAGAAGGAATTATGCTCAGTGAAATAAGCCAGAAGGAAAAAGAAAAATATCAGATGGTTTCACTTATAGCAGGAATATAGGGAAACCCACTAAGACATCAGCGTAAAAAAATGATAACAGCACAAAACACAACAAAGCATAAACGGACAATTATAAATCAGAGACATACTGCAGGGGAGGAGGTAGGAGAGGGATCAGAGGGAGGAGCACAGGGGACCGAGGTAATGGTGCACGGGTGCATTGGTGAAGGAAACTCTAAGGGGACTACACCTGAGAGGGTGGGGGGGAAGCAAATATTGTTTAAAAATGAACAATGATGTAAAAAATAAAAAAAAATTATGTATATATAAAATAAAACAGAAACCTATGAATGAGTGAGTGAAAGATTTTTGAGAAGTGCTTAGTAGTGTTGAAAGACACTACTAAATTTTTTTTTTGAATCCACCAAATGTAATAGTTTTGTTTGTGTGGTTTTGGTTTTTATCAGCAAAATTGTAAAAGTATCATCTGAATTCTAACTAAACCTTATAATATGGCTTATGATAGTTGTCTAAGTTTTGTGAGTTTATCTATAGGAAATGCAACTCTTCTAGATAAGTTTCCATAACACAGAACAATAAATGACAAATCTGCATTTTGAGGGAATGACAGTTTCTTGCAGAAGTATATAGTGAAATTATTGATACATTTTAGTCATTTATGGAAATGTAAATTTTTTTCATAAAACTGTGAAATCATTGGCAATACAAAAAGTGTTTTAAAATGACAACTGTTTGATATCGTTTTACCTAAAGTAGTACTCTTCACACTGAGTTGTTTGGTCCTAGAGAGTAACAGTTTGAAGAGGGTGACAAAATGTCAGAATCCTTGTAAATCATGCTAAGGTTTTAAAGAGACTGCTCATGCTTTTTGTTGGGTTTAGTTCTTAATCAGTTCCTTAAGTGAAACCTCATTTTGTTTTGGATTGTGGTATCTCAAAGTAAGTGGTTTTAAAATGAGAAACTGTCATTTGCTTCATTCCTAAGCTTCCAATAGAAGGCTGTACAATCTCTGTTCTAGGTAGCAGGCTTCTGATATTGAATTAGAGGCCTATGTAGCCTACCAGAAAGTGTGGTTAAGTCACCAAAGGCAAATAGTGCCAATATGTAGACTCTTGGACTTGACTATGTTGCTTTTGTGATCCAAATTATTTTACAAGTCAAAATAAAAATGTGGTGGCATTAAATTAGTGAATCTTTAGGACACTTCCATTTCTACAAAGGTGTGAGCACTTTCTTTCAGGCAGTTTTTTGTCTTTTTGTCTGTTTCAAGGGTGAGACACTATGGTTGTTGTTTTTTTTAATTTCAGTATATTTTCACATGGATATACAGTAGCAGGAATCATTGAAACGTTTGCCTTCATGACCTCTGTGAACATTAAGAGGCACATCTGTTACAGAAGGTCCTGGAATAAGGTCCTTTAAGGCAACGTTTTGTCATTAGTTGATGAGAAAAATAAATTGGTTCCCTGCTGGGGCTGCTGTCTATGTGGAGTTTGCATATTCTCCCATGTCTGCGTGGGTTTTCTCTGGGTACAAGCCTGTAGGTCCTTGAATAACGTTTCCGTCAATGTTCTTTCATCTAAGGTCATTTCAGTATAACCTTGATGAGGAAAAAAAAAAATCCCAGCCTATTTTTGAACCAAACAACATTATTCAAGGACCTGATATCATTTTAGATCACTTCACTTAAAGTCACAGTTCCCAAGAACCTATTTTGCTATGTTTAGTGAGAAGTTACTGTACAAAGTTTTCTCCCATATTCTAAAGATGTGCAGGCTAGCTGTACAGGGAATCTGACTGTCCCAGTCTGGATGAGTGTACATGTGTATGTGAGTTTGCCCTGCAACGGGAAGGTATCCTGTCCAGAGAGGGTTCCTGCCTTGCACCCTGAACTGCCCAGATAGGTTACTGTCACCTGCAACCCTAAATTGAAATAAGGTTGGTAAATGAACGAATAGATACAAATTATTGTTTAATATTAGAAGTATTTTGGGTCTTTATTTAGAACTTTGGTGATGTTTTTGTGACCAGAAATATGCCCAGGACCAGAAATTGGTTTTCTACGTCTCTTCGCTTAAAGTAACAATTTCCAAGACTCTACCAATGATATTAAGTGAAAACCTACTACAGTATGTTTTACTGTCTCTCCCAACTAGACACTGGTGGTAAAAGTCAAACAAGTCTTATAGCGTCCCATAAAAATACAGGATATATAGGGAACTATATATAGGAATATATATATATATATATATATATATAAATTAACTCTTCCTCCACAATATTGCTCATCAGAATTCTGTGGATTTTTTTTACTGAATAATTTTCTTCAAGTAGCAAAAAAACAATGATCAGAATGAGAAATGGCTAGACAATGGTAGAAGCAAGTTTTGATTTTATGCATTTTTTATTAAACCTTAAAAATATGCCAAAATATGTGTAATTGTGATACTTCAAAAAAGAGAATGATAGACATTCTTTTTTATGTATATATTTAGGATTATAACTCTGAAGCAGCACATAAGTAGCCTATGATTTTTTAGATTATTTTTTCACATATAGCTTTTAGAAGTAATTTTTTATTGTATAACCACACTGAAAATAGCGTAGAATAGAGAAAATATCACAATGCTGTATAAATGATTGACTAACTGTTTTAGTGTCCATAGCTTTAAATGAATTTTAGAGTTGATTTGCATATATTTCCATGTTTAGATTGCATGAGCCGAGAAAGAGAAGATAGATATTCTATTTATTTATTCCTTTGATAGTTTCATTGAGCTAGTTAGAGATAAATAGCCTTACTTTGTATATATTGAAACTTATGTAGTGTTGTTAAGTGAAGGTTAAGACTTGGGTATGCTACAGTTGATTATGTAAGAAAAAACCTTGTTTGGGGACAGAGGAAGAGGAAAAATAAAGATAGTTACATGCTAAGAACTGGTGTATCATTGTTTAAGATTCTTTCTCCATAGTTTAACATTGGTAGATGTTTTCTGTTGGTAAATATAGTTGAGATTTTCTCATATTAACTGAAATGGTGACTTGTAGAAAAATTGCATGTAACTAACATGTTAATTAATTATTTAAAAAGATGTATTTTATTTATGCATGCAAAAACTGGGGTACAGGCCAGAGATGTGGGAGGGTGAGAGGATCCACCAGAGACAGAGTGGGGAACAGAACAGACAGATTGACTGAAATACACCGCTGAGGGGAGCAGCGGGAGAGTCAGGAGAGGTCTGCTGCGCCATGTGGGTTTCTCTCTGGCCAGCCGGGGATCGAACTCGTGCTGCAGAGGCTGCCTATTGCTTCATAGTGTGGTGCTTAACCCCTTGCGCCACCAGGGAGGCCCTTACTGTTGTTTTTTCAAGGTTCCAAAACTTAGAAAGTTTTTCAAAATACGTTTCAAGTTGCTATGATATATCTTCCTTAAATAGATAGTAACCCTAAGAATTTTTTTATGCTTTCTTCTGGGCACAGTGCTAGATACAGTAGGAAATCAATAAGTAATTATTCACTCATTCCTTCAGCAACTATTTACTGAATGGTTATTGAGTTCCAGGTATTATAATAGTGCTCCAGTGATCTTCTTTCAGCCCAAATCAGGTTCTGGTTATAAAGAAAGACTTCTCTGAGGAGGTGGCATTTTTTATGAGACCTGAATGAAGTGAGAGAGTCGGTCTTACAAAGATAAGGGGAACAATATGCTCCAGGTTGAGTGAACAGCATGTGTTAAGACCCCAAAGAGTGACAAGTTTGGTATATTTGGGGAGTATCAAAAAGGTAATTGTGTAGAGTAGAGTAGTCAGGTTACTAGGTGACAGAGGGCAAATTGTGGGTTTTATTCTGTTGGGAAAGCCATATCAATGGTTTGAGTAAGGGAGTGACGTGGCTAATATACTTGTAATTGCATTAAAAATGTAATTAGGGAGATTATAATAATAGTAAGATAAAAAGAGCCATATCTAGAACTAATGAGATAAAAGGCATCAAAAGTATTTTTGGATTAGGATAGAACAAGGAAAATTGTCGGCAGGATGAATTGGGTGAAAGTGAGATAAAACAGGAACCAAGGAAAAGGAAAGTGCACTCTATGTGCTTGGACAGGAGATTCATCCCCTTTATCATTGGTTTTCCTTGACTGTATAATAAGAAATATCTCTTTGTTTCTTTGAAGGAATTATTATGAGGATCTAATTAATACATGAGAGACCATTATGAATTTTGAACCACCTCAGTTTTTTCAATAATTATAAGGATTAGCATGAGACAATCTTTCCTATATTAAGTAGTTCACATTTTGGACATAAGTTGAACTTCTAATCTAATCATAGAAGAAAGGTATCTATAAACAATATCTATCTTTGATTTGTAGTTTAAAATACTGTTATTCTCTTCTTAGTAAATATTTGAAAACAAATGAATCTGACCCCAAATTAACCCTATAGTTCATTTACTAACATGTTTTATTATGTTAACTCTGGGGTGTTCTTTGATTATAAACAAAAGATGATCATACCATACTATAATAAATAATGATCATCAATAAACTCCCAGGTGCATACCAGTTGTACTTTTCCTGACAATTTTAGATTAATTTAAATATGATTTTTGGCATCAATAAAGACAAAAATTCTAAACAGACCTTTTAGTTTCTGAAGTTACTTAAGTATGATTCAACTGAATGCTATTTCTGTTTTCCTTTTGCAGGTTTCTCAACAGTGATGTCACAAGATTGACCACATTGTTCACAGTAAGACCAAAATGATAATTAAGTATTTAAGGATGTCTTATTTTCTTTGAGAATGAGAATTAACTGAGATAGAAAATATTTATCATTTTAAATTATTAATCCTTTCAACATTCAAGTGAATGTTTATATCTTCAGTGAATCACATTTATTATTTCTAGTTAATCGTTTAACTAATTTAAAAATATTGCTTCAAAGGGTTTTAAAACATTTAAATGAAAATTAATTTTAATTTATAACTGAAATGATATGCCTAACTATATTAATGTATTTCAGTGTGAATAATAATCTTGAGCATTGTAATTTTTTAGCTTTGGTTTTACTAAAAAATAGCAAAACATTTTACGTGACTCCGCCTTAGGGGAAAATTACAAAAATAATAAAATTAAGGCTTGACACTAATTATTTATTAATAAATGACTGAAAACAGCCTGTAAAGGCTTCTTACTCAAATTTGAATTGCAGTAAAGAGAGACTGTTGTACTTTTGAAAAATCTTTTTAAATTTAGAGTAAATTGTTTACTGAATAAGGCTGTTTTAATCCTTTTTTTTAATTGTTCATTGGTATAGAAGAAGTAATTATCAGAAACATAAATCCATGTATATTCTTTGTATTTGTGTTTTAACATTTTTTGGGAAAATTGGTTTATTTGTTTAGCTTAACATTTTTCAGAGGCCAGATAGAACTTCTGTTATATTTTTAAAGACTATCATCACCATTGAGTCTACATACTTTATGTCATGTTCATAAGGCAGCACTCTCAGATTCCTAGCTCCTTGCTTGTTTATTTTTTCTTAATCAGAATTACCGCCCTAACTGAATAGTCTACCACAAAATATTAACATATTTCTGTACTAGCCTTCTATTGAGCATTTTTTGCTTTACAATCAAGGAAATTAATGATATATATTTTTTTTAATTTAAAAGTGCTGACTCTCATGGTATATTTTTTGGATAATATTATGATAGTATTGTAAATGTTCTAACTTTAAGAATTTCAGGGAGAGTATGGAATTCAGTATTATTAGATTTTAAATAAGTTAAAATTAAGAAGTGTTCATTTGAGAAGTTCATAAGTGATCGATAATAGAAACCCTTACTTTGTAATAATGCCTTGGTTATGAAACTTTCTTCAGGCTCTAAAGAATAGAGGACAGATTTCAACACTGATTCAAGTGGAGGGTGCTGTTGAGAGTATAGTTAAATGTTGACCTTGAGATGAAATCAAGTGAGGTAAGAGAAGGTCAGAGAAAATGGAGAAGTTAAAATACTAGTTAAGCTTACATAAATGGTAAAGGTAAATGAGATAATAAAGAAAATGCTAAAAGAGTAGAATCTTGTGGACTTTTTCTTACATTCAAATTTGTTTACATGTAATTTCCTGAATATAATGAATAATTTCATTAATATAATGTGTATGATAATAGTTACAAGGCAACTTTTAAAATAACTAAAGTGGCTTTTTTTGCTTTTATTAAATTCCTCTTTCAAAAAAAGAAAAAAAATTCCTCTTTCCCCTTTGGTAATTTTATTATGAATAGTACTTAAATTTTATAAAGATTAGTCTCTACCAATAGATCTATTTAACTTAAAATTTGAAATTTAGAACGAATTACTGTATAATTTTACAGTGAATACACATTTAGAAATATTAGTGTTTGTAAATTTTAAATGTCAGTATCTATCACAGGCAAGATATAATAAAGGGTGGCAATGACTGATAGTTGATTTCCCTCTATCTATATTGATTTCTTCCCTCTGCTAATTTTTTTCCCCAGCATATTGCCATCTGGTATAAAAATATTCGCTAGCCTCCCTTGCAGCTAAATGTGCTGATAAGACTAAGTGTTGGCTAGAGATACATAAGCAGAAACTTGAGAAAATACCTTTAAAGGAAGGGAGTACTCCATTTCTTTTCCAACTTCCCCTTTGCTTACCGAAATGTGGATGTGGTCATTGAAACATGAGTTGAAACCACAAACAGAATGGGCAAAAGAATGATATAGAACATCTCTAATAAATTCAGAATGTTACTCTTCTGCACTGGTCAGCCTACAACTGGACTTCTTTGATGTGACAGAGACAAACTTCTATTTTATAAGCATCTGGATTTTTTGGCTTTCTGTCACTCTCATGGCAAAATTAATCATGATGTTTGGCAAAGAAAGTTCATCCATTATTAAAGTATTTTTGACTTGTTTACATTTCATCTATTTTTCTTGAACTCTGCTGTCATATTTGATGACTTCATTTTAAGGAGACGATTGAAAAAGGGAATGATTCACTCTGTTTAGAAGAGGAAAATAGGGAAAATTTTGTTGAGATGGGAGATATCTGGGCTAGATTTTTTTTTTTTTTAATAGAGGCATGTTTTATTTATTTATTTATTTGTTTGTTTTGTTTATACATGCACTGGGTACAATCAGAAGCGCAGGAGGGTGAGAGAATTCACCAGAGCCAGAGCGGGGAGCAGAGCAGGCAGAAGGACCGCAGTACACTGCTGAGGGGAGCAGCGGGCGGCAGGAGAGGTCTGTGCGCCATGTGGGACTCTCCTCTGGTGGCCGGGGAGCAGCCGGGGATCGAACCGGCGCTGCAGAGGCCGTGGGCAGCTTCGCAACCCAGTGCTCAACCACTGTGCCACCGGGGAGGCCCTGGGCTAGATTTTTGAAGTATGAATTAGAAGAGAATCCAGCAGAAGAAGTAGGCATATAGATTGGCTAGAACATATGTTCAGGGACATGTAGTTATTTTAGTCAAAAATTCTTGAAACGTAAAATTTGAGGAACTATATTAGCAGATCTTGTAAAGGTCAGATCTTGTAGGAAAGTGTGAGCCAAAAAGTTTAGTGAGTACGAGGTACCTAGCAAGGAGCTTTGTTTCCATTAATCATTTTAATATTATTTATGGTTTTTCTATTACCTATTTGGAAAACATATTTGTTAAAGTGTGGAAGTAGGAAAAATAAAACTAGTATTTATGCACTGCTTTTTAAGGTCCTAGTGCTTTCCATTTGAGCCTTTAACAATTTCAGAAGACATATTATTACATTTTACAGATGACTAAGCTGAGATGCAGAAAGGTCAGGTGTCATATTCAGTGTGTTCTAAGTGGTAGTTAAATCATTATTTGGAAAGTATAAAAATCTACCATTTCTGGAATAAGTCTGCTATGTATTATTTGACCTTTATTTTTCTACTTTTCTGTTATCAAAAGTAGGATGTTAGTAAATTTTAAAATGTATTTGGTAAATTATAACAACAGAGATCAATCCAGAAGTCAAATTCTACATAGCAATTTCCATACTTTATGCCTACAAATAAATCTAAAATATTAAATC
The DNA here is from genome assembly GCF_014898055.3 of Talpa occidentalis. Classification (NCBI taxonomy): domain Eukaryota; kingdom Metazoa; phylum Chordata; class Mammalia; order Eulipotyphla; family Talpidae; genus Talpa; species Talpa occidentalis. The sequence goes on along the minus strand of NW_023603184.1, from coordinate 92,380,655 downwards.
ATCTAATATAGTAAAGTCATTAACTATGTCTTAAACATTTGTTTTGTAGAGTTTGAATTGTAAATGTTAGTATGTAGCAGTTATTTAAGTTATTTCATTAATTGCTTTTCATTGCTAATTCTAAATGTATATTTGAATTAAAGAAACCTCTCAATGCCTACTCCATCTCCCAAAAGTTGTACTGCTTTAACATAAATGGGGCTAAAAAGCATGCATTTGTGTTGTCTATATGAGTGAGTACAGATATAAGCAACACCATGCTGAGGAAATCCAACTAAACTTTCTTGAACAAGTGAAAATGTGTGATATTACACACTCATTTCCTTTAAAGATTAGCTCTTATCCAGAAATTATAAATGAGCTATTATTTAATAAAACTGCCTGAAAAAAAGGAAAACAAGGCAGGAACCTTAACAGAGTCTAGAAATAATTATAGTAAAGTGAGAGAATATTAAAGAAAAATGAGGTTTCTATTTTGGCTTGGTGTTTTTTCATTATGAGCAATACAGAGTCTAGCACCTAGACTAGGCAAATATTTTCTGAATTAAAGTTGTTTGAAATTTAATCTGGTTAGTACATCATTCTCTTCCTCTTATACTTTATAGAACATCAGTGCATACTTCTGCTGATGTGTGTGTGTGTATAAATGTTAAGGAGTAGATAAAATATATTCAACAGAAACTGTTTTATAGATGAGAAGGATATTATAAACTGACTATGGGATTATAATATTTGGATCTTCCATTCTTTTTCTATGAATACACAAAGGAAAAACTGTAGAGAAGATTTTGATCAAAGTAGAAAAATTCTTATAGCATAGGATCAGAGGGTACCAAAATCAGCTTGTCATAGGTATTAAAAATATCTTACTAGGGCCTCCCCGGTGGTGCAGCGGTAGAGCGCTGGGTTGTGAAGCTGCCCGCGGCCTCTGCGGTGCCGGTTCGATGCCCGGCTGCTCCCCGGCCACCGGAGGAGGGTCCCGCATGGCGCGCAGACCTCTCCTGCCGCCCGCTGCTCCCCTCAGCAGTGTACTTCGGTCCTTCTGCCTGCTCTGCCCCTCGCTCTGGCTCTGGTGAGTTCTCTCACCCTCCCGCGCTTCTGACTGTACCCAGTGCATGTATAAACAAAACAAACAAGCAAACAAATAAAAGAAAAACATGCCTCTATTAAAAAAAAAAAAAAATCTTACTAATGCAAATATTACTGATGTATTTTTAATGAATTTAAAAAACATTACAAATATAGGCACATCTCCGTTGTAATGCAGGGTTGTATATGTAAACTTATCCAAATGCAAAGTATGCCATTTATTTTGTGAATAGTACTCCTAATGCTTGCAATACTCCGATTTTCTTTTCTCTCAGGAAAAAAATCTCAACTATTGTTCATAAAACCATGAAATTTGTCTCTTCATTGCCTTTATCACTGAATATATCTGTATGTCTCTTTCATTCTTTCTAGTTGCTTTATAGTCTCAGTCAGCCTTTTAGAAAGGAAATTTTAGAAAACCTATATACTTGGCAGCAAACTCAAATGTTATAGCTCTGTTCAAATGTCACATCTTCCATAAAACCTCTGGATCTCCCTGAATTTGGAATTAATTTCCTCATCGTTACTGCTTTTCTAGTGTTTGTTTACAATTTCTATCATAGCATTATTTTTCAAAACTGCAGTTTTTGGACCTGAGTGTGTACATATATTCTCTATGGAGAAAGAAATAATTTGCTACAAGAATTGATAAATTTCAACATTAATATAAAAGAAATTATTTGAGCATTTTCTTGGATCACCTGTGGTGCTTACCTTGTAACTTTCAGGACTATGATTGTGTTTACTTATGTTAGTTTATTGAGGGAAGAGCAAAATTAAATTTGACATAGAAAATGGTTCATTTTGTATCAAGTGAAGGCTAGCAAATATCAGAGTGTGCAAAATCAGGTCTGTAGTAGTTTGAGTAGAAATGTTGGGGCCTCCCTGGTGGCCTAAGGGTTAAGTCTCAGTGCTATCACTGTGACTGCCCAGCACAAGTTGATTTCCATCCCCTGCCAAGGAGCTAACCCACATATGGCACAGTAGACCTCGCCTGTCTTGCCCACTGCTCCCCTTAGCAGTGTATTTCAGTAAATCTGCCCCATTCTGTCTCTACAAAAATAAATAAAATTTTTAAAAGGAAAGAAATGTTGGGACTGTACAATTGTCTTGGGAACACTAGACCATAAGGTAATCATGCCATACTCCAGTGTAACTGGAAAAGAATGGGGAAGTGACAGTCAGTACTGTACTAATGTTGAGTACAATGATTCCATTTTAGCAAAAACATCATATGATTGCAACTTGAAATCTGTTAATTTTGTAGCTTTAATGTGTGTACACTGTAAATTTGTTTTGGTACTCTGTTTGAATAAGATCTGGGAGCATAAAAGAGTTTATCTTTAGCATAGTTTTACTTTTCAGTGTTCTTCAGTAATATAATTTAATTAAGTAAAACAAATGTCCACTAGATATCTTTTTCTCTCTTCTTAAGGATCTATACATAACTAAAATTTCGAAGACATTCTTTTAGAGCCTTTAATTGCCTCATGAGATGAGTTGTGTGAGTATGACTATTTCACATCTAGATTATAAAGTCCTATAATCTAATAAAGGAATAGATTGTTTTATTCATTCTCGCAGTTCCCTTAGAGTCTGTTACAATGCTCATACACAGTGGTGTTGTAGCAGATATTTATGCTGATGTGCCTTAGTGTATTGCTAATCTGCCAAACTAAACTTAAATGGATAAATATGCAGAACACATATAGGGATTGTATATTTTAACAATTTGAAATTCATTCAAATAGACAAATTCATTAAAAAAATTAAATAGCTCTGAGGATCTTGACTACTTACATTGTTACATGACCTACTTCAATTTACTATTCGAAGAATCTGTAGGGTGGCAGTAGAGAAGTGAAAGATTTCATGGTGGGCTAAAACTGAATGTAGGGATGTAATCAGAGTGGTTTAGAGAATAGGAAAGTGCATTATTGCAAAAATATAGTTTTATAAAGTTAGGACAACTTGAAAGAATTGGTTTCCTAGGGAACAGGAGAGATGGAAGAAGGGAATACAGATGGAAGAGGGATACAGAAAGGTACTAAAGACACCATTGTCCATCTTTGAAGTATTTTCTAAAGTCGCAATACTTAAGTATTGTTCCCTTTAGCTTAGATGGAAGTAAACTGGCAGAAATTTGAATCCTCTGGAAAAATGTGGCAGGTACACTTCCAATTCTTTTATGGTAGATATTTGTAAAATGTTTCCACAGTGTAGAGTTTAGTTGTCTTCCTAACTAACTTTTTCAGTATCTTCTTCCTACTTAAATCAAAATACCTAATCCTAAATATCAAAGCCATTCAGAGTTAACTTTGTCTTATCTGCATATACTAATTTCCCTCAGCTTACCTATATGCAGATTACTTTCTAGTCAGAACATAACATATAGTGATGATTTTGTCTGAATGCTCTTTTGTATAGATCATTACCTTTCCTTGGAGTGTTGTCAGTTCTCATCTAGTGCCAGTTCACTCTTCAGTGTCAAAGAGTGTTTTGCTATGTTTTCTTTTACATATTTTATGGTTTTATGTCTTACATCCAAGTCTAATCCATTTTGAAGTAATTTTTGTGTGTGGTGAGAGATGGTGGTCTAGTTTCATTCTTTTGTATATGGTTGTTTAGTTTTTCCAACACCATGTGTTGAAGACTTTCCTTCATTATATAGTCTTTTTTTTTTTTTAAATTTATTTTTATTTACTTATGCATACAAGAACTGGGATGTAGGCCAGAGGTGTAGGGGGTTGAAAGGATTCACCAGAGACAGAGTGGGGAGCAGAACAGGTGGATCTACTGAAATACACTGCTGAGAGGAGCAGTGGGCGAGACAGGAGAGGTCTGCTGAGCCATGTGGGTCAGCTCCCTGGCCAGGGATCACACTCATGCTGCAGTGGCTGGTGATAGCTTGGTAGAGCTGAGACTTTAACCTCTGTGTCACCAGGGAGACACTTATATACTCTTACCTGTTTTGTTGTAGATTAACTGTCCATGTGAGTATGGATTTATTTCCAGGCTTTCCATTCTATTCCATTGGTCTGTGTGTCTTATTTTTTATTTCAGTACTGTACTCATTTGATTACTATAGTTTTTTTTAGCATAGTTTGAAGTCTAGGAGCATGATATATTTAGAGTTTTCCATCTAAATGGTATCTGTTATGTCATCTATACATAATGATAGTTTTACTTTCACAATTTGGATTCTGTTTATTTGTTTTTCTTGCCTAATTGTTCTGGCTAGGACTTCCAATACTGTGTTGAACAGTAGTGTTGAAAGTGGACACCCTTGCTTTTATCTAATCTTAGAAGGATTTTATTTTTTTGCCATTGAATATTATGTTAACTGTGAGTTTGTTTTATGTTTTCTTTATTATATTGAGGTATGTTCCTTCTATCCTAATTTTTTGAAAGTTTTTATCATAACTGACTGTTGAATCTTTTCAAATATTTTTTTCTATATCTATTGATATTCCCATGTAATTTTAATCTTTCCTTTTGTTGATGTGGTGGATTACATTTATTGGTTTGTGGATGTTGAATCATTTTGGTATTCCTGGAATAAATCTCACTTAGTCATGATATATGAATCTTTAACATATTGTTGAATTCAGTTTGGTAAGATTTTTTTGAGGATTTTTGATCTCTATTCATCAGGAATATTGGTCTGCGATTTCCTTTCTTTGTGATGTCCATGTCTGCTTTTGGTGTTTGAGTAATGTCAGCTTCATAAAATGTGTCTGGAAGTATCTCGTCTTACTCAACTTTTTGGAAGAGTATGACAAGGATAGGTATCAATTCATCTTTGCAGGTTTGGTAGAATTCATTCATGAAAACATCTAGTTCTGGGCTTTCGTGTTTTGGAGAGTCTTTTGATTACTGTTTCAATTTCGTTGCATGTAATTGTTCTGTTCATGTTTTCTCTTTCATCCAAATTCAGGCTTGGAAGGTTGTATGACTATACAAATTATCCATTTCTGTTTGATTATCTAATTTAATGGCATAAATATAGTCTAGTAGTCTCTTATGATCATCTGTTTTTCAGACGTCTGTTGTAACTACTCATTCTTATTTTTTCTTATTGAGCCTAGCTGGCAGTTTATCTCTTTTTTCAAATAACAACTTTTGGTTTCATTAATCTATTGTAGTATCTTTGTAAATTTCTATTTCATTTATTTGTGCTTTACTTTTCATTATTTCCTTCCTTTTAGTTCTCATTTATTCTTTTTTTCTATATCCTTAAGGTATAAGTTTAGATTGTTTGAGCGCTTTATTGTTCCTTTTTTATAGGCCTGTATTACTATAAACATCCCTGTTAGTGCTGCTTATGCTGCATCCCTTAGGTTTTGATAGTTTATTTCTTCATTTTCATTTATTTCCACGTATTTTTATAATATCTCTGATTTATATAACAAATAATATTACATCTCTCATTAATCTAAATATTACTCAGTAGCATATCTCCACAGATTTGAGGGTTTTTTCTGCTTAATTTCTGTGATTGATATCTAGATTTATGCCATTGTAATTAAGGAATATCCTTGATACAATTTTATTCTTAATGAATTTGTTGACACTTGTTTTGTGACCTAACTTAATGAGGCCAGACCACTCTTTTTTTTGTTTTTTTAAAAGATTTATTTATTTATTCATACAAGCACTGGGTACAGTCAGAAGCGCAGGAGGGTGAGAGAATTCACCAGAGCCAGAGCGGGGAGCAGAGCAGGCAGAAGGACCGAAGTACACTGCTGAGGGGAGCAGTGGGCGGCAGGAGAGGTCTGCGCGCCATGTGGGACCCTCACCCGGCGGCCGCGGATCCAACCAGCGCTGCAGAGGCTGTGGGCTGTCTCTGGTAAATCCCCTCACTCCCCACAACTCTGGCCTGTACCCCAGTTCTTGAATGCATAAATAAATAAATCTTAAAAAAATGAAATTTGTTCCGAAATTAAGATGCTATGTTATATATAAATTTGAAGAGAATATTAAAATCATCTTGAGTTCAATGCTCTTATTTTAGAAAACTGAAAGAGACTTACTTAGTTTATGGGAAGCTTCACCATCACTGTTAATCCTAATCCACTACTTTTTCTGAGAATTAAGTGACTCTCTTTTATGTATTCTATTTTTTTTGTTTTGTTTTGTTTTAGAACTAGGATGACGTTTTAGGCTATTTCTGCGATACTGTCACAATTGCCTTCATCCGTATGTGAACCCTGTTATCATTTTTGATTATGCTCCCTTCTCTGGCTTCATATAATCAAAATTTAAAAGTGTCTATGGACTATGTTTTATATCTTTTGCATCCTTTGCTTTCCTGTCACTTCCACCTCCTCTCTCTCTAGGTCATGTTTAGATTGCTGTATTAATTTCCTTACTAGTTTCTCTGCCTCCAGTCTCATCTTCTTACTATGAATAGCATTGCCTCATTTACACATCTATGATTTCTTTTTTTCATACCTGTGTTTATCTATTTCCTTTTTGGGGAAGTTCTTTTCTTGCCATTGCATTTATTCAAATGCTGCACATCCTCCAGGGTCCAACAAATAAAATTTCATTTCATTGTCAATATTTGCCACATCTATGTAAAGGAAGTGCCATTTGAAAATCTAGGATCAATTAGTGACTGTAATCATTTGACATCTAGTGTCATAATACTTACTATCTTAGATTTCATTTATTCTAGTCATCTTGCTTTTTGGTTGAATAAGTGGTTTTCCTAGAGGCTAACATAAGTACTCAGAGGGTTTGGAGCAGAAATGTGATTAGATGTAAGTCTCTTAACCTGTAATCCAGAATTCATCTGTGTAACATCGTTCCTTTCACAGAAAAGCGCCGTGTGTTTTAGGTGTACTTTCATGAGTGCATTTATTATTTCCTCTAGTTGAGACTATAGACTTGTTTTCAACTTTTTTGTACTCCTCTAAATGTTTTGCACATAATAGGCCTCAATTTATCCTTTATTTTGTAGAAAATTACTTTCAGAAAAAAGCAGTATTTTAAATAAGGTTATTTCCATTTATATAAATATTAATGACCATGATTATACAGCTTTTATTCAAATGGGATGAAAGAAGGATATTTTTAATAGTTCTTGGTATATTGCATGTATTTGTAGGACATTGCTAATAAGCAAAAGTAGTAGGAAATAACAAAATTTAATTGAAAAATTCTGTGGGTCCTTTTTATTGTTTGGTAAATGGTTTGCATTTGTTATAATGTTAAGTTCAGAGATGTAAGAACAAAACTAGAAATTTTGTTGACATTTCTTCATTGCTTTAACAAAATGTTTTATATAAAATAATTTTGCAGCAGATTGTCCAAGTGGAAATATGATAGTTTTTTTTTTTGGTTTCAGTTATTAAGGCAATACGAAAACTATCTAGTATAGTCTTTTCAGGTTTAAAGTTTTATGACTATATCTGATTTAAAACATGTAAATAGAGCAACAAGAATTACAGGAAATAATATATACTTTAAAATTCTTTTACAACTCAGCACGAATAAAAATGGTACATTAGAGAGCAGCTTAAATACCTATCAGGTGAATAAAGCATGGGTTTCATGCTTATACTTGGGGATATATGTATCATCTGGTTTAGATGTACTACAGAGGTGATGTCAAGGTGAAAGCAGGCTTGCAGAATGGTTGGAAATCATTGATATTCTGACTTGGAGGCTGTAAATGGCTCCGTGGCAGATGGAGTCTTTGTCAAGGAAGAAAAATGGCAGCTTAGGAGCATCATAGATGTTTTGCTAGCAGCACAGTACACAGACTGTGACCTTCTAGTGTTCAGGAGTCTTTCTTATACTTTAATAAATTGTTCTCAGCTTTTATTCACTCAAAGTAGCTAAACAGTACTTACCATATTTCAATACAAATTGAAGTGTTTCATTATAGAGAAACATAAACATTATATATTTTTTCGTTTTATATTTTATTATCTAGTTTTTAAAGAAGTATGCTATCCAAGGAACATGTATTTCTTGGTATCAGAAATAGTTATCAATTGGTTCATAAGAGGAAAAATAATAAGAGTTTGGTTGAAAAATTTTAAAGAACCACAGAACATTAAATCAGGAAATTCTGTTAAAAATCCTAGACAAACTCTCTAATTTTGTAGATGAACAGACTGAGTCTCTTAGGCTGTGATTTAACCAGGGTCACTAAACTAGTTCATGAAAAAACTTTAGGTGACTCTTAGATTGTTACTTTTTATACATATAAAATATCTTTAGCTGTGAAGGTAAAAGAAATCTACTCTTTGAATAAAACTTAAAATGCCACAGCATATACCTACTTGTTCATGACAAGTACATTATGAGAGCATATAATTTTAGAGGCTTTTATTTACTATTCAGTTGCACATATTTTTATTGGCAGGAATTCAAGTTTTTCATTTCAGTCTGTCATCACAATACTACAGTACAGAAAAATTTGTGTCATAGAGTTTATATCTGTGTTATAAATTTATGTATGCCTAAGTTATGTTATTAATCCCTAGTAAGAACATATTTAAACAATACCTTGTTTAAATGAGAACCAGTTCCAAAATATATCTTTTGTTTTTCAAATATATATCTTGTTCTGACTTACTTGACTATTTTTTAAAGTCTCTTCTTTTAGAAATTCTGCATTTCATATTGAAACATTTGAGGGTTTTTTAGATTTTCTACTGAGATATTTTTAAGAAATGGCTGTATGTATTAGTGAGAATTTCTTCCAGCATTTAGAGGAATATTTATCCCTTTGTGAGACTATTATGTGGAGTGTGTTCAATTGAACAGCAGACCTATACTGAAAGAGTAATAAGTCATAGTTAAAGTTAAAAGTGAAAGCATTACATACGTAGACCCTTCTACAGCACTTCGCAATTGCTTAAGTTGTAGAAAAGAATCACTATACATCACAGAAGAAAGTGATGGTTTGCATCATAGGGTCAAGGTTGTTGCAGTCATTGCTCACTTGTTTTTTTGCGAGCTGGTGTCTAACAAATATTGTTAAAGAGAAATTTAACAATTATACAAAATGCTATCTGAGCATTTTCTAAAGATAAATTATTACACCTATGTTATAATTGCTTTTGAAAGGGAGAAAAATTTAAAAGGTTAGATTTGAAAGCTATGTAAACTTACTGAAGTAGGTTCTTTTGTTTTAAGGCTAGAGCTCAGATCTTTTAGATTGAATGTGAACATTAAAAATACTAATCACAGTATCATAAAACAGAATGCTATTCCTATCAATGGATATGTTATATGTAGCAATTTCACCTATTGTCTACTTTAATATGATGTAAATACTTTCAGAGATTAAGTGATGATTACTAAATTATTTAACAACTAATTTTCGAGTGCCTTGTACATGTGAATACTGATGATAAGGCAGTGAGCAAAACAAACTCTTCATTCTTGGGCTTCCAGTCTATAAGTGAGATAATAAATAAGTTAATATTTAATATGTTAGATGGTAACCCAAACTATGAAGAATGATAAAACGAATTAAAGGTCTTGAATGCCAGGGCTGTGGAGTTATTTGTTATAGGGTCATCAGTGAAGACCTTTCTAAGAAAGTTTACAGTTATCTTAGGAAAGTGAGGTAGATAGTCATGCATCTATCTGGGTCAGGACTATACCAAAGATATCACTAAATGCCAGTTCCCTGAGGGAAATTGTGCTTGGCATATTCCATGAAGAAGGAAACTAGCCTGGCTGAAGTGGTGTGAATGACGAAGGAGAGTAATAAACAAAACCAGAGAGATTTAACATAAACCTACATTTCAGTCTTTTTTTTTTTTTTTCGCTTTTAAAAGAAGATTGAAAAAATTTGCTCTGAGCTTAACCAAAACTTATATTGTTGCTAAACTAGTGGTCCCTTAATTTGTTTTGTTAGAGCATTGATCATATGGAGTGAGTATTACATGGAGAAAAGATTCCGTGGTCAGTAAGTTTGGAAAACATAAGGTTAATGTTAAAGTTGGACAGGTTTTGTTTACTTAATGTTTCTGTGCATCCTTTATGAGTTTTTGAATCTCATTTGACCATTCCTTCTAAGAGCATCATTATGGGACTAATGTTTTTCATGATTCGGTAAATGCTTGGTGCGGTATACAATCCTACAAGTTAACCATGGCCTAGTACAAAGATTTCCACAATTGCTCTTTCGTAACTTTTGTACTCACCTGAAGCTAACACCTCTCCCTGCCTTCTTTTTTTTTATTTTTTATTTAAAATTTTTTTTAAATTTTTTTCATTTTTTACATCATTGTTCATTTTTAAACAATATTTGCTTCCCCCCACCTCCTCAGGTGTAGTCCCCATAGAGTTTCCTCAGAGCACCCATGCACATCACCTCAGTCCCCTGTGCTCCTCCCTCCCGCCCTCTGATCCCTCTCCCTCCTCCTCCCCTGCAGGATGTCTCTGATTTATAGTTGTCTGCTTTTGCTTTGTTTTGTTTTGTACTATTATTTTTTTACACTGATGTCTTATTTGGTTTACCTATATTCCTGCTATAAGTGAAACCATCCGATTTTTTTCTTTTTCCTTCCCTGCCTTTTTTTTAAGCGAAGACTACATTTTCCCCTGAATATTTCTGAAATCCGGCCTCTGTTCACAATGCCTGATTGTTTATGTAAGTTTGCATCGTATCTCACTTGGGTTGTCACAGCAACTTCCTAACTGGTGGCTCTGCGTCTAGTCTTGCTGAGTCCAAATTCATCATTGTCTCAGTAACAATTTAATTGGCATCACAAATATAACTAGATTATTCACCTACTTATAATCCTTTACTAGCTTCCCAATACTACCAAATAATATCCTTGTTTGTAGGGCATACGAATATTTCCATAATCTTTCTCCTGCCTACATGTAAAATTTTTGCCTAATTGCCCATACTTTTTGTTCTCCAAATTTGTAAACGTTTGTATTTCCTTAAAGTAGGTGACCGGTATAGAGATAGTCCATATGTCCTTGTTCTGTGCTGTTATCTCTTCCTGACACAACCCTCTCCTTGTGAATAGCCTGATTTCTCCATTCTTAATGGTTTAGGATAGATAAATGTTCTCCAAGAATGCTCTTCTTGGCTAAGTCTGAACTACTGATGTATAACTTTGTCAAAGAATTAAAACGATAGAATACCATGTACCTATCTTAAGTGTTTCATATTCTAAGTGGATAAAAAATTTTGTAATTAACTAAGTAGTGAAGACCTGATAAATCAAATTCCCCTTTTATAATTCAAAATCTGTTTGGATTATAGATTTTAACTGTAAAACTCTTCGAGGAAAATGCAAGAGAAAAATCTGTGGAACCTAACTTGGTTAAGAGTTCTTATACAAATAACACTGTTCATTAAAGTAAAACTAGTAATTGGACTTTATGAAAATTAAAATCATTTACTTTGCAAAAGACTTAAAGTTATGAAAACACAAGCTGTGTGCTAGGAGAAATTTTTTGAAAACCAAATATCTGACAGAGGATTCATATCTAGCATATATAAAAACTTCTAACTCAGCAGTAAAAATGCCTGCAGTACAATTAGAAAATGCAAAAGACATGAAGAAACATCTCACCAAAAGGATATATGTATGTGAGATGAGCATATGAAAAGTTGTTTGGTATCTTTTGCTATCAGGGATATTTTTACAAAATGAGCTATCATTACTTACTGAATCAGATCAACTGAAATAAAAAAGTAATAGCAAATGTGGGCAAGGATGTGAAGAAATAGAACTCTTTTTCATTGCCAGTAGGAATGTAAATGGTCAGAACCATTCTGAAAAAGAGATTGGCAGTTTCCTAGAAACACACACACAACTAAACAGTTACTGTATGACCCAGGTTAGTGGGTTACTTTTGCCAACAACTGATTGTACATTTTTGTTCATAGCAGATATATTTGTAGTAGCCAAAATTGGAAGCTATTGAAATATCTTAAGATAGATGAATGTCTAATATCCATACCATGCAATGCTTCATGGCAATAACTATTGGAACAACTCAGATAGATCTCAAGAGTATTAGACTGAATGAAGATGCCAATTTCAAAAGGTCACTCTGTGATTCCATTTATATGAGATAACATAATTATAGACATCAAGAACAAATTAATGGTTGCCAGGAGTGAGGGGTGGTGGAAGAGAAGACTTTGGTTATAACTAAAAAGAGGTAGAACAAGAGAGATCTTTGTGGTAATGGAAGAGTTCTGTATCTTGATTGGAGTATTGGCTACAAGAATCTACATGTGATAAAATGATAGACCTATACATATACATTGTAATTTTCCTGGTTTTGTTATGCACAATAATTATGGAAGGTGTAACCACTGGTGGGAAATGGGTGATGAGTATATAGGACCTCACTGTAGTCACTGTAAACTTAATTACTCAAAATAAAAAGTCAAAAAAAATTGTTTTTCCTCTGAGAAAAAAACTGTATCATTTCATACCCCCCATGTTCATTGTAGTATTATGTACAATAACTACGGCAAAGAAAAAACCTAATTTTCCATTGATGGAAAAATGGATGAAAAAAGTCACACACACACTCTGCCACATGAGGAAGAAGGAAATCATTTGCAACATCATGGATGGGCCCTTGAGGGCATTATCTTAAGTGTCATAAGTCAGAGAGACAGGAAGACAAGTATCATATGATAGTGCTTACATATGGAATCAAAGAACAAAAATACAAACTAACAGACACAGAGAACAGGTTGTTGTTTGCTAGGGGAGGACATGGATGAAATAGGTGAAGATGGTCAAAACGTACACACTTCCAGTAATAACAGTTCTGGTAAAAAAAAAAAAAAGAACTTTTTCATCTTCTCACTGAACTTGAATTTATTTATGTTTTTGATTTTTATCTTTTCTATCCTCTATAGACTTGTTTAATTGATTCTTCATAAAACATTTTCATTTTCTTCTTTCTTGACTGTTTTAGCCTAAGCATTGTTTCAGCCTACCTTAAATCACATGATGAATAGAAATATAGCAGATCTGTGAATAACATCATTTTATTAAACATAGCTTGGTTATAATGTCGATGAGAAAAACAACTCCAGCCTATTCTAAATGAATGGTATTATTTTTTGTTTTGCCTGAAGTTGCAATTTTAAAGAACTTATCAATGATATTAAGTGAGGACTTACTGTAGAAGCAAAACCTTTACTTTCTTCAAATGGTTTTTTGCATGTTAAATAGATATATATATATCTATGTTAGTGTGTATAGATCCAGTTCATTCATTTTAATGGCTATATACTATTTCTTTATATAAATATCATAATTTATATTCATTTTTTCCTACATTTTACTTTACAATTAATGCTATAATTAACATTGCTATATGTGATCACTCCTTTTGCACATGCATGAGAATATTTCTGGGTTGCATATCTAGAAATGGAATTTCTGTGATTGAAACTACATACAGCCTTGCTTTTAATATGTATTGCTTAAGATTTTATAGTGATTATATCAGTTTATACCACATTGCATAAGAGATATTTACATGTTACTCTATATTTTTGCCATCCTTTGGAATTTCCTTAATCTTTGCCTTCCCATTCCCTCCTCATAGAACCTACCATGAAGTCCAGAAGATTTAACTTGTACAATGTAATTATTTCTTGACCACCCAAGAAGTAATCCTTAGTTGAGACCCTTATCCCTTGCCTAAACTATTATAAAAGCCCAGATATTGCAATATCCCTTTTTGCTGTAATCCACCATATTTAAAACTACTTCATCAGTATTTCTTTTTTTTTTAATATATATTTTTTTATTTTTTTTTAAATAAATTTTATTTTTATACTCCCCATACAATTGCAACCCCCCCATTCTGACCCCAATCCCTCCCCTCCCCCCCCACCCCCCAAAAAGTGTCTCTGGTTCATAGTTTTTTGTTGATTTTGATTTTCACTTTCTTATAGTTATTCATTTTCCTGGTCCCTTATTTAAGTTTTCTAGATTCCTGCTATGAGTGAGACCATCCGGTATTTTTCTTTTTCTTTCTGGCTTATTTCGCTGAGCATGATCCCTTCCAGCGCCATCCATGTTGCTGCAAATTGCATGTGTTTATCTTTTTTGAATGCTGAGTAATATTCCATGGTGTATATGTACCACATCTTCTTGATCCAGTCATCTATTTTTGGGCATTTGGGTTGTTTCCAAAGCTTAGCTATTGTAAACAGTGCTGCTATAAACATAGGGGTGCAGGTGTTCTTTGGAATTGATGTTTCTGTGTCCTTTGGGTAAATACTTAGGAGTGGAATTGCTGGATCATATGGAAGCTCTATGTTTAGTAGGTCCAGAAATCTCCACACAGCTCTCCATAGTGGTTGGACCAGTTTGCACTCCCACCAACAGTGCAGGAGAGTTCCTTTTTCTCCACACCCTCGCCAACATTTGTTGTTGCTAGTTTTCTTAATATGTGCCATTCTCACTGGTGTAAGATGGTATCTCATGGTAGTTTTGATTTGCATTTCCCTGATTACAAGTGATGTTGAACATTTTTTCATGTGCCTGTTGGCCATTTGCATTTCCTCTTCAGAGAAGTTTCTTTTTAGCTCTTCTGCCCATTTTTTGACTGGATTATTTTCTTAGTTTGTGTTGAGTCTCATCAGCTCTTTGCAGATTTTTGTGATCAGTCCTTTATCATTAGTGTTGGGTGCAAAAATGTTCTCCCAGTTGGTGGGGTTTCTCTTTGTTTTGGTTATTGTCTCTTTTGCTGTGCAGAAGCTCTTTAATTTGATGTAGTCCCAGCTGTTGATCTTTGCCTTCACTATCACTGCTTTGGGTGATGTGTCTGTAAAGATGTCTTTGATGTGAATATCACGTAGTGTTTCGCCTATATTTCCTTCTATGTATTTTATGGTTTCAGGTCTTATGTCTAGTTCTTTAATCCATTTTGAGTTGATTTTTGTGTATGGTGTGAGGTAGTGGTCAAGCTTCATTCTTTTGCATGTAGCAACCCAGTTTTCCCAGCACCATTTATTGAACAAACTTTCTTTGCTCCAATGCATAGTCTTTGCTCCTTTGTCAAAGATTAGTTGACCATAAATCTGTGGGTTTATTTCTGGATTTTCTATTTGATTCCATTGGTCTGTGCGTCTGTTCTTGTTCCAATACCATGCAGTTTTGATGATTATAGCTTTGTAGTAGAGTTTGAAGTCTGGGAGTGTGATGCCTCCATTCCCTTCTTTTTTTTTTCAGGAGAGCTTTGGCTATTTGGGGTTTTTGTGATTCCATATGAATTTCATCAATAATTGTTCTATTTCTTTGAAGAATGACATTGAAATTTTGATTGGAATAGCATTGAATCTGTATATTGCTTTTGGTAGGATGGCCATTTTAATAATGTTTATTCTTCCAATCCATGAGCAGGGGATGTCTTTCCATTTCTTTGTGTCTTCTTCTATTTCTTTTTTTTTTTTTTTTTTAATAGAGGCATGTTTTATTTATTTGTTTGTTTTTTGTTTACACATGCACTGGGTACAGTCAGAAGCGCGGGAGGGTGAGAGAATTCACCAGAGCCAAAGCGGGGAGCAGAGCAGGCAGAAGGACTGAAATACACTGCTGAGGGGAGCAGCGGGCGGCAGGAGAGGTCTGCACACCATGTGGGACCCTCCTCCGGAGGCCGGGGAGCAGCCAGGGATCGAACCAGCGCCGCAGAGGCCGCAGGCAGCCTCGCAACCCAGAGCTCAACCGCTGCGCCATCGGGGAGGCCCTTCTTCTTCTATTTCTTTTAACAGTGTTTTATAGTTTTCTTTGTATAGGTCTTTTACCTCTTTTGTTAGATTTATTCCCAAATATTTGATTTTTTTTTTGTTTCAATAATAAAAGGGATGTTTTTTTTTTATTTCTTCTTCTTCAGATTTATCGTTTGTGTATAGGAAGGCTACTGACTTTTGCGTGTTGATTTTGTATCCTGCCACTTAGCCGAACTGATTGTTCATCAGTATTTCTAATGCAAGTAGTTAACCATTGTTTGCAGCATTAAATTAAAAAAAAAGGAATATTTAAGGTTGTCTCCAGCCATATCCCCCTCTGGATATGCCCTGTATACTAGCCAGTGTAGAATACATTGATCAGTTGATTAATTTAAGGAGCAGATATTTAATGCTCTTGTTATACTATACAGGTATGTTAACACTTGAGTTTTTTAAGTACTAGTACAATAAAGTGAACAGCTTCTTATTGTTATGGGAAAGTTGGCAAGCTATCTTAAGTTATTCAGTGAACACACCCAATGCTCTTCAGCCTCTGGTCCTCACCATATGTTTTCTTTCCACTTTGTATGTCTTCTTTCCTAGTTCTTCTCCAAGCCACCTTTGCCTTTCTAAACTCTATAGAATATTCAAGGCCAACTTCAGAGTGCTACCTTTCCGTGACTGCTTTTCCAAAATCCTCAATTAATTTTGCTCCCACGGTAGTATATTTATATTACTCTTATGGCATTAAGGTGACATTTATTTGTTGCCCTTGTAGCACTTAACATATCTTGTATAAGCATGCTATTAATTAATATACTTTAATTGAAGATAACATACTCATTAAATACTACTTCACCTTTGGACCTATGTGGGGAAACATCAGATTGAATTTAAAAAAAAATTTTATCTTGTGTTCTTACTTTAAAACACTATAAAATAAACTGTGAGTTCTTACATAGTGACCTTTTTGGCTGGCTTGATAGATAGTAATATTTATTTGTGATTTTTGTAATGTGTTCACTTTGGTTTTAGACTTCTTTTTTTTTTTAAAAAAAAAGATTTGTTTATTTATGTATACAAGAACTAGGGTACAGTCCAGAGGTGTGGGGGGTGAGAGGATTCACAGAGACAGAGTGGGGAACAGAACAGGCAGACTGAAATACACTGCTGAGGGGAGTAGCTGGTGAGATAGGAGAGGTCTGCTATGCCATGTGGGTAGCTCTGTCTGAGGATTGAACTTGTGCTGCAGTAGCTGCAGAGAGCTTCATAGGTTGTGTCTTAACCCTTTGCATCACCAGGGAGGCCCTGCTTTTAGACTCTTAATTAACTTCCATAAGTCAGAGTTTTTCATGCTGTGCTCTGATGAATCCTACCAGTTGGTTTTGGTGAGTTGCTTTGGCTCTTGCTGGGTACCTTCCCTGTCCTAAAAAGTAGCTCTTCATTTATATTTTTACAATACTGGGTTCCTTCAAAAGATTTTATTTTAAAAAAAGACTTGCTAAAATAATTGCAAATAATTGCTAGCAGTGTGTAAATGTTTAAACTTTATCCATTTGTTTTCTAAGATCTTAAATAAAAAATGTTTCTAGCACTTCTTTATTAACTTATCACAAATTTCAAATATGCAGTGCATATGAATATGAGACTTCAGATAAGTAAGCAAATAAGGGCTTTTAGAAATGGAAGATAAATTGTTTATTCTCTGAACATTCTGCATTTTTCTATATGTTTTTGAGATACTGGGATATCAAGTTACTGAAAATAGTATGGAAATTATAAGGTAGGCTGAGGAATTTTGTAGATTATTTTTTTTGTTAGGAATTTTATTATTTTTTATTTACTTATTTTGGCTACTTAAGTTTTAAAATGTACATAAGATTCTGACTTAGTAGTTCTGGGCTGAGCTTGATATTCTGCATTTTCAAATAGCGATTTCATTATTTTGATAGTGTATGGAGTACATTTTGAGTAATAAAAACTAAATGGAATCCAAAGCTTATCACATTTTAGGATTGCATCCTTTGCCCTAGTGAAAATAGGCTTTTGGTATTGCCATAGACATTGTTTTAAACTCTCTTTCTCTACAGTCTGATTTTTATTTTGCCATTTAATAGAAGTTTTTGGTTTTTTAGAGAACTGCTTTGTATATGGACTAATAATTGCTCTGTGGTTATTAAAATCCTTCAGGATTTTAAACATTGCCTTGAGAACTATCAGTGACTCACTTACTGTCCATGGCAATTTTTATTAGAGAGCTTAAGTTTAATAAAGAACTACTATTTGATGTATTTTCCCAACAGAATTGTAATACTTACTGACTTTAGCTATTTTGCAGTGTATTGTTTGAGGTAGACATTAAGGTATTATTAAAATAAAAATAGAAAACTTAATTTTGTTTGACTAAGTCTATTTTAGTTGGTATAAGTACTGATTTATTTAAACAGTTTTTATAAATACAATAGTAAACAAACAATATTTTTAATTAATTAATTTTGTGTAGAATTGGGTATAGACCAGAGGTGCAGTGGGGTGAGAGGACTCACCAGGGACTGAGTGGGGAGCAGAACAGGCAGATCCGCTGAAATACATTACTGAGGGGAGCAGTGGTTGAGACAGGAGAGATCTGCTATGCCATGTGGGTAGCTTCCTGGCTGAGGATGGAACCCAGGCCGTAGAGGGAGACAGCACTGAGATTGAAGCCTTAGGCCACCAGTGTGGTCCCTAGCAATATTTTTTAAAAAGCTGTTATTATCATGAATTGTATCAACTATACATCATTGCATATTGGGCTGTTAATTTTATCTGTTAAGACACGTGAATTGGAAACATAATTTCTATAAATAGACAATAGAACAAATAGTCATCTTGTTAAATAACTTATACTCAAAAATACATAAATCAATCTGATGGATATTAATGTTTTTATTTAAGATGTATACTATCAAAGACTTTCATAGTCTTTTGCACTTTTATAGAAAATTACTATAATTTTAGTTAGTAATTCTAACTAAATTCAGTACAGTAAATCTTTAAGAAAAATATCATTTTGACAAACTTTGTGGACCAGGACAGAAGAGCATTTTTATTTTGGGAAAAATGTTCTTAAGTTTTTAATTATTTTCATTGTCAGTTGTAGAAATTACCTGAGGAATTATGTTAGATAAATGACTTTAAAATATAATTTCTTGTTTCTTATTAAGTACTAAGATTTTTATAGAAGTTTTCACATGGAATTTAGTCAAATGTTGATAAGTTTGTTTCTAACCTGATCCAACAATCTTTCATAGAAATAAACCCCTTTTGTTGCTTCTGGTAGCATCCATTGATTTTTTTTTTCCAAAGGTACATTAATTGTGCTGATAGAAGCAGAACAATCGGCATGTACATTAAAAATAAATGCGATGAATAAAAATCAGTACAGTATAATATTATAGTCTTAATTTTGCTTTACCAAAGTTCTAAAATCTAAAGGACAAAAATACTGACAAGGTCAGGAAAAAATGAAAGAAAGAACAAACGATGCAAAAAGAAAATGACACTGAGGTCTTGGTTTAATACATATGTATTCCAGGTTGATGGTTGATTTCATTAGCAAATCTCATTGTTATGCAATGTCTGTTCTTCTGCAGCAAAATGAATATTGTATCCTCACAGCCTCTGTGTGTATCTATTATGTTGCAATAAATGAAAATATATACATTTGTAGCTTTCTTTGGTTTACCCTTCCCCATTTTGTTTTATAGGTAAAGAAAGGAAATTTGATTGTATTCTATCTTTTGTTCTTAAATTGTTCCAAAGCTTTTCAATTTGTGTTGTAGATAGGTTTCCGACTGTTGTTTTTTGAAATAAGTAAGTGTAAGATGGTTAATAATGTAACTACTTACATTATTCTAGAATTTTTTTAAGATAGTAGGATATAACCTTGATTCGTTTAAAGGTGATAATTAATATGAACTTTCTTAGCATTTGCTTCCTAACCTATATTTAAATATTAGGAGTTTTTTATTGCAGTGAAAAAGTCAAGTAAGTATACATATTACTCTAGATCTAAATACTGCTACCTTTTGCAATACTACAAGTTGTATGCTGAAGGAGAGAACAGGCGGCATGAATCTTTGTGTTATGTATTTGAGTTCAAATATGAATCAAACTGTATTGGACACAATTGTCATTTCATTTTAGATATTTTGAGGTCTGACAATATTTTTTAATATCTGCTTGGCTTTGGTGGATTTCTTAAAAGTTGTCCTCTCAACAAAAGTTATTTTGACAAGCTTGGAAGTAAAAAAAGCTCAAGGTTTGATTTAATATGGGTTTATTGGACACTGTATAGAAATTTACCTGCGTGGTAAACATTGACCTATGACTCAGTTAATACAATTCTGATAAATATTTTGATAGTGTCAGACAAACATATGTTGTTTTAAATTTATATAGCAGTTTATTAATACATCATATTAAGTTGATTTGTACTTAGAGTGTTTATTCACACTCCAAGGTATTTCAAAATCTAGTAATGGAAATTCCTAAAGTAATTTGAAAGTAATATAGAGCTAAATCATGGCCCCAATAGGCTCTCAGGACCTTTTGTTAAATTTCAAGATCTAAACTTACAATGAAGCAATGAGAAATAACATAAACATAATATGGACAATTGGAGAACATGGCATCTTTGGGAGACAGGCAAGAGCAACCCAACTGTAATGGATGACTCCCAATTATCTCACATGAAAATAGGATCATAGCTTTGTTAAATTTTAGTAGTCCAGATCTAGTCCAGATATGGTATATGTAGATGCTACCTGTGGACCTTGTTTTCCCTTGCATAATAAAATGGGAGATAGAAAATTCCCTTTATATTAATTATTGTCTACTATGCCCCATAACTTAAAAAGTAAAGGCTGTAAACGTATGCAAAGATCCATGCTCTAGAATGAATCCAACTTAGTAGACTGAATGGGAATATAGGAATCTAGGAACTCTAGGTAAGGCTTCTCTACCATGCTTGAATTAAGCAAAATCATAGAAGGTCTGCTCTAAGATAAAAAGAGAGGTTCCTTTTAAGTGTGTGAATCTATCTTAGCCATCATCTAATCTAGAACCAGTTATTACGTGTATGCCCTTTTTACATACTCATTCAGCAGAAAAACCTGAAAATTAAAAATGAAACATGAATTTGAAATATGAAAATGAATGTTCAAAATTTAACCAAAGGTCCTAGGTATTTTTAATGTTTGTTAGAAAACGCAGATTAGATAAATTGCAGAAGACTTCCTAGCAAGACGGCTTATTTTCTGGGTAACCTTTTGTTGTGACACTGCTCTGGCTTGCATTACGGGAATATTAAAAATTTTCGCATGAAATTTATTATTTAATTTTTGTCAATATCCTATTGAAAAAAAAATACTGTATTATCCAGGTTGCTTTATTGAAAAGTATAGGAGAGGGCCTCCCCGGTGGCGCAGCGGTTGAGCGCTGGGTTGTGAAGCTGCCCGCAGCCTTGGCGGCGGCACCGGTTCAATCCCCGGCTGCTCCCCGGCCACCGGAGGAGGGTCCCACATGGCGCGCAGACCTCTCCTGCCGCCCGCTGCTCCCCTCAGCAGTGTACTTTGGTCCTTCTGCCTGCTCTGCTCCCCGCTCTGGCTCTGGTGAATTCTCTCACCCTCCCGCGCTTCTGACTGTACCCAGTGCATGTATAAACAAACAAACAAACATAAATAAATAAATAAAGAATAATTTAAAAAAAAAAAAAAAGAAAGAAAAGTATAGGAGAAATTTCTCTCAGTTCTGAGTGGTAGGAAAGCTTTGTTATTTGTAAAATATATCTTATAGAGAACATGAATTTTATAATTTGATCTTGATTCCCATTTTGCTTTGCTATGAAGCTCAGAACTGAACCACTAACATCATAAAACTGTGTAAGACTTTATGATAGTTGTTTGTGTTTCATCTTCTATACCTTGTGTTTCATCTTCTTGCTTCCTCTTATTTTTTCCCTTTATTCAAACTAATTTATACTTTGAAGGTATGCTACTCTACTACTCATATTTCTGTAAGTCACCTTAAGTTACTTTGAAATAAGATGAACTATAAATAACCATGTAAAATTTACTTTTTGCCAGCAGAAAGCAAACAAATAAAAGTAGAAAGCTTTCTTCTTCCTCATTTCCCCTCCTTTGTCATCCTTTTCATTTTGCATTTCTTAATTTTGCTATGAAAATATGGAGAATTCATATTCTCTTGGATTTCTTAGACTAGTCAGGGGTAGGAGAATCCTCTGTGAAGCTTTTTGCCTGCACAAAGAGAGCTACCAGGTCTTAATACCAAAACATGCTGACCCTTGATAAAAATCACCTTGAATGAAACAGAAATCAAATTTATTTTCTATATCTCTATATTTTTCTTTCATTATCCTGTATATTTGACCCAATATTGGAAAGTAAGATAGGCATGGATCTTTGAAATAATCAAAATAATTATTTTCTAATTTAAAATTTTATTTTGTTTTGGTATATGAATTATAGAAAGTAACCTATTTAGTAGGAATTATAGCTTAAATTTTCTGTAAAAGAAATAAGAGCTTTGTTTTTAAGTCCAAGATCTTTGAAATATTTAACTTAACCCACAAATTCAGCTAAAACTGTTAACTCAGTTATAGTTTTCTGAAAATTTGCTGTTTCATGTGTTATTGTAGTAAAGCTAGTGACCAGTGATTTGAGTTTAATGCTTTCAATACTGCATACATGTACCTTTCAAATGACACGTACATATTAAGTTAATGAGACCTGTTCTGAGTTTCTGAACTTTTGACACAGGCTTACCTACTCGAATGTTCTTTTGTTGTGATTGATTTTATTGTCATTTTGTTTTATTTTCTATTTCAGTATATTAGAATTTTGTCAATGGAGTAAATATAAACCTGATTTAAATAATATAATTTTAATGCCTTGATATGATTATATTGTTGTAAAAGGGGCTTAAGAGCTTTTGCATTAAAATAAAGCATGTTGTGTTCATAATAGTTAGGACATAGACACATTACCTTAGTATATATAGAATTTTTAGGATAACTGCAAATCTTGCAGATGTAAAAAAAATCCTGAATATTTTAAAGTATTACATTAGTTTAGCATTTTGATGGAGTGTTTTTGTTTTATTCCCTTCATTAATTTAAACCAACCCTTATTCAATTATGTAGTAATTTTAGATAGTAAAACCATACCAATTGTCGGGGGAGGAGAATTAAGGACACGGAAACTTAGTGTGTTTTTTTTAATGATCACAAGTAAATATTTTAAGTTTGGCTTGCTTTTGGAAATATGAATTAAAAATGATTCAGGGAATAGCTTCACGTTATGCCAACTCTTGATTCATGCAATTGAGGGTTTTTTTCTCCCCAAAGACTAGCAAATTATAAAGTAGTCTTAATTTCCAGGAACCTGTCCTAATAAAAAGTCTTATGTTGTAATGAAAATTTCAATTTTGGATTTTAAATGTAACTTAGAAACTTCTTTTTCTACTTTAATGAAGGCATTGAGATTTAAAGGCTTTTCCTTCTAGCAAGCAGGTTTCGGAACAGTTGTTCTTAGTTGTTGTTAAAGTCTTATTAATGTTGCCTTGTTTTTACAATTAACTTGCCAGAAGTAATTTTTAAAACCTGCTTAAACAGATTCGTTTTTCAGTCATTCCTTATGATAAACTGTGGGTCTATGCATGTCAGGAATAAGCCCTCCTTAAAAAAGGAAGAAAGGAAAACAGAACTATTTCTTGTCTGTTTTGACGTTAATAAAATTAAGGAAAGAAAGATTACTTGAGACATCAGGTTTACCTGGCTTAGTTTTGTCACGTGAGCATTCACGGTTACTGGTGATCTAAGTGCTCCACCTGCCTTTCAGTTTGTTTACCAGGAAATCAAGATGTGTAAACTGCAGGAAGTACTATTTGACCCTCTCCGACAGTATCTCATTACAATAATTGCTAATCTCTGAATAAGACAGCCATGTTTTGTGAGTAACAGAGAGAGAGAGGTTGTGTTAGGTAGATTTTAGGTGTTTCAACAAATAGACTATTGTAAATGCTTACTTGGATTGTGTTTTCATGAAAGCTTTTGATAAAAGACATATGGTGACCTTTGGGGTCAGCAAAGCTAGGACACAATAGTAGGTATTCTTTCATGCCTTTTAACTGAAAAATATCACGGCTTGTTGTTTTGGAGTGCTGTCACTGCTCTGAATCGAAAGGATAATGGCTACTTCCTGATTAAACCCTCTCCACAGTAAGCTGTTAATGTTATACTGTATGTCTTTTTCTCCTGTAAATGCAAGATTATTTGATGTTTTCTTTACTTTTTATCACTGTCTTTTCATAGGTATATCTGTTACAAATATATCCTAAAGTTGAAGTTTACAATTAGAGTAGTAACTACTCTTTTAAGTTTGAAGGATTTTCTTTTTGAATAAAAAGTATTTCTGTTTGGTATCGAATCCAACTATCTCAAATACTTATTGTAGATTTTGGTTAAAGAAATTAAATTTTTAAAAAATGATAAATTAACTGTCACTTTCTTGGCACTGTTAGCAAAATTTTAAAAATAACTTATGTAGTAAATCTGATTGATTTTTTTTTCAAGGAATGTTTGGATTTTATTTTTATTGAGTAAATATCAGTCAGTATATACATATTGTCATAATATGTTGATAATATTTTAATGAATTATTGTTCTAAAATTAGCTGAAATCCTTGTGATATAAAAACAATATTAAGCGCTGTGAATTTAAGCAGAGAATAATGAGCTTTTTAGTTTTAATCCTAAAGCTGCCAGTCTTTCCATCTGTGTTCTTGGGACAATCATTTAAACTGCTTACCTCAGTTGGCTTATCTACTGTTCATATGAATGCTAAGTAAAATGTGTATGTTTCTCTATTCATAATAGTATAATAGTACAAAGTATAAAGAAAATGAATTTTTACAAGTATTTCATAAAATGAGAACTGACTGAAAATAGAATTAGAAAATATTTAGAAATCATAGTAGATAGGAAAATTACAGAAAATTATCTTATAGAAAATAAACTTTTAAATACAAATCATATCATTTTAATTTGAACACAACTGTTAGTTTTTCTAGAGCCTTAATTTAGCATTTTCAAAGGATTATACACATTGTTGGGTGCGTGACTAAAATGGGAAGTGGAAAGCTTGGGGGTGATTTAGTAAACAGTGACAAATACAAGTACATTATTTAACTTATTCTCAAAAGTCTTGTTCCTAGAAATGAAATTATTCGGAGTAAAAGAAAAAAAGTATGTTTATTACAGGCCTATAAATATAGTTCATCTAAATAATATGTTTAATTTTTTTAGAACTCTTGTATTAGGTGTCCTGGCTATAGGAAAGAAAACATATAATGGAATTATTAAAGATTGAAGACAGTTACTGAAGATAGTTGTATAACCTAACACCCTGAAATATTTGAAAATAATTTGGCATAATATAAATAGAACCTACTTTTCTTAGGAGAATTAAGGCACTTTCTTTTGCAAAATGCTTATCAAAATTATTTTAGGTATCTCAGTAATTTAGAATATAAATATTGATGTATTTTTGTAAGGATAGTCTAAAGATTATGTTGTGAATGTTCAAGTTCAGTTAATTTATTGTAGGATAGTAGTATTTCTATTTTAATTTGTAATAACAAATGTCATTTGTTAAATGCTTAATATGTGCAAACGAAAGTACAAAATCTATTGTAGGAAAGACAAACTTTTAACTTTAGATTCTTAGAGGTTTTTTTGGCTGGGCCTGAAAGTTAAATTGACATTAGGTAAATCAACAGGAGAAAGCAATTCGAATCTATTTAATAAAGTTCTGTGTGTCATGGGAACCTGCATAAAGAATGAAGACCCAAAGTAATGGCAAAATCTACTTGTTTCACATTAGGTTGAAAAATAAAGCGATATTGTGGAAAAGGGACTAAATATTTGGAGAGGCGAAAGGAAGATATGAATTATTTTTACAAGGTCTGTTTGTGTAGAATTCTCTCTTAACTACTTGTCCTTCATGCTAAGAATGTTGCTTTTCCTTCTGGTGTAGGGAGGACATCTTTCACATAGAAATTTCATTTCATGCTTTTAGTAAAACGAAGGAAGGTCAGAGTATTTTTCTTATATTGGCTGTTTTTCCAGTGCCTTTAATTAAAAATATTCAGTATGCCCTGTGGCATATTTTGGAGTTGCCATCATCTCAACTCCTTCTCTATCCTCTCATTCTGAATTTATGATAATCACATGAGTTGCAGACACCATTCATTATTCCCATTTTTATTGATTATTATAATGGGAAATTTAAATAATTTGATCAATGTCGCTTATCTAGTAAGTCCCAGAGAATGATCAAAAACAATAACAATTGGGCCTCCCTGGTGGCGCAGCGGTTGAGCGCTGGGTTGTGAAGCTGCCCGCAGCCTCTGCAGCGCCGGTTCGATCCCCGGCTGCTCCCCGGCCACCGGAGGAGGGTCCCACATGGCGCGCAGACCTCTCCTGCCGCCCGCTGCTCCCCTCAGCAGTGTACTTCGGTCCTTCTGCCTGCTCTGCTCCCCGCTCTGGCTCTGGTGAATTCTCTCACCCTCCCGCGCTTCTGACTGGACCCAGTGCATGTATAAACAAAACAAACAAACAAACAAATAAATAAACATGCCTCTATAAAAAAAACAAAAAACAAAAAACAATAACAATTCAGAATGCAGAACTCAGTTTTTAGTGTCATACCCTTTAAGCACTGTGTTTATATTTTGGAGATAATAAAGTACTTACCCCTTGATTTAGATGGTTTTATTTTTTAACCAACTTATCAAATACTGTGGAGTGCTAGCTAAGTGTCAGGCACTGTAAGGAAGTGTTGGCAATTGTAATGGAAAGCAAAATAAAATTGTTAAAAAGAAATTTTCAGTTTAGTGGAGGAGGCAGAAAGTTAATAAACTATGACAATATAATGTGATAATTTATGAAAAAAGGAGTAAATACAGCTAAATGGAACATGAAGAATGCACTAATGTATGTTACTTAGATATTTTGTTTCTATTTTTGGATGGTGTTCTAGGTATTTGGTATGTATCACTGAATTAAAGTTTCAAAGGTCTCTGCTTTTGTAGGACATATGTAGAGGTAGAGATAAACAGTTAGCATATTAGAAGGTAATAAGTATTATGTAGGAAAGAAAAAGTAGAGCTGGTAAGATAGCTGTGGTGATGATAATGGGATCCAGAAACTGGGAACAACTTAAAATGAAGGTGGTTTTCGAGCAAAGAGCAAGGAAATTAGTGTTGTTCATATTTTTGTTAAGAGATTTCCAGACAGACAATTTGAGGCAAGAGCATACCTGGTGTGTTCAGTGTGATTAGAACAGTGAGGCAGAAGGGAAAGTAGATATTGACAGAAGTAATGAGTGGTAAAGTCAGATTTTGTAGAGTTTTACAGACCACTGTAACTTTATTATTATAGGCCTATAATTATACTTCATCTAAATAGTAAGATGGGCTTCATCTAAATAGTAAGGTGGGCTAAATAGTAAGGGACTGTGAGGAGCCATTACAAAGCTTCAGTTGATCTGCCCTTTTTTTTTTTTCAGACAGACTCCATTCATTCAATCATTCATTCATTCATTTTGGTATAAAAGCTATGTGGTAGCCTCATCTGGGTCCTTTTCATGGAGACTCTGGTGTGAGTCTTTGTAAGATGATTTGTAAGTTCCTGCTAGGGAGATTTGGTGAGCACAGTCTTTTTCCAGAGATGGAAGTGAAATAGCTATATATTTAGAGATGGCATCAAATGTTGCCTTGGCAAAGTTGCCTAGGGGAGCAGTACAGCCTTTGATCAAGGTACACAGTCAATAGCTACCATCATTACCAGCTTTTTAGGCATAGAGGCCAAGACTATACCAATGTCACTGGGGGCAGGAATGGGGCCACTGACACAGAGCTAAAAAGTTGAGTCATCTTGCAAATATGTAGGGCTTGCCAGTCTTGTTCTCCCAGTAGCCTTGCTGCATGGGAACCATGGAAAGATTGGCAAGGATAATACCCCCCTCAGATAGCAATGGCTGCCTCCTTGAAACACTTAATACTCAGACTAACATGTCACTTGTAATCCCCAGTGACTACAGATGTCCTGAACTTGGTTCACTGGCCATCACAGGTCTCCTTTTGCCTGGACATAATCCTCAAAAATCTCACCTTTGAGGATGGCCCCAGGGGGGAAATATCAATGATCTCAGATTCCTTGATAGTCAAGAAGAGATAGAGCTCTGGGAATTTGCTCTTCCGGTCCTTGACAAGGCAGCCCAACTTGGTGACAAGGATCCACTCCTTACTAGGTCTTCACTCCATGAGTTCAGTGGCATTTGATGTGTTCTTGGAAAGGAAACTCTATCTTCTATTTAAAAAAAAAAAATCCCATTTCTATGTTGAGAATAGACTATAGAGAGACATTGACTATGATTACAAAGCTCTTACAGTAATCTAAGTGATTGCAGGTAGTGGCTTGCATAAGGATGGTAGCAGTCACATTCTGCAACTTTTTAAAAATATATATATATTTTTGCATAGAAGAACTGGGGTGTAGGCCAGAGGTAGGTGGTGAAAGGATTCACCAGAGACAGGGTAGGGAGCAGAACAGGCAGATCTACTGAAATACACTGCTAAGGGGAGCAGCGGGCCAGACAGGAGAGGTCTGTTGTGCCAAGTGGGTTAGCTCCCTGGCCTGGGATGGAACTCATGCTGCAATGGCTGGGAATAGCTTGATAGTGCTGAGACTTTAACCCCTGTGCCACCAGGAGGCCCTGAATGTTTGTTATTCTCTGTTTGTAACATGGTGATAACCTTGGGACATATAGTTTGTAGATGCTTGATCATGAGTCAAGCTATTTGTTATTGTTGGTCTTTTTTAATTCCTATGCAGGTTTCAGTATGGTTACCTATTACAGACACTCCCTTCACTCATATCTCCCATTCCTATATTTAGATCATAATACATGCTTAGAAAATTATAGCTGCTCTCATCATCATCTATTTTTTCTTTCTAGTATGCTATGCTCTTGGGAATAACCACCAGACTTGTTAGAATAATGTTTAAATTATAAAACATCATGAGGACTTTCTAATTAATGAAATCATGTATTTCTGAAATCTGATTAATGAATCATATATTTTTTACAGATAAAAAACGTTTTTTGTCTCCTTCCTATTATGGGTTGTTTCTGGGGAGGTGAATTTGACAAATAGCTTTGTTTCTAACTGGTAAAACAATATTCTTTGAGATGCCAGTGGGTATTTCACTATGAAAGTGAGCATAAGTTATTTTGCTACAATAGGAAAAAGAAATACAGCTCTGTACTTGAAGCAGATTTACATTTGAGGTAATAATACCATATTTTAAAAACTTAAACCTTTTATCTATCTAAAGACATAACAAATATGTTATTTTTCAAATATCAGATGAGTTAATACTGTTCATGATATGTTTTATGGACACAAGTTATTTGGACATAGAAAATATATTTTTGTAAAAGTCCTAATCCTTTTTTAAATAAGCTAATTGCACAGTGGTTAAAACATCTTGTGAGTTTGTGAGTGTGTGTGTATGTATATAGATTTATTTATGTATACAAGAACTGGGGTACAGGCCAGAGGTGTGGAGGGTGAGAGGATTCACCAGAGACAGAGTGGGGAACAGAACAGGCAGATCGACTGAAATACACTGCCATAGGGAGCAGTAGGCGAGTCAGGAGAGGTCTACTGCACCACCAGAGTAGCTCCCTGACCAGAAATCGAACTCATTTTGCAGTGGCTGTGGATTGCTTCATAGGTTGCGTCTTAACTCCTGTGCCACCAGGGAGGCCCCTTGTGCATGTTTTTAAGGTGTCAATTACAAAAGAAATCTGCTCTGGATTGAAATACCTTAAAAAGTCCTTTTAAGCATATACTAAGGATACGGGTAGGAGTTTGCCTAGCATTTATATTTCTGTTCTGTATACATATGACTTATTCCAAGTAGCTTGTTCTGTGCATTTCTCAAAATTTTTGCCTTTTTTCAAAGAAACAAATACAATTACACACATGTATATATGTTTATTTGCACATATACATGTGCATATATTTGTATGTACAAATGCACATATGTATATGTGCATGTGTAGGTATATAGATATATATATATATACATACAAGTATATATAAATGTGTGTATATATCATTCATCCTTTTATTTTTTTCCTCTGAAGTCTTCTTTCATTATTATACCCAAAATACTTATGTATAATTTATTTTAAGATCACTGTAATCATTAAACTAGCATTTTAAATAAAAAAATTTTTGTTGGCTCCCAGAGTTCCCTTTTTTATGGTAACAATTATCTGTGTCATTTCACATCTTAATTATGTGCAGGATTAGAAGTTTGTATCTTCAACATTTGTACATAACATAAAAATATTACTATACATATGTTTACATATTCCTTACCCATTTTGTTTTATGTTTATTTGGACAGTGTCTTGTCTTTAATTCACTTGGGGAAAAGAAAAGTGACTGGTCAGAAGATTTTCTTTTAAAAGTAATCCGATTGCCTATTTTTAATAATTGTACTGAATTGAATCTATTTCATTCCTGATTAATTGGAGTGCCCAGGAAATGAGTTTCCTGGTTAATTTTTCCTAGAATGCTTTCTCTTAACATTTGTTATTGAGATGTTTTGTTAATGTATTTGTGTAAGTATAAACTAATTATTTTTTGATGATTAGAAGGTGGCAAAGAATTACAGTTTCCTGATTTGACAATTTGAACTATTACTGAGCTAGTTTGGTAAACAAAGTACAAACATATATTAAATATGGATCTTTATTTGATAATTTGAGCAACTAATCTAGTTTTATAAACAAAGCATAATCATATTAAATGTGTAATAGTAATTGACCAGAGATGTCACAAGCAGAATAAGAATAATTGCTAAAAGTGAGGGATATAAACAAGTAAACTACTGTGATTTGACTATAAGAGAAATTATTAGAATGACTAGGAGAGGCTCCTTTATGGAAAAGATACCTGATTGTCAAGCAATAAAGAACTTCAAACAATTTTTAGAAAGACTTTATTGAGATGTAATTCACACATCCTATGGTTTGCCCATTTAAAATATAGAAACCAATATTTTTTGGTATTTGATTACATTTTTTAAGCTGTGGTAGAATATATGAAAGTTGCCATTTTACCATTCTAAAGATTTATTTATTTATGCACACATGAACTGGGGTATAGGCCAGGTGCGGGACATGAGAGGATTCACCAGAGATGGAGTGGGGAACAGAACAGGAAGACTGACTGAAATACACTGCTGAGGGGAGCAATGGGTGAGACAGGAGAGGTCTGATTAAAAAAAAAAATGCTCCCATAGTAGGCTGGGTCACAAACATACCTTGAACACCACTTGAACCAGTTTAATAGGATTCCTGGCAACAAGGTCTGGAATAGCATCCTTAAATTGTTGGTAGATGTGGTTGGCTTGGAGAATATGTCTGAGATAGTAATGCTATCTATCTTCTTGGTGGGCCTAGAAAACCTTTCAATGTGAATGGAAGCATTATATCATCTGTAAGTGAGAAAAGGATTGCTCAACTTGAATATTAACATCCAAGTCTGTATGAAAAAAATGTTAATTCCAAGTTTCAGATGAAAACTAAGACTTACATATAAATAAATCAAATGATAAAATTGTATCTAGAAAAAATGTTAATTCCAAGTTTCAGATGAAAACTAAGACTTACATATAACCTATTTATGCAGAACCAAATAAATTCACATGAAGTTTTATTAAAGGAATGTTTTGAACCTGTGTTTTATAGTATTTCATATTTTTATAAATAATTATCTTGCTGATAAACTGACTATGACCTCACTTATCTGTTTTGTGTGAAACTCCATTTCTGAAGAGAGAGCTGTTCAATATGAGATTCAAACCAACTATGACTTAACTAATCCCAGGGCATTGTTATGTTCTGAGTAAAGTAAAATTAGTCAATAGAAGTAAAGTAGTAGTCCCTAACTCCTTACCTATAATGAATATGAGATGTTTGGTATAAACATGAAAATTTTCATTGGTAAAATTGGATCACTTAAATAGCATTAAGTTATTCCTAAATGAAAAAAATTTTGAGGTAAGAAAATTTTTTAAATCTTAAGTTCCTTTCACACTTTCAAAAACAAGCCAACATTTGTGATAAGTATTAACTCAGAATTTATCCCCTATAAAATTGAAAAAATTGACCTACCTATTTCAAGATTTCTTCTTAGGAAAAGATGAAGATCTATATGTCACACTTTCTTTTTTTTTTTTTTAAAAGCATTCCCATTCTTTTTTTTTTTTTTTTAAAGATTTTTTTATTTATTTATACAAGCACTGGGTAAAGTCAGAAGCGCGGGAGGGTGAGAGAATTCACCAGAGCCAGAGCAGGGAGCAGAACAGGTAGAAGGACTGAAGTACACTGCTGAGGGGAGCAGCGGGAGGCAGGAGAGGTCTGCGTGCCATGTGGGACCCTCGCCTCTTGGCCAGGGATCGAACAGGCGCTGCAGAGGATGCGGGCAGCTTCGCAACCCAGCGCTCAACCCCTGCGCCACCGGGGAGGCCCTATGTCACACTTTCTTATTTTGCAGATTGTCAAGTTCCATATAAATTGTGATGATTATCAAGCATATTCAGTCATTATTTATTAAGATTTTATATTCTAGGACCTCCCCGGTGGTGCAACCGGTTGAGCCTCCCGGCTCTGGTTCGATTCCCACCTGGCCCAGGGAGATTCCCACATGGCGCTACAGACCTCTCCTGTCTTGCCTGCTTCTCCCCTCAGCAGTGTATTTCGGTCCTCTGCCTGTTCTGCTCCCTACTCTGTCTCCGGTGGATTCTCTCACCCTCCCGCACCTCTGGCCTGTACCCAAGTGCTTGTATAAATTTTTCATTTTATACCAAACATCTCAAATTCATTATAGGTAAGGAGTTAGGGCTTACTACTTTACTTGTATTGACTAATTTTACTTTACTCAGAACATAACAATGCCGTGGGATTAGTTAAGTCATAGTTGGTTTGAATCTCATATTGAACAGCTCTCTCTTTAAAAAAAAATTAAAAAGATTTTATATTCTAGTAATAAGGCTGTAAAGATATAAGCACAATAGTCCTTTCTTCTCAAGGATCTCTGGTAGATGTCAGATATCAAAAGAAGATTGTTATAATTTTATGTGTGTTATGTATGTAATAATTGTGTTAACTAGGGAATATACAAGAGCAGCAAAATAGAGCATGTAAGATATCTTAGTGAGTCAAAATGTTTCCCCAGAGTAGTTAATGTATGTGACAAGCCCTAGAATAGGAGTTTGGCAGGGAATCAGGGAAGAATATTTGAGGCAGTGTGAGTATCTTAGACCAAAATACCTGGTTTGACTGCAGGGAAGACAATGGTATATTTGGGGAATGTTAAGAAGATGTATGAGAGTGAGGCCCAAGAGAAAGTCAGATGTGTAGTAAGAAGAGTTTTTTTATGTCAAACACAGAACCTGAGATTTTACCATATTTGTAATGTAAAAATACTAATAGGCTTTAATAGGGAAGTTGTAGGATTAAATTTTTATATTAAGAGGATTACTTTTTAAAAAAAATATAGGATTGTTGTTGGTTGTTTAGAGGGTTGGAGAACAGAGAAGCAGAAAGACCTCTTAGAAGTTTATTGCAATGTTTCCAGTAAGAACTGAAATAATGGTGGCAACAGTGAGAAGATGTTTAGGAAGCAGAACCAACAGAGGAGAGTGAATAGTTCATGAGATTTCAAATATCAGGCTTATTTATCTCCATTAAATCCCTCTATTATAAAACCTAGTCAGTCATGTGACTATTTAAATGAAGTTGTAGAGCAAGTTTTGAAAGTACTGAGGAACTTAAAATGTTGGATAAGCCTGTTCATTCCCAAACTGTATTAATACAGCTTCGGCAAGTTTTACACAAACACACACACACACACACACACACACACACACACGAAGGGGGAGAGAGAGGGAGAGGTATGTGTGTATGTGTAGAGGGAGGGAAATTATGTAAAATTTGCTCAGTGGATAAATGCCTAAGACATTTTGGTACGTAACATGTGAAAGGTCATACTGGGAACATTTTATATCCAGTCTTGAATGTAGAAGCTACTATTGACAATATTGACTTCATTTTTCATACAGAATGCATTAAGTTAAATAGCATTCTAGGGACAGGAAAACCAAGAAACCAAGTATCCTTTTTTTTTTTTCATAACAGCTTTCTGGGGATATAATTCACCCAGTTAACATATGCAATTCCGCATTATCGCACAACAGTAAAACATTTTCATCATACCAAAAAGAATCTCCCATTAGTAGTCATTCCCAAGTTTCCCCCAACCAAACCATAGCCCATGGCAACGATGAACCTATTTTCTGTTTTTATAAATTTGCCTTTTCTGGACATTTTATGCAAAAGAATCCTGTAATATATGGTCATTTGTGACTGGCTTTCACTTAGTATGTTTTCAAGGTTTTTCCTTGTATGTATGAATATTTCGTTCCTTATTGGTAAATAATACTTTATTGTATAGGTATACCATATTTTACTTATTTTATCAATTGTTAGTTATTTGGGTTATTTCTACATTTATGTGGATGCTTAGCATGGGTCATGTTAAGACATGTTTGGGATATATACTTGGGGCCTTATATTATGAAGAGAAGCAGTCAAATTCTCTGAGTAGTGTCACAGAGGGTCTTGAATCTTCAAAAAAAACCTTTGAGTATTATTTAATATTTGGGTAAGACATGAACCAATTATATGTACTTCGAAAAAAGAAGCTTATTTGAGAAAATAAATTAGTACATTATTTGACTAAGAAATAGTGGATAAAATTACTGTTAACTATTTGTGTGAAGTTTTGGAGATTATCTGTCAAAAGAGGAGAAAATTTAGATTCTAACTTATTGTAAAAAGGAGTTACAGTCTCAACAAAATTATTTTTTTTCAAATAATAAGTTATAAAAGTATGTACTATCTTACTATAAAACCTTTTTACTATTTTGGTTAAAAAAAAACTAAACTAAAAATGTCTGTTAAAAATAAAACTTCAAATTATTGGCTATAAAAAGTAATGATGGAGGGGGATTTTGGTGTAGTTTGACAGGGTGTAGCCTAGTGTACTTCTGAACATTTATTCAGATTTACTTCTGAAAAAGTATGTAGTTGGAAGTAAAAATTATTTTAAAATCACCATCTCGCCTTGATTTTTTGCATGCATTTGACATATGAAAGAAATAATTTATACCTTTAATGAGTATTTTCCCACTTTAGTGTATTTAGTTTGAGGAAAATAAAGATATTTTCTTCTGAATTCTGACCAAACACAGAACAATAAAACATCTCTCAAAAAGTATGCTAGGTACTCTCTTTACAGTAGCTCTTTGAAGTAGGTGTAATTAATCCCATTTTACTGATTCAGAAACCAAGACTCAACAGACATGCTGGCTATGTGCTGAATAATTTAGAGAATCCATAAAACAAATACAGAGCAGTAAAAAGTCAAAGTAATTAGCAACTTCCTGGGTGAAGCTAAAGTGCTCTGTAGTTCAAAGATGGGAAGTTGTGACCGAGGATTAGTCAGATACAGCTTATGGATAAACTGACTCTTGGGCTTATATTGGAGGGACATGATACTTGGATTGTTGAAAGGAAAAAACAGTATATCTTAGTGGTGTAAAAAGCATGAGCAAAAATGAAAAGAGAAAAAAAAAACTAAATAAGTAAAACATTGGTTAGGGAGTTTTATACCAATCCCTTCCATTGCAAATAACACTAACCTATTAAAACTTAATTACAAGGATAAATATTTGGAAGGTTACAGAGAGTCTCAGGGAATAATAGGAAAATCATAAAAGCAGATCTAAGAAACAGAACCTGAGCTTGACCCTACTCTCAGCTTCAGTCTCTTAGGACCTCTCAGCTTCTCTGTACATCTCTCTACCAACAGTTTTTCCAACCCATTTTTCTTGAGCAATCTAGTTTTAGTACCACAGTCTTTATGATCTCCCACTCAGCAATAATTCCCCTGTTTATGATTAGATCATGGTGTCTTTAGATATAACTTTAACATGTCATAGATTTCTGAACTGCCATTGTCTCCTTGAGTAATATCTGGTTCAGCTTTGAGTGGGGTCATGTGGCCCATTTTTGAGGCTCAAAAATTACACGGTTTATTTAGAAACAAGAAATGTGAGCACAATGGGGCATGGCATAGACCTTTCTACTTTCTGGATGGAGGTGAAGGGTAGATTTTTTACTTGAATGAAAACTCATCATTTAAAAATTATTTTTTTAAGATGTACTTATTTATTTATACAAGCACTGGGTACAGTCAGAAGCGCAGGAGGGTGAGAGAATTCACCAGAGTCAGAGTGGAGAGCAGAGCAGGCAGACTGATGAAATACACTGCTGAGGGGAGCAGCGGGCAGCAGCAGAGGTCTGTGCACCATGTGGGACCCTCAGCCGGTAGCCGGGGATGGAACTGGCACTGCAGAGGCTGCGGGCAGCTTTGCAACCCAGCGCTCAACCGCTGCGCCACCAGGGAGGCCCTAAAAATTATTTTAAGGCAAAACCCCTTTTTTTTTCTTCCTGATAGTGTAATTTAAGTGATGCTGTGTCTTTCAAAATCTCTCTCTTCCACTTTTCCTTCCTCCCTAGCTTAGTACCCCCCAACCTCTGCCCCCCAGCTCTTTTTTCCCACTTCTTCCATCATCCCGCCCTGAAGCTGAAGTGAGAAGGACAAAAGTTTTCAGGTATTCAGCTATTAAGAAAAAATTAAAATTAAAAAAACATGCCCTGGTTCCCAAAATAGGAAACTTAGACATTATATGTGGAATGTGAATTAAAAATTTTTTTCTCCCATATTTCAGTATTTTGTGAATTTAATAAAGTGAGCACATACACATTTCTTTTTACTGGGAAAATTTTAAAAATGTAGTAATTTAGATTTGGTTGAATCATGATGAGAATATTTTAAATGAAAAAAATAGAAAAATAAATGAAAATTATTAGATGAAGTTTTATAAGGCAAAGGTTATGCATGATGTATTTATCTTTATATTCTAAAAAATAGCCACTATATAATTTTGTATTAGCTGAGTAGTTTTTAAATGAGTAGTGACATTATAGTTATTTTAATATAGGTGGCAGAAAGAAAATAATTACTTCATGTATAGTATTTTTTCCTTGAAATTTTATCAGAATTCATAATTTCTTATTGTCTTTAATTTCAGTAGCACAGTTTTTAAAGAAGTATTTCTTTTTTGATTAAAACATTGTTTCTTCTACTTTACTGCCATATGAGAGTATCCTGTGGCCTGTGTAGATGTTGAAATTGACAGGTGTAAATGAATCGTAAATGTAATCATTAGAGAATAGTTAAATTAAACAATGTGCCTTGTGTATTATAAAACAATTATACATCTGTATTTGGATTTGAATGCTGAGATGACTATTTTCAGAAGCATTTTTTTCATACTGATTTTATATTTTCCTGAGTATCAGAAAATTTGTAACTTTTTAAATAGATATCCCTAATCACTAACAAAATAATGGTTAAATGTAACCTCTTCCCACTGCATATCTAACTTACTTCCTTAATTTGTTTGCTCATCTACAGATACAGCCATCCCATTTCCTGACTCTATACCATTTTTCAATATGGTACCACTGCTACTGTTACTTAGCTCAATTTCTTGTTAGCAAGGTATCAGTTTAACTCAACTTTGATAAGGTTTCCACCATTGTCCAAATTACTGAACTGTAAACCCTGAGTTAGACTATTTAACCTAATTGACTTACTCATTTTATCCCAAATACCTATCACTAGTCATGGTTTAATAAATGCTTTCTGAAGGATTGAACATTTAATGTTTCCATAATGGTTAAACTTTGTATAATTGGTGTCGCAGCATCTGGGTGAAAGGACTTTGATCTATCCTTAATTGGCTGAGTATGTGGAGTAGAAGAATCTAGCATTTAGGTGACATCCCAGGTGCCCAAGTAATATAAAAGCCCTTATTTCTTTGTCTTATACTGGAAGTTTAAATGTGTCTTCAAATCCTTGAGAAATGCTAAAATTTTTGTACAGCCACTCTTAGTAATAGACTGTATACAAAAGACATGAATCTGCTAGTGTAGTAATACATACACATGCACACATGTAGTTATATATATATATATGCAAGTATATATTCAAATAAAATTCCTGTATAGCTGCTGGTATGATTAGGGACTGTAAAATTCCTAACATAAAATCTTTTTATGTTTCCCTTAAACTATACATTATTAGAAAGCCAAATAGAGCAATGTTTTTCAAGCTTCTTAGTCAGTGACCCAGAATATTTCATTTTTTATTACCCTACTATGTGGCTTTCTATGACTCATGTGTTTTAATCCACAGGTATAAAACTCTTGTGTCAAGTGGGACTAATGAATTCCATAAACAGAAATTATTTAAAATTTTAGAATTGGTAGCCAGTGTTTCCTATGTATTATCTTTGTCTTACTTTGTAATGGTTCTGGTTTCTTAAAATGAAATAGTCTGTTATACAAAAAGATGTCAGTGTCTGAGGGAACATTATCATTTCTTTCACAACTGTACTGTAAAACTTTTTGTAATGTCATAACTATGGAAAGTTGGTTAGTGTGATTTTTACATTGTATTTAGTCTTTTTTAATTTAAATTTAATTTTATCTGCATATTGTTAGTTAATGTTTAATGGCTACCCTATCTACCCATTCCATCCATGCAGATTTATACTGGTTTTAATACATAGATCTTTGGTTCATCACAATTGCTTGCTGTCTAGTTGCATGTTGTTCTTAAAAATTGGAATGAGGGCCTCCCCGGTGGCGCAGCGGTTGAGCGCTGGGTTGTGAAGCTGCCCGCAGCCTCTGCAGTGCCGGTTCGATCCCCAGCTGCTTCCCGGCCACCAGAGGAGGGTCCCACATGGCGCGCAGACCTCTCCTGCCGCCCGCTGCTCCCCTCAGCAGTGTACTTCGGTCCTTCTGCCTGCTCTGCTCCGCTCCCCACCCTCTCTCTGGTGAATTCTCTCACCCTCCCACGCTTCTGACTGTACCCAGTGCTTGTATAAATAAATAAATAAATCTTAAAAAAAAAAAAAAATTGGAATGAAAGGGCCTCCCTGGTGGCACAAGGGGTTAAGAGTTGTGTGAGCTCTTTGTAGATCTTTGATATCAGCCCTTTATCGCATGTATGGGGTGCAAATATTTTCTCCCATTCAGTAGGGTGTCTTTTTGTTTTGGTTATTATCTCTTTTGCTGTACAGAAGCTTTTAGTTTGATATAGCCTCAACTTTTTATATTCACCTTTGTTTTCCTTGCTTCTAGAGATGAGTTCTCAAAGGTGTTTCTGAAATTTATGTCATGGAGTGTTTTGCCTATGTTTTCTTCTATATATATTATGGTTTTAGGTCTTACATGCAAGTCTCTTACCCACTTTGGGTTTTTTTTTTTTTAAGATTTATTTATTTATTTATACAAGCTCTGGGTACAGTCAGAAGCGCGGGAGGGTGAGAGAATTCGCCAGAGCCAGAGCAGGGAGCAGAGCAGGCAGAAGGACCGAAGTACACTGCTGAGGGGAGCAGCGGGCAGCAGGAGAGGTCTGCACGCCATGTGGGACCCTCCTCCAGTGGGCAGGGAGCAGCCGGGGATCAAACCGGCGCTGCAGAGGCTGCGGGCAGCTTCGCAACCCAGCGCTCAACCGCTGCACCACCGGGAAGGCCCTCTTACCCACTTTGAAGTGATCTTTGTGCATGATGTAAGATAGCAGTTTAGTTTCATTCTTTTGCATGTGGCAGTCCAATTTTCCCAGCACTATTTGTTGAAGAGACTTTCCTTATTCCAGTGTATATTCTTTGCTCCTTTGTCATAGATTAGTTGACAATTTATGTGTGGTTTTATTTCTGGACTTTCGATTTGATTCCATTGTCCTGTGTGTGTGTGTTTTTTTTTTCTTTTCCAGTAACATGTGGTTTTTATTGTTATGGTTTTGTAGTATAGTTTGAAGTCTGGAAGCATAATACTCCCATTTTCCCCTTTTTGTCAGAACTTTGGCTATTCAGGGTCTTTTGGATTCCATATCAATTTTAGCAGTATTTGTCCTTTTTTTTTTTTTTTTTTTAAGAACATCATTGCAATTTTCTTTGGAATTGCATTGAATCTGTAAATTGCTTTGGGTAGGATGGTCATTTTTGATAATGTTTATTCTTCTGGTCCATAAGCAGGAATGTATTTTTATTTCTTTATGCCTCTTCTATTTCTTTTAATAATATTTTATAATTTTCCTTGTATAGATCTCTCACCTTCTTTGTTAAAATCACCATTTTTATTTTCATGTATTTAATTTTTTGTACAATTATAAATGAGATGGTTTTCTTAATTTCTTCCTCTTCAGGCCAGTAGTTTTCATATAGGAAGGTAACTGATTTTTGTATATTGATTTTGTAACCTCCTACTTTAGTGAACTGATTTATTGTTTTAATTAATTTTTTCCATGGATTTTTAAGGGTTCACTATGTATTATTATATCATCTGAAAAAAATGATAGTTTTACTTCTTCTTTCCCAATTTGTTTTCCTTTTATGCCTTTGCCTTGCCTAATTGCTCTAGCTAGGACTTCTAGTACCATGTTGAATAGTGGTGGTGAAAGTGGACATCCTTGTCTTGTACTGGCTCTTAGTGGAAAGGCTTTAAGTTTAAGTTTTGAGAATGATGCTGGTTGTGGGTTTGTCAAATATGATTTTTATTATATTGAGATATGTTCCTTTTATTCCTGTTTTTTCAATGGCTTTCATCATGGATAGATGTTGGACTTTATCAAATGCTTTCTCTGCATCTATTGATATGACCATATGGTTTTTATCTTTTTGTTGCTGGTGAATTACATTGATGACTTTCAGATGTTGAACCATCCTGGTGCCCCTGGAATAAATTCCACTTGGTTATGTATGTAATTCTCTTGATCCATTCTTGGATTTGGTTTGCTATTATTTTATTGGGAATTTTAGTATCTGTGTGTTCATTAGAGAGACTGGCCTGTAGTTTTCTTCCTCTGTGTTGTCTTTCTTTGGTTTCAGTATTAGTGTGATGTTGGCCTCATAAAATGTATTTGAAAGTAGTCCTTCTTTCTCAGTCTTTTGGAAGACTTTGAGTAGGATAGGTATTAGTTCATCTTTGAAAGTTTGATAGAACTCACTAATAAAACCATCTGGCCTTGGGCTTTCATTTTTTGGAAGAGTTTTGATTTCAGTTTCCTTGCTTAGAAATTGGTTTGTTCAAGTTTTCAAGAGATGAAACTATAACATTAAAATTTGTGTTATGTTAGGTTAGTTATATGGCAGTTCCCAGGAGGTATTGGGCATTAGCTATTTTGTACTTGTGTAGTATAAATAGTGTATAAAATAATTGGATCATACTTGAAGGCTTGCATTTAAAAATGAAATGATTTGACTAGCTTATATGTTTCCTCTTTTATGTGTGAGTTTATCCAGATTTTCTTAAGTGAGAATTTTTAATTTTAAGTAAATTTAGTATTCCAAAAATAACTAAATTGTGCATTTTGTTCCTTCCTCTGGACTCTAGCTTTTAAAAAAATTCTAACACAGAAATTATGAAAAAATAATTGATATAGTAAAGTAGTATAAGCATCTACCTTGGAAGCAAGATGTGACTTGTTAAGAAATCTTGATTTTTGACAATTCGTAAAACAAATGAATGGGAAAGAAATAGTACAATATAATCCTAGGCATCAGCTTCTTTTCAGGAAAAACATGGTTAATTTTGGTTCTTTTTTCAGAGGGATTATTTAAAATTGAATTCATAAAATAAAAATGGTGTCCTTAGGTGAAAAATTGCCCCTTTTATTAGAATTTACAGTTTGAGTTTACCCAAGTTGGGGTTTGTTCAGCTTCTTGAATCTATGTCTTTTACCCAAATTGAAAAATTTTCAGGTAACATCTTTTCCAATTAAAGTACCACTCCCTTTGACATCTCTTGTCTTTAATGACATGAATGTTAGAACTTTTGCTATTATCCCACATGATCATTCATCATTTTTATTTTTTTATTTTTATTTTTTTAATGTAATTTCATTGTCATTCTTTTTTTTTAAAAAAGATTTATTTATCTATACAAGAGCTGGGGTACAGGCCAGAGGCATGGGAGGGTGAGAGGATTCACCAGAGACAGAGCTGGGAGCAGAACAGGTAGACAGACAGAAGGCACTGTTGAGGGGAGCAGCGGGCAAGGCAGGAGAGGTCTGCCACGCCATGTGGATATATCTCCCTGGCCGGCCTGGAATCGAACTGGCACTGCAGAGGCTGTGGACAGCTTCACAGTGCTGTGCTCAACCTGCTGCGCCCACAGGGAGATCCCTGTCCATTGTTTTTTTTTTTTTTTTTTTTATAGAGGCATGTTTTATTTATTTGTTTGTTTGTTTGTTTGTTTGTTTGTTTTGTTTATACATGCACTGGGTACAGTCAGAAGCACTGGAGGGTGAGAGAATTCACCAGAGCCAGAGCGGGGAGCAGAGCAGGCAGAAGGACCGAAGTACACTGCTGAGGGGAGCAGCGGGCGGCAGCAGAGGTCTGCGCGCCATGTGGGACCCTCCTCTGGTGGCCAGAGAGCAGCCGGGGATCGAACCAGCGCTGCAGAGGCCGCGGGCAGCTTCGCAACCCAGCGCTCAACCGCTGCACCACCGGGGAGGCCCACCTGTCCATTGTTTTTAATGTTCTGTTTTCACATTTGATAATTTCCATTGATCTATCCTCAAGTTCATTGACTTTTTTTTTTTATATCATATCCATTCTGCTGTTGTCTCCATCCAGTGAGCTCTTTTATTTCAGTTACTTTACTTTTCAATTCTAAAGTTTTCATTAGTTCTTCTTTATATTTTATATTTTATTGTCAAGGCTTTATAGTTTACTATTCAAGTGTGTTCATTATAACTTGCTCACTAACTACCAACTACTTTATGTATTTGGGTATCAGAAAATACAATCCTCTTATGGTTTAGTAAGCTATTAACCATTAATAGAAAATTACAGGTAATAGCTTATGACCTGATCTAAAATCCTGCCTTTTGGTTAGCAAACAATTAGGTAGTCTAAGCCAGTAACATAAATATGGTAGTTATCAGAATTTTTGTGGTTTAATATTGGAAAAAATAATTTAGTGTCCTTTGTTACACGACACTGGTTAGTGATAACTGGAAATCTATGTCCAGAGCTTGTGACTAACTCATCTCTTTTGAACCATCTAGGACAAATGATTATTAGTCACCTTCTTCAAGTGTTCTTAAGATTTAATCAAGGACAAATTTTACTTCTGTAAAATACAACATTCCATTCTTGATCAAGGATTTTTCCTGTGCCAGATTTATATTTGAAAGTTATTTCTTTCCCTTTGAAAAATGTGTTTAATTTTTGTGTAATGATTTTTAATGTAGAGAATTGGAAGAGGTTTACAAACATTAAAAGGAGTAAAAATCACTCATAATACCATTATTCTGTGATAACAATTATATTTTCTTTCATTCTTTTCCCTTTAATATCTGTTCATATATCTGTACTTAAAAAAGTTAGATCATACTAGGTTTATGTTGTATAAGCTTTCTTTCCACTTACCATTGTACTGTGAATATTTTCATGTATTAGATAGTATTAGAAAATAAAATTTTTAATGTATATGTGGTGTTGGTTCACTGGAATGAGTATTTAAGTTTGATTATCATTTATTTGTTAAAATTCTTCCCAGATATTGGTGGACCATTGACCCTAATTTTAGTTTTCCCCACTTTCTTTTACTGTGTCTTTATGGTAGAAGGCAGTGGGAAAAAAAGGGCCAAGGCAGAAGATGCCTTTTTTAAAAAAAAAAAAAAAACAGAAGTCACTAAAACCACAATTCTTATTCTTTGGTCTTCTTATTTTGAAACTGAAAAACTTCATTTAAAAAAAAAATTTGATAAAACTTACTGTCACATTATTAAATTGTTCACAGTGCCTGATCTATTCTTCCATTACTACTTAATGTGTTTAAAACTATACTGTCCACAACTTAGCATGTTCTAATATTGATCTAAATAACACAGTTTTACAGGAAGGAGTGGGGCCAGACTTCTTTTTCTGATACTTAACACCTTTGACTATAGCAAGTGACTTAATCTTTCTATGTCTGTGTTTCCTCATCTGAAAATTATTATCATTATTATTAATGGTGATGATCACAATATACTTGGAATTTGATTTGATATAATTAAAGTAATGAAGTGAAAATACTTAGCATAGTGTTTGGTATAAATACTAGTCTTTTAGTAAGTAATGTAATGGTGTTAAAAATTAGGAATAAGTAGTAATAATACTGTCAATAATCATATTTGATATATTATCTCAAATTTTTCCATAAAAGTGTTAAATTTTAGGTTAAATCACTTCTTACCTAGTCTGACCACTTGACTCATTTTCTAAGCTCTTTTTAGTGTTTTTCCCAATCCTGTGTGTGCGATGTTTTTTTCCTATATAACTTTTGAATTGTCAAGCTTTTCAATATCTGGCTTGTTGTCAATTTTATTTTAATGCCA
Organism: Talpa occidentalis; assembly: GCF_014898055.3. NCBI lineage: Eukaryota > Metazoa > Chordata > Mammalia > Eulipotyphla > Talpidae > Talpa > Talpa occidentalis. The sequence continues at coordinate 92,336,137 of NW_023603184.1, read as the reverse complement.
TATAAATAAATATTTTTCCTAAAATTATTTCACTGAGAATTCGGTGGGGTTATTTTCAGTTACCTCCAGAATATTAAATTATGAACAAATTCGAAAGGATAAGTAATAGATTCGGTGTTTAAATTTTTCCCTCATCCTAACTTCAAATTAGTTTTTCACTTCACAGATTCTTTTTTTATATATTTTATATAATTCTTACATCATTTTTCATTTTTGTACAATGTATGCATTTTCACCTTGGTTATATTCCCCATACAATTCCCACCCCCCTTATTTTGACCCTAATCCCTTTGTTCCTCCTTCCCCACCCCCCGTAGTATGTCTCTGGTTTATAGTTGCTTGTTGATTTTGATTTTTCTTTATTATAACTAGTCTTTTTCTTGGTCCTTTATTTAGGTTTTCTAAATTCCTGCTATGAGTGAGACCATCCAGTATTTTTCTTTTTCTTTCTAGTTTATTTCGCTGAGCATGATCCCTTTCAGCTCCATCCATGTTGCTGCAAATTGCATGAGCTTATCTTTTTTGATTGCTGAGTAATATTCCATTGTATATATATACAACATCTTCTTCATCCAGTCATCTACTTTTGGGCATTTGGGTTCTTTCCACAGCTTAGCTATTGTAAATAGTGCTGCTATAAACCTAGGGGTGCAGGTGCCCTTTTGAATTAATGTTTCTGTGTCCTTTGGGTAAATACCAAGGAGTGAAATGGCTGGATCATGTGGAAGTTCTATCTTTAGTATGTTAAGGAATCTCCATGCAGCTTTCCATAGTGGTTGAACCATTTTGTACTCCCACCAGCAGTGCAGGAGAGTTCCTTTTTCTCCACACCCTCGCCAACATTTTTGTTGCTAGTTTCTTTTAATATGTGCCATTCTCACTGGTTTAAGATGGTATCTCAGTTTAGTTTTGATTTGCATTTACCTGATTACAAGTGATGTTGAACCTTTTTTTCATATGCCTGTTGGCCATTTGCATATCCTCTTTGGAGAAGTTTCTTTTTAGCTCTTCTTCCCATTTTTTTTTTTAATTTTTTTTTTTTTAATAGAGGCATGTTTATTTCTTTATTTATTTGTTTTGTTTGTTTGTTCTGTTTACACATGCACTGGGTACAGTCAGAAGCGCGGGAGGGTGAGAGGATTCACCAGAGCCAAAGCGGGGAGCAGAGCAGGCAGAAGGACCGAAGTACACTGCTGAGGGGAGCAGCGGGCGGCAGGAGAGGTCTGCGCGCCATGTGGGACCCGCCTCAGGTGGCCAGGGAGCAGCCGGGGATCGAACCGGCGCCGCAGAGGCCGCGGGCAGCTTCGTAACCCAGCGCTCAACCGCTGCGCCACCGGGGAGGCCCTCTTCTTCCCATTTTTGACTGGATTATTTACTTTGTTTTTGTTGAGTCTCATCAGCTCTTTGTAGTTTTTTGTGATTAATCCTTTATCATTAGTGTTGTGTGCAAACATTTTCTCCCAGTTGGCGTGGATTCTCTTTGTTTTGGTTATTGTCTCTTTTGTTGTACAGAAGCTCTTTAATTTGATGTAGTCCCAGCTGTTTATCTTTGCCTTTGCTATCATTGCTTTGTGTGATGTGTCTGTAAAGATGTCTTTGAGGTGCATGTCATATAGTGTTTCGCCTATATTTCCTTTTATATGTTTTATGGTTTCAGGTCTTATGTCTTGTTCTTTAATCCATTTTGAGTTGGTTTTCGTGTATGGTATGAGGTAGTAGTCAAGATTCATTCTTTTACATGCAGTGACTCAGTTTTCCCAGCACCATTTATTGAACAAACTTTCTTTGCTCCATTGCATATTCTTTGCTCCTTTGTCAAAGATTAGTTGACTGTAAATCTGTGGGTTTATTTCTGGATTTTCTGTTTGGTTCCATTGGTCTGTGTGTCTGTTCTTGTTCCAGTACCATGCAGTTTTGATTATTATGGCTTTGTAGTATAGTTTGAAATCTGGGCATGTGATGCCTCCATTTCCTTCTCTCTTTTTTTTTTTTTTTTTTTTTTTCAGGAGTGCTTTGGCTATTCGGGGGTTTTGGTAGCTCCATATGAATTTCATCAATATTTGTTCTATTTCTCTGAAGAATGTCATTGGAATTTTTATTTGAATAGCATTGAATCTATAAATTGCTTTTGGTAGGATGACCATTTTGATAATGTTAATTCTTCCAATCCATGATGTCTTTCCATTTCTTCGTGTCTTCTTCTATTTCTTTTCAGTGTTTTATAGTTTTTTTTTTGTATTAGTCCTTTACCTCTTTTGTAGGTTTATTCCCAAGTATTTTATTTTTTTTTATTTCAATAATAGAAGGGGTGTTTTTTTTATTTCTTTTTCTTCAGATTTATTGTTTCTGTATAGGAAGGCTACTGATTTTTTTTTTTTTTTTTTGGCTACTGATTTTTGAGTGTTGATTTTGTATCCTGCCACTTTACTAAACTGATTGATTTTGTAATTAGTTTTTCTGTGGAGTTTTTGGGGTCTCTATGTATATTATCATATCATCTGTGAATAGTGATAGTTTGACTTCTTCCTTCCCTATTTGGATTCCTTGTATGTCTTTCTCTTGTCTTATTGCTCTGTCTAGGACTTCTAGTATTATATTGAAAGGCAGTGGTGTGAGTGGATATCCTTGTCTTGTTCCAGATCTTAATGGAAATGCTTTCAGCTTTCACCATTGAGAATGATATTGACTATGGTCTTGTCATATATGGCCTTTATGATGTTGAGGTATGCTCCTTGTATCCCGAGGATTTCAAGGGCCTTTATCATAAATGGGTGTTGTACTTTGTCAAAAGCTTTCTCAGCAGCTACTGATATTATCATACAGTTTTTACATTTCTTTTTGTTGATGTGTTGGATTACATTGATTGGTTTTCAGATGTTGAACCATCCTTGTGTCCCTGGAATAAATCCTACTTGGTTGTGGTGAATTATCTTATGGGTACATCACTGGATTCTGATAGCTAAAATTTTATTGAGGATTTTTGCATCAGTGTTCATTAGAGAGATTGGCCTGTAGTTTTCTTTTTTTGTGTTGTCCTTGTTCGGTTTGGGTATGAGTATAATGTTGGCTTCATAGAACGTGTTTGGTATTATCCCTTCCTTCTCAATGTTTTGGAAGTTTGTGAAGGATAGGCACTAATTCATTTCTGAATGTTTGGTAGAATTCATTTGTAAATCCATCTGGTCCTGGGCTTTTGTTTTGGGGGAGGGTTTTGATTACATTTTCAATTTTACTGCATGTAATTGGTCTGTTTAGGTGTTTTATTTCTTCTTTATCTAGCTTTGGGTGACTGTAAAGTTGTAGGAATTTGTCCATCTCTTCTAGATCGTTGAGCTTGTTTGCATATAACTGTTCATAGTAGTTTCTGATTATTATTTTGATTTCTGCTGTGTCTTAACAGATTTCTTTAGAGATTGATAAGCATGTCAGGAAAAATGTCATACTTGTGACTATGAAAAATATCTATAATCCCTAATTATGTTTTATATTCAGCTCATCCAGTCAAAATTATTGAGCACATAGTATGCACGAGGCTAAGGGGGCAGAGGGAGGGACTCTGTGGTGCCTATCAATGATTTCATAGTCTACCTTAAGTATAACTGCAATGTAATTAAAAGATTTAGGCAAGGAAGTGACATTATCTAATTTTCAAATGTGTAACAGTGATTGCTCTGTGAACATTCGATTTTAGCTGGGAGGATGGCAGTACTGGGATGATTTTGTAAATAAGATCAGTTAGGAATGATACTACTCAACTAGACTATAGAGTAGGGGACAGCAAACTTATTTGTTCTTATTAAAGACTCAGGCAGTAAGTATTTTAGGCTTTGCAGGCCTTACCGTCTCTTATTTCAATTATTATATCCTACCACTGCAAATACTGCAAATATAGCCATAGATAAAACAAAAACAAGTAAAACTTGATTTGCCAAAAATTGGCACCCTGCCCACAAGCCATATTTTGCATACCCCTTATTTCTAGAGGAAAATGGTAAATGGTGGATCTATTTAAGATTACAGTGGAGGGCCTCCCCTGGTGGTGCAGTGGTTGAGTCTGGGCTGGGAGGCTGCCTGCAGCCTCTGAAGTGCCGGTTCCATCCCCAGCTGCCGGCAAGGGTCCCACATGGTGCGCAGACCTCTCCTGCCGCACCCGCTGCTCCCCTCAGCAGTGTATTTCGTCTGCCTGTTCTGTTCCCTGCTCTGGCTCTGGTGAATTTTCTCACCCTCCTGCACTTCTGTCCCCAGTGCTTGTATAAATAAATAAATAAATCTTAAAAAAAAAAAGATTGCAGTGAAAGTAAAATTGAGACCTTTTGACAGTTAATTGGTTGTGGTAGGTCACGAGAGTGAACATGTACATACTCATCCCCCTTCAGAGGACATCTGGGCCTTGTGTTACATGTGGGGTTTGTCTTATGAATTAGTCTCTTATATTAAAGAAACTATTACCCAATTTTCACATCTGATTTATGTTTGCATTCCTGCAGCCAAATTGATGCCAACTTTTACAAACAGTTGTCTTTATCTCCTGGTTGATTTCTTTATATTTTTCATAAACTTCCTTTCTGACAGTGCCTTAGACTCATTTGACTAAATTTTGCTTGACTTTCATGCCCTTATTTTGGGTAGTTGTGTCTCAGCACTCAAAGTTGCCTAATGATATGTCACAGAAATAAATGTGGAGCACTATAGACTGGAATGAGTGAAATTATGAAAGCAGGTAGAAAAATGGAAACTATGTATATAGACAATTTCATTTTAAGAATCTCAGTTGAAATCAATTATAAATCAGAGGCATACTGCAGGGGAGGAGGAGGGAGAGGTATCAGAGGGAGGGAGGGAGGAGCACAGGGGACTGAGGTGATGATGCATGGGTGCATTGGTGAAGAAAACTCTATGGGGACTACACCTGAGGGGGTGGGGGGAAGCAAATATTGTTAAAAATTAAGAATGATGTATAAAAAATAAAAAAATCTAAAAAGAATCTCAATTGAAATAAGAGCAAAAAAAAATAAGATGGCAAAATGGGGGTGAGTAGTCAAAGAGTGTCTTAGATTTTAAAGATAGGAGATAACTGAGATGTCAGTAGAGTAGAGATGCAGGAAAGAGAAGGAATGACCAGTAAAGTCTCTGACAAGTGTGAAAAGGTAGTGTCAGAAAATGAAGGAACATTAAATTCCCTTTTAATGGGAACGAAGGAGAAGATGAGTATAATGCCATTAGATTTTAGATTTTCTAGAAGGAAGAAAAATATTTTTGTACAGTGTTGTATTTTCATCATTTAGGTTCCTCTAGCCCTATTGGAGGGTTCCAAATTACTATCAGTAGAGTCATCCATTCTACTCCATAGTTACCTTTTTTTATTCCTATTCTTTTTTTTATGGGAAAAAGCAGGAAATAGATACGTAATAATGTACATCACTTATAAACTCCCAAGAAGATGATTGATTCAGCATGTTAGGATCTGGAATTTGGGGTTTGGAATTAAGGAGATAATACTCTGTGAGAGAATGAGATCTAATTCTGGGCTGCATTCTACAGTAGCTTCAAATTAGGAATAAAGATGAGAGGAGTGAAGTGCCTCCTATGTAAGGTTGACTTAGATTCTAAAGTCACTGTAAATAATGTTGACCATGTTATTGAGAAGTGATATTAGACAGATATCCTTTAGAATAGTGGTTTACAGACTTTTTTTTGAACAGTGGGTCCCATTCTTCAAACAAAATCTCACATGGAATCCCAATAAACAAAGCAGATAAAAGAATATAAATGCAGGTAGCGTATGAGCTACAGCCATATCTTTTACCTGTTACCATCCTTGTCATCTTCCAAGGCAGCTAAAGGTACCCTAAACCTTTGCAGAACATTTTGAAAGGTAATTTCTAGCACCAAGAACCCTTTAGAAATCTTTCTTCTTTTAAAATTAAAGCAACTCATTAACACCAGCACATGGTAAATTATTTAAGTAGTAGAAAAAGACATACAGTGAAAAATAATTTCCCCATCCTTGATTCAGTTCCCCAGTTCCTTTACCTAGAAGTGAAGGAGTGAACCGTTTTTGTTTTTTTGTTTTCATTTTTTTTAATACTTTTTTTTCCAGAAACAGTCTCAAAATTCAAGCATAAGAATGTATTCCCTTTTTTCTTTATCACACACCTGAACTTGCTATTTATATTTTCCCCTGTTTTACTCTTCATTTAACACATTAGCTAGTATAGAGCTACTTCATTCTTTCATAACAACTGCACAGTATTTTCTTAAGATGTACCATAATTTAGCAATCCCCCCTTTTTTTAAAGATTTATTGGGCCTCCCCTGGTGGCACAGCGGTTGAGCCCTGGGCTGCGAGGCTGCCCACAGCCTCTGCAGCGCCGGTTTGTTCCCCAGCCGCCGGTGAGGGTCCCACAAAAAAAAAAAAAGATTTATTTATTTATGCATACAAGAACTGGGGTACAGGCCAGAGGTGTGGTGACTGAGAGGATTCACCAGAGACAGAGTGGGGAGCAGAACAGGTAGACTGACTGAAATATACTGCTGAGGGTAGCAGTAGGTGAGTCAGGATAGGTCTGCTGCGCCATGTGGGTTAGCTCCCAGCCAGGGAGCTTTATTTCATCAGTGTGTTATGCATCAGCCTCAGTCACTATACACAAATGTTATAAATTCCATTTAATTTTAATTGTCTCCAGAGCAAAGTTTTAGTTTTTTTTTCCCTTTATTGCTTGTTCTTTGGGACTCCTTGCATTTGTAGATCAAAGGATCAACTAGGGCCTCCCTTGGTGGCGTAGGCAGTTGAGCGCTTCACTGTGAAGCTGTCCGCAGCCTCTGCAGCGCCGGTGGCTTGCGAGGGTCCCACATGGCGCAGCAGACCTCTCCTGTCGTGCCCGCCGCTCCCCTCAGCAGTGTATTTCATCAGTCTGCCTGTTCTGTTCCCTGCTCTGTCTCTGGTGAATCCTCTTGCCCTCCGGTGCATCTGGCCTGTACCCCGATTCTTCTATAAGTAAATAAATAAATCTTTAAAAAAAAAAGAAAGGATCAACTAACTATATATTTATTTCCCTTTTTATTCATCTAGCTTTTCTATCCTTTTTACAAATTTCTAAGTCAAATCAATATTTAAAATTCCACATTTGTTAAATCTTACTTACATCTTTCATATTCTTTTTACATCTTTTTCTTATAGCTTAAAATAACCTTTTCCTCACTAATATAATTGCAAAGCAATACTTAATCCTTTGGATGGAAAAGGTATACCCTGAATAGATTATTTACTGAGCAGTATGAAAATGAGTTCTTTACTCTCGGATAATTTTCTCATCATTCAGACTCTTGAGGTATAAATAAGACAGGAGTAAATCTTTAAGATATTTAACAGAAATCTGATATTTACCAAAGTACACAGTTGGAGATAGAACTTAGGCCAGTGAAATGATGGAGGGTAAGGAAAACAGTGAAATGATGGAGGGTAAGGAATTATATTGTTAAATATTTTAATGCAATGTGAAGTTCTTCCCACCCCCCGACACCCCCCCACCCCCCGCAGCCCCCTTAACCATCAAGTTGATAAAACTGTGAGAGGGATTTGAGGGCCAGATCATTCAGTCTTACTATTTTTCAGATAAGGGGACTTGTACTCAGGGGTTGGTTATCTGAGACTTGCTCCAGATCCCAGGCTGTAGCACAGGGCACCTGATTGCCAGCATGCTTTTGTTTGGGAATGTAATTGTTTAATTACTTACAGAGGTAGTTAAAATGTGTAAAGCAACAGGAAATTGATCCATTTTGTACACTCATATTTAAACCACAATACTTAATACATACTTAATGACTTGAAATAACTTTCTGAAAAACAGGTAAATAAATATTTTGTAAAAAGAATTCTTTCCCTATGGACATATTACATTTTGTTTTTAAATATATTGAGGTATTTGTATTTGTTGCTTGATTTTGTTTTGATACTTTATATCCTGAAACCATATTATTTGTTTAAATGTTCAGTTATCTGGAGGTTATCTAAAGAAAGATTTACATAAAAGTCATTGTTAGAGGTTTCAGAAAATACTGGACTTGTAAATTTCTATTTAGTGGTCTTACTAAAGTAAAAGGAGCAACAAAGTTACTGTCTCTTCACATTCATCCCAAGTGTTGTTTTTCACTTGTTACATTCTAAAGGAAAAGTAAGGGTTTGCCCAAACTACTTTTGTTCCTTAAATTCCCACAGAGAACCTTTGGTATTACATAGATAAAGACACACATCCAGGGGAAATATTTTTATGTCTACTTTCTGAATCTTAAGTCTATTCTTTAGCTGTAGTTTCAATACTAAATCATGCAACTGTAACACAGGGCAGCTGATCATGATCATGTTTACCTTTCTCAGCCAGATGCCTTGCCCCTTCCTGTTTGTACCTGTTCAGTTTTACACCTAGCAGCTGTCAGTGTTCATACACTCTATGATTACACAGAAAGGAACGTTTCATAAGCATGAATTTAAACAGTATTATCATTAACAACTGATATTTGAATCTTTTTGTAGTATATCATTGTGCAGGGAAGAAATTGTGGTAATTCTGATTTCTGACAGAATTGTTAGAGGTAAATATCATCTTAGTAAAATACAGTAAGTTCACATTACCCAGAATGAGCATGTATAATGATATGTGCTAATTGCATATCATGCATGATCTGTTTTAAACAATTAGGATAAACTGTAAAATAAGAAATTCTAGACCTGGGCTGACACAAAAGATAGGTGGACTATAATTTGATCACATATTGCAGTCATTTTAAGTTATCACAAACAGCTTGAATCAGCTATTATAATAGTTATATGGAATTCCTACTTCACAGAAATTTTTGGGTAATTGAATTCCATTTCCCACAATACAATTTTTGATGCTTGAGATCAGGATTTCCTAACCTTTGCACTACTAACATCTTGGGTCAGGTAATTCTCTGTGTGTAGGAGGTCCTGTGCATTATAGTGTGTTTAGCAGCATCCCTGGACTGTATCTCCTCAAAGCCAGGGCACCCACTCAGTGTGACAATAAAAAATGTCTCTAAACATTGTCAAAAGGTTCCTAGTGAATGGGGAGGTACTGTAAGTCACTACTGGTTGAGAACTGCTCAGATCATGGGAAAGATATAATGAATCAAACTGTTTACAATGCCTCATTATCTTCTGCTCCCATCTTTCATATCAACACATTTCTTTTTTTGTAGTATTGTATGTTCATTTTCAGTTGAAGTAATCTTCCCTACCTTGTGACTTTATAAATAACTCTGAAGTTATTCATTTTAAACTATACTCTCATAAATGACCTTAACCCTGAAAGACGTACCTACTGATTAATATTATTCTATACTTGAGTGTGTTATGGGTGGGAGAATAATGTTATTATTATAGTTCATTCATTTTGATCAATGATATCTGGCTGTTTGGAGCCGAAAAGAATTAGTGGTTTGATGTGAAATGAAGAGTCAGATTGGAGGCAGTTACAGTAGTACAGTTATCATATCTGGATGTTTCTGGCTTAATAGAAATCTCAACTAGTTGGTTCTTAAATATCTGAATCACTTTTACTTTAATGAATGTGTTTTTTTCTTAAATGAGCTGAAAAGAAAGGTTTCTACCAATTTTTATGTATTATGCTTGAATAACTAATAGCATTTCATGTGATTGTAGAGCAATTATAATTTTCAGCAGAAAATTAACATATTAATTTTAATCTGTATTTGTGTTTCATTTTATTTTGAAAGTTCTAAGATCAAATATCTTACCATTGGCACTTACATAATGAGGCATTTATTTTTAATTCTTAACACAAAATCTCTGCTTTTAAAAAATGTAATACCTCACCTAGCATGAACATAACCTATAAATAGATATAACTGAAATATTTACTTGAAATGAATAATCTGAAGATACTTTTTACTGCCACACATGGATAATTACACACCAAATGTTCATTTATTAAAAATAATAGCTGACGGGCCTCCCCGGTGGCGCAGCAGTTGAGCGCTGGGTTGTGAAGCTGCCTGCGGCCTCTGCGGCGCCGGTTCGATCCCCGGCTGCTCCCCGGCCACCAGAGGAGGGTCCCACATGGCGCGCAGACCTCTCCTGCCGCCCGCTGCTTCCCTCAGCAGTGTACTTCGGTCCTTCTGCCTGCTCTGCTCCCCACTCCGGCTCTGGTGAATCCTCTCACCCTCCCGTGCTTCTGACTGTACCCAGTGCATGTATAAACAAAACACACAAATAAATAAATAAATAAATAAAACATGCCTCTATTAAAAAAAAAAAATTAAAAAAAAAAATAATAGCTGACAATTATTGTATGCTAGGTACTCAGCACTTTACATGCATTATTTCATTTAATCCTCCCAACTTCATCTCAGTATTACTCATGAGGAAATTGAAAATTCACTGAAATTACATAATTTATATAAGTCATAGATAATAAGTTCTAGAAAATTTTTGAACCTAGGTGATGATTAAGACACCATGTAACCTCTACCTTAATTTCTTCACAGTGTAGGTTTACTTTCTTCAACCACAAGCATATATATATGTATATATAGAGAGAGAGGGAGAAAGAGAGAGCAAGCACTTTCTTTCAGACTTCATGTATTTTTGGTTTTATTGGCTTTTTATTTGAAATAATTTTACTTAGTTACAAAACAATGCAGAAATTTTCCATATTCCCAGCTTCCCCTAATTTTGATAATTTATGTAACATAGTATAATTATAAAATTATGAGTAAGAAAATTAATATTAGTATAATACTATTAACTAAATTACAAACCTGGCTTTTACCTTTTAAATTGATTTCTAGAATTGCTTCCAGAGCTATGCTTATTAGCAGGTAAAAATAATGAAGTCTGATATCAGTAATATTTAACTTAAAAAGAAAAATTTTAACAATCAATTCTTATTAGTTCAAGCATGCAGCACCATCTCAGAGTAAGCAGCAACAGCTAGACTGGATTTGTAAATTTCTTTAGAATGAAAAGAAGGATCATATAAGATAAATTTGGGTAATTGACCAGACTTGTGGTTACTAGAATTCCCATAAAGCATGAACAAAATTTAGAAACTTAGGACCATTGTAAAAGAGCTGTACTTTACCTACAAGGAGAACAGTCAATCATCTAGAAGCTTTTACTGGCCAAAGGGTTAAGTCTTTTCTCATTGAAATGAACAAAAAAACCAAGAGTAAAGAAAAATTGTATCTTTACTGAATCTTAAAAAAAAGTTCCTAAACTCACGGTGCTAGCTCTAATTCTAGTCTTTCTTATTGCCAGATTAAACCTGACTTTTGTAAAAAATCTATGGTGTATTTATTTTTTGGGGGGGACTCACAATATTAGGGAATACAAGATCAAATTTTTGAATGCCTGAGATCTACAAGCATACTGATATCTAGATTTAGAAGATAAGAGTTGCAGTTCATTTAAACATGGTGGTCTTTTCTTTGACACATTAAGTTAATGTAGATATTATAAGAAAATAGATGATGTAGTGATTCAGGAAGAATAACAAGTTAATATGTTAATTTTCCTACGGTGGCAACACCCATTATTTTGAAAAAGGAAACCGTGCATGCCTTTGGAAGAAGATTTGTTTTACTTAAATTTAAGCTTATTTCATAAATTGGTGGCTTTGATTGTTTATTATTCCGTATTTTATCTTTCTGAAAGTGTGTATTTCTAAAATTATTACATAATTTAAAAAAATTACTAAATTGTTGACTTATTTTATATATATATTTAATTCTTTTGAACAATTTCACTGTCGACTGCTGAGCATTAACATTTTTCTCCCTCGCAGATATGGAGTCTGGAGAACGGTTACCATCCTCAACAGCCTCCACCACAACATCATCTTCATCTTCTGTACCTTCTGTGGTTTCATCAAAAGGTGGCCTTTCCACTGGAGCTCCTTCGCTTAGCTCTACAATCAACCCATGTGGTGAATATTCTTTATTAATTTTCTTTCAAATGCTATTGCTTTACTAATTTGAGTTCATGGGTGTTTGTTTTTTTTAAATGAATGATGAATAAAATGTCCTTATTAGCTCCATTGACTTGTTAAACAAAGGCTAGGTTAAATATCTAGTCTTGTTGCATTTTCTGGATTTTGTCAGCACGTGGGGGTAGCACTAGTTATGTCGTGCTTTTCATGTTTATTAGACCCTCTCTTTAGAGTTTCATTTTAATGTCATAATTGGTTGGACCATTTAAATTAATACACTAGTTCAGGCAAAATCTTTTAAAATAATTGGCCCAAGAAGTGGATAGTGAAGAAATACACAGTTGTCCCTGGTGGTAAAATTAGTGCCCTGCTGGTAAAATGATCCTTTGCCCTAAATTTGCATTCAGTATTTGAAATGACCTTCACCAAACTCCAAATACCCTAGTTCACAGCAAATAAAAAATCATTTCCTTGATGGAAAGTTTAGAGTGTAACCTCTCTCTTAAATATAAATTTTATACTGTTTTAAGAGAGAGCTTTATTTCAGAAATGAAAATATCCTCAATTTTGATTATTTATATAAAAGGCATACTTGTGCCCAAGACAAGGATTGATAAAGTACATCTTTTTGCTTTTGTTAAATCTAAACTAGATTAATTCATTCCTTTATCATTTGGAAGTTTTTTAACATCAAGTATTCTTTATCTTATAGGTTATTTCTTATGTGATTAAGAAGTAGAACTAAGTGATATTTTACTTTTTTAAAATTTGGGTTTATAATTTTGGACAAATGAAATGCATACATACAGAATGCTTGCTAATGGAATACCATCACAAATTGTTAAATATCTAGTTGTTTAATTATTTTGATTTTTTTCCAAATCAATGACGTGAAAAGGATGCCATTACTTTTTTGTTGTTATTGTTTTATCAGGAAATTTTTCCACTTTTTTATTTTAGTGATCACAAAATAGCCAAAATAGCATTACCTCAAATATATATGTGTGTGTGTGTGTGTGTGTGTGTGTGTATAAATATATGTATAATTCCTATTCTTCTGCACCCTGTACAGTCAATAATTCATTCATTCAACTTTATCCTAACTTACCTTACAAATAGTATTGTGATGGGAATATATAGAATGGTGAATGCATTTGATGATATGTTGTATTCAAAAACAGTGATAACATGACTGACACTTTACCTTAAACAGCTTTATCTAAATGATTGCACACAGTTGTATTTTTCTAATTATTTTTTTCCTGTTTTTCACAACTCTTCTTTCCTTTGTTGTCAGCCCCTTTGAGTATGTTCTCATTTACTCACTTACTTTGTATGTACTTTAAATTAGTCTTTTGAAATACATATATATTATGGAGAAATGGCCTTTTTAAAATGTTGAGGGTTTTAATAGCATCCTTGTGTACAAAACCTTGAGTTTTCTGGTATTGTGCTCTCTCCTGTTTCTCACTTAGTTTTCTGAATTGGTAAAACATGCATTTTTTACAATTCAGATTAGTCACATGTTGGCAATGATTTTTTCCTAGTGGTAGTTAGGCATTTTGGAGAGGTGGGGTAAATTGGGTTGCTGAATGACATCAGAAATGTCCTTGTCTAGAAAGGAATTAGCCTTTATTATTTGTTTGCCAATTTAATAGGCTGTATTTATTTTTGAGATGCTTACATGTAAGGAAAGTATAGTTAATGTCTATATTTATTTAGGATTATCACATCCTACGTTGTACCTACAGTACTATCTAGGTAATGTGTTTTTTGTTTTTAACTGTTGCAGTTGTTATGGCTTATAGTTAAAATAAAGCCTGCATTTCCTTTACAGACATAGGTTACTTAGAAAATAGATGTCCTATTTAACTCAGTTCATCTCTTCTCTAGTTTGAGTCATGATTTTAATCTATTTATTACTTGACAATTCTTTTCATTTTAAAATAAAATTGTAGTGTGTTAATGAGCCAGACTTCTTTATCTTAAACAATTGGATCTCCTCGGATTTTTTTTAAATACATGTAGAGAGATGACAAAATTGAAGTTTCATCTTTAGAATGTCAATACCTCAAGACATTTTTAATGATCCCTTTGTGGACATTCTGATGTTTTAAGCAGTTATTTCAGTAGACCTCTCTCTCTCTCTCTCTCTCTCTCTCTCTCTCTCTCTCTCCTTCATTAATGGTGTGTCTGTAGGAATTCCTCTGAGTTACAAAGAGTGTAATTCAAACCTGCTTTCAAACTTTGAATGATCAACTAATTTCTTTTGAATCAGTACCTGTCAGGGTCTGGGTTTATATCTGCCTACAATAGCCTTTTGTTGTTATGGAGGCTTGCAGAAGACATGAGACTCCCACATCAGAGATTTTAATACTTAAACATGCAACAGATAGCAAGAGCATCATGTTGTCATTGGCTCTCTATGCCTCCTAAGTCCCCCAGGGAAAGCTGGAGGGGCCTACTTGGATTTTATTCATGCAGTGGGTTTGTGTCAGATAATACTGAGCTTGGGAAATTAAATGCTTCTATGGTAAATGAAAGCAAACTCCCCCTTTGTCTGGAAGAAAATGGTGCTTACTATAAATGCAACGTTGAGAAATGACTCAGTTAAGGAGTTGCCAAGGCCATGCATTCTTGATATATCCAGCAGTACCATGTAGGAACCTTGGATAATTACCTCTAACAACACATTTTTAATTTTATTATAGTAACTTGGGCAGAAAAATAACACTGCAATAGAAAGATTGATTAAGCCATTTGCAAATATGATAATATGGATGATTTCAGAGCATGACTGTTGAATTGACTTGCTTAAGGAAATTACCTCTGGTTCAGTCTGGATACCACTCTCCAAGTCCCTAGAATCCGTGGATCATGCTACCTCAGCTGCATTCATTGATCAGAAATCACTGATGTAACTGACTCCAAGACTATTTGCTCTCTCTGCTATATGTACATCAGCAAAAAGTATAGTTAATGTACTCACAGTCTGCATACTTAAGTATTTCTTCCCAAATACATCTAGTAGGCACAATCTAAATATTATTCAGAATCCTGGCTCCAAGATAGGTAAATTTCTTTTAGCAACCCAATTTCTGTGTTAGATACACTAAAAGGAGGTTGGACCAAATACTAAAGTGAGCTCGATATCTACCCATTTGAGCTCATTTGGTGATAGCCCAGCCCTCCCTGGCATATCTCTCCTTGTCTGAATTGTATTTGATCTATACATATGGTTTTTATTCCAATTTTCACAGTCTTTTTTTAAAAAAATAGAATTTCATTAGTGTATCTAATAGTCTATATATACTTTCTACAAATCTCCTTTGATATATGGTTCTATGTAACACTGTAATTAAACCAAATAGAATAAATGCTTAACATATGATGATAGGACTCTAAACTGTTATAGACAGTAGCAAATATCCTTCACAAAGTTTATAAAGACTTTATTCCTTCTATACTGTATCATTAATTTTACTCTACTTATTGGAACATGACCTTCAACTTAAAAGCTTGACCTTAATGTCTACAATCCTAAGAAATGACAGACCAAAACTCTCCTTTTACCCCTAAATACTCTTCGGTTATTGCCATTTTTTTTTGCCTTTCTTCTCAATCAAACGTCTCGTAAGATGTAGCTGCACATACTTTCTCCTTTTCCTCATCTTTCATGTGTGTCTTAACTCACATCAATATCACTTACTTTATCCTCATCTCAGCCTCTCAGCAGAATTGACACGTTGACCACTTATACTTTCTTGAAAATCGTGTACTCTCGTGTTCTATAATACCACTTCTGGTTTCTCTCTTTAGTTCTTTGAATATGCCTGCTTAGTTTTGAGTTTGTGTGTGCAGCAGATTCCTTTACTCGTAAGGGTTGCATATTTCAGGTCTTTGTCCGGAGGCCTCTTATCTCCTGTATCTTTGTTTACATGAAGACTCTGTCTGAACTTTCTTTTTGAGCTCCAGAATGTACATATTTTACTTAGGTTTTCATAAGCATCTCAAACTTAACAAACTTAACATATCTAAAACCAAGCTATTGGTTCGGTATAAATAAATAAATTGTAGCAATATTGCCCTAATCTGAAGCAATCCATTGTCCATCACCAGGAAAATGATCAAAAATTGTACCAGAACTATTCAGTAGAAAGCTACCAAATCATATAATGAAATAAACTATAATTCACACAGTGGTATGTACACACTAACAATCTAATATTTCTCCAAAACTTATTTATGTAACATTCTTCCTTATTTGACTAAATAATTCCATAAAAATCCACTGAATAACTCAAGCCATAAATACAATAATCATGGTAGACTGTCACTCTCACATCCAAATCCTGTTGATTCTATGTTTAAAATAATGCTTGAGTCTGTACACTTTATGTCTCCACTACATCTATTCTATATATACTAAAATCTCAACTGTAGTCTTAGTTTACTCTAAACTGGCCTTTTCATTCCATGCTGTACTTGCTTTAATCTATTTTTCTCATAATAGAGTGAAGCTGATTATGCAAACTCTATTAGTTTTTTTTAAATTTAGGTAAAACTTACATATAGTGAAATTCACCACTTTAAGTTTATGTGGATAGTTTGGTGGGTTTTGTATGGATTGCTTCATAAGTTTTGACAAAATTATGTAGTCATGTAATTTCTAGATTATGAAACATTTTCATAATAAATTTTATGAAGTCAGATACTTCTTCCATCCCCACTCCTGGTTAATCAGTGATCTGCTTTCTGTCACTGTTGTTCACCTTTTCCAGAATTTTATGTAAGACATATAAATGAAATGATATATACTTTTGTGTCTGATTTCTATCACTTAGCATAATGCTTTTGAGGCTTATCTATACCATGTGTGTGTTATGTTTATTCCATTATTTTACTTGGTATTATTCTACTGAATGGCTATGCTACAATTTATCATTTACCTGTTGATGGACATTGGATTATTTCAATTTGGGGCATAAATGAATATTCAAGTAATGAGCCCTTGTATGCATAGGTGCTTTTATTTCTTTTGGACAAATATCTAAAAGTAGAATTTCTTAATAATATGGTGCGTTTTTATAAAAATCAACAGATATTTTTCAAAAGTGGTTGTAATATTTGGTCTCCTCTACCAGCACTCTATAGAGTTCTAGTTGCTCTATATCCTAGCTAGTCCTTGTTATTATCAGTCATTTTAATTTTAACCATTCTAGTGGATAGAGTGTTACCTCATTTTGATTTTAATTTATATTCCCTTAAAAACTAATGGCATTGAGGGGCCTCCCCCGTGGCGCAGCCGTTGAGCACTGGGTTGCAAAGCTGCCTGCAGCCTCTGCAGCTCCAGCTAGATCCCCGGCCACTAGGGAGGGTCCCACATGGGGCGCAGACCTCTCCTACTGCCCACTGCTCCCCTCAGCAGTGTACTTTGATCCTTCTGCCTGTTCTGCTCTCTGCTCTGGCTCTGGTGAATTCCCTCACCCTCTCCAAAATTCTGACTGTACCCAGTGCTTGTATAAATAAATCTTGGAAAAAAAAAAAAAAAACAACTAATGGCATTGAGCAAGTTTATTTGCTTACCATATGTCTTCTTTGGTAATATTTTTTCAAATATCTTGTCCATTTTCAAAAACTGAATTTTCTTCCTACCCAGTCTCTTTTTACTTCTTTTCCCATCTTCAATGAAATTGCACCTTTAGTATGATGTTGTATAGAGGCAATAAGACATCTTTTCTTTGTTTCTAATCTCAAGGAAAATGTAGTCATTATTTGTTTAATAAGTATGATATTAGTTGTATATTTTTGGTAGAAGCCTCTTATAAAATTGAAGAAATTCTCTTCTATTCCTACTTTCCTGAGAGTTTTTAAAGTATGAATTGGTACTAAATGTTAACAATGATTTTTCTGGGTTGAGATTATCAAATAGGTTTTCATTTGTACTTCACTAATACTGTGAATTACATTATTTTATGTTACACCAAACTTAATTTCAGGCATTTATCCCACTTGGTCATGATCTGCTATTCTTTTAAAATATTACTGAATTAGCGGTGAGCGCTGGGTTGCGAAGCTGCCCGCAGCCTCTGCGGCGCCGGTTCGATTCCCGGCTGCTCCCGGAGGAGGGTCCCACATGGTGCGCAGACCTCTCCTGCCGCCCGCTGCTCCCCTCAGCAGTGTACTTCGGTCCTTCTGCCTGCTCTGCTCCCTGCTCTGGCTCTGGTGAATTCTCTCACCCTCCCGCGCTTCTGACTGTACCCAGTGCATGTATAAACGAAACAAACGAACAAATAAATAAATAAATAAAAAAACATGCCTCTATAAAAAAAAAAAAAAAAAATATTACTGAATTTGATGTGCAAAATTTTGTTAAAGAACTTTACATCCATGTTCATGAGGGATACTGGTCAACAGGTTGGTTTTTTTTTTTTCCTCCCTTGTTATTTCCTTGCTGGAGGTAAGTTGGGAAGTTTAGCACCTCTCATATTTTAAAAGAATTTGTATAAAACTGGCATTATTTTTTTCCCTAAATGTTTGTTAGAATCCTCTGGTAAAATTATCTGGGCTTTGGAAGATGCTCTTTAAGTTGTTTTTGGAAGATATTAAATCATGAGTTCAACTTTTAAAATAAAGATATAACTGTTCAGATTATCTTCTGTTTTTTGAGTTAACTTTATTTTTAATGTCTCTCAAGGAATTTTTCCATTTCATCAAAATCTTTGAATTTATGCAGATGAAATTCTTCCAGATAGTATCTTAATGATATAGGAATTATAGCGATGTCTTCTCTTTGATTGTTGATAGTAATATGTGTCTTGTCTCTTTTGTCTGTGTGATTAGAGGTTGATAAGCTTATTGATCTTTTTGACAAACCAGCTTTTGGTTTCATTTGCTTTTCTTAATTTTCTGTTTTATTGATTTGAGCTTGTATGTTTATTATTTCCTTGTTTTTCCATGGGTGTGATTTCCTGTCCATCCCCCTCCACTTCTTAAAGAAAAGCTTAGATTATTTATTTACGACCTTTCTTCTATGTGCATTCTACTGTTATGAAATTTTTTTTAATTACCAGTATATTTGCATTGCACGCATTTTGACATATTGTCATTTCATTATCATGCTTGTAAAAAATGCTTTCTTGTGTAATTTATTATTTTAAACACAGCAATTGGCTATTTAAATTCTTTTTTGATGTCCATTTTACTTTCACTATACTCAAAAAACATACTGAGGATAATCTGTGCTCTATTTTTGCTTTCTACTGCTTCTTTCTTAGATTGACACCTAGTGTGGGGCTTCTCAGTGCCTGTGAAAATTGTTGGTCAACTGAGTACTTAGGCAGATAGGAGTTGTTAACTTCTGTGCTTTCTTGCTTTTATCCCTTCCTAGTTTCCAGCCCCACTGCTACCTTTGGACTTCGCACTCTAGCACTTCAGGCTTTCTGCTGTCTAAGCTATCTCAGTAAAGGAATGCACTCAGTTAAGAAATACATCAAACTGAACAGATCTGCTGTATCTAGCTTGGTCTTTCATGAGTAGTTTTTTTGTTTTTTTTTTTTAACTGTTTTTGCTAGTTATTTTGTAATGGCTCGAAGAGTTCTTACTCATTGTACACAATGTACTTGTAGCTAGAAGTTGGATGATTTCTGCTGTGACTTTGTTTACTGCCACGATTTCCCCTTTAAATTTCCTGATGTTTTCTCAGCTCTGGATTCTGACCTCTGGCACCTTTAGTTGATAAGCCTGTTAGTTTTTCTACCATTATTTTTTGCAGTTTTAACTGTGAGTCTTGGGCAGCATTCTCCAGACTAGAAAGCCACAAAGTAATTCTCATTACCATCTTTCCAAATTAAACTATTCCCTAACTTTTCTCTGCTGTTGGATGTTTTCCAGGCATTGTAGTTTTGTTTTTGTTGTTTTTAACTTCAATGTTGATAATTCTTTTTTGTGGGTGATTTATGTGACCACTTCATTATAACACCGTTACCTGAAGTTATTGTTGTCTCCACTTCCCCCAAACACAAATTTTTATTTATGCTCTTAATTTCCTATAAAGCACTTCTTCACAATTTTTAATTTTTCATTTGGTGTTGTCCTGCTTATTTGTCCCCCCGCCCCTTAATATTTATTTATTTATTTAAGCACTGGGTACAGTCAGAAGTGCAGGAGGGTGAGAGAATTCACCAGAGCCAGAGGGGGAACAGAACAGGCAGACTGACAAAATACACTGCTGAGGGGAGCAGCGGGTATGGCAGAAGTCTGTGCGCCATGTGGGACCTTCGCTGAGGGCCGGGGGTCAAACCTGCGCTGCAGTGGCTGCGGGCAGCTTTGCAACCCAGAGCTCAACTGCTGCGCCATGGGGGAGGCTGTCTTTTTTTTTTTTAAGATTTACTTATTCATGCATACAAGAACCCGGGGTACAGGCCAGATGCGCGGGAGGTTGAGAGGATTTACCAGAGACAGAGCAGGGAACAGAACAGGCAGACTGACTGAAATACACTGCTGAGGGGAGCAGCAGGGAGACAGGAGAGGTCTGCGGCTCCATGTGGGATTCTCGCCAGGTGGCCAGGAACAAACCTGCTCTACAGAGGCTGTGGACAGCTTCACAGCGCTGCGCTCAACCCGTCTGCACCACCAGGGGAGGCCCTATTTGTCCCTTTTTTAAATTTAAAGGGCAGGGGCTTCATCGGTTTTCTTTTATCAAGATGTATCCAGTCTCTACCTGGCAGGAAATATTAATAGTCAGGAAACAAATGAAGAAAGAAAGAGAAGATGAATTTGTTGGGCTAGGACTTGAATTAGATGATAAATGAACTCTAGTAAGTTTTCAATGTTGTGCTTTGCTCTGGTGATACCCAGTGACTATGCAAATTTTATATGCATTATAAACCACAGGGTAAAAGAATCTTAAAGATTATTAATGAGGATCTTTAAATGTACTTACATTAAATACTAATGTAGTACTAAATGTATTTACATTAAACACTGATTAAATCTATTTTAAAATGTGCCAAAATGCATTTGAAAGCCCTGAAAGGCCAAAGTTTTTACATAATTAAGACTTGTTTTGTAAAACCTAGCTATAAAATTAACCAGAGCTTAAGTTTACAGTTATTAGAGAATCATGAAAGCGAGATAAGCCTGTGTTTGAAGGTTTGGGTAGAAAGCCAAAGTTTCATTTTAGTTTGTTTTTATTAATGTATGAACTATTATTAGTTGTATATTTAGTTGAGTTGTTTAGATTATAGGTATCCACAAGCCATAAATGTGCTCAAATGTCTGGTTCTCTACCCGTCCGCTAATGGGAATGATTTTATTTAATGAGACATCTGATCACAAGGTGCCATATATTTTTTAAACATCATTTTACCAAACTTTCATTAGTAGAACTTTGTAGTTTTAATTTTAGCAGTAAAGTACTAAAGAAAGGCAATGTCTTCTTCAGTGAAATATTCTTAAACATAAACCCAGTGTTAGGGGTTGAATAGTGTTTTCCCTCAAAAAAAAAAAGTTGGACCCCTAGCTGCCAGTATCTCAGAATGTAACATTATTTGGAGATGGGATCCTTACAAAGGTAATAAAATTAAAATGAGATAATGTAGTTAAAAATGAGATTATTGGAATGGGCTTTAATCCAGTATGACTGGTAACCTAATAAAAGACAAATTTGGACACAGTCGTGCAGAGGAAGG
This sequence comes from Talpa occidentalis, assembly GCF_014898055.3. Classification (NCBI taxonomy): domain Eukaryota; kingdom Metazoa; phylum Chordata; class Mammalia; order Eulipotyphla; family Talpidae; genus Talpa; species Talpa occidentalis. The sequence continues at coordinate 92,314,476 of NW_023603184.1, read as the reverse complement.
TTGAGGTTTCCAAAAACTAGGAGAGAAGCATGGAAAAGCTCATTCCTAGTGCCTTCAGAGGGAACATAACCTTGCCACCACTTTGATTTCAGACTTGTAGCTTCCGGAACTATGAGACAATAAATTTTTATTGTTCTGAGCTATCCAGTTTGTGGTATTTTGTTATGGAAAGCTCTAGCAACTTAACATAGCCAGTATGTCTTTCAAAGCTGATTTTAATAATTTTTATTCACTAGGAGAAAACTAGGTTTTTTTATTTAATGAAATATAAGTAAAACAAGATTTAAGAGATTGTTTTTACAACTATCTTTTTTTCTATTTCATTATTAAAGTACAGCTATATCTGACAAAAATACATGTTTATGAAACATTATGTATTTTTAGCTTTTTAATCGATGAACTCTCAGACCTTTCATTAGCACTAACAAATGCTTATTACAAAAAAGGGACTTTTTTGTCTTTTAAGAACAATAGTTTGTCTGACGATTGATATATGATTTGCTGTACTGAATCACAAGCTTGTTCACCATGTCCTCTTTTCTTCCCAAGGTTTTTTATTACCTAGGCATTTAATGATTTGTTTTCTAATGAAAGAACTTTCTGAGGGAAAATAGTAACTTTACATAAAATCCTGGCAGATACCAAGTTAATGAAGTGATAAAAGTTAATATCACCTGTACTATATAACAATAATCTGGAACCCAGATATGTTATACTGAGAGCACATTGGGTATCCTTTCCAAAAATATATAGCTTCTTCTAACCATGAGAATGCTTCAGACAAACCCAAATCGAAGGATAATTTACAAAATATTTGACTAGTACTTTTCAGTATATTATAGTGGTAAAAGACAAGAGTAAGGAACTTTACAGATTGGAGAAAGTTAAGAAGACACAGCAACTAAATGTAATGTGACATCCTGGGTTGGATCTTAGAATAGAGAAATGACACAGTGGGAAATTGATGAAATCTGAATAGATTTTATTTGAGATCATCAGGGTTAATTTCTTTAAAACTGGTTTTGAAATTTGTTTTTTGTCAGGTAAGATGCTAACATAAGCAGAGTTTGGGACTTTGTATTATTTTTTATAATTCTTCTAAATCAATCTCAAAATAAAGAATTTAATCTCCAGTTTATACATATTTTAAAAGGTAAAATATAAAAATTAACTGACTGAAAAAGTTATGAGGATGGAAGAATAAAATGAAGAGAAGGAATGTTTGTCATTTTATCATAGAAATTTTTCTGTTCCATAATCAAATTTCAAGTATATAGAATTTGTAACTTTTGAGCTTCAGAGTATTTAACATTAATATATTTAAGAATTTTAATATGTGAGCCAGTAATTTGAGCATTTCTTTAATATACATTAATTTTGATAAAACTTTGGTTGTTAATTACTTCTAGTGTTAAAATACTCATATAACTTTTACATGAAGGTATTTTTAATGATTAGCCATATATTTCAAGTTGTATACTAGAAACTGGTTTCCAGATTAACTTTAAAAAAATTTTCCCTACAATCTTAAAAACTAAAAACAAGAATTTAAAGACATGTTGCAGTTTATTTAGCATTAAAAGATTAAAGACACAAAAAGCAACATGTGGAATTCTGTTATAGTAAACATTCTCCTAAATATTTTAAAAGATTAAATTCCTGACCTTATTTACTACAATTTTTTAAAAGTTGTTTTTAAGATTTTTCCTCATTGATAGAAGAGTTTGTTCTCTTATAATTGAGGGTTAAGGCATTATTATATTTCATTTTAGTGGAAGAAAACCCTTATTGTATTGTGATATGGAATTCAGCACTACTAACAAACACTTGCAGATACCATGTCGTGTTACTGAGCCTCTGGTTTTTTATCTGTTTTTAATAATTTATATGTACATTGACTAGTAGAATTTGAAAGCTGCTAAGAAACTGTACAGTTTTTTATAATGTAGTTTAAAAACTTAGGCATTAAAGATATGTGTTAATTTTTATTATGCACAATGTACATATTGTTACCTATCACTTAAAATAGAAACTAGAAGTTGCGTCCATAATATTTAAAATGTTTGAATGTTAATCTCTATTCAAAAAATAATTGTGGTCTTCTAAATGTATTCTTTTATGATACACTTTATCTGTTGGCATATGCTTTCTCTGAGTAAAATTTAGTAAGTTTTAATCACAATGGGTTTTTATTTGGGAGCGTCTTCTGACATCAGATATATTATTCTAGAAAAAAGGTTATTTCTCCAAAAGTAGAGCATTTTAATATCCCAATAATTTTACTTTGTAGTCATAAGATTAATGTGGCCTATTTGACTTGTGTTGTATTTTGAGTCATGTAAGAAGATATTCTGTTTATTTATTAATGCAGAATATGCTTTGTTTTAAGTGTCATTATACCATTCACTGAGTCATTACCCATCTAAGATTTAAAATTCCCTTGTGAACGGTAGCTTGAAATTTCAAGATAATTGGAGAAGGCTAAGGGCATTGTCCTGGCAAAGGAACTAAGGGTATAATCAAAGCAGCATCCCCTATTGTATAAGAAGAATAAAACTGCAACATAGATGTCATTATATTAATTTCTAATTTCACAAAAAGCTTTTAGTAACTTTGTGAATGGTTTTGTAGTTAGAGCAGAGAAAAAATAAAGTGTAATTTCAATCATTTAAAGACTAACTCCTGATTATTCTAACCGTTAGAAACAAGAGAAAAACAAAGAATTGATACTATTTAGCGTTGTCCACAGCATGTATTAGGAAGTATTGTCCCAACTGATAACTGTTTGCTTTTTTTTTTGGCACTATTTCACAAAAAATGATTTCATAAAGGCCAGTTTTAGAGTAAAATGAAGAAGTGGCTCTTTCCTTCACAACATCCCTTAGTTATGGTATAATAAAATATGTTTTTTAAACAATTGTAAATGTTAAAAGATAACCAGATTGTGTCTGTTGGGAGATCAAGGAATACTTCCTGTGTAATGTTTTTTGAGATGGTTTAGAAAAGATAGATGGGATTATAAAAGGCAAAAGTAATCAAAGCACATGTTATATAGGCTTGGTGGTTATGAAGTGGAAGAAATAATGTGACTAAAAATACAAGAGGAATGTTTGTTAAATATCATTATGTTTAAGACTATACCAGGTATTGGTGATACTGAGATCTGTAAGATTCTGCCTTTGCTCTCAAGGCACTAAAATTGTACTTTAGAATTCATTTGCTTAGAGATGATAAATAAAACAGTAGAAGAACATGGAAGAAAGCATAGAAAGAATAAGAAAAGATAATTGGTCAAAAAAGAGAGAAGAATGAGAAGAATTAAAAATTGTGGGTTCTAGTGATTAGGAAAACTTTAGTAACTTTACAGAAAAAAAATGAAAGGAAGACTTAGTACAAATATAGCAGCTTATGAGTATGCAGGAAGTAGACATACAGATATAAGACTTTTTCTTTCAAGGTTGACACAGAAGAGATAGTGATGGAATTGAGGTGGGAGGATATAGTAATAGATAAGGCCATTCGGCATGGTAGAAGATTGCGACAGACTATGCTGAGCAATAAGGAAAAGGAAATGTGGAAACTGGTTAGAATAAAATTTAAGAGTTTAAAGATTTTGGGAGCCTTTCCTAAGCAGCCTAGGGGTAAAGTCTCAGTGCTTTCACCGTTACACCTGAGTTCAATCCCTTGCCAGGGTGCCAGGGAGCTAGCTCACATATGGCACAGCAGACGTCTCCTGTCTAGCCCACTGCTCCCCTTAGCAGTGTATTTCAGTAAATCTGCTTGTTCTGCTCCCTTCTCTTGTCTCTGGTGAATTCTCTACCCCCTGTACCTCTGACCTACACACTAGTTCTTCTATGCCAAAAAAAAAAAGTAAATAAGTAAATTTAAAAAAATGAGTTTAAAGATTTTGGAGGTGGTAGATTTGGACTTGGTAGATGAAATCAAATATGTGACCTGAATGTTTTCAAGTAAGAGTTAAAGGTCATGTGAGAATTTAAAAAAAAATAGACTAGGAACAAATGGATTGGTGAAATAAGACGAAGGAAACTAGAAAGCATAATTGGAAGTGAACTGAAGATTCAAGATAATTTCCTATTCTGGTTGAAGACCTTTGGAATCCGTTCCATGGGATATGCCTCTTCTACTTTTAATGAGTAGTAATTGATTCTTTCTGTAAATACTTATTGTGTATCTGGGATCTCTTGCTGAGACTTGTTATGACAATAACCAGCTTCTTATGTTGAAACATTAACTAGCTGGTTTAATTGTATTATTGTGTAAAAAACCAGTATTACACTATTTAAATTATGTTCATACTGTGAGTTCTGTGCGCAAAAGGATTATGTCATATTCATCCTTGCATGTCAATTCCTAGACACAGCACCTAATACATAATAGATGGTTTTGTGAAGTGTTTGAATAACTGAAACTGTGGTATAAAGACAGAATAATTCTGGGAAATTTTTTTTTTTTTAAGATTTATTATTTATTTATTTGTTTATTTATTTATACAAGCACTGGGGTACAGTTGGAAGCACGGGAGGGTGAGAGAATTCACCAGAGCCAGAGTGGGGAGCAGAACAGGCAGAGTGATGAAATACACTGCTGAGGGGAGCAGCGGGCATGGCAGGAGAGGTCTGCGCGCCATGTGGGACCCTCGCCGGCAGCCGGGGATCGAACTGGCGCTGCAGAGGCTGCAGGCAGCTTTGCAGCCCAGTGCTCAACCGCTGCGCCACCAGGGGAGGCCCTATTCTGGGAAATTTTAATGGAACTAGTATCTATGTTTTTTAGAAGATGAGAGAAAGTACTAAAATTACATATAGCATTTTAGAGCCTTTTAAAGAGGAAGATACACTTTTTAAAAAAAGATTTATTTACTTATCCATACAAGAACTGGGGTACAGGCCAGAGGTATCGGGGGTGGTGAGAGGATTCACCAGAGATGGAGTGGGGAACAAAACAGGCAGATTGACCGAAATACACTGCTGAGGGGAGCAGTGGGTGAGCCAGGAGAGGTCTTGCACCATGTGGGTAACTCCCTGGCCGGGGATCGAACTTGTGCTGAAGTGGCTGCTGATAGTTTCATAGGTTGCGTCTTAACACCTTGTGCCACCAGGGAGGCCCCAAAGATACACTTTTTTAAAAAACCACTGACTTAACATATTTTTGCAGTAAAGGCAAAATATAATAAAAATTATGAAATCATTTATTTTCTGTGGTACACCTTTATCATTCATATGTAACAGAAAGTCTCTAGTGATGTAATTTTGTTAATAATATGGTATCATTATAATCATTATAATGTGGTCTTAGTCTTTTTTTACTAAATATAAAAGTGAATCTTTTCTCACTAACAAGGAATAGGCACTATGGATTCCATTGTCTCTTAAGTGCTTTCTATGCTTTACTTAACTTTACCAAAAATTTCATAAGAAAGAATAAGGAAATAGGACTATGGTAGCCTTGTTATAATGTTGCCAGTCATACAAGTAACTTTGTGTATGCTACTATATGTTTTTTTTTTCTTTGAATGTGAGGTGACCGAAGGTAATATTTTGTTGAAATTTCATACACAGCTCCTCCTAGATGTCATTTTAGAGTTTTTTTTAAAGAACTTTTTTGCTATCAAAATGGTATATGATTGATTCTTAATCATTGCCTAAATGAAAATCCCCAACTGGTATGTGCTTTTCAACTTGCTTATCAAGAAAATGAATGTAGGGCCTCCCAGGTGGCGCAGCGGTTGAGCACTGGGCTGTGAAGCTGCCCGCAGCCTCTGCAGCACTGGTTCAATCCCCAGCCACCAGCAAGGGTCCCATATGGCACGACAGACCTCTCCTGCTGCGCCCGCTGCTCCCCTCAGCAGTGTATTTCGTCAGTCTGTCTGTTCTGTTCCCTCCTTTGGCTCTGGTGACTTTTCTCACCCTCCCGCACTTCTGACTGTATAAATAAATAAATAAATAAATAAATAAATAAATCTTTAAAAAAAAAAAAAGAAGAAAATGAATGTAGTCAGATATCTAACTGATCACTATGTGATTTATTAATAAAACATTTGACTAAAACCAGGCATTTTCTTTATTAGAGAATGTATCTGAGTTTTGAGAATTGGCTTAAATAATTGTACAATTTTTCTGTGACCTATCACCATTCTTAAAGATAGTGATTTTATCAGTAGCATACCCTATTTTTTTTTTTTTGTCTCTTCCTCAGTGCTAACACTGTCTAGAAATCTGATAATGAAAGTACCAAGCTCACAGATTTTCTGTTTAGACTTGAATGAGCAAACACGAAGATTGGCTGACTTGGAAAAGATACCAAATTTGTGTTCTTCCCTCATGCTCTTCCCTCAGTTTCTTTGTAGGCCTTCAAGATTCAAATGTGAGGGGGGTGCATTTTGAGCTCTTTTCTTTGAGATCTAGTTTTTGCTTTGATGTAGTGGGACTATGACCCTCTATCAGAACTTTTTTTTTTTTTTAAGATTTATTTATTTATCCATGCAAGAACTGGGGTAGTACAGGCCAGAGGTGCAGGGGTGAGAGGATTCACCAGAGAGAGAGAAAGGAACAGAACAGGCAGAATGACTGAAATTCACTGCTGAGGGGAGCAGCAGGCTAGACAGATAGCTATCCATAGCCTCTGCAGCACGAGTTCAATCCCTGGCCGAGCTACCCACATGGTGAAATAGACCTCTCCTGTCTTGCCCACTGCTCCCCTCAGCGGTGTATTTCAGTCAATCTGCCAGGGAGGCCTATCAGAACTTTTTACATTGAATGCCCATATAAGACTTAACTTTACTCAATTTATTTAAATCTTTCTACTACAATAAAGAGTATAGTGTCATGTCAATAGAGTATATAGGGCTAACATTAGCCTTTGAGGGTAGATTGTCACCTTTTTGGTGACTACCTGTTGGTTTTGGGGACTAAAAAGGCAAAGGAGAAGTATCACTGATAACTAAATGATAACTAAATAACTAAAGTATCACTGATAATAACAAGTATGCTTATTTTTAAATTTATTTCAAGAATTATGTTAAAACTAATGCAATGTACAGTCAGTTCTGTTATAAAGAGAGGATAATAAAGATACCTTATTTTTATTTTAACGTGGAATATAATGCCTTTCACACCATAAATTCTTAAGATAGCTGGAATTTGGGTTTGATATTCTGTTTTCATAGTATCAAGCTAGAGAAACTAGTTATTTCCTGGAAGTAAAAAGTAGATTTTTACATATTGAAAAGTTTCTGACAGATCTCTACAAACTGAAAATTAAAGTCATGTTTTTGATTGTATAACACTCCAAACTGGCATAGTACTAGAGTCTCTTCAGAGTAAAAGTGGAAACTGAAATGTTACACTGATTTCAGATTTTTTTAATCACAAAGTTTAAAAACATTTAATATATTGGTAACTACCCATGGATGCATTTAGAAATATCTTGATAAATTTATTCATCAAAAATATTTATGATGTCTTATACGTTACTTTGTAAGGCTAGAATCCATTTTTGTTTAATTCTCCTCACCTGAGAGGTATTGGATAAAGATCATAGTTTTAGTTCTGGCACATGAAACTTGGGAACACTGCCTAGAGTGTTGATAATTTGAGAAATGAGTGGGTGACAGATTCTGGACTTATTAGTTTTCAAATTTTTCATAATACTTTATTCTATATTATAAACGAAAGTTTGCCTCATGTCTACAGGTCAAACTATTATAATTAGTGAAAATTAGTTATGTAAAAATAATTTCTCAAATCTCAAAAATCAAAGTAAATAAGGTTATACTATTCATTTTTTAGCTATTTTTAGAGTGATACCATGTTTCTAGAAATAGCTTGTTCTGTGGGGTTTGAAGAGCAGAAATGCAAAAGAAAGAATGTAAAATAAATTTTTAATAGACAACAAATTAACTACATTTTAACTAAGTATGAACACTGAAATCAGATAAATTTCATCTGTCTTTACAGTACAACTTCAAGTGTGTTTTTTTCCCTCCCAGGACATTTATTCAGAGCAGCTGGGGATCAACCGTTTAACCTGTCCACAGTGTCGAGTGCCTTCCCAATGGTCAGCCACCCAGTCTTTGGTCTACATTCAGCCAGCTCAGGGCATTCAGAATTTGGTGGTTTGGGGACACTTGGTACACCCACAGCCTTAGCCGCACATCCCCAACTAGCATCTTTTCCAGGTAAACATCTGTTTTAAACAGTGTTTAAGGAAAGGAGGAAAGCTTAAAGATGTTTAAGCAGTAATTGTTAAATTGAACCCAAAAAATAGGCTAATGCCTGGTTTACTAAAACTTGTGCAAGAATTGGCTCAATACTGTTTATCATGTGCAAAAAAAAAAAAAAAAAAAAACCACTCTGGTTTCTAGGTGGCAATGCAATTAAATATTCAAGTATTTAGCTAGAGAGAAAGGTATCTGCCACAGAAGTGAACAATTAGGCCAAGTTTTTCCTCATGCTATTTATTAAAGTACAACATGCAAAAAATTACATATTGTAAATGTAGAGTTTGATATATTTTCCTCAGCTTTGTTTTTTTTTAAGTTATTTAACTTTCAGTGGAAAACTAAAGTTTAGTTCTTATAATGAATATCACCATATTTTTATTTCGAGTTGCAGCTTCTCTGCACTTAGGAAGGAAAATGAATTTGAGACAGATTTCCTTATTTTTCCATATTTGATTAAAGCAACTAGAGATTTGCATCATTTACATGGCAGGAAGCTGGGTATTATCCCAGATTCTACAAATGAAGGGAATTTAACAATATAGTAAAACATGAATTAAAACTTAACTCAGACAAACATACTATAATTTGTCTTGCTATATTATTTTGAAAGCCTAAACTTTAATGTGTTTCCAGTGATTAATTTTACTTTAATAAATTTTAGTAAAGGATGCATGTTTTACTACATGCAAAATTTAAAAATTAGACCATAATTCTAGAGACAAAACTATCTGAATTTAAATATGACTTTGCTACATTTTAACTATGAAATGAAAATGTGACCTCTCAGCTTCAGTTTACTCATTTGAAAAAAAGAGAATAATAATAATACCTGCCTACTAGGGTTCCTGTGAATATTCAGGAGATAAGCACTGTTCAGTGCTGAATGCAGTGTTTGAAACACATAATTAGTATGTAATTGGTAACTATCATTATTACTTTCTCTTGCCTACTTTAGTAGGTAATAATTGATCAAATGCTTCTTTATAGAATAAAAAGTTGATTAAATGTATATGTCAAGTACTATTTCTAGAATCATTGCCTGGAGAAAGGGAGTAGTGGGGAGGGGTAATGTGACTAGAATGTTAAAATAGTCAAATAAATCTCAATGTTTGCTTTAAAGACATATAAAAACTTATTTCATTCAGTTCATAGCAAGGTTGTTTTGCAAGATAAGCATCCAGTAGATACTTGTTGAGATACAGGATTGCTGAATAAAACGACAATACCTTCTGTACTGGAATGATAATTTAAAAGTATAAAATATTATTCCTCTGGATTTAAGTAAAGTTGGTACTTCCACTAAATAGAAAAAAAAAAAAAAAGACTTCCCTAACCTACACACATATTTACTCATTCTTTAATTACATAATGTTCTTTGAACATCTACTTTGTTTTATGCACTAGACCAAGTAATTGAGAAAGACACTAACACAGTATATGTTAAATTGCTTATGGTTTTTTTAGGAAATGGATAAACAGGCAATTACAAGAAAGAGTCTGTAGTGGTAAAAGTATGCCAGTTTAGGCTATTCCTGCTATTTAGAGTCCTTATTTTAGTTGCAGGTTTGGTATAATAATTTAAATTCCTTATAAATTATCCAAAAGGGTAGCTGGATTGCCAGATTTTTGAAATCACCTAATAAATGAGGAAGGAAAAAATTACTAGGAATTTTTAGTGGAAAAATTATATTAAATTTTATACACTTCTTAATTATTCCACTCTTCAGAATTAAATCAACAAATGCAAAATTATAGAATAGATAGTAGTATTATGTAATTATTTCTGTTTTATATTAATATAGTATTTCATGGAAGTTTCTTTTAAAATATTTTCATTATTTTGCTTGTTATATTTTTATATTACCATAAAGTTTTATATTACCATAAAGTTTTATAAAGTGTCCGACTATCAAGTATGAAAGATTTTAGAATTAGGCTATATTTTCTAGTTTCAAAATGAGATTCATTATATCCTATGAAATACTAGAATATTTCAGCTTAATATGATTAATGTTGCTATCGTGCTATTATCCCATCTTTGAATACATTTAGAAATGTATAAAGTACTGGTATGTGTAATTCTTACTTTATTTCCTTTAATCTATAAGCTAATATATGAATAGATAAAAATCTTTTTATCTTAAATTTGGAAGTTAAATAACTTTGTCACTGAACATTTATATTGTTTCCTATGAATAAAATATTAAACATTTGTATAGTTGATCATCTACCATTTTTATCTTTTGTTGATTCATCTTATTCACTTGTGTTTTACCTTTTACTTGTACTGTTAGCTCAAGCACATTTTCCAGTTTTTTTTTCTAATCTTTGCTGTATGCTTATTTATCATTGACATTTCAAAGTACATTTTTGTTTTTTTCTGAGTTTATGTCTAAAATATTTGAATCTTACTGTGCTTTGATTACCTTGGTTGTTACAAAGTCTGTACATTCAATGCTAGTGCTTTAATTAATATACTCTATTAAATAGCAAATATTTTGGGGAAATCTCAGTTCCTTTTTTTCAGCCATGCTATGGAACTTAATTTTCAAACATGTAAATAATGATAGATTCCAACAGTGGATAAATGATTAGTGCTTTTGTATAGTTATTCTTGGTCTAGTTCCCATCATTCAGTCATTGCTGAATACATATTGGTGTCATTTCATTAGCAATGCCTTCTTGCAGTGTGGAAGAAAAGCTTTTGCTGTTCTTTGCATATTCTGGCTTGTAGACCTTTCAGAATGGCAGCTGCCGTGAATATTTCACTTTTTCCAAAAACCCAGATATTACTATTAGATAATGAAGGTGTGCATTGCTTTACCCCCTATTTTTAATCAAAAGATATTCCTAGAAAAACAATAAAGATCATATGATATGATATACTGGCAATATTGAATTTTTCTCCATACTTTGAATTTTTTCTCTAATTTCTGTGATTGTTGCAATGAATGAAAGCTAAAACATAACATGGAAAATTGGCATGAAAGTTAGCCAGTTGGAGAAGATTGTTTCTGAGAGTTTAGAGGGGACAATATAAAGACTTTCCTTTATTTTTTTATCTCTCCTCTGTCTTCACCCATCCTTGAAAAATATGTTAAAAAATTTCACTTGTCTCCTTTTAGTTAAGAATCACTCTTTGAATATCTAAATTGAATTTGATGTTTTTCTGCCATTTAAGTAATTTTATAATGATAAATCATTGTTATCTGTGATTAATGAGAGGGAATGTAAATAAAATAAAATACCAGCTTTCTTAATTTTAGAGGAAGAAATGTTTAATATTATAAATGTTTAATATTTTAATGTGACTTACGTGTTTTTGAATTTTTTTTTAGCGGTTCTTATTTCTTAGACCAATAAAAAGGTGTACTGAGTTTGCTATACTTATGCTTTTGTTTGAATATAAATATTTTCTTCCATAAATGCATCTGAGGTATATTAGATTATAATAATTTTTATATTACTATTTAAACTACCCAATTTATCAGAACCACATTCACATTGTATCTAATTTGAGGAACTTCTTAACATGGATTGTAAATGGTAACCATGAAGTCTAAATTTTTTTAAAAAATTAATATTGTCTTAAGTATTTTGTTTCTTTAATGTCATAGAAAAATTATGGTATATCATCAAAGAGGTAGTTTTTTAATATTTCAAATTTTCCATTTTATTTTTCAAACTTTTGTTCATCAGAAACTTGAACTCAAGGAAACTGCCAAGTGAAGATGCTTGGGTACTATCTTAATGAGAGTAATGATGAGTGTATAATTTCTAATTTAGATATCTTAAAATTATAAAGATGATCAGAATTATGTGTAATTCAGCAATTCTGTTCCAAGATGAAACTTGAAAAAAATTTTTTAGGGATAAAATATTAAAATCATTTTTATGTTAATTAGGAAGTTAATTCAAGTATTTATGTTTGTTTGGTATTTGGTTTTGAGGTACAGAATGGTGGCGAACAGCAGATGTCCATACTCGTACAGGGGCTACCTTCTTTCCACCATTACTGGGAATTCCACCACTGTTTGCTCCTTCAGCCCAGAATCATGATTCTGCTTCATTCCATTCAAGAACTTCAGGAAAAAGTAATCGAAATGGTCCTGAAAAAGGTATACATATTAATTGAATTGAAGGGCTACAAACCCTCTATTCTAATAATCTTATCAGTAGACTTCAGTTTTAATAGCACTTAGATAGTATTGTGCTAGATACTTTCACATTGGAAGTGTTTCATGTTGAAAAATTATCATTTTGCAAGGTTCAAATAAGTTATTCCAGGAAATACTGCTTTCATGTGAATGTGGCATAATCAGGATTTGAACCCAGATTTCCTAGTTTTCCATCCCACTGCTTTTCCTCTGTATTCCATTAGGTCCTTTAGGTAACTGAATATATTGCTTCTTCTGTGATTAAGCATTAAATTCGTGAAAACTAATGTCGTAGTACTCCTTTTTGCTTTAAATGGTCATTAATATTTTTGTCAATCATAACTATTATTAGAATGTTATTTGTGTATTATAATGGTTTATTCTCTTTTTTCTTGAGTGTTTTGAGGAGTTTTCTCTGAAAGATATAATATTTGCATTTAGTTATATTTCTAAACATTTTAAAAATTAAAATGAAATTCATATACATGTGAAATTAACCATTTTAAAGTAGCATTAATGTACCCAAATGTTACGGAACCACCACCTCTCTAATTTTTAAAACATTTTCATCAACCTAAGGAAAACTCCATATCTGTTATGCAGTTTCTCCTATTTTTCCCTCCCTCCAGTTCCTGATAAACTACCAGAATGCACTTTATCTCTATGGATCTGCCTATTGTGAATATCTCAAATAGATGGTATCTTACGATATGTGAGATGTCTGGCTTCTTTCATTTAGTTTAAGGTTTTCAATAGTTATCTACATTGTAGCATGTATCATTACTTCATTTGTTTTTATGGCTGAATAGCATTCTATTGTATAAATGTTTATTTTATTTTCAAGGTGTAAATGGATCAATAAATGGAAACAGCGCATCATCTGTATCTGGCATCAATACATCTGTACTATCTACTACTGCTTCAAGTTCCGTGGGACAAACTAAAAGTATAAGCTCAGGAGGAGGAAATCGAAAATGTAATCAGGAGCAAAACAAAAACCAGCCTTTAGATGCTAGAGCTGACAAAATTAAAGATAAGGTAAGGTATTCTTTGAAGGACAAATATATATCTTTAAATATTTATATGTATGCATGTATTTACCCATTCTAAAGCTAAAACCACTAGAATATATGGAATAATTTATTATGCATTACCAACTCCTCTATTTTTGCAGATGTTTATTTTTATGATGTACTAATATTATGTATTTAAAAAAATTAAAACTATCACCACTAATATAAATAATAACAACTAAGATTTATAGAGAACTGAATACATACCAGCTCTGCTCTAATTGCTTTACATTCAATATCCATTTCATTCTTCCCTGTGCCCCTAATGAGACAGGTATTATTGCAAATGCAAAACAGATTTCCAAAATAGTAGGTGGGTAAGTGACAAGGATTTGAAGCCAGTGCAGGTTAACTCCAGAATCCATGCTTTAGGAAAGCATAAGCAAAATTCTCTTTGTTGAGAACATATTTAAATATACAAAGTAGTTATAGTAGTGTTATAATCCTGTGTGTTCATTATTCAGTTCCAACCATTATCATCTCATAGCCAATTTAATTTCCTTATATCCCTGACTCTGCAAGTTATCACTTTTATTGCCTCTCTGCTTTCAATTCATCCCTTTCACCTTTGCCAGTTGGCAGAGTGTTAGACCTTGTCAATACAGGGTGCTATAGAAACACTAGAAGAGGCTTCTGTTTCGGTTTCCAATGTTAACTTCTTGATCTTATTATGTGACTGTTGGTGGATGACTTTCTTGACAGCTGGTAGCTACTCTGTCAGTTGTGTTAAGGAGACCTACTAGGGTACACTGTCTAGTGAGTTTTACTGGTATCTGAACAGGCAGCTTATTAGTAGTTTTGCTGGTTTCTTAGTGAGTACCTTTCTAATTAATTTTACTGGGACCACGGTTAGGAAGTTCCCAGTCAGTTTTTTTTGGCACTGCAGCAGACAGTGCTTCCTGTGTCAGTCTTGACCTGCAATACCTCACTGATCTCTGACACCAGTGAACAACAGACACCTTGTTTCCAGCAGTCTCCCAAATCCCTTAGTAATGAAAGACTGTACTTCCCTTAAGATCATGATTTTTATAATTCATTGCTTTTGTAATTTACTGCCTCTTTTTTTATTTTTATAAGTTTGTCCTTTAACTTGCCAGAAAATACTGTTGAAATGTTCGTAACTTTTGATTGTACTCAATCTTGTTGCTCCATCATTTCAACATTTCTCCTTTTCAGGCCTCCTATTGGCATTTTTCTATGGTTAAATGTTTATTTAGTTATAATTCATCTCATGATTTATCCACTACTGTTGTCTGTTCTTTAAGCACAAATCTTTGCTTTCATGTGACCCAGTGTCCCTTTGGATGTTCTTTTTCATAAAGAGTCTTAAATGTTCATGAAATTAATCTCTCTCTTTGATCATATTTTTCTATATTTTCTATTTTGATCATATTTGTCTGTTTTTCCTGATGTGAAATATAAAAACTATTTTTTTTACCCTTACCAAAGAAATGCCCTATTTTTTTTCTTTTTTATCTTCTCTATAGCATTTATTGCTATATGGAACACTTTGCTTTTATATTAATTATCTGTCTACTTTGCCAGACCTTGACTACCATAAAAATTTCTTGTAAAAAAGGACTCTCTCAGACATCATTGTGGTCTAACACCTAGAAAGATATATGTGGCATGTTATTTGTAAATACTTGGTAACTGAAACACTATCTGCATAAAGAAGACTAAAGCTAAATAAGGAGTGCAATACATAAACTAAAATTGTGTTGATAGATACTGCCATGACCCCAGCATAAGGGGGTCACATAAATTCATAAAGCATTCCATATGCTTAGAAAATAGAAATTGAAGGTTTAAATAGATGTAGAGATATGAGATGTAGGAGATTAAAGGTTCAAAAGAGGGGATGGTAAAATTTGAAGAAAGCTATGGAAGCAGAATACACCAAATGGCAGATTGAATCAGTAGCCTCAAAAATAATAATGCATACAGAACCCAAGTAGAAAAGAGAGAAATGTGAAGAAAAAATGAAGAAATACTTTGAGAAGGATCTGACTCCAGTAGGAAAGGCAGCATAAGGATAGTGGGTATTTCAGAAGGGGAACAGAGAGAAAGTTACAGAGAACTTTTTCTCTGTAAGAAATAATACAGGAAAATTTTCCAAACCCTAGAAGGGACCCTAACTGTATAAGTCTGTGAAGTTTAATGTGCTCCTGGTTATGCCTATATGCAATAAAACCTATACCAAGACATAGTCACAAAACTACCAAGACTTCAAAGGAATATTAAAGGTGACTAGAAAATAAAGCAGGTAATTTATGAAGGTACTCCCATCAGGTTTACATCATACGTCTCTGAAATAACCAAACAAAGAAGGGAAGAATGGAATAACGCATTCAAAATACTTGAAAGATAAAACCTTCCAACTAAGAATACTATATCCTGCAAGTTACCCTTTCAAAGGTGAGGGAGACATAAAGTCCTTCCCAGACAAACAGAAGCGAAGGAACTTACAAATACTCCACCTCCCCTACAATAAATATTAAAAGTTCTTCTATCTATATCAGAGGCAAGGAAATACACATAAAAAATTGGATGAGGAAATAAATAGAACAAGAAACTAAAGACAATGGCAGTAATAAATTCTCATATATCAATAATCAACCTAAATGGAAATAGATTGACCTCACCAATCAAAAGTCACAGAGAGGGTGATTAGATATGAACACAAAACCCAACTTGACACTGTCTCCATGGGACTTGTCTGAGCTCCATGGATAACCATAGACTCCGAGTAAATGGTTGGAAAACATCTATAAGCAAAGGGGACTCCCCACCAAAAAAAGTAAGGACAGCCATATTTATATAAAATAAAATAGACTTTCATCTCAAAAAGATACAAGAGATAGGTATGGACATTATATAATGGCTAAGTTATTAGTACATCAGGAAAAAATAACACTCATCAAAATACAAAAGGGAACTATTAACAAATATAAAAGCAGGTATTGGCGCCGACACAATTGTACTTCAGTACCCTACATTCATCAGTGGACACATCAACCCGAAAGAAAATCACATGGAAACAGTCACCTCAAACATGGAATTAATAGACATGGGCTTAATAGACATTTATAGGACATTACATTCCAAAAAAGCTGAGTACACATTCTTCTGAAGTGCACATGGAACATTCTCGAGAACAGACAAAATATTGGGTCACAAAACATGTTTCAATAAATTCATAAAGATTGAAATCATATGAAGTTATCTTCTGATTAAAATAATATCAAGTTAGAAATCAACCACAAAAAAGGAAGTGGAGGGGGGATTCTAACAGTTGGACAATGAGCAATAGACTGGACATAAAGGACAATTGGGGTAATGATGAATTAAGGAGAAATTTAAAATATTTACAAATGACATGGACCTCTCTGGTGGCACAGTGGCTGAGCGCTGGATTGTGAAGTTGCCCGCAGCCTCTGCAGCGCCAGTTCGATCCCCAGCCACTGGGTGAGGGTCCCACATGGCACGCAGACCTCTCCTGCTGTCCGCTGCTCCCCTCAGCAGTGTACCTTGGTCCTTCTGCCAGTTCTGCTCCCTGCTCTGGCTCTGGTGAATTCTCTCACCCTCCCGTGCTTCTGACTGTACCCAGTGCTTGTATAAATAAAATAAATAAATCTTTTAAAAAAATATTTACAGGGCCTCCCGGTGGCGCAGTGGTTGAGCGCTGGCTGGGTTGCGAGGCTGCCTGCAGCCTCTGCAGCGCTAGTTCGATTCCCAGCTGCTTCCCGGCCACTGCAGGAGGGTCCCACATGGTGCGCAGACCTCTCCTGCTGCCCGCTGCTCCCCTCAGCAGTGTACTTTGGTCCTTCTGCCTGCTCTGCTTCCCGCTCTGGCTCTGGTGAATTCTCTCATCCGCCCGCGCTTCTGACTGTACCCAGTGCTTGTATAAATAAATAAATAAATAAATAAAAATATATATTAAAAAAAAAATTTACAAATGACAGTTGAAAATAATATAAGCAAACCTTTGGAACACACCAAAAACACTACTAAGAGGGTAGTATATAACTATTTTTTTAGTAGTTATATACTACTAAGAGGGTAGTATATAACTATTTGTATATAACTATACAAATCTGCATCAAGAAATAAGATAGCTGTCAAATAAATAACCTCACATCCTAAATGGGTAGGAAAAAAGAACAAAATCAAAAGCCAGTAGAAGCAAGAAATAATAAAAATTAGAGCAGAAATAATTGAAATAGAAATAAAGACTGTACAAAATATCAAAAAATTTCTTTTTTTAAAAAAATAGATAAATGTTAGCTAGTCTAACAGAAAAAAAGGGGAGAAAACTAATAAGTAGATCTAGAAATAAAAGAGAAGTTACAGCAGACAGTTCAAATACAGAGAATCATAAGAGACTGCTATGAACATCTATATGCCAATAAATTAAATAACCTAGCATAAAGAGACAAATTCATTGAAGTATTTAGATTTCTCAGACTGAATTAGGAAGTAAAGAAAATCTGAACAGAACAATCACAAGCAAGGGAATTTAAATAATAATCAA
This sequence comes from Talpa occidentalis, assembly GCF_014898055.3. Taxonomy (NCBI): domain Eukaryota; kingdom Metazoa; phylum Chordata; class Mammalia; order Eulipotyphla; family Talpidae; genus Talpa; species Talpa occidentalis. Next base: position 92,296,473 of record NW_023603184.1, on the reverse strand, counting down.
AAGATTCCTGAAATGCAAAAGCCCAGGAACATATGGTTTCACCAGTGAGTTCTACCAACCTTCAAAGATAAACTGGTACCTATCCATCTCAAACCCTATCAAAATATTGAGGAGAAGGGAATATTTTCAAATATATTTATGAGATGAAAATTACTCATACTAAAGGCAGACAAGAGCATCACAGAAAAAAATAGAATACTACAGACCTTCATCATTGATGAAAATAAATGCAGAAGTCCTCAACAAAATCTCACCAATTCAAATTCAACAACACATGAAAAGGATTATATATTTTGACCAAGTGTGATTTATTGCAGGGACACAGTGTGGATCAAATCCACAAATTGATTAATGTGATTTACTACATCAACAAAAGGGAAGATGAAACTCATATGATCTTATCTCAATGCAGAGAAAGCATTTGCTAAGATTCAACATCCATTATTAGAAAAACTCTCAACAAAGTTGGGGTACAAGGAACATACCTAAATATAGCAAGTACACCATATATGGTCATACTATATATTTGTTATACCATATATGACAGAACCACACCTAACGTCATAGTAAGATAAGAAACTTGCTCATCTTGAGATGAGTAAGGTGAGAAACTGAAAGCTTTTCCGCTAAGATCAGGTATAAGACAAAGATATCCATTCTCACCACTACTATTCTAAATAGTATTGGAAGTTCTAGCTAGAACAATTAGACAAGAGAAAGATATGAATGGAATCCAAATTGGGAAAAAAATAAAAGTATCAGTGTTTGCAGATGACATGATTAACTGCATAGAAACCCCTAAAGGCTCCACTTAAAAAAAAAACCCCACAAAAAGCCACACAACAATTAGAGGTGATCAGTACAGTGGGCTGTAATATCAATTTACAAAAATTGATTGTGTTCCTATATGCAAATAATAACCTAGAAGAGAAAAAAATCAAGAAAAACATTTCTCTTTACTATTACATCAAAAACAGTTAAATCCCTAAGAATATACTAAACAAAAGAGGTGGAGGACTGGCCAGTTAATACTGTAAGACATTGTTCAAATAAATAGAAGACAGAGAGAATGGGAAAGATATTTCCTGTTAATAGACTAGAAGAATTAACATTGTTAAAAATGGCCATTTTACCTAAAGCAGTATACTGATTTATTGCATCCATACCAAGTTTCAGTGACATTCTTCAAAGAAATAGAACAAACATTACTGAAATTTATGTGGAACCACAGAATATCCCAGATAACCAAAACAATTCTGACAGAAGTATCATACTACAATAGTTCAAAACATACTGCAAAGCTATAGTATCAAAGCAGTATCATATTGAATTAAAAAAAACAAAGACCAGTGACTAGAATTGAGAACCTGGAAATAAACTTATAATTACATGGACAGTTAATCTACAACAAAGGAGCCAAGCATATGCAATTGAAAAAAAAAAAAATGGTCTTGGGAAAACTGCAGAGCCATAGGCAAAAGAATGAATCTTGACCACTATTTCACACCATATAGTGAAGTTAAGTCAAAATAGATTGAAAACTTGTATGTAAGACCTGGAACCGTAAAATGCATAGGCAAAAACACAGACAATACACTCCACCATATCAGCTTCACAGATGTCTTGGGGGACTTGACTCAACAGCAATGGAATCAAAAGTTTGACTACATCAAACTAATATGCTTCTGCAAAGCAAAAGAACCCATCATTAAAACAAACAAAGAAACAAAAACACCCTATTGAATGGAAGGAAATATTTACAGATCATTTATCTTCAAGTGGCTGATGTCCAGTATCTACAAAGTAATTGTACAACTAAATAAGGAGTGATGCAATTTGTGGATTCTCTCTCATTTTATATGTACATGAAATAAAGTGAAAAATATTGTGAAAAAGAGCATATTTTATCTAGCCTACTCACAATTAATTTAACCTAAGGTACCCCTGATTTACCACTCTTTATGGGTGTGGGCAGGAAAGCAGTTGGGTCATTTCTCCCCATTGCTTCACTGGTGCTCCTTGTCCTATTTTCCCAAATCTGATCTCTTGCTTTGTCATGTAAACATTCTCTCCTACTTTCTGGTAGTATACTTCTCAAAATATAGACTGAAGAATTTGATTCAACCTTTTCTCTATTTTGTATTTTGGAGAAAGCTCCTTATTATCAGTAAGCATGTATTTTCCCCCACTACCCAACGGGTTGTGTTAAGTAATTGTGAATGCCAAGTTTAGTAAATATATATCAAATCCAAAAAAAAAAAAAACCCTAAATAAAAACTTTATACTTACATAACCCTATAATTGGAGTTATTATTTTTTAAAGAGCTCTTTTTAATATGTTGTACATTTCGAAGCTTTGCAGTCATGAGCAGATCTGTGTATTTATTTATATTTCCAATGTTGTGTACATGACAGAGATTGTACTTTTTATTCACAGATTCCTGTCAGATTATTTTGATTAGTTTGTGGACTAATTATCTTTACAATATGGTCTTTTTAATGCTAAAATGACATTTTGAGATCATAAATATCATTTCAAAGCTAAAAGATCATATTTCTTACTGAAACTTGATTTTTCCCCCCAAAGTAAAGACTTGCTCAAAATCTTGTTTTTATACAGAAACCAAGGAAGAAAACTATGGAAAGTTCTAGCAACAGTGACAGTGATTCAGGCACATCATCCGACACCTCAAGTGAAGGAATTAGTAGTAGTGATTCAGATGATCTTGAGGAAGATGAAGAAGATCAAAGTATTGAAGAAAGTGAAGATGATGATTCTGAATCAGAGAGCGAAGCACAACATAAAAGTAACAACCAGGTATGATGTCATTAGTAGTGTCTATACATTATTCATATTTGGGCATTAACTGGTTAATCTCAACTCAAAATCTGTAGTTGAAGTTAATCATTGCCTTTAATTCTTATACATGAGAAAGAAGAAGAGGGAAAAACAATTTTAAAGGCATTTGGTGGTTTTTTTAATGAACTTTATCAGAAATCATTAAGAACTTTGTAATATACCCTGTTTTCCTTTATTTTTACTGTTTGATTTTTTTTGTTTTAATAAATGTTAAGAAGTTGCTTTTCAATTTTTATTTACAGGTGCTATTACATAGTATTTCAGACCCAAAAGCAGAGGGACAGAAAACAACTGAAAAAGCCCAGGAAAAAAGAATACACCAGCCATTACCTCTAGTGTCTGAATCCCAGACTCACTCATCATTCCAATCCCAGCAGAAGCAGCCTCAGGTTTTGTCACAGCAGCTTCCATTTATTTTCCAAAGCTCTCAGGCAAAGGAGGAATCTGTGAACAAACACACAAGTGTAATACAGTCTACGGGATTGGTGTCCAATGTGAAACCTTTATCTTTGGTAAATCAAGCCAAAAAGGAAACTTATATGAAACTCATAGTTCCTTCTCCTGAAGTTCTTAAAGCAGGGAATAAAAATACCTCTGAAGAATCTAGTTCTTTGACAAATGAATTGCGATCCAAACGGGTGAGTTAAAAATTATTAGGGAAGAATTTTATTATTAGAGAAAGAGCTTGGATATAGTCTAACAATATGCAAGTTTAAATTAAATTCTACTATTATTTTTATACTCTCTGTCACTAGAAATAGAAATACACATCAGCAAATTAAATATCTCTGATTCTGTGTTTATATATAAGACAGATACATATAGATATGCTTAATATATTTTTGATTACAAAATTGTGTTATTTTTTCCCAGCTTTATTGACTTAGCAGTAAGGGGAGAAATGTGTTTGAATATACAAATTTCACAAATGCTTTTGTTTAAAAGTCAATGTCATGTTTTCTAATACCAATATATTCTTTGTTAAAGAAATTGACTCAAGTGATTTACCTTTTGTAGTCCTATAATTTTAATTGTTAAGTGTAAAAATTCTTTGTAATAATTTATTTTGCCATTCATAATATATGAAATACAAAATATTTTAGTAACTTTTACTTACATAAACATCAAAACCATTCATCAGAGAATTTGCTTTCTTGCTGCTGATTTTATATTACAACATAATCTAAGTTTGTATGTCCAGTAAAATTCTAGTAATCCAATTAGCAGCTCTTATTTTACAACAATGGAAAAAATACTATGTGTGGGCATAGTATTCTCGTTTGTGGTTATAAAAATGATCATTAGCATCCTAATATTAGTTAACTTTCAGAGGTCTTACTATTAACAATTGTTTTATGTGCTGAAAATACTTTTTCTCATTGGATACTAATATCTACATATGCTATTATCCCCATTTACAGATGATCAAATTAAGATTCATGGAACTTAAGTAACCTTCCCAAAATCACACTGCAAGTTAGTGCAACTAGAATACAAACCTGGGCAGTGTGGAACTAGAGGCTTTTTCTTAACCACTGTCAGGTGCTGCCTTTCTCATAAAAGTCATGAATTTTTCCATTGACTCTTACTGTTCTGTGAAGAATTTAATGCAGGGTCAAAGAATGACGAGCAAATCAGGCTTTTTTGACAATAAAAATGAGTGATTCTTAAATCTCAGTATACATTAGAATCATCTGAGAAGCTTAAAAAAATACCACCTCAGAACAATTAACTCAGGATCTGTTGTGGTGAGACTAAAAGCATGTCCAAAGAGGTTCCCAGGTGATTCATGTGCAGCCAGATTTGAGACTCTCCTGATCTAAATGGTACGACCAATGTTATAATACTGTGCATACAATAATTTATGATGCACTGCTCAGTCATAAGGCAATATTACTGCCATTACATCTTCATGAGTAAATCAAGAAGATTAAAAAATATACAGTTTTGGGTGATTTTAATTTTCATTACTGCATATACAACTTTCAGATAAATGAGTTTACAGAGCTGCATCAAGATTATATGCATCATAAAAGATTTCTTCATGTTTTTAGTTTCTTAAATGTTGCTTATTTAAAGCATTTGATATGACTGAATTGAAAATCATTCATTATTGCACTTGCATAATCTATGAAACCAAATAATCTTATGTAATCCTTTTTATGTGAAGTACAGAAACTAAGGCAGATAGAGCTAATGTCACTTACTAACATCACATAACAAGTTAAAGGACAGAAGTATTGTAAATAGAGGTCATAAAAGCCCATGATTAAAATGAAATATTTTGGTATTTCTGAAATGCTAATAATAGTTAATGGGAGATATTTTATTTAAATAGATATTCACATTAGACTCAACCTTAAATAAGTATCTACTTTTTATTGGTACCTAGTTTTGAATTATAGAGTATTTTATAAATACTGTCATATCAGCTCTCTTTTCTTTATATGACTGTCTACAATATGGAATTTTCCCTTATTTCTTATGATAGTCTCAGTTTTTTCATCCTTGCTCTGCATTTGCCTTCTTCACTAGTGTATGATTTTGAGTGTTATATCATTGGTTCCTTCCATACCCATACAATTTGGATATTTAATTCAAAGCACTATACACTAATTGGTTGTATAAACCAGGAGTGAATATTTTGTTTTCTGTAGAAAAGATTTTTTTGTTGTTATCTGTAAAGACTCAGGTTGGGGCTGGGACAACAATAACTTCTTGAAGTAGTCAGTGCTTTGAACTTATCTCCTGCCATAGTCCTGTTACTAAAGTGAGTACTTTAAAGCGACAAGATGTTTGCTGCTAACAGGTCTCAATTTTCTCCCCTACTTTTTTTATTTACCACCTCTTCTCTCAAGAAAGGTAACATGTTTGCCATGAAAGAGTAACTGGTACAGGTTTTGGGATAAAACAGGGTTATCTTGGTTACTCTAATAAAATCTCCAATTGTCAATATATGACTGGTGATTTTCTAGAATTATAAAGTGAGGAGCAATTTCAGAAACTGAAATAGAGAATATAAAACAAAAAAGGAAAGTTTTTGTTCATGATTATTTTGATCTTGTTTATTAGAGTATGAAATGATTATATGACATAATTATGTTCTAAGAAAAAATGCACCAAATTCTGCTGCCAAAAATTTAAGTCAGTGTCTGTGAAATAGTGATGTATTAAGTACATTATATATTCTTATATATAATATGCAATGCTTATTTATAAGTATTGAGTAAAATTAAGTATACTAAGGTATTTTTTGTAAGAATTTTACTATAAAATTCTCTAAAGATAAATATAATAATTTAGTATAGTTTACCATATTTTATTCACTGAATAAATAACATAGCACTTTCTGTTTGTGAGCTATTCATTACCTTAGTTATGAATAATATTTTTTGAATAATTAATCTCCAAAACTGTTAGATGGCAAATAAAATAGTTTGTATAGGAATTGCTTCCTGCCTATTAGTACCTGTCCTTTTAAAAATATTTAATAAGTTATTTTGTCTACCTTTGTATTTGGGAAATGCCCACCACAAATCTTTGCTGACTTGAGTGCTAACCAGGCTTCAATGTTGACAGCATCAAATTTAATTTCAAGGCAATAATTTTAATATTAACAGAATTTTACCTTCTGAAATTCAACTGTATTTCTATTGACCTAGAATATTTCAATCATTGTGCTTCAGTTTATTTTATGTATTATTTTTATGAATTAGATGAAATTTAAATTTTATTCTTTTCAAGAACTTTGCAAGTCAAATAATTTGTTTTTATTCTATAGTAGTAGATTTTATAGCTTAATGGTTTGTAAATTAATTTTTCCAAAGAAAGGTATCATTTTATAAATTGTTTCATTATACTCTTTCTGATGCTCATGTGCTAAAAATATTCTAAGTATATCTCACAGAACATTGAGCTAGCGTTCTAACTAGCCCTATATAAATCTATATACCATAGGGAGCACAGGAGATAAAGGAGATAAAGGAGGTCAAAGGATAGGGGCAGTGAGTGCTTTTGTCTGGGTCAAACATTGATAGCTTCTGGGTTAGATTTTAAAGAATGAAATGGATTTTATCAGTCTGAAATTTATAAAAGGAACACATCTCATGCAGAGAAAATGTTAATAACAAAATATGGAGGTGTTGAAAGTATGATATGAATAGGGTATGCAAATAGCCCAGTTTGTCTAGAAAGGTATGTTAGTGCCTCTTTGAAAGTAATTTGAATATCTGAATGAAGTATTTATGTTTTTAAAAGTTGGCAGTGATGTAGGAGGCACTAAAACTTTTAACCATTGGCATATATTATCAAAAATCTTCACTGTTACTTTTATAGCGCTTGTATATCATGATTTAAATTTGAACACAAGCAGCTGTTGTCAGATGCTACAAAAAGTAAAAGTAATCTTTGTTCTTAAGAACTATTGTTATGTTTTTTACCTCATGTTTCAACAGGAACAATATAAACAGACATTCCCAGCACAGTTAAAGAAACAGGAGTCATCTAAGAGCTTGAAGAAGGTTATTGCAGCTTTGTCAAATCCAAAAGCAACCTCTAGTTCACCAGCACATCCAAAACAAACATTAGAAAACAACCACCCTAATCCATTTTTGACAAATGCACTTTTAGGTAATCACCAACCAAATGGAGTTATTCAGAGTGTCATTCAAGAGGCTCCTCTAGCACTTACTACCAAAACTAAAATGCAGAGTAAGATTAATGAAAACATTGCTACTGCAAGTAGCACTCCTTTTTCTTCCCCTGTAAACTTGAGCACAAGCGGGAGAAGAACCACTGGCAACCAGGCAGCTGTAATGCCCTCGGCCTCACCTGTCTTGCATAGTCAAGGGAAGGAAAAAGCAGTTAGCAATAATATAAACACAGTAAAAACACATCACTCTCATCCTACAAAATCTTTAGTGGAACAGTTCAGAGGAACAGATTCAGACATTCCCAGTAGCAAAGATTCTGAAGATTCAAATGAGGATGAAGAGGAAGATGATGAGGAAGAAGATGAGGAAGATGATGATGATGATGAATCTGATGACAGCCAATCAGGTTAGTTTCCGTTTTAAAATTTCAAGTATTTCTGTAAATATTTTGTGAAGCCCAACCTTTTGAAGAGTTTTTTTAATTCACAGATTTATGATCATTTTCATTCACTGTGCTTAACACAGCTGTGTGTCTGTTTATAATGAGCTGGTAAAATATATAAGTAATTAAAATTGGAAATCCAAAGTTAAATTCTCAGCTTTGTTATTCACAACATTAAATAAATAAAAACTTTAAAGTGAATATAAATGATGTAAAATGTATAAGTTCACAAATTTCCTTAATGTTCATTAATTCAGGACCACTTAATTATTTCTTATCTTCATCTCTTTCTGCTCCTTGTTAAAATGTGTCACTTGATATTTTGAACAAAGGTAAAATTGTAGTCACAGTCATTTAAAAAGTACCCATAGCCTAAATCCCTGTGAATGTCCATGAGTAACATCAAATTCATTAAATAGCCTGCAGGGTACTCCCTGAATTTATTTTGTTCACTTTATAGTTATGTTTTTTTTTAACTTTTTGTTTTTCTTCCCTTTAACTCTTCTCTTTGTTGATAGAAGTTTGAAAACCTAAATATAACCTAGATTAAGTTTTAAACAGAAAGATAAAAGGCATACTACAAACACATTTGCATTTGTTACTGGTTAGTCACAAATCTACTTGTAAATTTTCTAGCAGCCAATATGAAGAGCAAAATATAGTCAGTTACACGATTTAAAATGTCTGTAAGGTAACACCAAAATAGCTCATGGTTAGAACAATTTTTCCTAATAATATTTTCCCTGGGATATCCCTAAATACAACCTTTCATAAAATATGATGAATATCAATATTAATAACTTTCAAAGACTAATTTTTATAATGCAGTTCATTGTGGCAGATAGTACTACACAAAACACAATTTCACAAAGACTTGTTCTGAGAACCAGTAAGATATAGTCCAAGTATCAGTCTTTTGTTTACCAGTTTAATCTGGGAATGGATTTTGCATATCTTTAGGAGTAGATGCATTTATAGGATTATATAGCTACAACAAACTTTAATTATTAAATCACTAAATTAATCCACACTATTTCTGTAATCATAGTATTTTGGGAAGGGTGAGAAGTCTGATGAAGTCCTGTACCAAAAAAGAAAAAGTGCAGCCAAAAAAAACCAAGAATCTTCTCTCGAAAATTTTCTTTTACCTCAAAGTCCAAATGTAAGGATGATGGTAGTTCCAGCATTCTCTTCCTCGTACTGATTCTGATAGACTTCTTAAGCCATTGGAATCTGTTAATTTAAATAATCTATTTGCTCTAAACTTAGTTTTTCCATTAAGTTGTAAGTGATTTAAAAAAGTTATAATTTTGAAGCATTGAACAAAACTCATCATGTGAGTAATGTCATATGAGAAGAATTATTTTATGATTTAAGTGTTGAGTAAAACATACTTTCAGTTACAACTTTGAGGATTGATAGACTGCATACATTGTATTCCAAAGACTTGTAAGATAGTAACTTTTAGAATTACTCTTCAGGAACTGTTGCTCTTTGATTTCTCAATCACAGATGGTGATTCCTGAACTATTCCATGTAGATACAAACTGCAAATTGTTGGTGATTATATAGTTATAATATACAAATGCTTCTTTTACTTCCCAGAATCAGATAGTAATTCAGAATCAGATACAGAAGGATCAGAAGAAGATGATGATGATGATAAAGACCAAGATGAATCAGATAGTGATACTGAAGGAGAGAAAACTTCAATGAAAATGAATAAAACAACTTCCTCTGTCAAAAGCCCTTCCATCAGTCTCACAGCTCACTCAACACCTCGTAACCTCCACATAGCAAAAGCCCCAGGCTCTGCTCCTGCTGCCTTATGTTCAGAATCCCAGTCACCTGCTTTTCTTGGCACACCTTCTTCCACACTTACTTCAAGTCCACACTCTGGTACCTACACTTTGTTTTTATTATTGTAAAATAGAAGTCAAACCAAGAATATTTATGCAGTGTTCTGGGGATGATCTCATTGGAATCAAGTGCTACAGTTAGATTTTAGGTGACTAAGAAAAGTCAGCTTATATTTTCAAAGGATATGACCCAATACCATTTTTACTCTCTGCACTTCCAACTCAAGAACCTGACTGATGACAGCTCTTTATTTTGAACACTTTCATTTTGTGTTCAGTTTGTGTGTCTAGGATTTAAAATTTGACTGACAGTTGGACTTTGTTATACTTTAATAATGAGTTCACTTGATTACCTAAGATAAAATTGCCTATCTGCCCAACACACAGCCAATGGCATTTGTATTAGTGAGTAACATTATTCCATTAGCATGCCATGTCTTATTTTCTATTTGACCTATATAAATTTGTAGGGGTATTCATTGAAAGTTCTTACATTAATGTTCTAAAACTCTCTGTTCTCATTTCAATGGTGAAGAAAGAGATGTATAGTAAAATATGTTGTTTCACTTATTTAACTGTTTTCTTGGAAATTTCCAATTTTGCTTTCACTTGATATCCTAATTAATTTACGGTAGTATGATATCCTACTAATTTAAGGTGTATGTATTTGTGCTTGTGAAACTTGATTGTTGTAAATAGAAGATATTTATATATAATCCTTTTTCTTTGTACTTTAGATAAGTTAAAATATCTAATAGTTTTTTTGACCATAGATTTACATGGATATAGAAGTTATATTATTTCTACATAAATTATATATGTATCTTATATACATTTCTAATATATGAACCATTTGTTGAAAATTTTCAGCATCTTAGTAACATCTTTATAGAAACCTAAAATAATCTGAAACTTTTATCTACTATCTCCCTCCTGCTGCTTTAGCCATTTCTGTTATTATATTAAATGAGAGGGAAGTTACATATTTTTACAATGGGTTATATTTTCTGTAAATAGAATGACTAGTATTCTGACATGTGGACAAAAGAATAAAAACAACTTCTACTTTATACAGTGTGGTTTGTTGAAAACCATTTAAAATAGTGTACAAACTACAGTAACACACTAAATAATCCACATCATTAAAATATAGTTTTTAAAGAAAAGTTTTAAAACTATAAAAAATTATTATATATAAATAATTTTTTATATTAACTGGTTGAATTTTCTTGAAGGCACTTCCAAAAGAAGAAGAGTCACAGATGAACGTGAACTGCGTATTCCTTTGGAATATGGGTATGCAAAATAAGATTTCTCTAACCCTTTTCCCATATATTATGTATGTTTGATATAGCTGAGAATTGAAATTAAGGCTGTTATTGGTAGATATGGCAGAACTAGGGGGGTTATGCAGTTAGGAGGGGATATAACTGGAAAAATACAAAAGCAGATCATTTGGCAAAAGGCAGAGGAAAAAGTATTTGAAGGTTTTGTAAAGAAAGAATTATAAGGTAGTGAAAATTACTGTGGCAAAACTGAGTGACTTAAGCAGTCTGACTAGAATAGTTTAATTGGAATTATGAAATTTCACACTGGAAGTACATGACCAAATAGCAGAGAGCCAGGTTTACTTTACTTTTCTTAAAAATTTTCAGACTTTAAAAAAACGCACTATACTTTGATACATGTTATAGTAAGTATCCAAAGTAATACCACTTACTAGTTTTTTTTTTTAAAAAAATAGAGTTTAATATTTGTAAATTGTCTTCAATTTTTAATTGAATTATTTAGCTAAAAATCTAAGTGAGTTTAACGTAAATGTATTTGATTTGTATGATTTGGGGTTTATGTTTGTTTTCTTTGTACTTTTTATGTTTTCTAAAGAGCATGTATACTGAAAGTTTTTAATTTTCATTTTTAAAACCCTTCATAAATTAAGTATAACTTTCATTTCTGTTATGTGTAGCTGGCAGAGAGAGACAAGAATAAGAAACTTTGGAGGGCGCCTTCAAGGAGAAGTAGCATATTATGCTCCATGTGGGAAGAAACTTAGACAGTACCCCGAAGTAATAAAGGTACATACTTTTCACCAAATAACATATATTTGGTGTCTATTAAGCATGCTTATCCAAAAAAAAGTGTGCTCCTTTTTTCAGATAAAGTTCCTTGATACAATATACTTTCTTGTGTGGGACTATTGTATTTAACCTAAAACTCTTATTAGAATATGCAAAACATTAGTATTCTAAAGATAGCTATACATCAAAGCTGGGTTGTAATTATTAAAACCTGAAGTGGAAAAATATGTGATTTTTTCAGTATCTCAGCAGAAATGGAATAATGGATATCTCAAGGGACAATTTCAGCTTCAGTGCAAAAATAAGAGTGGGTGACTTCTATGAAGCCAGAGATGGACCGCAGGTATCCACTTTTTAAAAAGTAAAGTTTTTGAACCAAAAAGTAGTGCCATAAAACTAAATGAAGTAAATTTCACTCCACTCTGGAGCATTGCCTTTTCTTAGTTAATTCATATATAGCTATACATAAAACTTTGTGGTAAACACACAACAAGGCCTTAATCTATTGTTTCAGTAACAAGGAGCTTTGACCTGATAGATTTCTTATTTCATAATTTTTAGCCAAACTTTTTCCTATTAGTTCTGTCAATTTTACAGGTATAAAAGTATCTCAACATTCATGTGATATATAGAAAACATTAATTGCCTGAAAGGTAATCAGTTTTTTAAAAATTAATATTAATAGGAAGACCTTAGGGTTTTTTGGGAAAGATCTTGTCCATTCAACTGTGCCATGATATATGATCCATTTTCACAAATTTGGAAATTTTGGTGTGGGCGGGGATAGATCCTTACAATTAGGTTAGTGAAATTTCTGCTTTTTTGGGAAATTGATTTTTTAAGCTAATTATACACACTTCTGAACATAACACAGCTCACTTTGCACTTGTGGGTGAGTACACATCCTCATGAAGCAGCACAAAGAACCCACCAGAGTCCTCATTTCCTGTGTATTTCCTTTACTATTTTGCCTTTGTTCCTTACTAGGATTCAGCTTATTATTCCCTTTAACTTTATCAACTCCATGGGAAGACAACCTAGTTAAGGAATGAGGAGACCTAGATTTTTGTTATTCCACAAAATAGTTTTGTGATTTTGCACAAAATAATGCCCACATTTACCTCAGTTTCTTTGCACAGCCTAAACAAGGCAAAGACATAACTAAATCTCAAGGTTTCTGAGAATGTTCTTTTGCATTCATTGTATATCTTATTTTCCTTTTGTCAATGACTTTTTCAGGAAGAAGTTATGTCCAGATACATTTGTCTTATTATTGGTAATGTAAAATTCTAGAATGTATGTATTTAAGGTTTAACTCTTTATGGAAATATGGAATTTTTTCAGCTTTTTGTTTTTAAACTATAAGAAATGTTTAACTAAGACTAAATCAGTCACCAGATTTTCAGAATTTCAGTGAACCATACTGGTTTTGACACATTCCATATGTATGGATCAGTCATTTAGTCATAAATATATTAGAAGGCAATAAATATTTAAAAATTCTTGTAATTTTTCAACCTTTTGGTCCCTGTTACCAGATACTGCTTGTCTTATCTATGCCAAAGAGTTCTTTATGTTTTTAAGCTCAATAGATTTTTGTTCTGAGAGGAAAGCTAATCACTATTCAGTACATAAAAGACTGGATCAGTGATAATTATACTTAATCTATAAAGTATCATTGGCAAAGTAGAATGTTCTTTGACATCCATTCACTTTTTATTGAATGTAATCAATGTTTTCCAAATACCTATTATCTTGTTGAGAGATTTATTTCAATCAAAGATGTATGATGAATTAGTAAATTCAGAACCTGTTAAACAACATAACAGTGGACTATTAGGGGAAAATACTAGCAATTTGAGAACATTTCTCTCAATTTAAAAATATTAGTAAGTTGGCTTCACTTCAGGACACTTTTAGAGAACAGCAATTAAAGGTAAGTAATCTAAAAAATGTGTAGTTGATTAATATCAGATGCATATGGTTGTGGAACCCTATGTATTACCATATAATATGTGATTAATATGTAGAAGAATGTACTTAATTAAAACATTTATAATTATAAAATAAAGATTATTTTTGAAAATAAAGATTATTTTTGATAGAGTAAATATGATTTATAATAATTCCGACTGCCCTAAATTTTATAGAAGATATAACAGATAGTTTGGAACAGAGCACTGTTACCATGTGGTGATGTCCACATGTTTGCCTTTGTACATATTATATAAATGGTTTGATGACTGTGTATCTATTGAAAAACAACTTATGCACATTAAAAGAATGGGAGGAAATATGTCAAATTTTTAATGATAGAGGTAATGGTTGGTGGGTAGTGGATCCTTTTCCCCCTACATTCTTGCATGTTTCTTATCTTCTAAAATGTGCTTGTATTTCAAATATAATGTGAAAAACAACTAATTTTTAAAAATAAATACTTCTACACCTTGTGATTCAATAAAACTAAGCATTCAGTTTTCAAAATTCATGGAGATAGATAGTAGATAATGATTTTAAATGTTACTGCTGCAGTTTTCCAAGCTTTGTATATTTATTTTGGGTTTTGATAACAAGCAAAATGTTTGCAGCTTCATTAGTATTTGTAATCACTTCTCTAATAAAATAATTGAAATGGAAAACATATTTTCTCTATCATAGTTTTCTTTTTCCACTTAAAACTTAGCTCCAAACAACCAATATCAGTTATCTAAGTTCTTACTTTTGCTCAAACATATCAGAAATTATATATAAATTATATCTAAAGATCTATATTTTACAAGGTAAATTTAGGAGGTGATAATTTCTGCTAGAAGTTAATAACTGAAGTAGAAAACAGTGGTTATTTTGTATAAGGTAATTGTTTTTTCACTCAACATATTTCTGAGCTTAAGATAGGGGTTATATATTTCAACAGCAAATATGTGTTGAAAATCTTGACTCACTTGTATAACATGAGAGGTATGAGAACTTACATCTATGAATTTAAATAAATTCATTATTAATTGAAGGAAAACAACCTGATTTTTACCTTTAAAAAAAAGTGAAGCCCTTACTTCAAGTAAACAGGATTGACATAGGAGTGAGTGGGCAGATCCTTTCATTTATTCTTTATTAGTTTTATGTATTTTATCTACAAGTGTGATAAGAGATTTGTGGCATCAGCTACTTGTCAGCACCTACTATAAGCTATCAAATACTTCCTATCAGGATTAAAGTCATGATTTTAGTGATATAGACTTCATGGACAAAAATGAACCATAACACAATAAGTTCACTGTTATATTGCTAGCTACCATCTAATAAATTTCTGTTAATTACTTTAACCACTTACCCCTTTGAAAATGGTCTAAATAAATTTCATACAAACGTCTGCTCCATCACATTATAAAGAACTTGAACCTGCTTATCATTGTTTCCATTTTTGTTTTTGAATGTCAAAATAATAACAGTAAAGTTAAGGCAGAAAGATTTTGGTAAATATAAAATAGTACCTGAATATGAGGCTTTGGTAAAAAGATAAAAGGTGTTCATATTTTTACTAGAATTATATGTTGGCTTGAAAGTGAATTATTAATGACAAGAAATATTTTGATATTTATTAGTCTACTTCAAAAAGAATTTTTATAGAATTGTAGGGAATAAAACAATTACTTAATTATTACTTATTTACTTAATAATTGCAAATATATTTTCTTTCTTTTTAACCAGAAGGTTCATGATAATCCAATGTATCCGAGGCAAAAAAAGGAAAGATGCGAAGAAGTAAAAAAAGTGACTTAGAAAATGTTGCTCTCTCTATTTGAAATACCTTGTAAAAAGACATTTCTTCTTTTTAATAGCATAAGACCATGAGAAAAGAAAAATATCTGAGGTTCTTATTGAGAAGAGCCTTTTGCATCATCATTTAATCAATAAGTACTTGTGGCTTAATATGCCAGGCATTTTTTCTTTCAAATAAAATTTTCCCTAATGGCACTTCAAATTTAAAAAATTGTGAACCTGTTGGCTATAGAAATGAACTTGAAATATTAGCTTCAAGGAAAAGTTAGTATTCATAGAAAAACTGAAGAGTACAAAAGATATAGAAATTATGATCACTGACTCAGAGAAGCCTATTTTCTAGGGAAGATATAACACTAAGCACAGTGCTGTCCAACTAAAATCAAGGTTTTATTAATAAGGAGTAAGAAGGGGAGACTTCACTATAAAGTTGGCAAAGCAGTCTTTGGCTAGTAATTATTTCAAATAAGTAAAGAACAAAAGATTGTGAGTCAACAACCAGAGGGGAGACTTTACTATAAAGTTGGCAAAGCAGTCCTTGGCTAGTAATTATTTCAAATAAGTAAAGAACAAAAGATTGAGAGTCAACAACCAGAGTTCTAATTCAACTCTGCTGTTAACTGTCACACCTAATGCTACTTATGGACACTGAGAACATGAAAGATCAGTACCAGAAATCTAAAAATCTGGAAATTTATGTCTCTGATCTACCAGGTAGGATTTTTGATGGCTAGGTAAGGGTCTATACTGGGAGGCTAATTGTGTTCAGTTATGGGCCTAAAGGAGGTTTTAAAAGTGATCACTCTTAGAGGGTAACCTGCTATCAGTAACTGGAACACATCGTGAGCATTATGGAAGCAATTTTATCAAGCCACATCTTTCTCAACTGTTTGTAATAGATGGCTCCCATCAACCAGCATTTCTTACTCTTTCACATCTTTTTAAGTACTACTCAGTACACAATATTATTAGAGAATGATTAGAGTAGATCACAAATTCCTAATGCTGAGAAGTTCATAGTATATAAAACTCTCACTCTGCCTACTTCTGACACTATAAATTACCTTAAAAATAGACGTATTAAACTGTGAGATAGGTATAAGGAAATCCACTTAATTTTTCTTAAAATATGAAATGTCAAGTTATGTCAAAAGTATTTGATGCCCTTGCCTTGCTTGTTCCTTAATATTTTTCTTAGACTCCTAGCAGGGTAATTTAGCATCCTGTGTTTCTTTGAGAAACTCTGGCCTACTTTTCTAGGCTTTATAATTTACTCTACTGTAATGTGAAATATATATAAGAGGCCTATGTTGGGTATGAAATGCTAAAAAAATTTTTTTAATAGATCAGTTATTAGAAGAATTCTAAAAGTTTCCTTTCTAAGAGAATGGTAGTGAAAAAAATTAACTATTTGAATCTGGTTAAATTTATTGAATGTTATTTAACCAAAACTCAGTTTGGTAAGTAATAATTCCTTATATTTTATTCATATATATATATATAAAGATATATGTGAATATATGTTATATATATTCACTATAATTGTATTTCAGGAAGCATTTACTATCTTAGTCTTAGAAATTAATATATTAATAAACTAGCTCTTTCAATGCATAATTTTTAATTGAAAAAAAGCTTATATGAATCAAGTATTATAAATTATATTTACTTTTCTTGAAGTTTATTGAGAAAAATACTTTTTTCCCCTTACCCATAATTATATTGTCTGCTCAGTGAATTAAAGCTGTAGTGTAAGTTTCAGATTTCCATAGCAATCCATTTCTCATTTTCTCAAGTCCAGGAGTCAAAAGGCATTGTATGTTGCCCAATATATGCAATTCCCTTAGAAACTATTTACTTTACAGTTGTGAAGGGAAAAATTATGACATAATTAACTAATTATGTTACTATATTTGTTTGCTTAATTTTGGGTACAAACATGTTCTATTCCTTGGTTGACATGGGTATATTTTCCTAAGAATAAAAACATAGCTATGTAAAAATTACAACTGGGTATAAAGAGATAAATTGATCACATACTTTAAATCTTGGCTAAAAGTTGATTTGATTATTATTAAGACATTTTAAAAACCGAATGCAGATGCCTTTATAGACTCTTTTATTAGTCTCTCTATTCTACTCCAAGTGTCATGAATGTCATTTTTATATTTTTCAATTTATGTGATGCATGCTGCCTTATGCCTAAGAGCATAATAGAAAAATGAAAACCAAAACTAATCAAAAGCTTGCCATGCTGGGGAATATAAAATTGTTTTTGATGGTTTCCTTCTTAGTGGTTTAACACCTAAAAATGCATTACCACAAATATTGTTTCTATTGACTTGATTAGACATCTCAGCAAAAAATTCTCATTTTATCCAGAATTAATTTTTAAAATTATTTTTAACATAATTCCTGAAAGGAATGAGTGTGTATATATAATTTTAAACATGTAAATATGAACTGTATTCATTATTTTCTGACTCAATCTTGCCTTATATATAATCTTTACTTTTCATAGCTGATTATTTGTTTAGTCACTTACAAAATATGGTTAATTAAGAGGCAAATTTTAGAGAATGACAACCCTGCATTCAAATCATAGTTCTTTTGTTCCTTATTGCGTCTGTACTTCAGGAAATTATTTAACCATACTGGGCCAGAATACCCTCAGTTGTAATGTAAAGTCAACAATACTTAACCATGTTGGAGCAAAATGTTGTAAAGATTAAGGTAGATAAAATATTTTCAATGCCTGGAGTAAACCACAGTGCTTAGAACTTAGAATATAGCTGTCATCCATTTTGATAGCAGGAGTAATATTTGTAGTAACCATTAAATGCAATGCTCATTAGACTCCTTGCTCCAGGTTAGTAATCATAACATTAAATGTGACTCTAGAACTTTCGATTGCTTTTAATTGATTGGAGTTAGTTTCCTTAATCTTCATAATTAAAGATTTTTTTTCTTTCCAAAAGGAAAAATGGTAAAACAGTTATCTTAATAGGATTATTTTTTTAGAAGATACCTTTTCTATATCTGAATATATTATCTTGTGCTATAAGTAAGTTAATATAACAATGTACACTATTTGTGTTGGTTCACATATGAACATCAGACTTAGAATGAATCTATGCACTGAGCAGTATCATTTCTTTAATATATTACCATGATGCTGATGTATGTATTTCCATCAGTATATCCAGAATGAAAAATCCTAAATATACACAAAAGTAGATAGAATAATGTACACATCATCAACTTTTGAAATTATCATATAGTCAGTATGTTTTACAGAGACCGCTTTCTCCCTATCCCTTCCCATAACTTATTGAAGCAAATCTTATGCATCTTATTTTATGTGTAAATATTTCCTCCTTTTCTATCTCTAAAAAGTAAGGGCTCTTGTCTAAGAGTGCTAAAGTACCATTATCACCCTTTAAAATTCATGATATTATTAAACTTCAGTCCCTCTTCCAACTTTTCAATTGTCATAATTTTCTGTGGAGCTTGTTTATTTGAATCAGTAGATAAAACCCACACTGGAATTTTTTCATATATATTTTAAGGCTTTTAATCTTCCCACAGATATTTTACTTCCTAAAATTTGTTGATGAAACTAGGTAATTTGTAGAATTTCCTACAGACTAGATATTGCTGTGTAGTTTAACAATCACTTCTCATTCTATTTTTCCTGTAAAGTTACAGTAATTAAGTCTAGATGTTTAATCAAATCCAGGTTTGACTTTTTTTTTGGTGATTCAGATATATAACTCTTTATATATTTATAGATACAACTATAAATCTATATGTATTTAAAATTGAAGTTATTAAAGTTAATAATATGAAAGCTATCCTGAAGGCCATCAACTGTTATAATTTTAAAAATGTCTAAAGTTTGTGCCTGCTTTATAAATTTTTAAGTAGTTTGTGCCTACTTTATAAATTTTTAAGTGACTATGAATTTACCAATGTATTGATCACTTTGGTTTATTTTGTTGGTAATAATATATTATTTCTATAAAATCTCCATTAAAAGGGAATGCAGTGGTGTCTTTTGAAAGAAGAGGATGTTATTCCCCACATCAGGGCAATGGAAGGCCGTAGAGGACGACCACCAAACCCAGATAGACAGCGAGCAAGAGAAGAATCTAGGATGAGGCGTCGCAAGGGTCGACCTCCAAATGTTGGCAATGCTGAATTTCTAGATAATACAGATGCCAAATTACTAAGAAAACTGCAAGCCCAAGGTAAGAAACAGTGTACCAGAAATTTAGTAATCACACTAAAAAGTACTAGGTTTCTTGACTTATAGTGGTTGACACTGCTCTCAATGCCTAAAAAGTGAATGTTTGTGTTAGAATTAAAATGGTAACTGAAATTCTTTGATTAGGTAAGCTTCTTTCAAGACCCATACCTGTGAATACATCATATCCTGTGTGTTTAGGATTACAAAGGTGGGTAATAAGCTTTAAGGCTTGCACAGAAAGGGAATGAACCAGCACTTGGCACATGCCTTAAGGTTGTGCCAACCTTCTGGAAATTCTCATTTTAACAGCTCCCGATTCCTTGAGGTGGTACAAGGGATTACTCCAAAATATGTGGATCTGTGGAGTAAATTGGAGTAAATTGAACTCCAATTACTGGTAAGTAACCCCAGTCTTTTAGTTTAAACTTTTAGTAAACTAAAAGACAACAGTTGTCTTTTAGTTTAAACTAATGTTTAAAATGTCCAACTGCTTTTTTTTAAAGATTTATTTATTTATGCATACAACTACTGGGGTACAGGCCAGAGGTGCAGGAGGTGAGAGGTTCACCAGAGACAGAGTGGGGAACAGAACAGGCAGATTGACTGAAATACACTGCTGAGGGGAGCAGCAGGTGAGTCAGGAGAGGTCTGCTGAGCCATGTGCGTAGCCCCCTGGCCAGGGGATCGATCTCATGCTGCAGTGGCTGCGGATAGAATCATAGGTTGCATCTTAACCCCTTGCGCCACCAGGGAGGCCCTAAAATGCCCAACTAATGTTTAAATCAAAAATAGTTATTTTAACATTACCAGTAAGTATCTGTTAAATAAGCAATCAAGTGACAATAATTACCTCAAATGTATTTTTGATTTAAAACTATAAATTATCAACATGAAGTCCCATGTTATGTCTGACACAGAAAAAGCTGACCAAAATAAAATAGTTTTGCTGTGAATTTAAGTTACTAGTTACAAATATGAAGCCTCCTACAGCTGTCTGAATGTATTTTAATATCTATGTTGGTGTATTATGATTCACAAGCATATATATATTACATATGTATATCTTGAATATCTAATACAAATAATCACTGGTATGAATAGTATCCAAAATGTCAACTTATTATTTGCAAAATTAAATTTTGTTTAACAAAACAGACATTAATCATTCAACTTTTACTCCATGTTTATAGCCTATACATTTCAAATTGGTTTGTATTCTATTAGAGTTCTTCCTGTATATATACATACATACATATATGTAAACCTGTATTTCAATGTAAAAATAAAGATTGAATAATAAAAATTGACTTAAAAGGCTAACACAATTTTACTTTGTTTCATGGGCATTTTCTGGAGGAGAAGCCTGACTGATTTCTATTATAAATACCGTCATAATATTGATTTCTTTGTAACTGCTTTGCTTTTATTATAAGACACATATCCATGACAAAAGCTCATAGAACAGAATGCTTTCAAATAAAAGACACTCATTCTACTCTCTTTAAAAGACACTCAGAAATGGAATCATTATTAGCAGTTTTCTAGTTAGTCTATCCAGAAATGTTTGCATACACTCCTATACACATACTCATATGTGTATAAAAAATTTATGTATACATCTGTACATAATATATTCTTTTTGATTTCTAAAATAAAAAATACTATCCAGCTTGAAATTTTTCTGCTTAATTTATCTTGAGCATCTTTCCATATTGTACTTATAAATCAACTTTATGCTCTTAATGGCTGAATATTAAATAACAGTCTGTGTATGGCATTTACTAGTCTTCATTTATTCAGCCTCTTTGGATAACTGTTTCAGCTATTTCTTGATCTTTACTATAAAAAACAGTGCTGAGATATGACTATCTGAGGTATCAGTATCAGCAGTATAAAATCCTAGGATAGTATCTCTGAATCAAAGGCTGTGTGTATTTTTCAGTTTGAGGAGACAGCAGGTAAAAAGGTCTCCAAAAAGGTTGCACCAATTCATACTTCCACCAATGGCATGTATGTTAACTGCCTGGCATATAACTTAATGTTATATAATTGTTTCTCTGCCTTAGTATTTTAAATATTTTTTAATATAATTTGACTTGGTTTCTATTAAGGATTTCGTCTGCACTGAATATTTACTAGTGAAGGTTTAAAAAAACAAATATATTAACAGACATAAATGTATATGATGAGTTTTTAAGTTAGTATTTTCAGTAAACCACTGACTTTGCTGAAGAACGTATGATACTGGGGAATGTGCATTACTTGCTTAAAATTAAAGAATTTGAAATTTACTGATTCCCAGAGGTTTGAGTCTTCATGCATGTTTTGCATAGCTAATACAAATATCATTGGTATGAATAGTATCTAAAATATCAACTTATCATTTGCAAAAATTAAATTTTATTTCACAGACATTAATCATTCAACTTTTACTCTATATTTTACAGCCTATAGGTTTCAGATTAGTTTGTATTCTGTTAGAGTTCTTTCTTATTATATTATGTTGCTTTTTGTGTACATAATGTTCTTCTTAGCTTGTATATGAATATTAAACATGTAAAAATATATAAGTTTATTACTACTTATAAGTATATGGAATATAATATGCATGTTTTTTCTTGAGAAAGAATGGTTATAGGAATTAATCACTTGTTTATCCTAGTTTTTAAAAAGATTTATTTATTTATGCATACAAGAACTGGGGTGTAGACCAGAGGTGCGGGGGTGTGAGGATTCACCGGAGAGAGTGGGGAGCAGAACAGGTATATCTAGTGAAATACACTGCTGAGGGGAGCAGTGAGCGAGACAGGGGAGGTCTTCTGTGCCATGTGGGTTGCTTCCTGGCCTTCTGGGGATCGAACTCGTGCTGCAGTGCCTGGCAATAGCTTGATAGCGCTGTCTTTAACCCGTGCGCCACCAGTCAGGCCCTATTATCCTATTTATTTCTGAAAGACATCTTATTAAAGGCTGGAGTTATGTGAGGGGATTTAGAAGATTCTGCTATGTGTTATCTCACTGTGATTCAACTAGAATGAAAAGCTGAACATAATTTAAAGAAAAGTTCATAATCCTAAAATAAATGTACATCCAAGCATTATGAAATGAAAGTGCTCTAATTTCTCAGAGAATACAAATAAGAATCTGAGATATGAAAAAAAATTAACCTATATAAGTAAACCTGTGTGTAATTCGCTAGTATTATTAATATCTCAAGTTTTCTAAAATATTAAGTAGCACCTGTCTGTTTCATACAGCACAGAATGTAAGATGCCATAGCCTGTCAATACATACTGTCCTTCAGGTATATTATTATTATCAATTATTTTTATCAATGCAAGCCAGTTGTTAGCTTTTTATTTCTCAGAGGACTTAGTAAACAGGACATCCTTTATATGACTCAGAAAATTTTGATAATATTTATAACCTAATGTTGAAAATTATTGGAAAAATACTTTAGTATCAGCTACCATTAAAATTTTTCATTAACATTTTCAGTTTATTAGATAAAATTAGACCCTTTTACTTCCAATTCCCTTTTTTTCTCTCTTGATAATAGAGAATCAGGCATAGTAAACAACTTCATCTCAGCTATCACGCTGACATAAAGTTAAGTTCTCCTCTAAAACCTCAAGGCTTCCTGATTTCTTAAAAATCCTAGAGGAATTTGGAAGTTGTACCATATATATTGTGAGTCCAAAAGACCTTGTTTTAGATCTTGCCTCTGCTATTATCAGCCTTAATTACTTTATTTGTTAGTTGGTCATAATGCTACCTATCTCATGAAGTTGCTATGAAGATTAAATAAGATTGTGTGGATTTAATACAGTTCAATAAATGGTTGATATTATTAGAGCACAAATGATTCACATGTTACCCAATCATATTTTTTATTGATGAATATAATATATAGGTTTTTAAAAAACTCTTCTACTACACAGTTTAAAACAATGTGTACGGTAAAGCAGTCTTTTCTAAAGTGATATACCACTTTAATAGAAGTATACTTACCAAATTAGCCAGCAGAAAAAGGCATGACATTACATGCTTTCTGTTACCTAGTGCCACAGTGATGCTGGGAAACAGCCAACCACAAACCCTCAGTGGTGTACTAAGCATTAATTGTTTGTACAGATAGAATCAGCTGGAGCTAAGTTAGGCATCTCTGTTGATGTCAGCTGGACTTGTTCAGATGTGTGGAGTCAGCTAGCTGCAAGTATCCCACACTCCAGCAGTCTAGCCCAAACATGTCCTCATGGTAATGGGCAAAGCACAGGAGAAAAGTTGAAAGAATACAAAAACACTTTTAATCTTCTACTTGCATCACTACTGCTAACATCCTTTTGGCCAAAGAAGATCACGTGGCTCAGAAACATGGAAGTAGAAAATATTTTCCACCTCTTCATGAGAGGAACAGCAACATCACATAACAAATTGCATGGGTAGAGACACAAATGTAGAATTGGGCCATTAATTATGGCAACCTAACATGGCTTCATACATTTGTCCTTAAAAACTTATGAGAACTAGGTTGTCTTTAAAACTCATTAACATTCTATGATGTTTTTATTTAGGAGGTTTAATCCCTCTCCTTCATAAAAAAAAATCACTAGATTCAGGAACTTTTCCTTTATTCAGATGATTGAAATACTAAGCTTGGGGAACTTTGTGTTAGCTTATTTGGATTTTTAAAATATATTTCATTACTTTTAAGAGTGAAGCTACATATTAACAGCTACTTTCATACTAGGTAGGAATTACATGAAATGTGAAAAAATTTACTTAAACTAGTCTCTATGTTGAGAATTAAGAGAAGCATCATTTAATATAGGATTCATATTTGATGAAATAGTTTAGAAGCTCCTAGGAAAAATGTACACGACATCTGCCACATCATTCTCCAACATGGTATCTAGCCTTAGGAAATTTTCTTAAAAATGACATTCTTTATTATGATGTCAATTTCACATGTCATTATTTTTTAAGTTAGCAGTTCTCTAAAGTTATTAATAATATGCTTTGAAATTTTTTGTTTTTCAGAAATAGCCAGGCAAGCAGCCCAAATAAAGCTTTTAAGAAAACTTCAAAAGCAAGAACAGGCTCGGGTTGCCAAAGAAGCTAAAAAACAACAAGGTGAGTGATTTAAATGAAAACATAAACTTCCAAAGTAAGTATGGGAGAATTCACAGGAGACTTCTCATTTCTTTTCTGATGTCTATGCTTTGGTTTTTCATCATAGCAATAATGGCTGCTGAGGAGAAGCGAAAGCAAAAAGAACAGATAAAGATTATGAAACAACAGGTACGTTTATGCATTGGTCCTGATTTTTAGAACATGCATTATTTTAACATCTATTTGTGTGTTATAAATACATATTCATTTTCATTTTATTTTATTTTTAAAGTTTTTATTTCATTTTGATTTTTGAAATGACTGTATTTCACTTTAATGTTATATGACTTATTTAGAAAGCTTTCATCTTATACTAGTTAAAATTCACGTCATTTTTAAGCCAAGTCTTCCACTTCCAAGTTTTTAAGGAAATGATTACTAAGCAGTAAATTTGTATAAGTATTTTTAACATCCTGATAGACTATGAACATAAGTTATCTTCGTAAACAACATTCAAAGTATAATGTATCAGTAAATAAAGGACATTACTAATATTTTTAAATTTTATAAGAAAAGTTTGTTGTTCTAAAATATGTAAGATACTAGTGAAAAATTAATTTCAAAATCTATAGGATAGTTTTTCCCCCATATACTTCTGGATAATTTCATAATTACTGAAAAATGACTGGTGCAAATAATGAAGGCATTATTTCAGCATTCCCAGGATTCTCTGTTATAATATTATAACAGTATTCCTCCCTGATGTAGTTTTAAAAATTAAGTATAGGTAGATGAAGTGATTTTAATATTCATATTGGCAAAGTATGTCATGACAAGATATGTATCTTTTTTTTAATGATGCATGAATTACTCTCTTCATGTAACCATTAAAACAGAAAGGAAATGGAAGAAACTACTATCTTTAAACATTTTTAAACAAGTAATCATTTCTGAGTGTGAAATGAAGTCAATTGTGTTCTTATAGAAATAACTGCTAATAAACAGATTGGGTAGGATTTGATGTTATTGCTAAGTAAGGTTCCTTCTAGTATTAACTAAAGCAGTATAATTAAAAAGTTGATATAGAATTTGGATTTAGAATTTAGAGTTTGTAGTCAGGTAGCCTAGAGTTAATTTATTTCATTGATGTAACATTGGTTTGTATGGTTGTGTATAGTTTAAAGATCTAGGTTCATGACTAGAGTTAAATATTAACTCTGCTACATAGTAATTTTGTGAACTTAGATGAGTTAATTAACCTCTAAATTGCTATTTCCTCTATTATAAAAGAAAATAACTGCATTTTTTGAAGCTTTTTGAGATTGAATGTAAAGTACCTGCCACAGTGCCTGGCACAAAACAAATGTTCATTTTTTAAAAGATAGATATAAAACACCAAATGTATGCTAGTCTTTTACTATAACTTAGTCATTGTAAACTTGTATTCCTTTCTCAGTTTCTTAAGAGTGACCACTAAAGATATTAGCAGTCTTTTATTAGACATTAGTCTAATAATAAATGCATTTATTAAAATAAAGGTTTACTGCATGTTACCCATATAGGTAAAACAAGTTCATATTTCATTTTAAATGAAATAGTATTGTTTCTGTTGCACATTTTTATAGCTTATCTACTTTCCTAATGGCTAGAGAGTGATCCATCAAATGCCAGCAACACTCTAAATTCAGCTTTGTGATTTCTTAGTCTTCAAGTGGCTGCAAGCTAAGTGTACATAGTCTTTGTTGCTTATCAGTAAAGCGTTGAGTTCCAAGGTTCCAGCAACATTAATGCAAATAAGCTGATCTTAGAGAGTCATCAAGATATTTATCTGAGGCTAGTCTCAAAGTACCACCTGACTTTCCTTATTGCCTAAGTATACCTTACATCTACTCACATAGTGGGAAACATAATACTTATTTTAAAGTAAGCATTAGATCTAGAAAAGAAAGTTGCACGTACTCATCCTCTGGGTTATTTTTTTCCACCTAGTAGTCCAAACATATCTCCAGAGTATCCCAGGCAATTTTCTGTAGCTCTCAGAAACATTGTTATGAAGCAGAAGGAGCAAAGGCTTTGTAATCTGACCAGAGCTCCATATTTACTATCAATATTTTTTTTTTTAGCAAAATATTTACCCTCCAACAACTTTACTTTTTTTCTTAATTAAAAAGAAGACAATTTCAATTCATATGTTGTTTTATTTTATGAAAAATATGATATTTTGTATAAAGTGTTCAGTGATATTTGATATAAAGTTCAGTGATTGGGTGCTGAATATTATAAGGTTAACTATATTATAATAAGTTATAAATAAGATTTATCTCCACTAATGCTAATCATAGAATGACAAAATATGTGTACATATATAAAAATCACTCTGTACTATTAAAAACAAGCACTAGAGTGAATGTATTTACTTCCAAGATTCCATAACTATCTCTGTGCTTAAGAGAATAATGAATGACTTATTAACTTGAGAACATATCACTTTATATCCTTGTGATTGACAAAAGCAGAAAAATTAAATCAATAGTATGCTTAAGTTGGATTCCAGCTCTAAAGAAATAATTGCTTCAAATATACATCAAGTACAACCTTATCAAAAACTTGGAAATGAAACAAAAGATTTATCTGTGTTTTTATTTTTTGCAAGCTATAGTTAATACTCCAAACCAAGACAGGAACATCAACAGCAAAATAATAGAATGTGATCAATCTTCTTAAATAAAAGTAATAATTCTAGAAATTTCATTTATATTGTAGTAGACCTCTGCAAGGAATTAGCATCGTGTTCAAAAATGAAATGTTTAAAAACATATTAAAATATAGCTACAAAAGTTGCAGCAAACATTCAGAAATTGGAGTGAGAATTGTAATATACAGCAGCATAAAATGTGTTGGGCTGGAAATCCTAGCTTAAATACAATTTGCAAGTATAAAAATTTCAGTGTTTTTTTTGAAAACTGCATTTTTTTCTCCTCAGTACCAATTTTGAGCTTTCAAAGGGATTTATGAACATGAAATTGTTAATGATGTGCACATAGCATGAGACAATTTTTTAAAATCAAAATGTAAAGTCTTATCACACCTTAGATCACTTAAATTCTAAAACAATAACAAGTACGTTAAATTTGTAAACACCAGTTATTTCATGAAAATCTCTAGAATGTCAACATATAAAATCCCTAGAATGTCAACATTTCCTAGAATGTCAACATATAATTAATCTATTTTTAAATAATGTTAGGTTATTTCTGAATTTGGCTAATTGTAGTTAAAAGCAATGTCATATTGTCATGTTATTCATGTGAATTTAAAAATTTAAAAATTGAATTAAAAAATTGTCTTATGGAAATTGTTGTTTATCCATTACTATTCTTTGTCACTATATATATTTCTAAACATTTTCAGTAAGTTGTAAGTGGCATTTAACATTAGTTGAATAGATTGCATATTTATCACCACAATAAATGTATTTAGCATCTATTGCCAAGTGTCGTTAGAAAAATTGTTTTTATTGTGATGAAATCTTTTTAAGGTCTACTCTCAGCAAATGTGCAATGCAATATTAACTATAGTTACCCTACTGTACATTACATTCCCCCTACTTATTTTATAACTTCTGATATACTATTTTTCTACTATAATGTCCTACATTTATTTCAATTATTTCAAAGTAAGTAGTATTTATATTTCAACTATTTATAATACTCTGCAGGCTTAAATGAATTTAATCAAATTATTTTACCTGGTTTCTGTACACTTTCTTAGCATTTGTATTTTACAGATTGTTTTGAGATTCTATAAAATTATATTAAGACTTGAATATATATTTGTAATGTTAAAGTTAATAATTATTTTATATTCAACATGGACAACTTTTGGTGATTCTATACTTCTATCTTAATTTATTCGATTCCTCTTAAATACTTTTCACCTAGAAATTTAGTTTATCAACAAAATTATCTTAATTTTCCCTACAGGAAAAAATTAAGAGAATACAACAAATCAGAATGGAAAAAGAACTTCGAGCCCAGCAAATTCTAGAGGTAGCATTCTTAAATTTGATATAACTAAAATAAAATAGTTATACATTTTACAATCCAAAAAAAATAAATTCATGTATATTTTCTCACACTTACATAGATTACTGTGTCCATGAAATTCTTTTTAAAAACAATGCGTAGAGTAAGACCTTAACAAGCAATCTCTAATCCTAACAGTAAAAACCCAAGAAAAAAGACAAATGAAGTAACAGGGAAACTTCTAAGTTGCCAATATAGTTGTTTTGAAATTCACGTGTTAAAACTTGTATTCTTTACTTTCAGGAAAGTTATTAGGACTTATAGTCAGATATTTGCTTTTAATTTAAACATTTTAAATTTAGAAATAAAACGTTTTAAAAGCAAAAGTAAAACTTAAATGTCAAAACATTTATTTAATTTAAGCTTGGTTTTCTGGTTTCTTCTATGCTCTTCTTCCCAGCAAGTTGATAGAATAGGGCCAGAGGACATAATTTGGCAACAGCAGAAGTAATAACCAAAGATAGCTAGGAAAAATACAGAGATGCTCCAACCAACATATACAGGAATTCAAAATCCTTTCAACAATGTGTAATCTTTTTGTTGAATAGCTAGCAGTTTTTAATACCTTGATAGCCAAACAACATTATTGTTTTGAACTCTGCAGTATAACATCAGTTGTTCAGAATAAAGTCATCAAGAAAAAATCAAATTATGTTTAGTGTACTATGTATAGTAGGCATGTGTCTCAAAATTGTTTCCATCCAAAACAGTGAAAATGAACTTTTCATGTTTAAAATTATTATAACCACTCAGTTATTCAATAAACTATTTATTTGCTATATAGAACACTTGTTCCCTGAGGGCTTCAGACAGCTGAGGTTTTTTTTATTGTAGATTTTTTTTCTTTCTAAAGATATACATATGTTCTCTTATCTATTTCAAACCCCTCTCTCCCACTGAAAATATCTTTGTCTCACAGTGAATTGACAGTACCTACCAGATACTTATAAAACTACTGGATAATGACTTTTAAGTAAAAAGAGCTCAAATTTAGTAGTGTTATCTTGATATGTACTCCATGAAATATTTTGGGATTCCATTGTATTTTTTAAAACCTTGAATTTAATGCATGTATACAGCTATGAAAAATTAGATTTATTATGTTTCTTAATATTTAAATCAACTGAATAAGGGATTTCTTTAGTTCATATTTTAAAAGTATTAAAAACATAATGTCAAATATAGTGGACATATGCATTTGTATTACTGATTTAAATTAAGTTATTTATTAGTTAAAATCTATCCTGTAAAAATTATTTTACAGTCATCTTTACTTTTGAAAAGCAGGAAAAAAAAACATGACAAAATAATTTTTCCTGCGATTAAGGTTTACGGTAAAATAAACTCAGTTATTTCAAACTTTTAAGTTTGAACAAGAAAAACTAACTTTTTAAAAATGTATCTCAATGTTGACCTATCGATTAGAAATGAAATTAGTATGTTAAATACAATATAAATTGGTCGAAAATCTGTTATTGTCTACATATATGTTACATATTGTTTTGTACCTGTGAGGCATGTAGCTCCATTTCAAGTCTGAGATTATTTTCAAGTTGTAGTGGTACTGTTGCATGACTTTGAGACCTGTTTTGCATGCACAGGCTAAAAAGAAAAAGAAGGAAGAAGCGGCAAATGCCAAATTATTGGAGGCCGAGAAACGAATAAAGGTTAGTTTAGATGAGAATCAGAGTTTTTATTTTTCCAAAATAAAAACTATGATTTTATAACAGTATCAATTATATGAACAATAGCTGTACTCAAAATATGACCATCTAAAAAAATATTTAGCACAGATCCAACATGTGTATAATGTGTGCTTTTATTGTATGTATATTGTGTATATATATTTTTTTATTTCATTATACAGGTTTCATGTGATTCTTTGAGCTCTTTAAATAGCTGAAAATCAGAAATGGAAACTATTACATAAAACCTGTATATACTTTTGCTGAATAAGAATGATCTCCCCAAAGCTGTTTTATGTTGTTATGTTTATGTTTCAAACCGTGTCTCAAATCTGATTCTCCTTTTAAATTAGAACTTTTGTTAATATTCAGCCCTTGTCTTAACTCTTAAAAATGAAAAGCCTACAGAAACATAAACTTGTATTTACCAATAATAAAATTAGCCTTTACTAATTACTGTAACTTCAAGTGTTTGGGAATGTTTTGATTTTTATTTTGTTGCATGAAGCATAAAAGAGTTGGGGACCCCTGTGTACCTTCCCCCACCCTCACAACATTTTATGATTATCACTAAACAGTTATCAGAAAAGTGAAAGTAAAGCTTTTACTTTTTCTGGTAATTGATTACTGAAAAAAGTCAGCTGAATGATCCCCCTGGTTCTGGAAAGAGCCACAACTATATCTTATAATGCCCTGAAGTATATATTTTCTACATAGGTTCTCTTTATTTGTTCTTTAGATTTCTACTCTTTTTAGTGCTGCCTTTAATATTAATTTCATCTGGATTTTATCTTTTAAAAAAATATTTAAATTGGTGACTTTCATAGAATTGTTTGCATTAAGCCCTGCACCTTTGGGATGGTGCCCTGAATCTTAGGTGAACATGAAACTGATCCCATAGTCTTGTGTCACATTTATTCATACAGAATATATAGAAATTATACAAATGTTAATTACAGAGTTTGTATGGACATTTATGTTCAGAATGAAATCAATTCAATCAGCTAGATTTGAAGATTTTGCCATAATGTATTAAATAAAATAAATATGCCATTTGTATCTAATACACTCTAATCATCTATCCAGTTGGTTCTGTGAATATGCCTTTGTAGTGTGCTGTTAGGTCATTGCATTTTAATTTGAAATGTTTACTGTTACGCTGTTTTTGTATAGGTATTGGAAGCAAATGAAATTGCATTTACAAATAGAAGAGATTTAATATTTGCAATTTCAAATGGTTTACCCTAACAGAAGACTAGACTATCAGAAAAGGAGTCTTTAATACTAGTAACATGTTCTGAATCTTACCCAAAAATCATAAATTAAAAGTTTCTTATTTTTAAGGAAAAAGAAATGAGAAGACAACAAGCTGTTCTTCTGAAACATCAGGTCTGTATACATATAGTTATACAATTTTTGAAATGTGCATTTTATTTTTCTTAAATCGGGGGAAAATCTTCCAAATATTTTCTTAAAAATTTCCAATAAGATTCCTGCTTAAGTTTTTCCTTCATCTTACAGTTTATTGCCTTGCTTTGGTATTGGTGTCTTTTGGGGGGTTTAAAAATTGGTTTCATGACTCTGTGATTTCTGTTTCATAATGTTGTGCCAACTCTTTCTACCAGGAGTTGGAGAGGCATAGACTAGATATGGTATGGGTATGTTTATTTTTGTACATCTAACACCGCATTGTGATTTGGTTGTGATATGGTTGTCATAGCAATGCATAAAGTGTAGCACTGGCTGCTGTCATATTACATACTGCTGCATGGCTTTACAGCACAGTGCATTGCATACATCTGCTTGTCTGTCTATAAAGAAATATGATACATCTCCAAGATTTGAATGTATAAGCCTCATTGAATGTATAAGCCTCATCTGAGGCTACTCTCTAAAATTTTACATTACTGATGTCACAATGAAAGCTGGATCTCTATACAATTAGATACAATTATGAGCCATATTCTCCCATCATTCTAGATGCAAAACTGCCATTGAATACAATGGGAATTTTGAGTTAGGTGATGAGAGGATATGAAATATATTTTAGTGTTATAGACAAATTTTAGAAATATCCCTTTGGGGGAACCAAATATACCGTAAAGATTTGATTAAATATTACAATATGTGAGTTTTTCACTTTAAAATGAGATTATCAAACTGAGCTAGTTCTTACTTTATTTTATATTGTATCTTTTAGCCCTTGGTGCAGCTTTTGTGACTTTAATGGCTCATCAAGAGGTAGACATCAGTAAATAGGAATATACCATTTCATTGGTGTTGGTATATGAACCACAACTAGTTTGACAAAATTGGTATAAAGCCATTAGAAAAGCTTTCAAATTTATTGGTGGCTTATTGGATTTACAAAATGACAGTATACTTGAAATAAAAATAACTAATTCTAAAACTGTGAAGTGTAGTGATTATATTTCAATTTTCTGCCTGATCTAAAAATTTATGAACAATAAAACCTTTAGTTTAATTGGCTACAGTGAGAATTTGTGGTTTTTCTAATAGCAGATGTAAGGTAACTGACCTGTTCCAGCCAACCATTATGCTTTTTGTTCTGCCAGCTTTTGAAGGAGCATCACAACTGACCATAAGTAAATCTTGTATGCTTCTGTTTACACTGTCTCCATGTTCATTGCTTTACCTTTTTGCTTTTGATTGTTCTTGTATTTGCTTTCTAAACCTAAACTAAAACATGCACAGACTGGCCATTTTTGTCTTATATCTAGTATTTACTGTGACTTGTCTATAAATGCTAAACATGCTATACTGGATTTTTTTGTTTTTCTATTTGAAAATTAAACTATTAACTATGGTTGAATTATTTTCCTAATTTTATCTGGCCTAATAGGAACGAGAGAGAAGGCGACAACATATGATGCTTATGAAAGCTATGGAAGCTCGCAAAAAAGCAGAAGTAAGTATATATTTCTAGGAAGATATTACCTTCTCATAAATTAGTATTTTTTTAAGACTTTGGCTCTTCTAAATATAAATTTTTCAGCGTACCATTTACTGGCTTTCTTAAAGATTGGAGATAGTTACTAAGTGTTGGTACATAAAAGAATGTAGGAAGAGTTCCAATCTGTGTGTTAATTTTCTTGGCTAAGCTTTTAAAGTTATCTTTTAATGTAGTAAGTGGTATTCGCTGGGTAGATGTAGCTATTTATTACTGTAACCAAAGTTCCACAATATTACAGCATGTGTAGACAAGTCCTTTGTTGTCAGTGTTCAAACACTAACCAGTTTAACCATGGACTTCTCCCCTCAAAATTATTCTGTGTAGCATTATACATTTAAAACTAGACCTGAGTATTTCCCTTAAAATAGACTTTTAATAGATTTTTCACAATATGAAAATCATTGACGTGAGTCCAAATGAACTGTAATTCAAAATAAACTTTGAAATTTAATAGAAATAAGTTAAAGACTAAATGTATGTTACAAAAGAATGTGTTCTTCATTAAAACAATTGAATTGGAGTTATGACCAATAGAAACAGGGCTTTGGAGTTTGAGATACTCAGATTCCTATGGTGGCTCTGAAACAACTTGCTTTACTTCTTTAAGATAAAGTTTTCTACCTCCTAGAATTATAGGATCATCAAGTGAGATGAGCATTTAATATATGAGAATTAATGAAAATGACACTCTTTAACCTTGTATTTCAGTATTTGGGCTTCAGCTCTGGCTTAAACTATCATGTAGAGATTTCTGATGTGTAGAGACACTATTTGTATTGTTTAGGAATGTTGATGTTGTAACCAAGTTACCTGGATTTGAATTCTAGTTTCAATACTTTGCAGTGATATTACCTTGGACAAGTTACTCATCCTCTCTGTGATTCTATTTTCATCTAAAAAGAAAAGATGATTCTAATTCCTATCTCATAGGGTTTGTCGTGACAATTATAAATGGGTGTGTATCTGTATGTCTACAAAGTTCTTGGTACAATGTCTGGCATCACATAGTGCTTAAAGTCGCTTTTTACTCTACATGTGTTTGCTACATAGAGTGACCTAGTAAGATGTATAGCCAGGGTTGGGAACTAATAACATCAATAACCTCTAAAGCCTCTCCTAGTAATCTCTTTCTGTGACTCTCCTAAACTTTATGTAAGTTTTGCCCTGATGTCTTTATTGTTATCTTCTTCCCCAACCCCCAAAATTATCCAGGTTCATTGATACCCTCTACATCTAACATAATGGCATCTATATGTGCATTTGTAATGATGGTCTCTGAAAAGTGACAGTGAGGGAAAGAGAGGTAATAAATTCCAAGAATTGGTATCACTTCTATTTCTGTTCCCTTCTGAAAGCAATCTAGTGCAGAAGAGTAGAGGAAGAAGTTAATTAAAATCCTAAAAGCTTAACCTGGTTTCTGCCTATCTGGAGAAAAAGGAACTGAGGGCACAACTGAGGAAGTAACTAAGGAAAAAAGATCTGGAAATTCCCTCATAAAAAAAGTTCTTCGCCACCAACTGTGTTTCTTACCAGAAGGACTAAGAACCAAGTCTCATCATTCTGACTTTTTTCTGGTAGGGAGGAAAGCTAAAAGAGATTATCTCCAGACAAGCTAGTATTTAGTAAAAGGGGACACCCAAGAAAATTGTGATAATAAGGCCATTTGAGGGAGTGAATGCCCGGGATAAGAATCCCAAAAGTGCAAAAGACCATGATTTGTCCACTGGTATATCCTATTTGTTCCGCACGGGCTGGGACGAGAATGAGTAAAGTTGCTGAAGAGAGGTAGATAGGATCTAGGTTGAGTGGGAAGTAGATGCCACAGGATAAATGAAGATAATTAAAATTAAATGGACCTTTGACTAGAAGGAGTAAATAAGATACAGTGATTCCAATAAAGTTTAGAAAGGGATATTAGAAGCCAGACACAGTGCACTGTGTGCACTCATGCATGCAGGGGCACGTTCTCTCTCTCTCTCTCTCTCTCTCTCTCTCTCTCTCTCTCTCTCTCTCACCCTCTCGCTCTCTTTCTCTCATTATAAGGCATATGCTTTTACTAATAATCCATACATAAGCTTGTACTTCATTGAGTATTATCAAAATATTCCTATATGTACTTGTCCATCTTGTTATACAAGATACAACAATCTTGTATACAAGATACAACTATGTTATGCCAATAATGGGCATATCTTGGCTTCCTATTATGTTTCCTATTACCTTATAATAACCAAAATCTGTATTTTTTTCTATTTCTATTAAAAGAGCAAGTGTTATTGTGAAGTTAAGGCCATGTGATACTTAGGCAGGACCAGTTCAAAATTCTGAATCAGACTATGTGCGACCCTTGATTCAAAACTTTAATATCTTTAGACATTTAGTTAGTAGAATATTAAGAAAAATAGGATGGATGTTCCCTTAGATATTT
Source organism: Talpa occidentalis (assembly GCF_014898055.3). Classification (NCBI taxonomy): domain Eukaryota; kingdom Metazoa; phylum Chordata; class Mammalia; order Eulipotyphla; family Talpidae; genus Talpa; species Talpa occidentalis. Next base: position 92,260,272 of record NW_023603184.1, on the reverse strand, counting down.
AATTATTAGACTATTGAGAAAGAAAAATAGGCTAGACAAAATACAAATGTAATTTTTGAAAAGTTACGAGTTTGAAAAATTGCTGTGACCTTTTTGATTGAAAAATCTATAATATGAAATTATTCCAAGAATCTCTCCATATCCAGATCCAGCGAAGCAACTAGGTAGCACAAGTACATTTTTGTGATTGTTTATGTACACTCTAATGATTTAATGCTTTGATTTAGTAAAAACTCAATATCTTTTTACTAAAAAGAAATCCCAAGTTATATTGATTCTCTAATTTAGAAAACTAATTTCTGTAGTTTTTCCCTAATATGAATCTATAATTAGTAAAAATATTAGATTTATACAAATTACCCCACTTGTTATTATCCTATTAATTTTAAAGTGTCCTTAGTATATCATATAGCATATGTACAAAAAGTAAAGCATAGTCTTTAACCTCAGGAATAAAAGGGCTTATTTCTGAGTATAACTCAAACAGTATGAAACACATCTACTTTCATCATGGGAAATTAAAGGTTGGTTTAAGCAACATGAGAAAATAGCGCAAAATCTCCTGTTTCATTTATTAAAACTTTATACTTGCCTCTAATTTACAATCACATTACTCATATTAACTGTGAATAATCAGCCATAGTAATTGTAACAGAGTCTTTTGTATGTTTCCCCAAGGATCAATAAACTACAAAAGGTTGTTAAACATGCATCTATTGCAGAATGACTATATCAGCATTTTAGGAGACAAATCCATAAAAAGAAGAGAGTAGTTGAGGTTTCAGAAGTCTTTTAATAAGCAATCTGAAAGCAGAAAAAAATATATACCCCCCGACCAATGACGCAAGTCATAAGAATATTTTATAATCCTGTATTTACACCATTACTTAGTGAAAAATAAACAGTAAAATTGCACATGTAGACAGTTTTGCTTAAGCAAATCCATTCTCAGTTGAAGACATAGTAAATATACAACACATTTATATTTCATAAAATATAATTATATTTGAGCTTATGATGAACTTTATTTCAATTTTACAATTAAATTACCTTTAAAAAACAAATGTAAAGTGATTTTATTGTAACACTATAATAAAATGATAAATGTCATAACAAAACTGATTTGGAGAAGAATATTATCAATTTAACTTAGATAAAATTAAAATCTCTAATTATTTCATGCAAGAATTAACAATTTTTATTTTAATTTAATGCTAATTTTGTGTGACAGTAGTCTATCAATACACAATACTTAAAGATATTTAATATAAAGTACTATTGTGTATACTATTTTAATTCTAAGATAATAACTAGGTTTTTTTCTTTTTGAATATTCTTTTTATAGCTATAAATATAATAAAAATAATGTATTTTATTAAAAATATAAAGTATCAGGTTTCTTCAATCATGTGATTCATAATTTTTTAATTTGTGTAAACTTAATTTCCATAATAGTTTTTTTTAAGATTTTTTTTATGTTCTCCATGCAATTGCACCCCTCTTGTTTTGACCCCAATCTCTCATCTTCCTGCCCCCCCTCATAGTGTTTCTCTGGTTTATAGTTGAATTTCCATAATATTTTAAATGTAAAAATATACTCAAAAAATTGCCCGATTGTTCTCACATTCAATATGTGACCATAGACAGTATCATTTTTATTGTTTATATCTGTCTTCTATAAATGTCTTGTATTATTAATCTTATTTACACTTTTATCCTTCCTGCACCTTAAGGTAAACCCGTATTTTAAATTATATTTATGTGTTTGAAATTATATTTATGTGTTTGAAATTTAAATACAACTTGCTGTCAAAAACATGTATTCTTCTAATTATGCATAGAACAAACACCTAAGAGAGCCAGTGGAATCATAAATGCCAAAAACAGAGGTATCTTTGGAATGTGGTCCCTTAAAAATGCCCTGTTTTACAATCTTAGAAGTTGTAAAACTTTACAGTAACAGGATACTCTACCACATTCATTCTTTGGTTTTTAGACTTCTAGTATTCTAAACTGAAATAAATATTTCATGTATTTGTTACTATATCTGGAGGTACTTTCATGTATGTTTTTAGAGTTCATAAATTAACTTGCCAGGTGAGTAGTGCATATGCTATCAAAAGATGTTTCAGCTGTGAATGACAATTTAAATAACCTTTTGCCTAATGTATTAGTAATATTTTGATATAGAAAATTTCACTACTATAATTAAAATGATAAAAGATGTTTTAATGTAAATGACATACTGAAAATTCACATTTACTCTTAAAATTCTATATCTAGAACACTGTGGGGAGAGAGAAGGAAAAGAATTTGGAATGAGCATATTAATTTGCTTGTAGTTATGTATTGTTAGTGTACAGTATAGCTAAAAGCTATAATTTGTAGCCTTTTGTAGAGAGTCTAAGTTTTTGCCCTGAAATTTAGCCAATAGTAATGTAAAATGTTTCAACATTCCTCTCATATTAACATAGATTTAATAAGTCATGTCTCTGGTAGGCCAAAGATCTGTTATAAGCAATTACAGATTTTTTTTTTTAGTGTTAGTAATCCCATAGCTTCTTTGTCATTTCCCTCCCACAATGTCTGTGTGAATCAGTAACCAAGAAATTGAGAAACTATGTAAAAACAAAGAGTAATTTAGGCATATCATATAAAGAGGCCTTCATGATCTGGCTCTCTGACTTTCATAATACTACTACTCAATCTGTAACCCACTCTCCAGAACTGAAACTATGAAGAGTTCCTCAAACATGCCGTGCTTCCTCAACTCTCTGCCTGAAATACCCTCCACTTTTCTCTGTCTTCCTCCTTTTCATGTCCTCCAGCAGCAGTTAGTATGCTGTCTTACCAGTGGTGCTTGAAATGGAGAGGATAGGCTTTGGCAAATGCTAACAATAGTATGGAAACAATAAGTGCTATGTTAAAACTATAGATTGGGACTGTAGAATTAAGAGAAGTGGTCATAGGGAGGAGGTGGTAGTGTAATTAGGATTTAGATATACACAATAGGAATAGTGGTCATCCTGATTGGAATTCACCAATATAAGGAGAGAACGGAATAAAAGATGTTCATCAGGAATAGCAAATAGTTTGATGAGTCTGTGTAGCATATAAAAGTGGAAGATAAGTTTGGAAAAGGCTAGTCCTGAATTTAAAAGAAGCAGGATATTATTTTGATAAAGAATAAATAAAATTGAATATAGAAAATTGAAAGATTTTTAGTTTAGGAAACGACATGATCAGCCTTACAGTAGCAAATCCATCAGCATATGTTGGACGTATGAGATGAAGCAGGTCCTTAAATAACATTAGTTTGTTCGACATTGTTTCATTTTAATGTTAATAAGGGAAAAAAAAGATTCCCAACTGAGGATGTTGTCTGTGTGGAGTCTACACCTTCTCCCCATGTTTTCATGGGTTTTTTCTGAGTACTCCGGTTTCGTCCCACATGCCAAAGATGTCCATGTTAGGTTCTTTGGTGTTTCTTTGTTGTCTAGTCTGAGTGTGCACATGTGTGTGCACCTGTGCCCTGAGCGCTCAGGATGGCCCCAGCCACCTGTGACCCTGAACTAAAATAAGTGGGTGGGGTGAAGAATGAATGAAGACATATAATTATTTAACATGAGGGGTGTTTGGGGTCTTTATTGAGAAGTCGGTGATTTTTTTGACCAGATATAGGCCATGCAAATCGAACTCTTGTGTCAATTAGCCCATGGTAGATTTGGTTTCATTATTTATATGTTTCACTTAATGTTGTAGTTTTCAAGTTTGGACTTGCTATAATAGGTTAGAGATGCCTGATAATTCCTCTGATATTTCTCCTCTAAATAAATAAAAATTATATTTGAGGTATGACAGGTAATGATACTGATATATAACAGAAAATTTCTTGACGTTTTCTAACAGATTATCATCCCCTACAATAGGAAAATAGAACATATTATTTACACTACCCAAAATATTTTTGAATGCTTTTGAAACTGTCTTCAGAATGCATTTTACATTCTCTTAAATGTTGCTTATAGTGGTAAATAATGTTTTGGTGTATCACAGGGCTATCTTAACAGTAACAAATTCATTTTGATGAACTGTTTTGCAAATTCAAACATGTTTCCACTTAACTACTATAAATCCTCCCTTGCTTCCTGGAGAAGTTATATTAATAACAACAGAACTTATATTAATGCCAGTTACCTTTATTTTATATTTAGTTGCCCATTTGCATTTTATTTGCCTACTCTTATTACTATTTGTTCTCATATTAAAACATAGGAAATGATTAGATTAATTTTAAATAATGGAATAATATGTATTTTATCTATTATTGATCACACACACACAGTCATAGATTATTTGAAATTCAAAGGGTGAAAGCAAGGAAAAGCAAAATAAGCCATTGTTGCTATGTAATTTCAAGTCTATCCTTAAACTTCCTTAGAGAATTCTGATCACGAAATAATGACACTTTGCTGTTTAAATTTTTACTGGATTTTTATATCATATTTGCAAACACATATAATGATTAAAGAGAATATGTGGTCATGATTTTCTTTTTAAGGAAAAAGAACGGTTGAAACAAGAAAAACGTGATGAGAAAAGACTAAATAAAGAGCGTAAACTAGAACAACGAAGATTAGAATTAGAAATGGCAAAAGAACTAAAGAAGCCTAATGAAGACATGTGCTTAGCAGACCAAAAGGTAATTTATCATGTAAACCACTCATTAATACATTTAATTTTTACTATAGTCTCACCTACCTTCTTTGCCAGAGCTGCCATTATGAAAGTCTTTCATTTTTAACTAAGATTATTGGATTTCCAAGTCTGTCAATCTGCCTATCCAAATGACCACCGATAAATCTCTTTTGCACTCCTACACTGGTAATGAAAGTTCTTAATATATATAACTGGAACACTGCAAATCGTTTAAAGTAGAAATATTGGCAGAGGCCTACAAAAAAGAATTATAAAAGTCAGTAGATAGACTTTCCCTGTTTCCTTTGGTTCTTTCCAGGCATTTAGAAAAATCAGAAAGATCTAATTCCTCCTCAAGTATTCATAAATATTTAAATAAATCAGGGTTAATAATCTATAACTTCCTTCATTTCTTTATTAAGTAACTTTTATTAAGTATATTTACTGTATACCGACACTATGCTAATAAGTGCTTTATATAATTTTTCCCCCCATGATCCTCTGGTGCTGTTATTTATCCTCATTTATACATGAGAAAACTGAGACACAAAGAGGCTAAGGAAGTTACCGGAGATCACAAAATAAGTTGGCAACTTGGTTTAAGCTCCACTTTATTAAACTTGAGTTCATACTGCTTATCTTGAAAGCCAAGAAATATGTCCAGCCAAATTACTTCATTTGTGTTTTCCATTGTGCTTCACAGATATGTAATGCTAAGATAACATAAAAGTAGAAACTTGGAAAGAGCAAAATTATCATGGTAACCGGCATGACTTCACGTACTTATGAATAGAGATCAATTGTATATATAAAGATGGTATTTCTAGAAAATTATATCGGTAATGCATATCATCTCGATAATATTATTATACTCATCAGCAGCATCCCTATTTACTTATTACATATTCATCCGATAACAAATGATTATCTCTTGATTTATGAAAGCTCTTTTCTAAGGTGCTGAAAGCTAACTTTTAATACCCTCGTAGAGATTTAATTATATTTACTTAGCATAAATGCTTTTAAATAATAACAAAAGTATATGTACTACTTTCAATCACATGGAGATTTAAAATTTCCTAAGCACAGAATATGTATATATATCGTGTAGTTAACACATTTAATAATCCATAGTGAGCAGTTTGTTTTCCTAAGTGAGTTTTATTGTCTTGCACCTTTTATTTTCATCTAAGTCTGTATGCATTATAGCAAATATATAAGTTCATTTTAAGCCTTATTTTTACTAGTTTTGGTTACTCAAAATTTTAGAATTGTAAAGAAATGTGTATATCAAATGGTTCCATGAAAGAAGACTCAAATGGAACATTAAAGATCAGCTTATTATCCATAATTCTGTGTTTCCACACAGTATTAGTAGAAAAGGCCTGCTTAGTTATTTCCCTAACTGCAGGGTGGCAGAACATTTTTAACAAGTACCAAGTCAGATAAATAAAAATATTTACAAGTCACTTTTTTCCCCAATCAAAATTGTAAATACTATTGTTGAATTTGCATTTATGGTATTTTTTTTTTGTTGAGCTTGCCTTTTCATTTAATTTTTTTAAATGTCCTTGACAACTGATTATAATTTGGTCATTAAAATACAAATATAGGAGCATATTTGCGAATTAGCAAAAAAGGCAACTTTCTAATTTTATTAATTTATTTAAATTTTTATTTATTTTTGCATAGAAGAACTGGAGTATAGGCCAGAGGTATGGAGGGTGGGAGGATTCAACAGAAACAGAGTGGAGAGCAAAACAGGCAGATATACGGAAAAACGCTGCTAAGAGGAATAGCCAGCAAGAAATGAGAGGTCTGCTGTGCCATATGGGTTAGTTCCTTGGCCAGAGATCAAATTCAACCCTACGCTACAGGGAGGCCCCAGCTTTCTAATTTTAATACTGAAACTCAGTGGTTCACTACATACAGGGAAACCTAAAGATTGTTAGTTGCAATAAATCCAGGTTCTGGCTAGGCCATAGATTTGGACCTTGTAATGTATCTGCATTCATTAGCCAAAGATGGTACCACACTCTGTCCTACAGTTGAAAGATGCACACTGTTAGTTTCTGAGCTACCAAAAATGTGTGAACTATAAATCAGTCTCCATCTTTAGAAGAGTGCATGAGCCACCTAAGTATGTCTGTGAATAAAGTACTTTTGAAATCTTTATTTCTTCAGTTATCTAATTTGTGCTCCAGTTATATAACCATGTTTTATTAGCATGTAAGTTAATTTAACTTAGTGTTCTCTTTTGTAGAGATCTAAGTTTCTATTGAGTTAAATCAATGTTTACTGATGGTTACTTGCTTTGAGGATGCTTAGTACCATGTTGGTTGCAGAAATGTTTCTATGGAATTTACAATTACAAGGGAAATCAATCAACAAGAGATTGAAAGATAGGAATTTATTTTACTTCAGAAAATATAAAATAGGTGGGCTTATGTGAAAACATGTGATCATATACCTCTGAATCACATACAGTGTTATAAACCACTGTTAACCTCAATTAAAAAATACTTATTTTTTAAACTTATTTTTAATATATTTATGTATTTCTTTATTTCACATAGCCTTTGCCAGAGTTGCCTCGTATTCCAGGACTTGTTCTCTCTGGGAGTACATTTTCAGACTGTCTCATGGTGGTCCAGTTCTTACGAAACTTTGGTAAAGTTTTGGGCTTTGATGTGAATATTGATGTTCCAAACCTGAGTGTTCTTCAAGAGGGATTGCTAAATATAGGGGACAGCATGGGTGAAGTTCAAGACTTGCTTGTGAGGCTCCTCTCTGCTGCTGTATGTGATCCAGGTCTAATTACAGGATACAAGGTAAAAAAAAAAATGCAAAGTATTTTTTTTAATATATACTCTCAGTGCATTTATGTCTTGCTTTAGCAGAAGATTTATAGACTGATTCAATTTTTTTCTACATAATGTCATATAAAATTAAATGAAGGTTTGTTTTAGGTTAAAATTGTTACAAACCTAGAAATCTGTGCTCATAAAACCTAAGGGATAAATCATTCCAAAGTTATTCTTTTTTCCTCTTACTTTAGGCAAAAAACAATTTGTTATAAGGCAAAGTACCCATGTGATATTCCACAAAACAGAGTTCATAAAGCAATTAGGACTTGTGTATGTCTTTTAAAATTTTACTATGTTCTCTCTGAATCACTGAATAACAGATTAATCAAGGCACCTGCAGAGCACGTTAAGATTCTATACTCCTTAGTAGTTACTCAATAAGTTCAAATTTACCCAAATTCCAATTAAGATTCACATTTTAGTCAGCTTTGTGCTAAATAACATTGATGAGAGCTCTGCTTCTACATGCACATGCTATTTTTCCTCATTTTCCATATTCATTTATTATACCAGGCAGTAAAACTCATGGCACAACAATAGCACTTTTGAACCTCCCCATAACCACTACTGATAGATAAAGTCTAGAAAGCTTGGGATAGTTTCTGTAGCCAAAGAAGGTATGATAGATGATTTTAACCCTTGAGTTTACGTACTCTTCTCCCTGCCTAACTTTTAGCCAAGGGTTTCAAGAAGGAACAGAAAAATACAAATACTTGCATAGCTCTTTATCCTTTGTTGCCCATTTTTATCTCTTTATTGAAAATGTGAATAAAGCCCTTGTCAGTAATACTGCACACACCTATAATACCAATATTTTAAAGTCTTAATGTTTTTGTTACGAAAGCTTATGATGATAATAACAAATATCCCAAACTTTTATAGGCCAAGACAGCGCTTGGAGAACATTTGCTGAATGTTGGTGTGAATCGAGACAATGTTTCCGAGATTTTGCAGATTTTTATGGAAGCCCACTGTGGACAAACTGAGCTTACTGAAAGCCTGAAGACCAAAGCTTTTCAGGCTCACACTCCAGCACAGAAAGCCTCAGTCCTGGCTTTCCTGATCAATGAACTGGCATGTAGCAAGAGTGTGGTGAGGTGAGCATATATCCATATTTTTCTTTTGATTTTTTTCTATATTGAACTTATATAATCACAAAATAATAAAATTTGCTTTACAAAATTTGGAAGCTATATAGATTATCACAAAGAAAAAAAAGGAAACTATGCTTAATTTTACCATTTGAGGATGACTGCTAATAATATTTTTTAAAAAGATTTTATTTATTCATACAAGAATTTGGGTACAGGCCAGAGGTGTGGGAGGTGAGAGGATTCACTAGATACAGAGTGGGGAACAGAACAGGCAGATAGACTGAAGTACACTGCTGAGGGGAGCAGTGGGCGAGTCGGGAGAGGTCTGCTGTGCCATGTGGGTAGCTCCCTGACAGGGCATTGAACTCATGCTGCAGAGGCTGTGGACAGCTTCACAGCGCTATGCTTAACCCCTTGTACCACTAGGGAAGCCCTGCTAGGAATATTTTAATAGAATCCTTTGCAGTTTTTTGAAAAGAAAATTTGGATTGTCTATATATCATCTTTATAGCTTGTTTTATTTATTTAATAGTTAATTCTCTATATAATAAAATGTAAAAATATTTTTCTTCCTATGGCATCAGTATCCAGCAGCTTTCCAAGAATCCAGATTTTCTTTCCTTGATATCTTTTGAGGATAGATGATGACCTACTTTTCTATTCATAGAATTATCTAGCTACATTTCTTTGTATTATGCACATATGCAACCTTAATGTTATTAGTCTATTGGTAATTAATTTATACCTTTTTTTAAAAAGTACTTAATCTCACTTAAGAATCAAAATTTAAGTCCTTCTCTTTTATGTTTCAAAATTCAGTGAGCAAAATCCATGTTCATCTTGTTTTTGCTAATCTGTATTTTATAGATTTTAATTATGTTACTTTTAGTCCATTGTTTTTCCAGGAAAAGGTCAATAGAAACATTTCACTCATGCATTTTTACCATTGGTGAACATTTTAAGTTTTCCATACATCTCTTAGCCATGACATTTTATTAATATATTTTGCATTTGTTTTTACTATTCATTGACAAATATCACTTTTGCTTACCAAATTAATGCATTGCATAATGGATAATTTATGTCTTCTAATAAATTTTTGCATTGGCAGTGAAATTGACAAGAACATAGACTATATGTCAAACCTGAGGAGAGATAAATGGGTCGTAGAAGGAAAACTCCGCAAGTAAGTCCTGTTTTATTAAAATTAACGCACTGCTTTCCCTTTGTACAAATTTCCAGTAAAACATAAAATTACAAAGATAGAATTTAACTTTATTTTGTCTAAGAACTAGAAAAGGTACAGGTTAATTAAGATGAGACATGAAATTAGTAAAACTCAGGGCCAGAATTTGTAAAGGGACAAAAATATATTGAGATTGAGTTTATATGCTTCATACACAGAAGAAATTAATTTTATCTTTTTGTCTTTCCAAGAAGTCAAGGGACTACATTTTCTATCAGGTTACTTTTGTCATGAGTGTAGTCTGTTTGGAATTATGACTTTTTTTCTTAATTGCTTTCTAGTTAAGGTTTGCATTTACAGAGAGTCTAACATACTCAGACATACTCAACATTAAAACTTAATGTTCCTGCTAGGAAATATAATGCTGAAATTTTCGACTTTTATTAAGAGGATAGTTTCTTTATGGTAATTTGAATTGAAATTTATTCAATCTAATAGTATGTGAATAGTAATTGTTAGTTGGCTGTTGCTAGAATTAGTCTTTTCAGCTTTCTAAGTTTCATTTTTTAAAATATGTTCTAATTACAAAGGGCTATCAGGATAATTTTTGAAAGTTAATATAGCCTATGATTTCTTCAAACATATTTCTTCAGATTCCTTAATTCTAATTTTTATTGTCATTAAATTATTGCTTACTATGAGAGAGATACTATAAGCTATTTTTGCTTAAAACTCATGTTAGGCTCTTTAAAAAGTATAATGAGAATCATTTTCTAATATATCATCATATTTTTATTTTTAAAGGCTCAGAATCATTCATGCTAAGAAAACAGGCAAAAGAGACACTTCAGGTGGCATTGATCTTGGAGAAGAACAGCATCCATTGGGCACACCTACTCCAGGACGCAAGCGAAGAAGGAAGGGAGGAGACAGTGATTATGATGATGATGATGAAGATGATAGTGATGATCAGGCTGATGAAGATGATGAGGATGAAGAAGATAAAGAAGACAAGAAAGGAAAGAAGACTGATATCTGTGAAGATGAGGTAATCAAATTCAAATTGGTTTTAATACTTAACTAAAACTATATAACATGAAAAATAGCATAGCATTTAGACTGAAATGGATGTAGGTGTAAATATTTGCCTCACTTTCTTCACCCATAAAATGAATATTATAGCAGCCACCTAATTTGTGATGCTTATGTAAATATTGAATAGAATTTTTACATATATACAGTTACAGTGAATGAAAGAAGTTTAAATTTTTCTTCCTATTTAATCATCTAAGAATTCGTTAAAGAACTTTGCATTATTTATTTTTGGCATTCTCTTCCATTGTGTTAACATACTATTTTGTATTTATGTAATACTTCTTGCCTTGAAAGTATTGTCATGTTGAGTTTAATGTATTTGTACTAAAAAGTATTATGTGCCAACCTCTAGACACTTGATCAAAGATGAATAAGGCACTGAAAGTCTGTCACAATTTACAGTCTTACTCAGAAAGATTTGCAACAAAAACATGTAAAGGGTTCTATTAACTGCTTTGAAATTCTATTTAGCCAATTTTTGTACCAAGAGGCAGGTACAAAGGAAGGGCATTTAACTTTCTGAGGAGTAAATTCTCACATAGGTTTTTTTGGACCCATTAGCTTAGATGACAGTCTGGGTTGACTGCTAGCCTAGGGGAGAATGGTAAAATGTTCCAGGCAGGCAAATAACACAAGCAAGGGCATGGACACCTGATACCACAGGGTGTTTGAAGGGACAAACAAGTGCTTCAATTTTGCTACAGAGTCTTATATACAACTCTGAACTAGGTTTTTGTACTTTTTTGGTGATAAGAAGCTATTGATGGGTTGTAAGTAGGAAATGACATATAGTCAGACTTGATTTTTTAAGTTGCTCATTGTGGCAGCTCTTTCAAATTTGAAACCTAAAGTAAATCTGGTAAAACAAGATTAGAATTGGTAGGATTAGTTAGGAAATACTGTAGTAGTTTAGATGAATTTGACGGGCCTGAAACTAAACCAGTGGTAATTCTGATGAAAAAAGAGGAAAGGATACAATAAATATCTAGGCAGAAGAATAAGCAGTATTTGAAGATGAATTTTGTAGGTTAATGGAAGGGTAGGTATGATTTATTCCCATCTAATTCCCAACTGTATTACTTGGAATACTGCATGCAGTGTTGCATTAACTAAGATAGGGAAATCAGGAGAAATAAGTAGATGATGGGGAAGGAGGGAAGTAGAAAACAGATCATTGAAAATAGGAAATGATTGTAGATTTATTTTGGATGTCTTGAGTTTCAGGTACCGATGTGTAAGTTCAATAGTCATTTGGACTTAAAAATTTGAGACCTTAGTCTTTAAAATATGGATCTGGAATTTATTAACACATAGACAATAGTTTAAAATCATGATGTGAGTAAGTTTGCACAGTAAGATTGGTTTAGTGACTCAGGTACTGAACTGAGGTTGGAACCCTAGGGAATTGTCAGTACTTGGAATGAGCTGGCAAGACTTCCTGTTGAAGAAGGAACAGTCAAAGAGTTCGGGGATTTCTGTAATATGTGGGGATCCCCAAGATCATCTTCAGAGTCAGTGATTCACTAGGAGGACTCATAGCACTTAGTATGTAATTATGCTATGGTTATGAATATTACAGCAAAAGGAAATAAAGCAAAACTAGCAAACAGAAAAGGCATATAGGCTGAAGTATAGAGAACTGAGTTCAAGCTTCTGAGAGTCTTTTCCCAGTGGAGTTACACAGGATGAACTTAATTTTTCCAGGAATAAATTCTAACATTCATGAAATGTATACTAAAATAAAACCCAAGGTTTTTAATTAAGAGCGGGTCACATAGACATACTCTGTATAGCATGTGCCAAAATTGCAGACTCTCAGAAGAAATGCAGGTGTTCAGTATAAACCAGATTATTAGCAATGTTTTGGTCCTATGAACCAATCGTATCAGTTAGAGTAGGGGAACCTGCCAACAACAAATTCCTAGACACAAACCAAGGGCCAACCTTGTAAGCACACATTTCAAATTATTAATTGCTAAAGAATTGTTAATTCTTTTCTATACATTCAGTAATAACAAAAATCAAGAAAACTGGACATTTCAATAAGAATAGAGAGAGAAACTATGTCAGAGCAGTGCGTCTAGTGTAATGAAGACTAAAAGTGTTGAGTTTGGCAACATAGAGGTCCTTGGTAGCCAACGTCAACACAGTTGTGTTAAAGAATGAGACTAGAAGTCAAACTGTGATTGGATGAAAATAGAAAGTGAGAAAATGAAGATGGCTGTATTGTGTCTGGAAAGAAAGGGTACTTCCCAGACAAAGGGGGACAGCAACTTGAGTGTTACTGGGGCAATGAAGACTGCTTAGAGGGGTGAATTTACTGATGGAATATGAAAACAATATCTAATCAAGACCAATGGTTTACCAAATTACTCACTTAATCTGGATATTAATATAGAAGAAATTATAAGATCATGTGCTGCACATTTCTCTTTAGTAAAAATACATAAATAAAAATGTTTTCATAAATCCCCACCAATGTTATGTTTTAAACCATAATGATAAAAATAACTGCAGTGAGCTTTACTTCTTTTAAGAGTACCAACAGAGACTATATTGAGATTCCTATCAGAAATGAATCTTTTCATAATATTGTATTTTTGATACCACTGGATCATATACTTTTATCCTGTAACAAATAATGTATGAAACATAATTTGGGTATCAGAATTTAATTACCTAAACTTAAGATATCATTTATAAGCAATTTGTTTCATTTTCCCAGTGGAGTTGTTGTTATAGGAGGAATTAAACCTTTCTGACCAATATTAATCACCTTTTGTCAGAATTAGCATACCTTCTCAGCACTTAATATAAATTGTTTTAAAGTGTTAACTCATGAATTTGACAACTCTGTATTGGGATATGAATGTATCCTACTGGGTTGTTACCCCTTTATATTAGGATTTATTTACAGAAATACTTGCTTCCCCTGACTTTGTTTTTCCACATGGAGAATTAATAAACCATTCATTTTTTCTTTATAAATAGACTACTTGAAAATCATTATTAATGTTTTTTAGACCAGATGTGTCTTTTAAAGTATTTTATTTTTATGAGTGTTGAATTGGAAAATAACTGCCCTTGACTAATTCATAACCCTTTAACTCAAAGACGACTCCCTCTTCTCACTCTTCAATCTATCAAGACATGAAGTCTTTCCCTATTCCAAGAATCTTACTAGTATTGCCATATTTGTCATAAAGCAGAGTTCTGATGTTTAACCTCCCTCAAAGGACCACTTTATTTTCCATTGTCAAGTATTTACCACTCTAGACAATTTAGCTCTAAACCATCTTTGCATGTCTCTCAGCTCACTTCATGTTTTCATATGAAGATATATCAAAATCTAGAATGCCCTACCCTTTCCTCTAATTGACAAATTAGTAATTTGTCAAATTACTAATTTTCAATTAGACAGCAGCTAATTGTCAGCAGCTAATTAAAACACAACTTCCACATAGCCCCTTTTGGTGTAGATTTCCTCTGGAAGTAATCCGACACTTCCCTGAACTCCACCATTTTTAATATCTACCTCTTTTGAAGCCCTAATAGCTTCCTACTAGTCAATGGTGATGTGTATTTTATGTCTCTCCCTCCCAGATTATTAACCCTATGAGATTACTAGTTTATAAGGAGCAAGAACTGAGTCTTAATTGCTTCTGCATGTCTATCTTAGTACTTTGCATAGAAAGGGGTTTCACAAAATATTTGCTAATTGATTGAATAAATAAATCTCAAAAAACAGGTAAATGATATTGTATTTTATTATATATAGGATGAAGGTGACCAAGCAGCAAGTGTCGAAGAGCTAGAAAAACAAATTGAAAAACTAAGTAAAGTAAGTATTTTTCAGATAAAAGTTTATTCCTTTTTTTGCAGTGTTTAAAAAATCTGCCTGGGATTAGTTTTTTTTTTTTTTTTTGACTGTTCAATAAAACAAGCTTTTTGTGAGTAATTAAAGGAGTACTAGAAATATTCTTACAATTAAATCTTAAAAGTACAATGCCAAAGTTAAAATTTTGTCTCTTTAGACACAATACTAAAATTTTTCAGCACTTTTGAAGGAAAAAACCTGTATTATTTGGTTCTTTATATAGCAATAAATGCTTGGTTTTATTATTTTGGAATTAAATTACTTTAAAAATTCAGTCAAATTTCATGGTAATTCAGCATCTTATGTTTTATTTCATTTTATGTTTTATTTCATTTTAGTATATTTATGACATTTTTAAGTGTTTAAGATAGCTATATGTTATGTTATATTGATCACAGTGCAACCCCTAAATTTAGTCATATGTTGGCAAGGTGTGCAGCATGAATATAAAATTAAGCAAATACAGATATGGTCCATTTCATATGTTTGCATTATTTGTTATATTCTCTAACCAATAGAATTAAGCCAGTTTGCTTTAGCTCAATAAAATACTTGATCACTTCATTATCATGCTTTGTAAGATACCTGATACCTAATAAAAAACTAGGGGCTCTAATTTATAATTTATAAAATTTATCCTTTTAATCCTTGGCAACAGTAATATTCCCGTTACCATCAAACTAATTTCTACTTTTATAAATTACTGAAACTGAAGTAAGTATGTAATCCTCAGCCCCTTTGCTATATCTTTTTTCCCCAGTAATGAAATTTTCCTACTCTGAAAGCGTAAGTATGATGTTGCTTATATATTAATATTTAAAGGAATTAACATCCAGAGCTCAATGATGTGCTTCATTTTTTTAAACAGCAACAAAGTCAGTACAGAAGGAAACTCTTTGATGCTTCTCACTCTTTACGTTCAATGATGTTTGGCCAGGATCGTTATAGACGCCGGTACTGGATTCTTCCCCAGTGTGGGGGAATTTTTGTAGAAGGCATGGAGAGTGGTGAAGGTAGGAATTATTAACTTACTACGTTTTTTAAAAGTTTTTAAAAATCCTGTTATTCCTATATTTTACTAAATTTTGTGCTTCCAAAATCAAATTTGCATAATGGAGAAACATTATAAAACCTTGATTCTCATTTCTTTTGATTTTTAATGCTCCTACCACTGATAAATATTCCTTCTCTATGATTTTCATTCTATTGCTTTCTGACATCAAATATAACCTATTCTTTTTATTGTTTACTGGATGAAGTTCTTTACCTGTGTTACCTTCATGGCTGCTATTCCATTTCTTCTTCCTTCCACTGGAAAACTTTTCAAGAAATGGTTTATTCCTTAATCTTTACAACAAACATTCATTCTGACAGTACCTCTGGAAGTAACTTGCTTAAATTCAAAATCCTTAGCATAATCCCCATTCACCTTGAAATCTTTTCTTCATTGAGTTTTGTTAACACACAGTCCTTGATAGTTTACCTTTTTCTGGCTCCATTTGTTATATTAACTAGCACAATATTTAGTGCATTTTTGTGCCCAGTAAGCTATACTAGAATTGAACTTTTCAAAATATTGTATATGGGCATTTTCAAATATTTAAATTCTGATGGGCCCAAAAGTGTTATGCTAGTCTTACAAGCTTCAGGATATAGGTATTGCCCTATGGTACTAGATGGAAGCAAAAACTGCTTTCAAATTTTTTTTTCAATGTTTATATACCAGGCATTTCTAGACATGCAGATTTATAATCTAGACAGAGATTTATAATCCATCTCAGGTAGAAGTTTATAGTCCATTGAAAAAAAGAGGATCGATTAATCACATAGATGACTAAAACAATGTATAAAGTAGTTACAGTGGAACCACCATTTTTTAAAAATAAAAATCGTGTGCAGGACCTCAACATTTGACAGAAACAGAATTGTTCTGCTTGATGTACTTGGGGCACTCCTGGCTTTTCCATATAGATCTCTATTCTGTCCAGTTACTTTCTAATCTAAAAGTTACCCCAAAAGCAACTCCAAAAAATATCAGGGCTTTGCAAACCAGGGAGTAAGATCAAAGCCATTAAAGGTATAAAAATGAAGAGCTTAAGGACTCAAACAGGGAAATATTATATAGACTATTTAATATCATACTTTTTGGCATATATGATCATTTTTATCACTGAGCTCTTTGAGGGCCGAGCCTAATTCAGGCTTATTTATTGAAGTAAGTAATCTGGGAACAAAATACCAATGGAATAGGCATAACAGGGGTGGAGACATGAGTTGTGAGATCATTCCAGTAGCCTGAGTAAAAAATTAGGGCACTCAAATTCAGGTATAGACTGGAGGAAAGAGAAGATGTGGATATCTTGAGTATGACAATTATTGAGTATGGCATAAACATGAAATCAGAGATAAATTTGATGAACTAATTTCCCCAGTAAAAATATTGTGATTCTCTAAACTAAACCAAAGGAGTCAGGAGAAGGAACTTGTTTGGAATGAAAGTATTAGAATAGAAATTTAATTTTAAAATGACAAGATTATGAGTCAGTTGATATCCAAGTGCAGAGTCTTCGTAAGCTTAAGCACAGAGTAAGAAATGCCCAAGTGAGTAATTTTGCCTTAACTATAAGAATCAACTATGAGGCTTTGGATGAAAAAAGGCAAAACAAAAATTGAGCCATTTTAATTAAGATGAATTGATACACCTGGACATGTAAGCATGCTGTTGTCTAGGACATCAGGACATCAACTTTCCCTTCAAAATGAAGTATCTTTTCCACATTACTGAAATAAGTTCTTTTTCAATATATGTGAATTATTACACTGTCTGCAATTTTGCTGAATATAATCCCCTCCTTCTCTAAGATTCTGTCGTCATATCATGTCTCTACTCTAAACCTTAAACAACTCCCTATTGCCTATAAGATAATGTTGTAACTGTGCATGTAGCCTGAAATTCAAGGCCCTGTGCAAATCTGAACTCAAAATATCTTCACACTTTTTCTACTATATGAATTTTCATAGACCAATCTACTTTCTTCCCTCTGTCTTTGCATACTATGCTTTTCCAAATTCTGTTCATCCTAATGTTAATCTGCCTTTTCTTCAACGTTATAAATTTTGCCGTGTTTCTTGATCAAGTTCAAATCCTACCTCTTTTATAAATCCTTCCCCAGATTGTTTAATTGGAGCTAAGTTTTACTATCTGTAAACCTGTAGAAAACCAAGTAATTATACCATTATTGTGGCATATTGATATACATACCATTTCTTTTTAGTATTTGTTTTATAATCCATACCTATGTACAAGTTTTATTCTCCATAGTGTTACGCATAGTGCTTTACATAGTGCATGCATACTAAAGGTATTGTAAGAAAGTAAGTGAATAGTTAATAAAATGTCTTAATAAGGTTTATAGGAATAGGATACAGGAGACTTTTATTTTAGCCCTGAGATAAATAACATTAATTAAATTTGTGTTCCTCAGCTTCCCTTCAGGCCCTAACTCTTAACCTATCTGAATTCTGAATTCTCACTTTACTAAGGAGTTTTAGTAGGCTCTGTAAAAATTCTTTGGTTGTTTTAAGGATCATGACCAATTATGAGTCTAAAAGACCTACAAAGTGATATATAAATATCAATTGTACTTTATGCTATTATTTCTACTCATTGTAGAATACAGAGTGATAGTAGGAATAATTTTACACATGAGTTGCCCTTTTCCTACAAAGATGTCCACCAGGTGGAATATACTATCTGTGTATATAAGGACTGCAGTAAACTCTCACATTTAGAGTGAGTGTTCAACAAAATTTTAGATTTGGTTGGACTTAAAACAGACTCAAAACTGCTCCCCCTGTGGATGTAGCTATCAAGTGTCATTTGGAAGACAGAACATCTATAATAGGACCTCCCAGACACCTCTTGAAATCATGCAAAGTACCAAAAAAGGAGAGACATATCATAGCATAAAAATTTAGTATCCTGACATACCAAGTAGATTCATGATCCATTTCTGTTCTTCAACTCCGGGATTCCAAAGAACTTGGCCTTGTATGGAGGGACCTTAATGAGGTATAAGAAGTGTGCAAAGACCAGTCAGACTTATAGAGGCTATTGTTAAAGGGGTTAGTGCAGCTACTTTTTAGGATGTTACTCTACTGTTTTGTCCTGCCCGTGGACAAAAGGGAGCATGGGTTAGCCACCCAAAAGTACCATGCTGGGAAACCCTTTGTTAAATTGCAGCATGTGTGAAAGGATTCCAATTCTTTGATTGTATCATTTCTGCAGACCCCACTAAATGACAAATATGTTTCAATCTTAATAGTGTATGTATTGACTACATAAGCAAGAGACACTGTAATTCCATATCCAGGAAAGGTATATGGCATTCAGTGACTAGAGGAAATCAGATCCCCAAAAGCTAACAAATGCCGTCAGAGTATATGCCAGAAACTTAAATCATAGACACTTGTAATGCTAGTGTCAAACAGGGTTATTAAACTGTGAAGTGGTGTTGCTCAGTACTCCTCCAGAATCTGTTCTTATTTAAGAAATGCAGTCTCTTTCTCCAGTAGATATGCAACAGTGTTGTAAAACCTTCACAGACCATATTATATATACACCTAGGTTTTGGTAACATACCTGGCTAACAGTTAAAGGAAGCTACCAGTAGAGGGCACAATACATAAGTACAGAAGTCCGACTACTATGTGGGCATATGCCCACACAGGACGTAAATACGTTAGTATTTCCATGCCAGTTATGCTATCTGAAAATGAAATGAGTTCATGCCAGAGGTCCAAAAGCTTTTGTAGTGATTATGATTCTTCTGGTCTTTCAGCCATTAGTAACACCAAATCCTAATCACAGTAGAGGAAATTTGTTTGCCACAGTAATTGTGCTTTCTGGGACAATAAATACTTGGTCCCTTCCAGCAAGCCCATAAATGTTTTCAGTACCTCTCCTTCCCAGTCTAGTGAGATGAAGAGAGTGGTTAGCAATCTCTTGGAGATGGGACCATAGGACTGAGCCAAGTCCTGGTCTTCCTCAACTTTAAATGAGTCCAGATCGAGAACAAAGACCTTGAACTTCAGGAGTTGAATCAAACTCCTAAGGTGGAGCTGACGATTTGTGAGTATTCCTACCTGTAATCTCATTTCAAGAGTCAGGATGATTTAGGATGTTTCCCACAGTTGGCTATGTTAGATTATAATTTATAGCTTTGGAAGAAAAATGAAACAAATTTACTGTAAATTTTATGTATATATTGTGATGTAAATGTTACTCTTCCATTTTTGTATTCATATGATTAAAGCATTTGACCTTTAAATATAAAAGTTAATCCCTGTTATGGAAATGTGATGGAATGTGATGGACAGGGGTATTATAGTATCAGTCATATTTTTTTAATTCCTATGTTGGACTGAAGAGCAATCCTAGACAGGTTTTCATTAACCATATCATACAGAATGCTATAACTGCTTCAGATTTTATATTTTATTCTAAGTTGCAGAAAAGTGACTAGTGGTACCCATTTATATAGTAGTGCAATGAGATAGTGATATATATGCATCTAAAATTTCCAGAAAGAGCTACAGATATGATTGATTAACCATGGTTACAACTGAAGAGTAAAAATAGAACTGAGGGCATAGGACAGAAAGGTCTACTGTATCCTTTTTATTACAAAATGTTTTACCTTGAATGTATGTATTTTTTCAAATTGAATAATGTAATGGATTTATACTGTTAAGAGATCTTGTAACTTATTTTTAAAACAATGGTCAAAATTCTGAACCTGAAGTTCATAGAAGTAAACCCATGAAAAGATATTCAGCTTTGCTAGTGACAAGAAAAAAATACAGTTTAGATTTTCATCTAATAGATATTAGCAAAATGAGAAAATGATAGTAGCCAGTTTCACTGAGGGTTTAAACATACAGATGCACTTATATACTTCTGGTATGAATGTTTATCAATCCAGAATTTCTAGAGAACAGTGCATTTCAAAACTCTGATGTGTGTACATATCTTAGGATTGAGTATGTTCTTTCTAGGAATTTACCCTAAGGAAGTAAATCAGATTTAAAAAAAAGTAAAGATATAAGTACAAGATCATTTATCATTTGCAGCATTGTTTATAATAGTGAATAATTGGGCCCTATTAGTATTCATCAGTAGAACCTTGCCTATTGAATGTTCTGTGGATATTAAAATTCATGGTGTAGTAATATATTTATTTGACACATCAAGATATTTAGAGAGTATGTTCAGTAAAATATACTGGTTAAAAGTTTATGTATATGATAGTGTTGACTTTATAGGTTTTAGGTGTAAGAATTTGTGTATACATATAGAGAACTACTGGAAGGACTTATTTGAAAATCTTAAAAATAATTTTAGCTGTGTATTAGAACTTTTAATATTTTTTATATTTTTAATAATGATTAATTACCAAGTTACATTGATTTTTCAATGAGAAAAAAAATCTAGTGTATGAAAAAGGAAAAAGCAGAGTATTAGAACCTAGAAATGTTTGTTAAAATACTTATGTATATAGCTTGATAAATAGTAATGAAATATAATGATAATATTGATTTGATTTGTAATAACTAATCTTCATAAAACTTTTGAATTTTTTAGGACTGGAGGAAATTGCAAAAGAAAGAGAAAAACTTAAAAAAGCTGAAAGTATCCAGATCAAAGAAGAAATATTTGAGATGTCTGAGGACATTTTAAATTGTTCAAATCCAGATCATTGTGAGCAAAAGGAAGATCCTAAAGAAAAAGATAATACAAATCTATTTCTTCAGAAACCTGGCTCTTTTTCAAAATTAAGCAAACTTTTAGAAGTAGCTAAGATGCCTCCTGAGCCAGATGCAATAACCCCCAAACCAAATGTTAGTTCAAATGGATGCACATTGTCTTATCAAAATAGTGGAAAGCACGCATTAGGCAGCATTCAATCAACAACTACACAAACCAACATGGAAAAGGCAGATTCTAATAATTTAATGTTTAATGCTGGTTCAAGTGGTCCAGGGAAGTTCTACAGTCCTCTCCCCAATGACCAGTTGTTAAAAACACTGACTGAAAAGAATAGACAATGGTTTAGCCTTTTGCCAAGAACACCTTGTGATGATACTTCACTGACCCATGCCAATATGTCAACTGCTTCTTCAGTGACTCCTCAGTCTCAGCCACCATCTAAGTCACCTTCACCTGCTCCAGCTCCTCTTCTTGGATCATCTTCTGCTCAGAATCCTGTTGGCCTAAATCCATTTGGTTTATCACCTCTTCAGGTTAGTACTTCAAACTGTAAGTTTTTTAATGTTACTTTATTTAATCTTTGACCCCAAGTAGATTTTCACTCAAGGAGAATCAGTTGCATATTTATAGTCTTATCCCTGCCAATTTGAAAACTAAAGAGAGTTGGAATTACTATCATCAAAATTCAGCAGAACTGCTTGTTTTTATCTTTAACCTAAGGCACAGGATCCTTAGGTAACTTTTTAAATTACTATTAGAGTATATATAAAATGATAATTGCTTTGGGGAACAAATACCAAGGAATTAAATGTTGCTATTACATTTCCTATAATTGTGATAAGTGAAAGAATCTGTTTTCAAATTTTTGAAAATAATTTCAAGTTCTAAACATTTTTATTAACTTCTTAGATAATTGTACTTTTAAATATTTTGTTTTTTTGCAGATGAAAAGTGGAGTATCTATGATGGGACTTCAGTTTTGTGGGTGGCCCACTGGCATGCTTACTTCCAATATTCCATTTACATCACCTCTACCTAGTATGGGATCAGGGTTGGGATTATCAGAAGGAAATGGTAATTCCTTCTTGACTCCCAATGTTGCTTCAAGTAAAAGTGAATCTCCAATACCACAGAATGAAAAATCCTCTTTAACACAATCTGCAGTTGTTGAAGTAGCAAAACCAGTAGATTTTCCTAGTCCAAAACCTATTCCAGAAGGTAGGTACCTTGAGATGGCTTATAGACACCTATTTTATTTCATGGCTATAGAGTGCTGTATTATAGCTGAATATTTGATTGTTTTATATAGTTGGTAATCTTCTGATTTATTTATTTCATACTCAAGATATTTGTAAAAGATCTATATATTTATCTTGACTTAGAAATGCAATTTGGTTGGTGGAGAATTATTGACCCAGAGGACCTAAAAGCTTTGCTCAAAGTGCTGCATCTCAGAGGAATAAGAGAAAAGGCATTACAAAAGCAAATTCAGAAACACTTGGATTATATCACTCAAGCCTGCATCAAGAATAAGGATGGTATGTACCTAAAGAGATAGCCATTCTCTTGCTTAATTATGAGAATTAATTCTTTTATCTTTTTAAAACCACTTAGTCTTAATTCTTAACTTCTTATTAGTGGGCATTTCTATTTTGCTCAACAAGCAGTAACTATTTAAATTTCTTAACCTGGTATTACTTCTTGTAATTTTTATACCTGCAGATATTTTGTTTTGCGTTTCTTAAGAATATTCCAACCTTTTAAGAGTAAGCTGTCTACATATGCACAAGTACATTTGTGTGTGTTGAGTTACATGTATTTGTTACCTCTGGAATTTTATTCACTTTTTGGAAGAAATCAATGAAGGATTTTAAAATTAATTTCTTTTCAAATGTAGTTGCTATTATTGAATTAAATGAAAATGAAGAAAACCAGGTAACTCGAGATATTGTGGAGAACTGGTCAGTAGAAGAACAAGCAATGGAAATGGATTTGAGTATTCTTCAACAGGTAGAAGATCTAGAAAGGAGAGTTGCATCAGCAAGTTTGCAAGTGAAGGTAAAATTGACTTGGAATAAAATTTGTTTTTAGGGTAGTAAAAGGTAATTAATGTCTATTATATGCCTGATTTATGCCAGTTACTGTCCTAAATATTTTTGCTGTATCCTATTTAATTCTCAAAACAATCATGAATTGATTTCCCACATCTTACAGGTAAGGAACAAGGCTCAAAAGTAAGTAACCTGCCAGTGAGCATATAATAAGCCAAATGTGAATTCAAGTCTGACTCCAGCTGCCATGTTTGTTTTATTAAATCTTGCTGCCTCTCTAATGGTATTCAAAAATAATCATTTTGAAAACCACATTGTATGGTAAATTTAAGAAAGAATTACCTGTTTATGATATGCCAGAGATTTCTGATGTGTATTGGC
This sequence comes from Talpa occidentalis, assembly GCF_014898055.3. Classification (NCBI taxonomy): domain Eukaryota; kingdom Metazoa; phylum Chordata; class Mammalia; order Eulipotyphla; family Talpidae; genus Talpa; species Talpa occidentalis. The sequence goes on along the minus strand of NW_023603184.1, from coordinate 92,236,254 downwards.
ACATTAAAAAAAAAATTAAAAATGTGCTGGGAAATTAAGTAAAGCTATGATAACTAGAAATTAGCTTGAGTATATGCATCACCACCTGCATTTACTCATAGACTGTAAACTTCAGTGTAAGGGCTCCTCACTCTTAAGACCTGGTGAGGAATCGGAGTTGTCAGGTAGTGTGTTGCCTTAGGAGAACTTGGAAGAAAGCAACATTAATTTCCAAGATTTGGTATTTGTTATGATTTTTCTTCTGATTCTAAATAAATATTCACTTACATAGCTTAAAAGAAATTATTGTTGGAATGCAGTTTTTTTACCACAAGCAGAATTTTATAGTTTTGTTCATAATAAATACGATATTTTGTCAAATTCCTACTGTAATGTTTCATATAGGACAAAGAACTCACTTGTTTATAAGCCATGCTATGTGTCAGACTATCACTCTATATAATTTAAAATTAAAGAACATAGATGTATCCAAATACACACACATAGAGACACTGTACGTACGGGTATATACACACACATGCACACAGGCATGAACGCACATATATATGGTTTTAATTAATTACCGATCTACTGGGTGTTCCCATATCACAAACAGTGATCCAAATTAGTTTCCAATGAACAAGCAAAGCGAAAGCTATCTTTGTGTTAAAAATTTTTGATTTTATAAAGAAGAATGTCAAGGATTTCTCAGTTGATAATAAGGTGATATCTCTGAAAATAAATGGATAGTGATGAGTGAACCTGAGATAGATAGCTGAAAGAGTTTTAAAAATGTGGTCTCTGTGTAATTTGATGTTTCATACTTTATTCAGAATGAGATATTTATGCTATAATAATAATATCCTATCCAATGCTTAAGTTTTTACTTCATTACTACTCTAATCTGGCATTGGGAAACTTTTGAGGACCACTGAAAAATGTCATTTTCTAGAGCTAATAAAATACCCCTTATAACCACAAACATAATTACCAACTTTGCAAGGCAATAATTCATTTGCCGAAATTGTTATGCTAGCAAACTATATGTATCTTCCCCTGGTACAGTATGAAATGCCTCATTTATTTGGCATTTTCAACAAAGGAACTCCTCTGCACATGTTAATTTTTTAAAGAAATAAATATTATTCCATTTAGTGCCACAATATTAAGCACGTTTGTTGAATGGCTTATGTTATACAGAATTGTTAAAATGAGAATTATGAGTTTGATTTAAATTTTCTTGGTGATACTGGAACATCATTATCCAGACCAGTTATTAGTTCCCTGTTAGATAATAAGGCGATAATACATGTTTTTATCTCTTCAGAATCTATCAATTAATCATAGAGTAGTACAGGGTTATACATAAATTTAGATACAGCATACAGTAATTCTGCTGCAGATATGGGAGAGATCAGGGAATATTTCATGTAGAAATGGAGACAGAACTTGAGAAGATCAGTAAGCTTTTGACAGAGAATAGAGAAGGCCATACTAAGTGTGAACTGAATGGACAGAACACAGGGGTGGCATGGAATTTGACTGCAATATTGAATGTGTGAATGATAAGAAGAGAGAAAACAATAGATTGAGGTACTCAAATGTCATGGTAAAAACGTTGGCTTTTATATAACAGTGGGGACTTTTGAACTAGAGGATCAATATAAGCAAGCTGAGTTATAAGATCATTCAATATATGTGTATTGAGTGCCAATTGTTTGCCTTAATGTGTTGGAGAGAAAATGCATAAATCATGGTCCCAACCCTCATGAAATTATAAACACAGGTAGAAATTTAGAGGGGGAAAGATGTTAATTATATAATCACAGTATAAAATTGTAACTATCAAAAGGCTATATAATATTATATGATTCTATGAGAATCTGTAATATAGGCTTAGGCCCTAAAGGTGATCAGGAAAGGACTACCTGAGAAAGTAATTTTGACTTGAGAGCTGAAGGATGAGCAAAATTAACTAGGTGGTGAGGTACAGAGAAAAACTACATGGATAAACAGTCTATGCAAAAGTCCTACTACAAAAAGAAAGACGGTGAGTACAAGTACCTATGCAGAAGTGTAGTGGAAGGAATGGAAATATAAAGGGAGAGTGACTTGTCAGAGGCTACAGAGAGATTTCCATTTATGAGATCTCATGAAGTTCATAAGCATTTAGTCAAAAGTCCTTTAGAATACTTTTTCATTATACCTTTCATAACAAAATTAAGTTTTCTTCAAACATTTTTATAACTGGTTTTTGTTTTTGTTTTTTAATTTTCTGTTCTTCTTTCTACCTAGCATTAGGAAATACACGGTAAAAACGTCTAGTAAAGATCCTTGAGATCTGCGATATCTGCTGCTGTATTTTAAGTAAGGGTAATTCACTCAACAGGCATTTCCAGAAGAAACCATAATAACTTTATTCTCTTAATGTGTAGGGTTGGATGTGTCCAGAGCCTGCATCAGAAAGGGAGGACTTGGTATATTTTGAACATAAGTCATTTTCTAAATTGTGCAAGGAGCATGATGGAGATTTTACTGGCGAAGAAGAAGGCAGTGCACATGCACTAGAACGGAAGAGTGACAACCCCCTAGATATAGCTGTAACCAGGCTGGCTGATTTGGAGCGGAACATTGAAAGAAGGTATCTGAAGAGCCCCTTAAGTACCACCATTCAGATCAAACTGGATAATGTGGGCACAGTTACTGTCCCTGCTCCTGCACCATCCATTAGTGGTGATGGTGACGGGTAGGTTATTGAGATTAACTTGAAAAATTATTGTGCTTCTTTGCTAATTGGAGCCTATTTTCTATTGCCTGTTATCTATGTATCTTCTTGTATGTCTGTGATCCGTATGGATCATGCTATTTGCATGGTGCTTTTGTAAAAACATTTTTTTTTTGTTATGTGCATTGATAATCCTGCAAAGTGATCTTACATTTACCTGGTTGTGACTAAGCTTTGAGGCACGTAGCCACAGTCTGTGCACTACATCAAATTTAGTTGCTTAAACCTTATACTTATTGGCTGTTACATGTTTTTGTCATTGCTTGGCTTTCAGTGTGATGATTGTTTCACATTCAGTAACCATAAATGTGGACATGACCTACTTAATTTTTCTATATTTCAATGCAGAATTGAAGAGGATATTGCTCCAGGGCTCAGGGTATGGAGAAGGGCATTATCAGAAGCTCGCAGTGCTGCACAGGTAGCTCTGTGCATTCAGCAGTTACAGAAATCAATAGCATGGGAAAAATCAATTATGAAAGTTGTAAGTGTTTTCATTTAAGAAATACTATAACTAATTTACTTTGTCCTGTTTTTTCCCAACCTCCAGATCTTTCTTAATTATATATTATTTATTGTCAAAATAATGTATCCTGTACTTGAAAGTTTGCCTAATTCTTAAAAACCATATATTTTGATATTTTCTTGTTTTAAGCTCTTTGAAGGAACTTATCAAATAGGTAACTTTTATTGTCTTTTGATTTTGACTCTCCCTCCTTTGATAATGCCTGTAACTGTAGTTTTCTCCCACATTCTGCCAGCTTAATAGTTGCTAATCTAACTATTTTGAAGACCCTTTCACTCTTGTAAATATTTCACTTGCTAACAACACCTGCTATTTACATCCACAGCATTCCTAAGATGTCTTTATATTCTATCATCATTTTTTTAAACTAAGAAATGCATACATAAGTAAATACATGATGACACAGTGTTCTCATTGTGTGCTCTAATATCACAAATTTTGCATCAGATGCTGTTAACAAGAAGTAAAGATTTTTTGGTCTTTCCTCTAGTAGTTATATCTGTTTTTTCACCTCCTTTGTTTAAGTCCAATAGTTATTATTGTTTACTGGCCTTTACATTGTAGAAGGTGCCCAATACTATAGATTCAAAATCAAAACTATATGTTATATGTTTTCTAGGGAGATATTTATTTTAAATCATGTGCAAGTACCCCTCTTGGCTCTTACATGTCATGTATAGAAGCATGTATTCTATGTAGACTTTTATGAATCACTGTAACATTGACTTTTGAATTACAGACTAACTTTAAAACATAAACATTTGATATTGTTTTTATGAATAAGGATAAAATTCCCTTACATAAGTGGTCATTTCCTGAAGAAGTGAGCCTTAAATAATTTAGCATTGTTTCTTTCATTTTTACTTCTATGCTTAGATTGCTCAAGGCCACATTTATCCTGTATAAATAAGTTTACTGTTTTTTGTGGGTTTTTACTTCTTCCTAAAATGCCCATGGAATAATAAATCTGCAATTTTCACAATATGCTCGAATTTAGGTCTTTCCAAATCCAGTTAGAATTTACTGTAAGTTTTAAAGCATTTTTTTGTTCATCTGGTAGCAATTTTACCAGGTACAAATAATATGTTTCTAAAATTATTATTAAAACCAGTTTTGTAGTCCTCTTGGACAAATATATTTGCTGAAACCTAGGCTATAATGATAAAAAGGATTGAATTGACTCATCAAAATGAAATTTGTGGTTATTTTTTCACATTGTGATCAGTTTTGTTATAAAATGTACACAGAAACCCAAAAGCTACTCTTTGTAATTTAAAGCCTTCCGTTTTTGTGAATTCATAAATATTTTCCATATTAATACACATTATCATTATTTGACTTCATTTCTCATAATCTTAATTGCTTTATTTTTAAAGTTTAATAATATATTATTTGCTATGGAACTACCTTGAAAAGAAGGCAGTTTCATATTCAAAGATTAATCAACACTTTGTAACCTTTAGTTAGAAATATAACAGTGCCTCAATAGTCTTTGTAGTTAAGTCCTAACAGAATGTTAATAGTGCTTGATGTCTTTAGAATTACCTTGCTGCCAGAGACTAAGCTTACCAAGAAAGAAGGACCTGTCGTTATTTGCTTCTAATATGCTTTCTATTATTATTAATGTTAAGCAATAGGCAATATCCACTGTTTTTTACCGTACTTGCAAAAGCGTTAAAATCAAATATTAATACATTTGCTCTAACATATTGTGGGCTATTACTGTGATTTTTCAAGTGTTAAAAGTTTGATATCTGTCATCCTTTCTTGATAAGTATTAGAAAATAGTTTTATTTTTAAATCATAAATGTGAGATCTAAGACAGATTATGTAATATTTTTAATTATTGTAGAAACAGTGAGGATTTACTTATGTTTGTGCGGTGGTATTTCAACTTTGTTACAACTTTCCAAATGTTATTTCTGAATAAATACTTTTGCAATGGAAGTTTTAAAAATATAACGTAAATATGGAGAAATAACAGCATATTAAGATATTTGGTGATGTAGTATTAAAAAGGTCTGAAAATAAATACTTACTGTTAAAATGTTAAACTCTGCTGCTTTTACCAATTTTCATATTACATACCTATGTATAATCTGATAGATATTTCTTGTAGTGTGTATCTGCTGTATGGATAAGATGCTAGCTTTTAGAGTATGCATTGAGTTATATATAGTACCTTATCATCCTATCCCAAATTAAGATTTCATGTTGTATTGGAAATTTAAAAATTAAGTTTGAACAGTTAATCTGTTTTGTTTTTAAGAGCATATAATATGAAACTTTAAATTAGTATAAATGAGTTATTGTTTAAATGTTTTTATTTTTAAAAATGATTTCAGGAATTTTCTACTGACTCTAAACATCAAAATATAGTGTTAGCACATACCATTTTTAAGCCATTTGAAAGGTTTTGCTTGTATAATTTTTTTCTTTCCCTTTATGAAACTTGATGAACAGATAGAAGATGTATGCGGTGGAGATGGCTTCTCTTTGCAGATTTTAAACTTCTTAGTGATATTAGAAATTTTTAAGCAGAGAAGAAATTATTTTTAGCTCTAAAAAAATCATGACCTTTTATACTCTGATTTATTATATCAGTTATTTTTTCTTAGAAATCATTTTGTAGGATACACTTTCTGTACTTGTGACAGATGGGTTGATTTCCAAAGTTTCCTGGTTTGGACACTTTTATTAATTACAAAAAACTGGGTAATTTAGCCAAAATGGAGAGACATCTTTTTAGTATATATAATTCTGATACTAATTCTTGAAAATTACTCTAACTCTTACTTATTTCTTTCTCAGGATATCATGAGGATGCTAAGATAAGCCAAAGATGAAATATTAAAAAATTTAAAACACCACATATTAAAGCTATTCATTGCTTTATGTGCTCTAATGTCATGTTAATTATTTCATATGTTGATGTGTACATGCTTCTGAAGTGTGTGCAGGCATTCAACCTCTAGCTTTGTTCTTTGCAGTGTACCTGAAATGTGCATTTACCCCAATTGAACTGCTCACCCCGTCATGTGGTCCATATCTGTGTAACGAGAGATACATAGATGTGTATGGCTACTGTATATTCATTAGCAAGCGGAATGTTCATTACTAATATAAATTAGGAAATATGGTGTGTTTGATATCCCAGTAACTATTATTCATAGCAGAGTGTTAACTTTAAATGATTTTTCACATGTTATAGTACTGCCAAATCTGTCGAAAGGGAGATAATGAAGAACTACTCCTCCTTTGTGATGGCTGTGACAAAGGCTGTCATACTTACTGCCATAGACCCAAGATTACAACTATTCCAGATGGGGACTGGTTTTGTCCAGCTTGTATTGCTAAGGTAAGACTGATCTAAAATTGAAATTTTTAATTGCCAGATCAAAATACAGAGTTTTATAGGGATTTTTTTGAGATATAATTCATACACCATAAAATTCACCATTTTAAAGGGTAAAGTTCAGTGATTTTTAATAGAGAAACAAAGTTATATAGCCATGACCAATATTCAGTTCCAGAACATTTTCATGACCCCTAAAAAGTACCCTTGTACTCATTAATAGTCACTTCCACTTCCCCTCTCGCCTCAGATTTTGGCAACCATTAGTCTGTTTTCCATCTACATGATTTGCCTATTATGGTTTATTATACATAAATTTAATCAACAACATGTAACCTTTTTTATCTGACCTCTTTCCCTCAGCACAGTTTTTTCTAGCATATATCATACTTAGTGAGCTAGACTAATGGAATACTGCTGATAAAGTCTATACTACCAAAGATGGATTAACAGAATAGCAACTTTAGATGTTAAGAATTCTTTAGATTTTTAAAGTTTTAAAATTTTTTTAATCTTATATTTTGGACAATTCTTAGATCTCTCTTGAAAATGGTAAAATTATCAATCTTCTAGATAGAGATACTATTCTTTTTGTCCAGATTTTCACAATTTAAAAGAATATAAAATAATTGAAAGTCTATGGACAATTATTCTCTTATACCTCATATATATTTTTAAATTCAAGGCAAGTGGTCAAACTCTAAAAATCAAAAAGCTTCATGTCAAAGGAAAAAAGACTAATGATTCAAAGAAAGGCAAGAAAGTAACTTTAACAGGAGATACTGAAGATGAAGACTCTGCATCTACAAGTAGTTCACTAAAAAGAGGAAACAAAGACCTGAAAAAAAGGAAAATGGAGGACAACACTTCAATTAGCTTGTCCAAACAGGAAAGTTTTACTTCTGTTAAGAAACCTAAGAGAGATGACTCCAAGGATCTAGCTCTTTGCAGGTATCATTTCAGTTTTCACGTATTTCATATTTATGACATCTATTAGAAAACTGCATATTAAAGGTGAATTTTATTTAGGAAAATGTAAATTCTGTTGTATAAGTAAATATATTCATTTATCTCTTTTAATAAGTTAATTTTCTTGAGCTTTTATTGGAGAGATTTTTCAAGCTGATTTTTTAATAAAAATAGATATTCTAAAGCCTAGGTATTGATTTTAAACATTATTTCCTTTAGTATGATCCTTACTGAAATGGAAACTCATGAGGATGCATGGCCTTTTCTACTTCCTGTAAACTTGAAACTTGTTCCTGGTTATAAGAAAGTTATTAAGAAGCCTATGGATTTTTCTACAATTAGAGAAAAATTAAGTAGTGGACAGTAAGTAAATCATTTCAGTTCAATGTTTTTTTAAATGTTTGATATGTGCTGGCTACTGTTGTAGTGAGCAAAAAATGCGTTAATTAATAACAAAGACGTAGACACTGCCTTTGTGGAGAGAGGGAGGGATAGAGAGATCCTGCAAGGAACACATGAGGTTAGGATAGTGTGGCATGGAAGATGGGTCAATAACAATTGAAATTTAGTAGTATAAAGCTTTTTTTTGAAATTCTAAGGACACCAAATTCAGCTTGGGAGATATGGAAAAATATCAGAAAAGTCTCCCAAAGTAAGTAACATGTAAACAGAAACTTATATTGCATATCAGTGGAATATTGACACTATCATGAGGATTTAACAAAAGTTGACTCGAATATTTTCAGATTACTACAATGTAAAGAAAAAAATTCATTGGAAATTTTAATATTAAAAGCCCAGTATGAGTTATCAGAGATACTAAAATGCATTTATTAAATGTAGAAGAAAGCTATTCTTTGTTCTTCTTTATTCTAAAGAGTAAAGTGACTTCCTGGCCACAATTAATGATCTTTGTTAGACCAACTCAGACCTGACAGAGAGGAGTGCTTTTAATTATATCGTAGAATTTTATTGGTTTCTAGACATTGGCCCAGTTTGGAGTCATAAGAATGAGTCTGTTTGCTTAAAAAGCCCACACAAAGGCATTCCACATGTGCGTGGCCAGATGCTGTGACGCTGTACTTTTCTCCATTCTCCCCTGATTTCTTTGTGCTCATCACTTCAAGGCAGTCACAGAAAATATGGAGAAACAAGGAACTTTACATTGAGAGGTTAACTACAAAGCACATTTAATTACGCTCTTGTTGTTATTTTTATCATCATTACATACTTTATCGTATAGTTCTCCCTGAACAGTCTTTTGGTGAAAATTTTTGTGCTCCATAATTTGCATTCAGTTTAGAAGAGTTGAGTAAAACTTAGCTCACAATGCCCTGTGTCCCTGTTTCACATATCAAATGATTTAATAGATTGGTAAAACGACTAATTTATTTCCTTAGAGACTGCAAGTCACTCTTGGAAAAGATTCTTTTTTTTTAAATCACAGAGAGGAGTGGCCTACATTCAGAAGACAGTTAAAACTATTGGTTCTAATGTGAACCAAGCAAAACCTACTGACGAGATATGAAGTAGTTCTTTTGCATGTCTGTCTATCAAAATAATCAGATGTTTGGGGGAAGGAGCTAACACAATAACACAATGGACTTTGTCATCAAAATGGCTAAGAAAAAGATCACCCAGGAAGACTTTATCAGTGTTTAAATTAGCTCTTGACTTTAATTTTCATGATTCTCCAATACGTGGATAGCGGATGAGCTTAAACTTTAAAATCTTCAAGACAGACAGACTTAGAATTCAAATGCAAATTTCCCAAAGAACTACAAAATTGGAACTCCCTTTTGAGATGAGTCCTGGTACATGGAAGAGTCACAGTGAAGGCAGACAGCCAAAGGGAAGCAGTTCTTTATAGCCCTGTTTTTGATGCCAACTGAATGAGAAGCAACATTTAGTGGATTCAGGCTCCTATAACTCTTGAGAGTTCTTTTTTTATTGTTTTTTTTTATTAAACCCAACCTAATAAGTTGGAACTAAAATTCATAAAAAGTGTTTCAAATTTTTATACTATAAATTTATAAAACAGAAGGAAGGAACTGCCTACTATAATTAGTCTTACTGCATTCCATCAACTGTCCCATCCTTCTGTGAAGGCACAGATGTGGGTATTATACTTATTTCACCTAGAATCTCACCTAAAATTCTCCCCTAGATGCTAGTCTACCTAAGCGTTAATCATTAATCTTTTCTTGTAGAAAGGAACAATCTAAAGAGAGAAGTAATTTTCACAGTAACTTTAAGATATTTTATAAAAATTATTCTCTCAGATGATGTGTAATTCCATTTATCTGAAATATCCAGAATAGAGACAGTATGGTGATCGCTCAGAGGCTAGAGGACAAGGAGGAATGGAGAATAACTTACATCATGGATACAGGTTTCCTCTGAGGGTAATGACAATGTTTTGGTTAGCTAGAAGTGATGGCAAATACAATGTTGTGAATGCTACTGACCTTAAAATGGTTAATTTTGGGGTAGGGTGAGGGTGGAGGAAAAATGGTTGGTTTTATGTTATGTGAGTTTCCCCATAATAAATAATAACAATTCCCAGGACAGGAATATGGATGAGGTTACATAAAGCCTTACTTAACTCTTTAGCTCATTACAGATACAGAAATTTTACTTCTTTTGTTATTGTTCATATTAGAAGAAGGAAGTGAGAGACTGCACAAGGTATTCCATTAAAGAAATAGTTTTTACCGGGTCTCAGAATGTCAGTGCATGCTTCACAGATATATTTTTCTTATTTGTATTCTCTTTTTTAATTAGTTTTTTTAATTTTTTACATCATTGTTCATTTTTAAACAATATTTGCTTCCCCCCACCCCCTCAGGTGTAGTCCCCATAGAGTTTCCTTCACCAATGCACCCATGCACCATCACCTCAGTCCCCTGAGCTCCTCCCTCCCTCCCTCCCTTGATCCTGCTCCCTCCTCCTCCCCTGCAGGATGTCTCTGATTTATAATTGTCTGCTTTTGCTTTGTTGTGTTTTGTACTGTTATTATTTTTTTACACTGATGTCTTAATTGGGTTTCTCTATATTCCTGTTTTAAGTGAAACCATCCAATATTTTTCTTTTTCCTTCTGGTTTATTTCACTGAGCATAATTCCTTCTAGCTTCATCCACATTGCTGTGAATGGCATGAGTTTATCTTTTTCGATTGCTGAATAAAATTCCACTGTGTATATATACCACATCTTCTTGATCCAGTCATCTGTTTTGGGGCATTTAGGTTGTTTCCACGTTTTATCTATTGTAAATAGTGCTTCAATAAACATGGGGGTACAGGTGGTCTTTTGAATTAATGTTTTTGTGTCCTTTGAGTAGATCCCTAGGAGTGGGATTGCCAGGCATGTGGTAGCTCCATTTTTAGTAGACTGAGGAACCTCCACACAGCTTTCCATAGTGGTTGGACCAGTTTGCACTCCCACCAGCAATGCTGAAGAGTTCCTTTTTCACCACATCCTCGCCAACATATGTTGTTGCTTGTTTTTTTGATATGTGCCATTCTTACTAGTATAAGGTGGTATCTCAATGTGGTTTTGATTTGCATTTCCCTGATTATAATGGATGTTTCATATGCCTGTTTGCCATTTGCATTTCCTCTTTGGAGAAATGTCCTTTAAGTTCTTCTGCCCATTTCTTGACTGGATTGTTTATTTTGTTTTTGTTGAGTCATGTGAGTTCTTTGCATATGTTTGTGATCAGTTCCTTATCAGCTGAATGGAGTGCAAAGATTTTTTCCCAATCAGGCTTCACAGATAATTCTTTTTTTTTTTTTTAATATATGATTATTTATTTATACAAGCACTGGGTACAGTCAGAAGCACAGGAGGGTGAGAGAATTCACCAGAGCCAGAGGGGAGAGCAGAGCAGGCTGGCTGACGAAATACACTGCTGAGGGGAGCAGCGGGCGGCAGGAGATGTCTGTGCACCATGTGGGACCCTCACCCATCAGCCGGGGATCAAACCGGCACTGCAGAGGCTGCGGGCAGCTTCCCAGCCCAGTGCTCAACCGCTGCGCCAGCGGGGAGGCCCCACAGATATTTCTTTTTTTTTTTTTTTACTGTATACAAACTTCCTTTATTTTTTTTTTTATATTTATTTATTTATTTTTTTTAAATATTAAATTTTATTTTTATATTCCCCCATACAATTGCAAACGCCCAATTCTGACCCCAATCCTTTCCCCCCCGCCCCCAAAAAGTGTCTCTGGTTCATAGTTTTTTGTTGACTTTGATTTTCACTTTCTTATATTCATTTTCCTGGTCCCTTATTTAAGTTTTCTAGATTCCTGCTATGAGTGAGACCATCCGGTATTTTTCTTTTTCTTTTTGGCTTATTTCACTGAGCATGATCCCTTCCAGTGCCATCCATGTTGCTGCAAATTGCATGTGTTTATCTTTTTTGAATGCTGAGTAATATTCCATGGTATATATGTACCATATCTTCTTGATCCAGTCATCTATTTTTGGGCATTTGGGTTGTTTCCAAAGCTTAGCTATTGTAAACAGTGCTGCTATAAACATAGGAGTGCAGGTGCTCTTTGGAATTGATGTTTCTGTGTCCTTTGGGTAAATACCTAGGAGTGGAATTGCTGGATCATATGGAAGCTCTATGTTTAGTAGGTCCAGAAATCTCCACACAGCTCTCCATAGTGGTTGGACCAGTTTGCACTCCCACCAACAGTGCACAAGAGTTCCTTTTTCTCCACATCCTCGCCAACATTTGTTGTTGCTAGTTTTTTTAATATGTGCCATTCTCACTGGTGTGAGATGGTATCTCATGGTAGTTTTGATTTGCATTTCCCTGATTACAAGTGATGTTGAACATTTTTTCATATGTCCCCACAGATATTTCTAATGAGTGAATTATTTTAGTTTACAATTTGGAAGTTAGAATCACTTAATTTGAATTTCCAAAGCCCTCTTTCAAAATGTATGATTTGACTTGAAACAAACCCATTCCTCGATTACCAGTTAAATTTAGGCAGATTCATTCATCTTCCTGTTCTTTTCTCTGTGTTCTTATAGAAAATGAGAGACTATAAAGGACTGTAGTCAAGTGCTTCTTATTGAAAAGCAGTTCCTCATAATGTTATTTCTATTATAGTATGTGCTTTCTTGGCTTGTTTTGGATCATCATACGCCAATGCTTCAGCAAAAGAGCATATGTGAAGAGAGAAGAGAAATGGGAGATGAGGCAGATTTGGGAGAAGAGAAATGGGAAATGAGATAAAGAAGCAGATCCTGGGATGTATGTAATAGCTACAGGGCAGGGATAATGTTTATTGTGCAGAGGACGCATTTACATTATTTGTACTGCAACTAAATATCTTTGAATTTGGATAGTGGGGTACTACAGGTGATACAGTTGGTCAGAGGAGTTAAATAAAGATATAGTTTTTTTAAAGAGTTATTTATTTATGCATATAAGAGCTGGGGTACATGGGCCTCCCCAGTGGCGCAGCGGTTGAGCTGCGAAGCTGCCCGCAGCCTCTTCGGTGCCGGTTCGATCCCCGGCTGCTCCCTGGCCACCGGAGGAGGGTCCCACATGGCGCGCAGACCTCTCCTGCTGCCCGCTGCTCCCCTCAGCAGTGTACTTCGGTCCTTCTGCCTGCTCTGCTCCCCGCTCTGGCTCTGGTGAATTCTCTCACCCTCCCGCGCTTCTGACTGTACCCAGTGCATGTATAAATAAAAAAACAAAACAAAACAAACAAACAAATAAATAAATAAAAATACATGCCTCTAAAAAAATATATATTAAAAAAAAAAGAGCTGGGGTACAGGCCAGAGATGCAAGGGGTGAGAGGATTCACCAGAGACAGAGTGGGGAACAGAACACGCAGACTAACTGAAACACACTGCTGAGGGGAGCAGCGGACGAGACAGGAGAGGTCTGCTGTGCCATTTGGATATCTCCCTAGCCGGGAATTGAACTCGTGCTGCAGAGGCTGCGGATTGCTTCATAGTGCGGTGCTTAACCCCTTGCGCCACCAGGGAGGCCCTGAAAGATATAGTTATGTGAGATGAGTCCTCTCACTGAGTTATGGTCCAGATTGAACAGGAAATGAGATGTAGGAAAAATGCTAGTTAATTAAACTATACCTGACCTTCAGAGAAATCCATTTTTCCGTTTAACTTGTCTTTTAATTCTATATAGTTCAGAATAAATGCAATTGTTTTAATGTTCCACTTTTAAGAGGTTATGTTTTATATAAGCTTAAATGCAGTTATCCTCATCTTTTCCTGTTCAGTTTTACTCTTTATTTTACCTTCTATTACTTCTTCATTTGTGTTTTGTTTTGTTTTTTAAGATTTATTTATTTATTTATACAAGCACTGGGTACAGTCAGAAGCGTGGGAGGGTGAGAGAATTCACCAGAGCCAGAGCGGGGAGCAGAGCAGGCAGAAGGACCGAAGCACACCGCTGAGGGGAGCAGCGGGCGGCAGGAGAGGTCCGCGCGCCATGCGGGACCCTCCTCCGGTGGCCGGGGAGCAGCCGGGGATCGAACCGGCGCCGCAGAGGCCCTGGGCAGCCCCGCAACCCAGCGCCCAACCGCTGCGCCACCAGGGAGGCCCTTCATTTGTGTTTATAAAACAAAACTGTCCCATAAAATAACTTTTAAATCATGTTGTGTTTTTGTTTGTTTGTTTGTTTTTCAGATATCCAAATCTTGAAACCTTTGCTCTAGATGTCAGACTTGTTTTTGACAACTGTGAAACATTTAATGAAGATGATTCTGATATAGGTAGAGCTGGCCACAGTATGAGGAAGTATTTTGAAAAAAAGTGGACAGATACTTTCAAAGTGAGCTGAAATTATAATAATCTCCTTTTTACCCTTTAAAACAAGGACAAATGAGACCAGCAATGTGAACTGTATTTACACAAATGTGCAAGGCACATGCATAGTGACTTTTTTTTCCTTAAAATATCACAAAGTATCAGAAGAATGATACCATTTTTAAAGGCTTCACTCCTACAACAACCAAGGCCCTTGGTTATTGGTTTGTGTGATTTATCAGCTAATTTAGGTAGAACAGGGAAGCACACCCAAAGAATTTTCAAAGGAAAGGGTGTTATAGTGCAATAGCAATTAAAATATATCAAATCGCACTGAATATTCAACACCAGAGCTCTAACGTGGGAAACGGTTCTCCTTTCCCTCTCAATAAATATATATTTTTCATTTTTTTACTTTGTAGTTTATTTTTTAGTGAATGTATTTAATTTTATGAATTATTTATGATTAAACCACATCCAGAATCTTCGTTTTCTGTGAAAAGGAAGAACTAGAAAATTGCTTTAAATCTTGAAAATACAACAAGGAATGTTTTAAAATATAAAACAAAGCCAAGTTAAACTGTTTACACTGATGTGCTATAAAAGCACCAAAAATAAACTTTACTGTAGAGTTTCAAGTACATTTATATATATATATCTATATATATATATGTTGCTGCATCACTTGTGTAGTTAAATGTATTTCAAAAACAGTGAAGAAAAATTGACTTGTATATACTGTTCATTATTGTTTATATTAAGTCTTGTTTTAAATATGTATTATGTGTATATATTGTTTGCAGACATTATTGTTTATGCCTTAGAAGGACTGTAGCATTTTATTTTAGTCTGAAGGTAATTATAGCTATACAGCTTGTACAGTAATTATCCTCTACCAACACTGTGGCGTTTCCTTGATCTTGGTAGTGCCTGCCTTTGAAACAGGGTGTAGGGGATATTAGTTTTCCATTTTTCTATTTTGTTATATAATTTTAAGCCACCAGGGCCTAAATTAAAGTATAATCATTTGTATCCATGTGGAATAAAATTGTGACATTTTCCTACGCACACAGTATTTTTTCATAGAAACATTTCCCTCCCATTTGCCTTGTCTCAGAAATAAATTTAAAAGACATTTGTAACCACTGTGTTTTATCTACTGTGTGTTGTGGTGGCCCGTTGGAGGCAAATAGATCAGAATTTTTTTTGTACCTATGTAAGAGTACTTGAAGTTTTATTTAAAATAAAATGTTGTGGAAAAGGTAGCATTCTTTTTTTTAGGAGTGTTATTTTTCACTACTATGTGTGGCACGGATACAATAAAAGACTTTTACAAACTAGTATTTTAGTTTTTCTTAATCAACTTGAAAATATATTCTTTTCAAAAAACAGTTAAATTTGATTTTTACAGAATTATAAAGAGCAGGAGAGTGTGGTTCAACAAACATTGGGCTGAATACAGAAGGGTGGTTTAAAGTCAAGTGATGTGACTTCCATGAACTTCTGACTGTTTTATTGGTTATCTCACATGTTCAATATGAAAATATTAGAATACATTTTTAAGGTCTTGTTCTGAAATGAGAAATGTCTCTGTTGGAAGATATAAAACCCAGGTATCAATTAAAGAAAATGATCATTGAATTCTTGTAAGTGAAGAGACACAAATGAAGGCATTCATGAAATATAGTTTGATGCCTTGCTAAACAAAAGAAGCACATTCCTGCCTTCATGAAGCTTGCAGCCTAGTGGGGAGGTGGTCCTTAGACACTCCTGCTTTGAATAATGAAGGGAGAATAGAAAAGTCATGAAGAATGTTTTTCTAACTTTAAAATGCTTTGAAGCCACAGAGTATTTCGAAAATTTTCTAAATTATTTGTTAAGACTGAAAATCAGCTGTTATTATATAAATATGTCAGTTTCTGTTAATCAAAATATTGCAGTGATGCCTTAAGGGGTTGGTGCTTAATCAAAAATGCCATGTGGAGCAGGAAACAAGGTGCTGCTGTGAATGAAGTGAGTGGTTTTGGTGTTTATAGACCTACCAGATGCTCCATGGGGAGTCTTTTTCATGGGAGTTTTATGCCTTAGGGATGATACACACTTGTGTTCGTTTGTATTAGATGGTGTATAAGTGGCTTGGTAATAACATATATGGTGTCTGAAGGGCAAATGAGAAAATACTTAAAACACACACAGAACAAATTTTCAAGAGTGATAATTTTCTTTTAAAAATAAATATGTTGCTGAAAAAAGGAATGTTTAGTAAATATTGGCTACACTGGACTCATGTCCTCATTGCTGTTATTAAGCAGAAATAGTTGTCATGAGTCTCTCAATTGGTAACAATTGTTAAGATTTATCTCTGATCTGTTGTCATATGTAAAACCAGTGTTATTGCTCTCAGATATTTAAAAAAAATCCTATCTGTCACAAAATTACAAGTACACACAGCGTAAGTTCATTAACATTAGGCTTTACCCTAACCTTTTCCATTTTTGTGCTGAATGCTCTGTAAATTACAAAAAACTAGCCTGTTCTCTGTTTAGATTTAGATTATGATTCAAATAGTGACCCACTACAGATAACTTACCAAATAATCCACTACTATTAAGCCCAGGATATAAATATCAATTTAAAGCAACATATAGAGTAAATTAATATTTTAGTTATTAACCATAGTAAAAATGTATCTATGTGTACACTTTTATCTCAAAAGAACTAAATGACCATAAATGCAAGATGATCTCTTTTTCTTATTTAAACCCAAAATGAAATTTGGTAAAAGCACTAATCTTCATCAAATTACCAGGAATCTAAACTGTCTTTGGAATTTTAATAGAGCCCTGCTGTGTTCCTTCTCTTTTCCACCCCTTCAACCCCCCATATCTTTTCAAGACATTTAAAGTCCTGCTCATTTAGCTTTCCATTAAATACATTCTTATCAAAGAAATCTGTCATCAATCATTTACTCCTTATTATAAGTTTTATTCATGGGCTAACCTCCCTCGAGGTTATTTGCACCTTAAACATCTCCATTTGAGAAATGAAAGTTTATGTTCTTTTTAATTTAAATTTTATTTTTATATTCCCCATACAATTACAACCCCCTTATTTTGACCCCAATCCCTCCTTCCCCCTCCCCCCATAGAGTGTCTCTGGTTCGTAGTTGTTTATTGATTTTGATATGTTCTAACTATAAGAAAGAAAGTTTATGTTCTGTTAAAAGAATTTCATCCCAACAAGGAAATAAGGGAGGTACTTTAAGAGAATCAAATCTTGTTCCACGAGAGTATGAGTCGTAAAAAATACAGCACAGGGAAACTAATAGAACCTCATTTACTAGGAGTTTTGCCTGCAATACAATTTCTTTTGCCTGCTTGGCCACATTACTATTCTGCCCTAAAAGGCTTTTTAAATCTCAACTGCATACAATTGAAGTAACTCCTCAATTTGTGGCACACAGCATAACTCTTGTAAAATCTTTTTTGTTTCACTTTTTACTTCTTCAGTTCCTCTTCGACTCCCTTTTCCCTATATACAACCACTTTTATTGTCTTTTCAGTCAAACTCTCATATATTTAGCAAAATATACATCTTTATAGGTATGTGTATAGTGTGTGTATACATATATATAGTGTTTTAAACCTGTATCAGTTGCATTATGCTATAAATCTTTTTTCTATTTCTTTTTCTTTTGAGTTGAGAAAATATGTAAATCTAGTTCATTATTTTAGACTGCTGCAAGGTATTCCATCACAGACATGTACATTTCATGTTCAGATTTCTCTAGAAATAAGGTGCCTGCGTCTGCTTGTCACTGCTGATAAAACTACAGTGAGTGTTTTCATGCATATGTTCTCTGAACCCATGTGTAGAAGCCAGGTCCAAATGACCTTCACCTTCTGTAATTCATGCCCTGGATGTCTCATCATTTTCCATATTGCTAGCCTGTGTGACCAGCATAATATGGTAGAATGATGGTATGATTTCCTACACAAAGTCATAAAATACTACTTTCACCTTGTTCTTTTGGATCACTTGTTCTGGGTTAAGCTCCTGTGTTGTGAGGACACTAGTAGCCCTATGGTACACCAATAGCACCAACTTGCCAGCCATTTGACTGTGGCATCTTAGAAGTGGATCCTTCATACCGAGTTAAATATTCACATGACTGGAGCTGCAGGCAATATCTGGACTGCAACTTCAAGCAAGACCCTGTATCAGAACTACCCTGCTCAGCCACTCCTGAATGGACCTACAGAAACTATGAAATAATAAATGTTTATTATTGTTTTAAGTTACTTAATTTTTGAGTAATTTGTCACATAGAAATAGATAACCAATGTGCTGTGGTAAGAGTTTCTTTGTACACATGGGGGAATCCCCAAGTTGTTAGGCATGTGCACACTTAACTTTCCATGCTATTGATAAATCTCCAGATAACTGCACCAGTTAACATGTACAGCAGTGAAAAAGGATGCTTTCCGCATACCTCCCAGCCAATGTTTAGTATTTATTGAGGTTATTTTTCATCAACAATTTGTTATATATTTTGAATTTGAATACCATGTTTTGAAAAATATCAAGTTCTCTAATATTAGTGGCGTCAACTTTAATTCACTTTTTTGTAGTTTTGCTTGACATCTGCTTCGGAGATAGCAAAAACTGCATAGCTGATATGCACTGAATTTAATGTGTAAAACATAAACCAGAATATCAACTCCCAGAATAACTGGGAGAGGTTACTTCCCAGTTATTCAGGTAGCCTGTTTTAGGCTTCTAGTTTTCATGGAAGCTGGGGAAAAGACTGAATCACCTAAAAGGTATTGAGCATAGAGTGAACACAATGAGTATGAGATGTCCTTGGGAGTGAACCATCCCTTCTCCACAAGCTAGAACTCACATTACCCCCAAATTATGGGTTATTGCTGTTATGGGCCATATGTCTCGCCACTCCCACGGTAAGAAATTGTGTCACACATTTTGAAACATCCAGGATCTAACTTAATATCTGACATATTAAAAAAAAACTTTGCCAATAAGACTTCCAATCAAGGAAGATATTCAGTAGAATCAAGCACACTGTCTAAACACTGTGACAAAATTAGAGTTCTAAATGTATTTTGGATACCAGCTATGCAAGAATAGTTGATTTTCCAAAACAATTGCTTTGAAGAGGATAGCTCTTATTGTATATGTATGATGAACAAGAATTTATGAAAAGTGCAGTTATATTACATTATAATCATATTTTAAAGTTTGGAGTGCAGCTGTTTCCTGGGACTTGTTGAAGAGGCTCAGATTATGATCAAGGGTCTAATTAAGAGATTCCAGATGAATCCAATAGGTGGAAAAAAAAACACTATCTGCCACAAAGTGGAGCTTCTTTGTAATTCTCCAGACTGCTGCTGTTGATCTCTAACTTTGATCTCATTTCCTTTCAAAGGAAAAAGCATCTATCATGTAGTACAGTCATTAATGCCATAAAATTAAAGACTTCCAGCTTTCCATCTTCCCAGGCACATGGTAGAATTATATTTCTTATACCCCTGGCAGTTGAATGGAGTCATTTGACAACCTAATTCTGAACAAAGATCCCAATGAAAGTATCTGGTGTCTCTTGCTAGCTAAGCATTTAATTTCTCTCCTTTCCCTCTAGCACAGTAATTTATAATGTTCAAAATAACTCATGGTCTGTTAGCCTAGACCCCTGATTAGCTATAATGAACAGAATTCCCTACCAATTCACAATCGACATACCACATAAGCAAGAAACTTCTCTTAAGTTGCTGAGATATTGGCATTAGTTGTAACTGTACCATATGCTAGGCTGATACAGACTGTCAAACCATTGGATTAAGAGAGGGAAAAAGTAGACCTAGTATGGCTTAACTTCCTTAATATCCTATCACTTAAGCCGGGGTTGTAGAAAAGAATGAGAATTCACAATAGAGGAACGTATAAAAGAGCAAGGGGATCTTGGAAACCCTTATATAATAATCTGAATTGGAATAATCTGTAATGGTCAGAAAAGACTGCTAGTGTATTTTACCTGGGGTCCAAAGGTGAAACGCTGTTTTTGAGAAATGTCATGATGAAAACCACCAGGAAAAATGGAAAGACTGGAATACCTTTTTACCCACTGAAAGTTTGGGCAGCTGTGTCGATAATGTCTTGTGCTATATGGAGACTGAAAATGTGATCCACCTGGAGAAGTGGTAGGAGTGGCAGATTTTAATGGTGGAGGATTATAGGTGCTTTTGTGGCATGTGTGATGGAACATACACTGGGAGGATGTGTGTAAAGGCAGGACTGACACAGTGCAGGTTTTCTATGATCCCATGCAGACCGGGTAAAGGAGGAGTCCTGGAGCCCTCAGTGGCTTTTGCAGGCTTTATTGGGATTTACCAGGTACATGGCAGGCAGGGGTGCTGGGGGCCGGAAGCAAGTCTTCACTCTGTCTAGGCTCTCTGGCGTTCTCTGGTGGTTCTGCTTCTGCTTCTCTGCGTTTACTTCTCTGGGCTTCTCTTTCCGCTTCTGCTGGCGCCCCGGTGACGCCACCCTTAAAAAAGCACAGTCTCAGCCCAGGTGAATCCCATCTACCTATGCCCACACCCTATTCCAGGTGCCCGCCATCAGGCATGCACTCAGGACCGCAGGGATCCATCATCTATCCTGATGGCGGGAGGGCAGAAAAGCCTGACATTTTTTCCTTACCCTACAATGTGTGTGATCTTATACTTCTAAATTATATACAGTGATGTAAATCAATGATGCCTCAATAAAATGAAATTAGCTTCTGTATAGATCAACTAGTATTATTACATGGAGCAGAACAAACGATTGACAATAGATTAATTGCTGATCACAGTTATATAATTGAGTCAAAGAATACATAAAATATCCAAATCTTTAGTATTCTGAGTCAAAGTTCCAACAATTTTGAGACTGTCCTGTGAGATCATCACTTCACTCATGCGATCAAAGATCTCCATAAATTTTAACAGTGTTTCTCTAGTATACCGACAAGATATTTTAAATAATGTCTCTCAAATTGTAAACTCATAGACTGGAGATCAGTTATAATAGGGTTTCCCTCTCTGAAGTTGTCTTTTCCTGCAGGACAGGCAAAGCTGACCATATTGGCCTTGAGGTCACCCTGTTAAACTGTTAAACTTCTGGCAGGGGTTTCTTTTACATATTTTACTTAATAAGCAATTTTGCTCATCAAATTAGTGAAAATATAAAGGTTTTACTCAAGTTTTGTGAAGAATGTGGGAATGACAATCGCAGTCATACTTTGGCGTATCAACCATTCCACCTCGATGAAAAGCAATAGAGCAATATTTATTAATAACCTTTATACCCTTATGTCCATCAATCCACTTCTATTTTACAAAATCTTAAGTAACGTTTATAAATGTGAATCAAGATGTAGGTACAAAGTCATTTAATATTTATACAAAACTCTAAAATATTGAAACAGTCATCCAACAATAAGGAAATTTCAAATAAATTATATTATGGCTCCATGTAGATCACTAAGTAGAAAAAAATTAAGCTAATGAAGAAATTTTAGACATGAAAAACAGGATGCAAGTTTGTTTAAAAAGGTGGTTTGCAAGACTTTTTGTAAAATCATTGATATAAATGAAAGACCAAAAGTAGATGTTATCTAAATGGTTATGAGTTTTATGATTATTAGCATTTTTCTGTTTATATTTTGGATATTTTCTACAGAGTGCTATTATTTATTTAAACAAAAGTCTTTAGAAAAACCCCATTTTGGCGGTACTTAGGTAGGCAATCATGATGCACTCACCTATCAGTTTAAAGATCACGGGAATGTGTCAAAATCATGAAACTTTGAGGCCCCATTTTTCTTTAGCCCTTTTCATTTCAAGTCATTTTATCAACGCAATTTCATTTAAAATTTGAGTATTTTAAGTTACTACTCTTTAATAAATGACGTTTCCCCCTCAAGTTGATAATTTTGAAATGTTTCCTCATTAAATTCTAAATTTGAATTAAAAATAAAAAAGATGTCAGGATTAAAAATAAAAACTATCAGTGTCTTTGATTTTCACCTGAACTTATGTTGTAGGGTAAGGTAAAGAAGTATCAGGCTTTTCTGCCTTCACCTTTAGCATTGATGATGGATCCCTGTGGTCCTGAATGCATGCCTGATGGGGCACCAGGAATAGGGTGTGGGCATATGTAGATGGGATTCACCTGGGCTAAGACTGGGCTTATAAGGATAGCAGCATGGGATGCCAGCAGAGAGAAAGAGACCAGAAAGAGAACCAGCAGAGAAGCAGAGGCCATAAGAGACCCGTGGAGAGCCCAGGAAGAGCGAGGACTCACTGGGGGCTGGGAGGCCTGCCAGCCCTCGGCCCCCCAATACCCCAGCCTGCTGTGCACCTGGTAAATCACAATAAAAGGCTGAAAAGCCACCGAAGGCTCTAGGACTCTCTCTTGCAGGCGTCGGCTTGGGTCATAGAGATCCTGCACTGTGCTCATCCTGCGCTACACATGTCATGCACCTAATTAACGAGGGTTGAGATGTCTAGAAAATTTTTCGCCTGGACAAACTTTGCATCTCCAAACCGGCTGGCAGGACTTTTTAGTCAATTACACACAGAAAGCACGGTCTCTCCAAGAACCTTGAAGACACGTCGGGCTCAGGAGATTCCACTATATCCATTTGGACCTGTCCGTGTGCAGCGGGCACAGCAGGACTGGGCCTCAGGGGCATTTGGGAGACTGTACTACAAAGGTGGCGGCAGACGACACCACGTCGTGGGCTGCTGAGCACTACACTCAACAGTAAACACCAGCCAGTGAGGTTGAGCACTGAGACCAGAGAGCGGAGAAACAGCAGAATTGAAAAAGATTAAAAAACTTCACGCCGGGGCCTCCCTGGTGGCGCAAGGGGTTAAGCACCGCACTAAGAAGCAATCCGCAGCCTCTGCAGCACGAGTTCAATCCCCGGGCCGGCCAGGGAACAGCCCACAAGGCGAGCAGACCTCTCCTGTCTCGCCCGCTGCTCCCCATAGCAGTGTATTTCAGTAGATATGCCAGTTCTGCTTCCCACTCTGTCTCTGGTGAATCCTCTCACCCTCCCGCACATCTGGCTTGTACCCCAGTTCTTGTGTGAATAAATAAATTTAAAAAAAAAACTTCAAGCCAAGATAGACGGACAGTCGACACAACGGCTCAAGCACTCACTACACCTTCGCACCTCAACTTCCTCAACTGGGAACAGCCGCAACCAAAGTCCCCCCCGGAGCCTGAGCTCATCAGGGATTCCGGACCCGCCGGGATGCAGACTCCGCCCCACCAGAAGCGGGAGGTGCGCATGCGCCGGGCGGGAGCCGGCCCCCCGAGGGGCGCGTCCTGTTTCCTACGGTCCCGAGTCGCCAAGGCGCCAGCCCCGCCCACCGCACCTGCGCGTCACGTGACCCACGCCGCTGGCCGGACACCTGAGGGCGGATCCCGCGAGCCCGGGGCTCGGAGGTGAAATAGCTGCGCCCACGGGCTGGTGTAGCTCCAGCGGGGGCGGGTGGGGAGCGCGCCTGGCCTTAGCCCGCGGGGCGCCCCGGCTCGCGGTGGCCGAATCCTGTTTTTCGAAGTTGGCTTTAAGCGCGCGGCAGGGACCTTGACAGAACGGGAGCGAGGCACGGTTGTGAGACCTTAGCCCGGGAGCTGGGGGGCAGCAGTGGGAGGGTGGGGGCTCCTGGACTCGCGTGGAAACCCGATCTGGGCGCCCCCCCGGGCCCGGCGCCCCGGAAGGCCCAGCTTCCAGCTGGCCCGGAGTAGCGCGAGGCGTTGCGAACTTCCCTCGGGCAGCTCAGGCAGTGGAGGCTCGGCGGACCCTGAGTTGGCAGCCTGGGCCCTGCGTGCGGGGGCGTAAGTCACGGGCTTTTTGGGGGCGGCGCGGGGCGGGGGTTCTTGGCATTTTTCGGGTTTGCTTTGGATTGCATGGAGATGCTTGTGTTAACACTGGCGAGTTGGCCAGGGTTCGAAGGCTTGACAGCTGGGGGCTGAATGGGCGGCCACACCCTAAGGCAGGTAGGGATAGACTTCAGAGAGCTTTTCAAAACTGTTCAGCAGATTAGGACTGTCTGAGGCGACTGTACGGCCTCCAATCGTGAAGGATGCTGAGTGCCACATTAGTGTGCAAGCTAACGTTTGGAAAATTACCTGTGTGCATTTGCACAGTTGGGATTTGGGAGTTCTCCAGAAAGCACCACCTGATCTTGTTTTCAGTGCAATAACACAGGTGGTAATCTACCAGGATTTTTTCGTGGTTTTGTTTTAATGACTTGGAGTTTGCTTGGAAAAAAAAAAAGAAAAGGTTGAACTTTTGGGATAAAATGGCAATGGGAAAAGGCATGCACCATCCTATTGTTTACAGAGATTTCTGTAAAGATTGAAACAAGAAGTACAAATTTTACAGCCCCAGGTTGTAACTATTCCTTCAGGGCTGATGATTGCCTCTTTCTATGCCATTTTTCCACTATTGTATTTTAAAAAAATATCTAACTTTATGTTTGATTTTCTAATTGTATCCTGTTAAGTTCATATATAATATTTAAAGGCTAGAATTTAATGGCATTTTGAAAAAAATAGTTAACAAATACTTCTTTGTGGGCAGTAGATGCCTGACACTGTTTTACATGCTGTGGTTACAGAAATGATCAACATGGACAAGATCTCTACATCATTGGAGTTTACAAAGTTTGTTATTTGGGAGACAAATAGCATACATCCGATGCTGATAGTTAGAATTAAAATACGTGTGCTAGCTTGAGGGTGGCTACTTTAGATTAAGGAGGGCTTTCTGAAGAGTGACACTGAAATTGAGATCTGTATGAGAAAGAGGATCCCAAAAGCAGAGAAGAGAATTTCAGCATAAGAAAACCCCATTATGAATAGCTAAAAGACCAGAAACCATTGACCAGGGAAGCTGGGAAGAAAGGAAGAAGAGGGAAAATGGCAGAAGTTGAGCTTGCAAAAGTAGGCAGGCAAGAGCCAGACCATACAGGGTTTTGTAAGCCATGGTAAGGAATGTTTGTTCCCAGTGTACTCTGGCCTCATTTTTTGCCACTCTTTCGGTTTGGTTTCCTTCTATTAATTTTATGTTGATTCTCCACCGCAAATATTTTATATCATTTTATGGTTTATCATACAAAAGGACAAACCATTAATATGATAGCTTTCAACATTGCCAGTTAAATTTTGAATGAAACTTCTTGTTTTTATGAGGTAACCCCGCCGTTGGATCTTAAAGGCAGAACAATAGCCTTAGCTCCATCCTGTGGAAGAAGCAGCAATTTGTTAAAATAGTGGAAAATCTTTTTGGTTGGGATTATCAGATCTGGCATGAAGCTGTATTAAAAAATAACTAGTTAAGGGAAAGGCTTCAGTAAATAATCCAAAGTTTTGGTTGTTCAGTGTCAAATCAGTTTGAAGTTAATTGACCAGGTTCTTTTTCAGGATAGGGAACTTTAGTAGTGACTGTGATCATCATCAGGTATTATAGTCTCATATTTATTTGTCTTTATCCTTATCCCTGTATAATAGATTGTTCCTTACAAATATGAATTTAGGACCTTTAATTGAGCAAATTCTTAAATTGATTTTCACCCTTTTAAGGGGCTCGTGTTGTTTTTCTTTGGTTATTAGGATGAAGTAACCTTTATTTAAAAATTGCAGGGTATTTTACTTCATATAAAGAACATGGTAAAACTGATTCATACGATAGCGGATCATGGTGATGATGTCAACTGCTGTGCCTTCTCCTCTTCCCTCTTGGCAACTTGCTCCTTGGATAAAACAGTTCGTCTGTACTCTCTAAGTGACTTTAGTGAACTGCCGCACTCTCCATTGAAATTTCACACCTATACTGTCCACTGGTGCTGTTTCTCCCCTTCAGGACATATTTTGGCTTCATGTTCAACAGATGGTACCACAGTTCTGTGGAATCCTCAAAATGGACAGATGTTGGCAGTGATGGAACAGCCCAGTGGCAGCCCCGTGAGGGTTTGCCGGTTTTCCCCAGACTCCACTTGTTTGGTATCAGGGGCAGCTGATGGAACTGTTGTTTTGTGGAATGCACAGTCATACAAGTTATATAGGTATGAATATTTAAATGTTTTTTTCCATTTTTAATCCTACTAAGAGGTTTGTTGGAAAATTACAAAGCAGAATATTTTGATGACGTTAAGAAGCAATCACAGGGAAAAGTCTTTTGATCTCTCTTCTGAAGGTCAGAAAAACAGACATTTAATGTAATTCTTGTAGATTTTCTTGACAGCGTTTTAAATTTCCAGTCTTTTGTAAAATAAAGGTTAACTTTGTTAGATTTTAATGGATTTTTACTGTAGGAGTCAGGCAAAGAAAAATCTTTTGAGTAAGATCCATTATTTTTAGATTTTATTTTTGTCATTTGTGGCTCAGATGTTCTCAGTAATTAAGTAATGTTAGGTCAGTGTTACTTAAGGAAGAGCTACTTACTGCTCCAGAGTTTTGCTGGGTGAATGAACAACAGAGCCCCAAAGAAAAAAACCTTGTGATTAGTGTGGTGGTGTTACCATTTCTAAAAAGAATTATGCTAAAAACTCCTTTTTGATTCAAAAAAATCAATTAATTTATACTGGTATTGTTCTCTTGCAACTTACCAACATGAAAACCATGTACTATTATGAATTTATATTGTGGTAAGATATATAGTTACAAAATTTACCTTTAAAATTATCTAAGTGTACAGTATAGTGACATTGAGTACATTAAAACTCATAAAACTTAAATGTTACCAATTAAAATAGCCTAATGTATCTTCTCCTCCCCCCAACATTTAGAGCACAACTACCAGCTGGGGTAAACAACTGTTGCTCATTTGGGTTTAGATCACTGGGTTGAAGAAGGTGCTAAGTTTTAAATGGTGTTACACAGTTTAAAGAAAAAGCACAAAATGAAATGTCTAAGTTATTTTATATGAGTGAAATACATATGTCAGTAAGAAATCTTTACTTTCACTTCTAGGTGGTGAATTTCCCACTATTGTGACTTCCTTAATTATGTAATTAACATTATAAAATGAGACCTCGATATAGGTTTAAATGCTGGATGGGACAGTGCAGTAATTGTTGGATTTTTACCAGTTTAGTTTCTCCTAGTTGAGAAAATATATTATCAGCACAGTGCCTCCTTGCTTCCCAAAATAATTTTAACTTGATAATAACTTTTTCCACAACATTTTCCTTTTTTAAGGAATTTATATTTGAAGATGAAATATCTAACTGCTGTTTCTAAATGATTTTAAGACATATTTTCAATAAAAAGTCTCATCTTTAAAAAAATGATTAGTAGATTTTGTTGGTTGTCATTGCTTTATTTTAGTTCTGTAGGTTTTAATGTGTTTAATACTGACTTGCTGTATGGAAAAATATGATGTGTGGTGTAGCCTTATAGTTTAGAATTCAACACACTAGTTAAGATAACCTTTAAATCTCATTTCTAGAAAGCATATCTCTGCCTATGATCTAAAAATGATATTTCTATACCCATCATTTACTCTTAAGTCCTATAAAGCCATTTGTATACTTTTTTATTGTATCAGGTTGCTGTTAGAGATTGTAATATAAAGTAAAAGATGTTCTGAAATGAAAACCTTTTTTTTTTTTTTTTTTTTTTTTTTTTTGCTTTTATCTCAGATGTGGTAGTGTTAAGGATGGTTCCTTGGTGGCCTGTGCATTTTCCCCTGATGGAAACTTCTTTGTCACTGGTTCCTCATGTGGAGATTTAACAGTGTGGGATGATAAAATGAGATGTCTGCATAGTGAAAAAGGACATGATCTTGGAATCACCTGCTGCGATATATCTTCACGGCCTGTTTCTGGTTAGTTATTTTACTTTTTGAAGTACTACTGAGTTCTATTTGTAATTTGTATATGATATTTAGTTCTTTCATTTATTTCCATTTGGTTATTAATATTAGGAGCCCTTCTAATTCATTCTTTTTAAGGAATCATCCTCTATCTCTTTTGATCAAAATTAAATCACAAAAAATAGGGGAAATTAGTGGTTTTTACTATATAGATAACTCAGTACAGTAGATCTGGATTCCTTGAATATGGTAATTTAGGTAATTTAACTTAAATTGTTTTACTGTGATTTTTTAAAATACTGTGATTTTAAAATACATTATATTTTAAATAGATTGTTCAAATAGAAGTGTGAATTAAGGTTTAAAGACACTGTATTTTCTATTTACTATTTAGTCTTCCAATAGCTAAATTTGTAAGCTATTTAAAAACACAATTTTTAGAAAAAGAACTAAAACTCCTGAATATAGATCATTGTTTTGTTTTGGTTTTTTTTTTTTTTTTTTTGGTGGGACCCTCACTGGTGGCAGGGAAACGAACCAGCGCTGCAGAGGCTGCGGGCAGCCTCTCAGCCCAGAGCTCAACCGCTGTGCCACCTGGGGAGGCCACTAGATCATTGTTTTTTTTTGTGTGTGTGTTTTTTTTTTAAGATTTATTTATTTATACAAGCACTGGGTACAGTCAGAAGCGTGGGAGGGTGAGAGAATTCACCAGAGCGGGGAGCAGAGCAGGCAGAAGGACGGAAGTACACTGCTGAGGGGAGCAGCGGGCGGCAGGAGAGGTCTGCGTGCCATGTGGGACCCTCACCAGGTGGCCGGGGATCGAACCGGCGCTGCAGAGGCTGCGGGCAGCTTCGCAACCTAGTGCTCAACCGCTGCGCCACTGGGGAGGCCCTAGATCATTGTTTTTAAATAGATTCAGTAAATTGGGAAGTTTCCTTCGTCTGTGCTAGGGTGGGGGTTCTGATTTTGCCCCATTAGTCTTGTTGCCCTGTAGCATTATAATGTGGGATATAGATGGAGACTGAAAAATTTCTAGTAAGTGAAATTTTAAGAATACATCTTATATATTTGAATGTATTTTAATGAAGTATATAAATGTTATTTAAAATATTTTAAGAGTGTTTTTTTATTATGTTTTGGCACTGAATCTTCTGAAATCTGGTGTATAAATTGTCATATCTCAATTCAGACTAACCACATTGCAGGCATTCAAAAGGCACATGTAAAATAATCGCTGTCTTAATTGGACAGCTCAGGTGGAGGCAGTCTAGGTAGGATGGTGTTGGCACACATCTGTTTCAAACCTATCAATTGCTTGTTAAAATAAGAACAAGGGAAAATAAAATACCAAGTCCAAAACAAATGCCTATAAACCATGTTTTTGTTTCCCTGCCACAATCCAAACCACACCTGCGCTTGTGCATTTTCTTGCTACAGTGGCCTCCTTTCATTCCTTGAATGTTTGTAAGATTTATCCAAGGATTTTACATGTGGACCCTTTACCTGGTTCACTAGTAGTCATCCTTTAGATTTCAGATAAGCCTTTCCTGCTCTTAACCCTTGCACTTGTTCTAAAGCATTTTGATGAAATCTTTTTTGCATATTTTCTTTTAAAGTACTTAGCTAAGAATCAGTTTTTAAATTATATATTAATGTGGATTTACATATTTGTTTTTATATTACATGTAAATTATATATTCATTTGCTTAATAATGTTTTTCCTATTAGATTTTAAAATCTTATTAGGTTAGGGCCTGGGTATGCTTTATTCAAGGAGAATGGTACATAGTCCTTGAAATGCAAATTGATGAGTAATATTTCCTTTAGTGATCTGCTGAATTTTTTTTAAAGATTTATTTATTTATGTATACAAGAACTGGGGTATAGGCCAGAGGTGAGGGGGGTGAGAGGATTCACCAGAGACAGAGCGGGGAAAAGAACAGGCAGATTGACTGAAATACACTGCTGAGGGGAGCAGGGGGTGAGAGAGGAGAGGGCTGCTGAGCCATACGGGTTTCTTCCTGGCTGGCTGGGGATTGAACTTGTGCTACAGAGGCTGCGGATTGCTTCATAGTGTGGTGCTTAACCCCTTGCGCCACCAGGGAGGCCCTTTTTTTAAATTTTTATCATCATTTAGCAAGTTACTAGATTTCCATTTCATGAACCCATTCTTTTTTTTTAATTTATTTATTTATGCATACAAGAACTATAGAGGTATAGGGGGTGAGAGGTATAGGGGGTGAGAATATTCACCAGAGACAGAGTGGGGAACAAAATAGGCAGATCTACTGAAATACACTGTTGAGGGGAGCAGGGGGAAGACAGGAGAGGTTTGCTGCGCCATGTGACAGTTAGCTCCCTTGCCTGGATGGAACTCATGACGCAGTGGCTGGTGATAGCTTGATAGCGCTGAGACTTTAATCCCTATGCCACCAGGGAGGCCCTCATGAACCCATTCTTAAACTCCCTACTTAATTTAAAGTTGATAATTTTACTCTTTCATTGTTTTGTAATTTTATTCAAAGACCAGCCTAAAATAACCATTTCTTCCATTTCTTTTTTAAAAGATTATTTATGCATTCAAGAGCTGGGGTACAGGCCAGAGGTGCTGGAGGTGAAAGGATTCACCAGAGATAGAGTGGGGAACAGAAGGCAGACTTAGTGAAATACACTGCTGAGGGGAGAAGAGGGTGAGGTGGGAGAGATCTGCTGTGCCATGTGGGTGACTCAGCTGCAGAGGCTGTGGATAGCTTCATAGTG
The DNA here is from genome assembly GCF_014898055.3 of Talpa occidentalis. Lineage (NCBI taxonomy): Eukaryota > Metazoa > Chordata > Mammalia > Eulipotyphla > Talpidae > Talpa > Talpa occidentalis. Next base: position 92,205,189 of record NW_023603184.1, on the reverse strand, counting down.
CTATGCTTAACCCCTTGCTCCACTAGGGAGGCCCCATTTCTTTCATTTCTGTGGTACCTTCTCCAAATCTTACATGTATTCAGTGAGTCTCTGATGAATTACATAAATGTGTAGAGATTTAGATTTCTATCTTGATTATAAATCTGAAAATAGATTTTCAAATAAAATATCATTATTATGTTAATATTAAACCTAAAGACATCCTTGTCATATATTTAGAGGGAACTGTAGTTGGTGGAGCCTGGTTCACTAAACCAGGCAGAGAATTCTAGGTGAGATACTAAAATAAATGTAACACTCATCCCTGCCTTGCTTGAGAATACATTTTAGAATTGTATTTCTTTCAATAAAATTTCAATCTGTATTCCTACTTAGTTTCTTTAATCCAGCTGTTGTTGAAATAGATATTAACCTTATGTGTAATTCCCTGAAACTGATTGATATATCCTTTAAAAGTGTTATAGGGGATTTGTGGGAGTGGCTATATTTTTTTTAAAATATAGAATAGGTGATTTTATTTTTGTTTTATTTGGTATTAATATCTATAAATGCCATGATATATTAACTCTTCTGTCTTTGTGATATTTTATTGAAATGAGAAAAAATAATCCTGTTTGTGCCACAGAATAAATATCAATTCTGTCCAGTTCTTAAATGATAAAGGGTTTGGATTAGCTTATTATAGTTTAAATATTTTCCTCAAGAAAGGGATATTTCTACATATAATTTAAATATTGAACAGAGACACATTTTAAGTACATAATTTTTCATTGTCTTAATTGAATATCATGACTTAAAAATTTCAGAATTAACTTCAAAGGATCTAAAAATCCAGAAACAATGAAAACAAATTCTAGTATTTAAAAATTTCCTTTAATCATTCCTTTAGTCATGTTTTGCTGTCAAAAGATTTAATGATTATCAGAAATTGTATTAGGAATTTCTTTCAACCATTAAAATCTCTGAGAAAGGATGCTCTTTGGCTTAACCTGTGCTACAAAAACATGATTGAAATGTGGAAGTCCCATGGCTTTGGAAAAAATCCTTAATTTTTTGTATGTTAATAAAATTTATGTGCTTTCAACAAGATAGCCCATAGAAAAATTTATTTTACGTAGGTAGGTGTATAAATTACATGTCCTACACTGAATATTTCAAAATTAGAGTGCAATTTCAGTAGGTTTCTTAATTGTGTCTTATTGTATGTAGGTGATAATTTCCTTTGAAACTGCATATGTGATAAGTGTAGCTCATTTAAAATTGATTTGGTTACATCAATATCCACAAATATTTAGGAATGTATTTAGAGGGTATATGATGATATATTGAAATTACATAATTTTATTCTTGCTTTGATAATTTAAACCAGCATAAAAACTAGTGGATTGACACCAAATTTAACTAATTACTTTCTCTAATATTTTCCATCAATTTGGATGGACTCAATTGATGGTTGTTTTGCATTTCTATAATTGTACCCTTTGTGTTAATGAAATCAGATGAAACTTCATTACATGTGAATTACAGACTGAGCTTTTAAGAAATAAATGTATTCTATCTATGGGGATCTCCCTGGTGACCTGGAGTTAAGTCTCAGTGCTATCACCATTGTGACCTGTGTTCAATACCTGGCCAGGAAGCTACGCACACGGCACAGCAGACCTCTCCTGTCTCGCCTGCTGCTCCCCTCAGCAGTGTATATCTGTAGATCTGCCTGTTCTGCTCCCCCTCTCTGGTGAATCCTCTCACCCTGGCACCTCTGGCCTATACCACAGTTCTTCTGTATATTAAAAAAAAGAAAGAAATGTATTCTACAAAAAATTAACCTGGGGATGACTATGCATTTACATGTTATCATAACTGACATTTCTTCCTAAATTTTTCCATCAACACTAGCCTCATAGACTTAAATTGATTTGGCTGATGCCCTAGGTTTAGTGACTCAGTATTGATTTAGTAGCATTGAGTTTTAATGTTAGTGGAAGGTACATAAAAGGGCATTTTGTTGTAGCAACTTCAGGGGCTAATGTTATAATCCTTTGACGTTTATTGTAAGAAAGAAATTCTTTTATAGACTGTGTGGTGTTAATATTTCTTGTAAATGTGATTTAAATGACTAGAATTTACAGAACTCGGTATAAGAAATAGAATATTTTTTGTTTTTAAAGCCTGTATATTTTTATCAATTCTTTGAATTTTAACAAATTTATGTTTTTAGATGGAGAACAAGGTCTTCAGTTTTTTAAATTGGCATCGTGTGGTCAAGATTGCCAGATCAAGATGTGGGTTGTTTCTTTTACCCATACGTTAGGTATGTATTCATTTGTAGTTCTCTAAGATTTTTGTAATTCAGATAATATTTATGTTTTATTTAGTTTTATTACTCCAGGTAGTTAAGTTACTAAAAATATGTTTTAAAATGGGATGCTCATTGCTGATTATGATCTTATATCACCACACACAGACCAGAGGCAACTGCTTGTCACTTTATCTGTTTTCAACCCTTTAAGTAGCCTTCATTGTTTCTGTAAATATTGTTTTTTACCACCATATTTAAAATGTATTCACTGTAGTTTTTTTGGGGGGTTGTTGATGTTTCCCCCATGCACTGTACTGTTTCTTCAGCCAAGAAACGTGGCATTCAAGAATACAGTGTTTCTTTATTTTTCAATAATTTCTTCTTTACTCTCTTTTTATAACTCACTTCAATGGGCTTCTTGACTTGATTCTTTATGTCTGTGCCCCACCTCCACCATTTCTCTTTTTATCTTTTTTTCTACTTTGGAAAAATTCCTCAGAATTACCTTTTAACTCCATGTGAATTTTTTATCCTATTAATTTTCTATTTTTGAAAGTTCATCTCTTTTTTTTATAGTATCATCCTTCTGTTTTATGAATCAAGGTCATCTCAAAACTCTCAGTGTATCAACTATAAATTTTTTGCCTTTGTTTTGAAGTTACCTTCTGTTTCCTGATCATCTTGGTTTGCTCTTAGTTCCTTTTTTTGATTTACTCTGATCTTTCCTTCTTCAATATGAACTGATGTTATTATTCTACTTGCATTTAAGAATTAAACAGTAATAAGCTGTTTAGAAGCTCTGTGCCTGTGGTGGTTTGTTGTTGCTGGCTTCTCTTTAGGATGAATTGCTGGTTGTTGGCCCTGTTAGGGAGCTTAGAGAATGTGGGAGTCTTTGTTGCTCTGGAACTGCCTCTGAACTCCCTAGACAGTCCTTATTTTCTTTAGACATGTTATGCCTGGGAGAAGCATCTGGCCCTCCTGCAGCATAGAATGGTGGACTCGAGGGATTGGAGGTAGACAAGCGTTTCCTAAACAGACTTTTAGTTAATTTTTCTGTGTCATTCTGATGTTCCCTTTCCCTGACTGTTAATAATCCTAAAGCTTTTGAGGTTTTCTAGGGTAAATTGGTATTCTTCTGGGCTTAGCCTCCACTTCCCCTCTCAGTACTCTGTGCTGTTGCTAGATAATATTTTATCCATTCACTTGCTTTCTGCTTTCCCTAAATTGGTTTCAATTTTCTGGTTTACTGATGCCTCTTTTCCCATTCTTTTCATTGATGTGAATTTACATCTTTATTAATTCCTGCATTATTTTAATGGGAACTCTGAAATCATGTGGTCAATTAGCCATCTTGCTTCAGATGCCTAAAAATTGTCTTATTGTTTGGTTAATAAACTTCAGTTAAACCACAAACCTACATTTCGTTGTTCACAGTATTGGCAAAGATAAAAAAGCAGGACACTTTGACAAGTGGTAAGTGATAAGGCTAGATTTTAAGGGTAATTTTCTACTCGAGTAGGGAAGGGAATCCAGCATGAGCTCAGTTCATAGTGACTTTGCTTTGTACAGAAGTGATGAGGTGTTGTAAAAGGAGAATAGGGAGGGAGGTAAGTGGGAACTCTGTGGAGTTAGGAAAATGAAAAGTTAACAAAATGCAGGAAGTGGTGGGTGCCGGTCAGCGTGAAACCTCTCTGGGTTAGTGAACTGCCTTTTCTGCAAGTTGAACTTTTGTGCTCTCATAGACGCTGAAGACAGGAGCCCGATCTTTATGTACGAACAAACAATAAATTCTTTTGGCAGCTTTGAGTTTTCTCAGACAGGCACTTTAAAGAGACTAGAGTCATCCTTGGGGTGCAACCTTGAGCCCTTAGAATCTGTCTTAGTTTTGTTCAGGTCTTCAAAGGCTAAGGTTAAGGCCTAGTTAAAAAGAGTGTTCAGTAGGGCCTGGCTAGAGTTTGGTCAAGGAAAGAATCTTTTTTATTATAAGTATATGGAGAAGGGTCTGTTATCAAGAAATAAATAATTTCTTTTCTGTGAAAATTTACTACCTATGAGGTTACATATATTCTTTTAATGTATTCGGTGACATGACGCTGAGGATAACAGTTCCATTACTTCTCTGACCTATCCTACCTTTTCCTTCTGCTCTTGTTAACATAAAATTCTTTTTATTATTATTATTATTTATTTATACAAGCACTGGGTACAGTTAGAAGCGTGGGAGGGTGAGAGAATTCACCAGAGCCAGAGAAGGGGAGCAGAGCAGGCAGAAGGACCGAAGTACACTGCTGAGGGGAGCAGCGGGTGGCAGGAGAGGTCTGTGCACCGTGTGGGACCCTCCTCCGGGGGCCGGGGAGCAGCCGGGGATCGAACCAGCGCTGCAAAGGCTGCGGGTAGCTTCGCAACCCAGCGCTCAACCGCTGCGCCACCGGGGAGGCCCAACATAAGATTCTTATAAGAAAACATGAATATAGTATTACTTGGATGTACTGAATATAATATATTTTAATTGCTCAAGACTAGAGCTTTTCATACAATGTATGGAAAGTGTATTTTTACACTAACTCTTTAAAAACACAAAACAGTTTATAAACATGTGCAATTAAAACCTTTTTACAAAACAGTTAACATTTGCAGCTAATTATTTTAATTGCTTATATGTAGGGAGGAATAATAGATACATGGGTCTTATATTTGAGAATGTAGCTTATTAGGATCATACTGCAAATTTTAAAGGTCTTCATTTGGTTTGCATCTTGTCAGTATTTTTGCTTTGTTTGATTATGCCTATTTACTGATATGTATATTTCACACACTGCCTTTATTGCTCACATCTGTGCTCTCAGATTAGGAAAACAAAAAGTATTTTTTTCATTCTAAGGTTGAAGCTTTTACCTGCTCTAATGACCTTTGTGTTTAGTTAAATGTTTGTTCTCTTCAGAATCATTAACATTTCCAAAAAGTGTTTATTAAGTCTGAGAGAATTACAGATTTCACTTATTTCCCCACGCCAACTTTTTAATTATTTTTATAGGTTGTCACTAAAATATATTGAATTTCCTTGGTTTATGTTTAAAGTAGTTGTGACAATTCTGTTTAGTAATTATAAAAAGCATAAAAAGGGGCTTCCCTGGTGGCGTGAGGGGTAAAGCACCGCACTATGAAGCAATCTGTGGCCTCTGCAGCACAAGTTCGAATCCTGACCAGCCAGGGAGCAACCCACATGGCGAAGCAGACCTCTCCTGCCTCGCCTGCTGCTCCCCTCAGCAGTGTGTTTCAGTCAGTCTGTCTGTTCTGTTCCCCACTCTGTCTCTGGTGAGTCCTCTCACCACACCCCCCCCCCACATCTCTGGCCTGTATCCCAGCTCTTGTATGCATAAATTAATAAATCTTTTTAAAAAAAGGATAAAGAGGATTTTATTGTTATACTTTTTAGGAGTATTATAAAATATATTGAAATTATAATTTGAATTAGTTACCATTCATTATTTTTTATTATGTAATGAGAAAATATTATCAGATTTAACGAACTATAGGCACTTGATTCTTTTGACAACTGAAATATATGTGATATATATTTTTAATATATATTTATTAGATACCCATGTTAACACCCTCCTACCCCCTAACCCTCCCTATTCGCCCCCACCCCCAGCCTTTGGTGAATATACCATTTTTTTAAACCCATTATTCAACATTTAAAAACAGTTAATCACTGCATTCTAATTATCTGAGTTGCTTAGTGAATTCTTCATTTTCATGTCTTTTAGGTACTAAGAGTATTTATTGGATAAATAAGTGAAATAGTTTTGACTTAAAAATGAATTCTAAGTGTGGATCTCTTGCTAATTTTTCTCATCTTGTTATTTGCAGGTTTTGAGTTAAAATATAAAAGTACACTGAGTGGACACTGTGCTCCTGTTCTGGCTTGTGCTTTTTCTCATAATGGACAGATGCTAGTCTCGGGGTAAGCTGTCTAATTTGCTTAAACCGTTTTGATATGAAATAGAACAGACAAACAGAAAAGTGCATAAAATGTCAAGAATAGCTCAATCAACTACTATGAGGCATAGCTGTGTAAAACACTGCCAGGTAGAATTCTGCTGATTCTGTTGCAGAAGTCCTTTCCTTCAGAAGTCCTTTCCATCAGAAAGTACACCTTTCTGATGACAAAAGCTCAGGTTCATAAGCAGTATTGCCTTTTCTTTTAAAATGACTTATGGAAATCATCCAATATGAATTATTTTGTGTCTGCCTTTTCTCAACTTTGTCACATGTGTTCATATTACTGCATATAGCTGTGGGCTGTTGGTTTTAATTGTGTAACATTCTTTTGCATGTATATGCAATAGCTTGTCCTTTTTAATGTCGATGCATATGAAGTTTATTTCCATTTTGGGAGCATCATAGTAGTAATTCTGTTACTATGTTCATATTTCCCATTGCACATGTTCATGACTTTCTGTAAGATAAATACATAGGAATGGAATAGATGGTTCATAGATGGAATTGATTTTCAACTTTGGCAGGTAATACTAAAATTCTCCTGTGATTAAATACTAACAGTAATGTTAATTCCTATCTTAGCCTGTACTTGATATTGTGGGTTTTTCCAATATTTGCCATTCTAATGAATGTGGAATGTTACTTGACAATGGCTTTATTTTGTATTTTCCTGAAAAAAAAAAAAAATGAGTTTAGAACCCTTTAAGAAGTTTGTTGGTATATGTATTTCCTCTTTTGTCAAGTATCTATTCATGTCTCTTGACCATTTTTCTGGGTTACCTTTTTCTTATTATTTTTTAAAAAAAGATTTTTTTTTAATTTATACATACAAGAGCTGGGGTAGGCCAGAGGTGTGGGGGGCTAAGAGGAGTCACCAGAGACAGAGTGGGGAGCAGAACAGGCATACCGACTGAAATACACTGCTGAGGGGAGCAGTGGGTGAGTCAGGAGAGGTCTGCCTTGCCATGTGGGTAGCTCCCTGGCCGGAGATCAAACTCAGTGGCTGCTGATAGCTTCATAGTGCTGAGACTTAACCCCTTGCAACACCAAGGAGGCCCCCTGGGTTACCTTTTTCTTACTGCTTTGCTTATTTTATATATACACATGTGTGTGTGTGCATGTTAATGTATAGATGTTTCCTTTTTCTGTTTCCATGTATGAATCATCTATTTGTTATATGTGGTATAAATCTTTTCCCCATCCTGTGGATTTGCCCTTTCACTGTTAATTTTTGTATAGTTAATTTTTGTATATTCTGAGGACACGAAGGTATTTTCTTATATTCCAAAACCTTGATTGTTTTTTCTTCTCAAATTTAATTTGTGGGTATGATATGTGATAGGAATCCAGTTTCATTTTTTTCCATATCCATCCAGTTGTTTCAGCATTATATATTGAAAAGATCATCCTTTTTTCTACTACTTTGATAGACAGCTTGTCAGAAATCACTGACAGTGTATATGTGGGCCTATTAGTTTTTTCTATTTTTCTTTCTATACTTGCTCTCATGCCACTCTGTCTATCCAAGGCTTTATATTTTGATTATTGCTGGCTTTTTGACACTTGCATATAAATTTCAGAACTAGCTTGCCAGATTGTCTACAATTCCCCCCCTCCCCAAACCTGTGATTGTGATTATATTCATTCTAATAAATTTGAGAATTACATCTTTATGATATTGAATCTTCTAATCCACAAATAAAGCATTTTTTTCAACATACTAGCCTTTCAGTTTCTCTCAATAATTATATGTAGAGTTTCTTTTATTTTAAAGAATGTAATTTTTTCATTATTATACAAGGTTTCACTAATGTAAAGAAATATATATGGAAAGATGGATTTATTGATTCTAATTATGGATTTTCTATGCACAAAATCATATGTCAATGATGGCCTTTGTCTCTTCCTTTCTAATGCTTATGTGTTTGATATCTTTTATGCCTCACTAAACTACTTACTGGATAATGGAAATAGAGACAACAGCCATTCTTGTCTTGATTTCTCATTGCAAAGCTTTCATTATCAAACACTATTCATGGTCATTGTATAATTGGGATAAGCTTTTTTAAATATTCAAGTTTGTAAGAAATCATGAAAAGTGTAAAAAATCATGAAAAGTGTTGTATTTTATCAATTGACTTTTTCTGCATCTTTTAAAATGATGACATAATTTTTCTTTTATTCTATTAGTATGGTAAATTACATTGATTTTTTTCAAATGTTAAAACAACCTTGGCTTGTTGGGACAAACATAACATAGGACATACTCGTTTATGATGGTTGTAGAGAAATCAGTTTTATTCTGTTGTTCCTTTAGATGTAATTCATATTTTTTCTGCTGACTACTCTGGTTTCTGTACATTGCTTTACGTCTAGATTTAGAATTCTTTTTATATAATGTGCTTGGAATTCACTGAGCTTCTTAAATATTTAGAAAGCTATTTCATCAGTTCAGGGAAAGCCTTCTTAATTATCTCTTTAAATGTTGCCTCTTATCTTTATCTTCTTTAATTCTGGGACACCAATTAATACTTTCTTACTCTTACCCTCCCTTCTGTGTATTTCTCATTTTTTTATTTCTTGTGCTTTGTTCTGATAGTTCCTTTTTTACTGATGTTAAACTGGTAATAAATCTTTAATATACCTTATTTTTTTGGTTCTAGAATTTGTATTTGCTTATTTTTTCAGATCCACTATGTCACTTTTTATGATACCAAATTCTTTGTTGAAAATTATAATCTTGGCTTTTAATTTTCAAAGCTGTATTCTGTAAAGCAGTTGGTTAGGGGTGCAGTGGCTTGATTCAATTACTTTAATCTTCCTTTTGAATACTTTTATATATTTTCTCTTCTGCTATTGGATTTTGTAAAACTTTCCTGTCTGATCTTACCACTGCATTGAAACCCACATTCATGGCTTTTCATAACAGCTTTGGCTCCAAGATATTTTGGCTACTAACCTCCACTTAAAATGCCCTGAACTAAGCATGACAAGTTTTTTTTCCACTTGTTACAATCACCGCCAAATAATCAACCAAATACAGTTGATCCTTGACCAACATGAGCTTGAACTGCACAGTCCACTTTACATGGATACAGAGGACTGTATTATAAGTTATTTTTTTTTTTTTTTAATATTAAATTTTATTTTTATATTCCCCCATACAATTGCAAACGCCCCATTCTGACCCCAATCCTTCCCCTCCCGCCCCCCACCCCCCAAAAAGTGTCTCTGGTTCATAGTTTTTTGTTGATTTTGATTTTCACTTTCTTATATTCATTTTCCTGGTCCCTTATTTAAGTTTTCTAGATTCCTGCTATGAGTGAGACCATTATAAGTTATTTTTGAAGGTCTGATGTGGGGTTGGTGTCCCTAGCCCTGCTGTCATTTACGGTTCAACTGTAGGTTATGTTGTATAATTTTAGATGTGACTCTTCATCTTAAAAGATGAAAATAGTTTTCCTTTGACCTAGAATTGAAATTAGTAGAAAGTTAAAAAAAATGTATTTCCTTCTGTTGTTTTGGGGGACATATTATGCATTCCACTCTTCAGAAGAAAAGCTAATTGACAAAATAATTGTATGAAATTCAAGTTTTTATGACTCAAGTGGCTAACTCACTGACAATTATAATAGATCATATAGATACAAGCAAGTGAATGAGTTGGAAATGTAAATTGGTGAAATATAAACAATTAGGTCTTTTAGGAGAATTGAGATGTTTAAGTCATATCTGATGAGTCAGTAAATAAGTTAATTGGTCAAAGATAGATTCCATTTATGATTAAAAGTCATTGGTAAGATAGACTTGATACTTAGGAGAAAAAGGGAGACAGTGGAAAAAACAGTAGGATAAAAAATATATGAAATGACTAGATAGGAAAAATGGGTGACAGCAGAATGGGATTATAGATCAGAAATTGTACCGAGGAGGTTGTGTAGCTCATAGACATGGGGTGTCAATTAAAAAGGCAGTTTAGAATTTATATATGCAGATATATTTGGATTGGGGGACAGAATGGGCTTTCCAACAGGCAAGAAACTGTTAGAATGTGTGGTGAATGTAAAATGGGGTAAGGGAAATTGAAGATGGGAAAAATAGGTTGTAGAAATGATAGAGGGCTTAGGGTGCTGTAATTTTATAGAGTAGATTTTGGAGAACACTTGAAACTTTTAAAGCAATTCTAACATGCATTGCCTACCTATGGGAGATGGGTACTAAGGTGAAATAAAGAAAGCAAATCATGATTTAGGTCTGTGATTCTTATATTTGTTGGTTTTAGGATTCTTTGACTCTCTTAAAACTGAGCCTTAAGAGCTTTTGCTCTTTTGTGTGTGTGTGTGTGTGTATGTATAATATAGTTATTTACAGAGAATAAAACTGAAAACATACCAAAATATCTTTAATTTAAAAACAATAAACACATTGCATATCAACGTAGTATTTTTTTTCCTTAGGAAAATAGTGAAAGGAATGGCATTGTTTTTATATTTTTGAAAAATCTCTTCCATCCAGGTTAGCAGAAGATAGTCTTACATCTGCTTCACATGTTCCATTTGCCCCAGGAGCTATGATGGCATCATATATCATGGAGCAAAATATGTAGGAACTTCCCCCCCTGTATCTTTTTAAACATCTGTCTTCTAATAGCACTTCCGCTAAGTCTAGCCCCTTACCAGACTTTATCTTTTATTCTACCCTACTTCTCTTGAACCAGCTAGATAAAATGAACATTATATGTATTAGCTTCTATATAAGCAAGAAGATTCAGACTTTATATAATTCAAATAGAGGCTTCTATTCATAAATTCTCAGTTCTGTTAGGATTCCTTCCATATCAGTTTTTTAAATGCCCATCATTGCCAGAATTTTCAGAGTTCAATAAATGGCACCCTCTTTTCTTCAGTGAAAACCAGTGAGATAGAAATACAGGGCAGACTAGATTATATGACTGTAGATCTGCACCCAACAGGCTCACCACCTGCTCTTGGGCAGCATAGAGCACGGCAGACATCCCCTGCAGAAGCAGATAGGACAAAAGAGAAAATCCAGAAGGGACTAAGCCACACAGCTCAGCATCTTCCTCCAAAATTTCCAGGCATCTGTCATTTCTGCTTAGCAGAAGGGAAAGGGATACCAAGAATTTTATTTCATAAGGTATTGGAAGTGTTTCCCCTCTTTGTAACAAGATGCTGTTTGTTTTATCTATGTTATAAATGTGGACAATAGTTTTATTGTCCTGAATTATGAGTAGTTTTAACAAACAACCTTCTCTTGCTCAGCAATGCCTAACATAAGAAGGCTTAATCACACCTTTCCGAAATGCAAATCGTCTTTTTGCCACTACACTCTCTTCAGTATTGTTAACAATCCTGTTGAAAAGCCCATTCATTTAGCCTAAATGTGCATATTGGAATTTGACATGGAGGGTTTTCTGATATTACATTTCTTGAAGTTAGATGTCTTGTGAAAGCGTTAGTGAAACTTGAATAGCCCTGCCATCTGCTTTGTAAGTTTTTAAGGCTATACTTTCGGGGTATGCATATGTAATGAATCAATTTTAATTTTAATATACTCTTGAAGGAAGATTTTCTAGGAACTATAAAATCTGAAAACATGAGTTTTAGGATCACACAGAACTAAGTTTTAATTCCAGCTCTGTTATTTACTAGCTGTGTAACCTTGAGCAAACTAGATCCAGCTCTTCTTTCAGCTTCACTTTTCTGAATTATAAAATGGGGACAATAATAGCACTTTCTTCCTAAGATTATTATAAAGCTTAAATAAGAAAATGCAGGCAAAGCGTTTATTGCTTAAATTTGGGACATAATTGCTCAATACATGTTTAGTAAATATTATATATTATAATGGTACCTGTAATTATTTGTTATTTACAACTTTGGGCAATTGTATGAAATCATTTAAACTTCTCCCACTGGTTTTCTGATTTCTGTTTTTTTTTTTTTTTTTTTTTTTCCCCTGAATTGAATTTTATCCATTGGCCTGCACTGAAGGACAACACAAAATACCTATTTGAAACTTAACCATTTTCATTCAGGAAGAGTTGCTGAGGACCTTTATGTTTCATGGTGCCTCTCTCTCTTAAACACTCCAGTAAAACTAGTTCATTTCATTCTAAGGAATTGGTATCTCTTTTCCAAGCATTGGGTTTGTGTTTCTTGTATCTTAAATTGTGTAATAGTTTGTTTTTCCTTTTTTGAATTGCTATTGAAAAAGCGCAGAAGTAAACTTATAACCCTACGTTAATTAATTGGACTGGATTTTTAAGACATAAATTTTGGATACTAATTTTAATCTTCATTTCTCATCCCTACCTCTTCCTGTCCTATGTTCTCTAGCAAATTTCCTTACATAATTTTTATATTGTGTTTGCTATCTTTATAAGAGAATGAGAAGAAGCATACATAAATAGATTGAAAATTAAAAATGCTTGAGTGTAAAATAAATCTTTAAACTTTAGGAACAAACTAGACCACAAGAAATATATGTTGATTTTTTTTTTTTTTTTTTTTTTTTTTTTTTAGTATCTGTGGCCATTATATAAAGTTTGTTTGGATTAAAATGCTTTAGGGAACTTGTGACATGGGTATCTGTACTGTGTCACTGATCTCCCATAAATTGATGATTATGTGCTCTTCTATATCAAGAACTATACGTGTTGTTGCTCTCATCCAGTAACCATCTAGATATAATTGGTGTGTTTTTCTTGTATTTTTGAGTGAGCAGAGTTGAGGTTTTAGAGTACCACAAAATTGTAGGAATGGAGTATCAAAAGGATTGAATACTGATGGTTCCTTCATGAAGAGAAATGTGGGATAAAGGTGATAGGGCAGAATGTGATGGAATATGAGTACTGAAAAGTTGAGGAAAGAGTTATATGAAGTAGGCAGGAAATGTGTAGCCCAGAGCACCAAAATACTGGAATTTTAATTCAATTTGGAGAACACTTTGAGGTTTTTTATTTCATTAGATTCAAATTATTTTAGTTTGTGTCTGTTTATGGTGGTCTGTTAATTCACCTGGTCTTCCAAATCTTAAATATATTGAAACTACTATTTTTCTCTAATCCTCATTTCCTCCCCTGCAAATCTAATTAGTTATCAAATCCTGTTGCATCTTCTTTTGAATTCCCATTAGTCAAATTAGATGACCTAGAAAGTGAGTTTAAAATCTTTTTTATCTCAAAGTCTGCTGGTCTTGGGCCTCCCTGGTGGTGCAAGGGGTTAAGACGCAACCTATGAAGCTGTCCGCAGCCTCTGCAGTGCCAATTCAATTCCTGGCTGGCCAGGGAGATTCCCACATGGCGAGGCAGACCTTTCCTGTCTTGTCTGCTGCTCCCCTCAGCAGTGTACTTCAGTCCTGCCTGTTCTGCTCCCTGCTCTGTCTCTGATGAATGCTCTCACCCTCCTGTGTCTCTGGCCTGTATACCCCAGTGCTTGTATAAATAAATAAATTATTAAAAAAAAAAAGTCTGCTGGTCTCTGCCCCTACCCCCATTCTTCTTGCTTAGTTTCAGTAGACACCTAAGAATTCATGCTTGGCCCTTTGCTTTTCCTGCACCTCATCAGCAAGCAAACCTACTCCATTGTCTTCATGATAGCTATCAGTTGCCTAAAAGATTGTCTCAATTCCTTGAGCAGATACTTACGGTGCTTGATATTTCAGTCATATGCTTTTAGTAATATTGCTTGTTATACCCACATGTGGATTCTTCTTATTGTCCTGATTTGATTTCCCAGAACAATGCTCATAAAGATCACAATTGATTACTCAGCTTTTCTAGTGATATAGCATCAAGATGGGGTAGTTTTAATTGTACTTAGTGGTAGTCTCAGAAAGGGGAATTTTCTTTTAGAATTTCTTAGGCTGCTTAGACGTAATGGAGTTTTTCCTAAAAATTTTAGAGATTTCAGTAATACTTTATTCCTTGAAAAATTTAGGACTGATTAACAATGTCCCTAAATTATATCTAGCATATAAATATTTATCAATAGCTGCTAATAATCATTATTTCAGTTTTTGACTGGAATTTTATATTTAATGCTGTAATCCTTTTTTGATATTCAAGATCAATTTATGTGCTTTCTATTTTCTTATGATTTATTTTGTATTTGAACATTTAAGTTATACCTTGTATTTTGAACATGTGACAAAGATTCTGTAGTCAAAATCTATCATCAGCTCTGCATAGTCAATTAAACAAGGAATTTTTGCTTTTTAAAAGGTCTGACTCCCATGGTCGGACTATAATTATCTACCTTTTCAAAATCATAAGTACAAACTTTAAAGTTGTACAGAGATTCCTAACACTTGTATTATTGATGTGTTTTCTAATCTTGCAACATATATCATTGTGACATAAAGACTGTTTGCAAAGGGGAGAAGGTATTATGTGGAAGCTATTTATCTGTTTTAAATTATGTACTTTTCTATAGTATGTTTTTCTTTGTATCTTTTTTTCATCATTAGAATAATCCTGGGTGGTAGATTTTGATTTTTACACTCTTACAGGAAGTCTCCTCAAATCCATTTCAAGTTTAGGATTAGTTTTCAAAGAGTCACTATCAATATGTATATAAATATATGTATGTGTGTACACTTTATCCGTATATTTAGGAATGGACTAAACACACACTAGTAATTAAGGCATAGCCACATCGATGATAAAGAACAATGGTATCTGAAACAAACATCAAGTAGAAGTAGTAGCTTGTCCTTGTGGTTTTTCCCTTTTTCCCTTTGAATTATTAACTTGATGTGGTTTGTGTCAAATGCTTATTCATGACTATATAGTATGAATAGTATATACTTGTGGTTTAATAAAATTTATAATTTTCTAATGTCATATATGGTCTGTCATTTACGAAAAAAGTTCATACATACATACAAAAGATCACATTTGATATTTTAGCTTTTTCTAAAATACTAAAGTGATTAAAAAATACTAATTACATAAATTTTGTACTATGATATGTAGAACTTTTCACCCATAATTTCTTTTTTCTTTTAAAGATCAGTGGATAAGTCGGTCATAGTGTATGATGTTGTAAGTATTTCAAAATGTTGTATGTGTAATCTATTTAATTGTGTTTATTAGTCAGCTAAATTTCTCTAGTTATGCAAGATAAAAGAAATTGTATACTTTTTTTTTTCTGTTAAGTGTTCAAGACTATAATACATATATTTTCAGAAATGACAAAATAGGCAAGTAAAATATTGATTCTGGGACAGGTCTTTAAACATTTCAATAAAGATTTTAAGATAGATATTTAATGTGCTCAAAGACAACACAGATTTAAAGAGGATCAGTTATCCAAAAAAATCACTTTTAAGTTATTCTTAAGCATTTACAACAGGATGTAACAGCAAAGGATGAATGTTCTCTAGAGTCTACCTGAAAGTAGCCTACCACTGTTAGAGTTCTGACTGGATTTAGAGTTTAGAAGATAGGTTTATAATGGATTTGGAAAAATAAGAGTTTTTGGCAGATTCTTGTGAATAAAGATCAAGTTACGTAGGTATAAAAATTTTATTTATCATGAAAATGTAGTCTATGAAATACTTACCCAAGCGAAATCTTTGTTGAGTGTAGCCTTGTAATGATCAAGTTCAGGCTGTAGTTATACCAGCAAATAAAATGAAGATGTAAGTCATCAAAGTGTAGTGGGTCAAACAAGGAAGCTAGGACTAGCCTTTCATATAGAAGTTCACATCACAGAGAATTCTAGCAGGAAACTGAAAACAGTGTAGGTGAAGTAGATCTTAGTATTTCTAGAGGCTTTTCCATGAGATTTTCCATTCATAAAAACAGCTAACATTAAATTTCTCCATAAAATATGTATAACTCAGTTAAATACATCTAGATGTGGATAAACACCTCAATGTACTCAAAATCTAAGTGATTAGTTCTACTTATTTCTGTTAGGGATATAAATCAAATACTGTAGCAAAAATAAAAATTATTTTACATAGTAGACATTTAGGTTACTGTTAGTAAATTCAAACAAATCATCAAAAGCCCAGAGTCTTATATACTAAAAATTTCTAAGACGGTAAACAACAGTGCTGACAAATGAGAGAAATAAAAATAAATATGTGATATTTAGTTATACATGCTATTCTTTATTCATTAGGTAAAGTTTCAACTTTAGTGACTCATAATAATAAGATGCATATGTCATATGAACATTTGTCAAAGGAACCTTTATCAGTAACTTTACTCTTTCTCAGTAAAAAAAAGCTTTTTTTCTTTTCCAGAACACTGAAAATATACTTCACATGTTGACTCAACACACTAGGTTTGAACTTAATCTTACTTTCTATTAATATAATTAAGAAATTAGTCCAAGAATAGACACATACTAGTTGTTTTTATTAATTAGGTATGTCACAACTTGTGCTTTTGCACCGAATATTCATTTACTTGCTACTGGTTCAATGGACAAAACCGTGAACATCTGGCAATTTGACCTGGAAACACTTCCCCAAGGTTAGTAAAGACATCATATTTAACCCAATTCAACCCACTCACCATTAAAAGAATTTTTTAAAATTCAGAAATTCACTAATTTTTTGACAAATTATTCATGTTGCTATTCTTCATAAAAAGTGTACATTCAAGTTTAATGTAATTTAAAAACAATTTTAGAGAAGCTAGAGTTAAAGTACTTGATCTACACTAAAACTGTTGGTAAATTCTTTTGCATGCACATCTATATGTTACACCTACCGTAGTTTTATAATATTTTTATTTACACTGCATATAATTTTTCAGATAAGCATAGCCTGAGAGCAAAACAGAATTA
Source organism: Talpa occidentalis (assembly GCF_014898055.3). NCBI lineage: Eukaryota > Metazoa > Chordata > Mammalia > Eulipotyphla > Talpidae > Talpa > Talpa occidentalis. Next base: position 92,188,059 of record NW_023603184.1, on the reverse strand, counting down.
TAATACTATTTTGGTTTCATCGAGCAGTGTTGACACATAATTTGAGTTTGTTTTTATTACTATCACAATTAACCAAGAAGTAGTGCTAGTAGACAGGTGGTAGAGTAAATAGGATACCTTTATTGATAAGCATTTTATATAATAAATAAAAATTGTTCTTCCTAAATGAAAAAAGTTCCCAAAGAGTAATATTTAATGTACTATTAAATAATGCTTTAATTATACATTTTTAAAAATTTTTTAAAAGGATGTTAAAATGATAAAACAGATTTAAGGAAGTTTCAATTCGTAATGCAAAGTGAGAATGCTTACAAAGGGAATACTTTTTCTTTGTTATTTCACTGCCTTTTTACTTGTGTATATTTTTGTTTTTTAAGCAAGGACCACAGAATATCAACCAAAGCAGTTTATTGAAGATTGGTCAGAGGATGATGTATCAACTTGGCTTTGTGCACAAGGTTTAAAGGATCTTGTTGATATTTTCAAAGTGAATAACATTGATGGAAGAGAACTGCTGAGTCTCACCAAAGAGTGTCTGGCAGATGATTTGAAAATTGGTAAGATTAGTAAAAGATAGGCAAGCTTAAAAGCAACTTTTTGTAACTTACTCTGAAGTAGTTTTAGTTGAGTTCATGTTTTCTTCATAATATTCTAGTACAGTAATCTAGTATATGTATTTGAATGGAAGGGCACTATGTTTTTATTAGATTATGGAAAAGAAATGTTACCTAGCATTTCTTTGGGTTGGTAAGGTCACTATATAGCTGTAAATTTTAAAACATATACTTAAAATTGAGATATAATTCACACACCCTTTTATTAGTGTACAGTGCGGTCATTTTTAGTGTATTCATACCGCTACACAGCCATCACTGCCATCTAATTTAAAACATGTTCATTAGCTCAAAAAATAAAAAATCCCTGTCCACTAGCAATCATTCTTTATTCCCCTTCTCTCTAGCCCCTGGCAACCAGTAATGTAGTTTGTAAGAATTTGCCTGTTAACATGTCTTTTTTTTTAAAGATTAATTAATTAATTTATTTATTTATTTATACAAGCACTGGTACAGTCAGAAGCGCGGGAGGGTGAGAGAATTCACCAGAGCCAGAGGGGGGAGCAGAGCAGGCAGAAGGACCGAAGTACACTGCTGAGGGGAGCAGCGGGCGGCAGGAGAGGTCTGCACGCCATGGGGGCCCTACTCCGGTGGCTGGCTGGGGAGCAGCCGGGGATCAAACCGGCGCTGCAGAGGCTGCGGGCAAGCTTCACAGAATAGCGCTCAACTGCTGCGCCACTAGGGGAGGCCCCTGATTTATTATATTTTAATCACATACTGTCCTATACTGCAAAGACTCAGTAAAGAATTTATGAAGAAAACAGTTCCATAGGGTAAAATAGTATGTCTGAGATATTTGGTTGTAGCAGATAAAATCTCTCTAGTTTGCTAAAAACTTGCATAACGGTTACTAATAGTCCTCCAACCTTAACAGATGATTTTTCTTTTTAGAATCTCTAGGCCTGCGCAGTAAAGTTCTGAGGAAAATTGAGGAGCTCAGGACAGAGGTGAAATCCCTTTCTTCTGGAATTCCTGATGAATTTATTTGCCCAATAACTAGGGAGCTTATGAAAGATCCTGTCATCGCTTCAGGTACGTGTGATGCAGCTCCGAGTTTCCAGGCGTATAATGTGCTAAATGAATAATAGTTTAGACAGCTTACACAAGTTTGTTTAAATGTGGAAAATTTTCAAAATTCTCATTTTTAAGTTCTGTTTTTTTCTCTTTTTAAAAACTCGTTAGTTCTGAGGTGAACTATTGAACATGGTATATTTCTTTATGAATAAACTGCATGGAAGAGATTTAGATAAAAGTAGAAAAAACATTGTTGAAACGTAGCTATAATCAGTAAATCTGTATTATTTTGGTATAAAACTACACATTTCTGAATATTGACTTAGTCTACATACTTTTCACCTAATAACTTTGTTCCATCATGGCAATGTTATGTTTTGTTGGATTCTTCTACTGTAAATGCATTTTATTTTTGTAAATGACATTGCATGGGGATCTTGGTACTTGATTCTTTCTGTGGTTACCATTACTTAGGGTTATTTTCATGGCATTTTATAGCATGTGCCCCAAAGCAGAATTAACCGATCAGAATATTTTATTAATGTGAAGAACAATAGTTTATTCCAGTTAGTTGTTAGATTTGTTATTTGGTTGTTTTCTATAGATGAGAGTGCTTTCAGCAATATACTTAAATGTGGTTGTTTTCTTCAGTTTTGTGATCATTGAATTTTGTGACTGTTCTTGCTCATAAATGATTGTTTGAAACTGGTGTTCCTTTCTCTGCTAGGGAGGCAGTACAATTTTCTAACTGGCAGTTTAACATTTAAACATGCTTGATATAAAATATTTATTCATCACCTTTGACAAATATTTGAGGAACTTAAATACTAACCACCTATATTTTGTCTGCATTATTAGTGGAATTATATGGGGTCTTTATTAGTACCATTTTACTGTATTTGATTGTCTATTTGTTCTGAACTTTTGTAGGCAGGAACATTTTTCATTTATAAAAGTGTAAATATTTTCTTTTTTTTTAAAGATTTATTTATTTATGCATACAGGAACTGGGGTACAGGCCAGAGATGCAGGGTGGGAGTGGTGATAGGATTCACCAGAGACAAGAGTGGGGAGCAGAACAGGCAGATCCACTGAAATACACTGCTGAGGGGAGCAGCAGGCGAGTCAGGAGAGGTCTGCTGCCATACAGATCACCATAAGGATCACCTTTCTGGCCAGGGATCGAACTTGTGCCACAGTGGCTGCAGATAGCCTCATAGTGCTGCGTCTTAACCCCTGCACCACCAGGGAGGCCCCTAAAAGTGTAAATATTTTCTTCCAGGTTTTAAAAAAGCTTTTACATTTGGAATTTTGAATTTGATCTATGTTTAGATGGAAAACATTTATTCTTTTTACAAACATCCTCTTTTAATTGCAAAACAATAGATCTTAAAAAAATTTTCAAATAGGGCCTCCCCAGTGGTGCAGCGACTGAGCGCTGGGTTGTGAAGCTGCCCGCAGCCTCTGCAGAGCCAGTTCAATCCCCGGCCGCTGGGCGAGGGTCCCACATGGCACGCAGACCTCTCCTGCCACCCGCTGCTCCCCTCAGCAGTATACTTCAGTCCTTGTGCCTGTTCTGCGCCCTGCTCTGGCTCTGGTGAATTCTCTCACCCTCCCGCGCTTCTGACTGTACCTAGTGCTTGTATAAATAAATAAATTAATTAATTAATCTTTAAAAATTTTTTTTTCAAATAACATAGAGGTGTGTAAAGTGAGTCCCTCATCTACCTTGTCATAAATCATATATTATTTGTTTTTTAGTATGGCTTGTTTCCCTTAGCATAATATCCTCCAGGTCCATTCATGTTGCAAATGACAAGATTTCATTCTTTTTTGTTGCTGCATAGTATTACACTGAATATACATGCCACCTCATCTTTATCCATTTATGTTTTGGTGCATACCTAGATTGTTTCCATATCTTGACTATTATAAATGATGGTACAAAGAACATAAGGGGCTTACATCTTTTTGAACTAGTGTTTTAATTTTTCCACATAATAACCAGAAGTAGAGTTGCTGGGTCATATGATAGTTCTTTTTCATTTTTCTTTTTTGAGGAAACTTCATGCTATTTTCCATAGTGGATGTGCCAATTTACATTCCCATCAATAGTGTATGAAGATTCCCCCATTTCCATACTTCTTATTTCTTGTCTTTCTGATAGTAGCTATTTTAACATTTGTGAGGTGATATCTCATTGTGGTTTTGATTTGCATTTCCTGGTAACTGGTGATGTTAAGCATCTTTTCATGTTCCAATTGGCCATTCATTTGTTTTTAGAAAGATATTGAGATACTATTTTTTTTTAAATAATTTTTTTTGATTTATTTATTTATTTATTTATACAAGCACTGGGTAAAGTCAGAAGCGCGGGAGGGTGAGAGAATTCACCAGAGCCAGAGCGGGGAACAGAACAGGCAGACTGACAAAATACACTGCTGAGGGGAGCAGCGGGCAAGGCAGGAGAGGTCTTCGTGCCAAGTGGGACCCTCCCCAGGGGCTGGGGATCGAACTGGTGCTGCAGAGGCTGCGGGCAGCTTCGCAGTCCAGCGCTCAACCACTGCGCCACCAGGGGAGGCCCTTTTTTAAATAAATTTTATTTTTATATTACCCATACAATTGCAATCCCCTATTTTGACCACACCACCCCGCACCCCACCACCCATAAAGTGTCTCTGGTTCATAGTTGTTTGTTGATTTTGATTTTCACTTTCTTATAGTTATTCATTTTCCTGGCCCCTTATTTAAGTTTTCTAGATTCCTGCTATGAGTGAGACAATCCGGTATTTTTCTTTTTCTTTCTGGCTTATTTCACTGAGCATGATCCCTTCCAGCGCCATCCATGTTGCTGCAAATTGCATTGTTTATCTTTTTGAATGCTGAGTAATATTCGATGGCGTATATGTACCACATCTTCTTGATCCAGTCATCTATTTTTGGGCATTTGGGTTGTTTCCAAAGCTTAGCTATTGTAAATAGTGCTGCTATGAACATAGGGGTGCAGGTGCTCTTTGGAATTGATGTTTCTGTGTCCTTTGGGTAAATACCTAGGAGTGGAATTGCTGGATCATATGGAAGCTCTATGTTTAGTAGGTCCAGAAATCTCCACACAGCTCTCCATAGTGGTTGGACCAGTTTGCACTCCCACCAACAGTGCAGAAGAGTTCCTTTTTCTCCACATCCTCGCCAACATTTGTTGTTGCTAGTTTTCTTAATATGTGCCATTCTCACTGGTGTAAGATGGTATCTCATGATAGTTTCAATTTGCATTTCCCTGATTACAAGTGATGTTGAACATTTTTTCATATGCCTGTTGGCCATTTGCATTTCCTCTTCAGAGAAGTTTCTTTTTAGCTCTTCTGCCCATTTTTTCACTGGATTATTTTCTTTGTTTGTGTTGAGTCTTATCAGCTCTTTGCAGATTTTTGTCATCAGTCCTTTATCATTAGTGTTGTGTGCAAAAATGTTCTCCCAGTTGGTGGGGTTTCTCTTTGTTTTTGTTATTGTCTCTTTTGCTGTGCAGAAGCTCTTGAATTTGATGTAGTTCCAGCTGTTTATCTTTGCCTTCACTATCACTGCTTTGGGTGATGTGTCTAAAGATGTCTTTGATGTGCATATCACATAGTGTTTCGCCTATATTTCCTTCTATGTATTTTATGGTTTCTGGTCTTATGTCTAGTTCTTTAATCCATTTTGAGTTGATTTTTGTGTATGGTGTGAGGTAGTGGTCAAGCTTCATTCTTTTGCATGTAGCGACCCAGTTTTCCCAGCACCATTGATTGAACAAACTTTCTTTGCTCCAATGCATAGTCTTTGCTCCTTTGTCAAAGATTAGTTGACCATAAATCTGTGGGTTTATTTCTGGATTTTCTATTCAATTCCATTGGTCTGTGTGTCTGTTCTTGTTCCAATACCATGCAGTTTTGATGATTATGGCTTTGTAGTATAGTTTGAAGTCTGGGAGTGTGATGCCTCCATTACCTTCTTTTTTTTTTTTTTTTTTTTTCAGGAGAGCTTTGGCTATTCAGGGTTTTTGGTGATTCCATATGAATTTCATCAATAATTGTTATATTTCTTTGAAGAATGACATTGAAATTTTTATTGGAATGGCATTGAATCTGTATATTGCTTTTGGTAGGATGGCCATTTTTAATAATGTTTATTCTTCCAATCCAAGATCAGGGGATGTCTTTCCATTTCTTTGTGTCTTCTTCTATTTCTTTTAACAGTGTTTTATAGTTTTCTTTGTATGGGTCCTTTACCTCTTTTGTTAGATTTATTCCCAAGTATTTGATTTTTTTTGTTTCAATAAAAAAAGGGATTTTTTTAAAATTTTTTCTTCTTCAGATTTATTGTTTGTATATAGGAAGGCTACTGACTTTTGCGTGTTGATTTTGTATCCTGCCACTTTACTGAACTGATTGATGAGTTGAATTAGTTTTTCTGTTGAGTTTTTGGGGTTCTCTATGTATATTATCATATCATCTGCAAATAGTGATAGTTTGACTTCTTCTTTTCCTATTTGGATTCCTTGGATGTCTTCCTCTTGTCTTATTGCTCTGGCTAGGACTTCCAGTATTATATTGAAAAACAGTGGTGAGAGTGGACATCCTTGTCTTGTTCCAGATCTTAATGGAAATGCTTTCAACTTTTCTCCATTGAGAATGATACTAGCTGTTGGCTTGTCATAGATGGCCTTTATGATGTTGAGGTATGTTCCTTGTATCCCAAGAATTTCAAGGGCTTTTATCATGAATGGGTGTTGCTCTTTGTCGAAAGCTTTCTCAGCATCTATTGATATTATCATATGGTTTTTATATTTCTTTTTGTTGATGTGTTGGATAACGTTCATTGATTTTCGGATGTTGAACCATCCTTGTGTCCCTGGCATGAATCCTACTTGGTCGTGGTGAATTATCTTATGGATACATTGTTGGATTCTGATAGCTAAAATTTTGTTGAGGATTTTTGCATCAGTGTTCATTAGGGAGATTGGCCTGTAGTTTTCCTTTTTTGTGTTGTCCTTGTTCGGTTTTGGTATTAGTGTAATGTTGGCTGCATAGAATGTGTTTGGTATTGTCCCTTCCTTCTCAATTTTTTGGAAGAGTTTGTGAAGGATAGGCACTAATTCGTCTCTGATGTTTGGTAGAATTCATTTGTAAATCCATCAGGTCCTGGGCTTTTGTTTTTGGGGAGGTTTTTGATTACCATTTCAATTTCGCTGCTTGTAATTGGTCTGTTTAGGTGTTCTGTTTCTTCTTTATCTAGCTTTGGGTGATTGTAGAGTTGTAGGAATTTGTCCATCTCCTCTAGATTGTTGAACTTGTTTCCATATAACTGTTCATAGTAGTTACTGAGTATTCTTTTGATTTCTGCTGTGTCCGTTGTGATTTCTCCTCTTTCATTGATGATCCTGTTTATTTGTGCTTTCTCCCTTTTTTCCTTTGTGAGCCTGGCTAGGGATTTGTCTATTGATTTTTTTCGAAGAACCAGCTCTTGGTTTCACTGATCTTTTGGATTGCTTTTTTAGTTTTGATTTCATTTATTTCTGCTTTGGTTTTTATTATTTCTTTTCTTCTACTGGTTTTGGGGTTTTTTTGTTGTTCTTTTTCTAGATCTTTGAGCTTCGAGATTAGGTTGTTTCTTTGAGTTCTTTCTTGTTTCTTGATGTGAGCCTCTATTGCTATATATTTTCCTCTTATTACTGCTTTTGCTGCATCCCATACATTTAGGAAATTGGTGTCCTCCTTGTCATTCAATTGAAAGAATTTTTTAATTTCTTCTTTGATCTCCTCATTAGTCCAGTGGTCTTCTAGTAGTGTGGTTTTCAATCTCCATGAGGTAGGAGAGTTCCTTACCTTCTTTTTATGGTTTATTTCTAGTTTTGATGCCTTCATGGTCAGAAAAGATGGTTAGTATGATTTCAATCTTGGTGTATCTGTTGATGTTTGTCTTGTGCCCCAGTATGTGATCGATCCTGGAGAATGATCCGTGTGCGCTTGAGAAAAATGTGTACTCCGTTTTTTGGGGGTTTAGTGTTCTATAGATGTCTGTTAAGCCCAAGCGCTCTAAGTCCTTATTTAGAGCTTTAGTGTCTTATTTTTTGTCTTGTTGATCTATCCATTGCTGTTAGTGGTGTGTTGAAGTCTCCCACTACGTATGTGTTTTCTCTGATGTTGTTTTCAGAGATGACAACGGTTGTCTGATATATTTTGGTGCTCCTTTGTTTGGTGAATATATGTTAATGAGTGTTATTTCTTCTTGAAGTATTGTCCCCTTGATCATAATGTAGTGACCGTTGGGGTCTCTCTTTACCTTTTTGAGTTTGAAATCTGTTTTATCTGATGTAAGTATAGCTGTTCCTGCTTTCTTTTTTGGTCCATTTGCTTGTAGGATTGTTTTCCATCCTTTAACTTTGAGTCTATTTTTATCTTTTGTAGCTAAATGTGTTTCCTGGAGACAGCAAAAGGTTGGGTTTTGTTTCTTAATCCATCCTGCGACTCTGTGTCTTTTTATTGAAGAGTTTAGTCCATTTACATTTAGGGTTAATATTGATATGTTAGCATCTGTATTTGCCATTGTGTTTGTCTTTCCTTTGATTTTATTTATTCTTTTAATAACTTTTTTTTTTGGCCTTCTTTCATTGTTATTCGTCCCTGTGAGGTTCTGGCTTTAGGACTCCTTGTAGTATTTTTTGGAGTGGGGGTTTAGTTGTAATGAAATTCCAGAGTTTGTTTGTCTGGGAAGGTCCTTATTCTTTCTTCATAGAGGAAGGAGAGCTTTGCGGGATAGAGTATTCTTGGTTGGCATCTGTTTTCTTGGAGTCTGTTGACTATGTCCCTCCACTCTCTCCTTGCCCGTAGTGTTTCTTCGGAGAAGTCTGATGTCAGCCTGATTGGTTTTCCTTTGTATGTTATCTGTTTCTTCCCTCTTGTCAGCTTCATTATTTTTTCCTTGTCCTGGATTCTTGGGAGCTTTACTATTATGCGTCTTGCTGTTCTTTTCCTTTCGTCGCGGAAGTTTGGTGTTCTTCTTGCTTCTTGTATATCAATTTTCATCTTCTTTACGTTTGGGAAGTTCTCTTCAATTATCTCCTTGAATATTTTCTCTGTTCCTACATCTCTCTCTTCTCCTTCTGGTATTCCTATAACTCTTATAAAAAAAATTTAGATACTATTTCTAAACATATGTATGCTTACATTTATTTGTATATTTGTGTTTTAGCCCCTAATACTATGTCTAATTGACAAATACTTCCACTCAGACTTTTTGTTTTGTTGGTTTCCTTTGCTGTGAAGAAACTTTTTAGTTTGATTAGTCACATTTATTTTTGCTTTTATTTCCCATGAATTTTGTGTAGCATCAAAAAAAGAAAATTGCCAAAACCCATGTCAAGGAGCTTACTGTCTATGGTTTCTTTCTGGAAGTTTTATTGTCTCACACCCTACATTCAGGTCTTTAAAGGATTTTGAGTTAATTTTTTGTCTAGGGTGTAAGGTAGTGATCCAGTTTGCCTTTTTTTACTTGTGGCTGTCCAGTTCTCCCAGCACCATGTATTAAAGAGACTGTCCTTTGCCCATTGTATATTCTTGCTTTCTTTGTCACAGATGAATTGTATATGCATGAGTTCATTTCTTTGCTCTATTACATTCCATTGATCTGTTTATTTCATACCATCGTATTGTGTTGATTACTAAAGCTTTGTATATTTTCTGCCTCTTGGCAATGCATTGCGTTCTCATTAGTGAATTGAAAGAGTTCTTTAAAATTCTAGATGCTAGTCCTTAGACACATGTATTACATATATTATTTACAGCCTGTAGCTAGCCTCATCATTTTCTTAATGGTGTTTTCAGAGAGCAAAACTTTTAATTTTGATAAAGCTCAATTTTTCTCTTAATGATTCGTACTTTAAGTGTCCTATTGAAGAAATCTGCATACCTCAGTATTGCAAATGAGTTTATCATGTTTTCCTTAAGAAATTTTGTAGTTTTAAATTTTGCATTTAGGTCTATGATTTATTTAAAAATAATAGTGTACAGTGAGAGATAAGAGTAAATTTTTGAGAAAAAGAAAAATACCGGATGGTCTCACTCATAGCAGGAATCTAGAAAACTTAAATAAGGGACCAGGAAAAGGAATATAAGAAAGTGAAAATCAGAATCAACAAAAAACTATAAACCAGAGACACTTTTTGGGGGGTGGGAGGCTGGAGGGGAAGGATTGGGGTCAGAATGGGGCGTTTGCAATTGTATGGGGGAATATAAAAATAAAATTTATTATTTAAAAAAAAATTTTTTTGTTCTTTCCCTAAATGGCTATCCAATTGTTCCTGAAGCATTTATAAAGAAATCTTTTTCCATTGAATTATCTTGGCACCTTTGTTGAAAATCAGTTGGCCTTTTTCTAGACTTTCTATGAACTTCTACTGATCTTTATGCCTGTCATCTATTTGCCTCAGTGCCTCAATTACTATAGCTTTATAAGTCTTAAAATCTTTTAAAAACTGTTTTAGATTTTAGAATCACTTTCTCAGTTTCTACAATAATGTGTGCCAGGGTTTTGTTTTGTGTGTATGGTAAAATGAAAAACATAACATTTACCATCTTAGCCATTTTTAAGTGTACAGTAGTGTTAACTCTATGTATTGTTGCGAAGTAGATCTTTTAGATAGTAGGACATTTTAACAATATTAACTCTTCAAGTTCATAAACACAGGCTGTCTTTCTATTTTTATCTTTTATGGTTTTAGCGATGTTTTAGTTTTCAGAGTAAAAGCTTGCCAAGATTTTGAATGAGATGATGCTAATCTATATAGATTAATTTGGAATTGACATCAATGATAAAGTTCTCCATTCATTTAGGTCTTTTTTATGTTCTTGTAACAGTACTTCGTATTTCAGTGTTTAGTGTTTAAACCTAATTTCCCCAATATCATCCTTCCATATTTCATATTTTTATAACACTATAAGTAGCAGTTTTAAAAATTCAATTTAAAAATTCTTGTTTCATATAGTTGATTTTATTGATTGTATACTGTGATCTTAATAACATTTTTATCTTTAATTTTTCTCCTGACATAATCATGTAATCTTCAAGTACAGTTATATTTCTCTTACATTTTTCCGATATGTATACCTTCCTCACCATGACCCTACACCTTTTCCTATTTCTTATTTTACTGACTAGGACTGCCAGTACAATGTTGAAAAGAAGTGGTGAAAGTAGACATTCTCACCTTAACCTAAGCAAGGAGTAAGAACATTCATTCTTTCACCATTAAATGTGATGTTAGCTACCCTCTATCAAGTTAAAGTTCTCTTCTATCCTAAGTTGCTGAGCATTTAAATATATTTACCCATTGAAATATTTTTCTCCTGTATCTTATGATAGGTTATTGTACTTTCTGTTGCTGCCATAACAAATAACCTCAAAAGTGGTAGATATGATATCCCAGTACAGTCTCATAGTTTTGTTAAAATCAACATGGTGGCAAGTTCTAGTCCTTGCTGAGGTTTTAGGGGAGAATTTATTTCTTGTTCATTTAGATTGTTGGTGGAATTAAATTCCTAGCAACTGTAGGTTTTTCACAGGCCCCTGTTTTTGGTTGAATGTTGGGCCTGTTCCTAGCTGTGGCAGACAAAATGATGGTTCCCCGAAGAGTTTCTGGCTCTAATCCCCAGAGCCTGTGAACATTCTTATGTGGCAAGACACTTTGCTATCCCTATTAAAATAAGGATCTCGTTTAATTACTCATTTAATTACAATGGTCCTGAAAAAGTTAGTCGGAGTCACAGGAGATGTCACAACAGAGCAGAGGTTGGAGTGACCAGGGACCTTGAGCCCAGGAATTCAGGCAGCCTCTAGGAGCTGATAAAGGCAAGGAAACAGATTTCTCCCTGACAGCGGCCAGAGGGAACTTGAACTTGCTTACACCCAAGCTTCTGAGTACAGACCTGCAAGGTAATAAATTAGGTTGTTCTAAGTTTCCTAAGTTTATTGTTACAGAAGCAATAGAAACTACTATACCAGCTTCTAGATGCTGTTATATTCCTTGGCTCGTGACCTTCTTTCTTCAAACACAGGAGTGATGGGTTGCATCTCTGTGATGCTCTCTTACCTCCCACTTCTAAGAACTCATGTGATTAAATTGGGTCATCCTGAATATACTAGCTTAATTTATTCATTTTAAAATTAGCTAATGAGCAACCTTAATTTTGTTTTTCTGGGCCTTGTTAATGCAACACATTCACAGGTTATAGGATTAGGATGTGGATGTATTTGTGGGACCATTATTCTGCTACCACCATTATATTCATTGACTTTTTTAAATGTAAAAAATATGTATTATAAAATTTTACGAGTGTGCAGTTCAGTAATATTAAGCATATTCAAAGTTTTGCAGCTACAACCATTATCAACCATCTATCTCCAAACCTCTTCATCTTGTATAGCACAAACTGTATATCCCCTAAATAGTAACTCTTGTTTCCCTCTTCACCCAGTGTCTGGAAACCACCAATCTAATATCCATCACTCTAAATTTGACTTCTCTTGGTATCTTATAATCTTTGTTATTTTGTGTTTGGGTTACTTAGTGTAATGTCTTCAAGGTTCATTCACATTGTAATGTGTAAAAATGCCTGTCCCCTTTAAGGCTGAAAAATATGCCATCATATGTATATGCTATAGTTTATCAAATTATCCTGTCATGAACATTTGGGTTGTATTTACCTTTTTGTCTATTATCTAGTGGCTAATGCTGCTGTGAATAGTGTGTGCAAATATCTGCTCAAATCCTTGCTTTCAGTTCTTAAGGCTATATCTGCCAAGAAGTGGAATTGTTAGTTCAGGTAGTAATTCTGTATTTAATTTTGAGGTAACCACCATACCCTTCCCAATAGTGGCTGCGCCATTTTACATTCCCCCCACTAGTGCATGGGTTCCAATTTTTCTACATTCTCACTAATAGTTGGCATTTTTCTTCATACTAGCCATTCTGATGGATATGAGGTGATACAACATTGTAATTTTGACTTGCATTTCTCTAATGATTAGGGATGTTGAATTTCTTATGTGCTTACTGGTTGTGTTGTACTTTGAAGAAATATTGAAGTCCTTTCCCACTTTTCAATCTGGTGGTTTTTCATTGAGTTGTATTTTTTATATATTTTAGATATATTTGCAAATCATATCTGATAAGGCATTGATAGCTCCCATTTCATGGATTTCTTTTTCATTCTATTTTAGTCCTTTAATATGTTTTTCATTTTAATTTTCTTTTAATAGCTGTGCTGTTGGTTTCATTCAAGAAATCACCAAATCCGATGTTCAGGAAGCATTTCTCCTATATATTCTTATTAGAGCCTTATTATTTTAGCTATTACATTTAGGTTTTTGATCTGTTTTAACCTTTGTATATGATCTAAGGTAAGGATCCAGCTTTCTTTTGTATGTACATATCCAGTTTCCCACAAACATTTGAAGCAACTGTTCTTTCTCCTATTAAATGGTCTTAGCTAAACTTGTTTATTTCTGAACTAACTTATTAGTTTATACATGTGTCTTTATGCCAGTACCATACTCTCGATAACTGTCATTTTGTTATAACTTTGGAAATCATCAAGTGTCTTTTCCCAAAATTGCTTTGGCTATTCAGTATCTCTTACAATTCGGCAGGAATTTTTGTATTTCTGTATAAAATGTCATTGGGATTTTGATGGGGATTGCACTGACTCTGTAGACTACCTTGTGTAGTATTGTAACCAGAAGTCCAGGGCCGGGCCTCCTGTCACTACCAAATCCAATAATCAGAGACAGGAATTGAATCTTTAAGATATTCTTTAATCAAACAGCCAGCAATATGGAAGATGGGAGGAGGAGGAGTTAACACCCTAAAGAAACCACTGTAACACTTCATTTCCAGCTGGCTTCTTGTGAGTTAAAGACAGTTGTTCAGCAGTAAGCAGGCCTTCATCACTGCCAGGAGTTTGTGATATCTGGCTTCTGGAGCTCCTTATTGCTCTCCTGGACATCTGGTCTCAAGTATGTCATTGAGTCTGGCCTTCTGATTGTAATGTTTTGCAGCACTCCTCCAGACATGTCCTTGGGCTGGAAAATTAGAATAGACAGGCTATAAGCAGTGTTTGTGAATTTTCTTACACTATTACGCATAGTGCCCTACTAGAGCCCCACCCTTTCTGCTCAACCCCTATCAGATTTTAACTACTAAGACTCGTAGCTCAAGAGCATGGGATGTCTTATTTGTGTTGTCAGGGCATAGGGGAAAAACCAAAAATCTCCCCATCCCATTTGTACTCTTGAGGCTAGACAGGTGAACAAATAAATATGGCTGTTAATTCTAAACCAAAATAGGGCAAAGCCAGGGGTATATTATCCTATGTTTAAGGAAGTGGAGCATCAAATGAAAGGGGACACATCACCTGAAGGGGATGACTCACCCTGAATTTCTCAGAGAGGACATGTTCTTTGATAAGCCTACAACTGAGTGATAACCTCCCAAACTGCATTTTTCTAGGTCAGAAAAAGGGTGAGCATTCATTGCCTCTTTGATGAGGAAAAGGGTAAACAACTGAAACTACTTTTTTAAGAAATGGTAATGGACTTTCCAAAGTCCACAGGGTCTCAATGGACCTTTAAGGAGGCTTGGGCAATTAAGTCCATCTAACCTTTAGGGGAGACTGATCCTGCAGTGTTGTTACATTTTCAGCATTGTTTCCAGTATACAAGTCTTTCACCTCCTTGCTCATTACTATTTAATTCTTTAATACCATTCATAAATGTAATTTCCTTAATTTCTTAGTGTATGGAACCCAACTGATTTTTATGTTGAATCTTGTGATAAGTTTTTTTGTGAGATCTTTAGGGTTTTGAATTATGTTTATATATGGCTAGACTGCATTTGTGTTGTCCTTTTGTATGTGTTCATAAGTTATATTGGTTATAGGTTCTGTATAATGTCTAATTGATTTGGTGTGAGGGTTACTTGGGCTTCAAAATGTATTGGTAAGTGTTCCTTCTGTGTTTGCATAGCATTACTATTTTTCTTAAGAGTTATGTAGGAAAGTTTTTAATCACAAATTCAAACTTAGCTTTTAATAAATTAATTCATCAGATTTGTGATGTTCTCACCTTAAAATATTCTTGACAGTATTTTGTCTTGTTCATTTTAATCTTGGCTCTTGCTCCTTTTTGCTTAGTTACTTGGTTTGCCTTTCATATTTTCTGTAATGACAGGAAGTTGTTAAACGTATTGGTTTCATTTAAGTATTTCTATTTTCAGTGAATTTTATCCATCTTTCACTGATTGGCATTTCATTATATAACAATGATTCAACATTTGTATATTAACTAGACTTATTGTGATAACTATATAGTTACAAAACATACAATTTTTCAAATTGGTATTCCACTTCCAGAAGTGTGAGAATTCTAGTTGCTTAATTCTATAAGCATTACTTATAGTTAGTATTGCAGATTCACAACTCTTAAGAAATTATTTTCTCTAATTTCCTCTGATGGGCAATATTTTGCAAAATGATACTAAAACAGTTCCACACCCTTAAATATCCTTTGAGTTGTTCCCGGTGGAAAAGTTGAATTAAATCTTTCAATACTCTGTCCCCATCTTTAATTCCTGTGAGCTTCTGGTTCCTTTTTCTACCTTTGTTTGCAAATTGCTCACAAGGCCTATCTTACATCTATAGAATTACTGCCACAGGAGACCATTCACCCATCCTTTTAAATTATGAAAGCACTTAGTGTTGCTGGAAAATAAGCAATACAGAAATATTTTGAAAGATTTTTTTCTGTAACACATGACATATATAGTGAAAAATTTGCTATTACTCAATGTATCAGAAATAGAATCTCATAGTATGAATGTTCCATAACATTAACTCTGAAGTATTTAGTATGCTGAGGATGCCTTTGCTTAAATACTTTTGCCCATTTAGACCTCCAGATAAACATTAGAATTGTACAAAATAACCTCACTGAAATTTTGACTACAATTACAGATAGACTAATTGGATGGTGAAATAACACCTTTACACTAGTCAGATGTTCAATCTGTTCTTTCATGCCTTTCAGGTCTTTTCTGAACATTAAAATTTTAAAACTTGTTCATATTTACAACTCATTTATCTGACCACCTGCTTTATTCTATTCTCAATTGTATAGAGAACACCTTATTTGGCGGCTTTTGTTGTAGTACAAGTATGATCTCTGATTTTGTTTTCACTTTGTTTTTGATATGTATTTTTGAATCAGGGCACACACAGTTTCTTTTATCAGAAGCCATTTAGCCATTCTCATTCTATACATACCTTCCATAGCCTTTCTTGGTTATTTTCTCAGACTGCTCTGCTTATCAATTCTGCAGTGTCTTATGCTATCTAACCTTCCAATTGAGTTTAAAAAATTGTAACGTCTATATTTGTTATTTCCAGAACTCCAGGTAGCATGTATATTAAGGACATAGACTGTGGAGCTAGACTGCCTGGATTTAAATCCTAGCTCTGTCACTCCTTTCTTGTGTGACCTTAGAAAGTAATTCAAGTGGTGTATCAGTTTCTTCCCAAGAAGAAACTGCTGGTGCATATTGAGTTTATTCGGTAACGGTACCTGGGTGCAGTCTATTGATTAATACTCACATAGCTAATTGTGTGTCTTTCTAATGGTATCTTGCTTTCTTGTCACTAGTGTTCAGTCAAGTATTACTGTGGAATTCTGGCTTGGGAGCAGAGCTCAGAGAAGTGTTGTGTTTGTTCTGCCCATTTCCTAGGGTGACAGGTGTGCAGCAGTGTGCTTTTCTTGGACAACAGAGATGCATAAAACTATTGTATAACTCTTGCTTTAAACCAAGAAACTGAGTTGACAAACCAGGAGTTTCAGATGACACTGTTTAGATGAAAATAAACCCATCTGGTCAATTTAAAATTGTGAAGCAATATTAGTCCCTCCCTGCCGAGATATGTTGGATTTCAAATAAGCTAGTTGCAGTAAACGTCATGCATGACATCCTAGTGTCTTAAAATTAACTGTCAACTGTATTTTTTTTTTTTGATTACAGTATTTTCAGTTGTTTATCTGAAAGGCTGTGTGTAGGTGGGGTTGGGAACATGGACTTAGAGGCCGATAATAACTTTTACTACTTTGGATAACAAACAAACATTACTGTTTATCAATAGAAAATGCCAGTTATTCCAAAAAGTCACTAGAAGACCATGGAGAGGTGATATTAAAACCTATGGCTTTGCTAAAGTAGGAAGCCTGTGTTATTCTAAAAAATGACAGTAATTTTTGTTTGCTATGCTGTAACAATGTAGATGTAATATAACTATTAAAAATGAAGAGTAGACCGATACTGAGAGAATAAGACTACTGGCTAATACGAGTAAGTGAGGCATCAATAGATACTACCAATAATCTGGGTCTTTTTTTAAAATATTAGTGTGTAAAGTTAACTATACAGCCTTTCTAAGCATCAAAATTGATGAAACCAGTTCATGTAATAATTTGTTATATATGTATATTATCAAACATACCAGTAGTAAGCACCAAGTTGACTTTGTCTTTAAAAAGACAGCTCCACCTGAAAAATTCAGAAAAGTTACAAATGAAAAAGATAGGCAAAAATGACTATTGCAATTCAGATCAAAGGAATTTTTTAAAAAACATAGAATACTATATCAAACACCATGGTAACAATGACAAGCTATGTAGTCCTGAACATAGCAATACACAGTGTAAGGAGAAGGTACATTAATGTAGCAAACTGAATTTTCAAAATAAAAATTATACCTTTAATGCACAATGGGCATTCATAAATACTAAGTATTAAGCATACTTAAGCACCAGATCGTGTCACCACATGGCATGTAACTAAAGAACAAGTGGGCCCTTTTATATACTCTTAGATTTAGTTTTATTATTGTCACTGAGCTCACAATATTTCACATAGTAACATACGCATAACTTAAGACCAGTGTGCTACAGTGTAAGAGGATCACTATACTCAGCATACTGAATGTATGTGCCTACTCAAACTATATTTACAACTCAACAGTAGGACAGATATTACCCAAATAAAAACATTAGGCAAAGGATTTGAATACACATTTCTGGGAAGATACATACATCACCAATAAGCACTTGGAAAGGTTAAATTTCATTAGGGAAACACAAATCAAAACCATAATGAGATACTACACACACCCCAGGGTAGGAAAAAAAATGTAAATACTGTGAGTTGGCAAGAATATGCTGCTGACAGTTCAAAATCAAGTTACCATTTGACCCAGTAACTGTATGCCTAGATATAGTCATACAAAAAGTTGCAGATAAATGTTCATAGCAGCCTTATAGCTAAGAAGTGGAAACAACTCAGTGGTCTATTAGTGAATGGGCAAAATGTGCTCTCTCCATATAACAGAATAGTATGTAGTCATACAAAAAAATCCGTTATAATTTTACATGGTTTTTCCATAGCATGGTTAAGTGAGAGCAGCCAGGCACTATGTTATGATTCTATTTACAGGAAATGTCCAGAATAGGCAAATTCAGAGATAGAAGGCAGTCACTGCTAATGGATATAAGGTTTCCTGATAGAGGAATGTGATATGTGAATTATATCTCCAAAGCAAAAAGTGGCAAAATCTGTTGAAATGAGCTTACTTCATGTGGAATTAAAAAAACATCCAATTCATAGAGAACAGATTGGACTTTGGAGTGGGCAAAGGTGGTCAAAAGATACACTTTCAGTGGTAAAGTAATATATAATATGGCTACTATAGTTAATACTGCATTCTGTATTAGAGGTTGTGAAGACATTAGAACTTAAAAGTCCTCATCAGGAGAAAAGCAGCGATTTGTATTATGAGTCTAGTTAATGATTCACTGTGATCATTTCACAAATACCCAATTATGTCGTGTACCTGAAATGAATGGTCATTGTATCTCAATTAAATAAATCTTCCTCAGGGCAAAAATAGGCCAAAAAATAAGAACAGTTTCATAGGAATGAAAGCCAGTGGCTTTTAAAACATGAGGAAAAAATGTTCATTTCAACAACTTGATATACTGTATCATGCTGCCCATGAAAGTCTGGTAAATACCCAGTTTGGTAATATTCTCTTGGTGAAGATCTACAGAGAAAGGCACTCTTAACATTTCTAATAAGAAGTACTATTATGCCTAGAAAGTATTGGCATATCTAGCAAATTTATACACATTTAACCTTTGACGTAGTAGTCATTTCTGGACTCTCCCCCAAATTGAGACTATTCATTACAGCACTATTTATAAAAGGCATGGATTGGAAACAACCCAGATGTCCATCAGTACCTCCACATGAGGCTTCTGTCGGAGGGAGAAAAGCAAGAACGAGTTTAAAAACCAACCAGCCAACCAGCTTTTCTGTAAGACTGTAAATGTATTGTGTATATACATGCATTTGCTTATATATATATATTTTTTTTTTAATAGAGGCATGTTTTTCTTTATTTGTTTGCTTGTTTGTTTTGTTTGTACATGCACTGGGTATAGTCAGAAGCGCGGGAGGGTGAGAGAATTCACCAGAGCCAGAGCGGGGAGCAGAGCAGGCAGAAGGACCAAAGCACACTGCCGAGGGGAGCAGCGGGCGGCAGGAGAGGTCCGCGCGCCATGTGGGACCCTCCTCGGGTGGCCGGGGAGCAGCCGGGGATCGAACCGGCACCGCAGAGGCCGCGGGCAGCCTCGCAACCCAGCGCTCCTAATACATGCTTACCAAAATGGGGAGAGTAGACTCCCGAATGTGCCTTGTTTTAGTGTTTATTTTGAAATCTTAAGATGAAAAGGGAGGCAAGTGGACAAAATTGTCAAGTTGGTAACAAATGGAATCTTTTTTTCCAAGTAATTTTCAAACACAGTATTTCAATTACACAACCCTAGTGGGTCTATCTTGGTGACAGGAAGTGCCAGAAAGAAATCATAAATTTTCTCAGTCTTATATTAGCAGTATATTGGCGTTATTAGCTTAAAAGTGTATGCATTGCAGATGAAAATAGGTTATTGTGTAAATATAATTGGAAATATGATTTTGTTTAAGAGCTACCAAGTATTAAAATGAAAGTAATTGAAAGAAATTAGGTGAAAACTCATCTTTCCAACATATACAAAAGCAAAGAATTTTGCAAGAACATGGCATTAAAAACCTTAGCTAGTAGCTTTTTTTTTTTTGAATCATAAATCTTTATGTTGATTCCTTAGTGGGTTGAGTTTTATAATTTCTGGGTATCTTTCCCTGACTCTTACGTGTGTCAGAAAGTTTTAGTGAGTTATTCCTAAGGCTTTTTCATCTTTAGCCATTAATTTAAACACACAGCTAATGGGGCTATTAATCTTTTCCGTTGTAGTGTTCAAGTGCTTATGACACTGGTTCAAGGAAATCTGTGCGATGTTAAAGCATCTCAGAATTTAGAGTATTGTGGCAAAGATATTTTAAGAGTAGTTGTACAAGACAACATACCACTTAATCATAGTAACGGCTGTGGCAATGGAGTTGTCATCACCAACTCAGTTTTTTCCTATATTGCAAATAATGTATGTGGTGTTATTATTTTTTAGATGGCTATTCATATGAAAAGGAAGCAATGGAAAATTGGATCAGCAAAAAGAAACGTACAAGTCCCATGACAAATCTTGTTCTTCCTTCAATGGTACTTACACCAAATCGGACTCTGAAAATGGCCATCAATCGATGGTTAGAAACACATCAAAAATAAATCATTTATATTATATTGTATTACTTATATTTTCAGTTGAATGATTTAAAGGTAAATACTAACCAGGAATTGTTGAAAGGTAAACCTTGAGGATGATTTATTATTTTCATTCCTTAAAAATGTGTGGTTGAATTATACATCTAACTACTTGTCTATTTTTTACTATGTCTTTTTGTAGTACTGAAAAAATCTTGTAGAGTAATAAAGTTTTACTTTAAATGCAATGTCCAAATCTATTCTTGTTATAGGTCATATTCCAGTAAAAAGCCATTAAGTTGCTCTTTGGAATCTAAAGAGTTTGCAGATTTGTTTATGACTAAGTTCAGAAAATAACCATGATATGTCGAATGGGAGCATTTCGTTGGACTCAAAATTTGCAAGGTGGTAATTTTTCTCCCATTGTCCAAACCTGGTTACATGGAATTAATTATCACTAACATGCCAATTAGACTTTGCTGAATTATATAAAGTGGGAAATTAGCCTCTTTTAGAATAATACATAAGAACGTCAAGAATTCTAAATTAGGGTAACAAAACATTTTTATACAACACACTGTTATTTACTACCACACCTGGATAAGCATTCACTCATGAAGAAAGCCTCCATTTCAGGAAGTTGAGATTGTTCTGACTTTATATACTTGTCACGAGTTGTTTACAGGGACAGAGGCCACTAGTGAGAAAGCTTGTTACAATAAAGGGAGCAAGATTCTGTATATACCCCCAAAATCCTTATTGCAGTTGTTAAAAATTAAGAGTAATGTAATTATATCATTGCGTTTTTTCCTGTATTTTATAGACTATAGCTGACATATGTTCAGAGAAAGGTGGAAATTGTACTTACCAGAGAAATCTTCAGATGCCTTTTGAATTGTTGCTTTGTAAAGTTTCTGTCATTCGGATGTATTATGGATTTACTTCCCTTGTGCCACAGCTAGAATTCACAATTTATGATTTTAGAAGAGTTCCTCCCTCCCCCCACCCCATACTACAGATGCTTTTCATCTATGAGGAAAAAAAAGATGGGAAGGTTTTCTATATTTATATATTTCTAAAGAGAAAGTATGCTAACATAATTGTGACTTTTTTTAATTGATAAAAGCTGGTCACTAGACCAAATCTCTCACTTTGATAACACTTTCTCAAGGATAGATGGTTTTTACATAAAAATTACCAAAAGTGACCCAAACCACAAACTCATCGGTAGAAAACACAAAGATCACCTAATTCTAAAGTGCCAGTGATTTTCTTTTCCATGATTCACCAGGAGAGTTTCTTATAAAACAAAATTGTTAAAGACGAAACTATTAATAACTTACTAAAATGAAATGCTAGTTTGGTATATAAACAACTTCTCCACAAACACATAAGCAAAACACTACACAAATCAAAATTCCATCCACTAAAGGAAGGGACACTGCAACAGCCCTCTGCGGACTCTCTGGCCTGCTGGTTTGGGATCGCGCATGAGCAGCACTCACCTGACTAGTAGTTGTCCAAGGAAACTTCTTTTTGGGGTAACTGAACCAAATATCTTCACTAAGAATATATAAAAATCATGATGTACCATTATTTCTAATAGTCACACTGGCTGCTTTACAGGAAAAGTCATACAATGACAACAATTATTAATACTTTTCCCTTTCCACCTAGTTTTTTAAACCTTAGTTTAAATATATAGCTTTAAAGAAGTAATGAAATTAATTTACTTACCTTAATAGTAGTATCAGTAACCGGACAATAACTTGAAGTCTATTATTAAGGAATACGAATAAGTCATTACTTTCAGACAAAAGACTTAATTTAGACCCTTGAATAGTTTGGGGTTTCTAGAAGTTGCCACCCTTGTTCTGAAGTTATTAAATGAAACTAAATATGCATTTAGTAGTAACTCTAAAAATGTGTTTTCCACTGTTTAGAACAACAGGATCACCCAGGATGAAAAGCAAGGCAAGATCAGGATATTCTCCACTTACCCATTGTTTCATTTAATGCGAAACAAATTCTATTAATAGTCTTTATTCCGTATGGAAAAGTACAGTAGTTGTGCAGAAAACAAAACTACATAACAGAAGAGTAAGACTTTCACAAACATTAAAGAAAACAATAAACAATAAATAAGCCATAGTAGTTATAGCAGAACTCATGAAAAGCCTATAAAAAACAATAAAGCTGTACAGAGTACTATATGTACATACTCAGGAACAAATGCTGAAGAATGACACCAGAAGATTCCTTTTTGTACAAAACCATAATGATGCTCACAGGAACTTGATTACAACTAATCATTGTAAAAACACTCTGTAAATATAGAACTTCCTTCTCTCCAGTTCTGGAAAATAAATTTCACACCCCAACATAGAAAACAAATACACTCCTACCTCTCAAACTAGCATTCTGACATCCTCCAATAGCACATCATCTTCATATAAAAATACCTTTAAACCAAGATTCATTCCTGTACCTCATCTTTATAAATGAATAATACATCAGTTTGGACTTAAGTAGCACCTCAAAGGTGCTCGTATATATGAGATAAAGTGCCGTTACTGGTATACTGTTAACATGCCATAATAATATATTGTTCAGTGCAATAACCAGCATGGATGAAGCTTACAAAGAACATGCAAATATATGACTTTTTAAAAGATTGCTTGAAATAGTTATATTTACAAGTCCGAATACAACTTGGCTATTTAATATGTACAACATGTGACTATAAAGCAGTGATTGTATAATAAAACAAAAACAATAAGCAACCATCCCGTAAGTATCCAAATTAAATACTGTCCTTTAAGGACCTTACAAGCAGTTTCAGAACCAGTTGAGAGTTAACTTACAGGTCACCAAGAATGCTGGTCTTAATCCTAATCCACTTTGACCACCAATCGTGATTCCAAATGGCTTATACTGTTTCCAAACATTAAAAACATCTTGAAGCATGAATTTAATTCCAAAAAAAGGTGCTATAAAAATATTTTGAGTAAGAAACAAACATGGAAATGAGTGTTTAATTCTCTTAAAGGAACTGCTATGAAGGGAAAGTTTATTTTCCTTAAAAAAAAATCAACTATGTAACATTTATAGTCACACTTATGTTCAGCTAGAAATCACTTAGATCTTAATTTTATCTATCTATCTATCTATCTATCTATCTATCTATCTATCTATAAGTTGGGATTAGACTCAATGGTACGGCAACTTGAAAATATAATTTTTCCCCTTTGGCTATTAGGTCGTGAGTTAAACCTATCACTAGACATGTATATTCTCTAAGAAATACTGTGATTTTTATCATGTAGCACAGGCTAGGAGAAAAGTGGGAGGAAAATCCAATTTAATAAGAGATTAGCATTAATGTCTTCTTGACTGTCTTAAAATTTTAATTTAATAGGTTTAACTAATTGTAGTTTTCCATTCTGGTTAGCATTCTTATTTATGGTGACTTCTAGCTAGCTATTAAAGAAGTTTTATCCCACCTGTTTGATAATGGCATCTGGAAAATGGCATCAGAGGGGGGAAAAAAGGTATGGCTAAAATGAAATTTTTCTCATGAGAAACCATTTCATTACCACCAGTCTGTCTCCAACACACCGTTTTCCAAGTTCTACAAAAGCATCTCTCTCAAGGCTCACACATTCGACTCTATGAATGATCGCTTTGGTTTTGCTGAAGGGAGGTGACTCCGGTGGGCTTCATTGCTGATGTGAGGTTGCTGTTTGGAGATACTCTCCTGGTACAGATGAGACACAGTTTTATTTATCCTGTTATCTGGACAGTGCACTGGCATTTGGCACTTCTTTTCTTCCAACTCCTTCACCTGTGCACCATTGTGAACACTCCCACCCAGGGTAGAAGCAGAGCAGGTTTTGGCTTGGCTAGTATATCCTCCTGCTTGTTTGAGAGTGGGCTTCTCAGAGTTCGAGGCCTGCAGGCCAGCTGCAGAAGATGTGTTTGTCAAGAGCCCCTCTGATATTTGACAGTGCCAGGTGCGGTTTGGGGGATTGCTCTGCTGTTGGAACCTTGCAGTCTTATCCATGATGCCCATGAAGGGCGTATTGCGTGGTCTGTGCTCAGCCGTACCGCTCGGGACCTGGTTAACCACCTTGTCTTTCATTCGAGCATCTGGTCCTTGGACCTTGAAGCCCTCTGAAAAGCTGCTGCTTGAAGTCAGACTACTGGTGGAACTTGACATCTTAATGCTGCCAGATGGGGAACCAGAAGAGCCTGAGCTGGCCAGGGAAGCTGGGTGTCGCATGTCACTCATTGGCCCGCCTTGACTTAAAGGGGCTACATCTGCAGCCACGGAGGAGGCATGAGCCAGAAGCCTCTCTGCGGTTTTTATCTTGCTGGGTAAAGGACACGCAGCCACACTCTCACTGTGCTGCAGCTGGACGCTGTGGCTGGGCCCCAGGCGATCTGCAAAGTGGCCTGAGCCAGCTCCTAGAGTGAAAGTACCTGTGACCTCTAAGTGCTGGGTTCTGCTACTAGCAGGAGTTGCAGCGTTTCTACCTGGCATGGGACTCAGAGGAGGATTCTGAGAAGAGACCTGAATTTTTGTACTACCATTTCTCAAGGCAGACTGTCCAGAGCCCAGGTGCTGGTTGGTTTTCACGATCTGTGCCTGCTTGGTGGGCTGCATAATCAGCCCTGGCTGGGCTACAGGCTCGCGCAGGGGCTTGCTGATTCCAGGCCTGTTCTGTGGGGACACTGGCCTCATTTTAGACTGTAACCCTTCCTGAAGGTTTCGAATATATGGCGAGGGGACAGATGAGGATGGCTGGGATCTAGGAGCCAGGGAAATGGACTCTTCCTGAGGAGAGGTTTCTTCTTCTTCAGCCTCCTCAAGATCAAAGTGGTCATTTAATACCGGGGTTGTGACATCCTCTTCGTTATCTGAGTCATTGGGGGGAGCCGGAGGCGGGCACTGCTGCTTTTGCTGTTGGCTCCTCTGGAGTTGCTTGCATTCCTCTTCTACTCTGGCCAAAAGTCTCTTGATCTCCTGGTTGGTGGGACAGAGTTTCACTGCTTCCCTCAAGTCAGCCAGAGCTGCCACAAACTGCCTATATATTAAAAAGAAGAAAAAATTATAAGCCTTGGAAGAATGTGGTCTAATGTACTAACTTTTCACAAAACTAGACTGCATAAATCTACAACTCCTCAAAGGAAAAAAGGCATCAGCAGAGTGAGTTCTGGACACATTCTGTATTGCTTAGCTGAGTGGGGGTGCTGGATTTGAACCTCTGTGTGATGCCAGAGCCAGGCCGTCTCTGTACAGACCACTGGGCTGGGACTGAGAACAGTTCTGAATCCTTGGCTTGGGCGTCAGAATCACCATCCCCTCTCACTGTACTCACCAGTCTTTGACTCCTCCCCACTGCCTCCTCTTAATGTCTCCTGTTGGCAGTTTCACTGACCATATGGACTAATCTAGGAACTTTATCCTGTGGTGTCAACTGGGATGAATGGGAGGTTGTCAGTGAACAGTCAGGAGAAAATAAGTTCAACCATTGTGACAATATCCACTAGTTGCCTCTTGGAAGCTACCAATTTATCATGAGCTGGGAGGCATCTGAGTAATGCATGTAAGCCAGAAGCCCCCAAAGTCAACCAGCAACTTTGATACCACAGAGACACAAAAAGGCATCTCTAGTCACATGATTTGGCCCCAGACAGTACCTGCTATTTCTCTTCGCTCTTGCCCTGGCATAAAAGGCTTCATAGGACTTTGGTTTCAATTCGAGAGCCTTGGAAGCAAATTCTTCTGCCAAGCCAAAGTCCTGGTGTCAATATTTAAACACATGAGTCAAAAGCAGCACTGAAACATGATTATAGGCAACCTTTTAATAGGAGTTTCATTCTAAAGGTTAGGAGAGAATTGGGACATCATTGCAGAGATGAAAGTAAGTTTGGAATTTTGTCCTAAAGCTTATTACTTTTCTTAAGAGAAGCTCCATTAGAAAAACAAAGCTCGAGGGAAGGGGAGAGAGCGAGAGCAGGTGAGAACAGTGGTAAAAACAGGCCCACGAGGCAGCAGCAGCCTGCACCGCACTCCAGTCTCAGAGGGGCCGGCAGGCTTCACCCTCCTCCGGAGCTGAAAGGTCAGCGAGTATGTGCAAAAGCAGGCGGGTCAGCAGATTTGGTGGTGGGTAGATGAAGTTAAAAACAAAGGAGAAGTAGTACCACAACAAACTGACTAGTTAACTATGCGCTAACTATTGCAAACAGAAACACTGGGCAGGTGATAACATTTGTGTTAACTTCTGGGATGCCCTTTTCTACTGAAGCTGGGGATGGGCCACTCTAACGAGGCTGACAATTCAGTTGGGACAGGGTGGAGCAGTTTGCATTGCTTCTCATCACTGAAGCAGAGGAAACTGCCCCAAGCACAATCTCTCAACATCTTGAGAGGAAGGGAGTGTCAGTGGGCAAAAGATGGTCATGTAAGGGAAGCAGCTTCATATGCCAGGTTCACAATATGTGCAAGCAAGTCAGAAAGCACGTCGCATCTTTTGGTCTGTGGAAGGATGTTCTTCCCCCCTGGGAAAACCTTGCTATTAAAGGATGAAATAGAGGGGCACAGCTTACATTTGTTTTCCTTCGGCAGCGAGACAAATTGAGATACAGGGAAACTCTTAATTCATTGAATGGTCTCATGTCCTCCCCAAATCCTTCTCGAGGAAACTTCCTTAAGGCATACTGGTACCTCTGGGCTGCCTCTTTCATCTTCCCTTTCTAGGATACAAAAATCACAGAAGTTTATCTTTTCAGAAGCTCCAAGAGGAATAAAATCCTGGTGAGGTTCCCCACCCCCACCACCCCAAACCTTCACTTTTGTTTCAAGGGTCCCAATGAATGACTGCGCAGCAGCAACCACACACTAACCAGCGTGCACCGACAGCCTCACTGTCAGCACAGGCTTCCCAGCAAGCACTTCCCACAGTTAGAAAGTAGCAGGTTTTACAGGAAGGGGTGGTAAATTGCCAAATTGATAACTATCGATCTTAATACATCAGATGATCTTCCCTGTTATACATTTTTCAAAGCCATTTCATCAATGAACTCTCATTTTCAGGTATTTTTATTACTAAGTTTAATAGAAATCAAGTGGGAAAAAAATGATGCAGTTCCTAAGGCAAGTAGAGTCTTGCTGTAGAATAGTAGTTTTTCTTTTAAGGGAAACTAAGCTCAGACTCTAAAAATCAGAACAGCTCCGCACGTCATTTTCAAGGCTAAACAAATCCATTTGCTCAGTCAGTTCCGTTTCACAGCAGGTGTGAAGTCTGTTGAAAATGGCTTGATATTTCCAACATAATTGCCTACCAAAATTCATATTAAAACCACTTCAAAGCCAGAACAATACACATTCTGAACTCAATTTCAAACTGATTCCAAGCCAGAAACCCTGCTGGGTCATGCTATATGCCTATTTGCTTGTTATTATTAAAAAAAGAAAAGGCAAAATCTAAAACAGAGAAAATACAGCACCCTCACGGCAGAAAGGATTCAAATGGCCATACTCTAGTTTTTGGTTTTCATAATCTTTTAATAATGTCTTATCACAACCTGGGGAAAAAGGTGATTCTATATCAATGTCCTAAGCACCTGTCTGCATTGAATCTGGCCTACTACCTGTTCTACAGTTTGATTGGGACACAGTCACACTCCTTTATTATCTGTGGCTGCTTTTATGCTGCAATAGCAAAGCTGGGTAGTTGTGACAGAGACCACAGGCTAAGTCCAAAACATTTATCATCTGACCCTTAATAAAGACGTTTGCTGACCACTGACCTCTAAACTGATGTCTTATTTGGGTAAACTTAAACGCTTATTAATCTGTAAATCGCATTTTCATTTCCAAGGGAAAATGGGAAAAAAAAAAAAACTCACTCCGCTGAATAACTGAGTATTATATATATTAAGTAAAAATATCTCTAGCAGCAATTGCAGGTTCCAGAAGTGTGTAGATATAATAAAGGCATGGGAGACATAATGGTTCTTTTCTCTCAGAATGTCTAGTGGGCACTCCTTTCCTGTGTGTCTCATGTCCCCAGGGACTCAGCCCCACGCTGCATGGTGGGGCAGGTAAACCTGAAGCAATCCACCTTCATACCAAGGCCCCCAGCCAGAGTCATTGTTACAGCTGCAAGAATTTGTTCAGAAGTAATTGGTGCTCACACAAACAGACGTGCTTTTTACCTTGAAGGTACTGCCACTAAGATGATGAAGCCTGGACATGAGGCCAGCGTCCCCGGGAAGTCCTATCAAGCTAAGCTACATGTATTCTGAGCAGGGGCACAGCTCTGTCCATCATGTGCCCAACTAAGAGGTGGCTCACAGGCTGTTATGTCACAGAAAAGGGCAACATCACTTACTTTGTACATCACATTTCCTTCCTCCATTAATTTTTGTAAAAGTATAATCAAAATATCAGGTTTGGAAGTGGCCATCGCCCAAGCAGCATTTCCTGCAAAATAAACATGCAGTTAGAGGCACTTCAGAGTCTTGGAGGAAAGGAATTCAGTACTTCTGTGGCTCTAACACAACTAAGATGGCAACCAGCTGAGACAGCCACAGAGGAGTGCTGCTTGTGCGTCCTGTAGGCCTCTGAGCGACAACGTAACGCGGACAGAGAGCAGGACGTGGGGAGGTGGCTTCCCCGGAAACTTACGCTTCGGCAATGAGGAGGGTACTGCAGCAGCACAAAGTGTTACTCTGGTAGAAAAGTAGTGGGCAACGAAGGCATCAGAGCAGCCGTGACCCTTCCCTCCCCTGTGATGGGGCTTTGGGGCAAGATGAATTCAAAGAGGCTCCAGAGTACCTCAGTTTCCTGCAGCGCCCATCATGACTGCTGGCAAGTGGAAGGGCCTGTCTGACATGGTCTTGCCCTCCCCTGCAATCACCATTACAACCTACTTGGAGACGTCAGTGCTCCGGCCCTTCTGCCCCCTTCCCAGCACTCATGCTCCAGGCCCTCCCTGCTCACGTCCATGTCAGACTTGTCTCTCCTGTCGACGGTCCCACCGCCATCTTCTTTCTAAGGCTCTTCTGAACACTTCAGGGGGGTGGCGCTGAGGAGCACACACTAGGGAGTCAGGTGGCTCAGGTTCAAATGGTGATTTGCCATTCGCTAGGCCTTAGTGAAGATTTACCTCCTTTGTAACTTGGTGGTGTCACTACCCACTTAAAGGGAAGTGAGAGGTAAATTAAGACATGAAACTGCTCGGGATAGTTTGCCGCTGTGGCCTGCCTAGTAATACTAGCTCATGTCATCTCCATGGCAGCCCCTGCCCGGAACCGTTGCTGCCCAAGGGTCCAGCACACTCAATCCGAGCAGCAGTTTCAGGTGCTCGTGCCCACACATTCTGAAGGCTGCGACATAGCCAAAGCAGCTGCATGCGAGGGGCTCTCCCTGCTCACGTCTCTCCACCCCCAATATTACCTCAAGTGACCCACTCTCTGGTCTCTAGTAAATCACGAGACCTCCTCACAGAAACTGTGCTGGTGTTGCTATTTCCCTACCAAGCTGGCGAGGATGACCCCAGCACAGCGGTTCTCAAACTTGGCTGCTCGTCGGAACCACCAGTGAGTTTCCACAGCCACTGACACTCCTGACCCCGCCCCTGGAGTGGTCTCTGGGCACCCTGAAGACTGTTCTGCCATAGCCTCTGCTTTCTCCCATCTACAGCATTATAGGTGACTACGATTAAGTGAGCCTCAGAGAAGGAAAGCTCTACAAACACCTGACACTGTGACCTGAGGCCAGGCACGTCTTTATGGTCCCCAATGACACTCTAGTATCTCCCTGCTGAACTGAGGTGTTTTACTGACCTAACTTGGCTCCTTTCCGCAGTAGTGTAACCACTACTGATGTGTTTCGACAACCGATGGCTCTGTCCAAGGGACGCATCCCGCTGTGGTCCACGTGCTCAATCACGGCTCCCTTCTCAACCAGATACAGCACCTGCAGTGGGAGGACAGAGGCCCTGAGGAGCAGCTCATCTGCCTCAGCATCCTGGTGTAGGAGCCAGGAAGTCTTACTGTTCTCTGATCTTTGCTGCCTCTGCTCACTCGGGATCCCACAATGGAAATGAAGTTGACAGAAAACACAGGAGATGTTAAGTGAATTGATATCAACAATGGGGAAGGCAGGTGAAGGTTCCCAGGGACAGCACCGGGTGTACAAGCATGTGTCATCATATCTCTCACCCTACTTCCAAGGCCACAGAAAGTAGATACTGTCACATCTTTTCATCCCCAATTACTCAGAGTCACACACCGTCTAGTAGCTCCAAAGGGCTGGCAGGTTTAGGCAACAGGCACTTCACACACTCAGACCCACACAGCCTGGAGTAATTAGCAGCCTGGGATCAGACAGGCCTGCGTACAACACACCTTAAGGCTTAAATAGAGACTTAACTATTGGGACTCTAAAGGTGGCAAGTGTGAGACCATCATTTGAAGTGATAAAAATAGTTGTCACTTGAACTAAACAGAGAACAGAAAAAAACCACTTTGGCTACTCAAATTGCTCTACATACTAAAAAAGAAGTCTGTAGCCAATTAGGTTCTTCTGGTGGGTCTGCTGGATAGGCCACCGGCCACTCAAAATACATCAGAAAAATTAATATCCAGAACATAAAGAACTCCTACAACTCAAAAAACAAAACAAATAACCTAATTTAAAAAATGGACAAAAGATTTGAATAGACAATCTCCAAAGATGATATGCAAATGGACAACACACTATATACAATAAGATGCTCAACATCACTAATCATTAAGGAAATGCAAACTCGAATCACAAGAGGTATCACCTCACACAGTTAGGAGGGCTGCTATCAACCAACAACAGAACAGAAAATAAGTGTCTTCCACAATCTGGAGAAACAGGAAACTTGTGCATTTTTGGTGGGAATGTAACGTGACATAGCCACTAAGGACACACCATGGAGGGCTCCCTGACAAAGTTAAGAACAGAATGACCATGGTAAGCCAGCAATCCCACTTCTGGCTATAGATCCAAAAAACTACGGGGACACCCATATTCACAACAGCGCTGCTGACAACAGTGAAAGGTGGAAGCAACCCAAGTGTCCACTAAAAATTGAACAAAATGTGCCATATACATAAAGTGGAATATTATTTATCCTTAAAGAAGGAAATCCTATGACATAATACTATGCATATGGATAACCCTGATGGTATTTGGCTAAATGAAATAAACCAGGTACAACAGGACACCTATTTATACGATTCCACTGAGATGAGGAGCCTAGAGTGGTCAGATTCACAGGCCTGGGAAGAAGAAAGCTGGTTCCCAGACACTGTGGGGAAGACAGGAATGAGGATTTGTTTAACGGGATAGTTTGTTTTATGAATGAAAAAGTCTGGGCACTGGTTGTTTAACAATGTGAAGTGTTCTCGACTGAGAAATGGTTAAGACAGTACATTTTATTATTTCCTTTTACCACAAATTACAAAATGACACTAAAATACTAAGCAGCCTTACGCTTCCCTGATGATGATGAACTGTAGGACTAGGTAAGACAGTATAAGCTGAAAAATGAATATGTGAGGTTCAGTTAAATAGCTGTTTTTGAAAAATGACATTAACTGTAGTTTACAAAGTCCAGGAAATTAGGATCATTTAACTCAAACATCGCTGACTTTTAAAAAATATGGAGGCACAGCTGTGTAGGGAGGGACATGATGGCTTCTGCTCCCAGCTCCATGGCTTCCAGAGACACAACACCTGTTTCTCTAGCCAATCCCTACACTGGACACTGTTAACTGCTCCTAAGCAGTAACTGTCAGGAGTGCATGGTCCTCGTCCCTGCTGGGTGCCTGAGATGCAGGACCTGACAAAGACATGTCTCTTCCCTGAAAGACATTTACTGTTTCTTAGCTCATTGAGGTATTATTCCTTCTGCTTCAGTTAGACTTAGGTACTTGGTAAAAAAAAGAGTGCCCTACGCAGTTACATTTTTTTCTGGACAATGCCACATCAATTTAAAAACAGCTAATTATTTGATTAGCAAGTTCTCATAAGAGTGATTTCTGAATGATTGATACAAGAATTCTATTTAAACGGATTACTGTAAAATAAAACTACGCATGCACAAAAAACAAAACAGATAAAACGACATATGCATGTATGCATATTCCTGCATGTGTGTGCTGTGTGTGCAGTTTATAATCAGGTTTTTTAAGGCTTTTATGGGTCTATTAAATCTTTACTGAAATATAAAGAAACAAAGCAAAGAGACAAAACTAACTATATGAATTTAGAAATCCAACCACAGAACTGAGACTACCGGAAGGGGGATGTGAGGGTGACACAAAGAAGGGAGGGGCCCAGTGGACTAAGGTGAAAGATTATGGGTGCTTTGGAGGTGGCTGTGGTGCCATAACATAGATCTGAGAAGGTGTGCACCTATACCCCTAAATCAGACACAGTATTGTAGACCAATGTTATTGCAATAAAATAATTAGAACTGTTCCAGAAAAAAAAAAATCTTCCCCACAGTTCTGGAATAGATTGTATGACACAGACTCGGAGGAAAGCGAGAGCTACGCCCACCACACACACGCATGCTGACCACACTCAGCACAGGCTCACACAAGGAAATGTTCCATTCCTGGCCTCTGCAGCCGGCCCACAGGCAGGTGGCCAGCGCGCCCGCGGGGTACCTACAGTCTCTGCGTCTCCGTAGAAGGCGGCCAGGTCCAGGGGAGTGCGGCCGTTCTTGTCCGTCTGGTCTATCTCAGCTCCTTCCTCGACCAGAAACTGGACCACTGACTTGTGACCTTTCAGACAAGCCCAGCTTAATGCAGACAGACCTTCTTTGTCCAGAGCAGAAAGGCCAGCCCCTGAAAGAAAAGCCCATTCACAGGTGACCGCTGGGGAGACAAAGCCCAGAAGCAAACCGTTCCTTCCCCGCCAACACTGGCCTGAACTGCCTCGCGATCGGGCTGTGAAATCTGAAGGCGACTGCAAGATGATCCCCCTTGTTGGAGCTGAGTAATGGGTACAGGGGCTGCAGGAGCTACTCACTAGACCAGTGTGTGTGCTGGAAAATTTCCATTTGAATAGGAAACTAATGAATGGAGCTGCCAAAGCCCTTTTCTTTGTTGCTCCAAAAGAAACCCACACAGGAGCAGATGTGCTGCTACCTTTTGAAAGGAGAAATTCCACGGT
This sequence comes from Talpa occidentalis, assembly GCF_014898055.3. Taxonomy (NCBI): domain Eukaryota; kingdom Metazoa; phylum Chordata; class Mammalia; order Eulipotyphla; family Talpidae; genus Talpa; species Talpa occidentalis. Next base: position 92,154,442 of record NW_023603184.1, on the reverse strand, counting down.
GTTCAAGTGCCCTTCACATGCAGCCACCATGAGGGGCGTCCGGCCCTGCTTGTCACTTAGGTTCACATCACAGCCATGTTCCAGCAGTAACCTAACGATCTGAAAGAAATACTCAGAATGACATCCTTCCTGCTGCATTTTAAATCATGCTCTCCATACCCAGGCAGGTTTGTCCACCATTAAAAGTAGTGAAAGGACACTCTTTAAAAACACTTTTATGGGCCTCCCTGGTGGCGCAAGGGGTTATAAGATGCAACCTATGAAGCTCGCCACAGCCACTGCAACACGACTTCAATCCCCCGGTCGGCCAGGGAGCAGCCCACATGGCACAGCAGACCTCTCATGACTCGCCCGCTGCTCCCCTCAGCAGTGTATTTCAGTCAATCTGCCTGTTCTGTTCCCCACTCTGTCTCTGGTGAACCCTCTCACCCCCCCACAACTCTGGCCTGTACCCCAATTCTTGTATGTATAAATAAAATCTTTAAAAAAACACTTTTGTGCTGTGTAATCTGTGAGACTGTAAAATCTTTCTGTTATACCCCTTTGAACATCCCTTCCAAATATATATTCTTGTCGACACATCCAATTCATTACTCTCTCTATAAAGCATGCACATACCAGGCAGAAACAGTAATTTGGAAGAGCAGAGATGCCAATCACAGTCTAGTAATGGCAGGACAGACACCGGCGGGAGCATCAGGGACAAGAGAGCTGAAGGGAGCCAGTCCCGGTGCCCAAGAATTTGCAGCTGAGCTTGGTTCTTCCTACAGTTTCTAAGATTTAGGGCTTGGGGGTGGCCTTTCAGCAGGGAATTCTTCTGCAAAGCTTCCTAGAGACTCTCCGCCTCAAGACTATGCCTTTGGACAGGACTGGAGAGCAAAAACGAAGAAACTGAACAGTGTCTCCTCTGAGCACCCTCCCAGCAGACACTGCCTGATCCAAGCATAGTCCAGTCTCTCTGGCAGGGGAAGCTATATCACCCTGGCAATGCTCATGCTTTCTTAGCCTTGATGCACCATGAGTGCTTTCCAAACTTCTCCACAACTTAGGAAACACTGAGACCAGAAGGGATCAGCTCCAGCATCCAGAGGCTGTGAGAGTGAAGGGAATGGACAGTACAAACTAAGCTCTTGCAAATGGAAGGAGAAAAGCCAAAACCTTAGTGAGGAGCTCGCATAAGCATCTACCAGTGGAGCTGGTAGCCATCAGAAGAGATCTGATTTCATGCTGTAAACTTGGAGCTAGAAAATGCTTCCTGAATTAGACATGGTAGACTCCGCTGATGTGTTCATAGATTGTGTATAACCAGATGTTAGGATGGGGTGGGTCCATGGCCACTGTTTATAGAAAGAAGGAATAAATGACTGAACTGCAGTTCTCGAGGAATAAAAGGCAGTAACATGTCATTCCTTGAAAAAGAAACCAGCTTAAATCGCAGGGCTCAACCAGAGGGAAAATACTTCTTTTCCAAAAAGTACAAGCAAACCACTCTTCCTCCCAGTATTTGGACAGATGTGTTACATAATTCCCAACAGTGGACATACAGCAGTCTTCTACTACCATGATGGGGTCCTCCTAATACCCCATCAAGGAAGCAGTGTGGGTGTCTCACCTGGTTACCAGCCTACATGTGAGACTGTTAGGTCTACGGAATATGTGCCTTTATCAAGTAGGGCCAAGAACATCAAAGGACAGACAGGGCTCGGGTAGCCTCATGTAACTCAGGGAGATAAGCAGCAGGGAACTCTACTCCCATTTACTCTTTCTGAAGCGCTCAGGGGTCCTCTGGGTACCTGCCAATGCCCCTGGCGCGCTGCACAAAACAAAGGTGGGACCCCTCTCCGGTTAGTCCGAGACACGGCAGCTCCACGCTCCAGCAGCAGCTCGCAGACCTCCAGCTTCCCTCGTCCCGCAGCGGCAGTCAGGGCTACGGGAAGGCACAAGGGAGGAGTCTGTTAGCATGTGGTGGTTAAAGGTGTCTGCAAATTCTCTTCTCCTCCTCCCACTGAGTGGAAGAGTCTGTATCCTCCCCTTCTTGAATCTGGATGAGTTCTGGGGCAGCTCTGACCAACAGACCCTGGCAAAAATGATGCCGTGGCAGTGTCTGGGCCCAGCTTCAGGTGGGCCAATTCCCCCTCCATGGAACACTCATTCTTATAACTCTGAGGCCATGCTGTGAGGAAGCCCAAGCAGCCATGGGGTGAGAGCCAAGGGGTAAGAATGAAAGCCAGTGTGGTTGACTGAAGCCAGACAAGCCCGCGGCGGATGACCAGCAACAAATGACCATCCTGTGTGTGCCATCCTGGACGGCTACACAGAGGAACAAGCTACACCAACTAAGGCTATGTGAGCAAAAGTAAACCAGCCTTACTGAGCCCAGCCCAAAGTGTAGAGTTAGGAGTCACTAAATTTCTATTTTTATTTTTTTTTAAAGATTTATTTATTTATACAAGCACTGGGTACAGTCTGAAGCGCAGGAGGGTGAGAGAATTCACCAGAGCCAGAGCAGGGAGCAGAGCAGGCAGAAAGACCGAAGTACACTGCTGAGGGGAGCAGCGGGCGGCAGCAGGGGTCTGCACGCCATGTGGGACCCTCCTCCGGTGGCCGGGGAGCAGGCGGGCATCGAACCTGCACTGCAGAATCTGCGGGCAGCTTCGCAACCCAGCTCTCAACCACTGCGCCACGGGGGAGGCCCACTAAATTTTTATTTTAACATTTGTTTTTCTAGCAAGAGATGAACAGAAGACAGTGCAACCCCAGAAATCAGTATTCCTGCTCAGTCTGGCCTCTTACCCTAAAGTCATCAATTTCCATCAACTAGAATAGTTAGTGATGTCAGCGGTGAGCACACCACATCTTTCCTGCCTTTATGGAGTTTAGAATCCCTGTGACAAATCAAGACTTGCCATTACGAATGTTTAGAAAACAGGAAAGGAGGCCAGGTTGCAGAGGGCTTGGGCAAACAGCCCCATGTGAACATGAAGGCAGAGAGGCTCTGGTAGTGCTGGTGCTGTGCGGTGGTAAAGCTACAGGTAAGAGAAAAATGGTACCAAGGAAGGACAATACAGAGCAAGGGTTCTCACCAAGCCCTCACACCAGTGCCTCCCCCTCCCCACACCCAGGTCATAGTTCTTAAGGGGCCTCTGCTAATATGTGAATTACTATGTAAAGAAGAGGACAGTAGGAGGTTTTGGGGACAACCCAGGACCAGCTCTTCAGAGGACAGAAAGGGGCTGAGGGCAGGGGAAGGAGACGCCTAAAAAGGGAGCAGCTAGGGGCCCACACTGAGGAGGAAGGGAGAGGATGGAGCGTCAGGCTGTGGCTCCATTCCTGATGTGTGCTTGCGACAACTTTTGTTTTTAAATACAGTCTCAAGTCTACAAATTTCCAGATTCCAGAACAGATCAAGTGTTGCTACAAATCAGACATCTCAGTATGAATTGTGGGCAAAGCACAGGAACAGGTGCTTCACTAAAGATGAAACTCAGTGAACTTATGAAAAGCGCTCATCAGCCATGGAGAGATGGGCGTGCGGCAGCAGGGACGCTCATGCACTGCTGGACTGGGTGGCCTGCCCCGGGGAAACAGCTTGATGCTAGTGAGTCAGGTGGAATTGCACATATCCTACCACCCAGCACCCCTACTTGTGAGCATGTGCCTGTAGATGCCCTTGGTGTGCATGGGAGAGTGTGCACCAGCACTCAGAGCAGCCCCAAAGTGGAAGCAAAGCATGGCCATCGACAGTAGACCGCATGAGTAAATGACGGTGCACGCAGTGGCATACTATACAGCCGTGCTAACTCCGCTATGCATCATAATAGGCCGTTCTCCCAAGCTCAACGTCGATTAAGGAAACAACACACAACATAAAAACACACAGGTGACTTTGTTCACACAGAGTAAACAGCCCTGCTGCAGCAGGCAGGGAAGAGCCCATATCTGGTCATCCTTTTAGGAAGAGCAGGGCCTGGCATAGCTGCAAATCTCTGGGTTTGCATCCCACTCTCCTTGGCCCTGAGGACAGGAGCCGACTGTTCAGGAACGCGGCTTTGCACATACATGTCTGGGTCCCTCAGTGCTTCTCTCACCCCGTCCCAGGACAGAGAACCGTATGCACCCCCCTGCCAGTCAGCCTGGCCAGGGTTCCACCCCAAGAGCCACAAATATACGAAAGAATGTAACCTGACATGTGGGCTTTATTTCTCCGTGACAAAGAGCAGCTTCTCTGAAGAGCAAAGTCTGGGCCGCCCCCCTGGATGCACAACAGAGGTCCCCACACCGGGCCTCGTGTGCAGGTAAAGTTAGGAAGGCAGAGGCTCTCGTGGGAGGGAGCGAAGGAGGCAGGCATTCACATTGTTGGGGAACCTAAGTATTTGGAGATCAGATGGGGTAAGACGGTGGGGAAAGCAAGGCCTCTTTTTCCAGAAGGGCACGGCTACTCTCTGCTTCTGGCCCTCAGACCGCCCCCTCCACAATGGTAGCGAATGTGTGTCCAGAGCGACTTGTCACCGGGCAGTCTTAATACTGCTCTCCCGTCACCTGTCCAAAGAATTTCTTAAAAGTACAAATAGATCCATGTAAATAACAGTTGCCACCAGCATGACTGACTTTTCTCAGGACAGTACAACCAGAACAAAACACAAATGTGAAGTGGACTGAGGATGCCCTTCCCAGCTGAGTCACAGACACGGGCCCAGGTCACTGATCACACGCTAAACTTGCCAATAAACACCATTAACAGAATATTACATCAGCTTCGCCTACTGATGCACGCACATGGAGGTAGGAGATCCCATAACCAAATGTTTGAAAACTAGTTCCTGAAATGATACGACTGTCAACGGTTCCTAAGTACTGTGGGCCCAGGGGCACCTGCATAAGTGATCCCGGTGGACTCCGAGAAGCTCAAGAGGAAAGATCTGGGCATTAAGCACTACCAGGAACTGCTATCCCCCTGCCAGTTTCCTCCTTTTGGGACTCCTCTTGCTCCTCTCCTTTGCCCACAGCTGACTGTGATGAAGAATCTGCAGCACGCATGCGTGAATGCACATGTGCACACACACATAGACATGGGCCGGGACACGGGTGGTGGGACGCCTCCATGCCATGAGGCCGAGAGCAGTCGATCCCCCCTAACATTCCATTCTTCTTTATTTGGTAAACAAGTTTTGTCTGCATTATAAACGAAGCCTTTAAATCAGGATGCTGGCTGCAGCTGCTACTGAATTTTTGCAACGGCAGCACATCAGAAATGACAGCCCAGCACTAAAAATAGGGCCGTGTGTTTCACAGAGGCGCCAGAGCAGCCAGAGCTGGGACAGCTGAGGAGTGGACGGTCAAGAGCGCCACCCAGCCCCAGCGAAAGGGCTGGATCTGCTCGCTTCCTTTCCAGCCCAACTCGCAGTGAGTGAACTTCCTTTGAGGTGAGACACACCTGTGAGCACAGGCTGAAAGAGGCTACCAGTCTGCCTGGCCTACGTGGATCCACATTCTGCACAAATTCTCAGTGAGGCTCTTGTAGTGATGCTGCTAAACAACAGGACCTGTGTTTCCTTCTGCTCTTCAGATTGAATATTTTTGGCCCTAACACTCACGACCCTTGAGGCTAGGGTGTATCTCAAGTTTCAGCAACCACAAGCATTTAAGAATACCATATTCGGAAACACGCCGGACTGAAGAACAGTCAACTGCGTGCTTAAACAAACAAAGTCGAGGCCTAGCTCTAAGCAGGAATTCCAGCTATTCTGCAGAAGAGGCTGTCCTCTGAGCTGACCACTGCAATCTAAAGGGGCCAGCACATGCTGCCTGGCCAGCAAAAACGGGAGGGGCACGGGGCGGAGGAGAACATGCTGGGCAGCAGGGCAGCGCCTTGTCTTCTGGCCAGTGAAACTCGGAGATGGAGGAAAAAGAAGACTCAGTATGAAACTGATTCCAAAATCAATGTGAACACACAGGCACTTTCTTAGTACTGATTTGGGACATAATTTCTTTTACCCGCAAAACCCTGCACAAGGTGGCACTTTTATAATTAAATTCCCAGGAGAGCATTTATTTTCTGACAATCGTGAGTGATTTTACCCCAGCAATACTGTCCTGTTTTCAGAGGACGAGCAGATTTGTCACGGCAGATGCTCATTTTCAGAAAGCCCCATGGGCGTGCAACAGTATGAAAGCACTGAAAACACCAGTGAGGTGAGGCTCTTTGTCAACATGGATTGTCTGCTCGTATCTTTTTCACGCTAATGTTCTCTGGGCAAAGATTTGATTTCTTAAAAACTCAATTGTCAGTGCCAGAAACACAGTCATTCCATAAACAGGGCAGTCATAGCGTTTTTATGGCAGAGTTGTCACTCACACGCCAGGGACTGGCTACCTGGGCAAAGCACTGTGACCATGGAGCATTTTCCCCCATCACTGCCTCTGTAACCAATTTAGAGATGTGGAGAGAAGGGTGACAGTCAGTATGCACAGGGACCTTCTCCTATGTTACACACTGATGACGCAGCCCACTCTGTGTGCACCTGCAGAAAGGCGCCCCCTGCTGGCTGAGCAGCGCGGGACAGGACGGCTTGGCTTGACTTGTATACTTGAGCTTACTCGGGCCAACTTACTTCCTATTATGCCGGCTTCCCTCCTATTTTGTAAAAATGAGCAGAAGATTTTTTAGACAGCCTAGAAGTGTCTAAGTAGTAAGTTTCAGGATGCTCCTTTAGTTGTGGCCACAATGGCAACCATGTGGTGTGACAAAGGCAGTGAAGTAGGGACCTCAACTGGAGGTTCCCTGGACAAGCCCCACTAAGCAAATGGAGGAGAATCAAGGCGTGCCTGCAATGCCGGGTATTTCTCAGCTATTTTATCTAAAAGGTAGAATGTAATCAGGAATAAGATTTTTAAAAAACTCTCCAGGACTGGCAGTCCATCTCCTCTTCACTTTCTAACAACTAAACTACTAAGGAGTTGTTACTTTGATCAAGGCCTGTGTTTGCTTTGCTGCCATGAGGTCTGAGCTGGGTGGTCTCTGAAGGCCTCAGAGAGAGGGGCCCAAAGTCCTGACTGAATGAAAGTGTACCCCCCACCTCCCCAAAAAAGACAAGCCAATGCCCCGCCAGCTTCTAGGTATAGGGTGAAGGTTTCTAAAACCCCCATCTCACAGCCTTGCTTTGTCAGGCATTTCCTTCCATTGTTGAGGGAAGGGAGAACAAACTTCCCAACAGCTATAAATTCTTCAACTCCACAAAGACTGGGCAGTTATTTGATCTATTCCACAACAATGTAAAGGATAAAATAAAACACAATCAAGGTTGCTCTTGCTGAAAAATGTCATTGCACTGGGAGAGGAACCCCTGAGAAGCTTCCTGAAGCCCCCATCCCTGACTGAAGCCTGGGCTGGGAGGGGCATGACCATTCGGTGACCTTATGAACGGGAAGCCAGCACTACTCAAATGCTCTCCGAATTCACCAAGTCATTGTTTGGAACACCTTCCTTATTGTTATGACCCTTCCTTACTCTTCTCCTGTGGCACAGATCTCCCAGAAGGGCTGCAGAGGCTAGCCTGGCTGGGGTCAAAGAGGGACTCTGTTATAAGCCAACAGGCTGCAATCCAGCATAGCACAGAAGCACGGCCATCCTACCCCATCCAGTTTCACAAAGAGCTATCAATGAGAGGCTAAATCAAGGCAGAAACCAAATCTGGGAAACCAGAATTCTCTGGACATGCTCTAAGTTCTGCTGTAAGACCATGCTGTTGATCTTTGTATGGAGTAAAGACTAAACAGCAACCTCAAATTGCCAAGGAATTCTTTAGAAATAAAATACATAATTACCACTAAACAAGACTTTATCAGCAAAATTCTATCCTTCACATCTGTAAAACAATTGCAAAATAAGATCCTAAGACTTAAGCATTCATTTAAATTTTCAATCAAGTTACTAAGTACTAAATACATCACTGAATATAGCACAATAATAATATTAACAATTTCTCACAACCCTGACAACATAACATCTGTTGAAAACTCACAACTGCCTCACTCTGTGCAAAACACTATGGATGAATTCTCATTCAATCTAGACACATATTCTTAGCATTAGATGATGATTATGTCCATTTTACTGAGGTGAAGGAATTTAGTTGGAAAGGTCAGGTCACACCATTTGCTCCAACCAGTGACAGATTTAGGAATTAAACCCAGGTCACCTGCATGAAGCCATAGCCATGCTCTCAATCAAATTAGGAAGATCCTGACATACTTGAATACTATTCTATGAACTTGTAAAGTGCTTCCTATAGGATGCTCATGTCCCTGCAAATTCCTAAATTCATTTAATACAAAACTAACCTCTAGGAAGCAAGTACCACTCATCCTGGTTTCACAGATGAGTAAAGTAAGACCCAGAGAAGTTACGCAATATGCAGAAGGTCAGAGAGCTAGTGAGAGGCCAGGGTAGGATTTACAGTCAGAATTGGTCTGGAATTTGAGCTCTTAACTCCAACACTGGTGCCTCCAGCAAGTGTCCTTTTAAAATATCCAGCTAATCAAATAGACTATGAATGTTGTCTTAGAACAAGAGTACCAAGAAATGCTTTTCTCTGCAGAACTATGAGCTTTCTCCCACCCACAAAGAATAATGCACGAAGACCAAGTTCCCTTCTAACTCTGCTCTCTGGCATTCTGGAGGCCATAACACTAGCTCAACAAACAAGGCCTTCTGGTGGGAGTATCTGTGCTGTTCCTTGGGTCCTGTTCTGGACTGAATTTTCCCCCCTGTTTTTGCATGTATTATTTCAAATAAACCTTTTCAAATCCTTTGAGGAATACTGTGTGCTATAAATAACATAAATTCAATTTAAAAACTCTTTCCTAAAACATGAAGACAACATAAATCACATTTCATAAAGACTCTGCTCTAAAAATCTATCAGAAGAGCACAGTTCTGAACAGCTGCGGCTTCTGAAATGCACTCGGAATGCTCCCATTTTTGAAAGATCCTCTTACCCAATTATTTAAAGCACGCATGGTGTGCCGCTCTGGTGCTCCCCCGAGGGGGATAAGCACGTGCTGAGCATGACATGGCTACACACAGGACTCCACACCCAAGACAGTTGAAAAAGAGGGCGGAATCTTCCTTCCTTCACAAGCTCACATCCAGTCACAAAAGACAAGGACAAGAAGAACCCAAATATCATTCCAAAAGAATCTGAAAGAGTCATTTACATTCAGCTACTAAATATAATGAAATCTTGCCTTTTGTGAGAACATGAATGGAACTTGAGGTGATTATGCTAAGTGAAGTTAGCCAGAAAGTGAAAGACAATTCATTATTGGATGGTTTCTCTCATATGTGGAATATAAAGAAACCCAAGTAAGTCAACTAACAAATCACAACAAAAATAATACAGGCTGTGAAGAAAAATGGTGGGGGAGGGTAGTAAGGGGAGGCATCAACCTGACAGTGGAAAAAGCATAGAACCTTGGTGAGGCTGTTAAACACACAGAGGTGAAGATGTACCCCAAAAGTATGTAGTATTGTAAACCAACGGTAAGTCAATAAAATTTTATTTACAAAAAGAAAATCAATTGTGATTTTTCTGTGAGTGCCAATGCACCATCTACAGTCCTTCCAGGAGTGACTGACAGAAGAACAAACAGGTTTGAAGGTAAAGATTCAAAGCTACCAAATGTAGATGGGCACATGTTTTTATACAGAAAGCAGAACTTGTTTTGAATGAATAGATAGGATTCCCTCACTCACTAGAATAACAGCCTCTCCGTACAACAAAAACCTGATGAAGGTGGACAGGAGTTCTGGTCCAGTGACTGGCTCACCTGTGCCTAAGAGCTGTGGGTACCCCGCTCCTTGCCCTTCATCTGCCCTACAGGAAGAGACAGATGGCTGGTGGGCTGATTCCTGCTCCCTCTCATGAGAAGAGTGGTCCTGGGTCACCTGTCTCCATGCCTTTATGGCGAGTATAGTGAAGAACTTCTACCTCTGTTTATACTGACAGAAACCAGGACTTCCACTAATCTGCACTTTCTTAAAACAAACACAGGCAGAGGAAGGAATGCCTTGACAAGGATGTTCCAACAATTCTAGCCAGGTCTTAGGAGCTCCAAAAATGCAGTATCTTAACTGTACAGCAGCAAGTCACTTCGCTTTTCTTGATGGGACACAGTTAGCAAATTCCAAAGCACATATTCTCCACATGTCCCAACAAGATGGACAAATGCTTTCCTTCTAGTCTCTGACCTGAAATTCTTAGCAAATAACAGCTCTCCTCTATCCAAAAACATGTAAGGTAAAATTTGAACGAACAAGGGGTCATTTCTAAACCAACAGTAAGGCCTTCCTGTCCCGAGACATGTGGCTTGGGTATGACCAATCTAGCTGCCCCTGCCTTGGATCCACCTGCAGGTGGGAGCTCAAGGACACCCCATCTCCGAGAGGACAGGCAGAGCCAACATGGGGAACAGAAGTAGCTCCATGGAGACAAGAGGGTAACTTTTAAAACATCAAGGTCAATGAAAGCCAAATCGTCACCCTACTTTATGGCCCAGTAAGGAAACAAGAGCAAGGACCCCTTTCCCAAGACTGGCCTGGAAACACCCCATCTAGTTGACAAGGTTATGCCTGAGACTCAAGATCCAGGACTCAAGATCCAGTTCCTACCTGGAATTTTCTGCAGAATAAGAGACTAGAGAACTGTGATAAGCATATATGCTGAGCGCAATGGCTTCAACCTGCTATGGAAAGGCAGGCAGGCTATTTTACACTGGGAATTTACAATGGGAAACAGTCAGCCCTTTTTGGAAACAGAGGTAAATTAAGTATTCTGAACAGCTTTGGCAAAAGAAAAAATATTCACAATGACTAAACTCCTTTGGAAAGCATTTACCAAGTAAAGTGTGTTACCAACTAAAGTAGGACAACAGAAAAGAACACTTCAAATGAGGTAGTTCAGTCAGACACGAAGCTGCCTCTGAAGGGCATTCCTTAGTAGACTAGGGAAGGGACAGCCTGGGGAGCAATGGGCCTGTAGGCAGGACGGTGTCCTCTACAAGGTGAAGCCCAACTCCAGGCAGCTGGCAGGATGTTCTGAAGCAGTCAGAAGGATCTCCAATGGGGTAGCTGAACCAGCCTGAGGGCTCAGCACATGGGTGGGGGGCAGCTGGGCTGGTGTTAGTAGGAGGGAGACATTATGGACATAAAGGTGGGGATGGCACGGACCGCTATGTCTTGTCTGCTGTGCCCACACCAAATTTAGTTGCCAAGAGCTGCGTTCTCAAAGGTAAAATCCAGCAACCAACCGAAGTGTTAGCATGTGTGCTGCACAGGCAGCTAAGACAAGAGCATCTAGTCTGGCCTGTAATCTGGCCTGGACCTGGGGGGATGGGGTCCTCCTGAGCTACCAAGCTCCTACCCCTCCCCTCCAACAATGACAATAACTTTCCCAAATTCTTTTGAAAAGTTAAAATCAGCTGCCTAAAAGTCACTAGGCTTTGCTGTCGTGAAAGCCACCTGTCCACATGATTGACACCTACATGACCAGCACTACACAAAACCTGTGGCTAGAGGCCACCACGCTGGACAGCGGAAATAGAGAGCCCCTGTCACCACAGACTTTCCCTTAGACAACGCCAATGGGACAGTCACTGTAAACACAGGTGACCCACAAGAGGCATGGAAATTTCTGTGTTCCTAAAGCCCAAGTGGGGGAAAGCAGCCTTTCATCAAATAAGCAAAGTCAACAAAAAAATTCTAAATTTAAGTACTACAAAGGAAACTGCAAAGTGACCCAAAGGATTCTGAGGTTGGGAGGCTCTGCTCACAAGACAGGCCTATTTGCATGCAAAACAGCAAATCTGAAATGAAGGGCCCTCGTCTCCCAAAATAATGAAAAGTTCTGACTACAAGCACAGACAGTAGGCCCACAAACCTGGAGTTGCCTGGAGCAAGAACCAGTTTCTCTGATAATTCACAGCAACAATTCCCTGATGTCTCACTAGTGAAGCATCTCTGACCATTTTCGTTTGGGCTGATTCACATCAAACACTGGCTGGAAACAGTAACTCCGTGGGACGGGACTCGGTGGGAGCCAACAGTCCCTGGCCCTGGCTGCGGATGTTGGAAAAGGCCGTAGCACAGCACCTGATGGTTCTTGTCTGAGGGAGCAGCCTCTACTTCTGAGTGAGCTTGAGAAGCGCCAAAGAGCTAGGAGACTGGGGCACTCATTTTTGAAGGGTTGGTCTTTAAACATAAGAAGCAAATGGCCCCGGGTACAAGTGAAAAGAGAACTTCCTTGATGAAGCTCTCTGCTGCCCAACAGAGAGAGAGATATTCTGCAAGTTTAAAAAAAAAAAAAAAATCAACAACTACGGGTTTCCTACTATAAACCCACAAATGAACCACCATTACCATTTTAGATGAAAAACCTGCTATGTACTTTTGTCTCTTTAAACCTGAGTTAAGCACTGTCCCCGTCGGTGATGATGGGCTCTGCGTCATCAGCCGGAGGGGCTCAGAGCACAAGCCTGTCCCTCTTCTCATCGTGCCCACATGGACTGGCCAGAGAGAAGGGACGCGGAGGGGCTGTGGCTCCCTGTGCTCCCTCCTCTCTGGCAGTCCCTTGTCACCAGCTCTCACTGATGACCTGCTGCTTCCCATTTGCTAGAGGCATGAAAACCAGTTTTGCAACATAAAGTAGACAGACTGGGAGGGCAAGGCTATTGTTTCTTGGCAGGGAAGGGGAGAGGACTTTGTGCAGGGATTTAGCATCCCCACCTCTGGATATAGCTGTGAGAAGAGGTGGGCAAGTAGGGGGCTCCCAACAGGACAACAGGGCTGCCTAAATAGAGCAAGCAGGCCCTTCAAGAGCAGACAAGTGAGCCACAGATTCCCTCAGACCCCTTGCCTGGTAACCCTGTCAGCTGGTATTTTAAAGTCAAGCTGTTTATTGATAAATGTCTACTGAACAGACTGCATAAAGTCATACAAATGTTTAAGAGAAAGAATGAACCACATTATCCACGCGCAGCTTCCAGCTGTTTCCTCATCTTCCCACACTCCCTACAGAATCACTCTCAGCTTACTCTAGAGCCTGTCGAGAGCCAAACAAGCTCCTTTCTAGAATGATTTAGACACAAAGCACCAATGGCCACACCCTGGAATGAGGACCAAACAAAACCAGGAAGCCAGACAATGGCTTTCACATCCGAGGGTCCCAGGCAAGTAGAAGCAGGGTGCAGGTCAGCGCAGCCCACAGGCTGCGAAGCACCAGGATTGTGGCCGGTGGGAATGCGTCAGCGAGCTTGCCCACTGCTCACACCGTCAGGACCCCAGCCTCCTGTTGCATGTGGCACCCAGGTTAGGTATCAAGGACCCCATATGGCTGGATCCTAAGCCATCAAAAACTTTTGCAAGATTTTAGAGTATTCCTCTGACAACCGCAGACCGAGAAAGCAGAAGGGTGAGAGGTAGCACTGGTGCTACCTCTGCACTTGATCTTAGTCAAAAGGCCGAGAAATGACTGTGTGCTCCTCTCTGAAGGAATGTAGTGAAGAGCACCAGACAGAAAAGAGCAGCGAAGGCAGGGCTACTTCTACTGCTCCGCAGTCTATGCAAAGCTACCGTGGCCTCTAAGCTGGGAAATAGCACTTAGCTTTTTCTTGGTTTAAGTTTACATAGTCTCTAAAACTCTTTAGAGTGAGGAAGTTCACAGTAATACCTCCAGACAAAGGGTATGAACCACTACCCAGGCTGCAAAGTGGTATGAAGGTTATCATGAGTCTTGGAAGGGAGGGACTGAATAATTCACCTATTCATTCAAGTTCATTGGATGTGTATGATTATCAATCAAAATAAGTATAAACTACATTCATATCACACATCAAACTTGCATAATGGCATAATGCAATGTTACTTCAATAAGAAATTATATATTTAAATAATGATGGAAAGTCTGTCGTTTCTTTTAAAAATCTCTTTAGCTATTGGCCTACGCAGATTCTCAAAGGGGTAGATACTGAAATTTAGGAGTGGTCATTGGAGACCAGAGAGAGTACTCACCAACAGCCCTTCCCTGGATATCTTTCTTCCAGAAACAAACAAACATCTTTAGTATTAACTGTAGGAGGTTCCCATTTGGGCTGAATGTGCATTATTAAGAATACTGCATTAATCCCCACCATGATCCATATGCACCTTTCATTCTGTGTCATTGCAGTAAGTGAGGCAGTTTCATTGGGGTTCCCTGTTTACCTGAAGTCACCTGAAATCACCTGTGATGCTTGTTAAGAAAGTAAGAGTACTGGGTTCACCCTAGATCTACTTATGTTATTGTGATTTATAATAATAAACATATTTGGTCTCTGTCCAGTTTCTGGACAGAGCTCCTAAATATCTTGGAACTTTCAAAGTGGTAAGAGTGACATATGTGTCTTTGCTGCACTGATAAGGTAACATTTGGAAATCACATAAGGATAGGGGCTGGCTGCCAGAAGAACCAGCCACATGATGAGAAGACTGGAAAACTCAGTTCCACCCTAGATTGAATCAACTGCCAGTGGCCAGTAAGTTAATCAATTGTACCTCTGTTATGTGCCTCCATAAAAACCCACAAGGATAGGGATGGAAAGCTTCCAGGGCTGGGAACCATAATGCTCTCACATGCCACCCTGCCCCAATACCATGAAGACAAAAGGTCCTTTGTTTGAGACCTCGCCCAATGTACCTCTTCATCTGACTGTTGATTCTATCTTTTAATATCCTTTGTAATAAATTGTTAAGCTGGTAAATAAATGGGTTTCCTGAGTTCTGTGATTGGCTCTAGAAAATTCATTGAACCCAAGGAGGTAGCTGTGGGAACCTCTGGTCTACAGCCAGTGATAACCTGGATTTGCAGCTGGTATCTGAAGTGCAGGGCAGTCTCGCAGACCTGAACCCTTAACCTGTGGTAGCTGGCGCTATCTCCAGGCAGGCAGTGTCCTGGAGACACTGGGCTGGTCTGTAAGACAATTTGTTGACTGGAGAACTGCCTGCCGGTGTGGAAGAAAACCTGCTACACTGATGGGAACTGGGTACAAAACCAACACATTTATAAATCAGAAATCTAGGTGCAAGTGCCCTGGGAGGCTCTTATCATGGGTGCATTTAGTCTTCACCAGCATGCGAACAAAGTAGATACTATTTTCCTCATTGAATAAGGAAGCAGATTACCTTGTCCAAAGTTGCTGACTAGGTGATGAAAGGGTAGAGATTTGGGCCTCAGGTAAATACAAAGCAATGTCATGCACTGACCTACCCAGCTGAGTGCTGCCCACTATGGAGATGTGCAGAACTTTTCTTTCATCAAACTAGATACAGCCTATACTATTTAAAAGAATAAGGGAAAGATTCCATAAAGTAATAGTGGCAATAAATCTACACTCATGTATAGCACTTTGCATAATCCAGTCCCACCTGGGGTCCTGTGTTTTCCCTGGAAGCAGGGACCATGCCAGCTCCTCCTGGCACCATAATGGAGAAGCCAAGCACATGGCAGTTGTCCAAGGGGAGGGCAGCTCTAAGGGTGAGCCTGCACGCCCCAACAGGAGAATCTCTGAGGCGTTTCTTAAAATGTGAGTTAGATGATAAACTCTACATACCACCATTTGGCCTGTCAGGAAGTGAGAGGCATTTGAAATAAATAAATCTGTTCAAGAGGAATGGAAGTCACATATACTGTGGATACACAGAGAACACAGCGTACAAAAGCATACTACACACTCTTCGTTACACGATTAAAAAACAACTCATAAGTTAAAGTCACATTTCTAATACTGACTCAGTCAGATGGGAAATTCAACATGATTGCTCTGTATCAATCCGACAAGTATCCACCTCAGGTCCTCATTAGGATGTGCTGACCCAGCCTTCCTTCCCACACTACAGCTGAACACTCATGCCTGCCTCCAGGGGAACGAACCTGACAGCCTGCATTCAGGAGGCAGGGTCCTACTTTCAGTCCACAAGGCAGGCACATCCTCAGTGCTGAACACCTTTGGTTCGTGTGAACATGGGGTTAGCAGTTCCCACCTGTTCTGTCTGTGGGACTCACAGGAAGACCAGGTTGGTTAGGACATGGAAAGCAGGAACTCGAACCTTCTTAGGTATTTCTAGCTGATATTAACCCAATGCGGAGGATTACTAGTCTAATTCAAAATGACTTCAACTTTATTTGCTCCCAGAAAAGTTTTACTATTCATTTGAGAAGTTTTAAAAGCTCTAAACTTCAAATACCCATGCTAAAGGAACACAGTGCTGCATGTGTCCCAAGTCAGTCGTAAGACAATTAGACCAAAATGGGGGCTGAAACATGAAGAAAGCAGGCCCAGACTACGAGCAGCAGGACCATAATTACCTGTCTCTCCCCACAGCGAGTCGGTGCCATTGACGTCTATTTCATGTTCCTTTTCCAGCCCCAGCAAGCACTGGACCACCTGTCAGAAGTGGCAAGGTGATTTAATGAGTTCCCATAGCCATATGTGCTTATTATATCCGTATATCAGAGGAGAGAGTGTGTTGTTTTTTAACCATGATTATCTCATGCTGCACAAGGAGAGAAACTATAATGAAAACCATTTTCAAGCATAATTCACATGCTATTCACACTTACACTTGGAGAAGAATTAAAAAAAAAAAAAAAAACTCCAAGAATTTCAGCAACAGTGTTCAGGATTACTAGGTACTCACAATTCTAATGAATTCCAACATGACCCAAATATGCCAGCCTAATCAACAAAGGACACGGGCGATGACGCAAAGTGCAGTTTCTGCATAAAATGCCAGAGATGGTGAATCCAATTTTTCCACAAGGGAGAAAAACAAGGTGATGTGTATCTTCAATAAACTAAAATCAACAGCACTGTCCAGATATTTTTCCACTGACACACTCTTCTTTTCTGTATGTGAACCCTCCTGGTCAAAGAGGAGGTTGGGTCACGGATCTGGAGGCAGTGCCCATCCCTGGGGGATGCATGTAGCTGCGCCCGGAACCAGCACTCACCCTGCCAGCCGCGGTGTCAGAGAGGAAGATGAGGCTGGCCTCCCAATATGCATTTTTTGTGGGGCCCCCACCCCCGCTGCCGCCACACACGCTATGTCGATATCCTAGCCCCAGAAACCTGTAAAAGATACTTTAGATGTGGCAAGCGGCAATTTGTAGATGCAATTATGCATTTTGAAATGGGAAGACTGTCTTGAATTATTGAGGTGTCTATCCACACACACCTGACCTCACATGAGTGTGGGTCAGAGGAAGGGGGAGCTGGACGACAGCAGCTTTCATTGGCTGTGCTGAGGGGCTTCTGCACAGCACCCCTCCCCCCAGCTTTAAATCAAGATGCACTGAACATGAATGAAGACAAAGGTCACTGCCCTTTCTAAAAGGCTTTTCACATTCTGGAAACACTCATATTTAAGAAACAGTAAAAAACAACTACATTTCCAGATATGTGTATTTAACATTCTCTGTGTGTCTATGTATACAGGCATTAAAAATATGTATAGTTCTATTTTAAAGTAACAATAAACCCATAACATGGTAACACTTAACACATTCTATATATGAGTTTTTACACTGAAACAGATAATATGCAAGTTGTCTGGTATTGTTTCATATTCTTGCAAATCTTTCTTTATGCCTGTCTTCATAGAAGACAGATGCATTCTCTTGTATGCATGCTTCTGCATTCCAATTGTTGCAATATACTGTGCTAGTTGCAATGAACTGTTTTCAAAAACAAGCCAAAAGTTAGCCAGCCAGCAGTGTGCACACATGTGTGTGCAGTACCTGTGCACGTGACTGTCCTTGTGTTTTAAATGCTAAAAGTCAGCCAGCCAGCTTAGTACCCAAATTTACTTTATCATAAGGGAAAAGCCCCCCAACACCAGCAACTATTATTTTGAAGACAATACTGAGTGAGAAAAACAGGGGAGAGAGCGGGTAAATGTTATTAAATTCACAGACACACGGGTCAGGAGATGACAATTAAATCTTCAAACTGAGGAACAGTGACATCCACCATAAGTAAGTGCTGTATTTAACTACTGCATGAAGTTTTCCTTCAGAGTAGGAAATGCAAATGACAAGCATCCTTACGTGTTATCAGAGCTCTGAAGTTCTATTTTTAAAAATCCTTCAAATTCTCAAGAACAATTTTAGAATTAGGATTCCATGTGATTATTTTTAAAAGATCATAAGGACAAAAGAATGAATCAAGAGAAAAAAAAAAGAAAAAAGACAGTAGGGCTCAAGGGTAAAAATAGAAGTGGGAAGGAAGGAAGACAAGGGAGAGCAGAGAATGAGGCTCATGGAAGAGCCAGGGAGAACGCAGTGCCCGTGGGCGCGGCACCCAACAGTTTGGATGCTCTTCTGTTTTTCCCTCGTGGGAAGGGTGCAATGCCAATAGATTTTTATACCTCAAATCAACTGCTCTTTCTTGAAATCCTCCTTTTCTTTCATTCCTTTCGTTCATCACAGGCTAGCAATTCAGGAGAAGATGAGAATGGCAAAGCATCTGACCAACTGGGCTTCAGTGTCCCCAGAAGCCACCTGGCGGCCCCTACTCACCGAGCTGTGGCCCATGCTGGCGGCCGCCGTCAGCGCCTGCTGGAGGGCGTGGCTCTTCCTCAGTGCCCCTGGCTGGGGCGGACCCGCCGCCCACTCACAGGTCAGTAGGTAGCGGAGGATGTCACCGTGGCCCCTCAGGGCACTATGCACCAGTGCACACTGGCCCTTCTTGTCCAAATGGTCCACCTGGGGCAGGGGCAGGAAAGGGTCACAGTTTAGCATCACCCTTCCTCTGAGCACACAGGTACACCACTGGTGCCATTTGAGAACCTCGCCCACTGTACATGAATGCATGCACCTCACAAAGATGTACATGCAGCCCAGAGGCAGCAGACAACCCATCCTTCCCTGTCTCTACCTGGGAAACTCTGGGCCCAGCTCAAGGTCAATCACACCTTGCTTGCAAATGGGTGCTGTGCACCTCACCCGAGGCTTTGTAAGAGACACCTGCATACCCCCAGCCCTCCTCCTACAGAGCTTTTAGCTGTGATGGGAGGGGCCCTGCCAGCCTCAGAATAAAACCAAGCCACATATGGAAATGGTGGGGTGGGGATGTGCCGTGACACACCAAGAGGGCTTCACAACAACATTCCCTTCCTCTAAGAGCAGAAGTCCATCTGACTCAATGTATTTTTCAGAGAAGAAGCAAAAAGACTCCCATAGTTATTACAAAGCCTAATTATCTTTTTGTTCAACTTTAAATATCCTAATAAACTATAAAGAAGCAAGACAAGTATCCGTGAATTCTTCCTTTTGTTATCAGAAAGCACATTCTCTCTAACCTCCATTGCGCCCCATGAAATAGTAAATCTAAATAGATTATCACAAGCTCAGTTGGTCTTTTGCCATTGGCAGTTCTAGAATAACTTGTTTAATAATGGTTAATTCACATTAACGTTAATACGTCGATTAATTTATGCTCAAACCCTCTCATAGCTAATGCTGTTGTACTCATTTTACTGATGAGAAGCCTGAGGGACACAGACTAAACTACCCACCCGAAGTCCTAGCTTGGCAAGTGGAGAAATGAGGATTCCCGCCATCTGGCTCCTACAGCCAGGCACTCAAATACACAGCTTGTAAGACCCAGAAAGCTCATTTTATTGTTGAAAAAGAGACATGAAATAAAACAATAAAAAGAGGAAAGGGTTAAAATTACCAGGCCTTTAAAATCTTTCAACCAGCCCACTACCACATTAAATTCTCAGGTAGTTCCAGGTCATCACTTGCAGGCTTTTTAAAGAATGGCCCCAAACATATCACTGGTGCCAGGAGGGACCCTGAACCCCACTTCTACTTGGCAGTGTTAAGCAGAGGAAGAACTGATGAACACACACCCCTCTCTTCTCTCCAGGGCTGTGCACCCAAGTGCCCACCTCAGGAACTCATGCTCACAGGCGCCTGCCCAGCCACCCTGCTGTTTACGGGATGATATCGGATCATCGCAATTCGACAAAGCATGGATGACAAAAGGAAGGCCTGCCCCAGCTACAAGGATTCTAGCAAGGAGGTAAAAATATACCGCCTCCTCCCCTACAGCAGAGCTGGCTGAGCTTACCCTCGCCCCCTTCTTGGCCAAGAGGCACACCAGCTTCATGTGGCCAGCAGCTGCGGCATAGCACAACGCCGTCATGCCATTCTCCGACATTCCATCCAGGCAAGCGCCAAATTCCAAAAGCAGAGTGACCACTTCCTCATGGCCGAGGTGAGACTGGACACACAGGATCGGGGCGTTGTTTAACACTTCCGTCCTGTAGTTCACGTTGGCCCCTCCCAAAATCAGGAGGCGGCTCACCTGTTGGATAATGCCCCCCAACAAGATTAATTTCTGTATCCTCGTTGTAATGCAGTGGTTCTCTAACCTGGGTGTATGCCAGTGTCACCTAGAAATGCACTGAAAATGCATTCTTGGTGGTGGCAACGTAAAATGGTGCAGTTGCTATGAAAAACAGCATGAAGGGTTCTCAAGAGTTAGCAATTCCACTTCAGGGTATACATCTCCGTAATCTGCAGGGAACATATTCCAAGACTCCCAGAGCATGTCTGAAACCCTATACTATATACTAACTTGTATCCTCTATATACATGCCTTTGATTAATTTCAATTCATAAGTTAGGCACAATAAGAGATTAAACAAAATTAAACAATTATATTACTGTAATAAAGGTTATGTAAACGTGGTCTCTCTCAAAATGTCTTGTTATATAGTATTTTTGGACTGTGGTTGACCACAGGTAACTGAAAGCGTGGAAAGAGAAACCTTGGATAAGGAGAAAAGCTGCATGTTCAAAGGAAATAAAAGCAGGATGCTGCAGCGATACCTGCACTCCCGTGTTCACTGCAGCACTATTCACAACGGCCAAGACGGGGAAGCCAACTAAGACGTCTGTCAATGGTTGAAAAGACAAAATGTGGTAGGTACATATTATGGGCTATCATACAGTCCTTAGAGGGAAGGAAATTCTGTCACACACCACAACACAGGGTAAACCTTGAGGACACAATGCTATGTGAAATAAAGCAGCCCCAAGACAATACCGAAGCCCACATAAATGCAGTATCTAGAGTATTCAGACTCATAGAGACAGAAAGCAGAATGGTGGCATCCAGGAGTTGGGTGGGGGGGTGGAAATGAGGATTGTTTTCATGAGTACAGAGATTCAGTTTTATAAGAGAGCTACTACTAAAGCACATTCCCCAGCTCCTCTTGCTGGATTCTGGTTCAATAGATTTGGGGTAAGACTTGAGAACAAGCACTTTTAACAGACTCCCTGGTGATACTGATGCTCTTGGTCTGGGTTGCACATTGAAAAAAAATCACTCATCAAAATAACAGACATAACATTTTATTCTAGCAATCCCAGGATTAACTAACAGTGAGACAACAAAACTGAAAATCAATACAAATACTCTCCTTTTCTTTACAAAGAAGTGTACCTACAAGAAAAGGCAGAACACCTGAAAATGTTCAAAGGAAAATGGGTCGGTACATACAATGGAAAATGTACATATGGTCCTGGGACAGTCAGCAGCACAAGACTCCTTGAAAATAACCTGGTTTTTTTCCTACTAAATACTATATCCACCTCCCACTAAATTCTTCAGATCCAGATATCGGAGCAAGTTCTTCACAGATTTTAAATTAAAGTCATTGGCTACCTTATGCATATTTTAGCTATACTGTATCTTCTCCAAATCTCCAGATCACTGAAAAAAATGACACTCCTGAAAATACCTGTGGAGACACCCACTGTGTTTCTGAGAGTTCCCTTCAATGCTCCTGACCAACATCAATCACTCTTGACAGATCCTGGCAGATCTCCAGCCTGTCTACAAGGTGTGAAAATCAGAGACCATGTCATGTACTTGACCAGAGAGACCCGGGATCATTAAAAGATACGGCAGGAAGCCAAGGCATACAAAATTCAAGGCATTCCAATGATATGCAACCACAGGAGCAGCTGACAGAGTATTTACAAACTGATAGAAAAATTAGTAGGTGGCAACATTACACATCAACAGTGTGACAAGCAGGTAGGCAGGTTAGGACATAAAATGTATCCCTGAAGAGGTGTTGGTTGCTAATAGAGCTGGCACCCATGTGGCCTAGTCCTCAGTTCCCTCTCTGATCTCCTCTCCCAGCACCCTTCCCTTTGCTTCTCCCATTGTCAACCCCCCTACTGAGGTCATTCTGGGTCTGCTTGTCATAACAATGGCAGGCAGGCCCCAGCCTGCTAACATTTACCCTTATGGCTCCATCTGCCCTTCGCATAAATGCAGGTGACAAAGAACCACATCCTATGTGTCTCTGCTCCAAAGCTAGGACACGAGAAAGATGTCACCCCACCTTATATAGAAGACTCCCACTCTTCCTCACACACACATCCCACTTCTGCAAACACCTGTGTACGTGCATTAACCCCAGGCACTCTCTATTCCTCCACACTCTCCACTCAGCTTAGTTCACAGCACCAATGGCTCTAAGATTCAGATGTTCACAGAGAAAAGGGTAAAACAGAAGCCTCCATGGACACAGATACCCACATTTTGGAAAGCATCACTTACAGTTAAGGAAGGGCAAAGCACGCACAAGTGCAGGAGAGCGTCCATAAGCCATCAGAGGGGGCCATCTGCTAGTTCCACCCAGCTAAGCATCAACCACCCAACCCCCACCACCACCCAGCACCAGTGGATGGAAAAGCAGAAAACACACTGGTGAAAAACTAGAAAAGGCATCCCTCTGACTGACATTTCACACATGACCTTGGGTGAGCAACCTAATCCCTGTCAACCTGCTCCACAACCCACATAGCTTTGCTCTTAAAAACAGAACCAGACTTGGATAGGATTCAAAAGTATTTAAAATTTTAAGTGCTCATCAAAATAGGTTTCTAGAAAGCTATTCCCTTTGAGGAACTACTTTTTCTATAGACAGACTAGAACAATGGTGGAGAAATTCTTGGGATTTTATCAAAACCTACAAATCAGTTCTTAGTAAGAGGAGTACAGAAGAACCCTGGTAGTTTTTTCAAAACATGCGTAACATCACTGAAGGGCAGATTAGAATCTGGTCACCACAGGTCAGGCAGAAACAGTCTGTAAATTCCCTGGGTGACTTTGACAGCCTGAATCTTCTCCCTGCCCACCAATCCTATCAGATTCACAAGTCTAAGAAAATGGTGATGGATGATGTGTTCCATCAGCCCCTTGAATAACGTGCTGTGTGATTTTCAGGAAACTGCTCAATGTCTCTGTTTCAGGTCCCTTCAAGAAAACAGCAGCGTGCTATCCATACTCTCCAATAGGTACTCTCTGCTAACAATGTTGGAGAATGTACTTTCAGTACTTGCTGAATACCTCACAAGACGTTACCTTTAGGCCTTCCCTAAAGATGTTCATCAATCACATTCATCTACTTCTTTGAAAAAAATATTTTTTCTGTTGGTACAATGCAGCACAATTTTACCACTCAGCCCCCAGATTGCAATCTTACCCCAGTGCATGTTTCTTAGCCCGGCTACACACCGAAGCCACCTGGGAGCTTGAAAGTTTCCAGCGCCTGAGCCCCACCCTTGGAGATTCTGACTTGGCTGAGGCACAGAGAGTCCCAAGTGATTCCAGTTGGCAGCCAGGACTGTAAACACCTCAGTGATAGATGCATCTGCAGAGCACCAGGAACCCTGCCAGCTATCTGATTTGGGGCAAGCTGCTAACGCCTCAGCCTTAGTTTCCTCATTCAAAAACTGGAGTCAACAACAGTTTTACTTCTTTGTGATGTGATGAAGATTAAAAATGAATGTGTCTCACACACACACACACAGAGCACTAGCACAGTCCTCAGCTTCCTGTAAGTGCTAAGTAAATATTAATTGCCGGTGTTACAGTCACATCTCACGAAATCATTTAGAGGAAAGGGTCCAAGTCCCTGGCAAGGCACAGCAGAAAGCACGGTCCCAGGTGCCTGGTGACCTGGATCTTACCCACCTGGGCTGTTCACCAGCTCAGGGCACCAGAGAGACCCCAGGCTTATCTGAGGACAGACATGAGTCATCTGGAACCCGTCCACACCTCGTGAAGGCAGCTCTGCTCAACAGCCACCAACAGGCACATCCAGAGTTCTCACATGCCTCTAGCAGAGTCACCACTGCTTCCAGAAGGGAGTAAAGCACCAATAAAAGGAACTCACTTGAACATAGAGTACATGCCAGGTAATTTTCCAAGAGTTTTACAACCTCAGTGAGGTCTCCCACAGCTCATCTGTGCCTTAGTTTCACCAGTGAGAAGACAGTGTCAGAGGGTAAGGGCAGGCCAGCTGGCACCAGGCTCGCCGCTGCCAAAGGGCAGTCTAGAGGCAGAACCGCACTCCAGCAGAGGTGACGCTGCACTCCAGGAAGGGCTTTAGGTGTCCACGCTCAACACCTCCCCCCATGTACATGGAAAGTTTCCTGTCATCACAATAAAATGCCTCTCATTAGGTAACATTCAGTGGCAATATTAATAAAATATTGGATTTAACAAATGTAAGAAAACAAATGAGGAGCAGGGATCATGAGGAACAGAGGCACGGGCCAGTCAGCCCTGCTGCTCAGTGTTCTCAGTGAGTGTCCACGGCCGCTCCCATCAATACAACACGGTGAAGCAGGTATGCCTGCTCCTCTACACCAAGGGAAGGGAGGCCAAAATCCACACTTAACTCTTATCTACTCCCCTCCCTGCCCTTGACTGAGAGGAAAGTCAACCTGAACTCCCCCGAGTCCATCGCCTTGAGAAGCTGAGGCTGGGAGACAGTGGGATGTGAGCAAAACAACCAGGAGGCTGGGAGCCTAGAGGCAGGGACCCAAGAGGACAGGTAGGGCCCGGCGGGCATGACCCTGACCTGATAATGGGAGACCACACTGTCAGAAATCACTGGCATGCCACGGAAATTAAAATCCAAGTAATCTACCACGTAATCATTCCTGAGCAAGTCACTTTAATTTACCAAATTGGCAAACTGCAATTATTGTTCAAAATGACAGTCATTCCTGTATGACAACATTTAATGCTCTCTAAAAAAGGTCCCTTAATTGCATGCATAATTTTAAATTACTGTAATTTGTTCAAGATTCTGTGAAAACCCTTTTTTCTTTTGAAAGATAAAAGAAACAAAGATAATAGGGAGCCTTAAAATTCTATAACCAAGTTAAATAATTTGGGGGCTAGTATAGATGTAGGTCATCCTGGAGTTTCTACAAAAACAAAGTAAAGATGAATTACTCTTAAAATTGCAAGTATGTTGAAGAGAAAAGTTTATAATCCCGGGAGGGTCAAGCTCATTACATTTTAATCCATACCTTTTAATTTATTGTCTAGAAAGCTCATATTCAACAGAGTGCCACATTTTCCATTTACTTAACTCCACATTAAAATAATTCTGTGCCCATAATTCATTACATTAGTGAAAACAGATATTACCATTGCTATTCATGTTTCCTCCTTGCTGTCATTATACAGTTTTATTAATTGTGGAAAAAATCAAAAGATATGCTTTAGCTGAAAGGAATGATAAAACAACATTATAACAGTAACTGGGACTTCATTATGTGAAGGTTAATTTAAACTCAGCCCTTTTCCCCACCTTTCCTTGGAGTGACTCCATCTACAAAGAAGTTCCCTTCTTTGATTAACAGCAGCAGTTTGGACTTAGTTATCTGGAACTATAAAAACCAGGTCGCCTGTCCATCCACCCCCATGGGGTTCTGTTGGAAGGCAAGCATTCAAACCCTCAAATCCAGATAGTGAGTGAAAATGTATGAGGGAGCAGGCAGAGTGCAGGGCTTGCCAGGAGTTTTTCTCTGGGGTGCGCTGCCCCCAGGCAAATCAGGCTAAAACCCAAAGTGCCTGCTGCTCATCAGGCCTGGAGCCCTAACGAAGGCTGAGTCCACCTGCACAGGGTGGCACTTTTAGCTTTGCAAAAACCATCTGCACCCACTACGGCGGGGAGTGGACTTTCTGTAATCGATACAGAGCCCCAGCACTGGGCACTGACCCGACGAAGAGCACTGCTAAGTTCTTCTGGACCCAGGCTCCTCAGTCATTGTCATACTCTCCCCTTTATACAGCAGGAAGTGGAGATGTAATGGAGAGCACGGTGACTACAGTTAACACTGTGTGGTGTGTTTTAAAGTTGCTAAGAATGATCTTAAAAGCTTTCATCATAAGGAAAAATGTAATTATGTCTGGTGATGGATGTTAATTGGACTTACTATGGTGATCATTCTGCAATGTATACAAATACAGAATCATTAGGAGATACACCTGAAACAAATATAATAGGTCAATTATATCTCAACTAAAAAGAAGAAATACCTGGAAAGCAGGGGTGGGAGAAGAGGTGGCAGAGCACACCTCTGCCAGATGTGGGAAAGTGTGCATAAGGCAAGACCCCCATATACACACCCAGGTGTAGGTGCTGAAAGGCGGGAGTTTGGACAGTAGATGCAGGGAGGAGCAGGAAGCCCCTGAGTATGTTCCTGGGAGTGAAGGAGCCATCTCTGGAGCATGAGGTCCCCTTGCAGGTGCATTTGATGAACCAAAGTGAGGAGAAGTAGAAGACAGATGTCCAGAAATTTCCAGATTCTGGCATGTCCTTTGTTGCAGGACCACCTTGGGCCAGCCTGGTGCTTTACAGGGGGAACAGGTCTGATCATTTTCAAGGTGGTGAATTGAAGGGAGGACCCACACCTTGGAAAAATACCTGCTTGCTTTTGCAGGCAGCAAGGCAGGTGGGGTTTGGGGGCAGAAAGGCCTGGAGTTTAGCAGTGAGGAATCTAAATCAGGAAGACACTTAGAATCTCCTTTTACTTTGCACTGAAAAAAATGGTTGTAAGCTGTTACAATGTAAACTAGTAATTCCCAAACACTGTGGAAGTCATCCTTTCTTTGTCTTATTAGCACATACTTGGCCACTGTGTACTTTATATTCTTAGACTGCATTAAATAAAAAAGGAAAACATACCCTAAAATGCTCATTTGATATTATGACATGACAGATACTGGCCAAGAGGGAGGAAGCTCCTGGCTCACTGGCAGGTTGACTCTGCGCTTTCCAAACTCATAAATACACACGGACAAAACCTTCAGTAACAGTTTTCATCTATAGACCTATGGCTTTGTGTCACTCATCAATGTTTAATTTCCTATGAACCATAAGATAGCCTGGATTAGAAACCTGGGACATACTTTTGAAAAATCAATTTTCCTGAAAAGCTCCTTCGGACCTTTGGTTTCCTTTGTGAATTGCTTCCTTATCACATCTGCTCTGAAACAGTCACCAAATGCTCACATAGCATCCCTGACCACCCACAACTTCCTGCCTGAGCAAAAGCTAAGCTCCCAGCAGAGAGCCCCTAATAGAGCATTTAGTTCTGTGTGATACACATCAGGGAAAAAGCATCACTAGAAGTTTCTCCACCTCTGGCCACCAGCCAGTGCAGGAGTCTGTGGGAAGAATGGCCAGGGGTTCTGGCTTTGTTGCAGAGTTGGCGCTCACCTTCACATTGGGAGTGTAGAGATTCCTGAGAGAGGCGAGGGCAGCAGATAGCCCCTCAGTGCTGTACCCAATCCACAAGGCTTGGAGATGGCTTGATGAGATTCCCGTCTTCTTACTGAGCCCCTGGAAGCAATCAGAGAGAAATCAACCTCTGCATCCTTTCCCATCTGCAGTGGTCTGAAAGAGGTATGTCCCAGAGGATGCAGATAAGTGCTAGCAGGTGGCAAATTCTGTTAAGTGCACAAGAATGCCTGTACCTATGAGCCTTCCTGCCCAAAAAATCAATGGTCAAGGAGTCAGTGTGCTTTAGTTATGTGAACTGTATAGCTGGGGAAAGAGATGGCAAGAGATGAAGTTTTTCCTTATAGAAGTTCTGCAGTAAATTAAAAGAAGGCTACATGGTACAGTGTCACTAGTCAGTAACCCCCTATGGAGTGCATGTGTTCAGGCAGAGCGGGTGGCAGCTGACAGCACCAAGAGAAGCAAGCACAAGTGCTATGCATTCTGATGCAAGTAACTCAGCAATATCTTCTTTAAATTAAGTTTAAAAGGAATGGTGCCATTCTGCCCCTCAAAAAAACAAACAAACAAACAAACAAACAAAAAAAAAAAACCCTGAACCTGATTAAGCCTCTAGATAAAACTACCAAAGGATAGGAAATCCACGGGAAAGAGATACATATTAAACTAGGCCATGAGAAGAAAGGACACCATCAGAAAATCCAGGCAGTACAAAAATATGGAGGTTAAGTAATTCAGGGCCTTTGACAAATAAATAAGGGAACACAGGGAATCTTCAGGCAAAAAACTAAAAGATTTAAAGGGGAAAACTGAAACCCATAGTATTCAGACACACACTGGAGTGATAAATTATAAAGAAATGCAAGGAAATTATTACAAGGCAGGGAAGTGGCTACTTTCAGGGAGGTAGAGGGGGTGGTGATTCTCACGGGCCTTGTGGAGGGCTGATTAAAATTGTGGAAAGTGTCCAAAACTGGACACTCAAAATGACAACAGGGAATCAACAAATCCCGCATCACAGTGCTGTGTCTCACCTTGAAAATGTGTGCCTTCAGGATGTGATGGCCGAGCTCCATGGTCTGCTGCCGGTTCAACTTGCCCTCCTGCCGAGAGAACATGAACGCCAGGAGAGCATGTCCGTTCCTAGGATGAGAAACACAAAGCCCGTGACAGAGACTCCACTCCATCACAACTGCCCCGTAGGCCCTGGGGTGTGGAGGTCACCACATGGCTGGCCCCCTGAACTGTCCCCCAGCAGCACCACCTACAAAATGGGTGAAAAGCTGCCTTTTACAAAATGTGGTGAATGCTGCTTACTCAAGTCATTTTAAGAGCTTTGTCTGGATCCCCCCAAGTCTGTGGAGAGACCCAGAGAGAAGCCCCAGGACAAAGCAGGTCTGTATCTTTGGAGCCACCCACTCCTATTCATCATCCGTCACTCCCTCTTTGCCTTATTTGTTGATTTATGTCTACTACACAAAAAAAAAATGTAAACTCCATGAGATTTGAAGCCTTGTCTAAATCATAGCTACAGTCACAATAGGGAACAAATGCCCAACACTTAACATATGTAATTCTTGCATGGATGGAGGTACAAATGGACAGATGGAACAGAACTACCACTGAGCTGGGTGCTCAGGCCTCCCCTCAGCATGAGCACCAGTGGTGGCAGACCTGAGCCAAAGGACAAGGCGTTACAAAGGGAAGGAAAGCAAAACCAGGCCATGCATTGCAACAGTACATGATCAGGAGCACAAAGAAGTCCGGGCTTGATGGGACATAGATACTTGAGTGGGGGAGAAAGCTAATATGTATGAGTGTGTCTGCTGTTTCTACGCACATTCTACTGACACCAGCAATTAATCCAGGCTAATCCTTTCATGAAGGGGCCCATCTACGAACTTTCACCTCCACATATACAGGACTCATTCTTTCTCTTTGGGGACTCCACGCAGGCCTTTGCCTGAGACAATCTGAAAAGGATGCTAAGGGTTGCTTAACCCAACAGCAGAGACTTCAAGCCGATGTGAATTATTTTGATTTCTATGAACCTGGCAACACTGAGGTAGTGATTTGTTGAGGAAAAGCAGGCAGTTCCTAATCTGGGCGATCAAAAGCATGAATCATTTAAATTGTATTTACCTGTGCAGAGGCATGCCTGTTTTTCAAAGTTATAAACCATGTTAGAGATGAGGAAATCAAGATAGGTAGAGACCAAAAGACTGCTTTTTATATGCTGGGAAAGGCAGGACTTTTAAGGCCACACTGCAATTCAGTGTCCCATGCAATGTCTTGTTAGAGTCTGGAGCGCTCCGTGAGCATTGTCTACCCCCTAGAACTCAAGCTGGCTTTTCCCTCAGATGAGAGCCTCCCACATCCCCACCTCTGGGGCTCCCTCACTCTATGGAAACTGTTCTCTGCCCCCTTCCAGTACCCACATCTTTGACAACCTTATTGTTGGGGTCCCACGGTTAAACCTGGCCCGAATCACTCCAGTCAGGCCACTTCCAACCTGGGCCTAAGCCATCCTCACTCTCAGGCTGTGGCCACACTGTGTCCACCGCAAAGCCACACTCAGCTAAGTACCTTTGCTGGGAGTTGTGCCAACACCATGAGCTCAAACGACTGAAAACCAAAGCCCAGTTTCGTCTCTGCAAAACCAGCCCCAGGCCTACTGCCCTTCTCACACTTTCTAAGAGCAACATCAATCCCAGTTTCTGAAGCTGAACACCCTGACTATAGCACCTCCTTCTCCTGGAGGTTTACACAGACATGAGGTATCCATGATGTGTCAAGCAAAAACATCAGGATGGTAATTTCAACACGGAAAAGATGAAATGGACTATGTTTGAAATGCATGAAACAGGCAGAAATTAAAAGTGAAGTATCACTGTCTCTGGATGTTATCTTCTAGCACTTGGATTTTTTTTCTTCTCTGTAACTGGGGCAAATTCACAACTTATTGGGGTGAGAGGAGAAATGCTACCCCATCTTTCAAGGCCCAACCCAAAAGTCACCATGTATTGAATCATTTCCCAGAAATTGTCTCCCTCAACTGGAAGCTTCTCTCACCAAAAGCCCCACAAGCAGTGTGGCTCCCTCCCAGTGTCCTCCCAGCCTGTCTCAGCAGACCTCCTGTGAGGGAAGCCCTGCAGAGCCAGTGCTTGTCCCAGAAATCTCTGCATCAGTCACAGTACCCTGTATATAGGTCCACAAAAACTGATGAACTGAATCCAGCAGCTTCCTTTCAACATCATTCCATACACTGTTTGCTCCAAGAAGTCCAAGGACTATCGCAGTCCTGGGCAAATGCTGACTTGCACAATTTCAAGGAGTGCCTCCTTACACTCTGCACCCCGAGGGCCTCAGCCTACTCCTGGTCCTAGTCCCTACTCAGTCCCCACACCAGCTTACAGGGACACATCAGCACTCAGGCGTCTGTGATTGCAGGTTATAAATCGAATGACCCATCAGTCACCCCATTCTCAGTTCTGCCCAAGGCTGCATAACATCAATGCCACCTTCTACCCATACCAGAGAGCAGCTTAACTGCAACTATAATCTGAAACTTTGCCTCAAACCCCAGTTAAAAAGCTACACCCCACGCCCAAGTCTCTCAACTTATTTTTATGTTTCTACGAACTCAACTGTAGCCGACCTTCCTAAAAAGTGATCTGATTTTCTCTAGAGACATGACTTAAATACCACAGCACAATTCTTGCCTAGTTATTATGGTCTGGCTACCTGAAGTTACTGTTTATTACCCCAAACCAGTTTTAAAAGGAAAGTTTCTGGTCCAGTGTCACCTAACAAAACAACACTATCACAGCATGAAATGGCAGCCAGGCTAGTTAGGCCAATGTTAAGTCACTATTTGTGGGGAGGAAGTTGGTCTGTGGCTCACAAGTGTTAATTCTCTTCTTCATTTTTGCACCCCGGCATCTGGTCAAATGCCTAGTCTGGCACAAAGGAGACAGTTTGCAGGTTGCCAGACCTGTTACAAGAGTCATGAGCAATTCTGTCTCACAGAAAGCAGAGGCTGCTAAAACAGCAAAGATGCAGGCCAAATCAGGATCAGGCAGAAGCGGTAGGCATGAGCATACCCTAATCTGAAGGCACCCACACCCTCCAATTCCTCAACCTCTCACACAGTTTGGCACCAGGCCACAGGCAGATAGGCTTACTACTGCCCTGTGTTCCCGGGTCAGTGAGGAGAAGCACACCATGGCCTGCTGCAAATCCTCAGGGGAAACTTCCAATCCCTGGATGCATGTGCCTACCACCATCTTTGTAAATGGGGCATCTGAGATCTGAACCGCAATCCTGCTGACAATGCATTCCCATTTGTTACCCAAAGCTAAATCGAAAAACCAAAACAAGGTGGCTGGTGTGACTGCGTGCTCCCCTTTGGGCCAGCAGGTTCATCCTCTCTCTGGGACAAGATGCTACCGCTCCAGCAGCAGTGGTGCAGTAATGGTGCTGAGCACTCAAGACACCTACAGACCGCCAGGTAAAGAAACCTAGTTATGAATAGCACCTAAAGAAGCCTGCTGTTCCCTTGAGCTAACATCACACTTTCCCATGTATAACCCCGAGTAGGGGGACAGGGTCTAGATGAGAACGTACAGCAAACAAGTATCATCTAGGCATTGCCTGGCTTCCCTTTCATCTAAATTTTCTGAGAAGGCTTAAAATTCCATTAATTAAAGGAGGAAAGCTTTTGTTCAGCAGCAAAGAACATTTTCTATGGTCCCTCCTGAATTATTCATTCTGTGTTACCCTTCCATTAAAGTGAATCGTGTTTGAAAGCCCTTCCCCGATTGCACATTAGACTCCCTGCAAGGAGCTGACAGAAAGCAGCCTGGTGTACCTGGGCTCACACAGGAAGGCCGTGTTTTCACCATCTGCTCTCCACACAAGCCACTCCCGGAAGGACGGGTGGCAGAACATGCGGGTTTTGTCTCGCCGCTTAATGAGGAAGCAGGAGAGGGCCTCCATCCTCTGCTGAAAGTCTTCCCATCCCTGCTCCCCTTGTATGTGGCCTGCATTAATAGCCTGGAAAATCTGCTCGTCCGTCATGGGGTGGAGGGACGCCAGGGTCACATTTAAAATCGGAAGTGCTCTCTCAAAGGCGGACTGGGTCATGAACTTCATGTTGCACTGCAGCAGGTACAGCTCAGACAGAGACACGGGTACCACCTTGTAGCTGGCACTTTTGATGACCAAGTGTCCCCTCTGGAAGAGATCCAAGGTGAGCTTGAGGTACAGGTAGGAGCCCAGGCTGCGCAGCACCAGGTGGCTGCTCACTTTTGAGATGAGAGCCGTGTCCGCCTTGCCGTTGAGGGAGATGTTGCTGAGGATGTCTTGGCTGCTGCGCACCCGGTGCTGGACATAGGCGTGTAAGTCGCTGTGAATGTCCTTGTTGTCAGGAAAGTCATCTAAGGAAAGCTTGACAAATGGCAGCGCACTTACAATTTCCTGCGGGAAAAAACCAAAGGCCCACAGTGTCAATCCATGGAGATTTTTTTTCCAAAAAGTTCAGGAGCATTTCAAACCAGACCCACTAGTTTTCTTTCAAGGAGGATTTTGGTGGATTTCAGGGACTCATTGTTTAGTATTAAAACATGTAATAGGATAAGTTGAAGATAAAAAGCTTATGTGAAAGAAATCCTGATGCAAGATCAAATCAGGGAAGGCTTTCCCGAGGCCCCCATCTGACGTTTCCCGAGGCCAACCTGACGTTTGTGCCCCGAGTAGATGACAGGGACCTGGCCATGTGGGCAAAGGGGCAGGGACCCTGTGGGGGATCCAAACATTGCACAGCTGGTTATAGAGCAAGGACAAACACAAGCTACTCTGCACATCTCAGAATAGTCAGTCGCCGAGATAAGAGTCCTGCCTGTTGTACATCAGTTATGAGCTGCATAACCCACCCAGGAAATCTGAAACTGCCCACGGCTGCTCCAGTGAGCCTGCTTATTAGCAAAGCTGCCCTACTTCAATATTGCCCACTATCAATGTTTAAAGTTGCTGGTGGGGAGGGGGTTAAGTAAACTTTTGAATTGAAGTATTTTATACAGAGGTGCACAAATTATAACAAATCACTTTTTATAATGTCAAATGCACCTGTGTAACTGGCCCCGAGAACATCACCATTCCCAGAAGCCCTGCCCTGTCCTGTCCTCCATCCAAAGAGGAGCACTTTCCTAATACCCACCAGTGGAGTTTGCCCACCCCCCTTTTTTAAAGCTTCCCACTATAGTTTCTAAGTATTTCAGACCATGTCATCATTTGATGTAATAACTGGAGGATGCAGGCTGAGTGTAAGTACCCCACTTTACATGAACACTAACTGAACCTCTGAAAACTTTCACAGGACCCCTGCCGTGGAGTGATACATGACTGAAAAGCATGGAAAGCAAATGTTTGTAAAAACAAACACCAAGTTCAACTGAGGTAACTCCACTTTTGATGAGAAACAAAGAACCTGAAGGCTACTTAAAAATAAATTCCTCATAAAAGGGCAAAAAGCAAAATAAAATGTCTTTACCAAAAAGGGTAAGAATAGAGGGAAAAGATCAACAGTTAAGATATAATTTGAGGGTTCAAATGAAAGAAAAAAAACCACCCTCTTCATCTTGCTGCAAGTGTTATTACCTTAAGTTCGAGTTTCATGAAAGAGACCTTGTTTCAGAACAGACCTTAAAAATCTCTCATTTATCCCTCCCTCTCCCCTTCATCAAAAAAAAAAAAAAAAGTTCCACTGCAAGCCTATGCAAATAACTCCAGCAGGAATAACTTTACACTCCACAGACCTATTAGTCAGACACCTCAAACAACTTTCCCAAATGGAATTACAGTAAATCTGGCAAGACAGTTGAGCCTTAAGAGCAAACTTACCTGAGGGCTTGATATATGTGCCCTGGGAAGTGGGAATGAGGATAAAAAGATCAGTCTCTTGCCTGTTTGAGAGCGCTATGGACTAATATTTCAAAGCTGTAATATAGTTTTCAATTCAGCAGCTAAGTGGCTCATAACAGTGTAAGATGTTAGTATTCAGCACTGTAAAATTCTGGGATGGGGAACTTGGAAAAAAGATTTGAGAATTCTCCCTCTTTTGGGCCCTTGCTTCTGAGATGACCAAGAAAGGAAGGAACCAGAGTCGTGCAAGAAAGGGTAGGGGCACATGTAGCAGCCATTTCACTGAAGCAAGAGCACCGGATGCCTGTCCAAGGACAAGGCTACTAAGCCTTAGGCGCAGTGGAGGCCGCAGCCTTCAGGGACATATCCACAGTGAGTGTCTCTGCCGCCACATGCTTCTAAGCTGTATGTGAAATTCCATGATGGCATCAGTTGTGCCCTTCACAGCAAGGTAGTCGGGAACTGTGAGGGACCAAACAACCCCCCCACCCCGACCCCACAAAATCAGACCTTCAGGTGCTGCCTGCCCCGTGGCCTCCACCAAAGCCTAGGTAAAGGAGCTAAAGACTTAAAGGCTAAAGAAACACTATCTCCTGGGGGAAAAAATACAACAGAAATTATACTTAAAAAGAAGATGTGAGACTCCTTTTTTACCTGAAAATTTGCTCGTACAGTCACAATCAATTTCAACCAGGCAGGAAATTTAGAGATAATTTTGGTAATAAATGAAGAAAGCGTATCTCCATAATCAGGTTTATGGAACTCAGCTTCATTTAAGCCATCTATCAAAATAATGTATTCTTCTTCAGGAATTTTCTGCTCTAAAGGATAAAATAATTGTTTTAAATTAATAAATTACATTTCTGTAAGATGGTACCACCCAGGGTATTTTAATGCACAGCAAAAAGTGTTAGGAGAAACTAAAAAAGGTTTACATATGGCAGAAGAGATGGTTTTCACAGAAGCATATTTTCTATTAAACTTATAATGAAAACCAGAACACAGAGCCAAAAGTAAACCAATTCTCACAGAACAGTTTCAGGAACATATTGCATTCTACACATTAGCAGAATCTCATCCATGTATATGATAGAGTTAAACTCCTGGCACTGGGGATAGTACAGCAAAGATAACACACAGAGATGAAATCTGGAAGACTCCAGGTTCCCCTGTAGAATTCCCCCAATCTGCCCCTGAACCGTCTGGCCGACGGTATAGTCAGCCGACACAGCAAGCCTGCTTTACAGATTCTGGGTACAAACTCTTTCCACAAGTCTGAATCAAGTTATTTATTTGAGTCAACTTTCTGCCCAGGAAACCAAGGAGGAATGACCAATCTGCTTCAATTCCGTCTCTCAGCGCCTCTGGCAGAAGTGCCATATAGGCTGGTCAATTAGCCCAAAAGGTGAAGAGTAAATAGGAAGAAGCTGAGAAACCAAAAGGCACAGACTAGCACTAATGTCCCCTTGCATAACATTCCAGGGCAAAAAGAAAAAAAAAAAATGCAAGGGATACTTCTAGAAATGGCATTAGGTTCAACTCACTGAGCAGAGGCTCTAAAAAACTTGCTGGCAAATTCCCCAATGAAATTTTTCCTCTGCAGTGTAAGAATACAAAATATGCAGGCAATGCTTTATAGAGCACAAGCCACCTAGATAACCCATTGTTACAAATTAGCTACCTTGGAAATGTTCAACTGTGGAGTTAATTCTTATTAGAGATGTGTGATTTAAAACTACACCATTCAGGGGGCACGCAGGGAGCTTGGGGAGAAAGGCCTGAGGAAGGAGACTCGAGGGGCACTGATGTACCACATCCTCTCCTTGCCCTCCACCCCACTCCCACCCAGGACCAAGCTGAGACCCCTCCTACAGAGAACAGCCCTAGGCTCTGGTAGTACTGAGAGGGTTAGGGTGGCTGCTCTGAGGTACCATTTCTCAGACTCGCAAGCGGTTCCAGCACGCCCCTCTTGAAGGCGGCTACTGGGTCCTGCACGCAGGATCTCAGGCTCAGCATGCTCTGTAGCTGGGGCTCCTTTATCAGCAGGTCTCTGTAGGCAGCCAATTGATGGGACCGGCAGAGCAGAGCCGCGATGCTGTGCACGAACTCAGGCACCAGACACGTGTAGGTGTTATCGGCCTGGCAGTAGTGGTAGGCCACGACCTACGGGAAGCAGAACTGTTAGCATCCTCACCCTCTTCACAGCCGCCCCCCCCCCTCCACGCTCTCAAACAGGGACAGAGATAAGACACCTTGCTTCTAATCCCCAACAGTGAGTCATTAAGTAGATTAATTGGTTCATTTATTCCTTCATTTGTTCATGTAGTTTGCCAAGTTCCAGGCAGACTTTTAATTGCAGCCACAAACCCATCTTGATTAGCACTAAGATGAGCACATAGTACTGTGTATTGAATATAAATTAATAAAAGTCATTTTGTAAAGCCTAAAGCCTACCCTGTCTTAAAGCAATTCCAAGCAATCCAACATTCTTGACATCCACACATGTCATCTTCACTATATTTGTTGTCAAAAATCTCCCTGGGAAAGTCATTTGATGCTTCCCCAAAAGCAGATAGTAAAAGTAGTGGCTGGGCAGTGAAAAAACAGATGTGCCTTCCTCCAGGCAGCCTGGGTCAAGCCCTCAGCTCCCACACAAACATTCCAAGTGACAGTTGAAAATTTCCAAGGTGAACATTTCGTGAAGGGTCAAAATCAGGAATCACCAAATTTCTGCCTACTGTGTAGAGACATGTAGGGGGACAGCAGTTCCTGCTCAGCCGCTGTGAGGAGGAAGACCTTTCTTTGTTGAGAGAGACTGGAAGTGGCAGCAGGTTATCTGTCAGAGAGACCCTAAGGGAAGTGGCAGGTGCAAATTCTCTTGGGAGTGAGAGGTACCATCAGATAAATGAGAAACCGAACACTTTTCAAATGAGCAAGAAAGGAGGAATATAAGCATGTAAGGAGGAATATAAGCATGAAGTAAGGAAGCTAAAAAAGATCAAAGCACACTTCTATGAAGTGTTTTTCTGAAGAGTCTGGGTCCCTGCCATCCCACATGGCCTGATGACCCCTGCTTGAGTAAGATAAGAACTACTGGCTCTGGCCATGGCTGAGGCCATCACACACACAGGTTAAATGTCCTTCCAGGTGACACAGATAGTCAGTGCAAGAACTGGGATGAGATTCCAAGTCTGCAGATTCTTAAAAAGCAAGAAGCAAGAGTAGGTGTGGCCAGTTTGGAACTGCCATGTGACTCCTATTTTAGATTAAATAAATCATTAATACCCTAGGAAACAGAGATTAGCAAGAACATACATGAGCTGCCTGGACAAACCATCAGCGACACAGCAGTACCACAGTCCACCAGCACGGGGTTTGACAAGAAGCTGACAACCCAGCCTTTGTGAAGTCAATTTGAAGCCATGACAGAGGGTATTATAAGACAAACACTATCTGATTTCACTTATATGTGCTATATAGAGAAACCAAACAAATGAATGAAACAAAAAATTTTCAGATTCTAATAAGACCCATTATGGTTACTAGACTGGAAAGGAAGAGGGGTTGGGTAGAACAGGGAACAGGGGTCAAGTGTATGGTGAAGGACAGAGCTGGACTTCTAGTGGTGAATACTGATGTTGATTTACAACAACAGGGAGCCCAGGCAGCACACGTGAGAATTACCTGCTTTAATGCAGGAGCTCAGCTTATGAACCTGTGATAGATGTTGAGCAGATGGAAATTTTCAGAAGGACCTTGATAACAACAAATACAAGAAAAGAACTCCAGCCATGTCTCTCTCACACCATCACAAAGCTTTGACAGAAAGCTGCAGGAAGCAAGGGGACCTGGCAATGGGGTGCAGGCAGAAGAGGCCCAAGTCCATGAAAGCTCCCTATTTTTATACCCAATGGAGGAGAGCACATGCTGGTCAGGGTGGATTTGTGGCAAGTGCAATGTTTTCTGCTGCTCTGAGGATCTTTTAATTCACTGTTTAATAGGAATAAAAGTCTCTTGTCATGGCTCTAAAAAAGATTTCTGTTCATCAATACTTTTTATTTGGAGTACTCTATCATAATGTCATCAAAAGTTATCCTTTTGCATTAAGTAGTTCATTGTCTGTACTTTATAATTCTTCTGTCCAAAGACAATCCAGTCTCCGTCTCTCACTGTTGCTCTAAGACCCCCCCCAGAAGCAGAGAGAACCTTAGAAGCAAGCTGTTTTGCTGCATCTTCTCTTGGTCTCTGGCTTTCCTGGGTGTCAGCCCCTACCCCAAGGGGTGTCTTAGCTGTGTTGGTGCCACTTCCAGAAGTCGGTGAAAGCAATGGGGTGAAAGGAAGATCTTGGGAAGAATCTGAAGCTGCAGGGAAAAGAGACCAGTTTCATTATTTACAACATCAGAAATGGGGACTGTGGCATTGAATCTATTTCTTTATTAGACCCAGAGTATTTTAATATGTAAAGAGTGAATTTGTAGCAAATGCAAATTTACAAATGAGAATAAAGTTTTCTTTCTCAGCCCTATTCCCCTCCTTCCATCACCCACCCAATCGCCCTCCCTGGAGAAATGCTGTTTCTGGCTTTCTTTATTAAATTATTTTTCTTTAAATCTTGTATGGCTCCTTGGCTCCTGTTCACACTGTTAGACATTTTCTTTTAATGGGTTTTTTGGTGCATAACATAAGCCATGAAGAGTCAAGTCCTTGGCTATTCCATCCCATTTCTAAGGTAGTTTTTATACTTTGGGTAATCCAGTTTACAAGACAAAGGCTGTGGGAAAAGGGAGCAAAGAATTCTGCACCAGACTCCTATTGGTTTGTTCTGTCAGGAGCCTAACCCCCTTGGGGTTTCAGCACCAAAAATTCCCCAGGGCAGTTGAGCAGGCCTCACCGCCCCACCTCTGCCCAGATAAAGGGAGACAGGCCGTCCAGCGGGGACGCCAGGGAAGGCTGGCCTCGGGGGCAGCGGGGAAGGCTCTATGATAGATGGACACTTTCACATAGTTCTCTAACAAACTTGATGCAGCAGCTGGAACAAGTTGAGGAAAATGGGGAATTTATGTCTCTCCAAACAGCAATTTCCTCCCACTATCTTATATTAATATAATAAACGAGACAAGTAATTAAACATAGACATACTTTTAGGTGATGAGCCGGGGCTGTTGGAAGCAATCTGTCTCATGCGGCTTCCGTGGCAGCTGAGCGCCACCAACTTGGAAATGATGGCCGTCTTCCCGAAGCCCACGTTTCCAACAACCACCGCGCCTTTGTTTTCTGTCAGCTCTGTGTTCTTCAGGTTTTCTTCTATCTGGTGAAAGAGCCAATCCCTTCCCACGAACACAGAGTCTGTTGTTATGCTTGGTACTTCAAACAACAGGGGTTTCAACAAAATGTCTTGTGGCTTGTAGGGAGCAAATCGCGCTTTGGGGGAAAAAAAGGACCATTATTTTAAAAGAATGTCTTCATATTAATAGTTAAAAAACTCAATCATTGTATGTTCTGTGCTACACTTGGTATAGCAGTGAGTGTCCCCACAAGGGAACTGTATTTCCAATCTGCTTCTATTAATACTTCTGTACTACCTCATTTATCATACCCTTTGTCTTACAAAGTGTCCTGTTAAAATGACTTCTGCAGTACTCTCATGCTCCTAAGCTATTCCTGTGACCCACGGCAGACACACAGCAGATAAAGTGATGCAAGGACCAAATCATGTCTCATCAGCTTCCTGGAAACAGTACTTAGGACGAGTTTCTTCCACTACCATGTAGGCAAAATGGAAATGTGTTCCCTGGAGTCAGGGACCCAGCTCTCATCTGGGTGTGATGATGTTTTACATATATGGCGTGTCTGCTGACCACACAAGTGTGCAGCCAGGCAGACCTGGGAGGGAGCCAGTTCTGTCCAAGGAACTGCAACAAAACTGCCTTTTGTTTGTTTATATACAAAAAACCCTAGTGAACATTAAATGACCCCCTTACTTCCAAATAACATATTGCAAGCTTAAGTTTCAACTCTAGAAGCAAGTTAACCACATAGGTTAAGAATGAAGCCCCAAACCGTTTTGTTTTTTTTTTTGAAGCCCCAAACTTTTAAAAGGATAGCCTAGTGTACCTTATAGATAAACATTTGGTGCACATACTTAACATCCTGTTTCAATACAGTGGGTTTACATGTTGGTGATGGCAGACTTCTGTGCTAAGGGAATGAGCCCATCCTGTCCACTATGACAGAAGGATAAGTACCTTTGACTTCCTGTGCCCTACCTCCAGCTGTGTTGTGCCAAGGTAACCTAATGGATGTTCGAAGAGGAGCATTTCTCTGTCCATCTAAGTAGCTCAGATCTTCCAATTTGGTTGAGCTTGTTGCTGCAATATTAAACCAAAGTTCAGTATTTT
This sequence comes from Talpa occidentalis, assembly GCF_014898055.3. NCBI lineage: Eukaryota > Metazoa > Chordata > Mammalia > Eulipotyphla > Talpidae > Talpa > Talpa occidentalis. The sequence continues at coordinate 92,113,462 of NW_023603184.1, read as the reverse complement.
CAAAGTTGAATTAAACACCCTACCCAAACCATTCTAAATTATCAATGACTAAGCAAGTTTGTTCAGGCTTTTAACAAAATTTACTTCAAGGGGATTTTGGTTTTGCTTGTTCCCCCCTCCCAGTTCATCAAAAAGTGGTGAAAACCAAGTGTCCCTTATTCCTAAGCTGAAGTCATTGATATGGTTGCAGAATCCTCCATTATTCCTGGAAGAGATAGACTTCACCATAAATTTTTATAACAAAACCTGACAATCCAGGTCACTCATTAAATATTCAGTGCTTACTTCAAACTGTCTTCCCTAAAGCTCCACAGCTGCTGGAATTTCTCCTTGTTAACTGAGCAGCTACTGCATGTACAATTTCCCAGCGCACAGAATGCCACAAGTCCGCTCTATCAGCTAAATAGCCATGTGGGGCCTCTCCGGTGGCGCAGCGGTTGAGCACTGGGTTGTGAAGCTGCCCGCAGCCTCTGCAGTGCCGGTTTGATACCCGGCTGCTCCCCAGCCACTGGAGGAGGGTCCCACATGGTGCGCAGACCTTTCCTGCCACCCGCTGCTCCCCTCAGCAGTGTATTTCAGTAGATCTGCCTGTTCTGCTCCCCACTCTGGCTCTGGTGAATTCTCTCACCCCCCCTCGCTTCTGACTGTACTCAGTGCTTGTATAAATAAATAAATCTTTAATAAATAAATAGCCATGTGGACTTCACCATAAAGAAACACTATACATACACATCTACATATACAATACAATATAGTATATATGACATTGTTATATATGTATGGTATATTTTTTAAAATCCTAAAAATAAGCACATTTACCTTTGATCAAATGAATTACTAAGACTCAAAGCATTAAAGGTTTGTACAAACATACACACAGGTTGGATTATAAAAATTACCAGGGTAAAAAATTTTTGCTAATTCTTAGCAAACCTTAAGAACATATTACAGTACATGTTCTTTACTTGAAAAAAAAAAAAAAAGGAACTATAACAAAACTCCTCTTACTTACATATACAGCATAGGTCACAATGAGAGAAATATAAATAAACCTAATTTGATCTGCGGGTGAAATGGCCCAACATAAAGATCTGTCAATTTTAAACATAACATTATCTTCCAGGATAATACAGATGTCATTTGAGGGCAAATGAGGGAGAATGACTTGAATTCCAAGGGTTAAGGCTCTTATGTACTAATGAAGACAGTGGGTCCAAGTTTCAGGTTGTGCCAGCTCTCTGCTGAAAACTCTCTGGCTGTCCCATGGCCTGACACAGCATCCAGCTGCTGACTACACCAGCTGCCTGATCTTGGTCTTTCCTTCATACCTTCCTAAGACCGCAGTCCTGTTCTTCCTCCTACTAGCACCAACCCTCTTATTCTTCATTCAACAAGCTGGCTCCATGGTCTGGGGCTAATGGTGTGACCCCTTTGGCTGTACTGCCAAAGGGCAGTCAATCGTGTGTCCTGCTCACCTTCCCAGCCAATGTAGACACACCTAAAATCTAGACTTTAAAACTGTACACATGTGGGTTTCTAGATCCCTTTGGGTGCAAATCCAGAGCTTACTCACACATGATGTTTACACACACGTTACTTACACATACATGTTTATATCAATACTCCATGTACATCTTTTTTGTTAGAAAGACTCAGCTAATTCCTTATGCTAGATATCCAAACAGGTCTTGCTTATAGGAAACCAATGACAGCCTCTAGTTCTGTCCAGCTCTTTCATCACCAAGTTGTAGGAAACTTCCTGGAAAGCCACCAGGACCATACCTGTCACCCTCTCTACCTATAATAGCACAACCTGGAACACATTTCTAGGCTCCTACCTGGGAGCTGGGACTCAGACCTGGGCCCCTTTCCTTGGCACGCCTCCTCGCCAATATACTGGAGGCCATAGTAGGAGAAACCACAGGCATATCCCTTAAGCCAGTTCCTCTTAGAACTTGACCAGTCACAGGTGTCGGACCTGCTGCTTCAGCTCTGGAGAACACGAAAACCCCTTGGTGCCTCCGAGGGGTTTCCTATTCCCCTTCTTTCTTTTTTATAGGAAACTGTAAAGGGTATTCCAAAAGAATAGGTTGCAGAAAAGCCTTAGTATAATGCACAAGTAGGAGATGGTAAGGTTTCAAATCTCCGACCCCCAGCTTCAGCTAAGGGATGCAACAAAGTGACTTCAGGAATCCACAGTTCTGTGTCTCTATTTCTAATAATACACTTAAGCTGCATTGAAATGGACATTTCTTGGCAGGACAGTAAGCCACCAGCTGCCGGCCACCTCTGCTTCCTAAGGTGTTGTCAAAGTCAGTGTGAGAGAGAGAGATGGCAAGGAGGAGCAACAGTCTCGGTGCTAAGCTCCACCCTAGTGTTCCCCACGTCACAGAGTAGGTAACTTGGACCACATACTACTTCTCACACACACCTATGCAGATTCTTGGACATCACAAAGACCAGAATCATACTCACTTCCAGTATTTAACAGTAAGTTCTTTCAAAATCCCTAACATTATTTAGGGCTGAGGAAAAGCGAAGATAAAGCAATTATTTCATGCTGCAGTAAACCCAATGCTAACACTGCCACAATTTAACTATACACTTATTGGCACACACATCTCACACCTGGGAGAGAAGCCTTGTTAAAGATGCTGCAGGAAAAGTTTGTGCACTTTTGGGAGGTGGGATGGGTGGAGGGAGAGCAGAAGTAGACATCTCTAACTGAGCAAAGAAAAAGGTCTGTTGAAATACCATGCACTGGCAGATCCAAGGTAAACGCCATTAGATCCAGAGCAATTACCAGAGTTATAAGAAAATTGGATGGTAATTATGTTTGTTGGTTTCCTGGAAAACTAAACATAGTGATCCACTGAGAAAGTGTCTGAAAGGGGAAAAAATGTAGCCAAAAATACCAGAACCCAGTTATTCAACTTACACATTATCTAAGATATCACTTTAAAGTCCTCTCATTCTAAAGTTTAATAAAGAAAAAAAGGTGTCCGTGTCACACATTTTGACATTGTAAACAGTAATAACCTGGCTGCATCATTCTAAAGCAATTTCATTCTAACAAGTATTTTTACTAAGAAATCTCTGCGTAGTAAGACAATTTCCAAACCTACCCAACTTATAATCATCTCAGAAAAAAAAAAAAATTTCGCTGGACAATGAACAAACAACTATAGTTCCATGACAGTAAAGGCTGGCAAGCTTAGGAACGTGTTTCCATCTCCTCACCCTCTAGGGCCCAGGTCCCTGGGGAGCAGGAGCCTGGCGTCACCATCCCCTCACCTGCCAGCTCTGCTCTTGTGTACCAAAACACCTTGCCATCAGATGGTGATGTGTGTTTGAAGAGATTGTCACATCTACATTTTTCCAAGAGTTTTCAGTCCTTTGCATATTATTTCAATCTTTTTAATATCAAATGCCGCCTCCTGTCCTGTGTAACCCTGGACAAACAGTGCTTTTGGACAAACAGTGCTTCTGACAGTTGATACAATCTAAATTGTATGCTTTTCAATAATACTGAAATATCTTACCATTCCCTCTAACCGAGGCTCAGCTTTAGGGGTAGAAAAGTGAGCAAAGAATCGACCCAACTTCTAGCTTGATAAAAGATACCCTAAGTGGAGCACTTACCTGTTTCCTTCCAAATTATGCTTTTAGTTTATAAAATATGTGAAGAAATAAGCAAACCCATTAGGCCAGTCAGTCAGTGCTCAAACCCAGAGGTAAAGCCCTCCCATTCCACAGGAGGTCTAGCTCAAATGCATACGTAGAAGCTAATGAATGAGCACAGCAGAAATCAGAAAGCCCTGCTCTATAATCACTGCAGTCTCCTGGAAAAGCTCAGCTCACACCCACTGTCACTTTACATGGCAGGAGACCACATAAAAGAACTTCGGGCAGAAAACATAACCCCAAATGGGGTGCTTTTAACACTGGTAAATTAACGTATTAATGTGTTTCCTAATTTTAAAATCACTTCATTAAATTGAATACACATTTGCTGTTTTGTTGAAGTCAATAAAGCTATCATGTTCTGGGATAATACAAACGAACCATTCACCCTAACTAGGGAAATATGGTAAAATGCCTTGGGTGCAACTTATTATGTGGCAGGTAGTGGAAGGGCACGAAAGCCTTTGGGAAAACCATCACTCAGTGTGTAACAGAGCTCCCCATACTTCTCTCTTGCAGACATGCCAAATCTCTCTTCTGGAACAAGGCCATTTTACGGCCTTTGAAAGTGAATTAGAGTTGTGCCTCAGAACTTTTCCATTAGGGCTGCTTATTTATCAGCTGCTTCAGAGTTTCATTGTGGAAAAACATCACCAACAACCAGAGTGGCAGACCACATCCTGAAGCAGCAGCATAAATTACAGAAAAATCCTTTGATGTAGAAAGAGGGACTCTGGCTCCATGCGTTAGTGGAAGAGAAGTTCTAAGTGCTACATTTATAGCAAATGAACATAATAAGTTCCTCTTCTAAATTCAACCAAAGAACACTGGAGTTTAGAAATTCAGGGCCTTAAAGCAGGCAGAACAACTCAGATGCAGAGTTCCTTCCTGGCCCTCCTGATGCCACTCTCCTTGCTGGATGACCACCCACCTATGGGTCGGTGGGGCCACTAACAATGGTCACGGGCTCATTAGTTCTCTTTGCTCCAGCTGCCACATCTTGCTATGGCCTGTCTCTCTTGCCAATTTTCATTTCCTCAACCAAGGGCTCTTACTTCTGCTGCCTGTTGTAAGCTTTAAGTTCCTTTATTACTGAATTATGCAGAAATTGAACCTCCCATCTGTATGAAATAATAAGTCTGAAAGTTGGATTAGAAATTCTTTGAGCAGATATATATAACAAACTCACAACAATCATTCCTTTTTACCAAGGTGTAATAAAAGGTCATGAATTTATTCAGGCTTACAGTAACAAAACCAAGGGAAGAGCTTTTTTATACTTTGTTCCCTCATACAGAGTCACATTGTGTAAATCTTAGATTTAAAGTATCCCAGAGTAGAAGGATCACTGAAAGACCACTAAGTGCAGCCTTATCATATTTACAAATGGGTAAACTAAGTCCTAGTAAAGCTAAGTGCCTGATCCAAGATCACAAAGCTGGCTTGTATCTGAATTAGAATCCCAAATAAACAGGCTACACTTCACACCCAGCAAGGTAACTCTTCAAAGGGGAGAGGCATGGCCTTACCTGCAACAGAGTTGGGCCTTGGCATTATTAGCGAGCTGGAGCTCTGAGAATAAGGGACTGGACCATCTCCAACTGAGGCTTCAGCCTTGGGCAGCACACTCTCCGCTGGCCCCGTGGGCTCTTCTTCTGCCACTGGGGAGCAATTATCTGCCCTGCGATCATGAAGCACACCCTTCTGTACCCCTAACCTTAGGCTTCCGTCTTTATTCCATTCCAAGCTGGAGCCACTCCGGTCATCGTTTTCGGATGAACTTGTAATTGTGGCTGAAATGAGAGACCAAAATACTTTGAAAGAGGCCAGACCATGCTGGGGCTGCAGAGAGTTAACACACACACTGCTCTCCCCACAATCAATGGAAAGTTTTCCGGTCCACAAAGATTTTTATCAAAGTATGTTTCATACAATGTACTTTGGTAAATTAGAAGAATGTTGCTTATCAAGGGAAATAAACTGCTAAATCATTCTATAGGGAAGGAAAAAAAAATGATAGGAAGATAATGAAAACACTGTCTGAAACTATCTGAGAGTTAATGTAAGTCTATGTAATTTGGAGATAATGTATCCTCGCTTTTTAACAAGGATGAACTGCTCACAGAAGAATTCATATCTCATTAAAATTCCTTTAAAGCTTTAAATATTTTTTCCAAATTAACAACATTTGTGTATTGGTGGGAGGGAATTCTTATCTCATTAAATTCATTCGAACATTTACAAAGTTTTTCCAAATTAACAACATTTGTGTATGGGGGTGAGGGGCAGGGGGAACACAATGGTTAATGCAGAAAAGATGCAGGAGAGAAATCCATAAAAACAATTATAAAGTCAAGCAGAGAATTTGATCCTTAGAATTAAACTTTGTAACATCTGTTCAAAACAACCCAGATTGACTTATTCCCTTAGCAGCATAGAATGGAAAACCTCTATGTAAACAGCACAGGGAAAATGCAAGCATGGAAAGGGATGCTTGATTAACATTTAGCCAGCATGGAGAAACATCCTAGCAAAATAGGAGGCACATGACAAAGGAAAGAAGCAATATTCATCCTACATAGTTTATCTACGCAGTCACTTCCAATTTAAAGACAGTAAGACTTCTGTGTCCTCCTCACAACCACCAGTCACGTGGACCTAACATTGGCTTGTGTCCTTGAGAGCAGGGGCCATGTCCTCTGATCCCTTTGTGTTCCCTGTTTGGGCTCCAGCAGCTCAAGCCCTTAACTGAGGATTAAATGGGAGCAGCAAGGGTCAGAGTAGCACCAGGGGTCAGAGTGTATTCAGAACCCAGCTGGCTGGATTAAGCAGCTTGGAACACACCATGATGATACACACGGATAAGCAGAGACTGGTGAATTAGATCCAATAGTCTTTTCTGTTATCGAAGATCAAAGGGTCTAAAGAGAGATTGTCTTGTTTATTTTACAATGCTCTAAAGACAAAATAATTTCCTTGCTGTGACCACAGAGCACTGTGCCACAATTCGAAGGCTGGCTTTCTCTTGCTGCACCAGTCTGGACTACGGTCCTCTGCTCACTTTCTACTTACAAAGTGCTCCAACAAGGACCATCAGGTCTCCTTTTCTGAACAGCACAGTTTGTCTGTACTAAGTACTCAAACAATGTTTGCGTATTGAATTAATGAACAAATGAGCAAACTTCTGCTCCTGAGATACTGCATCTATTCAGTCACTACATTAAGTCCGTTACTGGTTCAGATTGGCTGGTATTATGTCTCTAGCCAAAGTGTAAGTTGATCTGGGATGGACCTATCACACCTTTTGGGTGTCTGTCATTTACTTCCAGTATTTCCAGGCATTCTCTCAGCAACATGAAGCCACCGCTCCATCTATCTGAAATCAATTACGGTCTTCACTGTACTTTAAAAAAATGGCCCACTTGTGAGCATAATATAAGTATGACAGCATCTATCCTAAAAACACCAGTGGTGGTGGTGGTCCTAGGAGTCGCTAGCATTTACTGAAGGTTACAGATGTCAGGGACTGTACTAAGAACTGCATTCATGCCATTTCTATTATTATTTTGGAAATTAATCATTTATGGCAACTCGGTCAGTAAGTTGTCATTGTGTGATAAACCCTAGTTTACAAGTCCAGTCTTTGGGGCTCAGAATGGTTTTCCTGGAGACAGGTTGAAATTAGGGAAAAAAAAAACATAAAAGCATCACAGCAGGCGAGTTACAGGAAAAGTTCCAAGGGTGAGGGTGATTTTTGTTTGGTTTTACTGCTATTGCTGTTTTACTTGGGGGTGGAAAATAAATGATTTTCCTAATTTGTTGTAAGTGTCCTGCACTTCAGAATCAAATGCCGACAGATCTGAATCCTAACTGAGACCTCAAGCAGTGGGTACAAGGACTGTACTTCTCTGCTTCCTAATACAAGTAAAAGCAGCAGAAGCAAGACTTCAGGGTCCCAGGAAGCAGCTGAGGCCGGCATGGATTGCTATAGGTCCATCCTTACCAAACAGTGACAAGTGCCCAGGCCCTCCCTGATGAGTGACAACTTTCAGGTCCTGGCAGAGGAAGAAGAGTGGGTGGGGGGCCAGGATCAGCAGCTGCAGAAACAGCAGGTGGGAAGAGAAGTCCCAAATGGGGTCACCATTCCAAAAGGAGCATATGTAACTTGATAACATGTCTGTAAGTAGGAGACTCCCCACTATTTTCATGAAGTTCAGCTAAGAAACATTCCACTGACCACAATCACCAGGGTCCTAAGACACAGGTCTGGGAGAAGCTCTGGAGTCAGTTCTCCTCTAAAGATGCTCCCCCAACAATGCCCCTCTTCACAAAATCCCTCTCTGGGGAGCAAACAGTAGATATGACCTATATGGTCGAAAGCCTAGGCAGGAAAATTTCACCTTGGCTCAGGCATGATTAAGTTCTGAAGTACCCAGGGGGCCATATAAAAAGCCCAACCTGTTCAGTTTCCCTACATGACCCAATAAGCGCTCCAAACCCGGCAGCTTCACAGTCTGTTACTTTAAGTGAATACTGGTTCTTACAACAAATGCCAGGCTCCTCAAACACACCCATTTTTCTTCTAGACTAACAGAAATTTAAACTCCTCATTAAGTTAACCCAGTCACCTTTAAGTTAGAGCAACATTATGATTTTTTTGAAGTTCTGAAAAATAAGTGACATTTGACACTTTGCATAGACTGGATTATAGCTAAATTTCCCAGTAACTCAAAAATCCTAACATTGTATTCCTTCAGCCAGAACAGATGCCAACTGTTTTCATTCTGTAAATGAAATCTTGCTGTGGTCACTCAGAATGGGTTTCAACCACTCCTTTGACATGCAAGCTTCTGTAAAAGGTACAATTTATCAGGCCTGAAGTTTTATCAGGCTATGTGATAGATCATGCCTCATAATTTAGTATCAGGCTAAGTTTGGTACCACTACGGACACTCGTATGCTACTTCTGAGTCTGTAGTTTGAAAATATCTTTTAGCTGAAGATTAACTTATCTTCCTCTGTAGAAACAGCACCTTTAACCAGAACTAGTAGTGCTACTTCCTCTGAACTATCCAAACATATTCAGCACTATCCAAACACTTACATAATCATACTGTTTGCGAGAAGAGGTAGATTGGTTGAGAACCATCAACCCTGCTTTATAGATACGGAAACAGACTTAGGAGAAACAGAATGCTCTGCCAGTCTCTCGCTCTCCCCCCAACCCCCCCCACACACACACGATTAGTAGTATGTCTAATATGAGGCTTTTTGATTGCACATGCAGTGGTTTAAAAAATTCCCTTTGCCTAAACACACAGTGCCAACACAGAAGAATCCACTAAGTATCTGTGAGTAGAATATATTTTGCTGTGCATGAAGTCAGCTTTGTTAAAAATGGCCACCCACTCAGTCAAATTGTTTTGCTCTGTAAGTTTCTACAATAAAATTTAGTTATTTTCCCTTACCAAGTTTTCTTTATTCCCTCTTTTAAATGCATATTTAAAATAGGATTGGAAAAAAAAATATTATCAGTGTAAATCCAGGACTCAATACATAGCTTGATGATACCTATGTCAGATTACAGGTTTAAAAGAACATTAAGCAGAAAATTAAACTGAGTAAGCATTAGTGCAGAAATATTTAGGAAGTAAGGGCCATATATTTGTCCTCAAATATATACCATGTGCAGAGGGCAGAGTGCTCCTTTTGAAGTATAGAAAGACATATACTTGTCTTAGGTCGAAGCTTGGCTTCTTCCCTTTTGAGGGTCCACAAGGGGATGTGTCTCTTGGACACATGGAATGTGTCTAATACTAGGAATGGTACCATTTTGGTCTTCCCTTCACAACCACCATCTCCTATATTTGATTGTTTCTTTATACTGACCACCTGGAAACTTAAAGAGTAAAATTTTCTGCCAACTTATAAGCAAAAGCCAAAAATGTTGTAAGAACCTAACTCCTGACTTCGGTTTTTCTCTTATCTTTATTTCCTTTCCCTAACACATAGCACCTTCACTGAAAAAGAAAAATTTTGTTCTACCAAGTGTCTATTTGTGAACATTCAAATTCATTGGGAAGGGAATAAGTTTAAATAAGTAACTACTCTTAGGAAGTCACAGTGACAATCAACATAAATAATGTAACAGGGCTTACCTAGCAGGGACTGGGTTCTAAGTCTTTTTCCTATCAACTCACTAAACACTGCTAACATCCCTGTGGGCAGGAATGTCTTGCTGTGCTCCTCCACGGGGCGCCACACTGTTCTGATTATGCTGCACTATTAGCAGCAAATTTTGAGCATGTATCCCAGATACATGTATTTATAAATAACATGCAGCACTCTAATTATTATAATATAAACCATACACACAAAATACATATTTTTAAAGGATTAAAAAAACAACAACCCAGAAATGGGATTTTCTTCAAGTACTTCATAGATTGACTGCAGTCTTGATTTCCAAAGCCAGGGCTCCATGAAGAGAGTCCTTTATCCTTCTTGGGGTAGCGGGTAAAATTAGATACAAGAGCATATGCAAAGTGCCTCACAGATCATGAGTACTCAATGTTTTCCTCCCCATATAGCTGAAGAAAAGTAAAATAGTACTAGAAAAGCAAACCCCTCTTAACTTCTATATTCAATTTAATGGTGACAGGAAAAGTTTAAAAGTTAAGACACTGGACCAATGGGTTAAAGATCAAACATAATGGCTGCTTATAAAAGTGGGAGATGGGAAGAAATAAATAAAAAAAGCATCATTCAGCTAGTACAGATGCCTCCTCCTTTAACTGGATGAATAAACATCACTAACAACTTTGAAAAGAGGACGCAAAAAGTCTAAATGAGATTAGAGATATCCAAGAGCCAGTCAAGGAAACCCATGCTAAAGATTCCTGCTACCTGGACCTGACAGAAGGTTTTGCCCCTCTCCTTAGCACTGACATCCACCTGGTTCAGGCTGCCGTCGTGTCTTTTGGGTTTTCTCAAGGGACAAAGGGGGAGAAAGACAGCATGGATGAAACCAAGCCTGCATGAAACCTCTGGACAGAAATTCCAAACTGTGCTTCTCCCTCCACCCCACCCAGAAAGTAACACACCACACGGGGAGCAAACTAAAGCTTCCCTGGAGTGGCTGCTTTATCTCCCTCAGCCCAGCAAGAAGAGGGTTCCAGAGAAGGCACTCATGCACACTCTCCTCCGCAGCTGCAGGGAGGGCAGTGTGAGTTACCTGTGGCTCCAGGGAACTTTCTGGCTTCTCCTTCTGCCACTTTCCATGGACAACAGCTTGGTTCCTCTGGCTGTTGTGAGACACGCCAAAGAGCCCTGCTCCCCTTCTGGCCTTGCATAAGGGCCCTGTGCTCTGGCTTGTGACAGACAGATCTCTGTACCTAATCTTCAGCTCAGCACTCACTGTGTTGCGCAAGGCCTGCTCTGCTATGACATGCAGGGAGCAGGCCAGGGACCTGAGCCATGCCTTCACAGCAGCATTCGGCAGGTCCTTTGACTGTGGAAACACCTAGAGGAACAGCTGGACTGGGTGTGGGGGAGAGGAGGACAGGTCGGCCTTGTTCAGCCACACTGCCCAAACTCAGTGTGACACAGCAACTAAGAGGCTCCAAAGGAAGCCTGTGGATTTAAATATCAAATTTTCTAGAGGCAACTGGGGACCAATGTTCTGGTAAAACATTGCTTAACCTGTGCACTGCAGGTAGAGACACTGTAGTTTCTGACATAGACCAATGGCACAAGGTCCTATTAGCACTTGATATCATCATTTACCTCAGAGCATACGTCTTCCACCAGAGGTGTCAATCATCACCATGTTTCAAACCCATCTCAGTAGTTGACATTTTGCCCAGACTCTCTAAGGACAGAAAGCCATTCTTTAGTCCTATAGGTGGATGTTTTGAAATAGATACTATGCCTTCTCTTTATTGTTCCAGTACTCAACAAACTTGTTCCTGGTACACAGCAGGTGCCAATAAATGCTTGCTATACCAACAGGACAGCCTAAAGAATCCAACCACTGTCTGAATAAAAGTACAACAGGTGCTCTGCTGACTAGAATCATCAACAAGGATTTCTTTTGCACACATTACATATGTTGTTGCTGAATTATATGTAAAGACAAATTTTCCTCCTTCACCCAAGAGATTAAAAAAAGCTTTTATAATTAAGGATGAGTTTTTTAAATTGCAGGCAATGTTAGCAAAATGAATATTAACACAGATCTGAAACATGCTAAATAGTTATTACCAAATCAATTTCAGAGGATGTGCATTGAGTAGCAAACAGGGCAATACAGGTGGCAACAAAGTGGCATTAGCATAACTCAAATGGGCAAGGTTTGCAAGTGAAAAATGAAAATGAAGGCCAATTTTAACTTGTAAGCTGATAATTCCCTGGGTACACAAAGTCCAGGTCTACAGCTACCTCTGGAATCACCTACATTTTACAACCTAGGAGAGCACAGGGGAGAGCTGTGGGAAGATCAAGTCAACCCACAATGACATTGTTATTATGTCCCAGGCAACTAGGCAGATAAACTAGTAATATTAGACTCTAGAAAGCACCCGGAGGATACCAATCAAGTGTCGGGTATTTTACTGCAAGTCTCTTTGGTTGTAGAAGTGTTTCTATGAAGGCATCCCCTGCTTAAGTTCATACCTGCCTCCAGCTCCAAAGTGAGCAGGAGAAAAAGGAAAGCAAGGCCCCATTTTCCCCAAAGAAAGGGGAGAGGCAGCAGGAAGAGACCAGGTTTTTGCTTAACCCTCTTCAAATTCTGAGCACGTAATCATCCTGAAAGCTGGTGGAATGTGGTGGCTCAGGTGAAGAAGGACACACCTGCTCCACCTGGGAGACGTGCCCAGTGGGTAAGACATAGCCACAATGTTCACGCGGAATGCCCTCCCTGCATGGAGCTCTCCTAACACACCTCTCAGAAGGAAGCAGATTCAGACACTACACAAGTAATTTGGAGATTATGTCAGCAGGTACAAGCAGACAGCAAAGGAAGGGAATAGAAGGAATGACTGGCTTGATGGCCTCACCCTCAGTCAGAATTCTTCTAATTGCCACCTGGAAGTCCTTCTCTAGGGCACATCTATCAGCAGCAGATAGGAAGGACTTACTAATTTTTAAGACTATAATAAAAAAGCTAGGTTTTGTTTGTTTCTCTTCATCTAATATGCATCTTCTCTCTTCCTAAATAGAGAAAGAGCCCACTTCTTTGAAAAAGATACATAAAATACATAAAAAGCAGACACATAAAAATGTTGATCACGACCTGGACATCAATAAAGAACAGTGTTTAAATCAAGAAGTGCTTTTACGTTCAAACGTCCACTACTGGCAGAGATGCTTTGTTAAATCACATTGGTTTTCACACACGTTCCAACAAATACAAATGCATAATTTTTTTCTAACGTGTGATTTGATTAGTACAGTCTACAATTTCCATTTGTAACAGTTGGAAGCAAGTTATATTCAAAGGCACATCGCTAAGAAAAGATGCTTTCTCAGGCACGGAGGAAACACCTTTAAAAGCTAATCCTCTATAGAGTTTTCCTTTTCAAAGCAAGTAATGTAAAAGCTGCTTTATGGTGATTGGGTGCATCTGGGTTTCACATTTGGATGGTTTTCACTTTGCAAGTCAGATACCAACTTCTAGGTAATGGCAAAGATTTTAATGTGTAGACAGTAAGGAATTTTACTTAAAAATAAAGAAGATATTCATAGGGAATTCAGATAATCCCGTACAGCTTAGACAATATTTCTACATGACAGAATTATTATACTTCTAAAGACATTTATGTTGGAAGAACTTAGACCTCCTGAAATAGGATATGGTGAAACTTCCCTCTGCAGAGCACAGTAAGGTTGGAACAAGGGGTGGTGAGGGTTCTGTTAAGCCCTGGTCTAAACACAGAAAGACTGGAGGGGGCCCAATCAATTCTCCCAATAGTCATTAGCCTGCCTTTTCTCCCACTAAGCAGCTCCTTTAAAAAAAACAACAAACAAAAAAACTCTCTTCACCCGTAATGTGCCAAAACCAGTGGACACAGAACATAGGGGACACTGTGACAACCCTAAGACTGTCTGGACCTGTGGGGACACAAGCGTCCCTTCACAGCATCTGCTGAAAAAAAAAATTAGATTAAATATAATCAATGTAGTGGAAATCAGCTAAAATACTAAAAGGCAGCCCAGGAATTTTTAAAGATGGGTTAGCACTGTTTGAAATTTCCCTTAAATGCCCCAAAATAAACTGCTAAAGCTGTATATGGAACTCTAGCCTGAGTCCCGTAGGAGACGGCAGCTACTTAAAGCTTAAAATGCCATGGCAGCCGTGAGCTTTATGCCACCCATCCCCCAAAACCTTTGCCAGTCCAACCCCAGCTCTCTGGGTTGACAAATCTTAACTTAAAATGGAAAATTAAATGGAAAGCTGCTTCCTCCCTTCTCCAGGCCCTATGTAATTTGGAACATGGATCCTAACCAGCTTATTTTACAAGCAGCTGCCAGGCCTTCCAGAGCAGGAAGCCAAGATATCTTACCTTCATCTCTGGCCACTAAGATGACTGTGTTCTTGAATATTTTACCCTGCTAAACATTTAAGATGCCCAAAGGCTGCCATTCCCAGGCTACACCTTTTAAAAACAGGCATGTTCTTCAGGTAGAGAAAGCACATACCCCACCCCCAGAAATCACAGAACCACACCTGAGTCATAGGTCCCTGCTATTCAGAGGCAATGGAACTTGCATACCCTGTACTGACTTAGGAGGAAGTGCTTTCCCTCCCCAGGCACCACCACTCCTGCCTCTTCAAAGAGCTCTGGTGACAGCCCGCCTAGAGAAGAAATACAGGCTTTTTCCCTTCTCCTCCCTACACACCTCCAATGTGTTCTCTGGCAACAGATTCTAATTCTGCAGGTCATGGAAGGAAAAGAACAGAGGAACCTTGTCCCTGGCATGGTGATTCCCCTCTCAGCCACCTATGGTCCTTGCTCCCTGCAAGAGAGCCGGAGGCACGGTCTCCAGAAACTGGGGGTCTTCCTAGAAGAGGGGCTTACTAAGCACTTCCTTGTGCCTCCCACTTCATCTTGATTGTCACCACTGTTCATGTTCTGCTGAGTTAAGGCAATATATTGGCTTGAGCCAAGAATGAAGGACAGCCTCAATGACGTGAAATGTGTAATTTAACACTGATGGCAAGACACAGCTTCGAGTGCAGGTGACATTAGAAAGATGTGACAATGCCAAATGAGAACGGGAATTCTGAATTTTCTTTATAAACCAATTAACAGTCTCTCCTCAATGCAACCTGATGCTAGCAACGATTCTTAATTTCTCACTCCCAACTCTGTGCTAGGAGCCCAGGAGGTAGCCAAAATAATATAAATGAGGTATTTATTCATGTGGGAACAAAATTACATAATAAAACAAGAATAAATGGAAGGAAAATATTGAGGTGCTATAAGAAGCATAGCAGGGCTAAACAAGGAATAGGTAGAACAGCATTAAGTACTAATTAAGGATCTTAACATCCGACAGCTCAATCTTTTATTGACATTACCAGCAACTGCTGCCTTTAGAACACTTTTGAAATTGCAAGTATTGAATCTCTACAAGAGAAAGAGGGATGAATGGATGGGTGAATGATGAGTGAATGAGGATGGTTTTCTGTTATTGGAAAATTTTTGTCACAACCAGAAACCTTATAGCATTGGCCGGCTCCTCAAAGGAAGATAAACTCTACAGAGGAGAGGATATTTCAGAACCGTTAAGAAGGCTGGGAAAAAATCATTGGGGATCATAGAATTAACACCAGCGATCTAGCAACAGTAGGTGGCTCGGAGAGAGACAGGGCATGAGAACAGAAGTAACAAAGGGAAAAATTAGTTGGACTAGTCCAAACAGCAGGAGGGGAAGCAGCGTGAGATGAGAATGAAGAATTAGAACTTAAATTTGCTAAAAATCCTCAGTCAACCATTTTTATGAAATATCCAGAATGAGGTAATATATAGAGAGGGGAAGCAAATTATTGGTTGAGGTGGGTGGAGGAAGTAGAGTGTGACTTCTAATGTATACAAAGTTTCTTTCTGGGGTCATAAAAAAGGTTCTAAAATCAGACTGTGGGGATGGTGGCACAACTCTGGATATACCATTCAATAGCTCAAACGGGTAAATATTATAGTATGTGAATTGTATCTTAATAAATCAAACTGAACAAAACAAAGACCCACGGAAGACGCTGATCAAGTGAAAAGTGAGGGAAGAGGGCATCATCTTCCTCCCTCATGGTGAGGGGCCCCTCACAAAGCCACAGTGAGGTCTAGACCAGGGAGCCCACAATCCGCTCCCAGGCATCTCACAATCTTTTGAGGCAATCTCCAAAACAGAATAAACCTGCAAACTGGATAAACCTGCAACTTTTCAGATTGTACTTGAAATTGCCAGTGACTGAGAAAATATGGGGCTCAAATGTGATTCCATTTGATTGTGGAAGTGCAGTTCTGTCCATAATAAATTGTAAAATATTTCTCAAGGACATGGGTGTGATTCAGCTAAGTGGTGACTTGCTAAGTGGAGGGCCGCTGTTCAACAGCTCAATCTTTTATTGAAATGAGCAATCCATCCTGCGGCCCCATACATCTGGTACCTAAAAGGCACCAAGCTGGATGTCCAGGGGCCCAGGCCCACCTTCAGAAAGGTAAATGAAGTCTGTCTTGGATGAGATATAAAAATAAGGGTTCTTAAATTCTTTGGATGGTTCTGGACGGGATTAGACACTACTGGACTAAAGAATTCTTAATTTTACAAAGAAGGAAAGTAGTATGCAAATAACTCAATTAAATATTACTCAAGTCACCTAGTGACTAGTTAGTAGCCTAAGAGTCAGGACTCAGTCTGTGCCCCAAGACCCTCAGTGGTGAATGTAGCTGAAGGGATGGGTGAGGCATCCTTAGAAAAAGCTAACCTTAGAACAGTGGTCAGACCCCATTACAGTCACATGTCACTTAATGACAGGGATACAAAATGAAAAATGCTTCATTAGGCAGTTTCGCTGTACAAACATCATAGTGTTCTGGGCCTCCCCGGTGGCACAGCAGTTGAGCGCTGGCTTGCGAAGCTGCCCGCAGCCTCTGCAGTGCCGGTTCGATCCCCGGCTGCTGGGCGAGGATCCCACATGGCGCGCAGTCCTCTCCTGCCACCTGCTGCTCCCCTCAGCAGTGTATTTCATCTGTCCGCCTGTTCTGCTCCCTGCTCTGGCTCTGGTGAATTCCCTCACCCTCCCTCACTTCTGACTGTACCCAGTGCTTGTATAAATAAATAAATAAATCTTAAAAAAATTTTTTTTTTGGGAAAAAAAAAATCATAGTGTTCTTACATAAAACTGATGGCATAACTCCCACACAGCTGGGCCATATTGAGGGACCTCCATCAGAGATGCAGTTTCTTGCTGCCCAAAATGTCATGTGGCGCATGACTGTAAAGCAGGTCCCTGAATGCCACTGTTTTGCTAAATATATTTCATTCAAGCATTATAGTCATTAAAGTCAGTTCCCAAGAACCTATAGATGGTGTTAAGTGAGGATCTATTGCTTAAAAAAAAAAAAAAAAACCACTAAAGAACAAATGCCTAAGGGGAAATAGCTGATCTTAAGGTAAGGCTGAGAGGACTTCTCAATTCATGCAGCTATTTCATGGTTCTGTTATGTGTCCTTGTGGGTCTGGATACCCCACCAATGCAATCAACTGGTGAGGAGGGAAGGTTTTTACAATTTCACAGGCCAGATTTTATCTGGAGTCTTTCTTATCAAATAAGCCCAGTGATACCAAATAAACACCAAGGAATGTAAAAGCTGCTTCCTTCTCTGGACTACACAAGGAGCCGGTATCCTCTGCAAAGGACAGGGCGGGCTCTGGCAGACGACCTTCACAGACCACGCTAAAACCCTGTTAAGAAGTGCCTGGTGAATGCTCTGGCTGACGTGCAAGGAGCCATGACATTACCGAGCAATGTGCTTCTTACCTATAATTCCACTGTCCTTGCTTTCCAGGGTGGAACTAGGGCTGCTAATGGTCTCACAGGGACTTTTGTTGGCTGCCGTCTTGCTGACACAGCTATTCAAGGTTGAGCAGGGGCTATCGGTGCTAGGTGATGCGGTGCTGCTTGTTAGTGTGGAGCAAGGACTGATGCCTTGGCTCAGAGCTGTGCACTGCAAGACGAATGGAAGGAGGAGTTAGCACGGCTTACACAGGACACTGCCACACATTCTTTTGTTGCTGATGCTAAAACAAAACTCACAACAGGAAAATGGAAAACAGCCTTTAAAATCTAGGGAGCTTTATATATATAGTCTTGCATGTTTTAAAAGAGAAATATAACCTTATTCTGTTCCCCTTCCTTTAATTCACTTTTTATTAATAAGGGCAGTCTTAGAAATAATTTAGTGGAAAGGCACATCTGTAAAACCAAAATCGTAAACAGGCAGACTTCCTTCATTTAAAGTCTGCAGAAGACAAATGGGTTCTTTGACCTCTGTACGGAAAACCTGGGAATTCGGTTTTTGTAATGTTTCACAAGCACTGCAAGCTGATTCAATTCCTGGAGATTTATGGGCCCTGTGATCAGGGGAAGGAGTCTGGTGGCCACTGCAATCTCAATCAACACATGACACCCTTGCAGAGACCCTGGCAGGGGGGCAGAAGCTCTGGCCCCTCATTGCTATTCAAACACACACATCTCGGAAGTGGCTGGCTGCTGCTCCCCAGGATGGTGAGTGCTCTCCAAGTAGATGAACCATTTGATCTCGTCTTATTTTGTCTCCGCCTCATCTGCTATAAATCTTTTCTTCACCCCACTGACCCTTCAAAATCTCAACTGCTAAAAAAGCCCAGGAAAGCATATACCAAAGCAGCCGGATGAGAAGAATGGTGCTATAAAGATAAAAGTCATATATTACACTGAGGATTTCTTTTTGCCACTTTAACTCCTTTAGCCACACTTCTCCAGTGGTGACTAGAAGGTTAATGTGGATGTTTTCTTAAGTTTTGCACCCTTCTGTTTCTCCCCACCTCCCCACTGCAAAAACCTACAAACTGTGGAAATAAATCTCAATACACAACAGCCCAGACTCATTTGACTGAATAATGGCTTCCCCACCCAGGAGGGGGAGAAGATGGTTATCCCTTTAATTCATCCTCTGAGCAGGTATGAAATGCAGTGTCTTCCTGGGGTATTACCATGGTTTCATTTTTTTCTTCAATGGTTATGTGGGTAGCAGTTGGGATCCCTTCTCCCAGTAAAAATCCCAGCCTTGTCAACAGTTCTTGAGCTGCCGGCGAACAGCTCGGTTCATTATCGGTCTTTGCTTCTGGAACAAAGAAAGAAAACAATGAAGATGCCCCTCTGGGGAATTTCAGTATCGCATCTGGATGAGTTGGCACTACAGCTGCTTGTCTGGCGCTTTTGTGTATTTTTATAAAATGCACAAAGTTTGACAATGCTGCCTGTCCTCGAGCAATACATTCTAATTAAGAGGCTGTGACAGGTTAAGAAAACAGTAAAAGAGAAACTCCAAGTGCAAAGGGTGAAGTATTTGACCTGAATCAGAGAACACGGCGTCATTATGTGATAGTGATTCCTATTTCCATGCCATGTGAAAAATGGGGACTTCAGACAGCAACAGTAGAAAAAGGGCTACCCTTCATCTTGCTCTTAAAGCACAATATGGCCAGAGCCCACAGGAGGCTGAAGGAAAGCATAATGTAAGTGGCATGCTGGCAGAGGCCTAGGCTACTTAGATGTTGGGGAAAAACTGAAATCCAAGCCCTCATTAAATAGACGGGCCATGACTGCTCCCGTGGAAACACAGTGTATCTCACAGCAGTGGAAGTCAAAACCAGGATTCTAACTCAAGGGTCAATCACCAGGAATCCACACTGAAACAAAGATTTTAAATCCCAGTAAAATGTGTTCCAGGAGACAGGACCCTGTAATGTTACTGAGTCCCAGCAACACATCACAGTAATACAGTAAGAATCCCAGGGGCCTCCCCGGTGGCACAGCGGTTGAGCGCTGGGTTGCGAAGCTGCCCGCTGCCTCTGCAGCGCCAGTTCGATCCCTGGCTGCTCCCGGGCCAGGCCACCGGAGGAGGGTTCCCGCATCACATGGTGCGCAGACCTCTCCTGCCGTCCGCTGCTCCCCTCAGCAGTGTACTTCGGTCCTTCTGCCTGCTCTGCTCCCCGCTCTGGCTCTGGTGAATTCTCTCACCCTCCCGCGCTTCTGACTGTACCCAGTGCTTGTATGTATGTATGTATGTATGTATGTAAGTATGTATGTATGTATGTATAAATAAATGAATAAATCTTTAAAAAAAAAAAAAGAATTCCAGTAACACTAATCCACGGTAATGCTGGAGGCATGTCCACCTGAAGACTGCAGGGCGCTTGGAATCCTTGCCATTCTCTGGCCTTTTCCCTCTTTGCACTTAAGGGAGCTGTAGGTGAACCTTGTGTCCAAAAGCCTAACGGTACTTAATTATGGCTAACAAAATAATATTCAACATTTTCATCATTTTGATCTCTCTCGCACATCTTTAAGTAAGCATCCACTGGGGTGAAGTAAGGTATTAAACAATCCATGCTTACAAAGCTAGGACTTAAAACAATATGTAACATGTAAAATAGTCATTAATCTTTTAATGTTTTGTTCCCTTTTGTTCAATCTTCTAGCTGAACCCATACACTCACGGACCTGTTTTCCCTAGCTTCAAGCTACAGTGTCACCACCAGAGTTCAAAAGTGACTCTGCCCTATGTAAGGAACCACAAAAATCAAAATAACAGAGTTAAGATCATCTATGTCCTCTTCACTCATAAGTTTTGCTAAGTCTCGCTCCCAGGATGGCAGCTACAAAGGAAATTCGGCTGGCAAGCTTCAAGGAAGGAAAACACCCACCCTCTGCTTGCTCTCCCAATGTTTGGGGTGAGAAGAGCTATTTGCCAGTGTGTATATTTTTTTAGTTATTCTAGAAAAATACACAGCTAACCAAGGCTAGTTTGCACTGGATTAAGATAGCCTGATGCACCTGGATCATTTGAGTTAAACTCTAAACATGAAAGGCCAGTGGACCCAAACCAACAGGAGTGAGAGAGTCACCAGGGGCGGGCGAGTCAACCACACCCTGAAAGCCACTCTAGAAGGTTCCTTCCCACCAGAGATCTCCAATCACATTTTGATTCTCAAGGTACATGGACCTTTGAGAAAGGGAGGCAAAAACCAAACTAAATCAGCACAACCCAGGCACACCCACAGGCTGAACCACTTCAGAAACTGATCAGTCCCACCCTCCCTCACCCCAGGGCTCAGGCAAGGCAGCTACTTTATCTGAAATGGCAGCTGGATCTATGGAGGGAACAGGATGCAGATGAGAAGGGGAAGAAGTGGGTGAGGGGGCAGAACACAGCACTTTCTCTTACTCCATACATGCCCCCTTTTCCTTTCAAAACAATCTCTACATTGCTACCCAGTTGTGACTGTGCCCCAGAATGTGTAGCTTCTAGTTCAACCTGAAACACTCTGGGGAAAGAGCCAGAAACTACTCCCAGTTGGCAGCTGCTGTGGAGGCAGCGAGCAGCTGCACAGGCTTGGGTGCCACAAAATTTACCCTAACAACAAAGCAGCCACAGCCTACGGCTCATTTGGGGCTCACTCTGAAGCCCTGCATGCTGTGTCAGCTGGAGGGAGGGCGACCCAATGGAGTCACTGTTGCCTAGACACTGTGTCTGAAGACAACCCAGATCCTCTAACTTTTCATTAAAACATCGATGTGTATATCCCAACATAGCCAGTGACCCAGTCCTGCTGCCTGAGACAAGTTAGGAAGGGATGGCAATTCCAAGTTTAATGTATGAATTAATAGGTGGAATCTAAACTCATGATAAATTTGTTTTCTTCATTGTTCAACATGGGCTGTGCTGCCATCGAAGTTCTACAAGCCCTACCTGAGATCAGGATGATACACTTTATTTCAGCTATAGTAGCCATTAAGTCACTGCAATTTTATTTCTTGCAAGGCTTCCCAACTGTCTTTTCATATTATTCTCTCTTCTAAAATGTCAAGCCAGTGACCTTCCCCTCAGAAATTCCCTTCAGTCTCAATTCCTAATGTATGTCAAAATGTTCCCATTTTTCTTTTCTCTCACTGAACTTTCATTCTGGCGGAAGGAGTCCTGGCTGAGGTGTGACAGTGCCATTACAGGACAGATGACTTGCCTGGGAACTCACACCAATATGCTCCACTGTGAAATGGAAATTCATTTCTACTTCCCTAATAGATCATCAAACAATGACATGTGAGCAGACATGATGGTAAACTAATTCTGACTCCAAAACTATCCCCAAACTGAATTCCAAACCAAAATCTAATGGGGCACTAAATGGAGAATCTATTTTCATTCATATAATTAATATGAAATCCCTCATCAGTAATAGGTGAACTTTACCTTATCCTAGTGGGATAAGGGTTAGGTACAGAGACCCCCATCTGTCAGCAACACTTTATATCTCATAGATTTATATATCCAAAGAATGTATGCTGTCTAACTTTGGAGTTGAGAGAACAGGCTTCACACTCCCTAGGAACCCACTAGGCAAGTGGAGAGTGACATTCCTTCCAATAATGTTCTCATAGAATCCCCGATATTACACCACTGAGGAATAACCAAGTGAAGAAAGGCAAATGGAATTTTTTGGATCACCCCTTTTTTTGTTACTCACATCTGTTGGGCCACATTTGAGGCATTAACACTCAGAAGCAGTCCATATTCTAACCAGTTCCTCAATGATGACTTAGTAAAATTTAAATCTTGTCCTTCGCTATAGTCTCAGAAAAAACAACACTCCATATAAAAGCTATCCTTAATTCCTTATAGTGTCAATCTCTCTGAATCTCAATTTTTTTTTTTTTTTTTATCAGCGAAGGGGCCACAACCCCCTTCTTATAGGTTGTGAGGCTCAAAGATATGTGTGAGAAACACTTGGTAAGCCAAACATCTTTAAGATGAAAGTGCTGTATCCAACTTGGTCATTATTTCTACCACCTGTAACACTACTTTCTATTATTTCATCTTCTGTCTCCCTGCTTACATTTTTCTTACCAAAAACCCCCAGCTTTCTGATTATCATTTTTCTGCCTTAAATAACTTTGTGAACTCCCCATTCCTTTGAGAGAATAAATTCCATCCATTTTCTGATTATCCAACTGCTCCTGCTTGGCCCACACTTGCTGCTAATCATCACACTTAGTAAATCATCCCCTCTTCTTCAAACCAGATTTCTATGAGAACTGTGAGGATCCCTGGAGATTACCAACAATCATTCCATCAAGCAATGCCAATTTTTCATTCTCATCTTCAAACTCTAGAGAGCTCTGGGCATTGTTTGGCCATTCACTAGCTATGTAACATTGAACAAATGACTTAATTAGCCGCCAAGACAGTATTTCTAAGTCAAGTCTGTTAAATGAGACAAGGCCTTGTGATGTTAAACCTCATCCTCTGTGTCTCCCTACCCATGTCATGGAAGATGTACTTCAGGCCTAACCTCTGGATGTCTGTGCTTTCTATTAACCAGTATTTTCCTGTTTTTTTTTTTTTTTTTTCTGGCTGTTCCTAAGGCATCACTGTTCCCCTTCTCCTTGAAGCTCCCAAAATAATATTTAAAGAGGACTAACTATACATAAAGCTGATCTATTGATGTCGATAACTGGTTTCTGCTGTGGTACAAGCACAGTCACTATACAAATCACCTTTAAGCTTTTAATCTTACCCCAAATCTTTCTATTTCTGCTTCAAAAATGTCCCCTGAATTAGATTTTTTTTCTTTAGTCATAGTGCCACTGAACGCTAAGTCTTCATTCCCTCAAGTGTAGCTAAGGATCAGACTCTGGATCAATTTTCTCATGTATTTTTATTTTCTCCCTCTCTTCTTTCCTCTAAGCCAGTGCTTCTCAAACTTTCGGTCTCAGGGTTCACTCTTAAAGATTGAGGACTTCAAAGAGTTATGTGGGTTACATGTTGATATTTGTCAGTAGAGATTAAAACTTTGAATTTTTAAATGTGTTATTAGTTCATTTAAAATTGTTGAAAATTATTACTAACATTTTTAATAAAAAATGACTTTAGAATTTAAAAAGCTAGCTACTATTTTTACATTTTTGCAAATCTCATGGTAGTGTCTGATTTAATAGAAGATAGCTGAATTCTCATGTCTGCTTCTTCAATCTGCTGTGATTTATTCTTCTGGTTGCAGTGTGTGAAGAATTGTGCCTTCAGACAGACATGTATTTGGGAAAGTGGGGTGGGGACCCTTTTTAGTTAATTGTAGACATTCTTCTCTGATATCTCACCAAAACTTGACAAGTAGTAATTTCTTAAAGGTTAGTTCCAATGTTTACTCAATTCATATCAATGAACTTTTTATAGTGTTACGTAAAAATCCAGCAGTTTGTTTCACGTTTCAAATGGATTTTTACCCATGTAAGATTTTGTATCATGCATTGAAGATTTGGAAAATACTGAAGATCTTGCAAATGTTGACATATTTTATTATACTATGCCAAAAACTCATATTCATTAGTATTACCACAGATCTCAGTTGAAACATCCAGGGAGACTACCAAGATCAATGTGACAGATGCAAATTTCCAAAAATCTAATTTTCATTTCAAAGGTCAAATTTTATCATTGGCAACTAATCCTGTCAGGTTTTTTTGTTTTGTTTTGTTTTTAATTAAAGTGACATGCTCATTTTGTTCCTTTTGGAGAAAAAAATGTATCAAATACCCAGTTCTGAATAACCATGATTTGTCAGTCTGTCAAGTAAAAACAGCATTGCATTAAAAAAAAGTAGCTAGTTCAGGTTGCAATTAAAACCACACACAAGTGCTTTTCCTTAAGCCAACCATCAGACTTCAGTGGTCAGCAGAAGTGTTTACGTGGATTTCCCATTTCATGACAGAGTATTTTAAAATGGATATTCAATGTCAAGATTTAATAACATTTTAAGTGCTTTGTGAAAGAACATTCTTCAGTGAATTATTTTTGAGGAAAATGTGTGGTGGTGAAAAATACATGCGTACCCCAGGAGAGCAGGTGTCCCTAGCCTGGTCTGTACGAAGGCATCGGAAGTTTTACCAACCATTGCTGGTGCACCCCAGGGCAGGTATCAATGCGATAGAAATGG
Organism: Talpa occidentalis; assembly: GCF_014898055.3. Lineage (NCBI taxonomy): Eukaryota > Metazoa > Chordata > Mammalia > Eulipotyphla > Talpidae > Talpa > Talpa occidentalis. The sequence goes on along the minus strand of NW_023603184.1, from coordinate 92,088,520 downwards.
AAATATCTTCTTAGTGTTATTATGTAAAAAAGAGTTTGACTCCATGAACCCCAGTGAAGGTCTTGGGGATGCCTAAAGTTCACAGTCTATACTTTGAGAACCCCTGCCTTCAGTCTTCAACTGTACTAATTTTTCCTTTCTCTTAAAAATAAAAAACTATAGGGCCTCCTAGGTGGCGCAGCGGTTGAGCGCTGGGTTGCGAAGCTGCCCGCGGCCTCTGCGGCGCCGGTTCGATCCCCGGCTGCTCCCCGGCCACTGGAGGAGGGTCCCACATGGCGTGCAGACCTCTCCTGCCGCCCGCTGCTCCCCTCAGCAGTGTACTTCGGTCCTTCTGCCTGCTCTGCTCCCCGCTCTGGCTCTGGTGAATTCTCTCACCCTCCCTTCTGACTGTACCCAGTGCATGTATAAACCAAACAAACAAACAAATAGATAAATAAGACATGCCTCTAGAAAATTAAAAAAAAAATAAAAATAAAAAAAAAATAAAAAAAAAAATAAAAAACTATAGAGGGCCTCCCTGGTGGCACAAGGGGTTAAGACACAACCTATGAAACCATCCGCAGCCACTGCAGCATGAGTTCGATCCCCAGCCAGGGAGCTTACCCACATGGCGCAGCAGACCTCTCCTGTCTCACCTGCTGTTCCTCTCAGCAATGTATTTCAGTCAATATGCCTGTTCTGTTCCCCACTCTGTCTCTGGTGAAACCTCTCACCCCCCACACCTCTGGCCTGTACCCCAGTTCTTGTATGCATAAATAAATTTAAAAAAAAAAAAAAAACCGAAAGACACACATACTACCCTTCTGCCCCCAGTAATTTATCTCTTATCCTCTCCTTATCTGCTCAACTCCTTGGGGTGAAAAAGAGGTCTACCCTCACCAATTCCATTAACTTATCACCTACTACAACTCAAACTCATTTACCACAACACTCCTCAAACAACCCTGTGAAGTACAGTCATTTTTTAAAAAACAGGTAATCTCAATTAGCCTGTACATTTTTGACCTTGCAAATTGTCTCATCAGACAGACAGGGGAAATGCATGGTTTCCAAGAAACTGTGTGGTCTTGTGGGTCCTTCTCCTACCCTTTGCTGATGCTTTTTGCCCCTTATCCACGGATAAAATGCCAAAGTTTCTCATTTCTCTTTTATCAACAACCTGTACCTTGGTCTAGCACATCTAGCATCACCATGTTCCTCTCAACAAAGGGCTGCACAGTCTACATTCTGAGCACTTTCTTGAACACTAGCTTGATTTTCCAACTGCTCAATAGACACTTTTGCTTAGACATTCCACCAGCACTACAAAGGCACTCAAGCCAAAAACAGTGCCCTCTCCTTCAGCCTCCTCTTAATGTAGTCTCTCAAAGCCTTGAGGTCATCATCTTTTCCTCTTACAGCTCTCAGGTCCTTGTAACTTCAAGAATTCTACATTCGCCTTCTTTCCTGATTCAGTTCTAATTTGAGGTCTAACTCTCACTTAACTATAAAAATCATTTTTTAACCATTCCTTAGCCTCATTTTAGTCTCCTTCCTCATCTTAGTTTCTATCTTGCCCTACTTTATCCTATACATTATTGCCAGGTAAATGTTAAGGCAGAGCTCCAGTTAAAGTCTTTTCAGATTCAGAAACTCCATCTGCAGCCAATTTATTATACACTACTTCCCACCTTGTATTAGGGCTATTGTATATTCAGGTCTTCTATCCCTGAGCAGACTGTAGGCGCCATTAAGAAAGGGTGTATGCTTGGTAAACCATCTCAAGCAGCACCCAGCATAGTGCTTTCCACAACACAGGGATGTAATTAATATTCATTCAGGGAAATGTACAATGAATGGCTACTCTACCATTAGTCTCTCTTTACACATAATGCAGGTATGTCCCCCTTCTGTACTTTCCACTAATTAAAACTTTATTCAGTCACTGATCAAATGGTGCATTGCCATTATAAGGAGATAAAAAACAGCAGGAGCAAAGTTACCTCTTGGGAAAGAACGGGGAATATGACGAGGGGAAATACAAGTTATTTATTGCTTTAAATGAAGTGGTGGATAAGTACCATTCTTCTTTACATTTTTTTCATTCTCTACAACTGTTTCAAAGTCCGAAGGAATAATCAAAAACCTAAGATGTTAATACTTAAACATATATCTAAAAAAGACCTCCTCCCAATAAGGTAGTTTTGTACTTAATCATTCTGCAGTTTCATATGTGTTAGTTTAACTTGCCAACCAAACTGCCATAAAAAAAAGTTTCATCATATTTTGAGATTTATCTTCACAGAGCAATGACTCATAAGACTAAAAGTTTCTCACCCCTCCCCATCAACACTTGCTCAAGTAGCTAATGACAGCTTGAAACAAACCTAAATGGATTATGGTTTCCCCTAATTCTAAGAAACATAGCTGTGAATCCTATTATAATGTAATAATAGTCTCCAATTTATGTTTTTTTTTTTAATTTTCCTTTAAGGCTGAGGTATTATTTTGTGAATGATAGTTTCCCCTAAACATTATGTTGCATTAGCAACAGGTGGCTTATTTGTGGAAAACTTCTTCTCTGTGACACACAGCTTATTAGGACCATCTTATAGGGAAAATGGGATTGCACTTTGTTGGGGATTGCATTCTCCTTGAGGACCTCATGAAGTCACTCTTTTTGTCAGAGTATAAAATGTTATTTTTCAAAAATGATTTAAAATTCTGAACAAAGTAGAGTATCTTTCCCTGAAGATGTTTTCTAGGTGAATGTAAACTTTAATAAACAGGTTCCAGCTCACAATAAAAATGTTCATCTGCCCATATTATAACCCATTTCCCAGATGGTTACTATGCAAACTGCTTATAAATTAATGAGCAAATGGCTTTGTTTAACTTTGATTAAAATTTCAAACACAGAGTTAACACTAGACTTTCTGGAGCTACCTGACATAAAGCAAGGCAGTTTAATTTGAGAAGGATATTTCAACCATTAAGGAGTATCTTGCTATTTTACAAATCTATGTGAAATTTCACAAGAAGCTGTTTTCAATATTTGTCAGTCTAGTGAATACTGAAATGGTATTATTGACAGCACCCAGAAAAAAGTGTCTTAGAGACTTAAAAATGCCCAAAGGAAATATGGAAATCATAAGCCAGAATTTTAAATTAAAACTTCACTGATGATGCCAATATTAAATCTCAGACATTAGAGTTTGTCCACCGTGCATCTTACATGCTTGGGTTAATATCAAACTGAATTACTTTAAGTTTGCTCTTGTCTCCTCTTTAGGTTCAATGACCTGGACACAAAATTTACACTTTAATATGGCAAACTTAATTAACCCCATTGAAATTTAAAGATCCCGTGGGAATTACAAAACACACCATCCCTTACTAATTGTCACACTTAATTTTGTTAGTCAACTACCTCCCCATCAACCAACAGTTCTGCTGGGGCTTCCACCATCACAGCTATCCACACATGATGGGCAGTGTGCCCACAAACCCTAACTACATCCCTTTCCCAGATACCTACAAAAGGAAAAATGATTCCTAATTCTATATGCAATGGAAACTTCTGGTCCATATTCACAGGCGTGTCATTTCAGTCCCCACTGGAGACTGATGATGCTGCATACAAGAGCATGGGTCTGGGGAGTGAGTCCACGAGCAAACTGCAGCCTCCTCCAGCAGTATCAATCACTGTGCTTGAATTGAGGTCACATGGCAGTCAAGCATAAGGAAGCCTCTACGCCCTTCCCCCTCCCAAGAAAGGCAGCCAATTTTGCATTTGGGTAAGGGGAAAAAAGCTGACAATGGGACCGATTTATTTTTATTGTTTCTTTGCACAATAAAATCCTGATTTTCTCCCCCACCCTTACACCTCAGGGGAGTCTTCAACTGCTAGAGATGTCCTCAAAGATGCTCCCAGCTAGGGAGAAAGGTTACATCATGGAGTCTAGGCCAGCTAAAATGCCAGGGGCATAACCCACCAGGACTTCAAAAGCACTGGGAGTGAGGGTGAGGGCAGACTTATTCTGAAACGGGCAACTTGGGAAATTCAATAATTGATATTCACAGTTCAGACAAAAAGGTTATTTTCCCTTTGACACCCAGAATAGAAATGAGAGAACTGCTGGACACAATGACAACCTGTCCACATGAATTCACAACTAAGGGGGTCCTAACCATTGTAGACTCTCCCCTCTTTACCACTACACACCCAGCACTCTGCCCCTCCTCAACAAACTCCTAGTATAAACCTATTACCTAAATGAAACAATTGAGTGCCTGGACAGGAAGGAAAAGGGTGGAATTAATCATAAGATGCAGGCAACAGCACCTCCTCCCTGCCTAGAACGCCTGCACTTGCTCTCTCCCTGCATCCCGAGCACCTCTTCCTGATGTTCATCTGCCATTCCCTTCTCCTTCCAGGTCAATTTTCATTTCATCTTCATCATCACCCCCACTCCATTATCCTATGTCATCTTACCTCATACCGCCTCCCCTCCATGCAACATCAATAACTCAAAGTACACACGTGGTGGGGAGAGCTAATCCTAACCCTTACCACTCACAAGTAGGGCAAGGAAGATGCCAGTATTCCACCGTGGAAGTATGGGCAAGTCTTCCCAAGGTCTTTTGCAGAACTATTACATAGACTTATGTCCACTTTGGGGGTTAAATAGGCTTTCCACAAAGGTTAAGATTCCTAACCATGTGGGGTTTTTTTTAACCAGAAAATAGGATATAAACTCAAAACACACAAATCAAAAAACAAAAAAGTAGTGAATTCAGGACTCCTCAAAAAGGAACAAACGGGCCTCCCTGGTGGCGCAAGGGGTTAAGCACAGCACTTTGAAGCGATCCACAGCCTCTGCATCACTAGTTCGATCCCCAGCTGGCCAGGGAGCTACCCACATGGTGCAGCAGACCTCTCCTGTCTCACCCGCTGCTCCCCTCAGCAGTGTATTTCGGTCAGTCTGCCTGTTCTGCTCACTGTTCTGTCTCTGGTGAATCCTTTCACCTCCCCCCGCCAGCCCCGCACCGCATCTCTGGCCTGTACCCCAGTTGTTGTATGCATAAATAAATCTTTTTAAAAAAGGAACAAACAGGCAAATTCTTAAATTGTCTTTTAAAAAATGAACTATTAATGCATTTATAAAATGCTGTGAGGGCCTCCCTGGTGAGGGCCTCCCTACAAGGGGTTAAGTTGCAGCACTATGAAGCTATCCACAGCCACTGCAGCACCAGTTTGATCACCAGGCAGGGAGCTGACCCACAAGGCACAGAGACCTTTCCTGTCTCCCCCAGTGCTCCCCTCAGCAGTGTATTTCTGTCAATCTGCCTGTTCTGCTCTCCACTCTGTCTCTGGTGAATCTTCTCACCACCACCCCCACCCCACACCTCTGGGCCTGCACCCCAGTTCTTGTATGCATAAATAAATCTTTTTTTTTTTTAAATGCTTTAAGTTCATAATGTATGTTACACATATTTCCAGATGGGGGTGGGGGTAAGCAAAGCACCCAACATCTTCATGGAAAGGTTTCAGTCAATTTGGATTTTTTTTTTTTTGCCCCTACTAAGATTCCCTAAAGGAAAACTTTTAAAAGCTAAAAAAAAAAAAAAAAGAAAAAAGAAAAAAAGCTTTCAAAGCCACCACACTTTTAAGAAGGTTAGTTATTGCAAGCTTTGTCCAGCTATAGTCTCAGCTTTTCCAAGTCTGTTGTTGAGTATTCTAAAAATGATGGAATGCTAAAAACAGAAAGTCTTAGAAGTAGTCAAATGGCTTGTTTTTCATATCCCCCAATGGCTGGTGGGTCAAAATTGAGAGGAAAAAAGATTCAACCCATAAACAAATGCATATGCACCCACTCACCTATTCCTATACTCTGCATATAAAACAAGAATTCACATTAGCTAAAACAGATCTCTGGAATTGCCCAAGGGAAAAACTGCCCCAATACATTCAGTTTAGCAAAGCATTCCTGCAAGAGGCACTCAAATTTCACTCAAAAATGGAGTGTCATTATGTAAAATCTTTAGTGGGGGGATCATTGAAAACAGATTCTTACCATTCTCACTGGGCTCGGTTGGCTTGGCCCCTTCTCTGAACGGGATTATGACTGCATCTCCAGGCACTCTGGGGCTTTCCACATACTTGGGCTTCCTGACGGGACCTGCAGTGGGAAAGATCTGAGTGTGGCTAATTTTTTCCAGATGCAAACAAAGCTTCAGAATGTACAGCGTGTGTCCTCACCAGGACCCAAATATGCCTAAAGGAAGAGCCGGCCCCTTCCCCTCCCTTGAACACACAGCACAGTCATTTCAGCACAGACTCGGGAATGTCTAGGCTGGGCTGCCAAAGACGACACGGGTAAGCTCTGTTTCTAGAATGTAAACTCTGACAAAAACAAAAGCTGCTCTGTCGCTGTGAAGTCTCTACAGCTGTCTTCGGTGTACGTCAACTAAGTGATTTTGACATGTTCAAACCTGGACAGCTTGTGGTGGAGGATTTTTTTATTTGGAATATTTTTTCTAACTGGGACAAAGACGATTGGGTTGCTTGGTATCTCCAAAGTCAGGAGGGCAAGGATTTCAAACAGCCAACTGCAATATCAGCACGCTCTGAGTGGCCACAGAACTCAAGCATTTTATCAGGCTGGTGACGCACGGCGATCGTGGGGGGCAGAGAAGATGACTACTTTCCTGGCAGAGGACATAGCTGCCTCCAAAAAGACGCAGCAGCCAGTGCGGCAAGTGATTCAAGGACCCAACAAGACAGTCACTGCTCTCACTTCTCCCTCAACCCTGACTATCATCAGACAATCTGGAGTTTTTAATTAGACAGAATGGAATTCTCACCCATGAGGGTGGGAATGCACCAGTGCAGCCTATCTGGAAAACAGTTCCTTGAAAGGTTAAACTGTTATCACATGGCCCAGCAATCCCACTTCTGTGTGAATATATGGCACAAAAATTTGTGTATGAAGGGCCTCCCCTGGTGGCACAGCGGTTGAGCGCTGGGCTGCGAAGCTGCCCACAGCCTCTGCAGCGCCGGTTCGATCCCCGGCCGCTGGCAAGGGTCCCACATGGCACGACAGACCTCTCCTGCCACCCGCTGCTCCCCTCAGCAGTGTACTTCGGTCCTTCTGCCTGCTCTGCTCCCCGCTCTGGCTCTGGTGAATTCTCTCACCCTCCCGCGCTTCTGACTGCACCCAGTGCTTGTATGAATAAATAATCTTTTTTAAAAAATGTGTGTATATATGAAATTACGCATAAGCATGCATGGAATTACATGGCACTATACATACTACCCAAATGTTCATCAACAAATTGTTGAGGACAACAAAATACAATATAGTTACACAATGGAATATTATTGGGCTGCACAAAGGAGTTAAGTACTGAATCATGCTACAACACGGATGAAACCTGAGCATTTTATAAGTAAGAGTCCATCCTCAAGGACTACATATTATGATTCCATTCGTACAGAATTCAGGAGGAGGTAAATCCACAGAACAAAGGAGGAATAGTTGTCAGGGGATGAGGGATATGCAGGCTTATGGGACGATGGCTAAGGGCTCTGGGACATCTTTTTTGGAGTGATAAAAGCTGTTCTAAATTAGGTTGTGGTGATGGTTGTACAATGTTGTGAATATACTAAAAACTGCTGTGCTGTACAATTTAAATGGGTGAGGGTAAGGTATTATATCTAAATTAAGCTGCTTTAAAAAAAAAAAAAGCCTATTTGCCTGCTCCTTTCAAACATCACATTACATTTTGGTTCAGAATCACCCACTTGATTCTCATTTCTTTGGTGGCATTATACTTAAAGAGTCCTTTTAACAAGGCTGCAGAGACAGGGAACATTTCAAACGAGCAAGAGAAACGGGGGAGGCAGCCTGCCAGGCAGGGGCCCATAGCTCTCTTTCTCCCAGTCCTGAGCCACAGCACTGAGCCTCTCAGGGTCTCCGCCCTGCCGCCACACACTGAGGGGTGAGTCAGGTGGTTTCCAAGCATCCTCTGTGTCAAACATCTTATGCATCTCAGAACTTCTATTTGGAATCCAGCTTATGGCAAGACATACTGCCATCTAAAGGCTTAATGCAGAAACATCCACACTGCTATAAAACCAACCCAATTCCCTGGCAGTGTCGTGTGCCTCATCTTAAAAAATAGGCTGTTATCAAGAAATGTTATGGTACTTGACCAAAAGGGATCTCTTTCCAAACTTAAGAAATCATGGTTTTAAAGTGCCTAATCTAGTATTTAATCATATGGTTGCCTTAATAATTTATTTACCCCAGTCAGAAAGGTAATTTTTTAAGGGTAAAATGGAATGGTTACGGGGGGTGGGATAATATGCTCACAAAATAAGTGAAAGATGTAGGCTACACAACAGCATATAAGGAATGATAAAGATTTTATCTAAAACACACACATACACATAAGTATGAATGGGGGGGGCAGACCGGGAAAAGAGGGGAAACTAAAATATTTGCTGTGGAGGAGACAGAAACTAGGAAATAGTGCCCAACTGGGGCAGATAAAAATGGAACCTTTCTAAACTTTTGGTTCCTGACCTAATCTCTGTGGGATAAAAGATCACGGACCTCTTATGCTCCTGCTCTTTTCCATTTAAAGAACTGAGGGAGGTAAAGCCCTTTATTGCTACCATGCGATGGTTCCAAGTCTACCAACTAGCAAGCATACCACTGCCCAAAGATACCTTAAATGTCAGCTCACCTTCGCTCTTTGGGGTCTAGCAACAGCAAATCCAGAGATTTACTTCCAAGCTCCATTCTACCTACCACATACATGCTTCAAAAATATTGTCTAGTAAGTACACTCTTAAAATAGGTGAATGAGCGCACATCCTGTGCATCAGTTACACAGGGGGAATGCATGAGAGTAGGGGGGCAAATAAGTCTGGTTCCCAGGCCTTGGACAGTGAACAGTGATGCTAAATACAAAAGGAGATCTAGAATATACCAAAATAAATAAAACATGTATTCCGTACTCTCTCTCTTAAATACATTAATATGATCCTAATTACTTTGGGGGGAAAACAATATTCCCCCCACCCACTCTTCAGATCAGGAAACTGAAGCTCAAATCAGTTAAGCAATTTGCCACAGCCCACATATGGCAAAACAGGAATTTTAACAGTTCTGTAGCCTGTGCGGTTTTGAAGCCAATGGACTGAACCACAACTTAGCACTTACAAAACCAAGAAATCCAGATGAAGCAAACAATTCTAGATAAGGCCAGGGCAGTGGAACCTTCTACCACCTAATCATCCACAGATCCTGGCTAGGTAAGACAGTAAATCTTCTATTCACACTTACTTGTCACTGATCTCCCTTAACTTTTACTAGGAGTTGAAATATTATGAAGTGACTATAAACAACTGCTCTTCAACATGATCCTTTTATTTAAATTGCTTTGCACAAACAGCTGAACCCCAAACACCATAAAACAAGATAAATGTATAACTATAGAGGTTTTATTCTTTCCCCCTCTCAATAGCTCATTAGAGAATTTGTGTGCATTTTCCATTAAACACAGCAGATGAACACTCGTTTGCCTTCAATCCCTTTCAAAACACCATTAAAGTTGTAGTAAAGGGATTTAAGAGGCCAGTGGGGAGTGGAGACAACCACAGGCAAGAAACCAGACTTCTAAACATGGGAAATAGACGGCCAAGGAGCAGTGGATGGAGCAAAGTCATACCACACAACCTCACAGATACCTTGGGACAGACACCTGTGGGGCCAAAGAAAGGAAGATGGCTGAAATTCCATTTTTCAAAGGGCAAGACAGACCTTGACTCCCACCCGTTTCCAAGACAGGGACCATCGCTCCCTCAAACTGGAGGCTGAGTTTTTCTCTGGAAAGGCTAAGTTCTGAAAACATGGAAACACAGAGCTAAACTCTCGAGTACTAAACTAAAAAACTTAAAAGGAAAAACTCTATGTACATATTGGTAGGTCCCAGATACATTACTCCCCACCCCCCACCAAGTTTGCACACCATGTTAGGAAGAGATGGATGATTCCTCTCTCTAGGGAAACTCAACAAGAGAAAAGACATAGAAATAATCATAAGTGGGGACATAGCCCCAAAGAAACAATGGATTCCTGAACAATCACATTTTCAAGGTAATCCCCAGGTTCTCACCAGCTAGTAAACTACAAGGACACTAATTTCTGTGCCACTGAAATGAAAAACTCCCGCTAAATGAAGTGGCCACATTCCTTGTCAATAGTCATCAATACTGGAAAACCCAGAACCTTCTCACAGTTTTTCGTTTATGAGGAAATACTCAACACTCCCAAAGACAGGCTACCTCAAGGTGAAATAAGCTCCCTCCCTTTATAAAAATGAAATGCTTTAAGGTAACCACTCCTAAGTTAACCAGAATGTAATACCACATTATAAGTACCCAGAAAGCATGGTATGCCAACAAGTAGCTTGTAAGGCAATAGGCTCTGAAAAACAGGACAAGACTGTCCGGTATGAGCTTGAAAAGTGGCTTCTATGGAAGCCAATGTGTTTCCCTGCCACAGCTAACTCACCTTCCAGTCAAACCTGGGCAGCTGACCCATGGCACTGGTACAACACACACAGGTCTTGTTAAAATGCAGATTCTGATGTATCCTTCCTAGGGGAGGCTGTCACTGAGGACCACACTAGTAGGGCATCAAATAGACAGAATATAGCCCACACTAGGGGGCCTTCTAAGGAAGGTCTAAGCAGGCCCAGGGGTGGTTAGACACCAATTTGTTCAGTTTATAAGATTTAAGATAAATGGGGATTGTTCTTGATGATAAATCAATAAACCCACTTCATTGAAGTCTGGATCCCTTTGCTGATGCCATCCCCTCTTCCCCATTGTTTACGGTGTGATCCAAGGAAGGGGGCTCTTCAAGTTACAGATAATAGATTCTGAAGATGGAAAAACAAAACAAAACAAAACAAAACGAAAACAAAACAAAACACAGAACCGCACTCACAAGGCTAAAAGTGCCATAAACTTGCAGATGCCCAAGCTTTCAGCATACAGAGAAGAACTTCTGCCAGCTCCTTGCATTGTACACCAGAGCCTGTGTCCGCCAGGGAGGGGCCACAACCACCCTTCATCACTTCCTTCTGCAAGCTGGAAGGCACACATTCTCCCCATTCACTCCTCGGTCTTTATGTAAATCTCCAAACATCCTTTTCCCAGCGGCCAGTTTCCCTACTCTTTGTGACATTTTAATCACACAGTTGACTCTTTTGCTGCTTAGAAATTGCCATATAAGGAACATTTTTTAAAAGGGAATGCAGAAATAAACCAAACTGGGCTTTATCTCCAGGCAGTGAAAGAGAGAAGGGCAGGGGTTACTTTTCATTTCTGAATGTTTCAGTTAAAAATAATTATATATATGAAAGCAATACTTGGAACAGAGAACACCTGAGGCTACTTAATGCATTTAAAGCATATCTTACATTTTTCACAACATCTGGAGACTATGAAAAGTGACACTTTGTGTTATCAATCATTTTAGAGATTTTTTTAGCATCTTGAACTCTCACAGGAAAGGTTTCTATCAATTTTATCTAGTCTGGGTTTTCATTTCACATTCGAAAATGGTCACAAGATGAGAAAAATACAAAGGGGATGAGTGGGGGGGGGCGGGTATTTTATCAAGAAAACGAATTGTCATTAAATAGCCAATTCCAAATGGTAACTATCAGATCACAGGGCTGAATTTTTGAAGAGCACAATATAAAAACTGAGCTTTGAAGTTTGACCCCTCTTGCTCCTGTATCCCCCAAAAAGAAAGTGTTGTGGGGCTGGGAGGAGGAAACAGAGCCTGGGACTGAGAAAGGAGAGCAGACTGTCTAAGTTTACAGCATAAAGAGAGCACAGGAACAAGGACCTGGCCTGCCTGCCTGCTATGTCCCTGGCTGAGTCAAGGTAGTTGGGGTGGATGGATAGGAAAATCCAATCTGAGAGGGGTGAGAGCCTCGTGGGAGTTTTCACTTTGAGGGAAGAGGGACCAGATGATGAATAACCCAGTCAAAAGCCTAGGCCCTAAGGAAGGGCAATTTCAAGCACAGCGTGTTGTCTGCCACTTGGGATTCCTCCTGCAAGAAGCATGGGAGATGCTGTAAATGAAAATCTAAAAGGCTGCTGGAAATGGCTCTATTCGAGGGGCCGTCAAAAGGCAGCATGAGGCTCCCCTCATCCCACAGGCCTGGGTGCTGATCACAAAGAGAATCACAGATGCACAGCCAGCTACACTCCTGCACCTACACTGTTAGCCAAGCTTAACAGGATTCAGCAGAGAGGTTCATCTGCTGCCCCAGCAGCTCCCCTGGTCAAGAACACATGGGACAGGGCCTCCCCGGTGGCGCAGCGGTTGAGCGCTGGGTTGCGAAGCTGCCCGCACCCGAGGTGCCGGTTCGATCCCCGGTTGCTCCCCAGCCACTGGAGGAGGGTCCCACATGGCGCGCAGACCTCTCCTGCAGCCCGCTGCTCCCCTCAGCAGTGTACTTCAGTCCTTCTGCCTGCTCTGCTCCCCGCTCTGGCTCTGGTGAATTCTCTCACCCTCCCGCGCTTCTGACTGTACCCAGTGCATGTATAAACAAAAACAAACAAACAAAACAAATAAATAAATAATGCCTCTATTAAAAAAAAAAAAAAAAAAGAACACATGGGACATGCCCCCTGGAGACTTCCAGAAATACTTTTCCAAGGGCCTGGGGCCTTGTGAAAGGAGAGGACGATAGCAAGTCAGTATGCTCTGAGCTATTACTACTGTGCTTTCACCCATACCCAGAGATTTGAAGTCTTCGGCAATTCAGACAATTCCAGGGAAGACAAAACTGATGGTGAAAGGAAAATGCTGCTAATGATGAATGAAGTATAAAAAGTTACCTGACACCATTCTCAATAAATCTCCTTATTTCAGATGCCTTATATTTAAGAGTTCATTGGGAAGGGACCCTTTGATTCATCTATGCCATGCACAAGGCACTGTGCTCTGTGTGTATGGTCATTAGGCACTTAAATCTAGCAGGAAACGAGTGTATCAAAATCCAGCATGTTCCTTGCAATAAAGAAGCATTAAAATAAATGTCGGCAAAGATTTAAGTCTTAGTTTATAGTGTGTATGGTTCTGGAAATAAGAGTACGATAAATTCCTACTTCAGCAAAATAACCTTAGTAACATTTCCACTTTCTTCCAACACGGTTTTTGATGTCATGCTGTTGTGTCTATACTGTATCTAACTGCTTTTAGATATTAAAAGATGAAAACATACTAATTCATTCTATTCCTCAACCATAATCTGCTTCATGTTGACAGCGTGCCAGGCACAGGGTAAGAAAGAGACATGATCACACTTTCCTGTAGCTCTGAAGTTAAGGGAACAGGGATCTTTATTACATCATCTGAATTTTATTTCATAACACTTCAACATAAACAGTGATATAAATGTGTGTCAGCTGACTTTAATCTACCACCTAAAGGCAATAGTTGTCTGGAATGCAGACTCTGGGAGCAGTTAACTAGCTTTTAATCAAAAGGCCACACTCAAGAGCAGGCCACCACAGGTGGGTCCATTAGCCCTCCTTACTGCCAGCCTGCACCAAGGTCACGCTAACACGCTCACTCCAGGTTTGACGTGGATGTTCACTCTGGTTCAGTTACTATGTTAATAGTATTTCTGTTGTTGGAAATGTTTTTAGTGATAAAATTTATGATATTTGATGCAAGATGATTCACTTGAAAATATGAGCAAAGCACTCTGACTCTTGCATGACTTGTATCAAGTCCTCAGAAAGGAGTCCTTGGCTAAGTAAGTCAATGGCCCCATGTCTAGCAGCTGATTACAGAGAACTAGTAGGCACAATGGCAGGATAACTGGAAATTTGTCTGTGGTAGACACTAAGGAAGTCATCTCGAGGTTCCCATCCCCTAGATACAAAATCAGTCTGTTGTAAAGGACTCTGCAGATGCAAGTAGTGCCTAAGATTACTAGTCAGCTGACCTGACGACAGATTTCAGGTGGACCCAAATAATCATATAAACCCTCAAAAGCAGTAAAGGAAGAGTAAAGAACCAAGAGGCAGCAAGATGAGGCAGAAGGGGGAGAGGTATTGAGAGACTCAAAGCGTGAGAAAGATTTAACCCTTCTGGACTTGACACTTTGCTAGCTTTGAAGTAAAGTAAAGGGGCATGAGCAAAGGAATGCAACTCTATAGCTCAGAAGTCAGACCGATCCCCATTCGAAAGCCAACAAGGAATGGAAAAGGGACCTCAACCTATGGCCACCTAACACCAAACTCTGCCAACCCACACAAGTCTGGGAGTGTTTCATCCCTTGAGTCTCCACAAGGGAAAGCAGCCCTGCCAACATCATCAACTGGGCCTCCAGAAACCCAACACTAAGTTCCAGTTGTGCCTCAATGTTGCAGAGCATCTAAACTACAGAACTGTGAGATAACTGTCTTAAATTGAAACATTTGTAGTAATTTCTTAGAGTAACAGAAAACTAATCAATACTTTATCTAAGAAATAGTCATACTTGCAACTGGTAAACATGAATGCAAACTGCTATCAGGTTACCAACCCCCTAAAAGGAGAGGGCTGGAACTTTACTAGGCACATAAAATAGGTTATAAGGCCGCGTTGTGCCAGCCAGCTAATAAAACTATGTAAGGGCAGGCTCAGTTGGAGCCCTGCTTTCATTCACAGCTGAGTGAGTTTATAGGGAGGAAGTTACTAGCACTCACCTCCTCTAACTCTTGCTAGTAATTGTAACTTACCATAAATAATTCAATATCTGAAGTTGGTTTCCTTTTGCTGATAAGAATCATTAACTAAATCGTTAAAAATAAATGAATACCCACAAATCTTGATTTTAAGATTCTCCCAGAAGAAAGATTGGAGATCTTCCTGGAATGGGCATTTTGAGTTTCTCTAAGGAGCTAAGGAAGGAGCCCCTCAGGGGAGGGGGGTCTTGTTAGTCACACTAGAGAAAGGAGCTTTGTGCTGCATGAGGAAGTTAACTGACTCCAAAAAGAAGGCAGGTTCTTGAACATTCTTTCCTGTGAGTTCAGAACAGTCAGTGCCCAAGCGTGGTCCCAGACGAGCATCTTGTGGAATCTGGTGATCGACGCACATTCTCCGTGCCCCTTCCCCCCACTAGACCACTGAGTGATTCTGATTTCAGTGCAGGTTTGAAAACCATGGGTAAGGGTTAGCCTTACCCATGTCCTGAAGCTGCTTGCAATCAAGTATTTAGATTAGACAGAGCCCCCTGCCAGCCCAAGTTAGTGATTTGGGAGAGCAGCAGTGGAGGGTCTTCCTGAGCGGCACACAAGTGGGAGACAGTAGTTTACTCATTTCATTCTCACACAGAATGCAAGCAGCTGGAGGAAGAGAACCTTGCCTCTTGCTGGCTTCCTTATAGTGCTTAGCATAGTGCTGTGAACGCTGTAGATACACAAATATTTAACTTTGAAAAGGTTTACTTTTACTTTTTTAAAACGAATTATATCTATTCACTATAAACTAAAAGCTTTTAATTAAAAATGAGTAATAATTTCCTAAGTTGAGGATATTTTTACAGGTATGGAAACAAAACATGTTTCAGGCATATGATATAATTTGATATTTGTATGTATCAAACTTAAGTTAGAATCTATTACCATAGTTACAAAAATATTTTTTTTTTCTTGTGAAGAAGACTTTTAAGACCTGCTCTCTTAGCAACTTTCAAGCATACAATATAGCATTATTAACTACAGTCACCATGCTGAACACTACGTCCCCGTGACTTATTCATAACTGGAGGTTTGTACCTTTTGATTTCCTTAACCCATCTCTCCCACCTCCCAACCCCTGCCCCTGAAAACCACCAATCTTTTCTCTGTATCTATGAGCTCAGTTGTTTTGTTAATTTGTTCAACAGTTTTCCATATATAAGTGAGCTCATACTGTATTTGTTTTTCTGTATCTGACATTTCACTTAGCACAATGCCCTCAACTTCCATCCATGTTGCTGAAAATGCCAAGATTTCACTGTTTTTATGTCTGACTAGTATTCTATTGGGGGGGGGGCGGTAGAAAGTGAGAGAGAGAAACTTACTATTTATTTATGCATACAAGAGCTGGGGTGTAGGTCACAGGTGTGTGTGTGGGTGGGGGAAGGGTGGTGAGAGGAGGAGACAGAGTGGGGAGCAGAACAAATGGATCTACTGAAATATACTGCTGAGGGGAGCAGTGGGAGAGACAGAAGGGGTCTACTATGCAATGTGGGTAGCTCCCTGGCCGGGGATTGAACTGGTGCTGCAGTGGCTGGGGACAGCTTCATTAGTGCTGAGATTCAACCCTCTGCCCCACCAGACAAGCCAAGAGAAACTTCTTTATCCATTCATACATTGACAGACACTAAAGTTGTTTCCATATCTTAGCTACTATAAATAATACTGCACTAGACATGGGGGTGGATGTACCTTTTCTAATTTGTGTTTTCATTTTCATTCAATAAATTCCAGAAGTAAATAGAGTTGCTGGTTTATATGGTAGCCTCCATTTTTAATCTCAAGGAACCTCCATGTTTCATATAGTGGCTGCACCAATATACAATCTCACCAATAACACACAAAGCTTCCCTTTCTTCACATCATCATCAAACTGTAGTTATTTTTTGTTGTTTTGACAATAGCCATTCTAACAAGCACACAGTAAGGGCATATTTTTCAAATATTGATTTAGTAGCTACTATGAAATCCTGTTCTGATCTCATTCATTCTTCCTATGGAGGACAAAATAATTGGGGATGGGGAAGAGTATATGTTCCAGTTCATCCAGAGGTTCCCATCTTTTGGCCAGAGACCTGAACCCCCTGGAAAGGACAATCCTGGAAAAGACAGGGGGAGAGCAGTCCTTTGCCTCACTCCCTCATCCTCCACAGTGGTTAGTCAAGACTTTTCTATCCTCTTCACACCAACCTCAGACACACATGCTTGCACATTCCACTCTCACCCTACATAGGAGCCTTCATGTCCTACATCACAGAGATAATGGCAACAGAAGGAATCACCTGAATCTTTCTCCAGTGCCATTCTCACCAGCTCTGGCACCCAGTACTTACCCTGTCACATCTATGTAAAACCAACCCTTCTACTTGTGCTCAGGATACCCAGATCATGGACAAGAAAAGCTGAGATAGATGAAGAATCCAACCACTTCTATAGAGAAACACCTTAGAATTGTTACTCTAGACAGAAGGGTTTACAAGTTAAGTCAGACTAGGTCAAAAGTAATCACAGATTTTAGTTACAACCTGACTACGTTATACTGAGATCATCAAAAGGGTCCAACATCAGACACTGAGATACCACCACACATGTAGTAGAAAGGCTAAACAATAATGATTTTAATGTGATGATTAAAAACTGGTAGAAATGCAGATAATAGGAACTCTCCTACATTGCAGGTGGGAATGCATAATGTATAAACACTTTAGAAAACAGCAGGCATTTTCATAAAATTAAACATACCTTATGACCAAGAATTCCTCAATTAGGCACTGACCCAAGACAAATGAAAAGGTATGTTTGCCAAAAAACTTATCTGCTCATATTTATAGCATGTTGTTCAAAATCATCAAAAACTGGAAGTTACTCAAAGCCCTTCACCTCACAAATGGATAAACTCTAGTACTATCACACAACAGAGAAACACTTAATAAAAAGAGGTATCGACCACTACATGGATGAATTTCAAATACATTATCCTCAACAAAAGAGGCCGGACTCAAAAGGCTAGAGACTGTTATCATGTCATTGATGTGACATTCTAGAAAAGGCAAGCTATAGTTTTGGAGAATAGCTCAGCGGTTGCCAGGAGCACTTTGGTAAGAACACTAATTTTTAAACTCTCCACTGTCTTAAAAAGCATACAGTACTTGGAAAGAGGCTAACGAGATCATAAAGTGTCTGTTCAGTAGGTTGCTGGGGGGTGTTTATGTAAAGCAAATTCTGGGGGATCATCATATTCTGTAGGTATACTCTTGATTGATTTTCAAGCAACTATTTTAGAGTTCTGCAAACTGCAGAAACTGACAGCAATGCAAATGATTCCTGTCCACAGCAATGCAAAAGAATTGTGTCTGGCAAAGAATATAAATCTCTAATCCAAATTCTCATTTAAACAGGCCTTAATTTCTTACTCATTTCCTTCTTAATTAATGAGCTAAATAAAACTATTGACATGACCTTTTAATATTTGCATGTTGCACTTTTACATCTTTAAAAATTATACTTCAACAGCACAGGATATTAAATTAATAGAAGACTGTAAGCAGGAAAACAAGGCCTCCGAGGAGGAAGCGGGAGTATTGGGGAGGAATTCAGGGAAGACTGTTGAAAGGGAGCAGCCCCAGCTGGGAGAGGCCCCCTTTATGCTCTTCTCTCTTTGCTCCTCCTGGCAGGAAATACTGACATGCTAGCCAGGAATGATCATATTGGACCATGAGGTGACCTTGTGGTTTGAGGGTGTGTAGCCCAAAAATGGCTCCCAAAGATACATCTACCTGAAATAAGCAAATATTCTTTTGTTAGGATAAGTGTGTATGGCAATGAAGACAGGGTTTTTAGAGGAAGGGATGATTCTGATTATCCTTGGGCCCAGAATACCGTAACAAGTATCCTCATAAAAGAGAGAAAGGGGTCGATCCAATCACTCCACAGAGAGGCGACTATGTGACCAGACAGACACAGAGAATGGAGTGATGCAGCTACAATCCAAGGTACACTGGAGTCTCTAGAAACTAAAAGAGGCAAGGGAGGGTATCTGGAGATGTCCAACTCTGCTCTATTAATACCTTGATTTCTGATTTCTGGCCCCCAGTGATGTGATAGAATAAATGTTTGTTGTTTTAAGCCGCCAAGTTTGTGGTCATTTATTACAGCAGCCACAGGAAACTACACAAATGGTGAACAACAAGAAAGGATTCTGGTTCCTTTATGCCACCTTAAAATTCACCTACTTCCACTATGAACAACAGAGAAACATTTTTATCTTGTTTAAACAACTGTGTATGAGATTTTTTACTTGAAGCCAAACTAAAACAGCAAAATACTGAGATCATGAATTACTAGTCCTGACCTCACCTTGCCTGAGTTGATCAATCATATTGATTATTTTGTATCTTTGATAAAATTGAGAATTAAATGAACAGCTGAGGAAGTAGAACCCCACATACTGATACAAGTATGTTACTCTAAGGAATAAGTATGCCATCACTGGCAGAATTAAGGAGCCTATCACCTAACAGAGAATTTTTGATGTTTTAAAAATATGGCATAGCTGACCGATCATTTTGCGATTCTTACTTGCAATATAAAATGTTTAGATCTAAGTGAAACACATAAAATGAATGATTTAAAGTTAGATTATAAATACAAGATCTACAAATTGAATTTGAAGAATTATAGAAAGTCATGTTTTTAACTTTTAACTAAAATATATTAAACATTAATTTGAAACTCATATCATCATCTGTACACAAAATAGTGCTCTCAGACATCAAAAGCCTCATTTTAATGATCTCTCTCCTGTAGAAAGGCAGTCTCTCACTTTAAAAATGCTCACTGGAAGGAGTTCAAGATACTCTCATCTTCAAACAAACAGGAAAAACACATTCCCATAACTGAAGTCCAGCACTGTCTACTGCTTACCCTTCCTCCCCGGCCAAGCAAGGCTAGCCATCATGCATTTCTGGCCCTTCAGCTAAATTCTAGTACCTTCCAGGTACCCCTGCAGTGCTTCTCTCTATCATTGCTCGTATGGGTCTGCGTCCCCAGCAACTCACTCCGCTGTGTTCCTGGCGTCTATACAGAGGTGGCCCTCAGCTCTGACAGGCTATCTGAGTCAGGAGCAGCCTGAAATCTTGCTGCACACAGTCAGAGGACTGGTGTGGCCCACCATACCCAAGTGGCCACTAACAATGCCCGGTCCCAGGACAGGCTCATCTGAGACAGACAGCAAGGGCAGGGCGGAGTTTGGGCTTGTGAGCCTGAGACAAATGTCCTTCTCTGACCTCTTTGGTGAGGCCCTCACACATGATTTCCATTATCTGAAACACCTCTTAAAACATCAGGAAGCTAAAGAACAGCAGTAATATGACATTTGGGAGGCTTAGTAGTTATCTCTTGAATTTGAACAGGACAAATCTTGTTCACAAATGACATAGATAACCCATGACATCACTGACAGGAGCCAGAGGAAGAGTCACAGGAAAAAGGCAGCTCCACACTGCTCACCTAACTCAGCGAATGAGCACCCCCTGCACGGACCCCCTCAGCAGTAATGCTGCACTTTCTACCAATGTCCTGGGTTCGCGACATAACAGAGGAAGGCTTTCCATACT
Organism: Talpa occidentalis; assembly: GCF_014898055.3. Taxonomy (NCBI): domain Eukaryota; kingdom Metazoa; phylum Chordata; class Mammalia; order Eulipotyphla; family Talpidae; genus Talpa; species Talpa occidentalis. The sequence continues at coordinate 92,068,099 of NW_023603184.1, read as the reverse complement.
GAGTTACAGTCCTTTAGCATTTTCCTCATTTGTAAGAGCAACTATCATTTTACCCTACACCTCACTCTCAAAAGCTGATTGAGATTAACATTCAATTTAGAATCCCCACAACAACAAAAAGTAGCTGCTTCCTGATTTAAAAAAAAAAGAAAGCCAAAACTGTTCTCACAGGCTGTCATGCTAATCTCCAACTTAGCACCTGCTAATAATCACCCAGGCCAATCACAAGGTCGTATTAAATTATCCCACCAAACCTCCCACCTCTCCTGTTTGAAGACTCTTCCTATGGATGTAAACATTACAAGGAGGCAGAGAGCGTTCCCACACATCATGGTGGGCATTAGCCAGTCCCCTGGCTACTTTTCACACAGGCTTAAATTTTAGGCATGAGTGAAAAAGCATATTAAAAAATCTTGGCAAAGAATGAAGTTATTAAAGTAAGCCCCCAACCTCCCTATACTACAGAAACACAGCTCCATAAGTTCAGAGTTTCAACCTGTTGTACTCTCATACCTCAACTATTAAGAAATTTCAAACAATCAGGGGAAAAGCTCAGTCTAAGACTGGTATTAAAAGTTAACCGCAAAAAAACTGTTGCCAAAAAGAACTGTTGGGAATTTTAACTATTTACTTTTGATGTAAATCCATTCATGTCTAAAAGCAAGGTCAGAAGATAGCCTTCTTTCAAAAACTTAAAATATCTTTTTTGTTAAGTACTTTAGCTACTAGACAACACTGGAGTCAGGTAAGTAGCACAAAAATCTACAGAAATTGTTCCTAGAACACACTGATGCTTCAGCGTTTACCACAAGGTGGTGCTGCTTCGATGCTAATGCAGACAAATTCCAAACAGGTATTTCTTCACCATAAAGAAAATGCTTGCATCCTTAGAGGTTCAGGAGCAGTGAGTCCAGAAATGCATTTTCTTTAAGGTTTCTGACACATATGGTCAACAGTCTATATGGAGAACTGCTAAGGCAGCAACTCCATTCCCATTTTAGCTTGGACGTAAAAGAATTCCAATATATTCAGATCCTGCAAAGGATGATCAACCTCACTTAGAGTCAACAAGGCAGCAGGTGGGGAGGAAGGGCCAGGGTACCCCTGAGTGAATTTCCTCACATGGGAACAGGGAAATTTTATCTACCTATGAATCAACACTGCTATAAATAAGTGAGAAGAAGAGATGACTCTCTCACTCAGGAAAGTCCCAAGTTGCTATCTCTGCAATTTTTCTTTAAATCCCAAACTAAAAGTTTATTTAAAATTTTCCATGATTTGGTTCGATCCCTGGCTGCTCCCCGGCCACCAGAGGAGGGTCCCACATGGCACGCAGACCTCTCCTGCCGCCCGCTGCTCCCCTCAGCAGTGCACTTCCGTCCTTCTGCCTGCTCTGCTCCCTGCTCTGGCTCTGGTGAATTCTCTCACCCTCCCTCGCTTCTGACTGTACCCAGTGCTTGTATGTATGTATGTATGTATGTATGTATGTATGTATAAATAAATATTTTTCATGATTCAAATGATAAACTAAGAGACACCCTCACACACAAGAGAACTCCTGTTTGTGTTCCTGATAGTTCCTTGACATCTGCCACAGCAGGGGGAGGGTTATTTAATTGGCTTAAATGTTTTCCTCCAAAATTGCTGTGTTGAATTCCTAACTCCCAGTACCTATTTGGAGATAAGTACTTTAAAGAAATAGTATTAAAATGATGCCAGTGGGGTAGGCCCTTTTCCAGTTTGAGTGGTGTCCTTGTAAGAGGACATGTGGTCAGAGAGAAAGACCTGGAACATGTGAGGACACAGTAAGAAGGTGGCTGTGTACAAGCTATGGTATGAGGGAGGCCTCAGAAGAAACCAAATCTGTGCATATCTTGTTTTTGCTCTTTAAGCTTCCAGAACTGTGAGAAAATACATTTCTGTTTTTAAGCCTCCCAGTCTGTGGTACTTTGTTATGGCAGTTAATACAAGGGCAAAGCAGGAAAATTCTGCCCTATTTGACGGTCATGTAGGAGACATGAAGTAAAGTAACAGCAGTATTTGGGTCCCAGGACTGGGGTTGAAATTCCACCTTTCAGAGCCTTAGTTGTCCTTACAAAAATATGAAAATAATGACCACCCTGGAGAGACCTTAACAATTAAATGTGGTAAAACAAAGTCACTAGTGCAACAGGGCAATGGTGGGAATGCAGAGCTTGCTGACTGCTGTGCCATCTGTACCTTTTGAGGGGTAATCTGACCTAAGGCTGTTCTGGGAGTCAATGAAGTGAAGTGGAAATAAGAGGGTTTTATCAGGCAGAATGGAGTTCAAATCCGAGCCAGTCCTTTAGGCAAGTTATCTAAACTCTACAGTCCTTCCATCAACTATAAGTACAGGTACCAACCTCAGGGGTAAAAAAATGTTTGTAAGTGACAAGTTCTTAGTAAGTACTGAATAAATACTTAGTTCCCTTTTCTTTAAAGTGAAAGTCAGGTTGATACACAATGGACTACAGGCCCGATCTACGTCACTCAATGTTTTTATAAATAAAATGTTAGTAGGACACCATCTGACCATTCACTCATGTCCAGTCTATGGCTGATCTGCAATGCAGGGAGAGAGCTGAGCAGTTTAAACGCACCCTACATGGCCCTCAAAGCCCAAGATATTTACTATCTGGCCTTTGACAGAAAAAGTTTGTTGACACTCCTTTAAAGTCATCAATTACCTTATTTTCACAAACTAACACACTTTCACTCCTTATCATACTTGAGCTTCACAGCATCCATCACAGATGCCATGTCCTGAAATTCTTCCTCCTCTGAGCTTAAGTTTGCATTTCCAGCTCCCTGCTGCTCCTCACAAACTAGGGTCTGTGGAACACCCAAGGTGCAAGATACTGAAAGCCAAACTCACCAGCCTGCTTGTGTGTCCACACTGTAGTTAATTACGCCAGCACTCAAACCTATGTCATGAGAGTAACAGCAGGAATTTGGGTCCCAGGACTGGGGTTGATTTTCCACCTTTCAGAGCCTTAGTGTCCTTACAAAAATATGAAAATAATGACCACCCTGGAGAGACCTTAACAATTAAATGTGGTAAAACATAAAGTCATTAGTGCAACCGTTTTTTGAATCTGCAGTCATCCAGAAAACCGAGCTAGAGCCCTTAACTTCCCAACAGGTGTGCAGAGAATGAGTGAATGGTGTGCCAAGATTTAGGCCCCACAGGTCTCTGGGCTGCTGGGAAGCCTAGGGCAGTGTCTCAAGGGACAGTCCATTTACTGCAAGTGCTATATGTGCATGATATAAAAAGGCTAGCAGGCCTTGGACCCAGTCATTTTGCACTTTCTTCCTTCCTTCCCAACTCTTACATACGAACACCTCACCACAACCTATGGATTCTTTTCCCTAAAACCTTCTGAAATCAACCTCCACCTCCATCCACCTCCTCCGCCACGGCAGGGGCTTAATTTACTAAGCTATGTATAAGTCATTACAAGAAACTCAACCAATATCTCAACTCCAAGATGGTCTGTATAAAATAGTTATTGTCCTAAAACCCAAATCTATTTCATCTCTCTACTTTAAAAATGGTCAAAGAAGAACCACTGCCCAAAAAAAAGAAATCCTCCTGGCTCCCACAGTATTTCCATCTTGTCTCTAAGGTTGCCTGCCCCACTAAGCCTCAAGACTTCCACCCACTGTGGGCCACTCATGCACATACCTGCGCACAGGCCCTCTGGACCACTTGTAGGGCTGTCGTTTTCTTACAGGACAAGCTTCCTACCAAACCTGACTCCTGGAAGCGCCTGATGCCCACACTGCCCCTAACTCATGCTTTAGGAGCCTCCTCCAGCAGCAAGTGGGTTGGAGGAACCTCATTAGCACCAGTTCCTCCCAAGATAATCTCGCTCTTCTCCATGATATCTTGACACTGTGCAGACAAGGCACTGTCTAAATCATTGTCACCTCCCACTAGATTGGGAGGTCCCCAAAGCTTAGGGCCAAGTAATCATTTACCTTTTTATACACCTCATTTTTAGGCCAGAGCCCAAACATACCTGATGTTTAGTATAAATCTGCATAAAACAAATCTTTATGAAGCCTGTGAAATCACTAAGTGAAAGAAAGACTGTAGTAATTCAGGGTGTCCATGAAATCATTCAGAAAAATTGGGGCCACATCCCCTTATACAGTGTCTTCTTAGGGTGAAAGGGATCCTGGAAAAGCCTCTTGCCAAATCAGTTGCCAACAAGTTGAGGAGAGCTGGGGCAGCAGAAAGACATGATGGCATCAGTCCATTTAAAAGGGTCCATTTTTAAAGGCCAACGCACATGAACTAAGTGTTTCCAGTTTGGGGGTGGGGGAACAAACAGATAAAGTAAACCACAAAACTAATGAAAGCATATGAAAATGTAAATTAAAAAAAGGATTCTCTTCAGCAGTCTGCTAGACAGCTTTTTATTTCAGGGTAAACATGCTGGGCTGGACAGGTCTTTACTGTTTCCCTCAGTGTTTAAGTCAAGGTGACTCGGATTTCAAGCTACAGTAAGATTTTCCCCACCTTAAGAAGACCTGCCATTACTCAATTGCTTTTTAAAACACACACTTAAGAAAAATGCTCAGTAAAACCTGACATCAAATAAATATTAAGTCTCCAGAAACTGTTGAATACGTGTGTCCTTGCCCTGGCCTGCTGATAGCATTTCTCCTAGACAATCTTATAGGGTTCAGGTGGCCGCTCTGCAGCACCTTTTACAGCCAGGCAGAATCAATCCGCATCTCAAACAATGCACAGATGCCAGCGGCATTTCCCTACCTGTACCCCTAAAACCTTTGGAATCAGTTTGATTCCCTGTGAATCGCTTCTCACACTCCTCCAAACTTAGTGACATGCATTCTCACTAGCTTATCATTATCACTTTCAATAAAAGCTCCAAAAGGACCAAGAATAAACAAGGCATTTGGCCAGACCAATGCTATCACAGGAAACAATGAACTATCTGATGAGATGCTTCCACAGAAGCTGTAGCTGGGTCAGCTCATCCACAGAGCAATGCCCAGAACTTAACGCACCCAGACACAAATATGAATAATCTAGGATGAAAGGTTTCATCAGTATTTCCTTACCCAAATCCAAATATTAGCAATTAGATTTTAAGCAATGGTGCCCTCCATGCAATCCTTGTCAGAGAAACAAAGTCAGAAGAGGAGGCAGCATGAAAACTGACAAAGGGGAATGGGACAACCCACCCACTCTCAGAAATCACGGACAGCAACACCTTTTTTTCCAGCAGGTTCTGGGAATCAGGCCCTTTACAAACATTCCCTCTATCCTAAGATATGTACTGAGATAATATATCCTCATTTCCAGATGACTAAACCAAGGCTCTGAGAGGTCGCCATGTAACTTCCAAGCACACTAAACTGCTGGAAACAGGGACTCGGCACTAGAACTAGGTCTGTCCATCATGAAAGAAACTTCCCCCAAAACTACTTAGATTACGTAGCACTTTTCTATTTAGAATGCAATACAATAAGAATGAAATTATGGAAGTTTACCTAATGCAACTTCTAAAAAAGTAGACATACATGCCATCTGTTGCGTGTGTGTATATATATACATATATATATATACACTCAAATGTAAGTGTACTCACAAGAGTACATACATACATGTATTCCAATTTTGAAGTATACATACATACCTTGCTCTAAAAAACACTGTAACAAAAAACATTTATTTTGCAAAAATAACCTATTTTTAGTGAAGGAAATTGCTATTAAATTTTTGCTGACATGCTTGAAGTCCAAAATCATGTTGTGACTGACACAACAGGAGATTCCTAGCCAGTAAGCCTCAATCCAAAGCCTTTAATTTCTATATCAAATATTAACACTAGACTTTAGGATGTGTACAATAGGCATATACTTTCGTTTGATTATTGCACGTCTTCAATATCCAGTTTCACATCTGTGAAACATTAAAATGCCCAAGACAGAATTATCCATAATATTTCCTCCTTGCATTGTCAAAGGACACTACTCTGTAACATTATAGTAGGAATTGTAACTTGGGCACAATTACCACACTAGCATTCAACTACATGTGCTCTACAATGATGTGTCTGAAGGAAGAGAGACATGTACCTGCTGTTTCCCCTGCCAGTCTCAGCCCCTCTGTGCTCCTCATATAATAGGTATGCATTTTTGCTTTAAAGCAGTCCCAATTACAAGCTATCTACTTCATCAGGTGCTCATCCAAATCAACCACAATCTGTGTCAAAGACATAAGAAAAACCATGATGCCATCACGAGACAGTATGTTTGCATATGGAATCCATGGGCAACGTAAGAGTGTTTAAGGGAACCGACACAATGGGTTCTGCCTAGCGGGCTGACTTATAACTTGCCTGCATAAAGAACCGCTCTAACTGCTCTCATATGCATGTATCTTTGTAATTGAAGTAACTGCCCACTAGAGTGTTGCTCTCACTGCCTGGTGAGTACATTTGGGGCATTCTGGAGCACCCACTCTGCACCCTTCATGAATCACTATCTCTTATGTTCATAGAGAGGTCACAAGAGCTTCACAAATGACTGATGAGGGCACCACTGGGTATCCCCCCGTTTGCTTCACCTAATTGTCTTTTCTGCTAAGAGCTACTGCTTTCTTAACCCTCTGCAATTGCATCACTATTTCTAAGAGTTGCCTTCCGTTATAGGGTAATCTTACAGATGAGAAATTTTAATCACATCTACTTGAATCACATGTAAGTTAAAAGAAGGTGAAAAACAAGTAGTAGCTTGCAAAGCTAGGACTGGAACCCTGTTGGTAAGTCACTGTGCTGTGTTACTTTTATGTCCTATTCACAGGGAGCAAAGCCTGCTGCACATCAAGAGGACATATGCTTGCTAGAAAACAGATCTGAGGGAGAAATTCCATAGAGGGCTTCTGGTTGAGAAGCCCTGGTGGGAATCCATTCATGGCCACCAAGTTAGATGGAGAAAGATGGTGATGGACTTCAAGGTAGATGGTTACAGTGAAATAGCAACCATCACAAAAGTGTGTATGTATCAGGTCCTACACATTACATCTCATTTAAATTTTGCTTACCCTATAAGAGAACTACCAATATTATGCCCATCTTCCACATACCCTCACCTCTCCTTCCCAAGTGTACCACGTGGGAAGTGAATCAAGTTCCAACCTGCCCAAGACTAGGGTGAACAAAGACTTGTATACATATCAGGACTGTTAACAACTCAGTTGACTAAAATCAGTTTCACAGTTCCTCGATTTGTGTCTAGTTTAGTCTCCTAGACACACTTCAAAAAAATGAGCTTAATCTGAACAGGACTCTATGTAATAAAGAAATTGAGTCAACAATCACCTTCCAAAACAGAGAGCACCAAGTCAACATCAATTCACTGGTAAATTCTACTAAACACTTAAGGAAGAAATTATGCCAATTTTCTACAATCACTTTCTGAGGAAAGAATCAGAGGGAATTCTTCCTCATTTTATGACGACAGCATTATTCTAACACCCAAAACCAGACAAAAACATGACAAAAAAAAAAAGCCAAAACTATAGACCAATAACTCATTAATATAAATGTAAAAATATTCAACATAAAAATAGCAAACTGATTTCGAGAATGTATAAGAATTATACATGACCATTAAGTGGGATTTATTATACAACTCAGGTATGCAAGGCTGATGGTACATTTGAAAATCAATGTAATCCATCAGATCAATGGGGAAGTAAAAATCACATCATTTTTGTATTTGTGGAAAATGCATTTGACAAAATCCAACACCTGATCATAAAAACTCTCAGTAAACTAAGAGGGGAACTTCCTCAATAAAGAATATTTATAAAAATCTATAGCTAATAAAATACATAATGGTTAGAAATTAGACACTTTCCTACTAAGATCAGGAACAAGACAAAGATGTTCCCTCTTAGCTCTCCTTTTTAACACCGTGTTGAAAATTCTAGTTAAGCAAAGGCACTAAGGCAAAACAAGGAAGTAAAAGATACAGATTTGGAAGGAAGAAATAAAACTTTCTTTGTTCATGGGTGGCATGAATAACGTGATTCTCTGCATAGAAAATCTAAATCAAGAAAAACTCCTGGAAGTAACAAGTGAATATTGCAAGCTCCAGGATACACAATGATAAACTGTATACCAGCTATGAACAAGTAGAACTTGAAATTAAACACAATACTATTTATATTAGCATGCCCCCTCCCCAATGAAATATTTAGGATTAAATCTTTCAAAAATTATGTAAGATCTTTATGAGGTAAACTAAAAAAAAAGTCAAGGATGAACTAAATAAATGCAGAGATGTTCTATATTCATGGATGGGAAGACTCAATATTGTCAAGTTCTTTTCCACTTGCCCTATAGGTTAAACACAGTCCCACTCAAAATCCATGCAAGTTATTTTGTGGTTATCAAACTGATTTTAAAATTAAGGGAAAGATGGAGAATGCCCTCCTAATATTGAAGAAGAATGATGTCAGAGAACTGAAAATACCCAACTTCAAGACTTTCTATCAATCTACAGTAATCAAGATAGTGTAGTGCTGGTCAAAGAATAGACAAATAGGTCAAAGGAACAGAACATAGAGCCCAGAAGAGATCCATGTAAATATATTCAACTGGTCTTTGACAAAGGAGCAAAGGCAATACAATGGAGAGGCTTTTCAACAAATGTGCTGGGACTGGATGTGCACACGCAAAATTACACAGATAAAAATATCTAGACACAGATCTTACACCCTTCACAAAAAGTAGCACAAAATGGATCACAAACCTAAATGTAAAATGCAAAACTATTGACATAAAACTCTTAGAAGTAACACAGGAGTAAATTTGATGAACAAGGGTATCCCAATGCCTTTTTAGAAACAACCCAAGACATGATCCATCTAAGAAATAATTGATAAGCTGTACTAAATTAAAATTTAAAATGTCTACTCTAAGACAACGTCAGGAGAATGAGATAAGAGACAGACTGGGAGAATATACCTGTGAAAGATACGTCTGATTAATGGCTGTAATCCAAAACATACTAAGATGTGGCAAATGCATTTGAAAAGGTGCTCCGCATGTCATCAAGGAAATGCAAATTAAAAGAACACAGTTCAAGAAGATGTGGTATATACACACAATGGAATATTATTCAGCAATCAAAAAAGATACACTCATGCCATTCACAGCAATGTGGATGGAACTAGAAGGAATTATGCTCAGTGAAATAAGTCAGAAGGAAAAAGAAAAATATCAGATGGTTTCACTTATAACAGGAATATAGGGGAACCAAGTAAGACATCAGTGTAAAAAAGATATTAATAACGGTACAAAACACAACAAAGCAAAAACAGTCAATTATAAACCAGAGACATACAGAGGAGGAGGGAGAGGGGTGAGAGGGAGGCCTCGAGCACAGGGGACTGTGGTGATGGTGCACAGGTGCCTTGGGGAAGGAAATTCTATGGGGACTCAATCTGAGGGGTTGGGGGGAAGCAAATAATGTCTAAAAAATGTAAAAAATGATAAATGTTAAAATTAAAATAAATAAAAGGAGACAGTACCACACACCTATTAGAATGTCCAAAATCCAAAACACTAATAACAGCAAATGCTGATGAGGATGTGGAGTACTAGGAACTCTAACTCATTGTTGATGGGAATGATACACTTTGAAAGGCAGTTTAATGGTTTCTTATAGAACTGAATGCATCACACGATCCACCCATTAAGTTCCTTGGTATTTACTCAAAAGGAGCTGGAAATATATCCACACAAAACCCTGCACACAGATTTTTATAGCTGCTTGATAAGTGCCAAAATCTAGAAGTTACCACAATTTCGGAAGACCAATGGATAAACTAACTGTGGTTAGTTCTATGTAGAGATCACCAGAAAATTATTCAGCTCTATGAGGAAACAACTTTGTCTCAAGTAATGAAAAGACATGGAAAAATTTTTATTTCTATTATGAAACAACAGAAACTAATATAAAAAAGTATACACACTATATAATTCCAATTATACAATATTCTGGAAAAGGCCAAATTATGGACACTAAAATGATCAGTGGTTCCAGTTGGGGTGGGAAGGGAAGGCTGAATATGTGAAACACAGAATTTTCAAGACAGTGAAACTATTCTGTACGGGACTACGGTAGATACATGTCATCTATCTCAACTCATGGAATGGCCAAAACCAAGAGTGAACCATTACACACTTTAGGTGGTACTTATGTGTTAATGTAGTTTCAACAGTTGAGTGAGGGCAGAGGGTAAATGGGAAATGATTGTATCTTCCACTGAGTTCTACAGGTCCCTAAGAAATACCAATCTATTTTTTTTTTTTAAATGTGCTTACTATCTGACACTTAGGACCTCTGACAAACAAAGGGCTTTGTCGGTAATGCAAGTGACAATAAAGTCATACCTCCTTAGGAAAGTTTCCCAAATTCTATTTCCCAGAACCCTTGTACAGAGAAAGAGCACCATGTGTAGAACTGTCAGTTAACTACTCTACATAAGCCCCAGAGGCAAAGCTTACTGGTTTCAACTCTCCAGGCCATAATAATGAAAATTCACCTGATGGTGCCAGTTTTCCTACTGTGAGGTGCTCTAACGATTCTGTTCTTGTCTAATGATCATCATTCTGTGTTCACTTAGTATTCCATCTCCAGTCTATACAAACCCTGGCCCCTCTACCTGGAACACAGCCAGCATCCCTGCTGATGCACACACAGACTTATTACACGACAAATTCATGACACAAGCTGGAACATATATCTTACCTCCTGACTATTTCTGCTTTACACCAACACACATTAATGTAAATCATAGATACACTATTGCTTCCATGGGCTTCTGTGACTTCTATGTTCCTCTGTGAATCAGAAATTATCAAAAAGAAGAGTACCCACCACACATGCCCCTGTTTCCACCTATTTTCTTGAGGTAAAAACATTTCTGAGCACGGTACTGTGTTCATCCTAGATGCCATCAGACACACCACAGGGTGCAGCTGACACTGCTACAAAGTGTGACTGGATAAAAACCTCCAGTTGTCATTAACCCCAAATGTCAGGAAATATGCAGCAAGAAACACTAAAAGTTTGAGAAAATAGGAGGGATGAGAGTATAAAAAGTGTAAAAAGTTGGGATCAGAAAGCTACTGGAAAATCTAGTTTAAAACATACTCTCCTTTACTCACTCACTGCCTAGTAACAGCAAAGCCCAGATAGTGTGATAGGACCTTAATTAAACTATTATTTCTCTCTAGCTATGGGGAGGGTATGTTCCTAGTTTTGTAATTATGAGACACCTGTCACATTTAAATTGATCATGTGCTCCTGAGTATTTTCAACCAATCATGGGGAGCCTATGAGCACTGTCTCCCATACTTAGATTCACACCTATGTGCCTTCAGTATGGTAACTGAAGGAAGTGACTGGACCCTGTTTTCGAGGCTTCCAAGGAGAAACAAAGACAAGACCCAAACGAAGACAAGTTGCTTATTGTCTGTCAGAGCAGAGAAATGCCACAAAAGGCTGTACGAGGGAGGAGGAAGCTCAGTGCTACAGGTAGGAACATAAGTTACTTCTTAGGGGAAAGGAAGGCTGGATGAAGCAAGAGATGCAAGCCAAACCAAAGGTCAACTCTGATGGAGGAATTTCTGAATTAGGATATAGGGAAGAGAATAAGCAATGGGAACAGCAGAAGTCCAGGGCTGGCTTAGGGCACACCATGATTTAGTCAAAGACCATTCAGTGGGAAAAGAATCTTTTCAATAAACTTTGCTAGGAGAAAGAGGATATGCACAGGTGAAAAAACCTCACACCATGAACAAAAATTAACTTAAAAAAGGATTATAGAGCTAAATGTTAGAGTTAAAATGTTAGAGTTAAAACTTTGAGAGGGCCTCCCTGTGAGTGCAGGGGGTTAAGACACAACCTATAAAGCTATCTGCAGCCACTGCAGCACGAGTTTGATCCCTGAACAGGGAGCTACCAACATGGCACAGCAGACCTCTTCTGCCTTGCCCACTGCTCCCCTCAGCAGTATATTTCAGTAAATCCTCCTGTTCTGCTCCCCACTCTGTTTCTGGTGAATCCTCTCACCCCCACACACCTTTGACACCTCTGGCCTGTACCCCAGTTCTGGTATGCATAAATAAATAAATCTTTTAAAAAAAAACTTTCAGGAGGAAACTTAGGCATAAATCGTTGTGACCTTGGATTGGACAGGGTTAGTTAGTTCAACATCAAATAATAAATTAACTGGACATCAAATTAAAAACCGTCAGAAACAACTGCATCAAGAAAATGAAAAAGACAACCCACAGGATGAAAAAATATTCATGTACTGCATAACTTGTATCTAGAATATGAAAAGAATTCTTATAACTTAATAATAAAACTACAACAAGATGCTAGTTTACAAGCACTTGATGGCTACAATCAAAGAGATTGGCAATAACAAATGTGAGCCAGAGTGTGGAGAAACTGGAAGCCTCAAAGTCGACTGGTGGCAATATGAAATGATGCAATCACTATGGAAATCGATTTGGCAGTACTTCAAAAGGTAAAGAAATCTAGAAATTCTACATTTACCCAAGGAAAAAATGGAAAGGAGACATCCACACAAAACCCAGATACAAATGTTCATAGCATTGCTCATAATCCAAATGTCCATAAACTGAATAATGGATTTTAAAGAGATGGATAATACACACAGTACAATATTTGGTAATAAAATGGAATGATGTGCTGATAAATGCTACAACATGAATAACCCTAGAAAACATTACTGCATGAAAGAAGTGGTCACCCACATATTATATGATTCTATTTATATGTAATGCCCACAATAGGCAAATCCAGACAGAAATAGATTAGAGGTTGCTTAGGCAAAGGGGATAGGAGATGAAGGTGGGGGAGTTTGGAAGGAATAACTGCTAATGCAAATGGGTTTTTTTTAAACAGAGATAAAAATGTTCTAAAATTAGATTGTGTCAATGGTTGCACAGTCCTATAAAAATGCTAAACACTAAACTGTAAATTTTAAATGGATGAAATACATGCCCTGTAAAATATCTCTAAGCTGTTTTTAAAAAAAAAAACAATGGGTTAAGTCACAATGGAAAAATGTTTACATTTGAATTGGGAAGATGAAAAACTTCTTTGAGTCATAAAAAACTATAAACCTAATTAAGTAAAAAATGGATAGCTTTTTAATAAGATAACCAACAGCCTTAAGACAAACAAAAAAGCTGAGATAATTCAGTAAGAAATACATATTACCCCAGTAAAATAAAGGAAAAATATGACAAAATTCTCAAAAGAAAAATTACAAAGGTCCAATACATAATTCATTCGCAACATTAACAGATTTTCACCCAGTGATCCCATTTTTATAGTCTGGATCCAGCAAAAACATCAGAGAGATCTTTAAATATTGACATGTTAGAATGTTCTCATATGGTTCTTTAGTAGAAAACAAACTTTTTACATGTTTATTGCTGGGGGGTGGAGATGAGCAAATCAATCCATCTTTTACATACTACAAAAACAAGGCAGAATAGACAAAGTGTCAGACGTATCATCCTTCTGGGGGTACAAAAGAGGCAACCAAGATGGAGTGTATCTTTATTTTGCACAATTTTGTAATGTGCTTTCCTCCTCAACCACTATTCCTAAAATTCAGAAAATAAAGGTAACTATTCAAAAGGAGTTATGAAATAATCACATTGTTTATGACTGGTTCTCTAACTTTGTTAGAATTACCTGGGAAGTTTTATAAAAATCCCAAAACCCAGTCCAAACTTCACGTGGATTAAATCAGAATCTCTGAAGGCAGGACCTGGGCCTCAGTTATCTTTAAAATTCACTGGGTGACTCCAAGGTTACAACCAATCTGTGAAGGGGTGAACCAGGACTCAAGGACATGGGAATAAATAGCATGCAAAGGTCCTTAGCTCCACAGTGAAGCAGAGTTCTGCACACTAGCTGTGTGTGAACGCGGAACAACAAAAGGAGCATGTCCTGCATGAGGCAAGGACAGAAAGTCCTAGACAGAAGTCTAGCTGTACCCAGAGGTCAAGTCCCCCAAGAAACTAAAGGTGGTTCTGATAATACACTTCTCAAACAGTATAAATGTGGGAATTGAAATAAGCCTATCTTATCTGAGACACTTTGGGCTCCATGCCCATGATGTCTCTGTACCGAGGGGCTCTGCCTAGAGAAACAGTACTCCCTCCCACCCATGCTCCAAGTGTACACCACAAGGGAAGTTCAGGATCCTGAGCACCACTACAGCTGGTCTCCCGTGATTCATAATTTGCCCATTTTACTGCCAACTGAATTGTACACCTGTATTATTACACTGTAATGTGGATTCCCCAATAGATCGTATTGTAATTTTAAGAGTCCTAGGCACTGGGCATGGCACTAAGGTCCAGGCAGGATCACCTATACTCCTAGAAGGAAGCTCACATATAAGAAAACTCCAGGAGCAAATGAGCATTCTGCTATTAACCACAGCAGCAAGAACTGTCCTTGCTGAAGGTCAGAGCCCTGATATTGGCCCTCACTGCTCAGAGGTGGGATCAGGGCATAGAACTAGCTATTTCTACAAGTGGACATACACTGGGACTGTGTGCTTCCTGTGTCATTTTCTACCTCCTGAGAAGAAGCCTCTCAGAGGCAGGCGACCTCCCCCTCTGCGTGCTACCGGAACACAAAGCTATGTCACTTACAGCTCATGGCTCAACAACGCACAAGCAGAGTAATGCGGATGGTCTCAAAGGGAGTGTTGAGGTCAGGGGAGGAGAACCTGGATTAGGCCGAGCTCCACTAACAACCTACACATGGGACAAGTGCTGCAACGATGAAAAGTCTGTGTCCATGTCAGCAGAGGGGGCTAACTGGATGCACTCTGAAGGTCTTGCCACCCCTCACATGCCTATGAGCCAATGCACTCCTCCCCATGCAACAGACTACCGTGGAAGCAAAAACTGGAAGCCAGCTAAGTGTTTTTCTGATCATGAACTTGATCTGACTCAGCTGTGATAATTCCCCTGACAGTCCTGTGGAAGGGAAGAAAATGGAAATTGTCTGAGAAGTGCAGACAGAAGGGAAGTTCACAAGAGAAGGGCTCCAGAAAGACTTCTCTCAGCTCCTCTAATTCTCTATAGTCCGTCACTAGGCCTGACAGAGAACCTACTAGCACATCCATTTAAGGCTGATTCCCAGATGATGTCAACTTCAAAAAGAAGCCTCTCAAAGAATGCTAGAGGGAATGTGAAATCAATACAGCTTTTCTGCAAAGTGACTGGGCAGATTGCACCAAGAATCTTTAAAAATGCAGTCCATTTAGGTCACTAATTCCACTTCTGGGAACCTGCCACTCTTTGAGTTATCAGATCTGTATAAAAATTACTGGACAAAAATGTTCCAATCAGTAGTCCTGGAAACTGATTTCACAACACTGTTGAGTGTCCTTAACACTATGCACTACACTCTTAAAAGCACTTAAGATGGTAAATTTTGGAAGGCATTTTATTAAAATGAAAAATTAGCAAATTATAGGAATTTAACAAAAAACCAAAACATTTTGCTAATGCCATAATTTTTTAAACTAAATAATAATGTATGCAGATTCAACAATTGGAAATTTGTTAAAAATCAATTATGGAATATTCAAACAATGGACCTTAAGCTCTTCAAATAGATTGAAATTGCTCAAGTTATAATATTAAGTGGAAAGAAAAAAAACAGAATATACAGCTGCAGATTTAAATGGAATCAATATTTTTTAAAAAACTAGAAAATTAAAACACAACTGGTTGTTCTGTATCTTTGCAGGTGCCGGGATTTCCAAATTTTCTACAAGAAACACTATTTTGGGTGAGAAAAGAGAGGGCCTTGGTAGACATCAATTCAGGGTCCCAGGACCCAAGGGCAGAATGACTGCCACTTTGCAGCCTGTCAGTTTTGAGGCTTTTCCCTGAAAGAGACAGCCAGCCAAAGGGGCTTTCATAGCCTCTCCATCAGCTCTGTCTATGGAGATGGAACTGGAAGCTGCAAAGGTACAAATTGCCAGCACTGCCTGGTCTCCCTAAACAAGGGAGGAAGGCAAAAGCAGCATCACCCACTTTTCACCATCTGCTGCCCTACACCATCACAGCATTTTAAAAGGTTGCTTCTCATTCATGTCCTACCTTTTGATTGTTTCGTAATGGGCCCAAAGTGATCTGGGAAATGTAATTCAAATATAAAGCCACTAATGATATTACTAATAAATAAACCACAGGAAATGGGCTTTGCCCTTCTCTGGAAGACAAAAGGATATATTACAAATGTTAATGAATTCTTAATCCAAAAGCCTTGCAACAGCCACAGAACTACTTTAATTGGATACTGGTCCTTGTTTTCTTTGTCAGAAAATGTATTTTCCATTTAAAAAACAGGAAAAAAATTTGAAGCATTATTCAGAAAACTGAATCTTCCAACTAGCAGTGAAAAAAAAATACATAAATAAATGGAACAAGGTGAAAGAAGACTAAATAAAGATAGCCAGCAAAATTAAGTGTAAATTAAGAAACCCAATCACATAAAATTCAGGGTCACACTATTGCAATGTGAATAAAATTTTCTGTCTGGCCTATAGTTCCCATGGCCCAGGAGTTAATCACTAATCATATTAGCATACCAACTTTCATCAACAATAGGCTTCCCAACAAACAACTATGAACCAGAGACACACTATGGGGGGGGAGAGGGGGAAAGGAGGGATTGGGGTCAAAATAAGGGGGTTGCATTGTATGGGGAATATAAAAATAAAATTAAAAAAAAAATAGGCTTCGGATAGTTCCCATTACAGAGGTGTACAGTGTTTGACCTTTGCTAGAATAATAGTTCAGGTCCCTGGCAGTTCCTAGATTAGTATCAATTAGAGAAGAGCAGCTATCCAAACAAGTAAAACAGGTTTGGGTTTGTTTGGTTTGGTTTTTTTTTTTTTTTTTTTTTTTAAAGCACCTTCTTAAAAGAAAGAGAAAGGTGGGGGGGGGGTGTCTCCTTACAAATGAGAACAAAAGTCATTAAGGTGATTTCAGAGCTGGGTCTGATAGATGAGGATCTTCTGAAGCACAGTCCCTGCTCAGGTGGGGTGGGGAGAGCAAAGTGAGAGCTAATGCCTATGGGCAGCACTGCAAGTGCCTCCTTTACATTGTATCATAAGCAACAAAGTGCCAGCTTTTTTATTTTTTTTTTTATTTTTTTTTTAAATAGAGGCATGTTTTATTTATTTATTTATTTGTTTGTTTCTTTGTTCGTTTATACAAGCACTGGGTACAGTCAGAAGCGCGGGAGGGTGAGAGAATTCACCAGAGCCAGAGCGGGGAGCAGAGCAGGCAGAAGGACTGAAGTACACTGCTGAGGGGAGCAGCGGGCGGCAGGAGAGGTCTGTGCGCCATGTGGGACCCTCCTCTGGTGGCCGGGGAGCAGCCAGGGATCGAACCGGCGAGGCAGAGGCCGCGGGCAGCTTCGCAACCCAGCGCTCAACCGCTGCACCACCGGGGAAGCCCCGTGCCAGCTTTTTTAATAGATGGCTGTTTTAAAATCCAGTGCACGTTCATGAACATATGACAACTATTTTCACAGGCAGGTAGAACGTTAAGGCTCTAGATACTTTTTCCAATAATATGAATTAAACTGGAACCTATGTATTAGACGCTAGAAAAAGATATTGTTTATTGTCTGGTGTATTTGAATCACTGCCATTTTTAAGTAAGAATGTCTGTTTTTAACCTTTCATTTCAAAGTAAATTTACCAAGATAATGAAGCCGAATTACCACTGTGAGACACTAATTTGCTCACAAATTTGAGCAATACACAAGCACTGCTCCACTAGAAGTATCAGTTTAGTGTATTTAATTACCATTTGGAAAAAAAGCATTTAGAATGGAGAATAGTTTCTTCAATTCATTAAAAGATTGACTACTGCAGAACTATTCTTTCCTATTCATATGGCCTTGTAAGGAACTTAGCAGAAATAAATATTACACCTATGGAGAAAAACTTAAGTTTTCTCAAAATTAAAGATGACCTAAATTTGGTCAGAACACAGGAGGAGACAAGGTCATGTCAGGGATTTCCCTTCTGGCACGCATGAAGGCTGAGCCCTTCTGCACAGCCATGCACTCCAGGACCTGTCATACCACTCATGGAGACCTAACATCCCACCAAAACATCACCAAGTAAACAAGTAGTAATGATGTGAAGTGATGGCTTTATTGTGATAATCATTTTACAACATGTACATCTATAAAATCACTACTATGGCTAATAAATTTTAAAAAGGTCCACTGAAACCAACACTGAATTTGTTATTATTAAAATTATATCTTAAATGTAGTATTTCCTAGAGTCTCTCCACTGCTCACAATCCTAAAGCCCAAGCAGCACCAATTCATTTGCAGCAGCATGGGCTATAGGAAGGTAAATTGTCCTAAACTTCAAATCTGCACTAGTCATTACCCTCAACTCTGGTTCAGGATTCTCTTCTGTTTCATATAGGTGAGAACAATGTAAAGAAGACATCACACTTGTTCTCAACCATCACACACACACACACACACACACACACACACACACACACTCACTCTAAAGGAAGAAGGACAATTACGTGGCTGATAAAAGACTAAGTAAAATACTGTGCACAATTTATAGAGAACAATTCAAATAGGGTAATAACCTGTAAGAGAGGCAGTGTGGGAACTATGAGTCAAAAGAAGAGAAGAAATCTGACAGAGATATATCACTCGGGGGAGGGAGGACAAAGAAAGAAGAAAAGACATTCCAGGAATTTCCCCAAATAGTGATAAACAGGTCAAACTTCCTTGGCACAGGAAATCACTTCATACCAAAAAGGTTTCCAAGTTCCAGCTAATGACTGGACTGTAAACAATGCTGTCCAAAATAAGACAGTTCTAGAACAATAAAACATTTTGGACACTCACCAATTCACAGCACTATTTCTATTCAGTTTTCAGATTTTCCTCTCTTAATTTTACTCCCACATAAACCACAAATATCCACTAAATGATTCAGAAATAATGCATGTGCCATATCAAGTAACACAAACACTTAGGAAACCAGAGAAATATACCAATTCCACAGCCCAGCACACTTTAACATGATTCCAAACATGTTTACATGTAAATGAGAAGAATCTCTCTCTGGCATTATGATCAACAACTTTCCAAGTTATTCTGCCTTCCCTCAGGAAACAAATACTCAGCAAAACTAAAATAACATCAAAGACGTTTACAGTTCCAGGTATCAGCTTTGTGGAAAGGCTTTCCTCACATCTGAGTCATAACCTCTCAATGTTAAGCATGTTTGGGGTATTACTGGCAAAGATAAGTGTAGAGAGTTGGTAATGAGGAGAAAACACTTAATTCAGAGAATCCATGTATCTCTTGCCACCATCCCTTTACAAATGTGAATATTCACAAACCAATTTTAGAGCTCTTCAAATGGTGGGTCATGTAATCAAGAATATACATCAGTATATAACATTTGGTGTTAATAAAAATACTGTTGTCAGACACACTGGCGGAAATTCATAACCTTGTAATACACCACAATGAGATTAGACTATTGCATTCCCTAATTCATAAGCAAGAATGCATTAAAACCTATGCTTAACATTAATATTGATATAAGATCTGGAATGTTGTAAAAGTCTAGCCTGGGCAATAAAAATGATTTTGATATCGGCTGAAGAGTCTATTCAAATCTGAAGCAAAAAAAAAAAAATTTTTTTTTTCATTATATTAGATGTTACTGTAAAAAAAAAAAAAATTCCTTCTCCCAGAAGACGTCTTATTAAACCAGAAGATTCCTATTAAACACTAGTTGTGCTTAATTTCAATACATGTATTAACTTACATAACTAATTGGGGCATTTACCTGGGGATTTTTTGTTTGATCTTGATTGCACAGAGTGAGACTGTCGAGGCAGAAGGGGTGATGAAGGCAGAGACATTGACACTCCTTTGGCCAAGCTCACCCTGTAGTTGTCTTCTGCCATAGGAAGACTGCTCAAAAAGTCACCACTATGGCCAGGGGGCTGGACTGGAGTGGAAGTCTCTGGACCAAAGTCACCTCCTAGAGTAGAGAGAAAAAAAACATTTGGTTAGAACATCCATCACTAGTAGGTGCAATTTACTTGCCAAGAACTACATGGATATCACACACACACACACACACACACACACACACACAACCACCCCCCCCCCATATGTGTGTTTAATGTTTTAATGATTTTTTTTTCCCTCTACCAGTCTTACGACTTTTTACCCTATGAGGAAAAATCCAAGTTTCACCACTCAAACATTAATCATGTACCTCATCCCTTTCCTGCATCACACCAAACAGCGCTGGTTTCACTCCTAACAACAGGTCACAGAAACCAGTGACCTAAGATCAGATGAGGAGTAAGAATAAATGACCCACAAGTATCTTTGATTTCAACAAAAGCAAGGGAGAGGCGGTTACTGGTCTTACAGAAGCATCAGCGAAATAGACTTAAACATCTGGATCCCTTCCACAGCTCTCTGGCTTCCCACTACTACCTTCTAGTAAGAATGTGTCATGGAGAACCAAGCCTACTTTGCTACTGCTCCCTGAGACCATGTATTTCTTCTACACTCCCCATAGCACAGGGCCCACCCTCCTACAACTCAGCTAACCCAAAATACTACTCATGAGTCTGGAACCATGGTTCACTATTAAGTAGGTTCTCCCTGGTATTTAATCCATCAATGAATTTAGGAATGAACTTACCACTATGAAATTAAACATTCTAGGATGCTAGAGCCAAAGAAAAAAATACAGAGAAGGGAATGTGTAGGCTAGTATCAGCCTCTCCTGAAATGTGCTCTCCATTTATTGTTCCCTCATACCCGCACCTCCACAAGCATGTATGAGTAGGGAAGTGCAAGGAGAAAAGGTCAATCACTATCCTTGTGATCTAAATTATACATAGCAGAACAGGAAAGAGTTAGAAAATTTTCCACAAGCAAACCAATTTCTCTGACAAATCTACCCAACTGTTCCTTACCATGCCTGACTGAAAAATCCAAGGCCTGGCTTTGAAATGAAAGCTATCCAACCAGGTGGGAACTCCATTTCATTGACAAGGCTCAAAAGGGGATTCAATTCAAACCATCAAGTTCGAAACTGTATTGTTGTACATGCTTTTCACTTGAAGAGACATGGTGAAGTCAGGGGCTTCCCCTTCCACAGACCTGGGTGGGGGCAGGGGGTTAAAACAGGCAGACAGACTCATGCCTGACTTTCAAAGGCAACTCAAAACCAGCAGAAATGTGAACAGAAAAGCCAGAGATTCCGCAACAGGCAAGCGGGCAGAAACAGAAAGGTAATTTCTGTCTCACCTGGGTGAGCTATGCTTGAAGGAACTTTAATAAAATTGGGAAACTAAAAATTTATCACTAAATGCCCAAATGGTTAGTATTTGCAACAAAAATGAAAATTACCAGGAAACCCTCACAAGAATTTTCAATAACTAGAACATTCACACAGACGCCCAAGTAACATTTTGTCCCAAAGAAAGTGGGCATGAGTTAGGGAGATGCTTACCCCCTGAGTGCACATGTGCTATGCACAGTGCTGCCCCTATGCTGGTCCTGCTGCAACCCTCACTCAACCTGGCTCCCAAGCTGGTGCTGTAACACCATGACCAACTAACTCCCAGGAGCTAGGCTTAGACCACTGTGGATGAGCCTGAAATCTTTCAAAACACAACTTTCTGAGGTCTTGAGTCAGGACATGAAGTTTCCCAGCTGCCTCCCCTTCAGCTGTTTGGCAGTGAAATGGATGTTAAGGCAAAGCAGGGGGTGGTGCACCATGATGCCAAGTCCTGCTGGCGCTGAGTGCCCGCCAGTGCCATGCCAAGGAGACTGTAAATGGAGGAACAGTTGTTTCTTCTGGCCTAATACTTGTCTCTTATGCCCCATCCCCACTGCCACATCAGTCTGATTTTAGGAATGCAGGCAAATGTGCTGCCTATAAGAATGGCATCTGGTCAACTGATTCCTAATGCTTAGGCAAAAAAAACCCCAAAAACCAAAAACAACACACTAGGAGATAAATAAGAATTTGGAGGGCCTCCCCGGTGGCGCAGCAGTTGAGCGCTGGGTTGCGAAGCTACCCGTAGCCTCTGCAGCGCTGGTTCAATTCCCGGCTGCTCCCGGGCCACCAGGAGGAGGGTCCCACATGGCGCGCAGACCTCTCCTGCCGCCCGCTGCTCCCCTCAGCAGTGTACCTCGGTCCTTCTGCCTGCTCTGCTCCCCGCTCTGGTGAATTCTCTCACCCTCCCGCGATTCTGACTGTACCCAGTGCTTGTATGAATAAATAATTTTTTTAAAAAATTAAAAAAAAAAAAGAATTTGGAGGTGATACTGATTTCTCAGGTGGCTTGAAGAGAGCTGCCCTTATAGTGCCTAAAGCCCCAAGCCAAGAAGCCAAATGGCTATGTGATGGCCCACACAGGAGCAGGTGCTGTGACAGGCACGGTCTTTCTTATTCACACAGGAGTATTTCTGACCTACACAAAAAAACCCAGTCTTCAAGTCTCTTTCTTGGATGAGGACACAAAATTAGGGAGAAATGACATCTATTGCAACAATACCAGAAACAAAAGTAAAACTCATCCCTTGGAATTCCCCAATGTGATAAAGGAGAAATCAGGATCTGAAAGGTAAAAGATATAAAGACTTTCCTGATAACAAATGTTGCCCAGGAACTTTGTTAAGCAAAACAAATATTTTCATGAACTGAAAATCTGATAGGGTTGATTTTCCAAAGCATGCTATAACCATGAGGACCTTCAGCATTTAGAACAGCTGTGCTCCAGCACTTTGATTTTATGTGGTCTGCAATACAAGGGGACTCAGAAAAGGGATTTAAAGAAGGGTTTCTATTTTGAGTTTATTTTGACATCTCACTAAAATATTGGTCCCAAACATGTTGCTCTGTTGGTTTTTCAGACACAATTAAAGAACCCTAACTTCCAACTTCCTTATTAGAAAGGCATAAAGCAGGTAGAGAAGTTTTATGTACAGACAGCATGAAGCGAGTCGAGTGATCCAGTGGCTTAGAAGCTGGAGCCAGAACTCCGGAGCCTGGTGCTTCACTGCAAGAGGGCAAAGGGTTAGACTCCAAAGAAGTCCAACTGCATTACCACAATGCAGGGGCAGAAATCTCCTAAGGGCATCCATGAAAACTATACAGTATTGGCTCTGGGCAACATGACACTACAAATGCTGGGGTTGATTTAACATCCCTCAGCAGATATTTAAAGTGGTTTAAGAGGAATTAAAAACGTGTCACTGCAACAATCAGCATGGCTTGAATACTTCTTTTAAGCCTGAAAAACATATTTTTCTTTTGTGACTGTACCCTGTATTTTTCCCACCTCAATTAAATGATCAACCACCCTTGCTGTAGCAGAAATATCCAGGCTGAGTAAGAGAAACATCCTCTCCGGGGTAGGATAAACCCTGCCATCAACCACGATGATTTACCAGACCACCTCTTAGTTCCACTGGCAGGTGTTTCCCATGAAACATTTACACACCATACACACTCACATCCACCCCAACATGGTTTCAATCTCAGAGCATCTAGTCCGATCGCACTATTTCACAGACAGGAAGCCAGGGTCTGGGAGTTAACCATAAGGAGAAGGAGTCTAGAACTGCTAGAACTGCTCCATAAAGGCGTCTCAATAGGCCAGCTCAGTCTCTTATGTACTCATTTCTCTACATGTGTAAGAACTTTATTTTGGAAAAAAAAAAAATGTTCCACCCAACAGATAAGTTTTTAAATGAGTTAAAGTCTTTAAGGGGTCAGTGCATTTTTACTGTACATGTTTATGCTTTATAGATTATATATATTCTCTGTCATTCTTACACACAAAGATATTTTATTATTTTAAAATCACCAATTCTGAGCTCCAAAAATAAGACCAGAAAGGGCATGGGGCATAAGGGTATTCCTGTTTGTAACAAAAATAATACATATAGTCATACAGGTACAACCTGTAAATCCAAGTCTTAGTTTACAAAAATAATGGAATTAAAAGGGACAAAGACATTTTAAATTGGCAGAAATGCCTTTTGATAATGGTTCTTTAAATTTTTTTCACCATTACAGACTGCAAAAAGGGATTTTAATTTATAATGGAAGAAAATGCGAATCTGGGAGATGGCGCATGTTGAAAGGTGGCTATGCAGAACGGCAATGTCCAACATTGCAGATAAAAGTACATGGAGTGCCGGATTAGAAGAGGCTTATAAAAATGAGGGTAACGAAGCCAGGGAGATCAAAGTAAAAGCCTATTTCAGAAAGAGTAGACATGAGAAAGGGAAGGGTGAGCTTAGACATTCAGGTAAATAGGTCTGCAAAAGCAGGAAATGAGATTTCCATTTATTATGCCATTGAAGTAGCAAGGTGGAGGAGGGGGGAGATGGAAGCTTAGAATAAAAAGAGAAAAGATGTTCTGTCTACCCAGTTGCAGAAAATAAGACTTGTGCAATACATTAAACTAGGGCATTAAATGTGTTAGGGCATCTTTTGTGCGGTCCCTGCCAGGGAGTGCACCAATGTTTCTTAAACATATTTTCCATCATAAGGTTTTATAACCATATAACTCATGTATATTTACAGAAACCTAGAAAACTGGGAAACATTTCCTCCCACAAGATCCAGTATCATTTTTGGAACCTTCAGGAGGTTCTTTCTGCAACAGTAAGCACTTTAAAACCATTCTAAGTCTTACAGGATATCTCCCCAAGCATCCAGCTAAAGCTACTGATTGTTTTTTTTTTTTTTTTAAATAGAGGCATGTTTTTATTTATTTATTTGTTTGGTTGTTTGTTTTTTTGTTGTTGTTGTTTATACATGCACTGGGTACAGTCAGAAGCGCGGGAGGGTGAGAGAATTCACCAGAGCCAGAGCAGGGAGCAGAGCAGGCAGAAGGACCGAAGTGCACTGCTGAGGGGAGCAGCGGGCGGCAGGAGAGGTCTGCGCGCCATGTGGGACCCTCCTCCGGTGGCTGGGGAGCAGCCAGGGATTGAACTGGCGCCACAGAGGCCGCGGGCAGCTTCGCAACCCAGCGCTCAACCGCTGCGCCACCGGGGAGGCCCTAAAGCTACTGATTATTAATGTGCATTTTCAGAAAGAAAGTTAAATGTACCTAAGAAAGTTATTTTCCAAAATATTATTCGTACGTCATAACTAATTCTCAAAAAGCAGCTAATCCCCAGAGAACAGAAAATCCTGGTCAATAGGACAAGTCTCTTTTTTGTCTTCAAGAACCCACCAAATCAGTTCTAAATAAAGAACAGTAAATACTATCTTCACAGTTTTATTCCTAATACTGGATGGTTATAGAACCAAATGTACTTTATCCTGAAACAGATGAGTAAACAGACTGGCAGTTCCTCTCTAGTTGTCAAAGCTTTCCCTTCAAGGCATGTCACCATGCAAGAGTTTGAGCTTTAAGAGTAACTAACCCTCAAAAACCTCCCACTTCCAAACCCCACGGGGTGCACTGTAAAATAAATGCTCTTCTAGATGCACAGTGTGTTCAGACAGGGTTTTAGGCACTCCATATCGAACTCATCTCCTTACAACCACTTCATTATTATTACATGCCTCTCCTTTGATGAGGAAACTGAGGCACAGAAAGTACCAAGCATCTTGCTCAGAAGAACCAGCAAATGACTGAGCTGAGTTTGAGCTCAGGCGATCAAATCCACAGTCCAGTACTTGGTACTGTTCCCCTGAAAAAGGCTACTGAGATATGCCTTTCAACATTATGTCATTTTGTATACTTAATAGGAAAAGCCAAAAATAGTACATGTAGGTCTATGCACAATAGCAGGCCACTGTGCGAAGAAACCTGTTCCCTCATCTATTTTCACTTTTCGTGCCGGCTGGTTAATTAGCTGCACAGAGCTCCTGGAACACTCCATTTGGGAGGTGCCTGGGCCCAGCGATCATTAATTTTCTTTCAGTCACACCTTATGCTGTCGCCATACAAGTGAAGTGAATCTGCCTTAGATGTTTAGTCATCAGCCACCCTAAATAGTTCCTTCTCTTTTCACATTGTACCATATATTCATTAACTCCTGCAGCCTCCGGGTCTGCTGTCGCTGCCCCGGGTGGATGTGCTGAATGTCATTGACGACACACAGGATCCAGCCACTCTGCCTAAGCTGCATGAAGAATAAAGTAGTAGCTCAGCTATGGCCAAAAGCAACCCGACAGGGTTCATTTTAAATCTGCATGGAATGTACTAGTCTATGTTTTCCTGTCATGATGGACTCGTCACTCAGGTCCCTGGGGCTGTCTATCCACCATCCCCGGTTCTGTAGATCTTCCAGGCCTGCCAAAACCGCTCACAGCTAAAACAGCTGTTGGTCTGGGTACAATCACCAAGTGTCTCTCCTGTTCAGCCAAGACTGAGAGCCACTGAGACAAGAAGGTGTTCAGAAAGATCTAGAACATTTGTATTCTTATTATAGGACATGAAAAGGCAAAGAACGTAAGGGAATACTCAGTCATCCAGATGATTGTTTCCATCATTCAAAATATGCATTCCTGAGTGTGTCTGGTGTATATGTCTGTATACACATGCATGCACAGTGTATTTACATAAATATTTATACACACTTGTACCTGCGTAGTTTTCTCGAAGGACACACAGGAACCACCTCTGGGAGGAGAACTGACAACTGTGAGTGTGGGGAGGAGATACAAAGTGAAATACCTTTATCTTTTCTGTGTGTGTATGTTTCCTAAAGATATTTTAAATTTACACTCCCTAGGACTGAGTCACATACGGAGGACCCACGCCCTATGCCCTAACTAGACAGGTGGGTGAATGAAGTTCATGCCACAAGGACAGATCAATGGCAGGTGGTGCTGACCACGTGGTTTCTGATAGCTGCGGTGGGCAGAGCATAGGGGGGTAAGAAGAGCACCAGTGCCCTGCTCTGAAGGTCAGGTTCTTGTTAGTGCTGGGCACACTTGCTCCCATGGTCGATGGGCTTGGGTAAGTATAGGCATCAATTTTCCCTCTCCCCATCTTCATTCTGGCTCTCAGCTCAGTCTTCTCTGTTGCTAGAGGGGGAGTGTGGGTGCACCTGGGTGCAGTACAAACAGAATAATCCAGAACCTGGGGAAATATCAGGTAGCAGGGAGAGGGAAGCTAAGAAGATATTAGGGGAGGCAGAGTAGATGATGGATGGGAGAAAGCAGATGCTAAAAGGGAAAGCAATGAGGCAGCACAGGGCTAAGGGATGCAGAGGTAAAGGAAAGAGAACAGTCAAGGATGGAAGGAGGTGGGGCACAGTCAAGGATGTATGGAGGTGGGGCACACATGGTGGGAGAAAAAAAGAAAGGGTTCTTGTTTCTGTTGGCAAGTGCAACTGATAACAGCCCTAACAAAGCCTCTCCCAACACCCTGACAAAATACATGTAACTACAAAGTAAAAGAAAACAGAGCACAAACTATATCAAAAGATAAGGGATTAGCAGAAAAGCAGTGTTTCCAGTAGTTTTAAGAATGAAAATGGGGCCTCCCTGGTGGCGCAGGGGGTTAAGACGCAACCTATGAAGCTGTCCGCAGCCACTGCAGCATGAGTTCGATCCCCAACCAGGGAGTTACCCACATGGCACAGCAGACCTCTTCTGCCTTGCCCGCTGCTCCCCTCAGCAGTGTATTTCAGTAGATCTGCCTGTTCTGCTCCCCACTCTGTCTCTGGTGAATCCTCTCACCCCCTCCAACTCCTCTGCCTCTACCCCAGTTCTTATATGCATAAATAAATATTAAAAAAAAAAAAAGAATGAAAATGGAGCATCCTTTTTGTTGCAACAACTGGTGGTCTAACCACTCTTTCAGGCCCCTGGGTGGGGGCAACACTGAGCCCTTCCTGCTCGAGTCTGCCCCTGTATCTCTACCCCAGGCCCACCTGCAGGGACCAAGGAATTGGGGTGAGAGAGGGCTGGTGATTTCTTTTCTCGTTAGTGAAAGGCTTCTCCCAAACAACCCCCAAAATAATAAATGGGGGGAAGTGAGAAAACACATAGCTTACTGGTAAAAGGCACTGTCTTCAAGACTCAAGATGAAAAAACTTCAGCAAAATGTTTGGCAACCTCAATAGAATAGAAAGAGGACAACATGGTCTCTATACCTTTCAATTGGTGCCTACTTAATTACATCACACCGCAGGTAAAAATAAAGGAAGAGGAGCAAGGAATTTAAAAATCAGTACAAAATTATGGTCCGCACCTCAAGCACTAAGAGTAGAACTGACACTGATGAGAGTCCACTCAGTGATAAGGGACAAGCTTGAGGAGGAGCTGTGCATGCAGAGGAGAGAGGCTAACATGTTTAGAAGTTTTTGTGAGGAAAGATTATGAATATGAAAAACAAAAAAGGGTTCTGAAAATAAGTACATGATAAATTTTTAAAAAGTTAATTGAAGTACACAAGTGAAAAGGATGTCCATGCTCTAGGTTGTTTCTCTGAAGAAAGACCACACCCAGACTCCTCCTGACAAGAGTTTTAAGTTGACAGTTGAAGAAAAAAACAATCACAAGCATTGATTTAAGCATATAGTTAAATAAAAAGATTAACAGGCTACAAAATCACTAAGACTTTCAGAGGAATCAGAACCCAATTGCCTCTAGACTTCGTGAGATAAATTCTAGGACTGCTGTAACGCAGGACCACAAACTAGGTGAGAAATTTATTCTCTCACTTCTCTGGCAGCTGAAGTCCAAAATCCAAGTGCCCAGCAGGACCAAGCTTTCACCAAAGACTCTACAGGAGAAAATAGACTCCAGCTCTTTCTCTTAGTTTCTGGAGTTGCCTGCAATCCTGGGTGCTCCTTGGCTTGTAGACACATCATTCCAACACGCCTCTGGAGTCACACGAGGTTCTCCTCTTATAAGGACACTAGTCATCATGGATTGGGGCCACCCTACTTCAGTGTGACCTCACTTTAACTTGATTACATCTACAAAGACCCTACTTCCAAATAAGGTCTCGTTCACAAATATACAGGATGAGAACTTCAGTGCATCTTTGGGAGGTGGTGTGGGGGAGAATGACACACAATTTAACCCACAACACTTCTCTCCAAAACCAAAAGCTGGGATCAAAAAGCAACATCTATGAAATGTGAGGGAGCAAACAGCATGACCAAACCACCTAAAACTTCACCAAGTTTTCTATTCAGTACAGTATCGACCAAAAAACAGTCTCAGATACTCCAAGGCTCAGAAAATACATGGCCCATTTATATTTTGAGAAAAAAAAAATTACTTCAGAATAAAGAATAACTACTCAACAGTGGGACATTATTTAAAAACAATAAAGCAATAAACTATAACCCAAGTTCAGGCTTCAAACACTTCACTTGCTATCCCTCTTCTGCTTCCACCCCTTTCTCATTCAGGAAATGTGATTTTTGAACCATATCCTTCACCCCCTAGCACAGAAAGAATCCCTTAGCTTATCTGGTGACTTCTTAAAACAATAGTGCTGGGTGCCAGAACTTGCTAACAATGGCTAAAATTTTGTACATGATTGTGACACTGAGCAGACAACCCACAACTCCCCCTCCAACACACACACATGCATAACACACAATGACCATCTTCATTGCCAGGGAACTAAAATTACAAAAGGAAAAAAAAACCAACTCGGGTTTACCATATGATTAAGATTTTAAAAAACATGTGGAATAAACATTAAGCCGGTAAATCCGGTCTTATATATATGCCTGATAATAGCAAGGCAACTAATACACACAACCAAAAGCTAGAAGGAAATTCAATAAATGTTAGTGGTTATTCTGAAGGGGGTGGAAGTATTGATGATGTTTCCTCTTACATTTTACGGTTGACAGATATTCTGACATTTTTATCAGAATGTTTTGTAAGATAAAATATGTTATTTTCCATTAAACATTTATTTGAAAAATAAATCTGTATCCATCTCTTTTTACTTCCTAAAGTTTCTCAGCAAGACCCCTGACTGGCTACCTCTGTCAAGTTCCTGCTCTCATGAATCCCTTTCACAAGGAAGAAGGGCTCACTCTTCCTTTCTCCAGGCACCACTAGCTCTTTCTAGCCCCCACTGGTTCTACTCAATCCCCCTGGACTCACACTTGCCCTTGTGCATCCACCCTAAACCACTCAAAGCCACCTTCTCCCCACCCCCCACCCCTGGGGTTCTCACTGATGGTGGGTGGTCTTTGCTGTTTATCACTCTGTGAAGTCCTGGACTGCCTTCCTCCTACAGCTACTGTGAAGCCGTACCATACTTACTTTAGAGAACTTAAAGGAAACACACTTCCCTGGATCTGTCTTATATACTATGACTTCTTTCTTTTTTTTTTAAGATTTATATATTTTACACAAGAACTGGAGTACAGGCCAGATGTGCGGGAGGGTAAGAGGATTCACCAGAGACAGAGCAGGGAACAGAACAGGCAGACTGACGAAATACACTGCTGAGGGGAGCAGTGGGCACGACAGGAGAGGTCTGCCATGCCAAGTGGGACCCTCGCCGGCTGGCCGGGATCAAATTGGAGATGCAGAGGCTGCGGACAGCTTCACAGCGTGGCACTCTATTGCCTGCGCTACCAGGGGAGGTCCTATGATTTCTTTCAGTTTCTAACCTCCAACCATTCTCTTTAAACCTTCTCAAAAACAGCCACCAGAAAATACCCTCTTAATTTAGAACAGACTTTTTAAGCAGAACTTTCTTGGGAGCATTGATGTGAAGAATGATGAGGGTAGGACCAAACCATGGCTTACTTCTCACATCTATGTGCACGGTGCCCTTGAACCATGCAATGTGGCGGCCCTGGGGACTAACTACCAAAAGGCAACTCCTGAAGCTATTCTTCTCTCAGTTACAGCCTAGCCCTGCTGCGGCTGCTGGAGCTTACTTACCCTTAAACTTCACAGTAAGTATGTACCCAAATGACAAGTCAGGATTTACATTGGGTTCTCTGCTTTAACTATGCATGTGTGCTCATGCAACGTATCGGGCCTAAATAAGCTAGTAGGGATTAACACCTTACTTTGTATGCCAGAACCTTTGCTAAGCATTTTTCATATGCATTATTTATTCATCTTATTCCATTTGAAGCAAATACTGCCATTGCCCCCTCATTACAGATGAGAAAACTAAGGTTTAGGGAGGCCAAGTAAGTTGCCTATGGTCCCCACTTAGTGCCAGATATGATTTGAACCCAGGCAATAGGATCCTAAAATCTCTTCACCATGGCATCCTACTGACCTGCCTTCCCACATCATGGATTCCCTAACCAAAGTGCATATTGAGCATGGAGGACTTTTCAGTGCTTAAGGAAAATTCTGTCATCCACAGAAAATTTAGCAAGTCATGTTTCTCCAAATGATAATCACCAGGAACATTCTGTCATATTGGACATGCTGACATTGTGGGGGTGGAAAAATAGTGGAGGGAAAAAGACTTCTAGAACAATACCATAACCAGTACACCACCCTCTCACTATCTACTCAAATCCAAACTCTGGCAGTCCCGTCAGCAAAGCTGTCTGCCAACAGGCCTCATTACCAGAGGGAGGGAGAATAAAGGGAGCAGTTACCATTTATCTTATTTCAGTTCCTTACAAGGAAAATGGGATCTATAAACATTTGGGGGAAAATGCTTCAAAGTTTCTAGGCAGCATTTAAAGTTTCTTCCCCACATTTAAAAAAAAGCAACACAACCAATTCAGTGCACACTCTAGAAAGCAGACTAAATCAATTGTGCACATGTGACTATTTAACAAGATCCTTTTCAGGCTTGTATTAGCGGAGGGTGGAGGTGGGAAAGAGAATGAGATGACTTTACATTTTCTGCATCTGTCACTTTATTTGCTCTATTCCCATTCCATCACCACCACCCCAAAAAGAAAATTGTTCAGTTTTCAAAACAGCAGCCTCAATGACATGGCTGGTAAAATATCTTAGCAACAATGTCAATATTGTCTCACCACAGCTAGCCATATTAACATTCCTATCTAATCATGATTTCTCAAATATAAAATGGAATGTGAGTTACTTCATTCATTCTCTTCGGATCACTCTGGGAAAGCAGTCCTCTAACAATTTCTATAAAGTTACATGCAAATTAAACATTAAAATTCTATTCACTAGCTATTACTTTTTATGTATCTAACTTCTAAGAATGAAAAAGAAGCAAATGATGATGATGAATCAGCATAAACACAAGAACCAAATAAAATATACTGACAAATTACTTTGATCAAATCCTGTCCCCTGTTATTTCTGTAATGGAATCTTTTTACTCATCTGCTTGTGTATTTGTATTTCAAACTCATCTTTATAGTGCTGCCAAGAAAAGGGTTTACT
Organism: Talpa occidentalis; assembly: GCF_014898055.3. Classification (NCBI taxonomy): domain Eukaryota; kingdom Metazoa; phylum Chordata; class Mammalia; order Eulipotyphla; family Talpidae; genus Talpa; species Talpa occidentalis. The sequence continues at coordinate 92,035,563 of NW_023603184.1, read as the reverse complement.
AGATAATGAAGGAGCTCCTCCTCCTGTGAGCTTTCAAAGTCACATACACTAACCTCTGCCATGGCTGAGACTGCTTAGGGCTGGGCCTACACAAAGAAACAAATAGTATTCCAGAAGTTCCCAAACCTGACCAGCCATTCAAAGACTATTAAATAGAATACAGCAGGCTGGGAGGTCTGGGGGGACTATGAGCATCTCAGGTGAAGTGGGCAGGTTTAGGAATCCTTGCACAAGCCAACTATATTTGAGTCCATTCTTGTTAACCAAGGTGAACACTGAATCACAAGGGTACAACACAGCGAATGCACACAATCGCATCACAGATCTCGAGAATGCCGGTGGCAAATCCTTGCATTCAGGCTTCACATTCCTTCCCCCTTCCCTCTCCTAGCTAACACTTGCCCACCCAGGTGGTTTACAGCAACCATACCTGCTGCAAGCAGCCAAGGCCAGACCTAGGCCACAATGCTCCTTCATCCGCACCAGAGGGAATGGTCCAGGTCCTGGCTGACACACAGAAAGGGCAACAAAGGAAACAAATATCCAGGGCACCACTTTTACTAAAGCCTAAAACAGTGGGTCAAGGGATAGAAAACCAAAAAGCCAGAATAAAGGAGAAATTACTATGAATTACCACAAAACGAACATTTATATAAAGTGCTTACTATAGCCCAGGCACTGTTTGAAGTACTTAACTCACTGAATCCTCAGGACAACCAACAACCTTAAAAGGAAAAAAAATGATTATGATTATCCTTCGCATTTTACTGATACAGAAATGCCAACAGTGAAGGCCAGCAACCTAACCCGGGCCCTGACTAAGCTCCACAACCCTGAACACAGGTGGTAGAAACTAAGACACGTTTGGTTCAAATTCTGGCTCTGTAGCTCAGTAACTGTGCTTTCCTCAGTGGGTTCTTTAACTAATAATCATGGGAGGTATTAATTATGCGAGCTAACTGTAAATGTTTAGTATGCTCTCTTACACACAGTAGATACTCAAAGAATAACTTTTATTAGTACTGCCATATTTCCTCCCAGGGATTCACTTCCTGGTGAAAAGTGGTTCATTTCCTGGTCTCTTTATTTAATATCGTAAGAAATATCTTAAGCTTTGAAGATTTGAGTATCAAAAACGTCTGTTACAACTTTGAATGAATACATTTTACTTTATTTAATGGGCATTTCTCCAGCCCAAGGACACCATGTGGTAAAGGACAAAACACGTCCTCCACTTCTTCAACATTACCATGCCTGATAGTTAGAGGGGAAAAAAAGCAAATTTCTTTTTCCCGCACCCCCATAAACACTGTATAACATAAACTATTACCTTCAATTTATAGACACGAAAACTGAAGCTGAGAAAAGTGATATAACTTGTTCAAAGAGAATAGCAGGTACATTCAAACTGGGACTCTAACCTAAAGTTTCTTGAAGTCAAACCAGCAGAGTCTCATGCTGCTTCCATAAATCAGAAGGGATTTAAGGTGCTATTTAATGAGTCCCATAACCATGGTAACAATTAATTGATGGGAAGGGGAAAATTCCAGTTCTCTAATCTTTAGTATCTTAGAGCAAGGGTGCAGCTCTAAGAGGTTCAATCAGATTAACAGCATCAAAACTCACACACACAAAGCAGGGAAAGAAAGAGCTGACCTCCCTGAAATTTGTAAACTCTCAGTCAGTTTTCAACATGAAACTTACAGATTCAAAACAAGGTCCTTTACCTAATCCTATCAAAAGTAAAGGATGACTCAGATGAATCTTTCTAGAAATCTAACAATTTTATTTGCTTGAAACTCTAACTACTAAACAATGGTTAAATACCAAAATATTAAAACAGCTACTGAACCCAACTGAAAGAGAAGTAAATGAACAGGCAAGACAGAAAAAGAAACCTAATTTTTTATTTTTGACAAATATCTATGTAACATATTCTGTGTCAAGCATAAATTTAAGCATTTATAACACATTTAAACCTCATATAACCATTTAAACCTCATAAATGATCCATCATGCACAGAAAAGTGATATGCTCAGTTCACATAGCTGGTAAGCTGTGCAGTCCAAAGACAGAACAGGTAGTATGGTTTCGAATGGCCAATAAACATAAAAATGTGTCTTAACTCATTATGGGCCTCCATGGTGGCACAGGGGGTTAAACACAGCTGTGAGACTGTCCACAGACTCTGCAGCTTGAGTTCAATCCCTGGCTGGCCAGGGAGCAACCCACATGGCGCAGCAGACCTCTCCTGGCTCGCCCGCTGCTCTCCTCAGCAGTGTACTTCTATCTGCCTGTTCTGTTCCCCACTCTGTCTCCGGTGAATCCTCTCACCTCCCACACCTCTGGCCTGTACCCCAGTACTTGAATGAATAAATGAATCTTTGGGGAAAAAATGTGTCTTAACTCACTCTAAAGAACTACATAATCAGAACATGATAGCATTTTTGCCCATCATATTGGTAAACATGACATAGCTTCATTATAACTTATGTTGGTGAGCATGTGAATAAACAAGCATTCTCTAATACTGAAGGTGGAACTATAAGCTTTTTGGAGGAGCAATTTGATAAAACCTAGGAAACTTATAAATGATCAAACTTATTAGTCAATGTGTTTTCTTACAACCATTCTTATGAAAGAGGGAGATAAATAAATTGTAAAATACTCATCTAACATGAAACTTAGCAACTTTTTAAAAGCCTATACATTAATATGTGCTGATAGGGGAAAAAAAGCCTAAAAATGTACTCAATGATCCTCAGAAAAAATTTTTTTTAAGATTTTTATTTATTTTTGTGGAGAAGAACTGGGGTGTAGGCCAGAGCTGCAGGGGGTTTGAGAGGATTCACCAGAGACAGAGTGGGAGCAAAAAAAGGCAGATTGACTGAAATACACTGCTGAGGGTAGCAGCAGGTCAACCAGGAGAGGTCTGCTGCACCATGTGGGTAGCTCCCTGGCTGCTATCCACCTCAGGCTCCACTCTCTTCTCCCTAGCTCAAGATCTCATATAAAGCCCAGTTGTCTATCAAGCAGTTCCATGTTCTTGTGGGGTTTCTGTATGTATGAAATTTAAGTCTTTCTAGTTTATCAATCTCATATCATTTTTATTATTAGACTAGTCAAAGAATTTAAAAAGACAGAAGGAAAATTCTTTCTCCCATACAAGACCATGTAAGAATCTCTGAAATAACCCAAGGGATAAGGGGAAACTTCTAGAAAATTAAAAACATCAAAATATATATCCCTAAAGGAAAAAAATTATAAATCTATCTTCTGTTTCAGGGATATATCATCCTTTGCATTTACAAAGTCATCACTAGAGATAAAATTAAGGGAGTTAGCCAGAGACATAGAAACGGAGCTACTCAGAAGTCAAAAACTACACTTTGATCCCATCATTGCTTTAACCAAGCAGCTGTTCAGTGTCTCCTTTCCAAATGTTCCTCAAAAAAATGAGGACATTGAATTCAACATTTAAGATCTTTCCAGATCTAAACTCTTTTATCTCATTACTTTAAAATTAGTTTGGGGGGGGGGGGGAATCCCTAAACATAATAATCTGATAATATGCAGCATGGATACAAACTTTTAATATTTAAGAATACAGCAATTTATAAAGAAAATGCTTAACTCTCTGGAACTAACCCTGCCTGCTGCTAAAAGCTCAGCAGCAGTCAGGCTTGCAGTACATCCAGGTAGCAGGAAGCATTCAGACTTAGGGCTGTGCAGAGGGACAGAATGCTCTCAAGTACTGTGGAAACAGCAATGATTCATTTGACTAGGTTTATGCTTTCATTTTTGTTGCTCGATAAATTTCTTGATTACAAGCCAATCAGACTAGCAGATCTCTAACAGTGGCACAAACAATTTTTTTAAGATTTATTTATTTATTTTATACAAGAACTGGGGTACAGGTCAGAAGGGTGGGAGGGTGAGAGAATTCACCAGAGCGGGGAACAGAACAGGCAGAAGGACCAAAGTACACTGTGGAGGGGAGCAGCGGGCGAGGCAGGAGAGGCCTACTGAGCCATGTGGGGTTCGCCCTGGCTGGCGGGGAATCGAACCAGCGCTGTAGAGGCTGCGGACAGCTTCGCAGCGCGGTGCTCAACCTCTGTGCCACCGGGGACGCCCCAAACAAGACATCTTAACAATGTAGAGAGACACTTATACCCACAAAACATAGGCAGTTTCCCTATTAGCAACTTCAATGATCACCTTCTTAGGAATGACTTAAGAAAACCCGCACTACTACACAGCAGGGGCCACTCAAAGAAAAAAGAACCAGCCTGAGGAGCCTCTCACATACCCAGCAGAAAAATACATGAAATGCAAATAAAAATTAATCATTGACAAGGAAATATAAGTGGGCACTAAAGATATGAAGAGGTCTACCAATGGCAAAGAAATGCTGATGTGAAAAAATGTTTTAGCCCAGAAAATTAGAAGATGATTAAAATTCACAAATACCCACTACCAGTGAGAGCCATGCAAGCATGCAGCTCATATGCTGCTTACACAGGTGGTGACCAATATAATCCTTCTGAAAAACAATGTGGCAAAAAGGACCATAAACTTCTATACAAGTTCATTTCCTTTCACTATTCATTCCAGGCCTGGAAACATTCTACTGAAATAATCAGATTTGTAAAAAAAAAAAAAAAAAAAAAAAAAAAAAACCTGTTTTACAGGTTTAATGACTAAGAAATGAACATGGAGACAAATACACAAAGACGGGCCTCCCTGGTGCTGCAAGGGGTTAAGACGCAGCACTATGAGGCAAGCTGCAGCCACTGTGGCACGAGTTCAATCCCTGGCCAAGGAGGTGACCCACATGGCGAAGCAGACCTCTCCTGTCTCCCCCGCTGCTCCCCTCAGCAGTGTTTCAGTAGATCTGCCTGTTCTGCTCCCCACTCTGTCTCTGGTGAATCCTCTCACCCATCGCATCTCTGGACTGCACCCCAGCTCTTGTATGCATAAATAAATATTTTTTAAAAATACACAAAGGCAAAATCATGATGTATTAATACAATAAACTATTTGGCATTTTTCAAAGACTCAGACATTGTGTTTAAAGAGATAAAGCAAAAGATACAGAATATCCTCGGTTTCTCTACTTTATTCTTTTTTTTTTTTAAAGATTTATTTATTTTATACAAGCACTGGATACAGTCAGAAGCGCGGGAGGGTGAAAGAATTCACCAGAGCCAGAGTGGGGAGCAGAGCAGGCAGAAGGACCGAAGTACACTGCTGAGGGGAGCAGCGGGCAGCAGGAGAAGTCTGCGCGCCATGCGGGACCCTCCTCCTGTGGCCGGGGAGCAGCCAGGGATCGAACCGGCGCTGCAGAGGCTGACGGGCAGCTACAGGCAGCTTCGCAACCCAGCGCTCAATCGCCACGCCACCGGGGAGGCCCTCTCTACTTTATTCTTAACAGTATTTTCTACAAGATGCACACACAGTATTAGGCATTGATTTAAAGACCCATATTCATTCTTTCTTGAACTCTTCTACAACCAAAACGTATGTATAGTTGATGGCATCTTAAAATTACATCAGCCAGGCACTGGTTATAATATGGCAGCCACACTAAACGTTGGTTATTGCATCTGCTAGAGTGACTACACAATTGTAACCTCTTCCAGATGTCAACTAACTACTTAAGGTCTATTTTGGAAGAAATAAAAGTCTTGGATTTTATCTGAAAGCCTTTCATTAAAACCTTTTGAAAACTGTGGAAAAATGGCATCAAAAATGCATAATGCAGCTTGAAAGAGTATCTTAAGGAAAATGAAGTACTCAAGAAATGCTACATCAACAACACTCTTAATGGTGAAAATGACAATGAGGAGGCTGGGCGAGAATGGTTATTGACAATAGCTGAAAAAGATGAACCTAGAAGAATCAGGCTTTGAATGAATTTTTTTAAATACCTGAACCATTTCATTCACATTTTCCTTCAATTTTATAAAAAAAAAAATTCAGATGAGCAAAAATAACTAACTAAAGGAAATCTTAAGTATAACAAACATCCCAAGTGATAAAAGTATTATGTCAATTTAATTGACAGCAGTTGTTTCTTCCTTAATATTACATAAAATGGTGTTTTATCATCAATAAAATATGGTATTAGATTCAAACTCAGAATAAAGACAAGTGCTGTGGACTGAATTATGTCTCCCCTCCCCCTTTCATATGTTCAAACCCTATCCCCCACTGAGGTATTATCTGGAGAAGGAGCCTCTAGGAAGCACACTAAGTTTAAATGAAGTCTTGGCCAGGGAGGGGTGCTCATGAGATTAATGACTTTCTAAGGAGAGATCCCAGTGCACTAGCATGCCCGTTCTCCTCTTCCTCTCTTTCTCATTCTGCCCGCATGTGAAGACACATGGAGAAGACAGCTGTCTTCAGGCCAGAAAGAACCCTTACCAAAACTAGATCATCATGGCACCCTGATCTCAGATTTCTCGCTTCCAGAAATGCATTGAAAATCATTTCTGTGTTAACCACTTGTCTATATTTTGTCATATTGGCCTGAAACCTCAACAACAAAATGTACCATCAAAAATCAAAATAAACCATAAAATACAAAGAAGAAAACATAGGCAAAACACTATGACAAACTTCAGAAACAACTTTGAGGACGCCTCTCTGGCAGCAAGAAAAGCAAAGGAGAATATAAACTGGGACTACATTAACCTAAAAAGCTCCTATTCAGCAAGAGTCTGTAACCAAAATGAAGAAGGAAAAAAAATTTGCATACCATACATCTGACAAGGAACTGATATCAAAGGTCTATAAAGAGCTCATACAATTCAACAAAAGCAAATCAAACAACCCAATCAAAAACTGAGCAGAAGAGCTAAACAGGCACTTCTCCAAAGAAGATATGCAGATGGTCAACAGGGATATGAAAAAAAATTTATCATCAAGGAAATGCAAGTCAAATGCAATACCACCTCAATGCAATACCACCTCACACCTTTGGGGATGGCCCATATTTAAAAAAACAAACAAAAAAACAGAAACAAGTGCTGGAGAGGATATAGACAAAAACACATGAAAATACTAATTCAAAAGGAAACCTGCACCTTTATATTTATTGCAGCACTATTTATAATAGCCAAGATACAAACAACTTAAACGCCCCAAAACAGATGAATGGATCAAGACATGATATATCAACACAACGGAATATTATTCAGGGATCACAAAAGTTACTCATGCCATTTGCAGCAACATGGATGGAAACAGAAGGGATTTTGCTAAGCAAAATAAGTCAGGAGGAGGAAGATAAATACCGGATGGTTTCACTTATATGTGAAATATGGAGCAACCAAACAAAGGATGAGACAAAGACAAAACCCTAGAAGCTGACCACAGATCTCAGGCATCCAGGAGGGGAGAGAAAAGAGGAGGTGGAAATTAGATGTGGAGGAGCACAATGGACTTTGTGCTTTGGTGTTTGGTTGGTGGGAGAACAACTGTTACAGAGTGTAATCTCCATAAAATGGGAAGGTTCCATGTTCCCTGACCCACCTAATGAAAGGTAACATTGAGTGGGGAGGAGAAGCTAAAGAGAACTTAAAAATAGTCCTGGAGAGAAGACTTGGACAAGGCATACCTGAGGGGAGAAATCCTATACTGTCAAAAAATTAACAAGGATAATAGAAGAAAAAGGGTACTTCCTTAAAAAAGCAAAATAAAAAAAAAATTTTTTAACATTTGGTACTTGAAAAGAAGTTGCCTATGTACCTCTAATGCTATCTAGAAAATTCACTTGGGGAAGGGAGGGCAGTGGGAAACAATCCATCATTAACATAAATTTTTCAACTTTGAGAAATGGAAAATACAATCATCAGGAAGTCTGCCATATACAGGCAGGTGGCTCTCTCAACATCCTTAATTCAAAGTTTGCATCCAGTCTCTTGGCCTCTGCCACCAGTCAGTACCATAAACTAGAAAAACATTCAGCCAAGTGCCCAAACCACTTTTGTGGAATGTCTCATATCACAGGCAGCATCATTTCCAAGCACTCTGTGTTCAGAGTCAGTCTCAGGTCAAAAGGAATGCCATCTCATGCCAAATCTAGCCATCTAATTGCTCCCAAAATCCTTATAAAGTGGGCAACTCTGACACAAATAAGCTGTAAAAGAGTGAAGCATTGAAAACCAGTTTTTCAGATATTGTTTTTTTTCTTCATCCCTAAGCCAAACAGTAGTGTGGTCCCTAGAACATAGGCCAAAATCTCTGAACCTATATGGGTGTTAATATATATGGGTGCCACCAAAAAGGGGAGGATACTGGATAAAGTGTGGAGAGAATCAGATCCTATTTTCTAACTCCATGATTTCCAATATGAATAAGGGTATCTCAGTTTAAAGCTCCTCACCAGAACTAAGTCTATCTAACTGAATACTTCTGGTGTTCATACTGTAGGACAACTGCAAGGCTAAAGTCTCAGGCTTAAAGTCATGTTCCACCAAAACAAAAGGCAATCTAGGTCAAAATCTTTGGTAGCCTACCTGCCCCCTCCGTCAGGAACTGTATTTGCCAGGACAGTATCTGAAATCAAGTTTTTATTCATCTGTGGAATAGCAATTAAACTTTAGAATTCCTCTTCTAAGAAATGCAAATAGGTCACTTAAAATTAAAATATGAAGTTTTATGGGAATTAAGCCACACATGACAAAATTCTTTGAGAAGTGGTCTATGCCAAAAAAAGTAGCTTATACAAAATAAGATTTAAGTAGGAAAGTAGATTTAATGAAAAAAAAAAAAAAATACGGTGATGTGAAATTAGATTTGACCAAAAAAATGGATTCTAAATTGTTAATTTATATTTACCTAGTATGTTTCCTATTGCATTTACACATATACAAACTGAAGAGGCCCAATAAAGAAAGATTAAGATTTTGGCCAAATCCTTTATGATGACTCAGTGTGTTTTGACATTCTGGAGGTCCTACATAAAAAGTAGAAGATTCAAGATGAGTCTTAATTTTGCATTCCTTTCAGTGCAGTTTTAATTATGCCCTTTCACAGGCAAACAAGTGGGACCAGCTGAGTCCCTTCTGTAGGTGCCTGACCCACAAAAAATGCTAAGCATTTGTTCCTTTTGATAACCCTTTCACCCTTTGTATTTCCATAAAACATGGAACCTACAAAAAACATGGGGGATGAGGGCCTCCCTGGTGGCGCAAGTGGTTAAGCACTGCTCTATGAAGCAATCCACAGCCTCTGCAGCACGAGTTCGATGCCCGGCCGGCCAGGGAGCAGCCCACATGACGAAGCAGACCTCTCCTGCCTCGCCCGCTGCTCCCCTCAGCAGTGTATTTCATTCAGTCTGCCTGTTGTTCCCACTGTCTCTGGTGAATCCTCTCACACGCACACCCCCGCACCTCTGGCCTGTACCCAGTTATTGTACACATAAATAAATAAATCTTTAAAAAAAAAAAGATGGGAGATGAAGTCTTCCATATATAGAGAACTTCATTAAGGATGTGGAGATGAAATCTCTCAAAAACTTTAGAAACTATACTTAGAAATCCATTCTTAAAGTTGCTTGCTGCTAACTCCTTAAATCTTGTAAGCAAGGAATAAGCCTTTCATTTAAGTTCACAATGAAAAGAATAGAGTACTTGAAATAGGCTAAAAGGAAAAATTAATATTTTTCAGAGTAGAAAACACCATTTGACAAATGACACAGAGTTTTTCCAGTATCCTAAGTCAATGGCAGGATCAGTATTTGTCTGAGATCATTCCTGCTTTCTCTTCAACAGGGAAAAGAACAAATTCTGAAGGGTTTTGCTTGTTCTTTAAGGTACCACAACCACACAGCTTTCTCAAGAAAGCAAAGCTCTGTTGATTATGGAGCAGATGCTAGATAACAAGCTAGACACTTTTGCAAAAAAGTTGTTTTACTCTGATAACACCCCTGTAACGTGACACAGCAAGGTTAATTTGTCCAAGTACAAGTAAACAGGGAAGGTGATCAAGCTGGGTTTTGAACCTATGTCTTCTAATTCCAAGGTGTGTACTTTTTCTAAACTTTGCAACATGTCTGGGGAACAAAGAGAAAAATGACGAAGGTACTGAACAAACCAGAAGAAACAATATTCCTGCTCCTACTAAAAATCAGATTTATTCCACTGTGTTTAAATCACACCCTGATATTTTGCAGAATATGTTTAAATGCCTGATAAAAAGAAACACAATACCTTTACATTGAATTATTTCTGCTTGTTTTGTTGCTTGGGAAACATTTTTGGAGTCAGTTAACAACAAGATACCAAATATCCATAGCTCAGCAAGACAGTCACTGCACTAAATTCCTAAATAATAGTCTACAACCACAGAAAATGGGCAATGCAGCACAGAATAATCAAAAGCAGCTTCATATTTTCTGGATAAAACAAAGCAGTGTTTGTAGTGAGGCATTTTTAGAAGGTACCACTGAAAAGCAGACTGCAGTCTGGAATGGCTTAAAATACCACATTTAACAATCACCTCAATGACTTTTAAACTTTAGCAGCAAACAGCTTCCTTTTACTACAAATTCAAAGTGAAGGATTAGATGCAAAGTTAATAGATTGATTCAGTACACACTCAAGCCTAGAGACTACCCCATGCCTTAATTAATACCATTGCAAGTGTATTTAGCCAACTGGTGGGTTTTAACAATGAAATAAGGTGAAGGTCAAATGTTTGTTGTTTTTTGGGATTTTTTTAATAAATTGCTTTAAACCAAGCCCCCTTGCTGGAAAAAAAAAAAAAAAAGAACAAAAATAAATAGAAAAGAACACAGTAATGAACATTTTTGCATAATAAGCTACTTTTTCTTAATCACTCCTTACTTTAATTGTGGCAATACCACAGTTAAAAAAGTTCACCAATCTTTGTTCTTCTGCCTCAACTTAGAACTACTTTCACACCAATATGGAACAACTAGAAGAGCTGGTTACAGCAAGGAAAAAACTATAGTTTCCAGATTGGCAGAAGGCAGGAAAAAGGTCTCACAGAAAAGGGGCAGAAGTAGCACCTATGTTTCCAGTCTCTGCAGGGTTAAAAGAAAAACGAAAGCACAATCAACTGAGCTTTCATTATATCACAAATGTTAGCTAAAACTACATTTCACTCCTTGGAAACCACTAGAAAGAAAAAGAGGGGGATGGTCCAAAATATGAGCTAGCAGAGCCATTTACTTGCTATGAGGAACAGCAGCTATTATGACAAGCTATACTGGATATCTGTGCTTGGCTACATTTTTGAAGGAGGAAAAAACCTGCCCAATGTCTACAAGTGAAGAACTCTGCGCAGCGTGCATACTGGTAGGAGGTAAAATCCACCTTGGCCTCAAGATGCTTAAAGTTCAAATACATACTTGTCCAGCCTCTCTTACAGCTAGAATTCAGTCATGGGAACCAGGTTGAGCCATTTAGATGCGTCTGCTTCACTCTCATTTTCCTCCTGGGCTATGTTTAGGTATGTTTCTCTTCAATGTGAATTTTTTAAATCAACTGGTTATGTTGTCTTTAAAAAAAAAAAAAAAAAGAGAGAGAGAGAGAAAGAAATGGCAGGACTTTTAGGACAGTGAAAAATACTGATACTCACAATTGATACAATTAAAATATGGATTGAGAATAGTGTGTACATGTTATTATTCATTTGTCCAAACACAATGTACAGGAGTGAAGCCTGATGTAAACTATGGTCTTTGAGTGATTATGTGTCAATGAAGGTTCATCAATTGTAACAAATGAACCACTGTGGTGCAGGACTATGGATAAGGAGAGCAACTATGAGCAAGGAGAGGCAGGGGGATACAGAAAATCTCTGTATCTGCCTCTGGGTTTTGCCATGAACCTAAAGTTGCTCTTAAAAATAATGAAGTCTTGGGCCTCCCCTGGTGGCACAGCAGTTGAGTGCTGGGTTGCGAGGCTCCCCGCAGCCTCTGCAGCGCCAGTTCAATACCCGGCCACTGGCGAGGGTCCCACCCGGAAGAAAAAAAAAATGAAGTCTTAATTGCAATAAAGTAAAAATCAACAAGCAACTATAGACCAGAGACACACTACAGTGGGAGGTGGGGGAGGAGAAGAGGGGTTAGGGTCAGAAAAACTGGGTGGGAATTGTACAGGGAATATAACCAAAATGAAAACGTATATATTATGCAAAAATGAAAAATGATGTAAGAATTATATAAAAAATTCATTTTAAAAATAATAATAAAAATTAAATTAAAAAAAGAATGAAGTCTTTAAAAGAAAATAGTTGGGATTTCATTAGGGATTAGGTAGAATGTATAGGTAAAATAATTTTGTTTAAGAGCTGGTTAATTTAAAGTAATGAACTTGCCCATTCAGGAATATGTTATTTCTTTTTATTGATTCAGGTTTTCCTGTCCTTTCCTTATTCAGTGATGTTTTATTTTCTTTGGTATAAGATATGTACAGTTCTAAGGTTGACAAAATTTTTGTTTTTATGATAAAATAGAATTGTCTTATTCATTTACTCAACAACACAGCTGTAAAGACTAGATTGTATTCTATGTTGCTCATACAGTCACTCTAAACTCTCATTAGTTCCAGAGTTGATATCAGACGATTCTCAAGAGTGCAAAAATTATTTTATCTCTAAATAATCTTTAATGATAGCAACCTGAAAATTTTCTGACAATAAAGATTTAAAGAGACATGTGACAGAAGGTTGTAGATGTCTCTGGGGAACTTCAAAATAAATATTAACAACTCATTAAGTTGTTTCAGATAAAAATTCTAATATAACATCAGCGAGAGAAAAAAATAGATCTCCATGTCTGGTCTCCCCACATTATGGTTTAGTATTGATTTCTGCTCCCGTAAGCCTAACTCAAGGTCAATAAAAATAAAGTGCGCATTTGCAATGATAGAATGGTGGGACAAGGTAAATGTACTTTTCAAAAAACATTTTAAAATTTTTAATTGCATTCTGACATGATTCCATAGCCTTCACTAAACACTTTTTGCTCTGTTATAACCATTTCTGACTCATATTTATATGGACAGTTAATCTACCACAAACTAGCCAAAAGTATACAACAGAAAAAGGGAGGTCTCCTCAACAAATGGTGCTGGGAAACTGGACAGTCACATGCAGAAAAATGAAATAAGAGCACTCTCTTACCCTATACTATACACAAAAGTTAACTCAAAATGAATTTAAAGATTTGGATGTGAGACCAGAAGCCATAAAATATATAGAAGAAAGCACAGGCAACACACTACACAGCACTGTCTTCAGTGTTGTCTTGGGGACTTAATGCCAACAGCAAGGAAAATAAAAGCAAAAATAAACAACTGAGACTGATTCAAACTAAAAAGCTTCTGCACAGAAAAGTCATTAAAATGAAAAATTATCCTACTGAATGGAAGAAAATATTTGTACATCATACATCCAACAAGGGGTTAATATCCAAATTCTACAAAGAACTAACACAACTCAATAAAAAGAACACAATCCGAAAATGGGCAGAAATGCTAAGCACACACTTCTCCAAAGAAGTCACACAGATGGTCAAAAGGTACATGAAAATATGTTCAATGTCACTTTTTAGGGAGATGCAAATAAAAACCACAATGAGATACCACCTCACTCCCATGATGGCCCATATCAGAAAATCAAAAAACTACATATGTTGGCAAATGTGTAGAGAAAAAGCAACCCTCATACACTGTTGGTGGGAATGTGGACTGTTCGACCCCTAAAGAAAACAATATGGAGGATCCTCAAAATATTAAAAAATAGACATACCATGTGATTCAGTCATCCCATCCTTTGGTATTTATCAAAAAAAAAAAAATGCAAAAAAAAACCCCACTAATTCAAAGAGATATATACACTCTGTCATTCATTGCAGCACTGTTTACAATAGCCAAGTTAAGGAAACAACCTAAATACCCAATGGCAGCTGAGTGGGTTAAGAAGATGCACATGCACATGATAGCATACCACACAGTTATTATAAAAAAAAAAAAAAAGGTTAAATCTTACCATTTGAGACAAGAGAGATGGAACTGGTGGGGATTATGCTGAGTGAAATAAGTCAGAAGACCAACACCAATGATTTCACTCATATGTGGAGTATAGAAAAATTAAACAAAGGGACTGACAGAACTAAATCAAAACAAACCCTAGAAATATGTCTGCAGGGTTGACGCTACAATAGAGGGAAAATTGGGAGAGGGCTCAATGGCCTACTGTAAAGGGATAAGAGAGCTTCAGTGGTGGATGTGATGAAGAGACAGCCATCTGAGGAGGTGTGAACCTATTCCTCTAAATCATATACAGTGTTGAAATTCCACCTCTATCAAAAAAATAATGAGAGGGGCCTCCCTGGTGGCACAAGGGGTTAAGACGCAACCTATGATGCTGTCCGCAGCCCTCTGCAGCACGAGTTCAATCCCCAACCTACCAGGGAGCTACCCACATGGCGCAGCAGACCTCTCCTGACTCGCCCGCTGCTCCCCTCAGCGTATTATTTCAGTCTGCCTGTTCTGTTCCCCGCTCTCTCTAGTGAATCCTCTCACCGCCCCCCCCTCCACCTCTGGCCTGTACCCCAGTTCTTGTAGGTATAAATAAATCTTTCAAAAGAAATAATGAGAAACATCTATTCTGGGGGGAAAAAAAGAATTTTGCTATTTTTAGAGTTCATTCAGTGACTTTCCATAGTTTTTATAGTATCTCATGGTATATAATTCATATTATCTTATATGCATACTACTTGTATTTCAATACTAGCTAATACTTTACCCATAGTTTAAAATAGACACGTGACATTTTCTTTCAAGGATAGGAGCCGAGGGTATGACAATTTTTCAATACTTCAGAAATATTTTCCTTTTTTGAGGAATTTAATTCAGTGATATTTCCTTCTCCAAACAGTCAACATTAAAGTGTAATTCGACTATCTATAAAAACAATCTATAAAGGACATGAAAAGCTGAACTCAGTATTTCAGATAAATATTTCCTAAATGTCTATGATTGTGAGTTCAAATACACAACAATGAGTTTTCCTTTGTCTAAGCAACAAAGATTGGTTTAATTGGAAACAGTAGGGGAAAATATTTCCATATTGCAGGAAATATTATTACCCAAGTTTCAGAGCAGTCTCAGTAGATTAGCTAGCCTTAATTTACAGAGAAACAGTTATGCTTTACTTACATAATGAGAGTTGGCACAGAGCTCAACATATGAATGGTTAAATTCAAAGTATTTTCCCCCAATCATTTTTGTGACATAACTTCATCAACATTTAAAATTCCATCTGCTTTGTTCCCCAAGTAATACAACCAGGTTCTAGTTAAGAGGAAAAAGGCACATACTATACAGATGTTTTATGAGAAATGTTCCCAATGCTTTTTCAAGTTGGTCTGCATTAGTAAAAAGTAATAGTGTGGGAATTATTATAAAATGATTCAGAAAAAGCAGTAGTTGCTCCTAAAGAGAGGGAAATAAACTCAAAATTCACATGCTCAAAAACTGGAAAATCTTCAGAAGCAAACTATGTCCACTGTCTAGCTTGTCTGAAAGGCAGGGTGCTGAAAGTCATTAATATACTATTATTTCATGAGTCTGGCACTGGTCAAAAAGAGTGGTCTATTGTAAGTGATTAAGTAGGAGGTTTTGACTTGAATGTCATGTGGTCCTGAGAAAAATAACCCACTGGTTGGCAGCTCCAGTCCAACAGACAGGTTAGGATCTAACTTTAGGCTAGAAATTACAAAGGCATCCAAAGAAGCACATAAAGTTCTTAAGATGAGTGCCAGATGAGCCAAAACTGGAAAAAAAAAATTGCTTTAAACAGCATTCAGAGAAATAAAGAAAAGGATGTTTTGGCCTTCACCCAAGCAGAGGGTAAAAATGTCCACCCTGAATAGAAGTTATGTCAACTGAAAATTCTCCATAGTAACGTAGCTAATTAATTATTCAAAGCTAGGGGTTGATTTTCTAAGGTTAAGAGTGAACCATGGTCTCCTGTTTCTATCATTAAAAACTGTTTTTTTTTTTCTTTGTATCTTCTTACCCAGGCATTACAGAGAAGCTTCTAATGGAATCTGAAGAGCTTTAGAATAAAGTCTCTAACTTTTAAGGTAAGTTTCTCATTTTGCAAAAATGTTTAAAGGCCAATTAATAAAATTTTGTCCAGTTTCCATATAAACAAGAAGTTTATAAGCTACTTTTTCTCTTATATGTACAAAAACTACAGATTTTAGCCAAATTAACAAAACTTAGAAAATATCACAAGGTATTACAAGATCCTTTGGATTAGAGTTAACTATGAAATTCAGTGTTATTTGGTAATAAGCATTCTTATTTATATTTTAATAACAATTAAAACTGAAATATTTTGATATATAATAACTTAGAAAATTAGCCATTTTTGGATTAACATTACATTACAGAAAGAAATGGCATAGGTTAGGGAAATCTATCCACAACTAACAGATATTTATTGTGTAATATAGGTAATATTATGTAGCTCTAAAGAGAGAAATAGGGTGTAATGCTTGACTGGTCACCGAAATATTCTTAGAGGAGTTTATCACATGGAATGCAGTGCAGAGTCTCAGTGAGCACACAGGCACCAGAACTCTACAAGCAGGAAAGAAATCCAAGCCAAATTAAGCAGCTCTCATCAAAATGAAAACTAGCAGTCTGGCATTGAGTGGGGCCACACCTGTTAGGAGGAAAATTTGATACTCAAAAGATGAGGACCAGTCAGCCAGCAGTTGGTCAAACATATAAAATGCAATCATGTGTGGGAAAAGGGTAAGAGCTTTCTAGAAACCAAATTCCTGGACACACCTGCTATCCCTCAATATCAGTAACTTCACTGTCTTATTGTGAATGACTTGTTAAAATTATGAATGTTAAAAGATTTCTGGGGAAAGATTGGGGTCACAACCCAACTCAGTTTTCAAAGTCACTTCTCATAGGAAAACTCAGAAATGTATTTCATTTCTTATAGCCTCTAGCATGCTATTTGTTTTAAGCCAGATCATTTCTCTGACCCATTCCAAAGCAGTGAAATCCACCCAGCCTGGAGTGAGTTTTGCTGCTTTATGCCCCCCACACCAGTGCAGCTCATTCTTTTCTTTTTTTTTTTTAGATTTATTTATTTATTTATGCAAGCACTGGGTACAGGCAGAAGCGCGGGAGGGTGAGAGAATTCACCGGAGTCAGAGCGGGGAGCAGAGCAGGCAGAAGGACCAAAGTACACTGCTGAGGGGAGCAGCGGGCTGCAGGAGAGGTCTGCGCGCCATGTGGGACCCTCCTCCTGGTGGCCGGGGAGCAGCCGGGGATCGAACCGGTGCTGCAGAGGCTGCAGGCAGCTTCGCAACCCAGCGCTCAACCGCTGCACCACCAGGGAGGTCCTGCAGCTCATTCTTGTACACATACCTGCTTCCTTCTTGCTCCCCTTTCCTCCCTCTCGGCTCTTCTTCAGCACAGCCTTCAACATTTTCAATGCTCTTTTGCTTCTAAAGAAAAAGAGAGGAGAGGGAAGAATTATTAAGAGTTGTAAGTCAAATATAACTTGCATATTAATACAAGAGGTTACTTGTGTTCAAACAGATCGCTTAGGATAATATAAAGCTATCTTGAGTGTTACTTTAATTTTCTACAGACAAGCTAAAATGGGAAACTAAATGCTAAAAAAAAAAAAAAAAAAAGGAATGCTTTATAACTTAATAAACTGATCAGAATTTCACTGTCTTGTTATAAAAGTTTGAAAAACCCTAACTGCATTCTCAGCACTCCACATCTAATTAAGGTTGTAAGCTAAATCCGGGCACGTTGCTGTAAGATGTCTGGCATAGAAATGTGGGTCTCCAAACTCAAATTCATCAAAAGAAAGCATTAAAATAGAGAATCCAAAAGATAATGGTTAAGAAGGAAGTGACATGGTTACAGGCATGTTTCACAGCTGCTACTGATTATTATACAAAAAGGAAAACATTCCGGAAGGTTATCAGAATGAAACATTCCTTATAAACATTTGTAAAATGAATATAGGAGGACTACATTTCAACACTAATGTCTGGGGATCCAATCAAACAACACACACTACAATGAACTTTTAGTACCTATAACTGTGGGGGGTGGAGGGTGAGAAGGTAAGTAGAACAGGCCTGTGGCATTACAGCTCAATCCTTTAAATAATGAGCTGTATTTCTAAGCAGGATTGTTCTGAGCATGTAAAAACACCACAATGGGTCCAGGCCTAAGATGAAACATGAAACCATCCCTACAGCAAAAGACAGAACAAAAGGACCATTATTTCATCATTTAGCCAGTCTCCTTTAGTTCTCTATTCCCTCCACTAACTCAGATGAGATGGCTGGACAATTACAAAGAGTGACGAACCTGAGAGGGTAGAGTTACCCATCTCACGCACGCTTGCTAACGCACTGAGAGGATGGTAAAAGGCAAGCAGGTTGCTCCTGAAGGAGAAAGAGAGCGAAAAGGGGAGGGAGAGAGAAATAGCAACACTATTAAGAATGCAGCACTTGCAGCTTGAATGCTTAAAATGGCCTCAGTACAACCTCTCAACCTCAGAGTAAAGCAGAGGTTTGGGGGACCGCTGAGAGGGATGAGGACTCCCCGTGTGCTGTTTGTCATTCACAGAAATACACAAAATAAGCTCATTGGATGATCTTTCGTATCGTTTGGTCCAGGTCAGTATTTATTTTTCCAAGCCCTTTGTTTTCCCACTAAAGAAACTAGAGACCCTGGAGGCAGACCTGCCCAGGGTGCACACAGGTCATTACCAGCAGGGCCAGCATCCAACCCTGGAGACTCCCAGCAAGGGTCCTCCCAGCTGCTCCAGGCCTCCCCTCTCAATGAAAGCTTTAGACAACAGCAAACAAACAGGCAAGAAAAACCAGGAGCCAAGAACAAACCTGAGAGATACTAGGAAGATAATTAGCCAGAATTTGGAGAAAGTTGTAATGAAGTTATTAGGGTTAAATCATACCAAGGAGATTCTTCACAGACAAAAAGGGCATGGCTAAGAGCCTAATTATTTTTTAAAATTGTTACTTGAATGAACCCTGGTGAAAAGACTTCCTAAAAGTTTCACCTAAAAAGCCAGCATTGAATCTGGAAGAGGGCCACAGTGTGCTTGCACTGGAAAACTGCGGAAACACAAATTTCTCCTGAAATTAAAAGAAACAATGCAGAAGGCTATTGCATTAAAAAAAAAAGGGGGGGGGGCAATATTAAATCCTAACTAAATTGTCTGGTAAGCACAGATATTTTCTTCTATCAATCAACCAACACTCAGATTTGTCATTTAGTAAAATCTACATATATAAAAAATAAAGACAAAGAAAAATATTGATGTTGCCATGCCAACAAAGCTTGTCCAAGACTCTGATAGTGAACCCTTCCAGAGCCCGAGCTTCCCTGGATCACTGACCACCAGCTTGGGCCCCACATTGGTGGTGCTGGTGTCCCTGATTAATCACCCTGGTCACCACCAACTCACGGCAGAGTCGCTGTGCCACTCGGAAGAGACATCCCACAGGGCAAGGACTAGGGTATCTCATCACAGACTGCCCCTCCCACCCCCCACCATTGTGCCTATTTGGCAGAAATCAGCTGTTTTCAGGATAGTCACATCTTCCACATCAGTGGGCCTGAGTTAAATGAAAGAGGCCATCAGATTGCTTTCCTACCTAAACATCAAGTGAAGGGAAAGACCTTACATTTATATTCTAAAAGCTAATCAAACTGTGACCTAGAGAAACTTTGATTATATTTGAGTGCTGACATTAAGGCGACTTCAGCATCCTGAAAGGAAAAAACTAAGTTTGTTCATGATGAGTTAAATTCTGAAATTAACATGAATCAAAGTAGAGTTATATATGTAAAGTCATCCATGGTCTCAAAGTCAGAACCCCAACTTGATCTCATCAACAAAGACTGTAACCATCAGGGGAATGAGTTAGAGCAACTAGTTAGAGGCTAGAGGGGCCAACATTGGTGGCATAATGCAGAGAAGATTATCTGACACAAAGTATCTATGTACTTATAAACAGTTCCCTCCATACATCCAGTTCTGGATGCATTAACATGGCATCAAATAACCACTTTCCCTTGTTCTGATTCTGCTTTCACTGAGAAGTACCCAATAATATGGGTCTTAACAACAGTGGGATGAGTACTGGTCAAGTAACCAATACAGCTGTCTGAGTTGTCCACGGATATGATTCTGGGAATAAATTAATAAACTAGCGTTTTGGCTTGAAACAAAAGCTCTGAAGGACTTTTTTTTTTTTTTTTTTAAAGCTTACATTTTCTTTTTTTTCTTTTTTTTAAGATTTATTTTTTTATACAAGCACTGGGTACAGTCAGAGGTGCGGGAGGGTGAGAGAATTCACCAGAGCCAGAGTGGAGAGCAGAACAGGCAGACTGACGAAGTACACTGCTGAGGGGAGCAGCGGGTGGCAGGAGAGGTCTGCGCACTATGTGGGACCCTCGCTCGGCAGGTGGGGATCGAATCAGCGCTGCAGAGGCTGCGGGCAGCTTCACAACCCAGGTCTCAACCACTGCGCCACCGGGGAGGCCCTGAAGGGCTTTTTTAAAGACAGTCACTTTGCTAACCACTGTCCTTTTAAGATAGGGAGCATACTGAAATTTCTGGTCCCTGGTGGAGTACCAAAGGAAGACAGTGGTAAATTCTTGAATATAAACACCACTGTGATGCAGTCTCGTGGAGGCAGCCAGCAGATTCTACCTGAACGAGCCCCTGGGCACCATTATACACTTTCCTCCCCACAGCAACTTCAAATACTATCATTTTTCACCTATAAGGATGCACACTGACCTGCCACAGCCAAGAGCCAAATAGAAATGATGTAAACCAGCCTTCCAGACACAGTAATTCAGACCCAGCTGATTAAATGGCTAGCCTAACTGACTGAAATAAACTGCCAGAAGCTATCACAGTGCTATGACAGAACCATACAGGTGGGTGAAGTACTTACAGGATAAAACATAAGAAATATTGTCCTTCTTTACCTTAAATATCATAGACCAAAAGGAACAGATATAACTGAAATAATGACCAAACCGAATCCTTCAATTTCTGCGCCATAATTTCTAGCCTCTATGACACAAGTTTATAAGTTTGTTCATAAGTACAAATATATGGTTAGATCTAAATACTTAAAAATAAAAATTTCAGAAAATAGAGAACTTCAGCTGCCATTACCTCAAATTAAATACCTCAGAAAAGGAGAGGCAAGGCCAGCTTCCACATTACAGCTGAAATTATCCAGTGGGAGAAAATTTCCTATAATGTTTATTTATAGAAAATAAAACATATGTGACATCACCCTTAACAGCCAAATACCTAATGTCAAGTAAATGTCCTTGCTTTTCTACCATCAGTCGACACCTGTATTTCCAATATCATACATTCTTCCTTTTAAAGTGCCTAAAAGTTAAATCAACTATCAAGCTTTCCTCTTTTATCATTTAACATATAAAGTCTTTGAGGACAGACACAATATTTCCGCACTATGAATTTGGCACAGAGATTATACTGGCAATATAAAATGAAAATCACCTTTCATAAAACAGTGAGATGATTTCAAAACAAGACAAAATCTATTTCAGCTTGTAACCACAATGGCAGTTATTGTAACCATGGCCACCTTGTCTGAAATCACAGAACACTAGCATTAAAATTTTCCTCTTCTGGAGTGCCATACTGCCTGTTTACACAATTGCAAGTCAAATCTGTGAGCTGAGGGCAGGGACTATGTTTATTCTTTAATAGATACAAACAGAAGCCAGAACACAGCCTTCGCACCCACTCTGTTCTCAGTATTTGTTGACAGATTTTACTAGGCTGCAATGAACACAGATGAGCGATTTCCTCCAAATCAAGCAATTAACCAATATTTATAGCGGTTACAAAGAACATTCCTATATATTCTCATTCTCAAGGAATGCAAGAATGTTAGTTAAATCCATGTGACATCAGACAATGAGATACTAGGAAGCAAAATACTGCATTTCATAATATCCCTTTCATGTCCACACCTGAATTACCCTTAAATAATAAATTCTTACTATCCAATTACAGAGTATCTAAATGCATGCACTTTGTGCATACTCCATTAGAAGAAGCTTCTCTCATCAAACCAGCTGACCTCAAAGCAATCCTGTTTCTAAAAGTGCCTCCCTTCTTTTATCAAAATAAAACCAGGGTGGCAATATTTATGAATGAAGCACTGGAAACTGAGATAAACATAACTAAGAACTTTTTTTTTTCATTTCAGAGAAGGAAGAGACATCAAAAACATCCTCAATTTTAGGGATTCAAAAATATTTTTTCAGGGTATCAGACTCATAAATAATATCCCTGTGTAATTATGATGAGAAATTTTCTTTGCATAAGCAACCTTTAGTATTTATCAAAAGAAAGGAAATGGGTGGTGGCGGTGAGAGGTGAAGCAGACTGCCAGATTTAGAATAGAACAGAGCTAGAGAAAATAAAGCAGAACACAGGAGAGGTGACAAAGATGGAGCTAAAGGGGACATTGGCTTTGGCTGGAAATTCATGGAAATTTTTATTACAGAAGCTTCCTGAAAGCAAGAACCTATACAACATTCTTTTAGCGATCCCGTGAGGTTGGGGAAAATCAACCCTTGATGAATACTTGAAATTCCAAGAGGTCTCCCTCATACTTTTCCTCCCTATAGTATAAAGAGTCTTGGAATCAAAAGACAACTCTGGTCCTAGCATTGTTTCTGAAACAAGTCACTGAACTTCCAGAGGATTCAGGTGGTTCTCCCAGAAAAACCAGAGAAAAGGAAAGTAGGCTACTGATCAAGCAACTGGAAAACAACTGTGATCATGAGAATTGGGCTTTGGTTTTGCTTAACTTGCACAGCTGGAAAATATGGCAACATCAGACTGAACTTTATTCCCTGAGACACACAGGACCAACCCATCTGGTCCTCTTTTAATAAAACTCTTACAAATTGAGCCTCTAACCTACTGATCTCTACAGTTAGGTTTGATCTTAGATTTATATGAGTCTGACTTATTAAAAGGCAGAGTAAATCTAAAGGCACAAGTAATGTGAATTGAGTTCTGGGCATGAAGTATGAATTCATGTTTAAGTTCTAAACTACAAGTTGTTTCAGGAAAAGTTTTGAAGAGATATATGTATCCCCATGTTTACTGGAGCCATTATTCACAACAGCCATGCCCTGGAAACAACCAAAGGATACAAAAGATGAAGAGAAACATCCCTAATATTCTGATTAAATTTTATTAGGAAGTGATTTTTCCTTGCATGCTTCTGCACTAGTTGGTCAATAATAGATACATGAGGCCTCTGAAGAAATGCAAACCCACCCAGAGATGAGAGGACTGCTCAGCAACTGGGCATGTGCAGTGCAGGTGCAACAAGGGGAATAGGGCCCACGTATGGAGTGCTTGGAGTGACATGCCATGGAGTCAAGGTGCACAGGAAGTGGTAACCAGAGATGGTCTCTCAGTGAGCTCAAGGAGCAAATGCAGTTGGAATAAGGGAATGAGGAAACTGAAAATGAGTATGTCCTCTTAAATTTGAAATTTTGGATGTGGAACAATTCCAAACAATGATAAAGCCCACACACAGCCAATAGTATGGTTTGACAAAGTGGAATGTTCTCAAGTAAGGAATGTTGGGGAAAAATGAAGTCAAGAAATTGATGCCTGGTCCAGGGAAAGCTATTCCGAGACTACTGCAGTAATGAAGGCAGGACTGGAAACATACATCAACCACCATCCTAACAACTAGTATTTACTGAGTGTTTACAATGTGTCAGGTAAGGTGAAGAGTTATATATACATACATAATCATATTTTGTCCTCAAAAACCTCAGCGATGAAATATTTTATTATTTATTTTTATAAATAAGGAAAGAGGCTTAGGGAAATCAATTTTCTGAAGGTTACACACTTAGTAACAGTGGAACTGGTCTTCGGTGCATGCAGGTGTAACTTGAAAGCTCCGACTCAGAGTGGCTGCCCCCAAGCCCTCAATGAACTAGGGGAGAGGAGGGCAGGAAGGGGACTAGGACAGCACAGAATACAAACCCTAAAGTTAAGGTGACTTTGGCAGGAGGGTGAATGTATAGTCGTTACAGATCCGAGGAGAACTGGGAGAAGCTAACATCAACTCTGGACCCCATTAAGGCTTCAAAAGCTTGTAAGAACCACCTAGAATCTGAATCTGAACAGTCTTTGAATGTGGTCCTATCCTCTCTCATGCAGCTCTGTGGAGGACGATTGTGCTCTCTGTAAGGTTTAGGGACTGGACTTCAAGTCCCAACCCCCATTAATGTGGGCCACACCATAACAACCACACTGATGATATTCTGTTTTTTGCCCTCTTCTCCCTGGTAAGTTTTCCATTTGTATCAAACAACAGAGGTCTGATGTCCAACTCACGCTAACCACCTTCTCCATGTGTGACTGTTACAACTCCCTTAATAGAGGTGGGAGGCATTATGTAAGCAAAATGACTTTGGCCAAGTTACTTTGCCTTTTTGGACTCACAGGAATACTGCTCCTTTCCTCCTCAACTGACTTAATTATAAGTCTCTTCCACCTGTGGTGCTACAACTTTAAAGGGGAACCTATTTCTTGTTCATAAGATCATTGTAATCACAGCAGTTGATAAACCAGCACCACAGATGAAAAAAGGATCCCTCAGAGGAGCCTATGGCATGGGCAATAAGTCTCTGGTATGAAAAGAGAAAGAATCTTGAAGACATGTCAGAAAGTCCATTTTTCAAAAAGAATTAAAAGGTACTCAATCAATGCCAGCTGAATAAAGTCCGGTATTAAAAATCTCAAGAAATTAAATTTTTAAAATTGCCCTGCATCTGGCCTCAAAGTGAAAAATGTCAGACTTCAAAGATGCCTGTGAAAGGCAACTATTCATTATAGAAAAATCTCTTGCTTATGTAGCTGACAGATGGATCTTTCACTTAAAAGCCCCAAAATATAAGACATCAAAATTCCTCCTCCACTTCTGTCAGTGACTTGCTATGATACTCTGAACAAGGTTATAACCTCCCCAGGTCCTAATTTCAGCAGGGTGGAAGTTCGCAATACACATGTGACGGTTTAGAATTCCCCCAGGTGATTCTAACTGTTGCCAGCAGCATTTATTTACCACTCACTATATTCCAGACCCTGCTCTAAATGTGTGTGTAATTTCATCCTTAAAACTGCCCTGCAGAAAACACTGTTACTATCTCATCCTACAAAGGCAGAGACAGGCTAGTGACTAGCCTGGGGTTACCTAACTCATAGTGGACATTCAGGGCTGCAGGGCCTGACCATATGTGGTAGGGCAACTAGGTGCAGGGCAGACAGGGGGTACCAAAGGTTGCCAGCAGCCAAGTCCCCAAACCCCCAGCAAATCTTTACCCTCTTTTCCTGGGCTCTCTTTGGCGTTCTCTCGTGCAGTGGCCTCATCTCTCCTGCAGTCACTCACCCTCTCAAAGGCATCCTCTCTCAGCTGTCCACGTGAGTGACGCCGCCTTTATATTCCTTGACTCCTAAGCTCAGGTGTGCGCTTACGCATGCTCACATACCCATACTCCAGGTGTTCCACAATCAGGTGTGTGCGCCTTGCACCTATGCTCCCAGAGACTTTCACATTAGCACAACCAAGGCCACAAGTGATAGCCACAGAGGCAAGTGGTGCAAAAAGCCTGATTAATTCAATACCTTACACATACAATACAATCACTACCTTTGTCTTCTTTTTAAAATAAAAATGAGGGCCCTCCCTGATGGTACAAGGGGTTAAGACGCAACCTATGAAGGTGTCTGCAGCCACTGCAGCATGAGTTCGATCCCCAGGTTGGCCAGGCAGCTACCCACATGGTACAGCAGACCTCTCCTGACTTGTCTGCTGCTCCCCTCAGCAGTGTACTTTGGTCAATCTGCCTGTTCTGTTCCCCACTCTGTCTCCGGTGAATCCTCTCACCTCCCACACCTCTGGCCTGTACCCCAGCTCTTGTATGCATAAATAAATAAATCTTAAAAAAATAAGTAAAATAGAGTGTCACTAGCTCCAGGGACTGGGAGGTGATCAGAAAGACGAAATTGTCAAATAGAAAAATTATCTTTGATATTGATCTCTCTCCCTCCCCTCATCCCTCGAGCAGTATTCCATGCCTCAAATCCATGCTGAAAAAGAGAACCAACCTCTATTAAGAAACACCTATCCTACTTATAATTTATTTCCAACCACAGTGCTGTCAGTGCCTGTGACCTGGAGGAATCAAACAACGAAATACATGCTAAAATGAACAAGTGGTTCACTTCATGGTTTCATGGGGGAGAATCCCAAAATTGGGCCACATGCCAATTCTGCATCACAGAATTGTGACACATGATCATTGCTTCCTCTATTCCTAACACTTACCAAGAAGTTAGAAATTGTTATTCAAGAGGAGCTCAAAAAACCATCCCTTTGTTCACTGAATAAATTGCATGGAGTTTGTTAAAAGGTGACTGGACGGTGTAAGGAATGGTGCCTAAGCTTGCTTTCTCCTGACAGTTTTACAGTTCAACTTTGGACATCAAATTCTAAAATTAGGGCATGCCAACAGTGATAATGCAGTGGAGGACTGAATCAAATACACACAAGGCGCTCCGCATCATCTCTTCCCACAACTAAAGCAAATACTATCAACACATGTATCACTGAGCTCTTATCTGAAATGTTTAAGGGACACCATTCTGGGGCATAAACATTTGTCTGCAGTAAGCAGTCTTAATGGGGACTGCCACGGAAGCTATGAGAAAGGTCACATGGGAATGGGCAATGGCTTCACTTTTTAATTGACCCCAACAACACCCAAATGGGGAATACCAGAGGTCCAGATGATAAAAGCCAAAGACAATTCATGACAAAAGCCATATACATTAAGATTTTTTCAAAATGGTCTCAAAGCAAGATGAGAACAAGCTGGGGTGCCATCCAAGGCACCTACGGGTATGATGGACAGCTTCAGTAATGTACACCTACTAATAGAGCATTTTTTAATTATTTTAACATAGAAAATATTATTACAAAGAAAATTAATTACACAGAAAGACATCAATATATATAAAAAGTAAAACTGCGGTAATAGTATGTGCTTCTTAATGCATAAATAACAAGACACAGCAACAGGCCTCATAGCTACTGTTTAAGCAGTTTAAGCAGCGATGGGCAGAAAGATACAAAAACTTAACTGCTATGTGCCAAAGCCACAGACGCAACTGATAATGTTGGCTGTCTGCCCACTTCCATGACAGGAGCAAAGGCCACATTTGGTTAGAGGTTAGTGGAAGGAAAAAAAGTTATTTTTTCCCCTGCTAACCATCCAAGTTCATAAACCCTGAAGTCCATCTAATAACTCAAGCAAGGTTCAGGAACCCTGGCCTAAAGAATCAGAGTCAGACTCAACGAAACAACTATTCCGACTTGCCAAGAGCTCTGTAATAGCGCAGGTGCTTCTAGAGAAACAGTAGCTCAGTTTTATCTCACAGAACCACTGAAGTTTAAAAAGTTAAACAGTAGTTTACTGATTGGCATGCATTAGAAGGATTGGGTAATCCACATATGCACGTTCCTGTCCATTAAGTGCCAAGTCCCATGATTACTTTTCAGAGTAGTCTATAAAAGTCTTACTTAACAAGAAAGTCTATCACCACTAAATTACTAACTCACCCTCAATAACTAGGCTGGCATTGCAGAAGAAAGACCTGTAGAAGCATACAGTGTAAGCCCAAAGGGGGAATAAAAGCCACTTCAGTATATGGAACCACCGTGCTTTTTATTGGTTTTGTTGTTTTCTTAGATGTTCTCCTAGCACCCTTACTAAAAGTGCTTAAGGACCAGCAAGCATCGTCTTCTGATGAGCTGGATCAGACTTCCTAGAGAGAACGGAACCCAGAGTTTGTCCGCTCCAGCTCCACTGTCTCAAACAGTCAGGCCATGCCCCAGCTGTGCCCTAAATCAGGGATACCCGTATGAAGATAAACATAATTCAGTTGAAAATACATGGACTTATATTGGGCCACTGCCAATTTCTCATGGATTCTGAGTAACTGAGACGGTTTTTGTTTTCATGGTAAGGATCTACAACAACAGCTGCAGGAGTGTAATGCTTTTTCTAGACTAATAAAATTACCTAACTCTGGTTCACTGTTTCAGCTGTGGAAGAAGCCAAATTTCCCAGAAAGATTCAAGTCCTATGTAGTTCTAGAAGCACTGGGGTAGTAGCTCCAAACTAATTTGGAAGCTGCATATTCAAATCCAAACTGGAAGTAAAAATCACTTGGGTTAATTTTTTGAAAGCCTATAAGTAGAGATTACAAATGTTATTTTTAGGAGTCCCCTAACAACTTAAGCTTGAACGATGAAGTTCAAGCTTTACACTTGAATTTATGTGACATGCTACGTATATGAACATGTAATATTTTTTCCTCTAAAACACAAAGTTTCTATTAAAGCCTTAGTTAACTCTGTAGTGAAATCTTTGCTCATGATTTTGTCACCACTTAACATAAACAGACAGTGTGAAATATCTCAGGCCAATGGAACAAAATCCATGTTACAAAGTGGCCTGGAAACACCCCCGACACACACACACACACACACACACACACACCCCACACACCCCCTCCATACACACCCCCACACACAGGTCACTTTTCTTGGTGGGGGCGAGGAGGAAAAAAGAACTTCAGAAGCCAAGGTCTCCAAACTGGGAAGGTTTGTAGCCTACTTAGAGCTATTTTCTAAATATAAGTGTGTGGTCTAAATGCTTCCTTTAAGGAAAAATTGCCCCATTAGAATCAGTGGAAAACAGGAACACGTGTTTCTTGAAAGACTTTGAATTAGAGACAGTGGATGTGGAATTATTCCAGTCATAATGAAGATGTTGCACAGATGTACTAAGTTTTCATAGTCTCAGGGAAACATCTTTCTGTTACAGCAAAATATGTGCATCTGCAATAAAGCTGGATATAAAATAATTTTTTAAGTATCTGGTTCTTGTTTTTATGCAGCCAAACTTCACAAACCAAGTCCCTTCTGCTTTCTCACAAACCTAATTAGGCCCATATTTCAATGACAACTAACTGAAAACCCCAAAGTTACCCATGTCCAACTGAGACTTCCGACTTTTTAATCTCCTGTTATCAATACAGTAAATCTGTTACAAACAGAAGACCTTCAGTCTACAATTCAACAAACTGCCATCAAACAGAAGCAGAGGTGGAGCACAATGCACCCTGCCAAAGCCACACAGTTTCCACTGTGAACTATCTTGTTTCGTTCTCACAAGAGAGATATAGAAGCTGTAATTATCCTCCTTGACGGATGAAGAAATTAAAACAGAGAAACTCAGCAGCCTGCCCCAAGATCACACCTTCACTGATAACACCATATTCCACGTCCTCCGTTGGAAAAAAGAACACTAGAACCTTGCCTTTGGCACCCCAAGTCTTGGATCTCAAGATGAAATGACGTGCAAAACCAGCCCCTATTGCCCAGCGCGGGGTCTCAGGATGACAGCATAACAGCAAAAGCCCCATCCTCATTGTAATAATTTTGGTTATACTTAAAACTATATCGTGATGGATGTCTAAATCTATGAAACATAGCCATAAACAGACACTAGATGTCATTTCCCAACATTCAATTTCATACCATCTTGACTTTTTCTGGAGCCATTTTCCTTGGAAAAATCTGAGTGCTCGCTTCAACTGCCACATCCATGCAGATGACTCATATACGGGTTCCCTTCCAGTTGTTTTACCTGAACTGCAGTTGCTTTGTTTCCAACTTGCTGACATCAACCCTGGCAATGAACGAAACATGCCCAAATCTAAACTCATCTTCCTCTCCCCCACCCTGCAAAGCCCACTCACCAGCCTGTATTCCAGGTTCCTCTTGATCAGCATCACACCCTATCAGGACAGCAGACAAGGCCTTGACATCCTCAAGTCAATCTTCCTTGTCTGATAAACAGCTAACCGAGTTACTAATTCTCCTGTCTCCGTCTCTCTCCATGATCTTTCTAACTTAAAGTCAAAGAGCACCAGAATCACCTGTAGGGGCTTGATATATCAAATTTCTTCATCCCAGAGTCAGATTTTTAGGTCTGGGATGAAGAGATGCATTTTAATGGCTCCCAATTAATGAAATGCCACACCTCAGGGTCCACACTCCTAAGAACCACTGCTTTCAACTCTGGTTCTCTCCATTTCTATCTCACTGACATGAATTCTTCCTGAATCTTCTCTTCATGAACCAGTTTAGGCCTTTTTAGATCTAAAAATGCAAGTCTATAATAACTAAGTTTGGACAGCTACCCCTTACCAAGGACCAGTTACAATGCTTTATATACATTATTTTTGTCACATTGCAGTTAAAACCTTGCAAAATACATGCTTTTATCCCAAATTTGCAGGGCTAGTCTTTAAAACACACACCTGGAACTTAGAAAAGCTAAATGGTTCCTAAAATCCACAATGAAAAATTTTAAATATAGGTTGCCTATATTTAAAAAGAAACCTTTCCTTGGACAAGCTTTAGTTGCCAAAATATGATAGAAAAACTAGGCAGGAAAATTTAAAAGCATTTCTATCTCATCACAGGGCAGAGAGACCTATGAGGAAACAATGCAGAACCATCTGTGCCATGATTTACAGTCAGCTTTGTTATAACACAAAACATTCAAATCCTTCCTCCCAAGACTACTTTAAAAGAATAGAGCAAATTTCAGTAAACTTTACTTTAATTCATCTGCCTACACCTAAATATGTACAATCTGAGTTGTACAGATCCCATCCTTGTATTCCAGAATTAGATCTATACATACTATCTTAACTTAAAAACCAGAACTATATGGACTATATTAATCAAATCTTTACTTAAAAGAGCCTTTTCTGCCTTTATTATTGCAGGCACATAAATAATTCAACCATCATGATCATCAGGGATCCAGAAGAGTTCACATCTTCATGCTGTCATTTATAAACAAAGAAGAGAGACTCATCTGAGTCAGCCAATTATCGACTTTCACAACTAAATAAAATGTCTTTAAAATGCCCCCAAGTTTTCATGCACTTTCCCTCATGTGTTCCATCTGACCCTCTGAGGATAAATAGCATGGCTTCATCCTCCCAAACTCAAGCCATGCAGTTAATACCCAGCAAAGGGAAGAGCTAGGGGGTGAACCGAGATGAAGCCACAGAAGATAAGGACCATGGATTTCCCACCACAAATCTTGTCTTCAGCACCTGTTAAAAATATATGCAGTTGATCCTGGAACAACACAGGTTTGAACTGGTTAGGTCTACTCACACATGGATATTTTTTAATCAAGGGTTTCCTATTCACAGATTCAACCAGCTATGGATGTCAGTTATTTCAATCTGCAGTTGCAGAACCTCAAATTCTGAGGTCCAACCATGTCATATGCAAACTTTTGACAGGGGTAGGAGGGGGATATGTGCTATTTGTAACCCCTAATCACCAAGTTGATCAAGAGTCAACTTTGTTATAACAGACACTAATATGAATAAGAGCCAATTTCTGCCCTCAACAAAGTCAGCTACTCACCAGAAATCTAATGCAGCACTATGGAAACAAAATATGGCAGTGACATCATGAAGGGCTGGCGTCAGACAGATCAAACCCTAAATTTAAAATCCCCAAATCCGAATCCACCATGTTTCACTTGCCTGGGACCCTGGGTCTGTAACTTAATCTCTCTGAGCCTTAGATTCCTTACTTGTAACAGAGATGAGATACCACAGAATGGTTGTGAAATTTAAAAATTATACAAGATCCCATGTCTACCATGGAATGTGTTACATAAACATCTGTGACTATCTCATGTTTTATCTGTTAACACATGCCCAACTACAACTTTCAAGCCTATAATAATTAAATGTCAGTGGAATAGCCTTTTCCTTTTTTATGTAGGATATCAAAAGGATAAGAATTGTCAATTAAAATACAGACCAAGTGGAGGCAGGGTGAAGATGAGTCACACATTTCTGGTGTGAATATTGCCAATGACCAGTGAGAAAGCACAGGGGTGAGGGGCTTTTTGGAATTGGATGGGGGTTGGGGTTACAGGAAACAGGAAATCATTAGTGGGGAAATGAGTTCAGTTTGGATATCCTGAGTTAAAAGAACTTATGACTCATCCAAGTAGAAATGTCCAAAAGATTGTTTGAGATGAGAGTGAACTAGGGGATCATTAATTTGTGGGTGGTGGATAAATCCATGAAGTACTGAGGTCCTTCATAGAGGCTGAGCCCCCTAAAAGAAAACCAGCAAAGATGACAACCTAGAGAATATGAACATGTATGGGCAGACACAGCAAGATCCAGGACGACAGAAAAAGGAAAACAGCAAAGGAACCCAGGGAGAGTTCTAAATGAGGAGCAGTCAGAAGTATCAAGTGCTGAGAGTCCTATCAGAGGCCACTTGTGACATTACAAAGAGCAGTTTCTGTGGCAGTGAGGTGATGGAAGCCAGATGACAGGTCATCTGGAAGGTCCCTCCTAGATAGCAAGATTCCTTGGTTTCAAAATAGAAATTCTCCATGAAACTCATAGAGCTATGAAAACATCAAGTAATGACTGTTGCAAGGTTTTCTTTCTAGACAGGGAATTTTTAAAGGGACACAGTCACAAACCACAAAATCTATTCAACATGATCTATGATACTAAACTCCTATCTACTTGCTAAAGTTGGTCTGGGGAAGATGAAAAGATATTAGCAAATTCTGTCACACACAAAAAAGGAGAAAAAAATGTATGACTTAATAAATTTCCCATTCAGTGAATCTCTATGGACAATACACTTAAACTGCTATTTTTCCAAGAAACTTTGAGAAATGTGTTACCACAGGTCAAAAGCCTTCAGTTTCAATATGCAAATCTCTGCATACTTAGGTAAAACTCCATTTCAGATTCCCACCTGGATTTCTAAAGTAGCCTCAACTTTCCTAAAGCTTAGTAAATTGTTCTTCAATGTCACTTTCCTACTCCCTTGTGCACTTAAAACCATAGATTGTGTTGTCCCAGGCAACTTTAAGTTATAAAATCGTTCTATGATGCAAATTATGGCACAAGGGAATGTTTCACTTGGCAGTATAAACTGGTTAAACTCGTTAGTAGACTTCAAAAATAATTCCCCCAAACATCTGCTCAGACTAAGAAAGAGTTTTTTGTTTTTAAGTACTCCACACACAAATATTTTTAAAGAAGTTACATACCATTGTCTCCTGAGGGGTTTTCAAAACATATACACAGTAGGGACTCCCTCCCTGTAGGGTAAAGAAAATGTCAGGCTTTTCTGCCCTCCCGCCATCAGGATAGATGATGGATCCTTGTCCTGAATGCATGCCTGATGGCGGGCACCTGGAATAGGGTGTGGGCATAGGTAGATGGGATTCAGCTGAGCTGAGACTGTGCTTTTTAAGGGCGGCGTCACGGGGACACCAGTAGCAGCAGCAGTACAAGCCGAAGCAGAAGTCGAAAGCCGAGAAGCAGCAGAACGAACGCCAGAGAGCCCAGATAGAGTGAAGACTTGCTTGGCAGGCCTCCCAGCCCCGAGCCAGCACCCCTGCCTGCCATATGCCTGGTGAACCCCAAATAAAAAACCTGCAAAACTACTGAGGACTCTGACTCCTCCTTTACCTGGTCTGCATGGGATCAGAAAACCTGCACTGTGGCCAGTTCCTGGCCTTTACACTCCCCATCCCTGAAATCCAGTTTGACACACTTAGGGTAAGCCCCAGTATCCCAATTTTAAAAGCTTCATGGGAGATTCTGGTGTGCAATCCTCTGTTGTGCTCCTGTTAAACTCTGCCCTTGGAAAAGCTCCCAAAGTTTTGGGGAGGCAATGTGGCCACTCTGTTCTTCATGGATGAGCAAGACGGGTGAGAGTGCAAACTATGAAATCCTGCTAGCAAGCCACACAGGCCAGTTGGCACATGCATGTCACATGGACCTTTCAAGAATTCACAGAGGTTTGGAAGTAGCTTTAATCTTGACCCCCATCCCCTATGGAGGAACACGCACCAGAGAGGAGAGATCCAGGGCAGAGTCCCCGAAGCCCCACTCAACCAATCTGCTCAGAACTCCTGGGGCTTCTGAGCCACAGCTTCAGCTGTGAGCATCTAAGCATAAACAGAGTAATCCAGGCTGTGCTCAGTTAGAGCAGATTGGAGGCTCGTTCCCAGATAATTCCCGCTCTTCTTAAAAAGATCACATTTGAGTCCTACTACAAGTTACCCGTTTGAGGTAGAAAATGCAAATAAAATGAAACAAAAATGTTATCCATCAGGAGCCTCTAGCCTCAACCAAACTCCTTGAAGTAGGTGTTTTGTTGTACAACGTGTACCTAAGACTGCGATACAGGAAAACCATAGTGTAAGAGTTTAACAACTTTCCTAAAATACCTAAAGCCTCACACCTAGAAAATCCTCCTAGAAAGCTGGGGGAGGGGAACCATGCAGCTCAAAATAAGTTAACAAGGCAGAAGGGAGCGAAAACCAAAGCCAGCTGGACTCGGTGTGACCCTGAAAAGTCAACCCAGGAAAAAGTCAGGTAAGGTAGGTTGGAAACATTCCCTTACTTGTCTCCTAGTAGCTAAAGAAGGTTTGTAATTAAACTTTACCAAGACTTTCAAGGGGGACAGGAAAATGACAATGATAAAGAACAGACAGCCAGTTATCAGTTATACATTTAAGTAAAAACCGACAGTGAAGCTTTGAAACTACTGGTTCAACATGTACTCAGTTTTCTGTGGAAAAAACTCTCTGAAATGGGTAGAAAAAATTAGAGAAGTTTTGAGAAAAATCCCAAGTATCTAAATTTTTGACAGTTATTATATTAAAGCACCCTTTTAAAGAGTGATTTTAGGGAAAAAACAACCATTAAATCATTTGACCAAAAACCCACTTCCAAGGCCCTCAAAATTTTCAGAAAATAACATCTTGGAAAACTTGGCCCATCAGAGTATGGATTCTCCCTAGATTTCACCCACGGCCCACTCACCTGGCCTCACCCCAGACTCCACTTGCTTGTAACAGTGAGAAGCTGTCTCAGGAGGCACCTGGAAAGTTCCTCCGGAGAAGCTGACCACAGAAAGCTGGAATGAAACCTGGAAAAAAGAAAACATGCTCAGCACTCAACCTATGAGCCAAGCACAGAGTTTATAAGGCCAGCTATGACCACCATGAAACTCCCAGCAAAGCCAAAGAAACAGGCTTCGGCACACACACACTCTTTACCCAGAGAAAAGCAGAGTGACCGGTCAGTAAACCCAAGCGACCTAACCCCTTCTGCTTCCCTCTGTCCCAGCTTACTAGGGACATTTGCTGAAAGCTCTAGTCTTGAGCAAGGTTCAGGAAGTGTCTGATTACCTCTGCTTTCTTAGATTTTCTCTTTAATTGTTGCTAATAGGTTTGCAGAGCTCAATACCCAATGAAATGTTTCAAAAGTTTGAGACAGCAAGTCCTGAACCTCGGTAAAGCCTGTAGGGTGCTGGAGTCTTCCAGGGCACCTCGTTCTGAATTTCCTGCCTCAGTCCTCCAGGTCCCAGCTCTCTGCACAGCTCACCATTTCTGAACACACCGCCCAATTTCACACCTTTGCTCCCGCATCCTGAAACACCTCTCTCCCACTCTGGAAATTAGTCATCCTGCAAGCACAGCTCAAATATCACCTGCCCGCCCCGCCCCCACGGGCTCTCACCCTCCTTCCGCTGCACTCGGAGCACCTGCTGGTGCCTGCGCTCTCCTAGCACTTGCCTCCTTCTTCTGCCTCGACTCCCCTCCTCCCAGTTTCTCAAGGGCTGTTCTTACCTGCCGTCCCCCTGCACCCCTTCTGCTCTTATCACAAGTAGAGGCAGATGCTTCATGCACCTTTGTTGACTGAAGGATTCCAACCAAAGTTTTCCCATGACTGACTCAGAGTTCACTTCCCTGGGAAATACTCTTTTTACTGCTATGCCAATCCTGGAAAATGTTCTTTTTTTCATGAGTGCTATCCCTGCTCAAACACACCGAAAACCAGGCTCTCGCCCAAATCAGTCCCCTCACAGCAATGCTGCTGGCTTCACTGCCAAAAAGGACGGAATCGTGTGGAGTCACGTTTGGGCCAACAAAACCACCTTGGTTGGCAGGGCACGGGCATATAATGGGTTTGTGCATGCAAAGGCTGGGTGGAGGCCTCTTCTCCCCTTTAAGTTCTGTTTAATGAGGAGCTCTAGAAGACACGCTCCCCTCACCCACCAGGACTTCAAAGATGAGAACGGAGTACAGGAGCTGTTCTCTGGGAGGAAAGCAGGGACGGAGGCAGAGGGGACCAGTTTAACCTTCCCCCCACTTTAGAGACTGTAAAAGCTCATTCAGACACAATATAAAGAAGAAACCTACATGATCTTACATGGACCCATGTAACATGTTTCCTCATCTCACGTCAGCAGCAACCCCCCCAAATGCTGCCAAGGCTCTGAGCACCCCAGGTTTTACCTTCCCCAGGCTGCCAACCTCCCTGGTAGTATTGAAGCATTCACTGCAGGACAGCACCACCTGGTGAACAGTAGCTCAAATATCTGAGGCCTTCTCTTATTATTCACTTATAAAAGGGATCACCTGCCTCTTTACAGAGGCCTCTGGCAGCCAGGGAGAGAATCCATTTCACAGCTGTTACAAGTGCTTCAGCCAAGCTCCCTCCATAAAGCTCAACTCAACAGAAAAAGCAGGCTTGTCCTCTATCCCAACCCCAACAACAGACAAGTACAAAAGAGTATCCATCACGGCCCACCGCATGTCCTGTCAGACAGACCTTCTGCCCAGGGGACCCACAACATGAGTGCACCCTTAGAAGGAGATCTGTAATAGCCTGTGTACACACAGCCTCCTCCCTGCCTCCAGCAACCCATTTGTTACACTGCTTTTGTAAGGGCAGGGGGGAAAGTCCTTTCTGAGTTGAAAACTACCAAGGCACCACCGTAAATTACAGAGTTACAGTGGTCCCAAGGGGAGCCAGCTTCCTGCCAGAAGAAGGGCTGTCCCTACAGCCTGTTTTTGTGGTGATGAGATCACAGAGTTTAGACTCTGTATTTTGGTACTACATGGGTTTTAAGGGCCATATTCAGTAATTACAGAAAGGAAAAAGGGAGGTCAACGAGACCAGAGGAACTCTGAGTGGTGTTTAAGTTACTTATAACTCCAGTTACAGCACCCAACAAGAGAGTCAGAAACAACGCCTTGAGTTTTCATTTTTTGTCCTTCAGAGTCAGTTTTAGATTAAAATTGGAAATTTTAAACGTTTTTGGTTTCAATGCACCATCCAAAATTTTAGGCCAAGAAAAGTTCTGAAAAACAAGCATTATGTCACAAAATATTCTTGTAGAACATACCCCCCCCCAAAAAAAAGACAAAACACTTATTGGAGAAATTTGTATGGAGCCTAATACATGGGAATCTAGAGGCTAAGTTGAATGTTGACCATCAGTTGTCCATCACTAGCTTTTTATTTCCAGATCTAATTTCCATTTGGCTCTTAAAATAAAGAACTTAAAATGCTTGGAGAAGAATTATTAGGGTTTTCCTCCTGGCAATTATTCTCTTTCAAGGATGAACTGACAGACTTCAAAGCTGTTTATCCAATGGAACTGATCAAAAAGGAAACTTTTTTCTTTCAAGCACCCTCCTAAAAACTTAACACTGCACCTCCCCAGACCACAAAACAAAGACCACTGTATGTGTCGTCCGTGGAACCAGCATGTGAGCCCACATGACAGCTGGAGTCCTCTAGTCGCACAGGGCTCTGGAGCTCTGAACTCAGCTCCACTGGAAGATGAACCCCAGAGGTTAAACGACGTGAGCAAGGTCACTCCGTCACAACCTGAGTGTCAGAGTTCATGGGGAGGCTCAAGTCACACTTGACTGCCATGACAGAGTGGGCAACAATACCACAGAAATCCTAAAGCAAAGAAACAAAAGCTCTTGTTGTTTTGCTTCATTTTGAATGCTGGTGTGGAACTGAAAACAGGCTTAAAAAAGGACAAAGACAGGAAGGAGAATTCTGTGGGGACTTGTGTTTGGGACTTGCAGGGTAAATGAATTAATCAGGCATTTTGCACCACTGGCCCCTGTGGCTATCACGTTTGGCCTTGATCATGTTTATGCAGAGGGTGAGTAGGTCGGGGCATGCGTGCCTGATTGTGGACAACTGGAGCATGGGTGTGTGCGCATGTGCCAAGTGTGCACACCTGTGCCTGGGAGAGAGGGGATAAAAAGGCAGCATCACCCTGGGGGATGGAGGCTTAAGTTGCTGTCTCCCTGCTGGCTTGTTTCCCCTGCTGACTAGTAAAACCTGTGAAGATGATGCCAAAGGCTCCAAAATTCACTTTTAAACTGTTAGAACCAATGGTGAACCTACCCAGCCTGGGATGGTTGCACAACAGGTCTTAAGTGGCAAAGGTATTATTTAAAAATACCCATTTCCAGTTCAAATTTTACAGCCTCCATTTTCTTTGAGACAGGTGTACTACTTGTACTGTTACACCAAACAACTACCCGAACTTGGGTTTTCAATCCTAAGTGTCTATTAGAATCTTCTAGGAGTTTTTTAAAAGTCTTATGTTCAGAATAATTAAAACAATCTCTGAGAAAGCGGCCCAAAGAGTGCTACTTTTTAGGGCCTCCCCTTGTGGCGCAGGCGGTTGAGCGCCATGCTGTGAAGTTGTCCATAGCCTCTGCAGTGCCGGTTTGATCCTGGCTGGCCGGAGAGGGTCCCATATAGCGCAGCAGACCTCTCCTGCCGCCCACTGCTCCCCTCAGCAGTGTATTTCATCTGTCTGCCTGTTCTGTTCCCCGCTCTGTCTCTGGTGAATCCTCTCACCCCCCCCCACCCCGGACATCTGGTCTGTACCCTGGTTCTTGTATAAATAAATAAATAAATCTTTAAACAAAAAGAGTGTTACTTTTTAAAGCTGATAGCTGGGCCTCCCTGGTGGCACAGGGGTTAAGCACAGCATTGTGAAGCTATCTGCAGCCTCTGCAGCAGGAATTTGATCCCTGGCCGGCCAGGGAGCTACCCACAAGCTGCAGCAGACCTCTTCTGTCTCCCCTGCTGCTCCCTCAGCAGTGTATTTCAGTTAATCTGCCTGTTCTCCTTGCTGTCTCTGGTGAATCTTCTCACCTCCTGCACCTCTAGCCTGGGCCCCAGTTCTTGTATGCATAAATAAATAAATCTTTAAAAATAAAATAAAGTTGACAGCTGATTGTCTAATATATAGCCAGGATTAAGAATCTTTACCTCTGACCTATCCCAAGATGTTTTCTTTTGTCTTGGAGGGGAAGGAGACATGCATATTTAAGCTTAAAAAGGGGCAGGTGGAAGGAGAGCAAGCTGGAGGAAGCTGAAGTAAATAACAACCTGCAGGTATGGCTGGGGGTGCCCACTCCCTGTGGAAGAAGATGGCAGTAGGGACAGACTGGGTGGGTCCTAGTAAGCCCTGGATGGCCCTTGCCTTTGAGTGGGCAAGGGATTACAATCCCAAAATCTGTAAAGAACCTATCTGTCAATTATTTGTTTCTAGAAAAGGGGCAGACTATGATGGTTTTCACATGGGAAGAATCTATCAAACAGAATTTACCACTAAGATTTCTCCTAGTTCTAATAGGCTGGAGGTTTGGGGGTTTTTTTGTTGTTGTTTTTAACTGATAATCCATATTTTCTTACCAAATCTGACAAAGCACACACTCATTATAGGATGGCTGCCAGGAGCTTCGGTGCCCAAAGAACAGAGCTTTCCTTGATATAAAATCAGCCTGCTCACAGGAGGGGCAAACCCCAACTTGATTTCTATTAGCATCATGCTGTTCTCAGATGTGACAGTGACTAGCTAAGAAAGAAATCGTGTGTGTGTGTGGGAGAAGGGCTGTGGGAACACTATCTCCAGCTGAGGGGTTAATTCTGTTCCCACTTCCATGTTCTTAAATTCTTCGGTCTCCCTGTACTTCCATAATAGTGACGACAATCAGGATGTCCAGCTGGGACGCCTCCCTCCCAATCCTGTTAATTCTCATGGGAGAATTAATGACTGTTGCCTTCCTTTCCCAGTGTTTCCCAAAGTGCATCCTCAGACCATTGGGACCAGAATGATCTGGGCTTTTTCTGACATACCTCAGACTATATATGACGGCAATCAGAGTAAAGCCTGAGCGTTTGCATGTTAATCACCCACACAGATCCAACAGTCTGTGAGCCAGTCACAAAATGTCTTCAATTCCTCCTTGAAATAGGTTATGAAATTAGCCCATTCCCATTTAATCTGCTAAATCTCTCCATATCCTCTGCCACTTCTAAATGGGGTTTCATTAACTTGCCCTGCTCCTTGGTCTCCTACTATATCCCTTCAGTAGATGCTGTGTTGGTACTTCCTCAAATATCACTTGGACCCCAGCCCTGCTGACTCCAAAGTTCTGACTCAAATCACTTCTCCCAAAACTCAAACCTAATGCAAAGTTTCTTGCCACTTTCAATTGAGGGTTTCAGGTCTGTTCAAATTCTCTTTCCCGGGCCTCCCCGGTGGTGCAGCGGTTGAGCGCTGGGTTGCGAAGCTGCCGCGGCCTCTGCAGGGCTGGTTCGATCCCCGGCTGCTCCCCGGCCACCAGAGGAGGGTCCCACATGGCGCGCAGACCTCTCCTGCCGCCCGCTGCTCCCCTCAGCAGTGTACTTCGGTCCTTCTGCCTGCTCTGCTCCCCGCTCTGGCTCTGGTGAATTCTCTCACCCTCCCGCGCTTCTGACTGTACAAGCACAAATAAAAATCGTTAAAAAAAAAAAAAAAACCAAATTCTCTTTCCCAATTAAATGCTAAGCCTCTGGGGGGTAAGGAAAAATGTCAGGCTTTTCTGCGTCCTGCCATCAGGATAGATGACGGATCCTTGTGGTCCTGAATGCATGCCTGATGGCGGACACCTGGAGTAGGGTGGGGCATGGGTGGATGGGATTCACCTGGGCTGAGACTGGGCTTTTAAGGGCGGCGTCACGGGGACGCCAGTAGAAGCAGCAGCAGAAGCCGAAGGAAAAGCCGAGAAAGAAGTAGCAGAAGCCGAGAGAGAAACAGATGAACGCTGGAGAGCCCAGATAGAGTGAAGACTTGCTGGGGGCTGGGAGGCCTGCCAGCCTCCCGGCCCCCCAGGACCCCTGCCTACCATATACCTGGTGAACCCCAATAAAAGACCTACAAAAAACCCACTGAGGACTCTGACTCCTCCTTTACCCGGTCTGCTGGATCTTAGAAAACCCGCACTGTGTCCGTTCCTGACCTTATAGCCTCCTAAAGGCAGGCTGCACTTATCAATCTGTATCTTCCACAGGGCTCAATTATATTTTAGGTTTCAAGAACACTGGCTGCCTGTCAGACCAAAGCCCTGCTGCAGCCCCAACTTTTTCTTCTTTTACCTTCTCACTTTCCCTGAGAAAACTTTCATTCTTTCCTTTTCATAACAAAATTGATTCAGACAATGGTGGGAGAAGAAGCCTGTGAATGACAGAGTAACAAGCTAGCAGCTTCAACTATCCATGTAACAGCTAGGAACAAAAAAGATTTAGTCTTCGGAGCTGCCAATTTTGCAGCTAAATGAATGCACAACTCACGAGAGAACTTCCCAACCTCTCTGCACCTCTATCAAACACCTCTTTCCCAGGGCCTCCCTGAGAGCTATTTTACTCCTCCCTTAGATACAATTCTAACAGCAGGAAAATATTTGGTTTCCCAGATCACCAAATTACAAGAGTAAAGGGTAACTGCTAGATCAAAGTACAATGACAGCCCTGAGAAGTTAAGACTGACAGGAGACAATTTATAAAATCCAAAACAGCAGATTACAGACTGTTAAGAGTTTAAATAGCCTTTCAATCCCCAAAAGTGTCCAAGGACATCAAAAACAAAGCATCTCGAAACAGCATAATTAGTGACTCTGAAAGATGACCCTAGGCCCAGCCTTGGTTCTTAAGACCCAAGTATTCTCAAAAATAGGAATGGGTATTGTATCCAACTCAATACCCTGTCTCCATATGGTCTCCATTACACTGAATATAAGGACAGATTTTCAAAGGCAGGCATACAACCCTTGGCATTGTCATTGCAGGGTAAGGAAAAAGTATCAGGCTCTTCTGCCCTCCCACCATTAGGATAGATGAGGAAACCCTGGGGTCCTGAATGCATGCCTGATGGCGGGCACCTGAAATGGGTACATCTGGGCTGAGAGACTGAGTTTAGAAGGGCGGCGTTGCGGGGACGCCAGCAGAAGCCAAGAATGAACAGAAGCCGAGAGAAGAAGAGAAGCAGAGAGAAGGCCAGAGAGCCCAGATAGAGTGAGGATTTGCTGGGGGCTGGGAGGCCTGCCAGCCTCCCAGCCCCCCAGCACCCCTGCCTGCCATATGCCTGGTAAATCTAAATAAAAGACCTGCAAAAGCCACTGAGGACTCTGATTCCTCCTTTACCCAGTCTGCTGGATCAGAAAACCTGCTCAGTGCCCTAGTTCCTGCCTTTACAGTCATTCTGATCTGGAACCTTCCTTCTGGCTACAACCACAGTCACCCCACATTTATCACTTCTCATCTATCTTTTCTTGGTGTTTTTTGTGAATGAACTCCTCACCAAATTGTAAATTTCCCTGAGCAGAGGGACTGCATCTTTGTATGGATACCATGTCCCCAACCTCCACATTTCAACAGTTGAAACCTGCTGAGACTCTGTAGGGTAAGGAAAAATGTCAGGCTTTTCTGCCCTCCTGCCATCAGGACAGATGATGGATCCTTGCGGTCCTGAATGCATGCCTGATGGCGGGCACCTGGAGTAGGGTGTGGGCATAGGTAGATGGGATTCACCTGGGCTAAGACTGGGCTTTTAAGGTTGGCGTCACGGGGACGCCAGCAGAAGCCAAGAAGCCGAGAACGAACAGAAGCCAAGAGAGAAGCAGAGAAGGCTGGAGAGCCCAGATAGAGTGAAGACTTGCTGGAGGCTGAGAGGTCTGCCAGCCTCCCGGCCCCCCAGCACCCCTGCCTGCTGTGTATCTGGTAATCCCAATAAAAGACCTGCAAAAAACCACTGAGGACTCTGACTCCTCCTTTACCCGGTCTGCATGGGATCAGAAAACCTGCTCAGTGGTCATTCCTGACCTTACAGACTCCCAGCTCAATCCATCCAGAAGCCCCACAGCCAGGTCATCTTAAGGAAAAAGGCATTTAAATTGGTGTGGATTTGTTTTTTAGGGTTTTTTTTTTTTAGCAATTTAAAATATTTTATTCTGAACATTTGTGAACATACAGTAAATCTGAATAAATTTTACAGTGAATACTCATATACCTACAACCCAGATTCTCCCATTAACATTTTTTTTTTTTTTTTTATAGAGGCATGTTTATTTATTTATTTATCTGTTTGTTTGTTTGTTTTTTTGTTTATACATGCACTGGGTACAGTCAGAAGCGCGGGAGGGTGAGAGAATTCACCAGAGCCAGAGCGGGGAGCAGAGCAGGCAGAAGGACCAAAGTACACTGCTGAGGGGAGCAGCGGGCGGCAGGAGAGGTCTGCGCGCCATGTGGGACCCTCCTCCAGTGGCCGGGGAGCAGCCGGGGATCGAACCGGCGCCGCAGAGGCCGCGGGCAGGTTCGCAACCCAGCGCTCAACCGCTGCGCCACCGGGGAGGCCCTCTCCCATTAACATTTAACTGTCCTTAATTTATCATACATTAATCCATCTGTCCATGAATCCATTTTTATTAATTTCTTTTTTAATATCTGTTTTATTCTTTTTTTCTTCCGTCTTTCACATTTTTTACATCATTGTTCATTTGTAAACAATATTTGTTTCCCCCACCCCCTCAGGTGTAGTCCCCATAGAGTTTCCTTCACCAACGCACCCGTGCACCATCACCTCAGGCCCCTGTGCTCCTCCCTCCCTCCCTCTGATCCCTCTCCCTCCTCCTCCCCTGCGGTATGTCTCTGATTTATAATTGTCCATTTTTGCTTTGTTGTGTTTTGTACTGTTATTATTTTTTTACACTGATGTCTTATTTGGTTCC
Source organism: Talpa occidentalis (assembly GCF_014898055.3). Taxonomy (NCBI): domain Eukaryota; kingdom Metazoa; phylum Chordata; class Mammalia; order Eulipotyphla; family Talpidae; genus Talpa; species Talpa occidentalis. The sequence goes on along the minus strand of NW_023603184.1, from coordinate 91,991,373 downwards.
CCTTTATTCCTGCTATAAGTGAAACCACCGATATTTTTCTTTTTCCTTCTGACATATTTCACTGAGCATAATTCCTTATAGTTCCATCCATGTTGCTGCGAATGGCATGAGTTTATCTTTTTTGATTGATGAATAGTATTCCATTGTGTATATATATGCCACATCTTCTTGATCCAGTTGTCTATTTTTGGGCATTTGGGTTGTTTCCGGGTTTTATAAATAGGTGTGTTTTAAAATAGCCCAAACATTTCCATAGTCTTTAAAGGTTTTGATTTTTCTGCTTTCTTATGGAGTTAAAAAAAAATAGGTTTAAATATTAGGATTCTGAGTCAATGGGGGCAAGCTTAGGTAATCTTGAATCTAATCTGTATGGAACACAAGAGCGAAGGAATGCACCATTGCATGAGCCTATCTGAACTACAAAAGTGGAGTGGCTTTTTCCTGGAGCTAAAGCAACCTAACCTCAAACATCTTCAATCATTCATCCATTCAGATCTAATTATTGGGTAACTTCGTATTTGTCTTAGTAAGTAATCACATTCAAAAGTACTTATTTGCTTTGGGATTAGTAAAGAGAGCACTTTAATGAATTTAACTGGTAGTTTTATAACATAAGGTTATGATTTACCCTTGGTTCGAGGAATTTTTTATCTAAACTGAGTTAAAAACTAAATCTGTTTCCAGATTCACCAAAGTAATTCTTTTGTGAATTATTATTTCAAGTTCCTTGTTAAACATGCCACTTACACTCTAAATTGGGTTCATTTACAAACAGCAATCTACTAAGGTTCTGAAACTCTAGTTAGGTCCAGACTGTTGACTTCCAGCCTGGCCTGCTGTCCTCAGCATCTTCACCCCTTCCTTCCCCACAGCTGAAGCCTTTTGACCCTCGCCTACACTCTACCCTCACTGACTCAATCCAGCAAGAAGTTCTCAGATTGGGATTTAAACAGCTCAGGCCAAGTTGTTCTTGCCAATTAAAGGCTCCCAACCTCGTATCTAGTAACTCAGCTTCTTTCTCCTGCATTCCACAGGCCTAACTCATCCTCCAGCTCAGTTCTGAAAACTGAGCTCTGTCCCTCTTGTGTCCCTCTGTCCCTGCTAGTCTGGGGAGAGGAGAGAGACACTTCCTGGCTCTTGGCAGTCCTCCAGGGGACTGGAAATCTACTCTGAAACCACAAAGCTAAGGCAGTTCAGGGGACATGGATTGCTGTGTTAGGTGTCTCTGATGCCCTGGACCACCATATCCAGGTCACCAGCACTGCAGACCTCTGTTCTCTCCCTGTGACACACTGGATTTCCTCCTGCTGCAAACAGCAGATTTACTAGCCCCACCACATGTCCCTGAGCGGGGAGTTCCAAGCCCATACTGGGCCTTATTAGGAAATGACTCAGATCACAAAAGGCTGAGGGTCCTTTGGCCAGAACACAATTAAATCACAGGATCTGGATCTCATCCTTTCAGAAATGAAAACCCCTGCAAATAAACATCAACAAAGCTAGAGAAAACATGATTAATCTTTTCCCTAAAAATTCAACGCCCCCATGTTGACTTTGTATATGCTGAAGCCATGACACCTTCCTTCGTGAATTTTAAGGTGAAATTTGAGGAAATTCAGAGTTGGCTACAACTACATCTTCCCTGAGTAGAAGCAAATCAGAGAACTTCTTATAAATCACTCAAAGCTAATACTTTTGGCTACTAAAACAACAAATATGAAAATAACTAGATAATTCTTCTCTCCTAGAAAATAATTTCATCTTCTAAAACCCTATTAGCAAAGTTAAATTTAGAGGTACATTCTTATCAAAAGCCTTTCAAAATACCAAACAATATTAAAAACAAACTGGCTAAACTGTCTTACACTGCAAAATGACATAAAAACAGCAACTTTCACTTTCTAGTCAAGCTTATTTTTAGCAATACGTATCATTTATATAGAATTCTAGTATTTTCTGCTTTCTACCAATATTTTATAGAAAGACTTTTCCCTGGTGTTCTTGTATCTTTGCTTTTTGATCTTGTAATAATCAGAAAAATTCCAAGCTTGCAATATTTTCAGTCCTGGGAATAAATAAGTCATTTAAAAATCAAAAACAGTGTCAACACTTCCTCAAAGACACAGCTGCTGTAACTGACCAGCTAATAAAGTTTGGTGTTTTTTTGGTGGTGTGTTTTGTTTGTTTTTCTGGGTGGGGATGGAAATGACTTCTCTCCAAAGTAATTCTCAAAGTTATTAAACACATGGGTAAAAACAATAAGGCATTAGTAAAGAAGAAATACTAACGACCTCTGATAATCGTGAACAAGAAGGGCTGGGCTGCACATTGACTGTAGACAGGACAGGACTCATTCTGTATGTAGGCATTACATGGAGCACAAGTTCCATTTTACAAACCTTAAAGAATAAAATGAGGCATGTGATCCAGAAATCCCACTTCTGGGTATTTACTCCAAAGAACTGAAATCAGGATTCCTATGTTCATTATAGCCATATTCTTAATAGCTAAGATGTAGAAGTAACCTTAATGTATGACAGACGAATGAATAAATAAAATATGGTCTGTAACTACAATGAAATATTACTCAGTCTTTAAAAAGAAAGAAATCCAGTGTGGCATGGTAACACATATTTGAAAAATTATGAACCTGTACTCCTGAAACATACAGTGCTGTAAACCAATGTCACTTCAAATTCAAAAATAAAGAAACCCTATCATATACTACAACATGGACAAATATTAAGAAGACTGTGCTAAATGAAATAAGCTTTTCACAGAAAGGCAAACAGTGCATGATTTCAACTCATGAATCAAACTCATAGAAGCAGAAGACAGAAGGGGGAGAGAAGGGAAGAAATAGAGACAGCGTTCAATGGTTATAGTTTCAGTCATGCAAGTTTAAAATATTCTCAAGATCAACTGTACAACATGTACTTATAGTTACTACTGTATACTTAAAAGCTGAAGAGGGTAGGGATCTCCCTGGTGGTGCAGCAGGTTGAGCACCGCACTGTGAAGCTGTCCACAGCCTCTGCAGCGCGGGTTCGATGCCCGGCCAGCCAGGGAGAAACCCACATCATGCAGCAGACCTCTCCTCTCGCCCGCTGCTCCCCTCAGCAGTGTATTTCAGTCAGTTTGCCTGTTCTGCTCCTAGCTCTGTCTCTCACCCTCCCGCGCCTCTGACCTGTACCCCCGTTCTTGTATAAATAAATAAATCTTTAAAAAAAAATAGTTGAAAAGGGTAGATCGGTTGTTTTTTGTGTTTGTTTGCTTTACCACAATAAAAATAAATGAGGAAAGAGGGTCAGGATTCCAGATTATGATGGCTTTAACGTTCCCTTTCCTTCTTCATATTGCCTACACACAGGAGAAATATAAACCATCTAGATTAGCATATAATTAAAGGCTAGAATACAGGGTAGGCAGAATGGAGAAGGGACAGTTGAAGTAGTTAAGGAAAGCAGCAAAAATAAGGTCGATTTAGGCCAATCCCTGAAGGATCAAGCTGAGCCTACGAAGATGGCAACCAGCCTGGCATCTGAGTAGGGACACTGAGCTGTCCAAGCCTCGGGTCATGCAAGGAAAAAGCTCTCAAAAGCTGCTAAGGTAATTTTGTTCAGGATAAATGACACACGTTCACCTCATGAACTAGACACTGAAAACTGAAAACTGAAGCAAAACTAAAGGAACTGCCAGTGTACTCTAAAGCCATTCATAATCTAGCCCTCAGAGTGGTTTCTGAAATCTCAGAAAAGGCCGTGCTGCATGACAAATAGGCAATATAAAAAGTTAAAAGGCACAGCTCTCCATCAGGCCCAGGCTGATTTAAAACAAACAGAAATAAGACCAAATAACTTGTATAGTAATTCTAAAAAAAGGAGTAAAATATAGTATTAGAGTAATGCCCTATTTACCCAATATCCCTGAAAAACACTGTGTCCTAAAAAACATTAACCATTTAGATAATAAAACCACTCCCTTTAAGTATAAGACCTGTGCAGTTAATAGGGGACATGCACATATGGACTCACTCTTGGATAAGTATCAGGGAATTATCTTTATTTTATTGTATGATAATGGCAGGGAGGTGGGAGGGGGAATCTGATCAATTAGAGATGCATACTGAACAACTTACAAGTATAATTATATACTATCTGAAATTAGCCTTAAAATATCCTAAGTTCATCAAAAACAATGCAGGGTTAGTGAAACAAGATTGGCAAATACTATTTGTGAAGCTGGTAAATGGGTCTTACACAGGTTCATTATAAGCCTCACTGCTTGCATGTTTTTGACAATTTCTAGATAATTATTTGAAGTAAAATTTTCTCTAACATTTACTATGTGGATTCTACCTACCTTATTAGCATAAAAAATTCTCTACCTAGAACATCCTTTTATTCAAACTGGACAACAATTTCCTCTCCAAGATCCCATTGTCTTCCTTTTACTCTACAACAGAGGTCTCAATTTTCCCCGTGCTCCCAGTATATATAGCCCATTCATCTCTTCTATGCACCCCTTAAAACAATGACTTATGGGGCCTCCCTGGTGGTGTAATTGGTTAAGATACAACCTATGAAGCTATCCACAGCCACTGCAGCACGAGTTTGATCCCAGACCAGGGAGGAGACCCAATGGCACAGCAAACCTCTCCTGACTTGCCCACTGCTCCCCTCAGCAGTGTATTTCAGTCAGTCTGCCTGTTCTGTTCCTCACTCTGTCTCTGGTGAATCCTCTCACCCCCTGCAACTCTGGCCTGTATCCCAGCTCTTATATGCATAAATAAAAAAATCTTTTAAAAAAAGCAAACAATGACTTGTCTCTGCATGTGAAGCCATCAAGTATTATTAATGCTTATTAATAATGCTACATGGTGAGCAAGAAAGGGACCCTAATTTGTTTATCAACTTTCAACATCCAGGGCCTGGTACATAGGATGAGCCTGATAAATATTTGGAGATTAAGAACAGTCTGGAATCATCATAAAAATCCAGTTATTGGCCCACCAAGGAATCTCAGGGAGGTTTGTCAGGCTGCACCGTCTGTGTCCTTCCCAAACTGATGTCATCACCTAGTCAAGCATGCTGACTTCTGCAGCCTGCCTCCACTTTGGATACACAATTGGACTGACCTCCAGATAAAAGAAAAGAGACACCATGCACATACGTAGAAGACAGGTGCAACAGCACACTGTTCTGAATTAAATCTACACTGAACTGCCCAAAGTGCTTTCTTGTTTAATTCCAACATTGCAACTGTGTTCGGGAGAACAAGATTGACAGGTGATACATAGAGTACCTGTGCTATACCTTCATCTCTTGACTATTAAAGCACCAGGTAAGAAAAAGTGGGCCCCTGACAAGGCCAAAAAGTGGCCATTCCCCTGACAAGCAGTGTCACCATAAGGTGACACTTCCCTCCATCAACCTTCAGTGATAGAAGTAGGACTACATTCAAATGCTATTGTAGCCTAGTAAAATAATTTATAGAAGGGTCTTCAAACCTATTTTTAAGTAGCAGAAATCATTTTTTGTACAATTTTGAATATGAAAATGATATTAATTTTGCTACTAATTTATCTACGAAAAATCTTCAGCAGTTTTGCTTTTTTAAAATGAAGTTTATAAGTCTCCTCTCCAATCCTCCTCAAATGTTGACTTGTGGCCTCTACTGCACACTCTTGCCCTTAATTACATGCCACTCTGTACTGCTATCCTTCTCTTTTATAGTTGGACAATATGGCAAACTATAAAGGACAAGATGTCTGAAGTCAAAGTAATTTGGATTCTTGTGCTGGTTCATCAATATTTTTCAAATACTTTTTTTAACCCTTACAACAAAAAGTGTTCAGGTGTGTGAGTTTGGGGGGAGGGGTGCATTAAGTTTGGCAAAAACCTTAAGTTCTATAATCACTTCCATTATAATTTCACTGGTATTGATCAATTTTAACAAATTAACTATTTTATTTTAAATCTCTGTAGTAAATTTCTGAATGGTGAAATTACTTTTTTTTCTTTAATTTATACCAGAAGCATAATTATTTTTGTCACTGGAAAATGACTTTTTAAAGAGTAAGTTTAACAGTTTCAGTTGAATGAGAAAAGGGTTCAAACCTTGCGCTGACTTCAAAACATGGATTTGAAAACTACTGACTTCTAGCATGCTATCAAAGTGTAGACAAAAGGTCAGATATTAAATAAATGTGATGTTATGTGTCATTCATATGTAAATTACCTGATTTTCAGTTAAACATTCTCCTTACAATCTCATTGACAGTTATGTTCTGTAAAAAGATGAGGTCTTTAGTTGAAGTCCCATGCTGATAATGTAAAGACTTGGGTCTCTTTCATCAGCCACATTCAACTCCAGACCCCAGGCATCTCACAAACACACAATACATGGTCCAAAACCACACCTGTACTAGCAAACCATTCAAATACCCTGGTAATGATCCCAGCTTTAAAGCTGTTTCTATGAATGGTAACACAATATCATGAAAATATTAATTATTATATTAACAAGCCCTGTTTTCTCACAGATAACAGAAAGATAAAAGTAGAAGCATTAGGGCATCTAGAAAAAGACAACTGAAACCAGAGACCAAAAAAGAAAAAAGAGACAGACTCTGGCCTTATGACGCAACTGAAGTATTTATCCAAGGTTATGTCTATACCACTCAACATGTGTGTGGTCTAAAGGTTCTTTCAGGCTGTTCTATACAACAGATGTATGGCCTTGGACTAGCCTCTTAAATTTCATTGGCCTGAAGCCTCCCTAGTGGTGAAAGGGGTTAAGCATAGCACTGTGAAGTTATCTGCAGCCTCTACAGCACGTGTTTGATCCCTGGCAAGGGAGCTACCCACGTGGCACAGCAGACCTCTCCTGCCTCACCCACTGCTCCCCTCCGCAGTATATTTCAGTCAGTCTGCCTGTCCTGTTCCCCATCCTGTCTCTGGTGAATCCTCTCACCCCCTGTACCTCTGGCCTGTACCCCAGTTCTTGTATGCATAAATAAATCAATCTTTAAAAAAAAAATCCATTGGCCCTGACCAGATTCATAAGTAAAATCAACAAAGTGGAATGGGTAAGTTCAAGTCCTTCCAATTCTAAAATCCAATCTAAATTCATAAGTTCTTAATTGATTGACTACAAATTAAAAGTAACCCTTAACAGCGGTTTGCGTGTCATGAATGCTGGTGGCTGTTATTAAAATAAGGAAGTTCAGATTTGTATGTGTCATACCCAGCATATATTTGAATTCCTTTGGTGGGATATTCTAAAGGGAGAAAAAAAGAACACTTTAAAGCCCTATTTTAATCAGCATTGTTAAATCAAAGGATCCCAAAATGAAACAATAAATTATGAAACTCTACATGAAAGGATATGAGCTTCTCAAAACTGACTGGCTTTGTTTTGTTTTAAATTAGACTTTCAGTGAACTCTTGGCAGCAAGGGGGAAGAAATCCCGAGTGCTGTAAAGACACATTTGCTCAGCACACATCTAACTGCACAACTGCACATGAAAGTTGCACCTGGGAAGCAAAGATCAGCAAGACTCTGCCTCTGGGTTCAAGGCAAGTGATGAATGTTCCAGGGCAACAAACTGGAGGAACCTGGGTAATTACAAGGTTATCCTGAGATCTCCAGAGCAAAGGTCTCAAAATAGTAGGTCAAAGAGGAATTCACTGCCCCATATGCTTTGTTTTTGCTTTTCATTGGAATAGTTTACCAACCCCTCTGAGATCCAGAGGTCATACATACATATGGATTCTAGCTTCTCTTAGAAATTTGGAGGTGGCAGCATTTTAAGTCCACCTTCTTGCTCAACAACAACCAGCAGTAGCTGAGCTGCACTTCCACGTCCACCACTCCCTTAAGTCACTGGATGCTGCAGCTGAGGATCCATGGTCATTTACCATCAACTCACATACAAACCGGCGCAGGTACTGGTTTCCTTTGCCTAACCCACTTCAACTGGCCATACTCAGGCGCCTTTGTGAGGCTGCGCTCTGGAGCACAGATTACTGAGCTGGAATCTCCCCTCTGCCACATACCAGGAAGGTAATCTCAGTGTCCTATCTGCAAACCTGGGATATTAATAGTATTTACCATACAGGACTGGTATGAGGGTAAATGTGTTATTACCTGCAAGGTGCTGGGGCTGTGTCTGATACTTAGCAACTACTCTATAAATACTAGATGTTTTTCAAAGGCATATGAGTTTCAACTTCAGTCCTAAAATTTTAATATTCTGAAGTTATCTACTAAATTATCTTATGATCTAAAAGAATATGGCAACTGGGGAAAGTTGTTCAGATATAACTGAAGAATTAATAGACTTGCCAGATACAAAAAAACAACTATTAATGATTTTACTTATATGAGGTAAAGTTATAGAGACAGAAAGTAGAATGAGGTTGGGGGGAGCTGGGAAGTTAGTAGCGAAATATCATCTTGGGGATGATGAGGAATTTCTGGAAATGAATGGTGTCAGAGTCGCACAATTTGAATGTGCTTAATGCGGCTATACTGCACACTTTGAAGTGGTTAAAGTATACATTTTGAGGTATATATTTTATCATAATCTTCTTTTAAAAAGTTACTAACACCGGGCCTCCCCGGTGGCACAGCAGTTGAGCACTGGGTTGCGAAACTGCCCGCAGCCTCTGCAGCGCTGGTTTGATCCCCAGCCACCGGGGAGGGGCCCACATGGCACGCAGACCTCTCCTGCCGCCCGCTGCTCCCCTCAGCAGTGTACTTCGGTCCTTCTGCCTGCTCTGCTCCCTGCTCTGGCTCTGGCGAATTCTCTCACCCTCCCGCGCTTCTGACTGTACCCAGAGCTTGTATAAATAAATAAATAAATCTTTAAAAAAAAAGTTACTAACACCAATATAATTTGGTCTGTCGTCACTTGCTAAAATTAAGTGGTTAATGATCTCAAAACCCCCAAATGCACTATAAGTTTATGTTCCCAAAAGCTAAATACTGCATTTCCTATAGTAGTATGGGAAGACATGTATTAACTATTTTTTAACAGCTGGTTTTTTCCTCAACTGGAGGTCTCCTGGAACTGCATCTATAGCAAATACAGGGTGATACTTGCCTACAGCAATCGGGCTGCTCTTCATTACAAAATGCTCTGCACAGATGCTTCATTCTCTATCAACAAATACACAAAATGGAAGACTTCCTGCCAAACGTGATGTAGCTGGCTGCCTTTGAACTATGGGACTGGGCAACTCTGGCAAGAGGCTTTGCCCTCCCTGCCTGTTCTATAATAGCATTCAGAATGCACACACACAAGAGTCCCTGACCGTACCTCAACCCACACAGGAGAATGTCCCAAACCTCCCCAAGAAGGGTCTTATTTTTGAAGTTACACATGCTGCTGCTTTCGAGGACATCTGTCCATTGAGTTAAAAATAAGCATGTAAAATAAATTTAAAGCAACTTTGAAAACTACGTTTAACCTAAGAAGCATGTATATACGTGTACACACACACAGCATATCCAGTATGTATTTGCAATCTTTCAACTCAGAACTATTGCAAATTATTTCCTAACATTTATAAGGTTATCCCCTACAAGTTTACAATCCTGAGTCAGGCAAATAGACAAACTATATCTAGCTCTAAGAAACTGCATTGCACTTGGAAATTTCTGAAATAAATTGTTGTCTTTTTGCACAATATTTTTTGGCAAGAAATATCTTTTTAAATATTACTGAAAATTCAAAGTGATGGGATATAATTTTTCTTATAAATATTACATTTTGAGTACCAATCCAAAACTTGGGGTAGGGAAACTACCTGGTGCCTTGCTTTCCATATTTGCCTGACAGGTTAGAGACAAGTAGCTAGGTGGCTATATGTCCTATATATAACCCTCAAACACTGATATCATTTTCCCCTGCCATGACAACAAAAAAATATTCCAAAAAAAAATAAAAGGGAAAAGATCACAGGCGAAGTACAGAGTGTGTGTCTCTTTAAAATCAATGTGACATCAAATGACAAGCATTTTCATCCTCCAAGGATCAAAGGGATAGAAGATAAATGTTTTAAAAATTCATCAAAAAATAGCCTTGAGCAAAACTCTCCCCATGCAAGAAACTGCTTCAATCTATGAACCAGCAATGTAGGAAACTATAAGGAGAGGAGTTGGTGTTTCTAGGAGTAGAAAGTTGGGTCTTTGTCAAACTGTATATAAACCAAGCAATGAACATTTATTAACAGAGCTGGAAAGTTGGTGCATTAGGAGAGAAAAAGAGTGTAACTCCAGATCTGCTCCTGGCATGGGTTTAATTTTGTCCACCCCCACCCCCAAGTTCATGTGTGGTACTTCAGAATGTAACCTTTTTTGGAGCTAGGTCTTCCTACAGATGTAATCAAGTTAAATGAGGTCACCAGGCTGGGCCTGAATCCAGTGACAGGTGTCTGTATAAAAGGGGAAATCTGGACATTGAGACAGGCAAGCATCAAGGAAAGAGGTTATGAAGAGACAGGAGAAAACGCTGTCATCTGTAAGCTAAGCAGAAAGGCCTGGAACAGATCCTGCCTTGACAGACCTCAGAGGGAACCAACCTTGCCAGCACCTTGATCTCAAGCTTCTAGCCTCCAGATGAGGCTACTTTTCTGTCGTTTAAGACACCCAGTTTGTAGCACTTTTGTTAGAAAGCCCTAGCAAACTAATAGAGCTATTTAACCAACCATGTGACTGACTCAAAACAATGCAGTCCTCAGGGACCTCTCCTATCAAGTGGACCGAAAACAATATTCATAGCATTATTTCCCAAACCCACAAACACGAGTCAGCACTGTGTCAGGCACAATGGGTTACAGAAGAAAGTTAATATTCACTCTATCCTTTCCTGCCAAGATCGCACCGCCTAGTGGGCACGGGGAATGTATAACACATTTCAAAATGACCACACTGCTATCAGGGCCAAGAATGCATTAAAAAAAAAATTCTTTACTTCTCAGTCAAGAAGCAAAAAAGGAGAGCCAATTTTTAAGATAGGACATTTTCCCAGGACAAAAGGCAAATATATCAAAAATACTTTCATGTTCTATGAAGTTTGGGTACATCAGGATGTGCTATCCTCTCCGCCTCATCCCCCTGGGACACAATTTTATTGTAGGAATATGATGTAACTGCCCTGCTTTCTCCACCAAACAGAATACAATATGCCTTCAATATGTTAGCCTGTTTCATCTCCCTAAATACATAATTGATTTTCAACATTTTATGCTCCAGTTACTGCCCAAAAGCAGACAGGGACAAGTTCACATTTCAAATGCTCCTTCATTTAAAGTATAAAAGAAATGACCAGAACAATTAACGAATTGTCTTCAATTCTTCTTGGAGGAGTCATTTGCTCACCATTTTTTCCAGTTTCTCTGTCACTCACATATATACACCCCTTCATGGAACAGAAAGGATACAGGACTTACACAACCTCTCTGAAAAACAGAGCCACAGATTCAATGAGAAACAACCAAACAGAAGAAGGCATTTTCTTTGTTTAGAACACTGAAAGAGTAGCTACTTTCCCGACAGAAACAGGATTTAGAACCAATGTCATACAAAAATTAAAAGCTTAAACCTTCTTTTACAAAAAAAAAAAAAGTAGAACTATATATTTAGGTCATTTTATTTTTAACCACAGCCTTCTAAATGACCTGAATATTCCCAACATCCATTCCAAATGACAAGTTTTGTAATTCCAATGAATAATTTAATTGGGTGAATTTGTTTTACTTGTTGAATAAAACTGTTACTTTAGAAAATGACAAGTCAGCTGCCCACAACTTTTAGTCTGAATATTCTTCATTATTCTTAGAAAAAATCGAGTGTGAGGGAAAAAACGACTTTAAAACTGGATCTCTTGCATGGCAGCCTTCAACAGTCACATGGAAAGGGGCAACCTTTGTTTACCTGAGGTTTTCAATTTATTCACCATCTCCCAAAACAAGAAGTACCCAAGTATTTTAAAGTTCCAAAGACATGTGCTAGAATTCAATTTTTTTTTTTTTAAGATTTATTTATACAAGCACTAGGTACAGTCAGAAGCGCGGGAGGGTGAGAGAATTCACCAGAGCCAGAACGGGGAACAGAACAGGCAGACTGACGATACACTGCTGAGGGGAGCAGCAGGCGCGGCAGGAGAGGTCTGCGCACCATGTGGAACCCTCACCCGTGGCCAGGGATCAAACCGGCTCTGCAGAGGCTGCGGGCAGCTTCGCAGCCCAGCGCTCAACCGCTGCACCACCAGGAGAAGCCCTGGAATTCAATTTTTGAAAGACATTGCTATTGCACAGTGACAGCAACTTTCTTACACCAATGAGGGAATAACGTACAAGAATATTTTACTTACACTTCTAAAATTAAAAAAAACAAAACAAAACAAAACAAAAAAAATCCCAGCATCGTGGGCCTCAACAACAACATGGTCAAGGCTCTTTCCTTGTGTGTTGTTTCTAAATCTAACTTCACTTTTATAAAAGCCAGTATCTCAAGTAGAAGAAAACAATTCATCCAGAATGCTGTTGGCATTGGGAAAAGAACATCATTTATGGGAAGAGAACCAGGGCTGCCTGGTTCCTGTTTCCTTTTACATGGAAAATAGGCCTCTGGCTGACTATCTGGACTTCTCTCCTGGCCCTTCAAAGACCACGTGATAAACCCATGGGACTTGGGAACAGAAACCCAGCCCCTCCTTTTTCTCAGGTGCCAAGCTATCCACTAGATGCACACATTTAAGTTTTAAACATTCTGGCTACCTACAGGAAAAGGCCACCATGTGGTGGAGCCTGGTGCCTGGCAGGCAATCCTGACTACTGTGAATTCAGTTATTAGAAAGCCCACTGTTGACACATTTTTAAGTCACAGTCACCAATGTTAGTGTTATCAGTAAGAGATGTAATTTAAATTCCCAGTGTCTTCTTTCTCCTGTTCTCAGTCAGAAATGGTTCAGACCTCAGATTGTCAGGGAAAACGGGGCATCACTTCTTGCTTTCAGATCCCCTCAAGCCCTGAATCCCAACAAAGCAAAATGTGAGTATTTCTTCTTCAAGGGGTAGAATTTCAGATCTTGCTATAAGTAACATATGAGAATATAGAAAAATTCTAATTCCCAAAACACTGCCCTTTTTTTCCATTTCACTCAAAACTTATGCCGAATCATTGTTAATAGCATCATTACTGGGCCTCCCCAGTGGCACAGTGGATTAAGCACCACGCTGTGAAGCTATCCGCAGCCTCTGCAGCACAGGTTCAATTTCCAGCTGGCCAGGGAGATACCCACATGGCACGGCAGACCTCTCCTGTCTTGCCTTCTGCTCCCCTCAGTAGTGTTTTCGGTCCGTCTGCCTGTTCTGCTCCCCGTTCTGCCTCTGGTGAATCCTCTCACCCTCCCACGCCTCTGGCCTGTACCCCAGTTCTTGTATAAAAAAATAAATAAATCTTTAAAAAAAAAGCATCATGACCATTTCTTGTCATATTTTAGGTTCAGCCGCTTACTAGGTAGCTGAGTGAACTTGCCTGTATTACTCATCCTCATTTGTAAAATGGGAATAATGATTACCTACCTCATAGGTATGATTTACAGAGTGAATGAAATAATGAGAATTAAAAGAACTGCAACACTTAAAATGTCTGGAACATACATAGCAGGTAGTGCTAAATAATTGTCACTTCCCTCCCTCATCTATCCAGAATGGACATGCTCATTTAGAACCAGAAGGGACTTTAGGAGATGATTCAATAAATCTTTATTTTTATTTATTTATTTTTTTAACATTTTTTTTTAAAGATTTATTTGTTTGTTTGTTTATTTATTTATTTATACAAGCACTGGGTACAGTCAGAAGTGCAGGAGGGTGAGAGAATTCACCAGAGCCAGAGCCGGGAGCAGAGCAGGCAGAAGGACCGAAGTACACTGCTGAGGGGAGCGGCGGGCGGCAGGAGAGGTCTGCGCGCCATGTGGGACCCTCCTCTGGTGGCCGGGGAGCAGCCGGGGATCGAACTGGTGCCACAGAGGCTGCGGGCAGCTTCGCAACCCAGCCCTCAACCGCTGTGCCATCGGGGAGGCCCTAAATCTTTATTTTTAAATGAGGAAAGGGAGACACAATGTGAACAAGCAATCTGCCAAAGGTCACTCAGAGGAAAAAATTTTAATTTTCATTCATTTCTATGACACATAGTTCTAAAAGCTGTCCCTTTCCCACATCTTTGAAACAGGATTTGGCAGATTGTAATCTGTACACGAGAGTCACGTGTTAGCATTATAGCTTTCCTAACTGTACAAACAATGGTGAGGAAGATCTCAAGGTTTGAGGGCATGCCTGCCAACAGCCAAAAGCCAGGCCTCCACCGGATATGCTTCCACAGCTTTTCATGAAAAGGCAAGGGTGTATTCCCCTAATGAGTAATGTTTCTAGAATCAGCATAACTTTTCCTTGATTCACTCTTCTAGTAAAGTTACTTTTGTCACCGACTCCCAGCAAGCCCAAATCCTTATTTCATCAGTTTCTAATTCTAGTCCCATCACTTTCAAATATTTGGCAACTATCACAGTTTCCCAACTACCCCATCTAAGCCACAACACATCAACTAAATATTTATGATTGACTATGTCTTTCTTACGTAAACTTGTGGACAGGAATACTTACTATGAGTGTTCCCTGAATATTATAATTATCATTCATTTATGAAAATGTCTCCAGAGCTGAATGCTGCCAGAGACTAGGTCCCTCTCTTTCAAAGAAGTTCCTAAGGGAATGGAAGGCAGCCATCGAAGGTCCTCAATTTCCTGTTTCTTCTAGTTCTTTAATATATGATCCAACTATTTTCAAAGAAGCTTTTTTCTTTCTTGTTGTGAAATGCTTCCACTGTAAATACTACAGTAGCATTTAAGTATTTTACTTGTTAGATAATCAATAAAATGTCATCACTGTTGAAATGCTATCAAATTCCCCTTCCTGTTCAGTACTAAGCACATAATTTTGTACATTCTGAAGTGGAAATGAAGGTTGGGCAAGCTATCATTTATTTTTTCAGTCTTTCAGGTCTTCAAGAAACAATAATTTAAATTTTAAAACTGTCTGAAATTCCCAACTTATCTTAACAGTTAAACCCAGTCTCAGAGATCAACAGAAGACTGTATATATCAGTCTACCCTAACCATCACCCCAAATCCACATTCATCACCACCTGCTGTTCTGCAGTGCTTACTGCTCTTGTCAGGGTGATGATTTCTAGACAGCACAGGACTCTCCCCTGATAAGCCAATAAGAATTTGTTGACTTCATGGTCTCCCTTCACATGATCTTTTATTTTAAACCAAGGAACAGGTAAAGCATTAGACAATCTTAGAAAATGTTAATCTATAGGGAAATAAAGACTAATTTACTAGCAAACATTCTACAATAACAATAGCAAGAGCTGACTCGAGTTTCTGCTCCTGCCTCTCCAGAGACTTCTTCATTCTCTACCCTGGCTCTCCTGAGGCTGAGAGCAGAGTCACCTCCCCATCAGCCATTACTCCTCTTGCCAAAGTCAAGTCCTGTGATTTCATCTTTCTCCTCTCCAAATGATTAGCTTGATTTGCTTACGACGGCACTCAGATTTATCCCTTTCACGTAATTGAAATACATTTTAAATTTTTTTTTAAAGATTTATTTATTTATGCCTACAAGAGCCAGGGTACAGGCCAGAGGTGCAGGGGGTGAGAGGATTCACCAGAGACAGAGCAGCGAACAGAACAGGCAGATTGACAGAAGCACACTGCTGAGGGGAGCAGCAGGAGAGTCAGGAGAGGTCTGCTTTGCCATGTGGGTAGCTCCCTGGCCGGCTGGGAATGAACTTGTGCCGCAGAGGCTGTGGACAGTTTCATAGGTTGCATCCTAACCCTTGTGCCATCAGGGAGGCCCCAATACATTTTGAATTTAAAAGCAATTTTGCAAACCTTGTGCATGAACTATATTTTTTCCTCAATTCCAGCATGTCCAGTATCATCAGTACTGGAGAAGTGATTTACACATTCTAACAGGCACACTTTAATCCTTAGGCATTTAGTTTGTGACCACTTCACCAACATTTTCAAGCAGATGGCAAGAGACAGCTTTCTGGTTTTCTCCCCAAAACATCCTACACTCAATCTGCCAGACAGTGTACCTCTCTATTTCTCATCCACATACCACTCCAAAAAAACTTAGCAAATCCTCTTTCAAAAATGGCTCTGTGCATTCTTTTCTACATGACCATCAGTCTTTCTAAACCAGATCAAATGTGGAGGATACAAAAGTGATCTCCTGGAATATAGAAGGAAAATAGTAAAACATCCAATAATATTTACTTATTTTATTTGTTTGTTTTATTATGCAACCAGCTTATTAGTAAGCAAGTATGTAATGATAATTCAAAAATACACAAAAGCTGCTGATGTGATCAAGGAGTATTTTCTCAACGAGGTTGCTATGTCGAAAATGTCTAGACAAGTGCGCTAAACAAAAACATCTTATCACACACTGCCTGGTATGCTATGGACAATCCCTACTACAATGGTGTCTTCCAATCAGTCAATAAAATTTGTTGTATGCATGCAGTAATAAATAGTAATAGTCATGAAACTAAAATCAGACCTCACTCATGGCTTTCCTATTATATCTCTAAATTATGTTTTCTCATTCAGGTTTACTCTTAAAGACAGTCCCCACAGATTTTTGAAAACAGATTGTCTTTACCTCAAAATTAAAGCCAACTGAACAATTAAACATCCTTGAAAAATAAATGATACTCAAGACCAATTTTCAAACACATAGAGCATTTAAAAAGTATGAGCACTGGGCCTCCCTGGTGGCACAGGAATTAAGTCTCGGCACTATCATGCTATTGCTGCTCTGGCCTGGGTCTCAGCTGAGGCTGAATTCTATCCCGAGTTGAGTTTGATCCCCAGCCAGGGCAGGGAGCTACCCACATGGTGCAGCAGACCTCTCCTGCCTCACCAACTGCTCCCTCAGCAGTGTATTTCAGTAGATCTGCCTGTTCTGCTCCCCACTCTGTCTCTGGTGAATCCTCCCACCCTCCGTACCTGTGGCCTACACCCCAGTTCTTCTACACAAAAATAACATTGCTCAACATTTGGCCTCATTTAATCCCCATACATTATTATTATAAAATTATATCATATACTATTTTTAATAAAATTATAAAAATCAGTATTTTTAATAGATGGAGAAACTTACTTTTGCCAAACTCAAGACATTCCTAAAGCCAGAGTAAACAATATTTTCAATGAGCAAGTTCTGAAAACATTATTCTCTGTGGTTTCCACTTTCTTTATGTACCAGTTTTAATGGTGTGGCCTTGGGCAGGCAATTTAACCTCTCCTACCTCAGAATCCACATCTACATTAAGTTCATGCACAGAGTACATAACATACTCCATGCCAGGCTCCTTCTTGGCTAGGGCATACTGTGGTGAACAAACGACAAGATCCCGCTCTCAAGAACCCTGTTAGATAATACCCAGGAGGCGCCTAATACCAAGATAACGCCTCACAATAAAATCAGCCATTATTACTTCCCAAATCCAAGGGCTACCTTGTCATTATTTTTTTTTAAAGGTTTTTTTTTTTTTTTTTTTATAGAGGCATGTTTTATTTATTTATTTTGTTTGTTTGTTTTGTTTATTCATGCACTGGGTACAGTCAGAAGCGCGGGAGGGTGAGAGAATTCACCAGAGCCAGAGCGGGGAGCAGAGCAGGCAGAAGGACCGAAGTACACTGCTGAGGGGAGCAGCGGGCTGCAGGAGAGGTCTGCGCGCCATGTGGGATCCTCCGCCGGTGGCCGGGGAGCAGCCGGGGATCGAGCCGGCGCCGCAGAGGCATTGGGCAGCTTCGCAACCCAGCGCTCAACCGCTGCGCCACCGGGGAGGCCCTACCTTGTCATTATTTGAGGTAAATCCCATTTGCCTATTCTATCTGGCCCCCAAATACTTTTTAGAAAAAAAAGGCAGAAAAGGGGACAGTTAAGTGAACCATCAGAATCTGGCACCAGCAAGCAAATAAACCTTTCCTTGAATAGAATCTTTGTAAAACTCATAGATCCAGGCAAAAATTGGGAGTAAAATGATTGTGGCCGGAGACAAGGTTTTGCACACAACTCTGGAGGGTGAGCATCCCGCTGCGCTTGGGCTCCTTCAGAGTTTTCAATGATGCTGATGAAGGTTTGTTTACACCTGTAGTCTCCAGCTAATGTGCTGCTGGAGTCCAAGGGCCGCAGCACTGATTCGCAGAGCAACTTTATCCAGGCTGCCCTTACAGGACCTGCCATGAGAACATCTCTTTATTTATTCAAAATTATTATATAATCACAGGCCACACACTCCTTGGTCACCACTATTACACAGAAAGCATTGCTCAAGCAGTCGGCCTTTCAGAATCTAAAACCACCAGCAGGAGAATAAAGGAATTCAGCTAAATCCAAAGTAAACATATGAAATAAAATGATAACAGGAACTCTCAAGAGCACACTTCCCTCATAAAGAGCTTAGATCACTCCACAAACACCTCGCTAAATCCAAGTCTCTGAGCCAGGCCCACATCTTCACATCTAGGGGTCACAAAAGCCAAGGGCCATTACTGAAGACAAGGATATGCCTTAGGATCTTAGAGTACAACCTTAAAAACCAGGTAACATTTATTTGCTGGATACATACTTCATGTCATTCTGTTTAAAAAAGAAAAATATGGGGCCTCCCGGGTGGTGTAGTGGTTGAGCGCTGGGCTGCGAAGGTGCCCACAGCCTCCGCAGTGCTGGTTCGATCCCTGGCCGCCGGCAAGGGTCTCACATGGCACGCAGACCTCTCCTGCCGTGCCCACTGCTCCCCTCAGCAGTGTATTTTGTCAGTCTGCCTGCTCCGCTCCCCACTCTGGCTCTGGGGAATTCTCTCACCCTCCCACGCTTCTGACTGTACCCCAGTTCTTGTATAAATAAACAAATCTTTTTTAAAAAAAAATCTGTGGCAAATGTGTGTAGTTTGCTGATGGGCCTCAAAGCCAGGTAGTTGACCATGATTTGATCTTGTCCTTGGCATTTGCTCTGTGGTCATTAGAAAACAGTCACTCCTTACCACCAAAGCTGCCCTCATCCCTGCTTTCTCCCTCACCTCCTCCCTTCTGCCCCATCCTTTCCGTATTCTTGCACCTAAATTCAGTATCAAGTTGCTGACTTCATTCTCAATGAGAAGCAAGAAGGAAGTTCAAGAGGAAAATGAAACAGGGGGTGGAGGTGGGAGGGAGTTCAGGCTGAACTCCATAGCTGCACTGTCCACACCTCCTATCCCTCCCACTGCAGGCCCAGCTGGGAAGAATCTTCTGCCAAGCAGACTGACTATAGATGGCAGATACCACCCACCGCTGCCCCCACTGGACCCTTAAGCTTCTCTGTGGCCCCTGCCCCCTTCTGAGACCAGGTCAGTGTTACTTAGACTTTCCACCTGGTTCCTGACAGCTCATGCCTAATCTGGACACGGGTTTCTTCCATGGACCAGATGCTCATCAGTGTAGTACTGCTCCCCCTGTTCCCCCGATTCTCTTCAGTACATTCCCTACTCTAGTCTTCCCTCTGCCAACAACCCCTCCCACTGCAGCACAGCCTCTGCAACCGGCTTTCCACTGTTAAGTTCCCCAAGGGTTACTGGCAAGGGCTTAAAAGTTAGAAGGCTCAACCTCCACTATTTCTAGACATATGATCTTGGGCGAGTTGCATAATCTCTAAATCTGAGATTCCTCTTCTGTTAAAACAAAAATTTACCTCATTTCTAAAAGTGAGGATTAAATGAATATACATGTAAAACTAAGCAAAATCCCAACATATACTTAAATATTTATTAAGTGCTCATTTTGTACTAGGGAAAGATTTTAATGGTAGTAATTACTATTCCTGTCCTCAATCACATTATTTTTTATTGTGGTAAAATATACACATGAAAACTTACATTTTTGTCATTTTTAAGTGCACACTTTAGTGGCATTAAGTACATTCACATTGCTGCGCAACATTCACACCATCAATCTCTAGTACTTTCTCAGTTTCCCAAACTTAAACTCTATATTCTTTAAACACCTGCCTCTCACCCTTTCCCGCCCCTCTGCCCAACTCTCATCTCCTGGAGGCACTGGCTGAGTCCATTTCTCATTCAACCTCACGTAAAAACTCCTTTGAAACTCTCACTACTCAGTCATGCCACCTTCCTCCTTAATTTTCAGCCGTCACCTACCTATTTTTTCATAACTTTTCCTCATTCACCAAGAAAAAGAGGGGAGAAGGTTGGTTCACAATCCTCTTTTCAGCCAAGGTTAGTTCCTAAAAGAGTAAGAGCATAGAGGTAGGGCAGTGGGGGCTTATATAACCTGAATTAGAATCCCATCACTTATTAATTGTATGACCTTGAGCAACAACTTAACCTCTGTGGGCCTCAGTTTCCTCAATTATAAAGATTTATTTATTTATGCATACAAGAACTGGGGTACAGGCCAGAGGTGGGGGGTGGGTGTGTGAGAGGATTCACCAGAGACAGAGTGGAGAACAGGCAGAGTGAGTGAAACACACTGCTGAGGGGAGCGGTGGGCGAGACAGGAGAGGTCTGCTACACCACGTGGGTTGCTCCCTGGCCGGCCAGGGATCAAACTCATGCTGCAGAGGTGGTGGATAGCTTCACAGTGCTGTGCTTAACCCCTTGTGCCACCAGAGAGACAAAAACAGTACCTATTAAAAGCATTATTTTTGAATCAAGAGTTCAAAGCATGTGGAGTAGAACCCAGCACACAGCATTTAGTAACTGACAGGAGTTACTCTATTACTGCACTTGAGTCTCTTACCCTTGGCCTCTGACTCAGTCAGCCATTCCAAGGGCCACACCTTTGAGCTAGAAGGCAACATTCAATGTCCTTGCTTGATGGCCACACCACCCAACCTTCCAGCTTTCATAACCCCATGACCAGAGTACATGCTCTTCCACATCCCTGGAGTGTGTCATGTGTCTTCTTGTTCATTCCCTAACAATATGGACCATGTGGTGATCATCCAGCCTCCCACCCCACCCCGCAAGCCCACTCGCGTCTCAATGGGAATCAACACCACAACTCAACTTTTCCGCACCCAAATCCCAGGCCCAAAAGTCCCCAAAGAGATGTTGTACCATCTCACAGAAAGATGGCTATATCTTGAATGCTTCTGGCCCACAAAGGCCATCCGTGCTACAAGAGCCACTTCCATTTCCCTCAACAACTATCTCAAGCCTTCTTCATCATTTTCCTCAACACTATTCTAGCAAAAATCCTTTCCTCCCATGTCTTCCCAAAACCCAAAAGCAGCAGGGTTGATAAGCAAAACACCCCTTACCTATCCAATATTCACATATGCTTCCCCTGGCTTTCCCTCAATGCTCCTACTTCAAATCAACCATCCATTCACCTCTTTTGCAGTATCCTCCACACTTAGCCACTTTTTCTCAAACTCATCAAACCATTTACCATCCAGGCTCCAGCTCTTGTCCCCTTCAACCAATTCACACATCAGCTAGCTTGACATACAACTCAATAATCACCTCTTCCAGGAAGTCTTCCCTCACTCCTCCTCCCCTCCAGTGCTCCAACATTTTTCCACAAACTTCACTTTGCCATTTTCCCTGATTATGTCTCTCCCGTAGAACACAGTCTGGATTGGCCACTGTAAATCCTCGGTGCCTGGCACACAGGGGTGTCAATAATTGTTGAATAAATCAAAGGATGAATACAGCAGACCCTGCTTTCTGCTCTGGAGCATTTTAGTAAGTGTTTCATTAAAGTGTTGCATTAAAGATATCACCAATTAAGATTCATAAACAGTCGCTTACATCGGATGCCACACATTTTCTTCCTCTAATCTAGACTGAGAGGCATCCCCTCCTCCTGCCTTCCCAGAACAAATATTCCTTTGATGAAAGGAAAAAAAAAAAAGAAAGAAAAACACTACTTCACTACTTCCTCCTCAACAAAAACAGAAAACCTAAAATAGCAAGACAGTTTATGAAAAATATCCAGCTGACACTGGCTTAGGTAGGGATAAGTACAGTTGTTGGAGCTTAAGAGGAGAAGGGGAAGTTTACTTTGGACAGCTATTTGGGGGAGGCAACAATAGATAAGGACTAAACAAGAAAATTGACCAAAATAATAAGTCTCAGGTCTATTTATAAGGCAAGGGAGGACAAGGAAATGGGTAACTTAACTGGAAATTTCCTTACTTTATCTAGTTTTACTTTGAGAAGGGCTTTCATACCAATTTCTCCATACTGACTTACAATGATTTAATTTATAGGAAGTGATTTCGAAGGGCCGCAGGGAGCTGCAGATGGTACCTCGGGGACCCATCTGTTTAAGGATGAAAGCTTGGCGCACACCATTACATCACCCTGACCTTCCTCAGCAACTTCCTATCCAACAAAATCTAGATGTTTGCTCTGTCAACAAGATATTTGTGTTTGTCCCTGGTCTCCGGCTTTGGTTCCTGATTAGTTTTAAAATCATTGTGCACCCAAACTGAATAGGGCTACTGTTAGCAGCTGTAAAGTCCGCTTCTGGGCAAATCCCCAAGTCTGTGGCCTTCAGGGACTGATTTCTGTCCTTTCCGCATAATTACACACTCTCCTGATTGATGAGCCGATCAGTCCTCCTACCTCTTCCAGAGCTAAAGCTTCTTTCTCCCACTCTTATTTATTTATTTTCCCAGGGGACTAGAAGGGAGGGAAGAATGGCCTGGGGAGGTAAGCCTTGGGCACTCCCCAAATAAATGACCAGGCACTGAACATTACAACTTGAACACTCAGCACTGTCCGAGCTCCAAGCCACCTTCGCATCCAGCCACCCTGAAAGCCACACCACACTAGGTTGAAGGTATCAGAAGACACAGCATGAAAATAGCTCTTTTTTTTTTAAGATTTTTATTTATTTATTCATGAATGCAAG
The DNA here is from genome assembly GCF_014898055.3 of Talpa occidentalis. Lineage (NCBI taxonomy): Eukaryota > Metazoa > Chordata > Mammalia > Eulipotyphla > Talpidae > Talpa > Talpa occidentalis. Next base: position 91,968,359 of record NW_023603184.1, on the reverse strand, counting down.
AACTGGGGTACAGGCCAGAGGTGCGGGAGGTCAGAGGATCCACCAGAGACAGAGTGGGGAATAGAACAGGCAGACTGACTGAAATACACTGCTGAGGGGAGCTGCAGGCGAGACCGGAGAGGTCTGCCGTGCCATGTGGGTATCTTCCTGGCCAGCCGGGAATCAAACCTGCACTACAGAGGCTGCGGACAGCTTCACAACGCTGTGCTCAACCTGCTACCCCACTGGAGAGGCCCTGAAAACAGCTTTTATTTCCGAGACACTCACAGGCCCCCACGATGTCCCAGTGCCCACCAGCAAAGATCCACTGGCTTATCCCTAATCACACACACCATGATCACTCTGGAAAGTATCTCTATAACCTATGTTCTCTCCAACTTTTCATCCTCCTTTATGCTCAACAGGACATAACCACAGACATACTGTGAACTGTGAGTGCCTGGTAGGCACTGGACAGTGACCTTGGTGGAAATTATAGGTTTGCACACACACATGCACACACACACATTATATATATATAAAACTGCTGTCAATGTAAACCTTATTTTTTAAAGATTTATTTTTATTTATTTATGCATATAAGAACTGGGGTATAGGCCAGAAGTGCAGGGGTGAGAGAATTCACCAGAGACAAAGTGGGGAGCAGAACAGGCAGATTGACAGAAATACACTGCTGAGGGGAGCAGCTTGTGAGAGAGGAGAGGTCTGCTGTGCCATGTGGGTCAGCTCCCTGGCCAGGGTTCAAACTCATGCTGCAGTGGCTGGTGACAGCTTGATAGTGCTGAGACTTTAACCCCTGTGCCACCAGGGAAGCCCCAGAAATTATATTTCAAACAGATTTTTGGTCTTGTTTAGCGGGGGCAGGAAGGGTCAAGTGTACTAATGTTTGCAAATTTGAAATACTTTTAAAAGTAAGATAAATATATATAATAAAGCAAAGGTGACACAATCTTAATTGCAGAATCTAAGTGGTGGGTGTGTGGGTGCTTACATTTCTTTCAACTTTTCCTTATTTTTGAATGTATTCATAATGAAATGTTACAAGTGCCTTCTTGAAAATTAACTGAATTCCAAGATTTCATTTGGATTTTACCAGTTTTCCCACATATGTCCTTTTTCCATTCTACGATCCATTTTCAGGATCCCTTTATAATTATTCCTCTGTGTTATGTCCCTTGGCTGGGACTTGCCTGATGTTTTTCTTACTGTAAGACTAGGTTACGGGTTTTGAGGGGGAAATCAGAGGTAACGGCCCTTTTCATATCTTATTCAAGGCCATGGAACTTACCACTGGTGATGTCAACCTCGATTATTTGGTCAATGTAGGACTTGCCAAGTTTCATTTATTTTTTTCTCCCTTTTCATTCTCTATCCCTTAGCTCAGCCCACACTTCAGCTGAACCCCTCAGCTCCTGAAGGGGCAACCATCCACCTAGATTATTTGGAATCCTTCTATAAGGAAAACACCTCTTCTCCCTATGTAAACTGAAGCATATTTTTTTATACTTTGGGTTATAACACGGTAAAAAAAAACTGTTTATTTTGTACTCCAGGCTTTGGCTATTGGAAACTCTTTGAGGTTGGCTCCTAGGTCTAATTTTTTAACATGACCACATCCTTTGTTTTTTTTTTTTAAACACTTCCTTATTTTCTGGCAACACAAGATGCTCTAGACCTATAATTACCCAATTCTCAAAGAAGCACTGGTTAGTCTTCTTGGAGATTGGAATTTAGAAACGAAAATCTTAAGTATGTTGTTGATGTTGAAGGTGTCACTGCTTCCAAGCCCTCTCAGTGGACAGATCTAGAAAATACATGCATTTTCTATATGCATACACATCTGTAATTACTTCTGTATCTATATTTAGCTTATGCAGGAAATGTATGTCATGTAAGAAACATAAGTTCATACCTAGGGCTCCAACCCTAATCCAGTACCATATGGCTCACTGCAGTCTTCTGCTCTTGCTGATTTGTAACTTCCCCTTCTGACAGTGTGAAATCTGGATCCCACCATCCACCATCCAGTTACTTATTTATTCCATCCCTGAATACATGTAAAGCACATTCAAAATTATTAACCTGTATTCCTACAAGAAACAACTTTACCAATTAGAACACAGTGTTAATGTCTAGTTCCTTTAGCCTTTAACCTTACAGTGTCTGGTAAAAACATCATTTTCCAAAATTACTTAGATTTACAACTTTTTGACCTCACCTCCACTTTGGTCATATAATTGAGATACAGGTTGTCACACTCTGCATTCCATGCTGCGTTCCACATAAACACACATACATATACACATACAAACACATAGCTGCTAATTTTTGTTTTAAATTTATATACAGTTCTTGGAGGCATCAAACTCCCAGACTTCAAACTATACTACAAAGCCATAATCATCAAAACTGCATGGTATTGGAACAAGAACAGACATACAGACCAATGGAATCGAATAGAAAATCCAGAAATAAACCCACAGATTTATGGTCAACTAATCTTTGACAAAGGAGCAAAGACTATGCATTGGAGCAAAGAAAGTTTGTTCAATAAATGGTGCTGGGAAAACTGGGTCGCTACATGCAAAAGAATGAAGCTTGACCACTACCTCACACCATACACAAAAATCAACTCAAAATGGATTAAAGAACTAGACATAAGACCTGAAACCATAAAATACATAGAAGGAAATATAGGCGAAACACTACGGGATTTGCACATCAAAGACATCTTTACAGACACATCACCCAAAGCAATGATAGTGAAGGCAAAGATAAACAGCTGGGACTACATCAAATTAAAGAGCTTCTGCACAGCAAAAGAGACAATAACAAAAACAAAGAGAAACCCCACCAACTGGGAGAAAATTTTTGCACCCAACACTAATGATAAAGGACTGATCACAAAAATCTGCAAAGAGCTGATGAGACTCAGCAACAACAAAGAAAATAATCCAGTCAAAAAATGGGCAGAAGAGCTAAAAAGAAACTTCTCTGAAGAGGAAATGCAAATGGCCAACAGACATATGAAAAAATGTTCAACATCACTTGCAATCAGGGAAATGCAAATCAAAACTACCATGAGATACCATCTCACACCAGTGAGAATGGCACATATTAAAAAAACTAGCAACAACAAATGTTGGCGAGGATGTGGAGAAAAAGGAACTCTTGTGCACTGTTGGTGGGAGTGCAAACTGGTCCAACCACTATGGAGAGCTGTGTGGAGATTTCTGGACCTACTAAACATAGAGCTTCCATATGATCCAGCAATTCCACTCCTAGGTATTTACCCAAAGGACACAGAAACATCAATTCCAAAGAGCACCTGCACCCCTATGTTTATAGCAGCACTGTTTACAATAGCTAAGCTTTGGAAACAACCCAAATGCCCAAAAGTAGATGACTGGATCAAGAAGATGTGGTACATATATACCATGGAATATTACTCAGCATTCAAAAAAGATAAACACATGCAATTTGCAGCAACATGGACGGCGCTGGAAGGGATCATGCTCAGCGAAATAAGCCAAAAAGAAAAAGAAAAATACCGGATGGTCTCACTCATAGCAGGAATCTAGAAAACTTAAATAAGGGACCAGGAAAATGAATATAAGAAAGTGAAAATCAAAATCAACAAAAAACTATGAACCAGAGACACTTTTGGGGGGTGGGGGGCGGGAGGGGAAGGATTGGGGTCAGAATGGGGCGTTTGCAATTGTATGGGGGAATATAAAAATAAAATTTAAGATAAAAATAAATAAATAAATAAATAAAAATAAATTTATATACAGTTCTTATAGTGAACTCTATAGTGCCTATTTATTTAAAATAAAGTGTACTTAAATACCTAACATCTGGGCCTTCCCGGTGGCGCAAGGGGTTAAGCACTGCACTATGAAGAAATCCACAGCCTCTGAAGCACGAGTTCGATCCCTGGCCAGCCAGAGAGAAACCCACATGGCGCAGCAGACCTCTCCTGTCTGGCCCACTGCTCCCCTCAGTAGTGTATTTCAGTCTGCCTGTTCTGTTCCCCACTCTGTCTCTGGTGAATCCTCTCACCCTGCCCCCACATCTCTGGCCTGTACCCCAGCTCTTGTATGCATAAATAAATCAATCTTTAATAAATAAATAAATACCTAACATCACTTTCTATTGGCTTATATATTTTATTTTTATCCTTAGTACTGTAATACTTATTTCTAATTGTACCCCACAATCCCTAGGACAGACCTGGACCACAGTGATTTCTTAACTACTAATAAAATGAATGGATACACACTTTAATATTTTAAAAACAATGTGAAATTGATTTTAACACAGTTCAATTGCGGGGCAGCAATTAAATTGCAGAAATAATGTTCATGCAGTATTATTAAAATTCAATAATAAGTAAATAGTTTAAAAATCATGTTACAAGAATAGGAATATGAATTCCATGCTATCATTAGAAATCATTTCTAGAATACACATTAATATGGGATAAAATACATCATAGGTGTATATGAAAACAGCACTCACAATAAGTACAGCACATCACTTAACACATATATACATGTATGACTAAAAAGAAAAACATTAAAGGAAAATCACACCTAAACTTTTTAAGTTCCTTTTGTCTTCTTTTTAAAGGAGAGACAGTTGTTTGCTATGTGGAAAACTTTACAGAGGATTCTTCCAAGATGTTAGAGGAAGACACTAAACCAGCAGTGGAATGAATACAGGGTGCCCTGGCACATCCAGGTAGGCGATGTAAAGAAAAGAGCAAAGAATAAGGCTAATGGATAGCCCAAGTCAGCCATTATCTGAGGCTAATATATAAAGGAAGTGATGCCCATGCTAAGATGCTTACTGTACACAGAAGCAAAGAAGAATTGAGAGCTGTCTGGTGACACATTCTAGAAAATGTGGGGTTTGGGCTGAACTTCAGAAAAGATTTAAATGGAGAGAGAAGGAGGAAGGAGAAAAGCAGTGTGAATAGGGACACATATTAACAAACCTGCCCATCCACCCAGAAGTTTTCTCATTATTCCATCTATAAAAACCCAAGGAAGATTTTAAGTGATGACAGCCACAAGTCACAGCAGAACTTCAGTTTAAAGTCCAAAGCACTAGGGGGTGGAGTTGGGAGGATTACTTAATAGGATCTGGCTAGCCTCTAGCTGAGTTGATAACACTCAAGTGGCTGATAACAGGAGCCTAGTTCAGGGTTTCCAAAGATTAACATTTTTACATTGGAATTTACACTCCATCCCTACAAAAAGCACTCCTTAAAACAGTAATACAAATAAACACACGGTGATTATCACACTGAAAAGTTCAATGGCAATAATAACCAACTCTCAATTTGTGGTAACTTTCCATGAACAACACTGGACCCAAGAGTGGCTTTTGTGGAAGCCACTTCCACAAAAATAAGACAACCTTATACAAACACAGTGGCAAGTCACTCAGGGAATCCCCATCTCAACGGTAAGAGCTCAGGAGGAACAAGGATTGTCGAACATTAACTTGACAAGGTAGCAAGTGTTTTACACACATTACCTCTTAGTCTTTATAACCAATAAAGCAAGTGGCCCTGTAAATGGCCACTCAGTTTAGAAATGGCAAAACTTAAATTCACACTCAGCTCTGTGACTGTCATATCCCTCTACCTGGAGTGGAGTCATATGTTTCCACAAACTCAAAACAGACTTAAATGCACCTGTAATATCACGAGTTTTCAAAAAAGATACCTGACCAGTTTTTTCTCAAAACAGTAGTTCGTTTACAATATAACACATATGAGCTGCCAAGAACTCAACTGAAAAATCTACACCATAGTCTCAAGCCCCAATTTATTTAGGTTGGGCTGTAAAGTTAACCTCATGATTTAGCAAAATAGTATTAATACAGAGTTCACAAATAAATCAGCTTGATTACAAGTTCTAACAATTACAAATCTAAAATATTAAAAACTCAAGTTTTTCAATAGGAGGATCTCAAAATTGAGACATACACATCCAGGCTGATTATTTTTTTTTATTCTCAGTGAGAACTAATCTACCATGTATTCTAAAATCTACTACATGCTTACTTTTTATACCTTTTCTTCTCCCCTTCCACTCAATCCCCACTTGCCACAAAAAGACTCTGCTTCCATTATTAACTGTAAAACAACAATTCTAATTTGTGATTTATAAAGTCATGAAATAAAAAAAGTTAAGACCCACTAATAATTCAATGTCCATTGTCGAGATAGAAATCTCCCTATAAAGTTAAAACTACAGCGCCTCCCCTGGTGGCGCAGGCAGTTGAGCGCAGCGCTATGACGCTGTCTTCAGCCTCTGCGGTGCCGGTTCGATCCCAGCCTGCCAGCAAGGGTCCCACATGGCACGGCAAACCTCTCCTGTCTCGCCCACTGCTCCCCTCAGCAGTGTTTTCAGTCTGTCTGCCTGTTCTGCTCCCCGCTCTGTCTCTGGTGAATCCTCTCACCCTCCCGCGCATCTGGCCTGTACCCTGGTTCTTGTACAAATAAAACAAAAAATAAATCTTAAAAAAAAAAAGTTAAAACTACACATTAAGGGCCTCCCCGGTGGCTCAGCGGTTGAGCACTGGGTTGCGAAGCTGCCCGCAGCCTCTGCAGCGCCAGTTAGATCCCTGGCGGCTGGGCGAGGGTCCCACGTGGCGCGCAGACCTCTCCTGCCGTGCCCGCTGCTCCCCTCTGCAGTGTACTTCATCACTCTGCCTGTTCTGTTCTCCGCTCTGGCTCTGGTGAATTCTCCTACCCTCCTGCACTTCTGACTGTACCCAGTGCTTGTATAAATAAATAAATAAATCTTTAAAAAAAAAAAAAATGCACGTTAAATGTGTTAGAAATGCTTTGCCCAAACCACCTGAAAACAATTAAGGATTTAGTTGTTTAATCACTTTTTAAATGATTTTAAGTAATGCAAACGGTAGAGATTCCGAGCATCACTACCAAGCCTCCGTACAGTCATTCACACAGTAGGCTCACAAATACCATTTGTAATAGAGTAAAAACAATTCAGGTCAATGTAAGAAAAGAAATAAATAAACAAAATAAATAGAGATGTGAAGAATAGAGAGGAAGAAAGGAATTTCAGAATGATAAAAGACATGAACAAGGTATGTAGAGGAGAAATGTACAGTAGGTTGAGTGATCTTGCGGAAATGGAAGGTGTAAAGAAGGCATGAAGATGTGTTAGTCAACATATAATAGGTGGTCTAATTGGAAATGTAATCATTAATACCATATATTATGAAAAAAAAAAAGAAAAACAATTTAGGACAAAAGACATTGTTTTCTCCTTAGACAAACCAGGACAAAACTGATAAATAACTTTTTAAAAACTCAAGCAGAAAGATTAAGGGTTGAAATTTGAAGGTGGAGAGAAAGCAAATGCCTTTGTTTTTCTCTTTTAAGAGCAGAGGATTTTGTGTTTTTTAAGATACAGATTATAAAAGTAATATCTAATAAAAATAGTATAAAAGTAATTTTAATAGGGAAAATTGTTCAATTCTACTACCCAAAGATCTTCCAGGCATTTCTTGCTATGTATACATAGACATTTACTGGAGCCTAACTTAGAACCTGCACATAGTAGACCCTTAAATGTGTCAAGCAGTTATATAACACATACTTTTAAAAAAAAACTTAAAAAAGGCATAAAATTTGGCCATCGCCTACATACTATACTGTAGCCTGCTGTTATCTAACTTAACAGTACATAGACAGTATCCTTAAACATCATTCTACTCACCCGCCTCTCACCCCATAAACAAAGCCTCTTATTAATCTATTATCTGGATGACCAAGTTTTTCACAAAGCTCCTTTGAAGGTAAATGTCTGTTTTCTCCACTTATTTTTTTTTTTGGCTACCAAACAATACTGCAATGAATATTCATGTAATATTACTTTATGTGTCTGTGCAATTATTTCCATACCATAAATTTCTTGAACTGGAATATCTGAGTCAAAGAGCTGGCATGTTTTAAATTAGCATGTTGACAGGCTGCCCTCCAAAAAAGCTGTCCCCCTTCATTCTCCCAAAATTGTATTAGAATATTCATTTGCCCCCATCACCCTCACTGACACTGGTCTTGGTTTTTTTAATTAAACCATCAGGAAAAAAAACCGTATTAGCATTTACCTACATGAGACCATAACATGTATGAGGAATCATGTAAAAACTTTCATCGGTATACAACAGCCCTGTGAAGGTTGGTGACACCTAAACATCAGCTCTGTTTTTTTTAACTGATGTAAAACTAGCACCCTGACATGTTAAATAGCTTGCCCACAATCATACAACTTGTCAAAAATTGCTGCTGGAGTTTGAAACCAGTTCACCTACCACCAGAACACACACTAAAGCAATTAATTTTCTAGCAAAGGTTAAAATCCTGTTTGTTCACACATTCTAAAATGGAACTAACCCATCTCTTTCCCCATCAAATTCTACTGAAAATTCTGACTTCCACCACATTGAAAAGGCTGCTTGGCTGCAGTTAGGAGAACTAATTTCAAGGCGAAGTTCTGCCACTTACAAAAAGCTGCTGTGTGACTTCGGGAAGATTGCTTAACCCGACTCACTTTACTTGGCTAAAAACTACCCGTGTCTACCACCTCTACCTTAAAAGAGGTGATGAAGCCCAAAAAGAATGTCAGTCCTTTCAAAAATACTGAGCCTTTCCCTGTGCCCTGTTCTCTTTTCTATGCACACTTTTAACCAGAGGCCATCCCCACCCCCAGGTCTAGAAAGAAATGCACATCAACCCAGTAAACCAACATAGCTATGAGCGCACATGAGCATAAGTGAATCCCGAGGGACTGCAAGGAACCACGGTGTCCCACACAGCAGCTCTTCAAAAGACAAGAAGAACCACACAACACCTGGGAAAATGCATGAAATCACACGAAACAAGAATGTAAATGTATATTTTAGTTATAATTATATACAAGGTGTATGTAAAGAATGGGAACAGTAAAATCAGGGATGTTGCATTAAACAAATACTATTATTCTTCTCCCTTTTTCCAAACTTTACAAAGCCTCATTTAACATTTATAATTCCTAAAATATTTTAATTGCTATGGGAGCACAGATGGAAGAGTGATTAATTCTGACTGAAATAATGTATGTGAAAGTGGGAAATTCTAAAACCCCCCATGAATGGTATTATTGTCAAAGCATGGAATAATCTAGCATTTTGCATAATAGCATTAGAGTGCAGTAGCACAAGTTATTTTTATACTCTGCCACTTGGCTTCCGGCTCACCTGATAAGGTACAACATTAGTCATTTCTTTACAGTATATTCTTTTTTAAAAGAAACACATGCACATGGGAAAACAGCCAAACAGTGCACAAGGGTCAGCAGTAAAATGCAAGACTGTGGTGTATCCCAGGCCCTTATCTCCCTCCCAAAGGTAGTCACCATTAAGTACTTTCTCATATATTATGCCAGAGATGCTCTATCATATTTAATAACATTCTTGGAAGTTTTTCCTTAAGAGCACATATAAACCTCCCTCATTCTTTCAACACATATAGATAACTTTATTGTATGGATGTACCATAATTTATTTAATGAGGCTATAACATTTACAGAGATGTCTGCAAAAGTTACTAAACACTATTTATATAATTTTTTCTCCATACGTTGTTTTCCCATCTTAGCAAATTTTCCATCTTCTATCTACATTCTTCAACAAGGCCCACCAGTTACTTCACAGACACCAGGTTCTCTGGGCTCACTTCCCAGTACTTGCTGCCTCCAGCCAAATCCAGTTCTAAACACTCCATTCATTGCCCATGCTGCTGCTTTAGCTGCAAATCATCCCACCCTTCCTTTGCTTGGCTGATTCCTACTCAAGCCTTCAAGAGTGGGTTTAGGTATCACCTCCTCCCAGAAGGAAGGAGTCCCCCAGCCCTCAGTACAGAGGAAATGCTTCAATATCCTACTCCTGTCTCAGCCTAGGTCTTGGCACTTAACCTTCTCAAGATGAATGATAATGTGGGAGGCCAGACCACTAGGTTTTAAGTTCCTCCAGGACAAATACCTCATCTTACTAATCTTTGTAGTGGCCAGAGTTTAGTGCAAAGTAAGATGTTTAATACCCACTAAATCAGGCAGAAATGAATTAAGGAAACTACTAAAACTTGTTATGTGCCATGCCCTCCTACAGATGTAATATACAAACATTATTTCTCACTGAGTATTAATGATCCCCATTTTACAGATGAAGAAACCAAGGCCCTGACACTAAGAAACTTTTCTAAGTCTCTTCTACAATCATTAAGAGGGCTGAAATTTGAAACTAAATCTCTTCTACAATCATTGATCTCTCCCAGATATTTCATGCACAGGCATGCTTTGATGCTGAAAGTTAAGTGAGAAGGTCAAACATGCAGTCCTGAAGGGCAAGACAACTTCACTGCAGATAAGCTAAGGGCACTGTACTCAGTAAAAAGCAATCCACAATGTAGGACTGAAACAGCAGAAAACAAAAAGGATGTTATGAACAAACAAATCTTGTCAACAGCATCTTCTAATAGCATACCCAGGCAGAATCTTTCAGAAGCAATTCAAAATAAAGAGAACATAGTCCTAGGCAGCTGCAACATCCCTGCTTAATTCCACCAGCTTGCACTCTCTGTGAACACAGCCAGTTATGTCCCAAGTTCCTCTCTTTATCCCCCAGCTCTGCAACACCAACAGCCCCCATACCACTGAATAAAACTGCCGTTTGAGTGAGCATCCCTACAAGATTTAAAAGTTAACCAATTCTGCACTGACACAGCCCACTCCTATTGGGAGGCCCCTCAGGAGAGGGTCTTATTAACCAGCTACGAAACCTGGAGCTGGATATGACCCTCAACCGCAGGTTGGGCAGAGTAAGAGTGCCCGCTCTAAGGGAATGAAATTAGATGATTTAAGAATAAGAACTTTGCGAAGAGCATAGTATAAAGTATGGATTCGATTTGTTTTTATTCAGTGATGGAACAAAGTAACCGGAGAGCAAGCAGACCTCCTGTCACCTCCACCAGGATGGGACTAATAAACAGGGGCTGGGAGCCCTGTCTTGGGCACAGGAAGCAGGAATGGCATTTAGGGAGAGATGGGAAAACAAGAGCAAACCTCGCCACCCTTCCTCCCTCTTGTGAGAAAAATGAACTAATCAGCAGCCAGCGATTAATGAACCCAAACCTGTTCACTAGGAGAGACACAGCAGCAAATATTATCCTCAGAGTAACCGGACACCAAAAAAAGACACATAGGCTGAAAACGAATTTTCTCTCCTATTATCAGTCCCAACCAAATAAAAATGCCTCCTCGCTAGAGAAAAGGTAGAATAAGAAAGGTGACGGTTGTATTCCGCACAAGCATTCCACACAATCTGACCTAAAAACACCACCTCAACTAATCGGAAGGCACTGAAAATGTGCTGAAGAAGGCACATTTTCAGGCTAAACCTTTCCTTCCCAAGATTAAGTAAATCTACTGGACTCAGGTTTAGGTGTTCCGACCTTATGTCACTCTATTCCCAAAACAACCTTCCAATGTACTTGCCATCCAAAGTCACAGAAAACAAGTTTAAAGGAGGCTGGTAACCTGCCCACCCAGGGTCAGCTGGAGTCTGAGGGGCTGAGCTGGGACTGGAACCCAGTCTGCTCAGCTTCAAAGTCTTTACTCATCAAAAAAAGACATAACTGACAAAGAGAGGGAGGAAGGGACATAGTCTGGGGCCATATCTAAAGACAGCAAATGGTCTAATAACTTAAAACATGAATTTCAAAGAGTTCAGTACTGGGCCTCCCTGGTGGTGCAAGGTTAAGCGTCAGCACTATGGGGCAATCCGCAGCTACTGCAGCAAGAGTTCAATCCCTGGCCAGGGGGGTGGCCCACATGGTGCAGCAGACCTCTCCTGTCTTGCCCGCTGCTCCCCTCAGCAGTGTTTTCCAGTCAGTCCACCTGTTCTGTTCCCCGCTCTGTCTCTGGTGAGTCCTCTTACCCTCCCAACACCTCTGGTCTACGCACCAGCTCTCGTATGCATAAATAAATATCTTTACAAAAATAATAATAAAAAAAAGAGTTCAGTACTTTTCAGTGACTTTCCCAGCTTTACTAAGATGGTATTAACATATAATCTATATAAGTTTAAGGTGTACAACATGATGTGATAAACACCTGTATTGTAAAAACAATTACCAGAAGGGGAAGTTAACAACTCTACCCCCTCATCTAACTACCATTTTACTGTGTGTGGGGATAACATAAAGATTTACTTTGTTAATAGCTTTCAAATGCTATATTATCACTTATAATCATGTTGGTATATATTTGATCCCCCTTCAGTGACTTCTTAATCTTTGACACAGTAGACCATTCCTAGACAAACCAAGAACACCAGGATATTACTGTCTCTTCACATTCCAGGTTCTCTCTTCCAACCTTTTTCATAAGCAAGAAAAATACACACAATCTACTTTCTCTAGAAATCTCTTGCCAATTGTTCATTTATAGGGAAGAAAAAACAAACCTACCTAATTTTGAGGGCTTGCTATTTTTGAGTATTATTCCAAATAACTAAAAGTTTCCTTGGCAAAATTTTCCTAAAAACAAGCAATCTTCCTAGGTGTGATCAATGTCATACTGCTTAAGGAGCTACTAAAAGCTTCTTGAAAGAAATGAAATTAGGACCTCCCTGGTAGCACAAGGGGTTAAGCACCGCACTATGAAGCAAGCCACAGCCTCTGCAGCACCAGTTCGATCCCTAGCCAGCCAGGGAGCAATCCACATAGCACAGCAGACCTCTCCTGACTCGCCTGCTGCTCCCCTCAGCAATGTACTTTGGTCAGTCTGCCTGTTCTGCTCCCCACTCTGTCTCTAGTGAATCTTCTCACCCCCCGCATCTCTGGTCTGTACCCCAGCTCTTGTATGAACAAATAAATAAATCTTTAAAAAAAAAAAAAAAGAAGTGAAATTAAAAGACAGGCTTCGGCCATTGAGAGGCCAACATTCTCAAAGGTATGATCCTGTTACAACATGCCTCACTCACCCCAGCAGCTTATTATAAATGCAGACTGCCAAACCTGAGGACACGCTGAATAGCACCCAGGCAGGGCCTGGAAACGCAGGTTCAGAATCAGTGCCCCAGGTAATTCATTTGCACAATACCCTTTAGAACTAGGGGATAGTTACCCATTCCCTCCTATGAGTTCTACTCCAAATATACCCAAAAGACTCACAGGAATTTCTAAAGGGAGTCTGAGATGCTGCTTCATAAACAAATTTCCCAACTCTTACTGGGCATCTCCAACTGGGTGTCCCAGAGGAGCCCCAAACCCAAGCCCTCCCCTCCAGAGAAAGTTCTCAGTTCTTGTGTCGTTCACCATCCATATCTTGCTGTCCTGCCTGAAAACAGTCTTGCTCTCTACCATCAGTAGACTACCAGGAATTCCTTTTCCATTTTGGAAGAAACTTCCATTTCCCTGCAAAAACCATCTTCTGTGCTTGCCCTTTGTGTTCCCATTCTGTGTCTTAAAATTATGGCACAGAACTGTTAACCTGAGTTCAAACTTGGCTAAGCCAGATTACTCTGAGGTGGTTTCCTTCCCTGCAAAAGGAGGATGACAGCTCAGCAATCTATGAAAAGGTTTCGTGAAGGTTACATGAGCTAATGTACACTAAATGCACAATAAAAGGTATTCAATTGACATTAGTTCTCTTCCTCCTACTAACTAAGGCCTCAAACATGTCTTACCTGACCTACTTCAAAAGCCTCGTAACAGAGAGCCCCGCCTCCCATCTGTCCCCACATCAGCCTTTCCTCCACACCACTGCTGCCAGCCTCTCCTCCACACCACCACTGCCAAAAGGTTTTTTCCAACACATAGTTCTGATTACATCACCTCCCTGCTTAAAAACCTTTGACAGCCATCACTTGCTTTACAGGATCAAGTCCATACTTCTTAGCGCTGCATGCAAGGCCTTTTGCAATCTGGCTCTTTCCTCCCTGCCACTGTACCCAAATGCCAAGCACCATCTGTTCTAGTAACAACACCCCAAACATGACTTGTATTTTCATGCCTGCAGCCTCTGCTTAGCCTGTTCTCTTCATAGAAAGCCCCTCACCCTCTTCCCCACCTGGCAAACTACTAAGCATCCTTCACCCCCTTCCGCAGCCACCAACTCCACTTCCCTTCTACTGCCACAGTGGCAGCCTCTACCTCTTCCATCTTTCCTAACATTTGTACTATGGGTGCCCTTTTCTCTTTAGACCAAGACACAGAGTTGGGTGAAAGGGCGCAATAACTACCCCCAAGAAACATTTTTCCAAAAATGAATGCAAGACTTCTACCACCCTTTGACAAATGAAAATGGTTTCTAATTTGTCACAGTTAACACCTTCATGGTAACATTTTACTTCTAAAAACTCATAAGGACATTTATTTGGTTGAGCTAACTAAGACTGTTCTTGATAAAAAAAGCAAAAAAAAAAAAAAAAAACAAAAAACCCTGAAAGGTAAAATGTCTTCATAAATGCCGCCGTTGTCTTAAAATTCAATCACTATCCACGTAGAAATGGTGTCTCTTCACTTTTTTTTTTTTTTTAAGATTTATTTATTTATGCATACAAGAGCTGGGGTACAGGCCAGAGGTCTGGGGGGTGAGAGGATTCACCAGAGACAGAGTCGGGAACAGAACAGGTAGACTGACTGAAATACACTGCTGAGGGGAGCAGCGGGCGAGACAGGAGAGGTCTGCTGCGCCATGTGGGTCAAACTTGTGCTGCAGATGCTGCGGATAGCTTCATAGTGTGGTGCTTAACCCCTTGCGCCACCCGGGAGGCCCATCTCTTCACTTTTTCCATGAAGAGAGAAGGACTACTCTTTGATTTCTCCTGGCTTGACTTTTGGTATGTGGAGCTGGACTGGTTAAGGGGGCCCTCTTGGTTAAATACATTGGAAAGGAAAGAATAAACAAAACTGTTATTTAATCGTAGGGAAAAGTGTAAAACTGTTATTGGACTTGAGTGTCCTTAGGGAATCAAGTTCATCCCCAGAGGATACCACATGGGCTGGAAGTTCTGAAAACTTTTCGTGCACAAGTCATTAACAAAGCCAATGCCCCCAAGACTTGGAGACAGCTGATGGAAGAGAAGACTTCTTGGTAATACACCCAGATAGGGCCAAGAACGCAAGGCCCATAGTCTATTTAAGGAGCCTCCACAATGTTCCTTGACTTAGGATATATTAACTCTCCCTTTGCATACATCTTTCACAGGGCACAAAGGGCCTCCCTGGTGGCGCAGGTGATTAAGCGCCACACTGTGAAGCTGTCCACAGTCTCTGCAGTGCTGGTTTGATCCCAGCCGGCCGGCCGCCGAGAATCCCACATGGCACGGCAGATCTCTCCTGTCTTGCCCGGTGCTCCCCTCAGCAGTGTATTTCATCAGTCTGCCTGTTGTGTTCCCTGCTCTGTCTCTGGTGAATCCTCTCACCCTCCCACGCATCTGGCCTGTACCCCGGTTCTTGTATAAATAAATAAATCTTAAAAAAAAAAAAGAGATAGGGCACAAAGTCGGTAGAGAATCCTCCCTCTCTCCCCCTTGTGAGGATGTGAGCTCCTTTAGGGAAGCCGTGAGCCCCTTTAGGGAAGCTGTGTGCCCCTTTCTCTGTAGGGAAGCCTGCTCTCCTGGCCAGGAATAGTGCCATTCACAAATAAATGCACACCTATGACTAAATGTGGCAATGCAGACTTACTCCATCTAAATAAAATAATGCTTATCGCTCTCAATCACACTCTAGCAAAACTCTACTGAAGTCTAGGGAGCTTTTCATGTTCCCACAGTCTTAGTAAATAAATGGATTTTTTAAAAGACTGATTTTCATTAAAACCAGACAGCTTGTTAACAATAACCTCATGCCAATAATAAAATACCCTTTTTTCATCTGGTTCCTTCTTGTTTATAAATTACCATCTAAAACTGATCTGCTTATTTGTTCAAAACATTTCCTATAAACATCTAGTTGTTATAATATAAGCAGCCAACCAGCTATACAGATTATTTTGCAATCAAGGTCTTATTTGGTTTGCTCTAACAAGTTCCTTAGAGTTAACAATTTTAAAAACACTCAGAACAAAATTTCCATTCAATTACTGATCCAAAAACCTAATTTTCTTAAAATTTGGTTAAGAATAGAAGGGAGAAGAAGACCTATCTTTGGCCCCATGAGCCAAGCATAAATCTAAGCATTTTATGTAGGCTCTCGCCTTTAGTCTTGGCATCAACCTCTGAAACAGCAATTATTACCCCATTTTAATGACAAAGAAACAGAGGTCAATTAAATTGCTCAGAGTCACAAACTAACAGTTTATCCAGCTTCAAAGACCATGATTTCTAAAAAGAAAAAGTAAATTCTAATTTTTTAAAGATTTATTTATTTATATATACAAGAACTGGGGTACAGGCCAGAGGTGGGGTGGGGTGGATGAGAGGATTCACCAGAGACAGAGTGGGGAACGGAACAGGCAGATTGACTGAAATACACTGCTGAGGGGAGCAGCAGGTGAGTCAGGAGAGGTCTGCTGCGCCATGTGGGTATCTCCCTGGCCAGGAATCGAGCTCTGCTGCAGTGACTGCAGATAGCTTCACAGGTTGCGTCTTAACCTCTTGTGCCACCAGGAAGTCCCAAATAAGTGAATTCTAAATAACATCATTTACTTGTTTTAACTTGAGGCCTCAGTGACTAATAATTTCTAAGATATTTTAAAAAAGCAACAATGATACTTTTCCACTGTACTGAATATACTTGTCATTTTAAAAGAGGCGAAGACAGGAGTGTATGTATACATTCTTAATGTAGTACTATAGATACAAAGTTCCTACTCTGCTCAAGGCATCCTATTATTCACAACAGGCAAATTTTAATATCTAAACCAGTATTCCTGCCCACTAAGGGATTAAACATAAAACCATCCTGGAAATTGCCTATGATAGCTACCATTCATCACACAAAGCAACTCTATATATACCAAGCTATTCTTCATTAAGACATACAAAATTCCTTTCGGTTTAATTTTTCCCAGACATACAACATGCACTTGGAAGGATATCAAGGGAAAAAACTTAAATAGCAAATTAAGTTAGCAAAGTCAGCTAAGATAGGAGCTTTTATTTACATGTCTGAGTTTCCAAGACAATGCATATAACTTTTTGCCCCAGGAGGGTACTTAAGATTTATGGCTGTACTTCAAATTAGCATAAGCATTTATCAGGAAAATATTCTGTTAAGATTTGTTGATAGAGATTGAATTAATGCATATTCCTAAATCAATGCACTCAAAACCAAGTCTTCATAGAATGGTTTTTACCATTACAATTCAGATACCCTGTCATTCTGAATAAAATTCAAACACCATACGTGTTTAACATGCAACCCATTCTACGTAAGAGGCACATGGTTATACTCTTAAGATACACTGAAAACTTATATCCATTTAGCCAGGTCAACCATTCAGAATATCTCTTGGTTTCCTGAAATAACTGGAATAAATTATACTTGCATCCCTTTGATAAACTAATAAAGTTAATTTCCAACCAAACCAACTCTTAAGTCACTAATTCTCTATATTTAAAAAAAAAAAAAAAGCTACTTATGAGGTGCTAAACTAAAAAGCACATTCCCAAATCATGAGGGGAAGAGAGGGATGGATGAGAAAGCACAGTTTAGGATTTATTCTTGCCAAAGATAGTTATTATGAACATAACATGCCCTGAGATCTAGCCTCTAGTTTAGAGGAAATACAGGGGACAAAGGCACAAGGTCAACAACCGCAGGAAGCAAATTCAGAATCCAGAACATCCTACAAGTTCTCTACTAAAAGGAGGGAAAGAGCATTTTTCTACATTTAAAAAGACTAAACTAAAAGGACATAAACAACAACTATCCACAATGTGAACCTTGATTGAGTCCCAGTTCCAGAACACAAAAAAACGCTGACACATGACATTTGGTAAGGGTCAATTCAATTTTATTAAAAGTTAAAATGAGGTGGTGATTTTGTTCTTGAGCCCTCAGAAATGCACACTAATGTATGTCAGCTGAAATTACATGATGTCTTTGATATATTTCAAAAATTCAATATCTCAACATTGTTCTCTGGCCAAAAGATGCTCTGCAAAACAGTTTCTACAGTTCAATACATTTGGCAAATACTTAAATAATTCAGTAAAAAGTACAACTCAGGGTTCCCAAAAGTCCCACAGAATCTTTTTTCCTTACCTAACTCTATTAGTTTCCTGAGAATCAGTTTCTTAGGGAACCCACTTTGAGAACTGCAGCTTTATCTAAATAAACTACTTTTGAGGTATCTTAAGCCACCCATGTTTCAGGAAACTTGGTTAATAAAAAACTCACAGCTGCATCATCGATCTGCAATTTAGGGAGCCACTCACTTTTTCTGTCTTTTACATTTATAAATAACTATATGCTATCTCTGTAAGTTAACATGTTTTCATTTGTAAGTTGTACTCCTACAATGAGATTGCCACTGCAAAAATATCCCCCAAATGCAGTTTAATTTTTTACTTATTCAAATCCACTTTCTTGGAAATCAACAATGGAATAGATTTCAAATTCATACAAGTTGTCAAATCATACCTCAGTTCTCACTTTCAAAACTACCATGAGAAATTTCAAAGGTTTCGCAAACCCTTTCCAATGACTCCTCAATATAATACCGGTCTCAGCAACAACAAAAACCTGCAATCAAAACTTTTTAAAGGTATTTCAGATGGTACTTAAGGATTTCCAACTTCATGCACCAAAAGTAATTAGTCCTATTCTTGTAAACAGACCCTTTGGATAGTGAACAGCAAGATTCCAAGAGATTCTCCTTATCACAAATTCTGCTTATTCAAATGCTAAAAGTTTAATGTCTAGTTTTCAACTAATATCTGTAGTTCATTTGAGAAAAATTGCATCCTATTCTGTTGAAGAACCTCAACAGTTAAAAACTCTGGAAATACACTTAAAAGAAAGCAAAAATGACAAAGAAATGTGAGTTCAAAGCCACTGCTATAAGGAAATAATCAAATTTGATGTCTCCTTTGCATCTGGGAGGCAATTTACAACATGAAAAACCCTTTCATATACATTCTCTCATCTGACCCTCAAAACCCTAGAGAGATGTCTGTTTTCCATCATGGCAGCATATATCTAGCAGGGCTCAACTGGAAAGCCGACAACTTGTCAACCTCCAATTATTCTTACCATGGAGAGAATATCCACATGAGTAATGTGACTCAGCCTCATAGGGTAGAGTCCCCCACACTTCTTGTCTCCCAATAGCGATGCTCACTCCAGACACCGCCATAGGGAATATTTCCATGATTTTGTTTGTTGGCACGTGTAGACAGCTAACTATCCACAGACATTTAAATCTTCGTACATTTTTCCCGCCTTTCCTGTTACTCCACAAAAAGAAAAGACTCTCCCTTTAACTCATTGCATCTGTTTAGGATTGTCCAGTAATGTTTTTGCACCATTGGCCTATGGCGTTTCCCATGTTCACCCCGGCAGTGATCTCACAGAAAGAAGCACTATGTATAACTACAGGCAACACAAGTGAGGAAACATAAAGCAGCTTTGGGATAAAAATCCAGGTTTGGCTTCTGGATCTTCTTGTTTTGGCCATGTGCATTCCATGTCCCCAAATCCCTCACCTGTACATGGAGCTCCCTACTTTCCTAAGGTTGCTGGCGACTGGCAAGCTGGCACAAAGCCATGTTTAACAAACTGTGGATTTTCTACCTGCCTCCCTTTCTCTCAGCAGGTAAAATTAAAAAATGACTAACACCAAACAGGACCCCAACCATCAAGAAGCCTATAACCTGCAGGCAAAACAAGCAGGTGAACAACTTAATAATAAAAGGCAAAAAGAGAGAAACTTATTATGAATATACAAGCAACGTGCTATGGGATTAAATAGAAGGAACCATTTAAATGTGGAAGGCAGAAATCAGAAAAATGTTAATGAGAAAGCAATATTTATTTTAGCCAGAACTTGAAAGACAACAAAAATTTCTGTGATGCAGGAAGAACAGCCTCATCAGACACAAAACTGAAACAAAGTTTGTGACAGTTATGGAATGAGCTGGAACTCAGTGGCATCTGCAGAGACTCAGAAAGGACAACTGAACCTAGAAAAAAAAGTCAGGCTCCACATCACAGAGAATCTTGAAAGCTATGAATGAAAGGACAACAGCCACTGCTCTCATCTCTCCTTGTATCAGCTATGGTCCTCTGGGCTGTAAGGAACAAAAAAAAATACCTGACTATAAATGATCTGAACTTTTGATCACACAGTCCTAACAGTAAAAAAAAAACTAAACATGTACCTCCCCACAACATGTCACGTTATATGTAATTTATATGTAACTAAAACACTAGAACTATACATTATATGTGTATACTAATGCATTTAAAACTTTTTAAATGATGAGAATTCAAATTATCCTTGTCTATTTTTATTGTTATTACAAATCCATGTACAATTTCTATGCCAACCTCCTATTAAATTTTGTTTAAAAGTTATTTCCTAATCTCACGATAAAACATCTTCTTGTTCCTGTATACTTACCTCATTATCATTATACCTTTTTTGCAAGAGCCTATTTTAAGCTGCTTGTCCAATTCATGGGAGTCAGGTTACTTAAAACCAGATAATGTAATTCATAATCCATTTACATAGAGAGAGTTCACCAAAGGCAAGAAAAAGAATGAGGTATTATTGTCAGTTCCACCAGGTTGTAAAATACCCACTCTTACCCCAGGCAACCTCATTTAACCTAAATGACTTTCAGATGTGCCAAACAGTGTCAGCCCATCTATTAAACATTAATAAAATTTAAATTTTTCCTACAGTTTAAATATTTTTTTTTCCTTTCATACTGGTTAACTTAGCACACTTCATTTTGGGAATCACTGTCTTAAAAACAAAAGTTTTTTCTCACATAAGAAGTATTGAATCATATTGGCTCTGGGATTCGTTGACTTAGCGGCTAAAAAAAAGTAATTGTGTCTTGTACACCTTTCATCTTCGTATTCTGTAATCCTCAGCGTGAACCTGCTCTCTTTTACTGAACCTTAGGTTCCTAATATGAGAGGACACAATGGGTGTCACAGCTACCCATTAACCAGTCACTGACAACAGGTATGGTATTATTGAAGTTGACTTGGCTTAATCAAGATTCACTCCCTGGGGCAGGGAACACACCCAGAATACCTTAAGGTACAGGGTCAACCTAAGCAAAAACAACATTAGGTTATCAAGTAATATGGTAAATTCTTATAACAATGGCCCCCATCTCAAAGAAGCATGTAAACATCAAACATGAGCGAGCCCAGGCCAGGGCAGAAGAACTAACCAGCTGAACACAGCTTCAATTTCTGAATCCCAAGGAAATAAAGGGCTCTTGGTTTAAGGCACAAGAAAAGGGGATGATGACGGAGAATGCTATCCTGTGGGCAGTGAACCATTCCTGCTAGAGCACTCTTAAGTATGTTGAGCAATGAGGAAGGAAAAAACAATGGTTCATTTCCACATAATTTTTTTTTAATTCAAAAAGAGTTTGCAAGCAAGCAGTAAGCATTAATAATTGATGCTCTTAATCCCAAGTAATTTAGAATAAAGCATGGCAGAGAGAAGAGAGTATTATGGGCTACATGGGAATAATGACCAGCTCCTGAGTTTATAGCAGTAATTCAATACCCTTTCGCACAAGTGGCTGTGTGTGCATCAAATCAAATCCCCATAGAGAGGGTATACGCAAAACTATGGGATGTACATCACAGGGGCATTAAAAATGTTCATACCATGGGTCTACCTGGTGGCGCAAGGGGTTAAGACGCAACCTATGAGACTATTTGCAGCCACTGCAGTACGAGCTCAATCCCCTGCCAGGGAGCTACCCACAGAGTGCAGCAGACCTCTCCTGACTCACCTGCTGCTCCCCTCAGCAGTGTATTTCAATTGATCTGCCTGTTCTGTTCCCCACTCTGTCTCTGGTGAATCCTCTCACCCCCCACACCTCTGGCCTGTCCCCCAGTTCTTGTATGCATAAATAAATCTTTAAAAAAGATGTTCATACCGTTCAGTTTACCATTCAGAGTGCTGTTGTTATGACCAATGCCACAGTAGAAATAACCTGTATTAAGCAGCCAGCTTTCCCTGCTACCATTAACAATAGCTCCCTACTTCGTGGGACACTTTGTCTCCCCACAGTCCCATCCGGTGGGTCTAATGGGGACTGCAAACAATAACTCTTCTTTGGGTCCATCCACTTCTCCCCAGGATTTTCCCAACTTGAAACAAAGAGCAGTCAATTTTTTGAGATTTTGAAGCTACCAACATCCAGATATATCTATGTGCTGGACATTGGGGCCTACAATTTAATGATCAAATGAGTAAAGGATTTAAAAACAGTCATTGTAACAATACCAAAGAAGAACATACTGATATGATAGGGAAAAAACACAGATTATGTAAGTATATACTGTTCTCTTAATATGCAAATACATTATATGCACCCTTGCTTGTGAAACATTTTTCAAATTTCTTCAAGAGCACACATAATATAGGATTCCATCTTTATATGAGTATATGTACATGAAGAAATCATAGCTGTTTCTTAGAGAATGTCCAACTCCCTTCCCCCAACTGACAGAGGTAATAAGCCATACTTCATTTCAAGCAAGTAAGCCTAGGTGTGCTGGGGTGGGGCAGGAAGGCTGTGAGTCACTGAGCTCTGGGCTTTAAGGTTGAACATACTAGGTTCGTATCTGTGGTTTATACAACTAGGTCCACACAACTACAGATAGATTTTTACTAATAAATTCCCTCATGATGGCAAAATCTCAACTAAAATTGGGACAATTACACTTTTCTTGTCCTTGACATTCCTGCCTGTGGAGTTTTTCTTTGATCTCCTTGATCACACATACCTGCAGGAGACCCAAAACACAACATCTATTCTTAGAAAGGCAACCCTCATCAGTAACAAACCAAACCACAGCCCCTTTCACTGTCGGCAAGATATTTCCTGATAGTCTTCTTTCAAAAGTCTTCCTGATCATTCAAAATCCACTCTTCTGATAATAAAAAACCAGAAACCATTTTCTGCTTTGCTGCTCTTGTCCCCTTCTTGTACACTGATAACAGACACCCAACTTCATTAACAAATACTGCTTCAAAATGCTCTCTCCCCTTTCACACTCAAAAATGGCAGCCTTTGCCTACTTTAATACTGACTGATATATCCTCTCTCTGAGGAGTAAACCCCAGTGCTTAATATTGTAAGCCCCATGGCTTAGTATTTTGAAAAGACATTCTTCTAAGAAAAAGTTTACAAAGCTGAAGGTGGACAAACTGCTCAAAGAGATTCTACATCTTAGCACATAATTTTTTTTAGAACCTTTTAAAGAAAATCTATACTAGCTTCCAGATGAGCATCAAGCTGCATTCAGTGCTCTTACACAGGCAAGAAGGACAAGGTACATTGTGAAAATGGGTCACCTGCCACCCACAACTTCTTTATCATTAAACCAATAACATAAGGGAAGAATTTATTTAGCCCAGAAAGTACTGCAATATCAGACATGGTCTAGACATCATTAGAGAGTCAGAATGATGACACCAAAAAGGGATATTTATCCAGGCTTTGTACTTGCCTGAGAGATAACAAACAAAAGGCAGATGATATGTTCATTTTTGTCTTTAAAGATTTGCTATTTTAAGAAGCGATTTCCTTAAGAATGCTGTTCTGGGGCCTCCCTGGTGCCCCAGGGGTTAAAGTCTCAGCACTATCAAGCGATTCACAGCCATTGCAGCATGAGCTCCATCCCTAGCCAGGGAAGCTAACCCACATGGAGCAGCAGACCTCTCCTGTCACACCCCTTGCTCCCCTCAGCAATGTCTTTCAGTAGATCCACCTGTTCTGTTCCCCACTCTGTCTCTGGTAGACCCTCTCATACCCCGCACCTCTGGCCTAATCGTAGTTTTCATATACCTAAAAAAAAAAGAATGTTGTTCTGGGTTACTAGTCCCGACTATAAATTAGACACTGAAGCCTATTTAATAAAAAAAAAAAAAAAAAAAAAAGTTGAAAATAAACAAATGATTAGTTTGAGGTATGTGAATTTCTGAAACTCTCTTGGAGGAGTCAGTTTTATTACCACTATGAATGAACTGTTTTAATCTTTGACATCAAAGCATAGATGTTAACCCTGGGGTTCTGTAACCAGAATAACCCATAAATGAAATACTGTGAGAAAATGCCAGAATTAATGCTAGTAGTCTGTTAGGTCTTAACCAATTCATAGGTGACTCCAAATTAAAGAGAGGTGTGAGGGAGGGAAGCGGGCTAATCAGAAGACCTAAGTTTAAGTTCAACTCTACAATTTATAGACAACATTGAGCAAACCAATTTACAGGTCAAGGTTTACTTGACTGTGGATTCAGGTATAAAATATATACATAATGCCTTTTATAAACCCTAAAGTACTGTTCTAAATATTACAGTACTGCTTTCAGAATGCCAACTTTTCTCAAGCTTTTAAGGAGTTGCAGAACTCTAAGGTTGAGAGGTATTCCACTTAAAGGATGATAACATGAAAATCAAGGCCTAGAAAGAATTAAGAGCCATGTACAGGTCTCCCCTGATGGCGCAGCGGTTGAGCGCTGGGCTGCAAAGCTGCCCGCAGCCTCTGCAGCGCCAGTTCGATCCCCGGCTGCAGGGCGAGGGTCCCACATGGCGCGCAGACCTCTCCTGCCGCCCGCTGCTCCCCTCAGCAGTGTACTTGGGTCCTTCTGCCTGTTCTGTTCCCTGCTCTGGCTCCGGTGAATTCTCTCACCCTCCCGCGCTTCTGACTGTACCCACTGCTTGTATAAATAAATAAATCTTTAAAAAAAAAAAAAAAAAGGAACCATGTACAGAAAACACTTTTGAAAAGTGATGAAGGTGTGGGGGAAAGCTCTAGTTTTGTCATCACCACTGAAATACATATTTAAAAGATTATTCAAAAGAAAGCTATCCTAGAGACTACAATAAATCCCTCCCCAGCCCAAACACACACACACACACACACACACACACAGAGTTTTATTTTGCTTTTATAAACTTTACTCCTGTAACTTCCAAGTTACGCTAAACTTTTCACCACAAAGATAGAAACAAGGACTGCCTGGTGGAGCAAGAGGTTAAGTCTCAGCACTATGAAGCTATCTGCAGCCACTGCAGGAGTTTGATCCCTGACCAGGGAGTGACCCACATGGCACAGCAGACCTCTCCTATCTCGTCTACTGCTCCCCTCAGCAGTGTATTTCAGTCAGTCTGCCTGTTCTGTTCCCCACTCTGTCTCTGGTGAATCCCCTCACCCCCAGCACCTCAGGCCTGTACCCCAGTTCTTGTATGCATAAATAATTATTTAAAAACAACAAAAAAAAATAGAAACAAAGCCATTTCTCTGGCTATGAAACTTGTGCTCTTTCTTTCAACCCAACACAGACAAAAGCTTTATAATTGGTAGAAATGTCTAATGGAAAACATGGACATATCATTAACCTCCAGTTATGCTGGCTGGCATCATTATAATGTGGATTACAGTTCTACCAGCCCAGGGATACTGGTTTTAATGCTCCCTGGGAGATAAAGAATTAATCAGCAACTCAGAGGGGATTGTTGCCTAAAAGTGGACAATTTAATCAAGATAATTCCACTGCCTTTAAAATTGTGCCCCCAATCACCCAGTATCAAAGGCCCACTATGGTTTCAAGTAAACTGTGTGGCTAGGGAGATAAAATGTTCTTTTTTCTACAGGCTGTTATGGAATGCAGAAAAAAGGCTGACTATGAATCAATTGCGTTTTAGTTCCGTAATGGACATAAATTATGATGATTTGAACATTCTGGTGGTTAAACCAAGAAAGCAGGAAAACCAGTGCTCCCAAGTCCCAGCCAAAGTTTAGTTTGTGGCATCACAGCTGTAAGACAGGATCATGAAACCTGACCTTCAATTTATTTCTGGACTTTCCTGCCTCCACTAAAAATCGATGACACTATTTCCCATCCTTTATTGTCAAATCACAACAGTCCGGAAGCCTGGACCTAGTTCACTTGGCAGGTAATAGTAGCAACCCTAGGAGGAAGTCCTGAAGGATGTCAGATACCATATTTCCTTTACTCCTGCATACTTTTCATCTTAATACCATCAGGATATATTTACAATGTCTTCTGACTGACATCCACCAAGCATTCTGGCTGACACAAACTTCGCAGAAACTGACACACTCGAGGGAAGATCCCTTGTGAGATCTTTAAGCAGCTTAGATGAGTAAAACATTCGACTACTACATAATAGCCATTTCAGTCTCTCATAAATTCTTTCATTCCCAGCAATCAAGAAGCAGCTGTTAAAATCCAGGAATCTTCCTCGTAGCAGATCTGAAATACCTCCAAGCAGGCCAGAGAAACTTCACAACTGCTTTCCTCTCCTGCCCCTCCCCCGTCCCTAGAATGCCAGCCTGGCAGGAATAAAGATGACCCAGGAAGGAAAAAAAGAGTGAGTAGCAGATCTAGTGAAAGCAGAGAGGATGCAGACTCCTCCATTGCACTGAGAAATACCAACCTTCTGCACCAACTAACCAGGTTTCTCCTTTCCTGTCCCATCCCCAACCGCGCCCGCAATGTGGTGGTCTGGCATTTCCAGACAGCGACCTCACAGTCCCCAGCCCTTCCTCAGATTCTGAACCAGGCACTTCCTGTCCTCAGCGGCGATCGGAGGCCATCCCACGAGATGCAATTTCTCTTTACCTTGTAAACCTGCCCAGCCCGCGAGGCTCCTGGGGTCAAGTTCAAGAAGAAGGTGTCCTCTTAACCTCCCCGGAATTGATTCCAGGAGCGAACGACGCTACCTAGACGAGTCCCATCACCTGCGGCTCAGGGTCTGGAGCTGCCAAGAGTTGCCCGCAGGGAGACCCGCAGGGTCCAGACCTCATCCCGAGTGGGCATCCTCCGGACCCCTGGCCGCGGCGCCCGATTCCCACCTGGCCACCGCCGCATTTCGCCCCCCCCCCCCCCCCCCCAGCCCCGAGCTTACGCAATAAGTCAAGTAAGTTTTGAGAACGCGGGTCCGGAGACGTTTCTGTCCGCAAACACGCCACAGGACGCCGAGGGCTTCCTTCCTAGCCAGCGGTTCCGGAAAGGGGCCGCCCCAAACCCGGGCGTCCCCCACACATCGCCGCGCTTGTGCACCCCAAAGTCCTCCAAGGAAGAATGTGTGTGCCCTGATAGCAGTCCCCCCAGGGAGCACTCTCACCCTCCAAGAACAGGAGGGAACAATATTGATACCGGTCTCGTCTTTCTCAGCTCCTCGTCAATGTCTGATCCAAGCGCACTTCCCCACCCCAACCCCCAAGGAAAAACGTGGATCTGCACATCGCAGCGTTCTTAGAAACGGAGCAATAGGAGGGCTGCACGACCCCCCGCCCCACCACCCAGTCCTGCTTAAGTTCATGCGGCAACTTCGCCACTTGCGCACCCCTCATACTCGGGGGCGCCCCGGACCCCGCCGCGCCAGGCGCGTCTCCCCGCGCCTCCCTCCCCGGATACCAGGCGCAACCCAGGCCCTTGCCAAGCGCAGGGGCTACAGAGGAAGCGGGAAAGGGGTCTTGGAGGCGCGCGGGCGCGGGGTGGTCCCGAAACTACAGCGTGACGCCATGCGCCCCCCAAGACCCAGCTCCTCCCGGAGCCGGCTCGGTCCAGCGGGGAGGGACCGTGATGGGAAGGCGCCGACTCCCTACAGTCGCCGGGACCAAGGCCCCGGGCGCCCGACATGTCTGTGCCTATCCCCGGAAAGCTCCCGGGTGTGCCCAGAGAAAGAGGAGAAGGGGGGGTGCAGAAACTTTGCCACATACCTTTCCACTCTCCCCATCACCCGCTCTTCCTCCCCGGGACCCTCTCCACCTCTCTGCACCGAGGCAGTTGGCCCTGACCGGGACGCGCAGAGGCCACCGACGGCGCCCGGGCGACAGGAGTTACCTGCCGGGAAAGTTTCCAGCTCCTCGGCGCGGATCCCCACCCCCAAGGCCGGACTTCGGGCGCGGCCAGCTCGGCGCTCCGCGGCTGCCTCTCCTCGGCTCCAGAGACGGCCGCAGCTGCCACCGCGAAGGCTGCGCTCCGGCCCGTCCCCCCGCCCCGCACGGCCAGCACCCGGCCTCATTGGCAGCGCCAGTCCCCGCCCTTGCGCGTGTTCCCGAAGGCACCTTCCTCTCGCGCGCCCGCCCGGCCGCGCCTCCCGCGCCCCGCCCCGCCCGGGCTGCGGCGGCCCGGCCCGCTGGGGCCACGGGCGCGGGGCGCGGGGCGCGCTCGCCCCCCTGCTCGGCCCCTGACTTTTCCCCGAGAGGGCTGGGGCTCACCGGCTGCGCCCGGGCCCCTCTGGAATCAAGCTGAGTGATCGTCTTTTAGTTTTCCCCCCAAACTCTTCAAAATCATTGAAGTGACCCTGCCTCCCCTCCATGCTGATTTTTGCAAACAACCGAGGAGGACATATGGGAGCAATTAACCAAGCTGAAGTTTTGGTGGAAGCTTTTGGTTGGCTTGTGTGGCGTTCTTGAATTTTCTCTGCTTCCTTCATGCTCCCACTGCTTGGGTCTGACCCTGTGTTGTCTTTGCTGCTTCCAACGAGGGCCACCGTCGTGCTTCCATCGGCTGGAGGAGGGTCGTTTGGAGGGGGCAGAAACAAAGATGTGATCGTTTTCGTTGGTAGCAATAAGTTAAATTCCCGAGTTCCAAAAATGTGTTCGCTTATTACTAACAGCGAAAGCCTTGGGGAAGGCCTTCAGATTCGGAAGTCCTGAGTTCGCCAGCAACTCGTTCCACCCCCCACCCCCAGGAATCCCAGGCAGCCTATCTGGGTTGGGGGTGCCCAGCCCACCGCACACTCAAGCCCTGGAGACCAGCCTTAGTCACAAAAGTATCAACCGCGGCGGCCACGCTGCCTTGCGTGGTCTGTGGGAACTATACACGGTCACCCCAAAGCTGTGTATGGAGCATGGAATACAGGAGTTGCTATAAATGGATTTACTGGCAACCCCTAACCTGGCTGGGGCAAACCAGCGTTTAAAGACAAGTGTGTTTTAAAAAGTTACCCCATAAAAACTTCAACCTCACACAGAGCTCCCCAATATAAAGATACCCCGAGAGGCGCGTCCATAGTTAAAATTCTTAGGAAAAAGGACAGGAAACAAATGCAGTATAATCCCTACATAAATAAAAGATGACTGAAATTTACTGGAGTTTTTAACCCATAATTTCAAAGGATTGATTACTGTGGTGAATATTTGACCAGTAAACATATCAGCCGCCTTGAAGTCTTCCTGAAACGAAGCAGGATATGAATATTTAAAATATAAACTAATTAAACCAGAAAAGCTATTGACTTACTTCTTCATTCTGAAATTTCTCATTGCTGAAAAATATGGTAATGTGTTTTATTTAATTTCTCTTGAAATGGCTAGGTTACCAATCTTCCAACAACACATGAAGCCATCCTGTAACCTTAACGATAAGAGAATGGCATAAACAAAAGAAAAAATCTCCATGGTAGTCTAACTAATCTGAAATAGTAAGGTATAAAAGAAACAATCCTGGTGAAACAGACTGGTATGGTTCCCTGGCCAGACTTATTTATAATGGGTGAAATTGCTCGTATATTGGGCTTCGAGGACAATGAAATTTATTTTTTATCCTCTAAATTATCTTTAGTTGAAAAATGTTTGTCTTTATCATTTCAGAAGTCATAGTCACTAAGAAGTAACTTCATCACTGCCTACTTAGGAGTGTTTAACATTCTAAACAGGCATACAGCTAGAAATCTGAAATTTGTACACAGAAGGGCCCTGTCTCCCCTTCCTCCTGTAGTGTTTATATAATCCAAACTACATATGTTATTATGCACAATCTGATCTCCAGCTTTAAGCAGCTAACGTTACATACAGTATGTCATACATACCAAGAACATCAAAGCTGTCTTAAGCTGTGAGTGAAAATGGTACATTTTATAGAAACAAGTCTCCAAGAGCGGGGTAATAAAAATTCATGGGTCAGGAAATAAAAGAGGGTTCCATTAAGATCAAATCTGTAAGCTAAAAAAAATTGAACATTTTCTAAACCTCTAAATATTTCAAGTATTAGATAAACACAGGTTCAAAAAATGAATTTTAATGCTCTTAAAAATATGCTTTTTCCTTTAAAAAATAAAAGATGTTTTGAGTTAGTTGTTAGATGATATTTTATTTATATTTTTAGGAGGGAATCACAGGAACCACCTCTTACAGTAGTTCTGCTTCTCTCATCCTGTTTGTAAAGCTTGCTCATTACATATTTGTTGTTTCCAGCCGGAAAAATATTAAAAGAGAAATATAAATCGCATCAATATTGTATGTTAAATACATTCCCCAAATATACATACAACATACTGAATTCACTTTTAAATTTTCTGTCAGTTTGCGGGGAATGTAGTTTTTCCTCAGCAGAGTGTAAGAAAACAGCAAATAATAAAATGGTTATTTTACCTTATAATTTATTGCCCAAGGCAATAGGCCGAGGAACGCGTGAGAAAAGAATGTGCCTTGTGAGTGTTAGTATGCTTTTTCCCCCCTTGCTCAGATTCTTAAGTACTTCTATTTTAAATCAAGTCTAAGTTAGGATCATAGCGTAGTCAGTGTTTATTATGGTATGTGTAGTATAGAATACATAGTGAGAAGTGAAATGTTTAAAACAGTATAAAACTGCGGCAGGGCTAAAAAAAAAAAAACCTGTGCCAAGGTAGGAAATCTTGACTCAAAATAATGCAGCACACAGTCTTTCGTCTACTTGGGAATGTTTTATCGTTTACAGAATTCATTCTCCTTTGGTCGCTTCATTCTTTCTGTCCCTTTTAACATTTTGGGGAGAAGAACTTTTAAAGACATGGGAAATAATAAAATAAGTCGAGTGCGATTAGCAATCACTTGGGAAAAGCAATGAAATTACATACCCCTCCACATTTCCTGCATGGGTAATGACCCATGGTCACACGCTTTCACCAACACTGGTCAGGTGTGGGCTAATGACAGACATTCGTCTAAGGATATTGAAAGCCATAGTTGTGCTCAGTTAGCCAGGCAGTTAAATTAAAAGACTCATCTAGTGGGACATATAAACCCCTCTGCAGGTCTGGCACATGGTCTGCCAATATGGTAGAAACTCATCCAATGAGACCCAGGCAGTGAGTTATTTAAACTGGTAAGGATCCACTGAGGGAAGAAAATAAGGAGATAGATCCAGAGGTTCATATTTCCTTATGAGAATACGGGAGTAACTAAAATCCTGGGAGAATGTGGTTGAAGAAGACATGCCATCTTACTACTGTTTAAAATACAGGTTTCGGGCCTCCCCTGGTGGCGCAGCGTTTGAGCGCTGGGTTGCAAAGCTGCCCACAGCCTCTGCAGCACTGATTCGATCCCCGGCTGCCCGGCAAGGGTCCCACATGGCGCGCAGACCTCTCCTGTCTCACCCGCTGCTCCCCTCAGCAGTGTATTTCATCAGTCTGCCTCTTCTGCTCCCTGCTCTGGCTCTGGTGAATTCTCTCACCCTCCCACACTTCTGACTGTACCCAGTGCTTATATAAATAAATAAATAAATCTTAAAAAATAAGTAAACAAAATAAAATACAGTTTTCATCCACTCTTCTGATGGTGAAATGGTCTATGGAGGAGTGGTAGGAATAGAAATTTCCCATGGTCAGAAAGGGTGTGATAATGCAATCAAGCAGTAATCTCTCCTATAAATGTTTTGAGTCTGGTTAAGAAGGCTTTAGAAAATTGTGCTGTTAAGTTTGAATATAACAAATGAATTTCAATGTTCGTCACCTTGAGTGGGGTGCTTTCCCTCTTCTTAGTGAGTTATATTAAAAGGCACAGACACTGAAATCGTAATATCTAGACCCAAGTTCTGATTTGGGCCATTATTGTTTGTGATCCCCGGAAATTCATTAGTACTTTTGAGCCTCAGGTCCCTCCTTATCCCTATCCTTATGAAAGGAGGATAGCTTAGAATTTTGGCCTTCAAGGTTTGTTTGGAAGACTAAATGAAATTAGGTGGAAAGCATTTAATAAGTTAAAGGATGTTATACAAAAGTTAACTTTTACTTAAAAGACAATAAGCTGTTTTTTCCTCTCCATTACCTGAGAAAACTTTGGTTATAATAACAACCTAAAGACTTAATCAGAGCAGTCCACATTTGCCAAATGTGGAATGAAGAGTGACTTAAAGATGATTTAGTGGTAGATAATAACTCCAATTAAGCTTCTAGAGATTCATCTAGGGGGTAAATTGACAGTCCTTGCCTCAAACATTAGCAGTCAGGTGCCATTTACAGAGTTATGTTTTCCTTCTCTGTTGGCATTAAAAAGGAAAAATTGTAGTATATATGAAATACAGGTATACCTCAATTCATGCAAATCAACATACGGAAATTCTAAATTTCACAATATACTGATGTGAAGGAATCCTTAAAAAACATTCCTTAAAAAACATTCTTGCTTAGACTCTTTGCAAGTTCCACTAGAGTCTTTTTTTTTTTTAAAGATTTATTTTCCTGGGGCCTCCCTACTGTCCCAAGAGGTTAATTGTTAGCACTATGAAGCAATCTGCAGCTACTGCAGCAGGAGTTCGATCCCAGTCAGGGATCGAACTGTGCCTACATGGCACAGTGACATCTCCTGTCTCTCCCACTGCTCCCCTCCCAGCAGTGTATTTCAGTAGATCTGCCTGTTCTGCTCCCCACTTTGTCTCTGGTGAATCCTCTCAGCCCCCTGCACTTCTGTACTGTACCCCAGTTCTCGTATGCATGAATATTTTTTACAAATTAAAAAAGTAGGGTCTCCCTGGTGGCTCAAGGGGTTAAACACTGCACTATGAAGCAATCCTCAGCCTCTGCAGCACGAGTTTGATCCCCTGTCAGCCAGGGAGCCACCCACATGGTGCAGCAGACCTCTCCTGACTTGCCTGCTGCTTCCCTCAGCAGTATATTTCAGTCAGTCTGCCTATTCTGTTCCCCACTCTGTCTCTGGTGAATCCTCTCACCCTCTGCACATCTGGCCTATAACCCAGCTCTTCTATGCATAAATAAATAAATCTTTAAAAATTTTTTTTAAATAATGATTTATTTTCTTTATTTATGCATACAAGAACTAGGGTGTAGGCCAGAGGTGTGGGAGGTGAGAGGATTCAGCAGAGACAGAGTGGGGAGCAGAACAGGTGGACTGACTGAAATACACTGCTGAAGGGAGCAGCGGGCAAGCCAGGAGAGGTCTCCAGGAGAGCCAGGAGAGCAGAGTGGGTTGCTCCCTGGCCAGCCAGGGGAATCGAACTCTTTCTGCAGTGGCTGCGGATATCTTCATAGGTTGTGTCTTAATCCCTTGTGCCACCAGGGAGGCCCTACATGATTTTTTTTGAAGAAATAAAAGTCAGAGAATAACACTTATCAAAAGATGTGTTTGGGGAGTGGGGCGGGGTGGGGGGATAGGCACAGTAATAGGGTCGAGCCAAAGTGTTAAAACTGGTTTTGATTTAAAAAAAAAAAAAAAAAAACCAGTTTGCTGTTTTTCCCTTTGATGATCAGACAACTTAATCTGGAAACAGTGATGTCACTGATGATGAAGATAATCAATTTGATAGAACAGATAGAGGTTTCTCTTAAAGTGCCTTCAGAATAGACTAAAGCAACTTCCAAGACAATCGTACAAAAAGGAGAGTTCCTGGGGCCTCTTCTGGTGGCGCAGCAGTTGAGCGCTGGGCTGCCAGCAGCCTCTGCAGCACCGGTTTGATCCCCGGCCACCAGCTGGGTCCCACATTTCGCGCAGACCTCTCCTGCCGCCCGCTGCTCCCCTCAGCAGTGTCCTTAGGTCCTTCTGCCTGCTCTGCTCCCCACTCTGGCTCTGGTGAATTCTCTCACCCTCCCGCGCTTCTGACTGTACCCAGTGCTTGTATAAATAAATAAATAAACCTTAAAAAAAAAAAAAAAAAAAAGAGGATTCCTGCATTTAGAAAACTATTTTTTAAACTAGTCGTGGGACTAGTTTAAATAAATTATTTAATAATTAGATAATAAGAAATTCTATCTGAAACAGTTTATTAAAGATCTGAACATTTTAGGTTCTTGGCAGAAATATTGAATATAAACGTGTGTTCTCTAAATCATACATGTGTGTCATATCTAAATGTTCAGAAATGGTTTTAACTGGAGTCATGCCTGCCTGAGAGAAACTAGGGCACTATGTAATTATCAGGAAAAATTAAACTACTGGGCTTCATTAGAGAAGTCACCCTTTACCTTGAGTACTTGCTCTAAAAACCAGCTATTTAGTGAAGATTGATTTGACTACCTAGTGAGCTGTAGCTAAAGTACTGTTGCCTTTCAGAGAATTCAAAGCTCTACCTAAACCTCCTTTTGCTTTTTCAGCTAATCTATTGCCTCTCTATCTTCAAGGTTTTCAGTACCTTTGAAAAGGCCACCTGAAGGGAAAGAGATTACTGAGACAATGACAATAGAAACAGGCTAAAACAAGGCCGTCAGGATCCCAAAATAATGCAACAATCACTGGGGGTTAAAAGAGATATGTCTTCTTATTTAGTTTCTTCATCTTTTTTCTAATTCTCCACACCCCTATTTTACCCACAGGAGCCAAGCAGAATGTAAGAGGCCTAAATCTTGTTGACAAAGAATTGGTACCTGCAGTCAAAAAAACCAAATTTGTCCTAATATTTATTTGGAAGGCTATATTTAACTTATTTAGCACCAAGAGTCATGTGGAGAAACTAGATCACTCATACATTGCTAGTGGAAATAAAAAATGATACTGCCACTCTGGAAAACATTTGGGCAATTTTTAAAAAAAGCTTAACTGCAACTACCATGTGAGCCAGTAATTAATTGTACTCATAGACATTTATCCCAGATGCACGAATGTTTACAGCAGCTTCATTTGCAATAGACAAAATTTGTAAACAACCCAAATGTCCTTCTACAGATAAAAGGTCAAAGAAACTGTGGTACATCTATTCCACGGAATACTTCTCAATAATAAAAAGCAATAAATTGTCAACAAGGAATTATGCTAAATGAAAAAGCCAACTCTAAAAGTTTATATATTGCATATTCCATTTACATAACATTCTTGAAATGACAAAATTATAGAAAAAGAAGAAAGATTACCAGTTACCAGTAGTCAGGGATAGTGTGAAGAGGAGGCAAGGGATTGTAATTATAAAAGGACAGCAGAAAAGACCTCATCATAATGGAAATGTTCTGTTTCTTGACTGTGTTGATATCAGTGTCCATACAATAGTGTGCTATAGTTTTGTAAGATATTACCATTTGGGATAACCTGGCCACAATATTGGAGAACTTATTATTTCTCACAACTGCTTGTGTTATTAATAATCACCTCAAACCTAAAAGTTTAATATTTTAAAAAATCAGATGGCAAAAATTACTCAGGAAGCTGAAAACCAAAATAATAATAAAAAATTGCCATTACAAAAAAGGTCCTGTGTGTCATTACTTAGAATGACAAATATATCAAAAGCAAAGACAGTGTCCAGATGTTGATTAACACATACCATCCAGAAGTCCTTGAGAAGAGCAATCTGTACTATAAATAATGCTGATGATAAAATAGCAGAGTGGCTTAAAAGCTGGTCTTAGCTTGACAGCTTTTTCTGCTAGAATGTGTGTTCCATCAGGACAAGGAACAGGTTGCATGATAGAATGAATATAAACTGAGTATTTTCCCCAGTTATCCTTTGCTGTGTAATGAACCACCCCAAACTCAGTGTCTGTATACAATAAAGGCCCAGGATTTGACTGGGCTCAAGTACGTGTTCTCACTCAGGAGGCTTTAGGCAGCTGCAGTCCACATATGGCACAGATGGGGTCTGGTGCTGGGATTCGGAAGACCCAGAAGAGCTGTGGCTACGTGGGCATCTCTATTTGTCTCCATGCGCTTTCTCCACATGGTGGCCCCAGCATAGCCAAACCTCTTACATGGCAACTAAAGGCTCCCCAGAGCAAATTCCCAAAAGCAACAGTGGAAGCTACACAGATTTTTCTATCATAGACTTAGGAGTCACAGCATCCTTTAAAACTCCTGTTAGGAGCTATTATGGTTTAATTAAAAGACTTGGGCTTTAGGTACAGGCAGACCTCCATTGACAGCCGGGTTCTCCACTTCTTACCTAAGAGCCCTTAGCTAAGTAATTTAGCCTCTTTGCAACCTTAGGTGAAACTGTTATCTTAAAACCTGGCTTCAGAATCCCCCTTTGGGAGGTCTTTACTGGGAAAATGTTCGTTGGGTCAGGAGGTGAAACCTTTAGTTCTATGTAAGAGTTAAGTGGCAAGGCATCACAGACAACGGTCAGGCTGCTCTGAGTGTGACAAGGAAAGGAATTTATGTTTGCTCCCTAGGAGAGGAGGTAAGAGGAATCTGTAACAAATGATATGAAACTATGTGTATGAAGAACTCTTCCCTACAATTGGGTAGAAGAATAAACTAATGTAATTGGCATAAAGAATAAACTAAGTAGAAGAGAGTGCTTATTATTAAATTTAAAATTGTTGAGGTAATGTGTTGCTTCTATCCATCCGTCTGTGACATTCTCCCATGCTCTGCAACTGACATGAGTTGTATTTTAATGACAATGACTTTAACTAGTTTTCAGTGTAATGGCACATAGTAGGTATTCAATAAATGGTAACAAGTATAGCTTATTGAGCAAAAACTCAAATTTACATGAACTAATAAAAATGAATAATTACTGTTTGATATACCAGTAAAGGCAGGAAATAGAGAAAACTCAACTTTAAGGAACTTAACCAATAGTCAAGTATTAATAGCTCACTTAAGTGGCCAGGCCACAGGTAAGAGCAAGCCTCAAAATTAGATGATCCAAAACTTGATAAGGTTATCAAAGATCCATTTTGTTTTTATCCTCTGCACACCTATGCACTACATGAGCTTCATTCTTTTTAAGTCAATTCCCCTTGTAAATGTGATATGATTGCCATCTGCAAAGGGGCTATGTTGTTCCTTGCCTTGATCCACGTGGGATACACTGGGAGAAAGTATAAATTCCTAAATGAATATCTGACCAGGGAGAAGCAAACCAACAAACGTTCATCAAAACTGGCAAGTAGTGAGGTCAGACAAAAATTCTTCAAATTATGAACTATTTAGGGGGAAATAATGAAAGGAAACTTTGGTGGTTTAAAAAAAACAAGTTTTGCGTTTTTTACCTCAATTAAAAAAAAAAACAGGTTGGGAATCACAGATATAAACAAGAAGCAAAAGAAAGGGAAGTGAACAAGATTGAAAATGAAAGAAAAGAAGATTAGAAAGAAGAACATAGACAAAGATCAATTAATTCTAGGCATCATGGCTCAGTAAGAAGCTAATCGATTTTTTTCCCTTGAATATAAATGACACAGGGACCGAATTATAAGGCTTATTAGAATCATCAGCAAAATGGAACAGAAAAGAACAAGATGTAATAAATCTCACCTACAAAAGGTGGGAAAAAATCCTAAATAAGAGTTATATTATATTATTTATAGGTAAAGAGACATCAAAAATCAAATTCTTTATTGGCAATATTTATGTGACCCTTTTCTCTTTTAATGTAGCAATACTTCAAATACTACAGATGGAATAAAGAAAAAATAGTTTTTAATGAGAAATATTGAAATTATTAAATATTTGTACTGGTTTCCTATAATCAGCAGCAACAAATTACCACTAGTTGGTAGCTTAACACAACAGAAATTTATTTTCTCACAATTCCAGAGGCTATTAGTCAGAAATCAAGGTGTCAGCAGGGCGATGCCCTCTGCTTCCTCAGAAAGCTCTGGGGAAGATTTTCCTGCTTGGCCGCCCCCAAGCATTTCTTGGCTCTTGTTGCACCACTTTGGTTTCTGCACCGTCTTCACAAGGCCTTATCCTCCTCTAGGCCCACATCTTCTCTTCTCTCTCAAATCTCTCTGCCTTTCTCTTATAAGGACACTTGTCATTGGATTTAGGGCCCCTACTCAGATGATCCAGAATGATCTAATCTTAAACTCCTTAATTTAGTTGCATTTACTGAGAGACTTATCCCATATAAGGTAACAATCACAAGTTATAGTTTGAAGGTTCTTACTGTTTGGGAGTTCCCTACTCATCCCACCATTTGTTAAACAGAAAAATAAGGAAATGAAATTGAAAAAAAATTCTAAAACTAGATTTAAATATCCAAGTCAGGGCCTCCCTGGTGGCTCAAGGGGTTAAGCACCGCACTATGAAGAAATCCTCAGCCACTATAGCACGAGTTCGATCCTTGGCTGGCCAGGGAGCTACCCACATGGCACAGCAGACCTCTCCTGTCTCGCCCACTGCTCCCCTCAGCAGCGCATTTCAGTTAGATATGCCTGTTCTGTTCCTGACTCCGTCTCTGGTGAATCCTCTCACCATCACCCACACCCCACCCTGCACCTCTGGCCTGTACCCTAGTTCTTGTATGTATAAATAAAGAAATCTTTAAAAAAAAATCCAAGTCAATTATTTTGCTAATGAAATGTTTACAGTTTTATTCTTATTTTTTCTGATTAGTACAAGTAATTTGTTATATTAAAATAATGTGCATATATGTGATTGTCGAGAGGTTTTTATCATTATACTAAAAGACATGCAGAGCAATTAGGTTGATGACAAATGAGTGAAATGTTTACTCTTTTAAGAAAATCCATTTCCATTATTTTTTAAAATGCAAAATAAGACTTTACCCTAATAAAGTATACCATTAGAATATAAGACCCACTTAGAAGTCAGGAACTAGTCAGGAAAATCAAACCAGCTAGGTATTTCAAAGAGATAGGTATTCATTCCTATTTAATATAGGAAACTATATTATTGGGAGAGCCGAAAGTTCGCAAAGGGAAAAGTAGGTTATCCCAAGATTGGTAAGGACAAAAAGACAGAAAGCTGCTAAGGGAACAAAACAAGGAGACTGTTTTATGATAGCCCAGGATTGCATTTCTCATTGTGTCCCTGGGAGGGCAAAGTAGGATCCTGGGAAAACCCAGGAGAGGACATCCAGAAATGAAGTCACTTATAGAGATTCTGTCAGAAACAGAAAGGATAAAACAATAACTTCTCCCACTTTCCTTCATATGCCTTCTAATTTTTCACAGTTTTCTTTTGGTTGAACCTAATGAGAAGACAAAAATGAAGCCAGGAAAATGTAGTTTGTGGTTCCTAGTCCCAGCATTTTGAAGTGGATTATAGAAGAGTGCTAAAAAGTTAAGAGACATTAGGTAAATAGTCAACACATCCCCCAATGGGGAAAAGCTGGTATTTTTTTTAAAGATTCATTTATTTATGCCTACATGAGCTGGGCTTCAGGCCAAAGGTGCAGGGGGTAAGAGGATTCACCAGAGACAGAGTGGGGAGCAGAACAGGTGGATCTACTGAAATACACTGCTGAGGGGAGCAGCAGGTGAGACAGGAGAGGTTTGCTGCGCCATCTGGGTCACCTCCCTGGCTGGGGAATCGAACTTGTGCTGCAGTGGCTGGCAATAGCTTGATAGTGCTGTCATTAACCCCTGCGCCATCAGGGAGGCCCCAAAGCTTGTATATTTTTATATTGCTGATGACACTATAGTCGGGGCACATTAGAGATAAGTAACTCTTCATACCCTTTGACTAAATAATGTCACTTTTGGGTAACATAATCAGAAAGAAATAACCCAAAGGTAAAAATGTAAAGGCTTTGTATGAAGATATGGGAAGTGGCATCATTTAGAACAGCAAAATCATGAAAGCAAACTATATACTCAACAGGGTGATGATTGAGCAAGCCACTCTAGATCATCGACACTAAAAAATACTTTCCATTTATAAGACAAAAAAAAAAAAGTGGGCCTCTCCTGTGGCGCAGCGGTTGAGCACTGGGTTGCGAAGCTGCCCGCAGCCTCTGCAGCGCCGTTCGCGATCCCGGGCTGCTCCCCAGCCACTGCAGGAGGGTCCCACATGGCGCACAGACCTCTCCTGTTGCCCGCTACTCCCCTCAGCAGTGTACTTCGGTCCTTCTGCCTGTTCTGTTCCCCGCTCTGGCTCTGGTGAATTCTCTCACCCTCCCGCACTTATGACTGTACCCAGTGCTTGTATAAATAAATAAATAAATCTTTTAAAAAAAAAAAAGAATTACAGAAAAAAAAAAAAAAACATTTAAAAAAATAAATAAATAAAAGACCAAAAAAGTGTATTTCAAATAAGTATGAAAATGCTCGTATGAAATAACTTTAAGAGAAAAATGCAAAAGTCAGAAGTGTATGTCTGTTATACTAGTTACAATAAAAATGCACAAGTCTAGTAACAAAGGTCAGGGGGACACAGCGTGAGGTAAGTAGTTTAGAGCTTAGTGTTTCTTAGGCTTTTGTAAAGTTACTTAAGTTCTTACTTTAAAGAGAAAAGTAAATGAGTCTTTTAATTTATTTTTAGATTCCAAACCAAATGAAAAGTATGTGTTTCATGTTAAGCTCCTTTGAAGAAAAAAACCAACACACACACACACACACACATGCACACACATATGCTACAAGCTGGCTAACCATTCCCACCATAGCACTTTTTACAACTCTGGCATTAATCACTGCCATGGCCGGAGGCCAGTGTCCGATTGGTCTAGAGATTTTATTTTACAACCTGAGAACACTGGCTGCCTCCCAGTGTCTCTGCTCTCCTGTCCCGAGCTGAGCCTTTTTTCTCGTTGTTATACCTCATGTATTTTACTGCAGGCCAGAAGCTTTAAAATTAACTAAAGCAATGAATAAAGATAACAGAGTGAGGACCAAAAAATCCAGCATTTAATGACTATTTGAATTTCTGTAAATATTTATTGCTTCCAAATGATTTCTTCCCCACCAGAACCCAAAGGGCCTTGTATCTTGCCTGAATGAAAACTCTCTAAACACAGAGGGCAGAAAGGCCTCACCTCGGATTCGCCCCTCCCCCAGTCCATGTTGCTTCCCAGAACCAAGAGGTGCCAAGTTTTTTAGATTGACGAACTCTGCCTCATTAGCAGGCTCGTACAGATGCTTGTCACAGCTGCCTCAAGACTCTTTGGAGTCTGAGAGTATGTGGTTACAGCAGGGAAAGTATGACAGCATAACTGCCTCCCACAGGGACCTGCTGGCAGGTTGCCCAAGAGACCTTGGTCTTGCCTGGGGTGGCGCTCTGTGTGATTGATTGAGCAGTAAGACTTAAAGGAGAACCAAGCTCCAAACTTGATTAGCTTCCCATTTTTGACTTTTGTGATTACTTGAGAATCATCTTCCAAAAAGGGTGCCTAGCTTCACATTCCAGTTCAACACCTACCATCTGCGTAACCCCAGCTCCATTATTTCAGACCTCTATGCTTGGGTTTCCTAATGCCTAAAAGGGGAAATAACAGTAGCTGCTTCAGAATTTGTTGCTAAGATATGGGATAATGCCCTTAAGGCCTAATGGCGGATATTGCTACCTGTCTACCCACAATCTATTCTACCTTCCTTTTTTATTAACAGAAACACGATTTTGTTGGGGTTGGCAATGTGCCCAGCTGCAATATTTCCTCTACAGACTCCCTTACAGCTATGGTGACCAAATGATTCCGTCTACAGGAAGGGATTTCCAGGAAAGCAAAAGTTTCTTAGTTTAAAAAAAGGGGTGCCAGATAGAGCCAGTTGGCATGCAAATTTTGCTCTTTGACTTTCCTTTTTCATTCTACATGGGGACACCTAGAAGATCAGCAGTCTTTTGTCAACAAATGCCGAGAATGGCGATCAGAAAGCTAGGAGGAGAATAGGTTCTTGATGACTTTCTCAATCAGCTGTGCCAGGAGTAGGCTATCTACCTCTAGATTTCTTATGACATAAGGAAAAATGAACTGCATTTGGTTAAGCCACAGTGGTGAGGATTCTGTTATATGTAGCTGAATACAGTGCTGATCTAAGAACTTAGCATACTGCCTTCCAATAATAATACCATAATAATTGGGCCTCCCTGGTGGTGCAAGGGATTAAGCACCGCACTATGAAGCAATCTGCAGCCTCTGAAGCACAAGTTCGATCCCCGGCCGGCCAGGGAGCAACCCACATGGCGAAGCAAGACATCTCCTGTCTCGCCCACTGCTCCCCTCAGCAGTGTATTTCAGTCAGTCTACCTGTTCTGCTCCCCGCTCTGTCTCTAGTGGATCCTCCCACCCGCCCCCTGCATCTCTGGCCTGTACCCCAGCTCTTGTATGCATAAATAAATAAATCTTTTTAAAAAATAACATAATAAAGGTTACCTTTTATTCTCCTGTAAAGAATCAAGATTATCAGTGAGCATCATTGCAGTGAGCAGATCTTCACAATTACTGTTCTGGAATTTAGTAATGGTAAATATTTAATAAAGCTGTTTATGAAACTTATGGGCTGGTAAAAATTCTTTTTCTTCAGAGACACTGACCATCATAACATTGGTTAAAGCAGAATTTCACATCTGTGTGTTGAAGATTTTTTTCTTTAATTGCTGCTATATTGTATTCAACTCTACCAAGATGATTTTATTGATAGTTTTAATACATTTATGAGGCAGAAGGGAATAGGACATTTAAGCATTTTGGCTAATGTTTATTTTTTTCCATAATTAAATTTTATTTGGTGTGAAGAAATGTCCATTTCCAAGAGACTTCTTTTAAATTTTTATTTATGAATATACTACATCAGTTTCTTTGGAACTTGAAAACATTTTTGCATTTTCTAAGTAAGATTGGTGGTGGGGGTAGTGAGAATAGAATGTTATTAATTCATCTCAGAGTAAATCTGAAATACATGAAAGCCCTAGGAGATATCTCAGGGTTTTCCCAAGGTTTAGTATATGACACCATAAATAGTTTGCCCTCACAGATCTGCCTCCCTGAGCTCCTCTATTTGGCTTGAAACATGGATCCATCCTCACAAGAAAATCTATTTCTAGCTATAGTCTAGAAATATAAATTTATCATATGACCAGGGTGAAATCAGAGAATCTACCAGATGTCTCATTCCACTAATCAAATTGTGTCCTTTATCCTCAGTTTTTTTTTAAAGATTGATTTATTTACGCATACAAGAGCTAGGGTACAGGCGAGAGATGTGGGGGAGTGAGAGGATTCACCAGAGACAGAGTGGGGAACAGAACAGGCAGAACAGGCAGACTGAAATACACTGAAGGGAGCAGTGGGCAAGACAGGAGAGGTCTGCCTCATGTGCGTTCCTCCGTGGCCAGCTGGGGATTGAACTTGTGTTGCAGAGGCTGCAAATTGCTTCATAGTGCGGTGCTTAACCCCTTGTGCCACCAGGGAGGCCCTTTTTCCTCAGTTTTTATGCTTTCTTGTTCAAGTAGAGAGAAACAACAGGATAGTTTGGGTTATGCTGCCATAACAATACTAAAATCTCAATGACTAAAAATACCAACATTTGTTTCTTGTTCATTCTGTTCACCCATTATGGGTTGCAGGGACACTTTCACTTGATGAGAGCGCACTCATCATCCTAAATGTTGCCAGTCATGGTGTCAAAAAGAAAGGTCCTTGCACTGGCAGTTTAAAATATGTGTCACTTTTACTCATAGTTCCTTAGCCAGAACCAGTTCCACAGCCCCACAAACCCAAAAAGTAATCCCTGAAATGCAATCCTACTGTGTACTGGGAAGGAGAGACCCAGAAAAATAGTTGGCAAATCACACCAGTGACCTTAAAGAAAAAGTATTACTGAGTACCTGTTAAATACCAGCTGTGTGTTGTATCATTTATGTTATCTAATTCTCATAATAAATTTTGATGTTGTTTACTTTTCAGATGAGAAACCTTGAGACTTAGACAGGTCAGGCAATTTGACTGAGAGTCCCATCTAAACTAGATATGATTCAGTTTCATCTGATTTCAAAACCTGTGCTTTTTCTATTATTCCCCAAAGCCTCCTTCACTGCTCACAACCTTTTGGGAGCAGGTGAAATAAGGGGGCAAAAAGGATTGCTTTTGAAGAAACTGAACCCCCCAAGATCAGACAACATAAGTGACTAAAATGAGATTGTGGAGGAG
Source organism: Talpa occidentalis (assembly GCF_014898055.3). Lineage (NCBI taxonomy): Eukaryota > Metazoa > Chordata > Mammalia > Eulipotyphla > Talpidae > Talpa > Talpa occidentalis. Next base: position 91,924,110 of record NW_023603184.1, on the reverse strand, counting down.
ATTCCAGGGATGCCAAGCGGGTCAGACAGGGAGTGCCATAAAACTAAGAGGCAGCATTATGCTATTTTTGTTCTTCAAAAATCTTCAAGTGATCACATCAGAACGTCTCCTCTTATCCAGGGTGCTACCCAATTGCTTTAAAGAGCTCTCTTTGCTATTACACAAGTCTCACCTTTAATCCCTAAAGAGTGTTCAAATTTTAAGAAGTTCATTAAAAGCCCTATGCCTATATATATATATTTTATTACTGCTCTGAATGTACTAATTCTGACAGGAGTTCACATTTTGAGGTGAAGTACGCACTCAAGAATGCCAGAGGGGCCAATTCTATCTAGAAGGCTCAGGCAGAGCATGGCTGCGTTTCACTGATCTTCTTCTCTGAGGGATGTTATTTCCAGCAAGAAAAGGATGATCCTTTAAACTTTTAAAATAGCATTTTTTAATACTGTATCTCATTCCTACTACCTACCTAGCAATAAGACCTTAGTATTCTAGCAAAGTTGAAGATGTTGATCTAATATAGCTAGATTTTTATTTTCTATATATGATCTAAAAAAAAATTATAAACTGGAGGAATAGAATTCATTTTTTAAAGATTTATTTATTTATGCATACAAGAGTTAGGGTACAGACCAGAGGTGCAGGGGTTGAGAGGACTCACCAGAGACAGAGTGGGGAGCAGAACATGCAGACTGACTAAAGTATTTCAGTCAGGGGAGCAGCAGGAGAGCAAGGAGAGGTCTGCTGTGCCATGTGGGTTGTTCCTTGGCCGGCCAGGGATCGAACTCATGCTGCAGAGGTTGCAGATTGCTTCATAGTGCTATGCTCAACCCCTTGTGCCACCAGGGAGGCCCCTCTATAGATTTTTTTTTAAAGGAAATCATTGTGAAGATAGAGTATCAAAGACTCAAATAGTCTCTTAAAATAATCAGTAAAGCATGGAAGTCAAAACTAATTTTAAGAGGAATGTCCTAGAGTTGAGGGTGAACCCCTCCTTATAATAGCCAAAATTTAAGTCACCTGAATAAATAGAGAGACAAGAAGGAAAGGGCAATCTGAACTTTGCAACCTCTCATATTTAAAAGAAGAAACAGAAGAGGTAATTCCAATTGACCCTTTGTGTTTTATGGGTTTTGCATCTGTGGGAAGGTTAAGATGACAGTCCACTCTAAACACATGTCCATTTACATTAGCAGTCTTTTCTATGGGTGACTTAAGTGCATGTTTGAAACATTCCAACAGCAAAACAAGAAAAACATCAAAGAACCAAATAAATCCACATAAGCATGAGAATTTCAGGGCCAGTTTATTTGGACTTTATCTCACTCTTATTTGCCCAGCACAATCCAAATGACACCATAAAACAATCAGTGCCCAAAAGACCTGCTTTCCATAGTCAAAACAGCTTCCATCTAGACTCCTTGTGGGCGTGGAATCGTGGTTGCTTTGACTGTGTTAGGAAAAGGGACTAGAGGAGGCTGTTGGGACAACTGTTTCACTAACATATTTTAAGTGAGTCAAACAGGTTCCTGTCTGAACAGTAATTAAGCCTGGATACTAAAAATGAACAAGAAGAAGTTGAAAGCAGCTTTTATGCCACTTGTGTGGTTAACTGGGATGACTATGGATCAAACAGCCCTGAGCACCCCAACTTGGGTTGATGATGTAATTCATATTGAACCACTTCTTTAACTTTTCAGACAGCCTGTCTAGGTCTAGATTCCTTTGTCTTAGCCTAACATTCTCTTTTTAATGACTTTCCCCCCTTCTTTTACAATCCTTCCCTCAATGGTATCATTACATATGGAACATTGCAAAACTGCAGATGTTTAGTTTATATAACAGGCAAGATTAATACTCACTTTTTAAAAATCTGGTACATGGATAAATCCATATAACAGTATATATAATTCTCACACAAAGAACCTTAATTTTAGTAAGAGCTAAAGAATGTTTTCAAGTAGAGAGAAAGAAACGATGGTGATACTTGCTACAAAGTGCAGACATCAGTCTCCTGGTGCCTTAGCTCAACAGGAACCAAATGTAACTATGAGCAGGGGAAATCATTAAGCCAATGTTTTGGGTTTTTTTTTTTTTTTTGAAGATCTTACTTTGCAGACTGGCTAGACTGATTTTCTGGGTTTGCCCAAGAAGTGTAGAGATGAAATAAATGGGTAGAAAAGAAGTGATGTGAGCAAAAGACAGATACTGCAGTTTTAATGGGTACAACTCAGAGGAAGACTATGGAGGCTATGAGAAAAAAAGCAGCTGTTAACTACTTTAACTGGTATCTTAACTAGTGGCATTACCATTAATCAATTCTGCAAGTTTATGTTCTGGTACTCTAAGGAAAAGAACTAGAAAGGACATCTTTGTCCTTTGTTAACAAAAACATAAACATTTGTGCAACAAAGAGAAATGTCCTTCTGTGGTTTACTTCCTTGAAAGTCAGGGATTAATGGGTAATATTCAGTCAGAAAAACATAATGATGATTGATAATTGGCAATGCCTTATGTTTTATAGCACTTGGAGCAGATATTTTATGTATTAGGGTCTGTTTCTTTATACAGGCACCACAGCTAGTCATTGAAAAAGTTTCTTACATGTTTTTTGAAATATGTGTTATCCTTCCTAGATTCCACAAATGATGAACTAATTAATACTTCTTAACGATGGCCCTTTTTGACTTCAAATTTTAACTTAAAAATTATAAGTGACAGGCCTCCCTGGTGATGCAAGTGGTTAAGATGCAACTTATGAAGCTGTTGGCAGCCATTGCAGCACAAGTTTGATCCCCCGACTGGCCAGGGAGCAACCCACATGGCGTAGCAGACCTCTCCTGACTCGCCCACTGCTCCCCTCAGCAGTGTACTTCAGTGGATCTGCCTGTTTTGTTCCCCACTCTGTCTCTGGTGAATCCTCTCACCTCCCCCCTACACACACACCTCTGACCTGTACCCCAGCTCTTGTATGCATAAATAAATCTTAAAAAAAAATTTACAAGTGTCGGGGCCACCCTGGTGGCGCAAGTGGTTAAGTCTTAGCATTATGAAGCTATCCACAGCCACTGCAGCATGAGTTCAATCCCTGACCAGGGGATGAACCACATAGCTCTGCAGACCTATCCGGTCTTGCCTGGTGCTTCTCTCAGCAGTGTATTTCAGTAGATCCTCCTCTTCGGCTCCCCAGTCTGTCTCTGGTGAATCCTCTCAACTTCCCGCACCTCTGGCCTACACCCCAGCAATTTCATGTATAAATAAATAAATCTTTTTTAAAAATTATAAGTGTCAATTATTAAAATGTAAACAATTAAGGGGAATATAAACATTTTTTAAAGTAAAATGTTCTCCTCTGCCCTTCTCTTCATACTCGTTTTAGTTATCCATTGCTGCATTGCAAACTACTCTTTAAACTTAATGGCTTAAAACAATACTCATTTATTATCTCACAAGGTGTCTGTGGGTCCGAAGTCCAGAGTGGCTTAGTTGAGTGGTTTTTGATTTAGAGTGTCTCAGAGGTTGCAGTCACAGCACATCCAGAAGCTGTCACCATCTGAAGGGTTAACTGGAGCTGAAGGAGCCCCTACTGAGGTGACTTACACACCTGGTAAGTTAGTGCTGGTTCTTGGCAGGAGGCCATAGTTCTTCTCCACATGGACCTCACTGTAGGGCTACTGGGTATTTTCACAAAGTGGAAGGTGGCTCTTCCCAAGGTGAGTGATCCAAGGAGGAAGCCAATGTCTTTTATGACCCAGTCTTGGGAGTCACACTCACACTAAATCCAGTCCAACCTCAAGGGGAGGAAAATTGGGCCCTACCTTTTGGAGTAGGGAGTACTGAAGTACTTATGGATAGGCTTTATTTTATTTTGCTATAATATGATTATATATTTTTTTCTTTTTATCATACTCTTTATTCAAGTTCTTTGAGTTCCAGAACTTCTGGATCAGAAACACTAGAGTGCATCCAGCAAACTGTGTCTGATACAACTAAGGTTTAGAATCACAGTTTACAATAGAATGAAGATGTGCTGGGATGGTGGAAGACGAGGCCTACTCCACAAAGACTTCTAGCTAATGACCACTTTGTGCTTTGTTTCTGAGATGTTATGATCCTCTAGTATTGTATTAGAGCTGTATCAGACACTATTCCTTGTGTGATTAGGAATATGATTATATTTTATTTATTTATTTATATTTTATTGAGAAACACTGGTTTACATGCTGTATATGATTTAGAGGTATAGGATCACACCTTCAGGGTATTTGTTACCACACCATACCCACCACCAAGATGCCCATAGTCCTCAATTATAGTCCATTGTGCCCCTTTGCCATGCTACTCTCTCCATTTCCCCTCCCCCTTGGTAACCTATAGGCTCAGTCTTCTTTGATTATTACTCTCATAGCCTGGTCATTTGCTCAAATCAAAAAGATTAAAAGAGAAAAGGAACTAAACTACAAACACTGAACTAAGCAAGAGAGCCACTCCCTTGACCTTAAGGGAACTTAGTGCTCTGAAATCTTTGCTTCTAGTATTCCTGCCAGTGCTATTCAACAAAACTCACTTTTCTATTTGTGTCATGTAGATACATATTTTCTGTTCACAGTTACCTTACTCTTCCTCATAGGTCCTGTTTATTAAGAATTTCTTTTTTTAAAAGAATTATTTATTTATGCATATAAGAACTGGGGTACAGGTCAGAGATGCAGGATTCACCAGAGAGAGAGTGGGGAGCAGAACAGGCAGCTCTACTGATACACACTGCGGGGGGGAGCAGCGGGAGAGACAGAAGTCTGCTGCGCCATGTGGCTGGGGATAGAACTTGTGCCTCAGTGGCTGGGGATAGCTTCATAGTGCTGACGCTTAACCCCTTGCGCCACGAAGGAGGCCCCTAACAATAATTTCTTATATTATCTGTGTACAACTGTTTCATCTCTGGTGTCCTTCAGCTTTTAGTGTTGTAACAACAGTTGTATTTTCCACAAAATGCTTCTGAAACAAGCAAATTATTTACCTAACCACTATCATTCCTTTTTGGGCAGCCCTATTTTTCTAGGTCATTCCCTATATCTCTGCCATATATTTTGATGTTCTTGAGTTAGCTAAATACTTCTTGTAAAGTCACCTATGGACTTGGGGAGGTTGATATGGAGATATTCTCAAGCAAACCCTGTCAACTTTTCTTTTATTTTTCTTAAAGATTTATTTATTTATGCATACAAAAACTGGGGTACAGGCTAGAGGTGCTGGGGATGAGAGGATTCACCAGAGACAGAGTGGAGAACAGAACAGGCAGACTGACTAAAATACACTGCTGAGGGGAGCAGCAGGTGAGACAGGAGAGGTCTGCTGCGCCATGTGGGTTGCTCCCTGACCGGCTGGGGATCAAACTCGTGCTACAGAGGCTGCGGATCCCTTCATAGTGCTGTGCTTAGCCCCTTGTGCCACCAGGGAGGCCCTCAACTTTTCTTTTAAGAAGCTGTGGGTATGGCAAGGATACAGGGTTATGGTTAGCCCTTTGCCCTTAGGTGAGACACTCAAACGTTAGGAACCTCGATGACTTCTTTGAAAAGTAGAAATAATTAGACATCTTTTATCTATTTCATAGGATCGTTATGAAAATAAAATATTATAAACTATAGAGCATTACACAATGTGAAACAACTAGCACAATCCTGCCATCAACAGTGGTGAAACAGAAGCTGTGAAGTATTCAATACCAAAATGGCCTAGGCAGATGCACTGTTGAGAACTACAGTCTAAGTCTGGAGCCCTGGGGCAGCCGATGGGGTTTACTGAGATGGCCCATCAGAAAAATCATCAAGTCTACTGTCCAGATGTCCTGAGGGCAGAAGTGGGGGACCCTTTGAAGAGACTGCAGAGTTCCTGAGGAGAGTCTAGCCGATCTTTTCACCAACCAAGGAAGAGGAGCAACGGTACTTCCTTTTCCTGAAGAGCAGGGAGGGTCGCCCAACAAGTGTGTGTGAACATGCATGAATATGTGTGTGTGTGCAGTGTGTGCATGCCTGTATATGTGCAAGCTTGTGTATGTGCAAACACATGAACACATCCTGTTCTGCTCCACTGACTCAAGGATGTGTAAGTGTCTCTACTGTGAAGTTACCAGTGCTGGAACTAGCAGATCCTGCTGACATCTCATATGGAACAAGGGGTGGGAAAGGGATGAAGGAGCTAAAAAGAACAGATGGTCTTTAAAAAAAAAAAGTTTGCCCTAAGCTAAAATTCTTAACTGAAAGACATTTTTTCCTTTTTAAAAAAAAACCCTTTTATTGTAAAATATAGCACACAGAAAAATTTAAAAGGGTGCAATTTAGTGTGCAAGATATTATTTGTGTACCTACCAATAAGGTCAATAAATAAAACATTGCCAACACCCCAGTAGTCTTCAACTTGTGTCTTTTCACAATCAGAAAACCTTCCCTCTCCCCAAAGGTAACCACAACTTGACATTTATAATAATCATATCATTGCTGTTTTTCCTTTGTAAATTTTTTTCATCTAAGCATACACCCCAAAGCACTACAGTTTAGAATCACTCATTTGGGGACTTCATGTAAATGAATAATATGGAATCATACAGTATGAATATAAAATATGGAATCATACAGTATGAATATGCATCAATTTGTCCATTCTGTTGATGGACATTTGGTTGGTTTCCAGCTCAAGGCTGTTATTAACATGCTGCTATGAATATAGTTATACACAATTCCCTGTGTGTGTGTGTGTGTGTGTGTGCATTTCTTTAGAGTGTATACCTGAAATGAGTATATGAATCCTCAACTTGATTATAGAATGTTTTCCAAGTGAATTCCCAATACACATTTTCAACAGCAGTTTAGGAAACTTCTTTTTTTTTTTTTTTTAATGGGACCCTCGCCAGTGGCCAGGGATTGAACCGGCGCTGCAGAGGCTGCAGGCAGCCTCACAACCCAACGCTCAACCGCTGCGCCACCAGGGGAGGCCCAGTTTAGGAAACTTCTTGATCCACATCTAAAATGAAAATTCTTCACTTTGAGATAATGCACTTCTGTACAGCCAAAACATGGAAACCACCTACATGTCCTTCAATCAGTGACTGGATAAGGAAGATGTGGTAAATACAATCAGTGAAATACTACTCAACTATTATTTTTGGTTTGTTTTTTGTTTTTTTCTAAGGATTTATTTATTCATGCATACAAGAACCGGGGTACAGGCCAGATGTGCGGGAGGGTGAGAAGATTCACCAGAGACAGAGTGGGGAACAGAACAGGCAGATTGACTGAAATACACTGCTGAGGGGAGCAGCGGGCGAGACAGGAGAGGTCTGCCGTACCATGTGGGATCCTTTCTGGCGAGCCAGGATAGAACCCAGGAGGCAGAGGCTGCGGACAGCTTCACAGCACTATGCTCAACCGCCTGCGCCACCAGGGGAGGCCCCTACTCAATTATTAAAAAAAGAAAGGATGAAATCTTACTTTTTGCAACAAGATGGATATAACTTGAGGTGATCATGCTTAGTGAAATAAGTCAGAAAATAAAAAACAATTTCTAGATGGCTTCATTTACATATAGAATCTAAACAAAGCAAAGAAACTGAAAAATTACAATAAAAACAACTCTTAGACCCCCAGAAAAATATGGTGGTTACCAGCGAGGAAGAGATAGGGGTGGGAAGAATGGATAGAGGGGATCAATTTGATAATTATAATAGAACTATGGTGGTGCCATGTGATATACAAGGCGGGATGCTATTGATACATTCCCAAAGCTTGTATTATAAATCAATGGTGAATCAATAAAAATTATATTTGAAAAATGGTATTATTTTTAAATAATGAGATAATGTACTTTTAACAGGTTGCCTTTTTGGAATAACTTCACATGCAACATTAAGAGCTGTTAATTACAATTAGGCCCTACTTTTTCTCCCTGAAATTCTACTAGACCATAATAGCTCAAATGCTGAATATCCTTATCCCACATGATATAAATTGTCCTTTCTTGTCTTTTTTAAACATCAAAATCACTTGATAAATCTAATAGCCAGTCTTTAAGATGGCCCCCATGAAGTTCCTCTTTTGGTATTTTTGCCTTTGTGTATCCTTCCCATGCTGAATAAGAGTTGATTTCGTCACCAGTAGGAGTGTCATAAGCCAGGTGATAAAGGACATGGCTGCTCCAGCATTAGCCTTTTGGATCAATCACTTTAAGGGAAAATTAGTCACCATGTGGGGTTGCTCAAGCAGTCCTGGGGACAGACCGACATAGAAAAGAACCTATTTTCCAATACCACCTTGCTAATGAAATGAATGGCTCATTTTGGACAACGATCCTTCAACCTTAGTCAAATTGTCAGATGATTTCAATCCTCCAACCTTTGAGTTTTCCAGTATTAAGACCCCAGAAATCATTAAACAGAGACAGTTCATATCCCTGTGCCCTGTTCTAATTCCTGACCCAAAGAAACCATGAGATAATATATAATTATTGATGTTTTAAGCCACCAGGTTTGGGGGATGATTTGTTACAAGCAAGAGATGACACAACACAAATGACCACCTAAGAAGTATCGTTGCCAGAAATTTGAACCTGAGTCTTATAATACCTCTAATTTAACTACAGTTTGGAAGAAGTAGAGGTGATAGAGGAACATATTAAACAAATACACTGCAGAGATGCAATTAGCAAAATCCAGAAGGTAGGAAATTCTATAGCACAATATGACCCAATTTCTTCAATTAGTAAATTGGAAAAATAGGGAGAGGAACCAATAAATTAAAGGATACTTATGGAGTATGATAGATTTTATTATTCCCAATATTGGCTGTCCTCTCCTGAGAATTACTCTCCCTTTCTCTCTACTGACATTAGCTTTGACCATGTGATTTGCTTTGACCAATGTAATGTGAGCAGATGTAAAAGTTGTTACTTCTGAGCAGAAGTTTTAAAAGACATTGTATGTTTCAAGCATTTATCATTTCCATCTGGCAGGAAGTGGGCATATCCCAAAAGAGACTGTTCCCTCAGGCCATGGCCAGTGATGAAGAAGAAGCAAAACGGGGGCCTCCCTGGTGGTGCAAGGAGTTAAACATCAGTACTATGAAGCAATCTGTAGCCACTGCTACATGAGTTCGATCCCTGGCCAGGGAAGTGACCCACATGGCGCAGCAGACCTCTCCTGCTGCTCCCGCTGCTCCCCTCAGCAGTGTATTTCAGTCAGTCTGCCTGTTCTGTTCCCCACTCTGTCGCTGGTGAATCCTCTCATGCTCCCCACCCCACCACCCCGCACCTCTGGCCTGTGCCCCAGTTCTTGTATGTGTAAATAAACAAATCTTTTAAAAAAAATAAAAGAAGATGCAAAACTGACTCACAATGGAAAATCAGGTGAGCAAAAATCAACTGGAGTCACTGTAAGCCACTGTGACTTTGGAGTTGTCTGCTACCACATCATAACCATGTGTAATCTGATTCATAGAAGAAATGTCTAAATGAAATACGACCCATAAACCTTGTTAGGATTCAATTTATGAAACTGTTGTAGAAATATGCATAGGGGCTGGATATTTATTGAAGATTAAGACTAGCTATTTATTTTTTAGGTGTATTGATGGTATTGACGCTACGTTTGTTTGTTTATTTATTTATTTATTTATTTTAAAGATTTATTTATTTATATAAGCACTGGGTACAGTCAGAAGTGCGGAGGGTGAGAGAATTCACCAGAGCCAGAGCGGGGAGCAGAGCAGGCAGAAGGACCGAAGTACACTGCTGAGGGGAGCAGCAGGCGGCAGGAGAGGTCTGCGCGCCTTGTGGGACCCTCGCCGGTGGCCGGGGATCAAACCAATAATCAAACTGGCGCTGCAGAGGCTGCAGGCAGCTTCGCAACCCAGCGCCCAACCGCTGCGCCACTGGGGAGGCCCATTGCCGCTATGTTTAAAACAACAAAAAGAATTCTTATACTTTAGACAGGTGGCCCAGGGGAAGGGAGAGTAGGTGAGGAATATAGATTAGTCATGAGTTGACAATTGTTTATCTGGGCAGTGAGTTCATAGCAGTTTATCAAACTATTTTTTACTTTTGTTTATGCTTGGAAAGTTCCATAATAAAATGTTAAAAAAAATAGTTTGTTGACTTGAGTTTTGAGTTGTCCCTGACTCCCAAATGGGTACAGAAATAGAGATTGGGAGCTGACCAATAAAGTTTAATAAGTGTGAGTACACAAAGGAGGTGTTTGGATCAGGTCTCTGGAAGAAGACATCAAAATTGATTATTTTCAGTGAAAACAGTTTTTTGTTTTCAGCAGTGTTCTATCAGGTCAGAGCAGTACTGGTTCAGGGAAAGAATCAGTACTGCAGAGCTGTGGGGAACTCTGGAGGGGTCAGCCTGCACTCCAAGTGAGGAGGGGAGGGGTGTGATTCAAGTAGAACTATTATTCCTTCTCTGCCTATTGTCTAAAATCAAATGTAGTATCTGTTCTCACCATTTAAAGCATGTGCTATGTTGTGTATCTGTGGACTGGGCATTAAATTAGAGTTAGAAGCTAGCTTGAAGCTTGCTTTATCCACCCCATGTCTCAGCCTGGAATTACATTACTTCCAGGAATGGTGCATTCCTTTTGAGTTAGTGATAAATTATTTTCTATTGTTCCTCTTGTCTCCCACAGAGTGCTCTAATTCACTCTTAATGAGTCTCCAGACTGCATTTCCACCAATTGCACTGCAAGGATAGAGTTTCCTGTAAGTGGAGTAAACAAAGTAGGTGAGCTAGGGCCATGTTGGTAGTACCACATCTGAAAGGGTGTTGGATAAGAGGTCCACCTAGTTTGGGGGAGACCTGGGCTAAGGAAGAAGGGGCTCAGCCCAAGTCAGACTCCCATGTCAAGTGACTGTATGCCCAGACCTGTGACCCAGGGACAGCCTAGAAGTAGAGGAAGAGCTGTTTGCTTTAGAGGCAGCGGCCACCTCCATGGTAGCACCCATTGTCCCCTGTCCAGAGGAGTCAAGTAACTTTTGGTTTTGAGATTGAAGCTCACAAATGAATAGGGTTGAGCATTAGAAATGGGCCAAGGGTGATGGTGCATGGGTGCCTTGGGGAAGGAAATTCTATGGGGTGGCGGGAAACAAATATTGTAAAAAAAAAAAAAAAAAAAGAGTAAAAAATGATATATGTTAAAATTAAAAAAATAATAATTAAAAAAACAACACATTCAAAGCTAAAAAATAAAATGGTCCTAGGAGATTAGGGAATTATGTGGAGATTCATTAAGTTATGAATGAAGACCACTGCTCAGCATAAAGCAGGGGTTCTGCCAGAGGAGACTGAGAGCAATTAAATAGTTTACACCCCAATGAATTGTGTGTATCAATAATCATGGGGTTCCTTCATTTCCCCAATAACACTGTAAGAAGCCAGAACAATAAGGATCATTTCATTTTGGGAATGTGATGCACGGCATGGTGACTATAGTTAGTACTTCTGTAGTGCATATTTGAAAGTGGCTAAAAGAGTCTATTTTAAGTCTTCAACACAAGAAAAAAAGTTGTAGCAATGTACAGGACAGATGTTAACTAAACTTACTGTGAGGATCACTTCAATATAAACAAACATCGAATCATTGTGTTATACACCTGAAACTAATATGTTAGTATGTTACTAAGATAATATCTTATATGACAATCATACCTCAATAAAAACAGATAATGTTTTTTGGAAAAAGTACAAGATTTAAAAAATAAGTTGAAAAACAGAAAAAGAAAAAACCTAGTTCAGATTTTTAGTGATACACAATCCACTTCAGACTCTCTAAAGCCTGTCTTTGACAACTGCCCTTTCTTAATCTTTCCTCCCTTCTGCCTTCTCTCCCTGATCCTGCAGAAATTCAATGACCTCCTGCTGCCCCCTGTGTAATTAAGCAGAGCTAAACTTATATACCATCAAGGACACTGAAAATAAATATCTATATTTTCTTTTAATATTTTGCCTACTGTGACCTACTTTTAGTTCAATTTCAAAAGCAAGGGGGTGAAGTGTTGTCCTAAATAAACATGCCAACGAACTCTGTTCCACGGTTTTGGCCACATAGCTTTGTACCACAAACCAAATATTAAAACCAAATGTACCACAAAGCAAAGGTTAAAAAATTCGTCCATGGAAATACATTTGATATTTAAGTTCCAAAATTGCACGTGCTTCACCAAAAGTCTATTGCTTTGAGGGTTATTTCCCACTGATAGCCCTGGTATTAAGGAGCTTTTGTTCGCGTCACCTCTGATGTTCCTGAGTCACATGTAGAATCACTTCCAAACCACCCATGCGTCTGAAAACACATTTTTCAGCTATTATAAAATCAAGAGCTGTGATGCTTCCTTGCAAAGAGAGCATTTTATCAGCTGATGTTATTTTAATTATTCATTTTTAATGAGGAATCTATGAATGTCTTCAAAAATCAGAGTCAATAGGTAGACTGTCACTAAAAAAGAAAAACCAGTTACGGTCTGTGGATTTCAACGACACAAAGCAATTATTGTCATAATTTAAATTCTCCAGCTTAGACAGCAAGTCATATATGTGTGCTTTACAAGCAAGTTCTGCTATTCACCCTAGGAGCTGTTAATTAACACTTTGAAGTACTCTAATGGGGAATACACCCTCCAGGGGGTGGTTTGTTAGCACTGAAGAGCCCTAATCAGGACCTTGGACTTGGAATCTGTGGTATTACAGCTCCTTCATCAATTTGTTTCTGCATCTACACTAGAAGGTTTATTCCTTGGCATAAAATATGTTTGGTATAACTTTTTATGCATGAAATGTATGGTTTTTTCGAGGTATGTGTACTGCACAAGCACCTTACCCTTAAATGAATGGGATATAAGTTTGGTGATAAGTTCAGAATGGTGCTATCAGCATTGGGGTCTGTTTATTCCTATGCTTGTCACTTAGTGTAGGATTCTGTCACTTGATCCAGTGAGAGACGTGGCTGGATCCTGTTCTAGGAGAATAGGTTGGAGAAAACAGGAGTTTCTGGTCACAAGCCGGGAGCTCAGAGAGTTTATAGGGACAATTTGGTTGGAAGTTGATTTTCATGTACCTCACCACCTGGTGTCCCTGTGAATGGAAGGGAGGCTAAGGTTCTAAGGTGACCTTGGCCTGGGTCCCACCACGACACTGACAATCGTAAACCATCACTGTGGCTTAAGCCACTTAATGACATTTGGCTCGGAAATAGTTACCAAGAAATATATTTAATGAAAGAACATAGGGCCAAGTAAGAAAAACAATCTATATACAATGACAAAGATTTGAGGAAGATTCATAGAGAAATGTGGTTTTGTCTATATAATAATATCAAAAGTTTATAGTGCTCAGGCATTCTTTTTAAGCACTCTATCTATATGTGAATATACAAATACATTTAATATTTGCTACAATTTTCTCAAGAGATACTAGTTTTCATATATGGAACCCTAATTCATTGACAAAGAAACTGAGACTCAGAGTGTGACTTGTCCTAGATCATACAGATCAAGTAAGCAGGGAAGTAGTTTGACTCCAGGATTCAGGCTCCTACTGTTGAAAGATTCTAGACTTTCCTTTCTGAAAAAGAGAGTAGTCTGTGACAAGGAAATACAGGAGTTTATAGAGTTAAAAAGAAACAAAACGGGACTTGCTGTAAGAGCCCAGGGGGGAAAAAAAGGAATTCTGAGATTTTCCTTGGCTGAAGAAAAGGCCCTTACCAACAAGAGATTTTTCTGTCAAGCATCATTTGGGCAACAGGGCTTCTGTGATGAATTAAAAATAAAGACCTGTCACTTGGTTGATGATGTGTGTAACAGTTTTCCTAGACGCAACAAAGCTGTCGAGTATTAGAAGACTTTGAAGAGAAACACAGGCAGCAGACAAGCCACCTCTCTCTTTTCCATGTTTGACTTTCTTCATTTTATAATCTCCCTAGGCCATCCTATACTGGAACAACCAATCACACATCTGAGGTTCCTGATCTAAGCCACAGCAAAACATTCCTTTGTGAAGTCATGTTGTCCTCTGCTCTTTTCAGTCCTCAGCTGGGACAGGAGTTGGGATAATCTGACTAGCAGTTACTTGTTCAATGCTTTCACTGCAGCTATGATAAATATGATCTTGCATCTTGCTTTTGCAATTTCCTCTCTGGGTGTGGTTCTTAGAGGGGACGGAAACCACCAGCCTATAGACAGGATTCTATAGATATCTGTTTATTCACTTTAATTCCTCATGCATAACTTTGCCCATATGCTGTGTAAGTGAAAGTTTGGAGATCCATCCAGGACCTTTCTCCATTTCTTGCTCACCAAACAACCAGGTGCACATCTCAGCAGTTCTTTTCTCTTGGTTTAGCTCTGTGTATACCCAGGATCCTGTAGGAAGCTGATCCTGAGTGCAGCAGACCAACATAAATGGTTCTGGGGGCTGCCACATCCCCATGTTTTAAGGTTATAGGATTTTTCAGGTTCTTGTATCTGTTACTTATGTGGCAGGTTGCTAATACTTTCTTTTTTTAATTTCCAATGTTTTATTTGTCAGATTGCTTTTATATAAAAATATAGAAATAATGCACTCATCAAACTTGCCTTGAGTACTATGAAACTGAACACAGTGCTAGAAATTCAAGAAGAATAAGGTATGGACCCTGGGCATCCCTGCTGGCTCAGGGGTTAAAGACAGTGCTATCAAGCTGTTGCTAGTCACTGCAGCATGAGTTCAATCCCCAGCCTGCCAGGGAGCTGCCCCACATGGCTCCGCAGACATCTCCTGACTCACCCACTCTTCCCCTCAGCAGTGAATCAGTAGATTTGCCTGTTCTGCTCCCCACTCTGTCTCTGATGAATCCTCTTCCCCCACTGCATCTCTGGCCTGTACCCCAGTTCTTGTATGCATAAATAAATAAATTTTTAAAAAAGATATGGACCCTGCTGATTTGTTAGAACTGTTTTGATTGCAGGTGGTAGGAATCCAACTTAAACTAGTTTGAACAAAAAGGGAAACTTCTTGACTGATGTAACTGAAACGCCCAAGTGTAAATTTCAGACATGGCTGGAACAAGGGGGCTCAGATTAGTTCATGGAGACTCCCATTTCTCTTTTCATTGCTGCTCATCTTTGCCTCTCTGTGTGTTGACCTAATTTTCTCTTACTAAAGATAGCTTCCTCCAATACCACCTGAACAAATGGCTATAAGAAGTTCCAAGCAAGATTATCCTTACAACTTAAAATAGCTGAGGAATAGAGACCCTTCCAAATCCATATATTAAAAATCAATAAAAATTCTGATTAGTCATGCCCATTTGACTGGCCACCCTGGCAAGGGAATGTCATATTCAGATTGGCCAGGCTTAGGTTACCTAATTGCCTCTCAGTTGAGGAATGTACAACATGAAATATGTTTTCCATACAGAGAAAGGGGTGATGGATAGACAAGAAAGAACAGGGGTAGCCAGCCTCAAGGGTGGTCGCAAAGGAGTTTCACTTTTTGGTATTTATATTGTTGTGTAATGTTCTCCTACACTCTATCACAATTGGGCTTAGTGACCAGTAGAATCCTGCAGAAGGGAGGTGTGTGACCTGATTAGGTCATGAGCGACATTGCTGTCTTCATCTTGCTCTCTCCTGCATTCCATGCTCTGAATAATATCAGGCACCATGCAGTGAGGAGGCTCAAGCAGTCCTATGAAGAGATCCAGTGAAAAGGAAGTGAGACCCTCTGTCACATGCTGGTATCAGCGTGCTGGCCACCTCAGTGTGCCACCTTGAGAGCAAGTCAGGCCTTCAGGTGACGCAGTCCTGGCCTCTACCTTGACTGCAACTTTCTGAGTGACTTAAGTTTGAACCACCCAGCTAAGCTGCTTCTGAATCCCTGAGCCACAGTGAGATCTGGGACGCAACAAATGTTTTGTTTTTTTGTTTTAACTCAGTAAGTTTTGGGATACTTGTTATTGAGGAATATGTAACTAATATATCTACTACATTTGTTCCCAAGTCATTCCTCACTCAGCCTAAAGACATATTTAAATGAATTACCTCTAATTTGTGAGCAGGAAAGGACGATTGAAGAATGGCAAAGAAGGCTCTGCATAGTTTATTGAGGAGGCCCCCTTTGAGCTGGGCTTCAAAGATGGGCATGAAGAGGGATGGAAATCTAGGCAAAGGGAAATCCAAACAAAGGCTCTGAGTCTTGAAGGTGACTCATGTGTTTGGGAAGTGCAAAGAGGACAGTGCTGAACTTCAGGTCTCCAGAATCATCAGGAGGAGAAAAAAAATACACAGATACTCAGATCCCAGTCTCAGAGAACCTGATGACTATAAAACACTAATGTATTTTTGGTTTGAATGGGTTGCTTAGCTATTTGCTGTGGAGGGCTATGTCTATAGTAGTTTTTTGAAGTAAGGTTGCTGTGCCATATGCTACAGAAAACAGGAAATGTTGGCTCTTAGGCCCAAAACAATCCAAATGAAATAGGATCTTTGTGAGGGGTAGAATGACGCCCAGGAATCTGCATTGCACAAGCACTTTAGGAAATGTATATTTACATTGGTGCATTAGTATGCAAGTTTGAGAGAGGAGTAAATGGTGGAAACCCAGTAAATAGTTGTTTCATTGTAATAAAGAAAATTTCAAAAAGGATGTGATGAACTTAAAATTGTATATACATTCACACCATAATGACAGAGAGGGTGGGAAGTAGGGAGCAGAGGGGAAGGGCCCAGTGGACTATGATAGAGGATTTTGGGTGCTTGGTAGTGGGTGTGGTGTGGTAACATATATCTGAAGAGATGTTAACCTATGTTAATTTATAACCCTAAATCATAGACAGCATTACAAACCAATGTTCCCTCAATAAAAAATAGTACAAAAATTTAAAAAATAATTCCATTTATAATTGCATCATAAAGAATAAACTTAACAAAAAAGTGAGAGACCTGTAAAAAAATTATAAGATGCTACTTAAAGAAATAAAAATGAAAAGAAATCAAAGATATTCTGTGCTCATATATTAGAAATATTCAGATAATTAAAATGGTCATCTTACCCAAAGTACTTTCAATGGAATCCCTATCAAAATTCCAATGCTTTTTTCATGGACATAGAATAAACAATACTAAAATTAGTATAGAGCCAAAAATAATTCAAATAGTAAGACAAATAGATATTGTTTTGGCATATATTATCAAATAATCATATAGTCAACATTTCAAAAATTATTTAAAATATTTGTACTTAGAGATAAGAAAACATTTCAATAGCAGACTTTTAAAATGTGCTTCAAATGTGAATTTAAGAGAACAAATGCAAAATCATATTCTGAGTCATAAACTCTGGCATATTAAAGGAAAAAAATAAGGAAGTGCCCAAAATGGTCTTGATTGTATTATCATGGTGACCTTATGGATGGCACTGTTTTTTGTTTTATTATATCTGTAGTGCAGGTACATCACATCTTTAACTTAAACAATGGTTTTTCAGAAAGCTTAAGGAACTGTGCTAGTGCTGTGGAGAAGTCTAGTTGGATGAGGGTTGGACAGAGATCATTAGCCTTGGCAAGTGGAGGCTATTGGAGACCTTCAGATGAGGGGGGTGGAACTCAGATTACTATTGTTGGATTGATTCAGCGGATGGAGAGGAAGTGGAAGGAGCCAGTGTAGCCTACTAATTCGAGTTTGGCAGCAAAGGCAAAATTTTAAATAAAATTGTTTCTTTTTTTACTGATCATAAATGTAATAATTGTTCATTATATAAAATTGGGTAATACAGAATATTAAGAACAAAATAATACTTATCCATAATCCCACCATCCAATGCCAAACCAAGCTAAGAGTTTGCTATATTTGTTGAATGAACATTTCCCCTTCACAACGGTGTTTTGAAGTAGAACAGGTCAAATCATCCACTTTATTCTCAGCTGAGGAAACCAAGACTCAGAAGTAACTTTCCAGAGGCACTAAAGTAATTCATAATAAAATGTTTGCTTTCTACAATATTCTGCAGTTTCCACATTGCTTTGATTTTCATTTCCTGGTTACTCTGTTCCTACCCCACAGCAAATTGACCAGTCTAGCCCATTTATTGTTCCCTACTGTGTCTTAAACAGATTTCAGCTGCGACATCTCTAATATTTCATTATCCCTATCGATTCACAATGCCGGGCTCATCCACTCGGCCTGTTCTCTTTGATAATGGGACTTGGGTCTTGTTCTTCTTGGTATTCCCTACTCCTAGCACAGAATTTGACACAGAATCATTGCACAACACACATTTCTGGATGATGGGTAAATGTTTAAAAATAACAAAGAGGAGTTTTCAGTCCTAGTGTTTCCTGTTTTCCAGCAGTTCCCCTGCTCCAGCAGCAGCTGGGGTGCTCCATGCACAGATTGCCTCGGGGCAAGAATAACACAGCAGAACCAAAATCAAATTTTTGACTTTTGACTTTCAAAAACTCAGGTGGGGTATAGACAACAGATTTAAAAGACTGGCTGAAAAGATATATCACCCACCATCAGACTAAATATGGTTTTAACTGAGAGGGAAAAGGAAAGTTGAAGAAAAGAGCAAGTGAGATATTTGTGTGTTCCCCAAGAAGAGGCCTAGGCACTAACTCCCACCCTGCTGAACCCCATTGCAGAGGAGCGCTCGTAGAGTTGATAAAACACCATAGTCCCCCTGCCTCAATGTGGCATAGAAGAAGAGGAAAGAAATGGCCGCGTGGAAAGAGGCACACTGTCCAACAGAAGTATCATTTGAGCCATATGTGTAATTTCCAGGGTTCTAGTAAGAATAGACAGTTCCTGATTTAGGATGCTTTGACATAGTGATTTTTTTTAAAGAGTTATTTATTTTTATATAAGAACGGGGGTACAGGCCAGAGACGCAGGAAGGTGAGAGGATTCACCGAAGACAGAGTGGGGAGCAGAACAGGCAGAAGGACTGAAATACACTGCTGAGGGGAGCAGCGGGAGAGACAGGAGAGATCTGCAGCGCCATGTGGATTGCTCCCTGGCTGGCCAGGAATTGAACCCGCGCTGCAGAGGCCATGCTCAGCTTCACAGAGCTGCACTCAACCCCCTGCGCCACTGGGGAGGCCCCGACATAGTGATTTTTTTTATGATAGTATGATGCAATATGCACTCAATAGAAACCTTACTTCAAATTTTGAATTTTAATCTTTTCCTGGGCTAGCAATATATATACACATAAAGGCCACGTACTGTACAATGCCATTTAATGAAATATTTAGAATGGGTAAATGTATAGTAGAAACAGAAAGTAGATTAGTGATTATGTAGAACTGGAGATGAGAAGGGAAGTGGGGTTAACAGCTAAGGAATTCAAAGTTTCCTTGAGGGTGACGAAAACATTTTAAAATTGATTTTGGTGATCATTGCACACACTTGTGAATATACTAAAAACATTGGATTGGATTGTACACCTAAAATGTGTAAATTGTGTGGTATGTGAATTATACCTTGATAAAAATGTTTTAAAAAAGAGTAAAAAGGAGGGCAAAGTCATACTCTGCAAGTGTGTTTAAAACAAGTTTAAAAAGAAGCACACTTGGAAAAGTAGACATTGTTAATCCAGGTGTTGGATACTTGGGAGTTTGTTATATATACTGTTTTTCTACTTTGCATATTTGAAAAAAGTTAAAGAGGGTGGTGGTTTTAATTTAACATGCATTCCCTTAAGCACAAATTTGAGATGGCATTGCCTTGTTTTTACTAACTGAAAAATAAAGTGGAGGAATAAAACACCCTCTTCTTTTTGCATGGGTGTCTGTAAAGTAGGGGACACCCCGAATAGTAGATAGTAGATATTATTTCATTTTCTCTGCTATTGATAAGCTCTCTGGGGAGCAGTCAGGTGATAACTGGAGAATTGAGTTCTAGGTCTCCCTGATGGAAGCAACCCCTCAGCCTTCCAGTCTACCGCAGAGGTAACAGCAGCCTAGTACTTGGTGGGGCAGGATCATGGAAGAGAAATGCACAGAAGGGAGATGAGGGAGGAAGGGATATTATAGTTATGTCTGTAAGGAAGCCTTATTTATAGAAATAAAATCCCAGAAAACAGAGAGAGATGAGATAATTATTTGCCTTATAGAAATATTCCTAATACTTTATAAAAACATAAATTTTCCCCCTATACATAATACATATAAAATGCACGTAATAATAAAACCCTGAAGTTGTGTAACATTTAACTTGTTCAATGTTCTGTTTTCATAAAATTAACTTACTTAATCCTCATTATAATCCTTGTTTTACAGCTGAAACCATTTAAGGTTGAAAGCCCACATAACCACCAAAGGATGGACCAGAGCTTCCAAGGTCATGCTCTTAACCGCTACACTTGAGCAGCCCCCTTAATAACACACAAAAGGCCTGATCTCCTCAAAAGCCACTACTGTTACCCATTTCCTGGGGATTCTTCCAGAAGAGAGATAACTCAAGGACACTTTTCTTTTGTAGGTTCATTCAAGCCCATTTTTCAATCAGCATTCTGAAGAATATATTCAGATGCTCCTTTCCATTCACAGTGTAAGTTCTAACCCATAAACTGTGAGTCTTGGAGGCACCTGGAGAGAGGCACTGCCTATTACACAGCTACCTGTATGCCCACAGACCCACAAACAAGCGGCCTCTGATTTAGTAGGCTTTTCCCTGCTGGTCCACAGAGTAGTTAATCTTCTGTCCTGGGGCAGAGTTTGACAGCTCCCAAAGGTCCTGTGAAGTACTCTTTTCAAAATGAAATCCTCAATCAAATAAACTTGAAGCAGACTTGGTCTGGATCCAGGTACTGACCACCCCCAGCCCCAGGCTCCAAGGCAACAGTGAACTACACTTCACTTCCTGGGTTTTCCGAGTCCTCTGGTGCAGATGACATTTTTCCTTCAATAAATCAGTGATTTAAAACCTTCATTCTTCCTGTTTTAAAACTGTGTCAGAGCATAATAATTTTGTTTTTACCAAATCAGCCTGGATGCTGTGGCCACCCCATTGGTGGATTAGCAGGTAAATACTTCATTAGATTCATAGATTTGTTTGGGTTTGGTTTTTTTTTTTGAAAATTATTTATTTTTAAGATTAATTTATACATACAAGAACTGGGGTACAGGCCAGAGATGCGGGGGGTGAGAGGATTCACCAGAGACAGAGTAGGGAGCAGAAAAGGCAGATTGACTGAAATACACTGCTGAGGGGAGTAGTGGGTGAGTCAGGTGAAGTCTGCTGCACCATATGGGTGGCTCCCTGGCCGGGGATTGAACTCATGCTGCAGTGGCTGCTGATAGCTTCGCAGGTTGCATCTTAACCCCTTGCACCGCCAGGGAGGCCTGATCTGTTTTTTGAATAATCTTTTACCTTTATCCAATTAGAACTATTTTTCATTCTTCTCTTTTCCCCCTCACTCAAAATTTTAATTTGATGTTTCCCCTAAATTTCATTTTCCCTTAGCTATTCAGACTATTCTTTTTCTGAGATTTGATCCCATAGCTTCTCCTTAATGCTTATTATAAATATTTATCATAGCTATTTATATACATTCCCATCCTTCACTCAAGTTACCCCTCTTACATTTTCTGGTCCACTTAGCCTCTAGTCATGATGGAATTTTTCTCCTAAGGTCTGGACAGAGACATTGCACTCAGTTTCTAATGGCATATCAATTTGAGGACTTCTAGATTGGAAGGGAGAAGGTAGAAGATATTTTCCTCCAAAGTTTACTTTTTCATTTTTATTGACTCTTTTAAAAAGGTAGTCTCTTTTATATGTAATTGGAGTTTAAGCCAAGGTCTGCACAATTTTCACAGCTGATTTAATCAGTTCATCACTGTGACTGAATAAAAGCATTGTCTGTGGTTCTTGGTGAGTGGCTTTGCTATGAGGTTCACAGACAAGACTGTTAATGAACAAAATAAGACGCAAATGTACAACAGGTCTTGAATGACATCATTCTCATCCAATGTCGTTCTGTTATAATGTTAATGAGGAAAAAAAAAAAAACCTGATTCCTGGCCAGGGCCACTGTGCGTGGATTTCCTCCTGGTACTCCAGTTTCCTCCCATATCACAAAGATGTGTATTTTTGTCAGGTTCTTTGATGTGTCTAGATTGTCTCAATGAGAGTGGACATGTGTGTGAGTGCACCCTGCAAGTTAATGGTCATTTCCTGTTTTGCGCCGTAAGCTGCTGGGGTACGCCCCAGCTGCCCTGGACCCTGAATTCGTGAGCAAGATGAAAATGAATGAATGAATCAGTACAAATGAGTGTTTAATATTAGACGTGTCTTAGGTCTTTATTTAGAACTTTGGTGATGTTTTTGTGACCAGATATATGCCATAGGAAATTAACTCTTGTTTTTATCAATTAGCTTATGGTTACATTGGCTTCATTATATATTGTTTCACTTAAAGTTGTAGTTTCTAAGAACTTAACAACAACATAAGTGAGGTTATTGTACCTGCTTCATAGAAGAGATTTGTCCTGTGGGACTGATTTGCTACTCCTCTCCACCTAGATTTGTAAGATTTAGTACACAAACATGCAAGATGGAGAGGGAGGTCAGGTGTTTTCCTCCAGCTCCTTCCTTTTCCAGTTTTGAAGGTTGGCCATGTCTCTCTCCAAAGCCACTGCTCTTACCTGTTGCCTCTGACAGCTAGGGTCACTCTCAGGGCTAAGTAGCTGCTCTGTTGTCTAGACACTTGGCCAGGGGTCAAGAGAAGGGTCTTTTGCCTTTAGCCCCAGGGTGCTGCATGATCCCCTTCTGATTTCCTTTATCTATGCCCATGAAGATTCATTAAATTCTCAAAGATTCATTAAATTCTCCTCAATTCCCCATTTGAAAGCACCATTTCTTTCTGTCAGGATTATATAGAAAGTGCTTTTGACCAGTGGAGAATACATTACATATTTGTGAAAATATAAGCTGGAAATTGAACCATAGAGTTATTGATTTGCAGAACTCCATGACTGTGGGCTTACATCACTTCAAGGATGATTAGCTTAATATGTGATACATCTTAAACTGGAGGTAAATCCTAATATCTCTGATTTTGGAGGCATTGGAGATGGTTCTACTGTCACTATTAGACATAACAATGGTGACCATGTCTATTTACATGGCATGATTATTCTTATGCTATTTTCTTGGCATATATACGATTATTTGAAATTTATGAAATTCTAGTCACTTAATATGCTAACCTTTCAAAAATATATATGTGTGTGTGGGCATGTACATATGTCTGTATATAAAAACTTTAAAAAGAAAGCAGTGAAGTTAAATAAAGCATGATAAATTTATACTACAGAATTATATATAGTCATTAAAAAAATGACTTAGGTCTATACTAACAAAATAGACATTTTATTAAGTGACAAAACCAGATCAGAACAAAAAATTACGGCATCAAATGATTTGTGCATGTGAATCATTAAGAGTAGGCTGGAGAGGGTGTTTGTACAAGACCAGAGCTAGTGACTGCTTGCAAGAATGATGCTTTTGGAGTGCAAACTGGTCCAACCACTATGGAGAGCTGTGTGGAGATTTCTGGACCTACTAAACATAGAGCTTCCATATGATCCAGCAATTCCACTCCTAGGTATTTACCCAAAGGACACAGAAACATCAATTCCAAAGAGCACCTGCACTCCTATGTTTATAGCAGCACTGTTTACAATAGCTAAGCTTTGGAAACAGCCCAAATGCCCAAAAATAGATGACTGGATCAAGAAGATGTGGTACATATATACCATGGAATATTACTCAGCATTCAAAAAAGATAAACACATGCAATTTGCAGCAACATGGATGGCACTGGAAGGGATCATGCTCAGCGAAATAAGCCAAAAAGAAAAAGAAAAATACCGGATGGTCTCACTCATAGCAGGAATCTAGAAAACTTAAATAAGGGACCAGGAAAATGAATATAAGAAAGTGAAAATCAAAATCAACAAAAAACTATGAACCAGAGACACTTTTTGGGGGGTGGGGGGCGGGAGGGGAAGGATTGGGGTCAGAATGGGGCGTTTGCAATTGTATGGGGGAATATAAAAATAAAATTTAATATTTTAAAAAAAAAAAAAAAAAGAATGATGCTTTCTAGATTTTTTAGACTTATATATTGTATCTTTTTTACAACATATATTTTGTGTTCATCTATGCTTCCTCATAAAACCTTATTGAAATGACAGTAAAAACATGAAAAGACAATAAGGGGCAAATGGAATAGAGAGACTACATAGTGCATTAGTGATATTGACAAAATTTTGGAGAGTAAGTGGAAACTGGGTATTAGAATAGGAAAGACTGAAGTTTATGTTTCTGCAGAAGTATTTGTTAATGAGAATTAAACTGTTTCATGGTTACCAGATAGACCCATGTATTTTCAAAGAAGCAAAAAGATATGAGATCTATAAGAGTTTTTATAAAAAGCCATCAGAACCTTTGAACATGGGTCCCATTCCCTGAAGGCAGTGATTGCATCCCCTTCCAACATTAGCAGGAAATAAGAGTTTTGATTCATGGAGAAATTATGCCAAAGAAACTCAGGACACAAGGATGAAGTCAGGCACACTTAAGGTGAGATCGAGGCATTGGACAGGAAACAGTGGGATTGTGTAAAAGGCTTCATGGTTATGCCTGGGACTTCTTTTCTGCTCAGCCCCCAGAATGCTGGCAGGAAGGCTTATAACCCTCAGTCAGCAGACTAAATAATTCTTCTTTGGAGAAGTTCCAAAAAAAAAAGAAAAAGTCCTATCAGCTTTTAGGGTTGTTGAATAAAATGTCCAAGCCCATTTGAATACCCAGCAGTGAAACTTACCAGTCAACAAGCTCCATTCATGTACTCAGTGCTTCTAATCAGCCTTTTAACACTTCATTTAAATATGAATAGCAGACTTTTGAGGAAAGACTTCACATGTAAAAGCAGGAACAAAACAACAGAAGAAAAACCCCACAGAATCAAGGACAGTTCAAGGAGCAAAAGAAAACTTCAAACAAACCCTTAATATTGCTGAAAGATAAGAGATGATACTGTAGCCATGAAATACAAACAGGATGTTTAGAAAACGGGATAACCAAAGAGTAAGAGCACTCTAGAAATTAAAAATGTGTTGGTTTATGTAAAACATTCTACAGAGGGTTGAAAGATAAAGTTGAAGAATCCCTGAAAAGTAGAACAAAGATGCTAGAAAACAAAAAATAAGGAAGCTAGGGCAATTAATATCTAATTAATAGTGAATTCAGGGAGAAACAAAAGAGAGAAGCAGAAATTTGTCAAAGATACTGTATTAGTTCTGTGCTCTGCAGAAAAATAGAACCAATAGGAGATATGTATGTGTGTGTGTGTATGTGTATAGATATGTGTGTGTGTGTGTGTGTGTGTGTGTTTGCTGATTTGGCACTTGTTGTCTTCCATAGTCAGTTGAGCCATTTCTTTATAATAAATGTATATGAATGTATTTACAGTAATTCCTCACTTAACATCATCCGTGGGTTCTTGGAAACTGCTATTTTAAGCAAACTGACATATAACAAAATCAAGTCTTTCAATAACATTGTTTAGTTCAACTTCAAGTTGACCAGAATTTCTCTCTTCATCAATGTTGTAATGAAACAATGATGGTGAATGTTGAATGTTGAAACAATGTTATTCAAGGACCTGCTCTGTGTGTGTGGGTCTGTGTATGTGTGTGTAATATATATACACACACATATATACACACATACATATATATATATTATAACATTGATTGAAGAGAGAAATTCTGGCCAACTTGAAGTTGAACTAAACAATGTTATTCAAAGACTTGATTTTGTTATATGTCAGCTCACTTAAAATAGCAGTTTCCCAGAACCCACGGATGATGTTAAGTGAGGAATTACTGTAAATACATTCATATACATTTATTATAAAGAAATGGCTCAGCTCAACTGACTATGGAAGTCAACAAGTCCCAAATCAGCAAACAGCAAGCTGGAGACCCAGGAAAGCCAATGGTGTTCTGATCCAAGTCTGAGTCTAAAGGCAGGAGAAGACCAATATTCTAGCCCTAAAACAACCAGGCAGAAAAGGTGAATTCTCTCTTACTCAGTCTTTTTGTTCTACTCAAGGTTTCAATGGGATGAATGAGGCCTGCCTACATTGGAGAGGGCAATTTGCCTTATGCAGTCTGCTGATTCAAATGTTAACTCATCCAGAAACATTCCTGGATACACTCAGAATAATGTTTAACCAAATATTAAGTACTCTGTGGCTCAGTCAAGGTGACATAAATTTAACCATCAAGAGATGGCATAGGAGGGCCTCCTTGGTGACTCAAGGGGTTAAGACGCAACCTATGAAGCTATCCACAGCCTCTGCAGCACGAGTTCAATCCCCGGCCAGCCAGGGAGCAACCCACATGGTGCAGCAGACCTCTCCTGACTCGGTTGCTGCTCCCCTTAGCAGTGTAGTTTGGTTAATCTGCCTGTTCTGTTCCCCGCCCTGTCTCTAGTGAATCCTCTCACCCCCCACACCTCTGGTCTTTACCCTAGCTCTTGTATGCATAAATAAATAAATCTTTAAAAAAAAATGTGGCAAAGGAACATAAAACAGAATAAAGAATGTGAAGGGTCTCACTGAGAACAAGAAATGAAAATGACCCATATCAAGGCACATCACTGTAAAATTTTCTGTAAGGATAAAAATCTAAAATCTTCCAGAAAACTAAAAAGCAGGTCACATGAAATCAACTGGCATTGAACTCTCAGCTGACTGCTAGTTAAAAGCTAATGGAGCAATGCCTTCAAAATTCCAAAAGAAAAATCTTTCCAATTTGATTCTCAGCCAAGCTACCAAGTATGAGAAAAAACAAGAGAAAATATTTTTAAACAAACAAAGCCATCTCAAAAAATTTGATTTCTTTACATCTTTCCCCCAACGCCCACCCCCTGGTGTTTCATGTATGCTATCAAAAGTAGGGAATAAACCACGAAAGAGGAAGATCTGAGTGACGTAACAAAGATTCCAACAAAGAGGGAAGTTGAATTTCTAGAATGATGATGGAGAAACTTACTAGGATGACAAAGTACATAAGAGTTCCAGAGATCAACCAATGCAGATAGGAATAGAAGAGAAAGATTCAAAAGCAATGTTTCCATTAAAAATAATAATAGGGCCTCCCTGGTGGTGCAAGGGGTTAAGCACAGCACTATGAAGCAATCTGCAGCCTCTGCAGCATGAATTCGATCCCTCACCAGCCAGGGAGCTACCCACATGGCACAGAAGACCTCTCCTGTCTTGCCTGCTGCTTCCCTCAGCAGTGTTTTCAATCTGCCTGTTTTGCTCCCCACTGTCTCTGGTGAATCCTCTCACCCTCCTACACCTCTGGCCTGTACCCCAGTTCTTGTATGCATAAATAAATAAATCTTTAAAAATAATAACAATAAACTATTAGAATACTTGAGGTACTATAATCATGTTGCTGGGAATAGAACTGGAGTATAAGAAAAATTATATGCATGTATATATGTACACACACACACACACACACAAACACACATAGACCAAAACAATATGAATATATTAATCAATGTTTAATTACAGGAAAAACAAAACAAAATAGATAAAGAATGTAAACAGTATTTCTCACACATGAACAATATTTGCATTATCATTCTATCATAAAAACTGAATATCCATTTAATACATTTGTTTAGGACATGCAAGGAAGGGGAAGTGTGAGTGTGTATGTCTGGGTAGTGTGTTCTGATGAAAGAGTACTGAGTCCCTACTTTCCATAGTATGGCATTGTTGTTATAGAAGCCCAAGTGGACTAAGATACCATGGGAATTAAAAAAACTCTTTGGAGCTTTTCTTGAGAGTCTCGGTTTCTCCTGACCCTCTTCCAGTCCATTAGCAAGTCTTTCCAGTTATCACATCACAGTATGTCTCCTATGGGACTGCTTTTCTTCACCTTTGCCATCACCACCCAAGGCCCAGCTATCAGGAGAGAGGTCTGATGTGAATTACTGTGACATCCCAAACCAGTTTTTACTCTATCTTGATCCAGTCCTTTACCATGTAGTGACCAGAGTGACTTTCCAAAATGACATTTCACCAAGGCCCCCTATTATTTACTGTAATTTTTTTAAGACTTATGTATTTACACATACAAGAACTGGGGTACAGGCCAGAGCTATTTGTGGGGGGGCATGAGAGGATTCACCAGAGAAAGAGTGGGGAACAGAACATGCAGATAAACTGAAATACACTGCTGAGGGGAGCAGCAGGTGAGTCAGGAGAGGTCTGCTGTGCCATGTGGGTAGCTCCCTGGCCAGGGATTGAACTTGTGCTGCAGCAGCTGCGGCGGGCTTCATAGATTGCATGTTAACCACTTGCGCCACCAGGGAGGCCCTACTGTAATTTTTTAAAAGTCAGGTTTTGAAATTTACCCCTGGAATGTGTATAATTTTATCAACTTTTTAATAAAGATTTATTGATTTATTTATACAAGAACCGGGGTATAGACCAGATGTGTGGGAGGGTGAGAGGATTCACCAGAGACAGAGTGGGGAGCAGAACAGGCAGACTGATGAAATACACTGCTGAGGGGAGCAGTGGGCGAGACACAGGAGAGGCCTGCCAAACCATGTGGGATTCTCGCCAGCTGGCCAGGATTGAACTGGTGCTGCAGAGGCTGCGGATAGCCTCACAACGCGGCTCTCAACCGCCTGTGCCACCAGGGGAGGCCCTAATTTTATCAATTTGACAAATGCACACTGCTGTGTTACCCCTCACCAGAATCAAGATTTAGAACAATTCCATCACCCCCAAGAGTTCCCTAGAACTTTGAGCAAACTGGCCTCTACCTTTAGCCCTTGGTCACTAATCTGTTTTCTGTCTCCATGGTATTACCTTTTTCACACTGTCACATAAATGTAATCTTACAATGTGTAGTTTTTGAGTCTGGTTTCTTTCACTTAGCAGAATGCATTTGAAGTTTATTCATTTTGTTACATGACCCAGCAGTGCATTAGTTTTTTGCTAAGTGGTATCCCAGTAATAGAACTTTTACTTTAGACCAGTTGGTAGACATTTGGATTGTCTCCAGTTTTTAGCAACTATGATTAAAGCTACTATAAACATCCATGAACAGAATTGTTGCATTTAGGAGGCGGTACATAAGTATCCATTTCTCTTGGTTAAATATGTAGAACGAGTCTGGGGATGTTAAATGTTATGAGAAACTGATGCTAGATTTTCCAAAGTGCCTGTACTATTTTGATTCCCACCAGGAATGTATGGACTTCAGTTGCTCTGCACGCTACTCAGCACCTGGTATTGTCAGATTTCTTTCTTTAAGCCATTCTGATTTTAATTTGCATTTCTCTAATGTCTCAAGATGTTGAGTGTCTTTTCATGTGCTTAGCTGCTGTCCAGATCTTTTGGTGAAGTGCCCAAATTTGTTGGCCATTGTAAAAAACTGGAATGTTTTATTATTGATTGGAATTATTATTTTAAATAAGAAACTATGAATAGACAATATATTCACATTTGAAAAACCAAAAATGATTTAAAAAGTCATCCATTGAGAAGTGCCCATCTCTGTCCCCAATGACAGTTTCAGAGAACACTGTCATTAATTTCTTATCTTTCTTTCCAGATATTATTGCTGTAAATACAAATAGAAATATTCCTATCTTCTCCCCACTCTGACTCAAGAAATAACATACTATATAGACTATCCAACACCAATATATATAGACTGTCCAACACCAATATAAGTGCTCTGAGTAAGAGCTTTTTTATAGTCACATGTGATTCTATTGTGAAGATGAGGCTTATTTAACCAGTTCCCTATTGATGGACATTTGAGTTGTTTCCATCAATTCTTTACAAACCACACTCCAACAAATAACCTTGTATGGTCTCTGTGCAGTTAGATCTGTAAGATATATTCCAGAAGTGAATTTCAGATTACCATTTCTTAAACATGACCTGTCCTAACTCCTATGTAAACTTCCTCCATTTACTTCAACTCAGCTCAAGAGCATTTGTGAAAACCCTATTTATAAAGAAGAAAATTGGTGTATGGGTGGTATGTGTTTGGGAGGAGGCTGGAGTGGGCATGCAGAGGTTACAAATCAGGAACAGCTCCTAACTGAGGCTTTACCTGCCAGGAAAGGTGAACAAGGGGTTGTGAGGGGCTGCGGGGCACTAGGAGATAGTCTGTTGATTTTGACATCCTAATCACTCTCCAAACCTTCCTGTTTCTGTTTTCTATTTATTTTATAGCAGACCTCTCAAGCCTTTTGCTGCTGATTGCTATCTGATGAAAAACTTTTTTTTTGATCTGTGTTTCAGACTCACCAGTAATTTATGGAATTTGCTCTTCTTAAGTTTTTCTTTTGATCATCGTTCACCCTCAGCTAATTTGCTCAAGTGAAGAGCAAAATCTCAGGAGGAGATTAGTAGGGAGAAGGATCACATTTAGCTTTATCTAATGAAGTGTTTTTGAATTTGATCGTTCGCTTCCCACTCAGGGGAAATTTTAGGATGTCATAGTCACTCTTTGATATTTAACAATCTCACCGATTGTCTGTTATTTATTTCTGAGAGGGCTACATGGACTTTACTGATTATGCTTTTAAGCCCTGCTCATATGCAGGATTTGAAGCAAAACAGCAGTTGAAGGCAAAATACAGCCACTAAATAGATAGCCTTTTGTTAGTTCAAATAAACTCACATCTTAGGTAGGAATGTTCATTAGAAAGGGGCAACGGTGAAAATCAAGTAGAGCGCTTCTCTCAGAACTCTGTCACTACCACACCTCTCCTGCTCAAAATGCTGCAGAGGCTATGACATTTTTCTTCCCACGATGTTTATTTCAAGAGACATGGGAACCATCACGAGGAAGATTCATAGACTTAAAATGTAAACCCTGCAAGTCTGCTTGTTTGAATTAATGAAGATGTGATTTTGGAGTCTCCTCTTCCCCAGTCTCACCTCTGCCCTGAGAAAATGCCAGGCCCTGAAATTTATGGGAATCCTGACCTATGGGGCCAGGAAGTGCATGAGACTGGAGAAGGTGAGCAGCAAGGAGACTGGCCCCGAAGGTGCATTTCCCAGGACAGAAAATATTACCCACATCTCTAGTTTCTACAGCACTGTTTTTCAAAACACAGAGATTTGTTTCTTCTTGTGAAATAGCTTCAGGCATGTGGAAGACACTATACTTCATTTAGGTGACTTCCCTTTTTTCCAAGTCTAAACTTGTCATTTAATCTGGAAAAAAAATCTTGAAGCAATTAGAAAATTCCTGGTCTTAAAATTTTCTACACAAACTACACATACACCATCCAAAATTTTAGGGGAAAATGTTGTTGTTAGGGTAAAATTTATTGTGAAAAATTTCGTTTCAAATAATCAATTTTTGCCAATTCTATTAGCTAACATGAACAAGGCTGAGGCTGAAGGAAGCCTTGAGTAAGTCATGAAAGCTCCAGAGTAAAACATAATTTTTAAATGGTTCTATTGAGAAATTTTTCAAACGAGAGTCACACTTGAATGAATGAATGCTGTATCAAATTATCTGGAGACAAAGAAGAGAAGCCATTCTACTAGAACAAATGCAGCCTGCTTTGTTCAAAGGATAAAATCACTCTTGCAGTCAGTTTGGAAATGCCATTTTTAAGTCAATGCGAGTTGTGTTCAAATAAGAAGGGGATGCAAGACCCTATTATATTCACTAGGATGTGATATTTTGCCTCTGAATGGTTTCTATAGTGCATTAAAATTCCTTCTTTTGGTGGGGGGAAGGGGTCATCTTTTTAATGTCTTAAACTGTTTACAGGTTTTACAAAGTGCTTCAGTTTTTACACTGGAAGGGCAGTCATATCATACTGGAACACAGGGATCAGCTACTAAGTTCTGTCTTTTGGATAAGTCTTTTGAACTTTTAACTTGGCAAAAACAGACTCATTCATTGGCTCACATGGGGAAGTTGTCTTCTGGAAATTATCCAGGATTATAGCCTAGCCCACCTATTTCCAGTCTTTCCATGATATCATCACTAAAGCTCTGGCCTTAATGGGTTGATTCAAGTAGGGTTGGCCAAGAACTGATCACATTGGCTGGCAACTACGGGATTTAGAGTTTGGCTGAAGCAATTTGGCCCTCTTGGTTCATTTTGGCAAATTCATAAAATTTGTACTATTGGCAAGCTTATGAAATCAATTTTTTTTTTAGTTAACAACATCAGAAAAACTCCTTTCTTGATTACTAGTAAAGTCTGCATGCTAAGCAATAGTCCAGTAAAGTCAAACTCTTCTACTCTATAAGAGGGCTTCCCTGGTATGCAGGGATTAAAGTCTCAGGGCTAATAAGCTATTGCCAGCCACTGCGCATGAGTTCGATCCTGGCCAGAGAGCTTGTATTTCAGTAGATCTACCTGTTCTGCTCCCCACTCTGTCACTGGTGAATCCTCTTACCACACCCCCACGCCTCTGGTTTACACCCCTGTTCTTGTATGCACAAATAAATAAAAGTAAATCTTTTTTAAAAAAGAAAAAAAAACAGTTAAGAAACACAAATTAACTGATGATATTTTTATACCATTTTGAAGTATGATTCGGTTAATGGACAAGCTTCTCTATGGAAGTAGGAGACCATAAGTCAAGTCACTGTTCCTCAATGGCAAACTGACCAGGCAGACACCACTTAGGGTGAAGGCAGATGCTCACTTTGATCTGTAAAAGCCCATCCACAAATAAACAGTGGGTTGACACCTCATGCACAGTTTTATAGCAGAAATTCGATGCTTTTGAACGATGCCAATGAAATTTCTCCTTCTGAAAAGAAAACAAGTTGTTTTTTTAAAAGATAGATTTATTTATGCATACAAGAACTGGGGTACAGGCTAGAGGTGTGGGGCATGAGAGGATTCACCAGAGACAGAGTGGGAGTGGAACAGGCAGATCGACTGAAATACACTGCTGAAGGGAGCAGTGGGTGCGACAGGAGAGTTCTGCTGTGCTATGTGGGTAGCTCCCTGGCCGGGGATCAAACTTGCGCTGCAGTGGCTGGCAATATCTTCATAGTGCTGAGATAATCCCTTGCACTACCAGAGAGGCCCCAAGAAAAAAACAAGTTTTAAAGGGGCACAAACTATACACACTGTTGACAAAGATCAAGCTCTCCATTTAACTGCATGATTTTTCATTTAGGCTTTCTGGTAAAGGCAAAGTTTTAGGACAGTGCTTAGTAGTCTGTGATCGGGAGCCTGGCCTGCTTCAGGAACAATCAGAAAATGCCTTCCATGTTGCTATTTCTCTAATAGGACACAAAGTAAACAATAAATGGCACAAACACCATTGCTAAGTCTTTCAGAATTGCAAGTCTAATAATATCATAAGTAATTATAAAAAGCATATTAAAGGCAACACTAACAATAAACATATATTACATTTTTACTACATGCCAGCCACTATATTAAGTTCTGATGTATTTAATCTTTAAGCAATTACTGTGGAATTGGTTTCATTAGTCCCATTTTACAGGTAAGGACACAGTCAAGAAAAGTATTTATCTAGTGCCAACTGCTCTTTAGCTTAGTGGAGCTGGTACTTGAATGCAGGCAGCGAAATACTAGAGGCTTTGTGTTTAACAGTAAGAGCTGACTCTTCCAGAGCGTGCTCACTGTGTATGAGGCAGGCACTGTTCTAATTGCATTATTACTATCATTTTACAGATAAGGAACCAGAGAACAGTCACATGGACATGAAGGGTAGAGGTGAAATTTAAACCCAGTCACTTGGACCCTAGACTGAGCACTAAATGTCTAAGGTTGCCTAACTGGTTAGACTATACAGAAAGACATTTTTATTTTGAGTTAAAAAAAATTGAAACCTTAATTGCCTTGCCTAAATTGGCCAATGTAATGAAGTGGCTGTTTATCAATACTTAGACTTTTTCAGATTTCAGTCCTTTGAATGATTGGACTTTTTGCTGGTTTATACTACCCTCTAGTGGTTGGTCGAAAGTTCTGATGAGATGGTTAGCTGCTGACAAAGAAATAGAACACTGACCATTAAGAGGACTTCTTTCAAAATAAAGGTAAATCATGAACCTGTGTTGATAGTATTTATACTTTTAGTATCTTTTTATTGAGAAAAATATATAAAGACAAAAAGTTACTCTGGCATAGTATCTTTTATGTGACTATATTTTTATTAATCTCAATAATTACACATATATTGGAACAAGATGCTATCCATATATATGAGATATCATGTATTATATATGTCATTTTGTTTTCAATATATACATACACATACAGACACATATACATACTAATATATGTGAATCTGTGTGATATTTACTTCTAAGTCTTAGCTATAGATGATGGTAGGGTGCATTGATGGATTTGAAAATCCCCACAAATGACTTCCTTTCAAGGTTCTTTGGCTAGAATGCCAACAAACATCCATGCCTAAAGTGATTGTAACACGGGGAATTAGACTGACACAAAATTTTAGCTTGATTAACATGTTTTCCTAAATTCAGATGAGGATCCCCTTCCCTGAGAGGCAGAGACCTAAAGAAAATTGGTATTCTGTTTACATGGAAGCTGTCCTGCTACAGGGGTACATCACAGGCCTACATAAGTTTTTCTTGTCCTCCCTCCCAGGTTCCATCCCTAGCTGACCTCAGGAGGTAGTGGTCTGAAAATAGGAAGGCAGGGAACAATCCTCATGAAGACATTCTGGGATGCATTGTCCAAAGGGAATTGAAAAATAACAATAAACTAAAAGATATCCTGTTTTTGCTTTTTTAAAAAAGATTTATATATGTATGCGTATAAGAACTGGGGTACAGGCCACAGGTGCAGGGAGTGAGAGGATTCACCAGAAACAGAGTGGAGGACAGAAAGGAGGATTGACTGAAATACACTGCTGAGGGGAGCAGTGGGTGAGATGGGAGAGGTCTGCTGTGCCATGTGGGTCAGCTCCCTAATGGGCCAGGGATCCAACTGCAGTGACTGCAGCTAGCTTTATAGTGCTGTGGCTTAACCCCTTGTGCCACCAGGGAGGCCCGGTTTCCTGCTTTTTATTATCACCATCAGTCTGCAATTGTAAACAGTGCAATGCTGAAATAATTCTTCTTAAAAAAAATGTTTTTGGTCTGATTACCTTGGCTTCTGTTCAGTTTTAACAAAGATAATGATAATGACAATAATAATTATGATATATAATACATGTTTCTAATTGGCACATTTTTGTTACTTAGCTTTCATAAACATTGTGTTCTATTTCATGGAAGTGAATTTGGATAACTTCCAGTTACATAGTTGGCCTATGACACATGCAGACTCAGCAACAAGCATTTGTTTTAGGAGTAAACTTGTGGTAAATTGGAATCATTAGACCCCAGTTTTTGGGCACATTTTAACCACATATTCCTGAGTTGAAATAGCAGATTTGAAATAATGAATAATAACACAACAGTTGTTAAGAGAAATGGAATAAATTTAATTATGTTATTCCATATGACCATATATGCTTGCATGTTTCCAAGCAGCTAGAATCAACTTAGAATAACGTACAGTGAAATACTAAGCTTTAAACTTGTTCCTTAAAGACTGAAACACAGAAATTATGGGGAACACCATTAACTCTGCAAAAACAAAATCAAAAGAGAAAAAGAAATGGATTTTTCAAAAGATGTCAGTAGAAATAACAAAAGATGCTAGTCTTAAATTACCAGAAGAAATCAAAGGACAATGTTCAAATGTCTTGATCATTTTCACCAATCACTGGGCCCACCTTCTAAATGTAAAGGATCAGGTCCTCCCCGGTGGCACAAGGGGTTAAGTCTCAGCACTATGAGCTATGTACAGCAAGAGTTCCATCCCTGGCCAGGGAGCTAACCCACATGACACAGCAGACCTCTCCTGTCTTGCCCGCTGCTCCCCTCAGCAGTGTATTTCTGTCAATCTGCCTGTTCTGCTCCCCACTCTGTCTCTGGTGAATCCTCTCATCCCGCACCTCTGGCCTGTCACCCAGTTCTTGTATGCATAAATAAATAAAATAAATATTTTAAAAAAACAAAGGATGAATGTTTACTATCATTTAGCCACATTCTCTGATTTTTACAAAAATATTTGTAAGGTTTAACCAAATACAATAGAAATTAATGTGTGAATTTTTTGTGAAGATATTTAGGGGATTTTTATTTTGACTGCAGACATAACTGAAAATTGCTACAACTCATCATGAAATGAGGACATGAATTGTATTATAATTTGTATTATAATTGTATTGATATTTATTTATTTATGCATACAAGAACTGGGGTCTAGATTTGGGGGGGTGAGAGGATTCACCAGAGACGGGGTGGGAAGCAGAACAGGCAGATCTACTGAAATACACTGCTGAGGGGAGCAGTGGGTGAGGCAGGAGGGGTCTGCTGCACCATGTAGGTTGCTCCCTGGCCGGGGATCGAACTTGTTCTGTAGTGGCTGGAAATAGCTTGATATTGCTGTCTTAACCCCTGCACCACCAGGGAGCCCTATTTTGCTGCTTTTCAAAAGAAATGATCATATTTTAAAAATGTTGAGCCATTACATGTTTTCTTTTTTTTGTTCTGTAATTATTTTTTTAATTAAAAAAATTGTTTTTACTGATTTGATTCTATTGATGTTTGTGTCTTCCCCTATGTTAAAATCCTAATTCCCAGTGTGACAGTATTTGGATGGGGCCTTTGGGAAGCAATTAGAGTAAAATGAGGTCACATGAGTGGACCCTCCATGAATGGGATTAATGGCCTTCTAAGAAGATGAATTGACACCAGAGCTTTATCTTCGCCTGGACACAATGAAGAAAGGCCACATGAGCATGCTGTGGAAAGGCAAGGTCTAAAAGGCAGGAAGAGCACTCTCACCATGAACTAATCTGTTGCCACCTCTATTCTGGACTTCCTGTCTCCAAAACAGTGAGAAAATAAATGTCTGTTGTTTAAATGATCCCATCTATATTTTGCTATAGCAGCCTGAATTAAGACACCTTGTTAAGGGCAAAAGTCTATTATTTGGATAGATTTTTTCAGGAAATTCAACTTCATCTTCCTGACAGAGAACTTTCTGGAAGAGTAAAGTATGTTAATGCAGGCATTAAAAAACCAAAACAAAACAAGAACAAAGGCAGCACTGCAGTGAGTGCCCTGGTAACTTTAGGCAAGTAAGAAAGGTACTTTTCCTCCAACAACTTGCTACCATCTGCCAGGACTTATTCTAATACACAAAAAGTCAACCACGGTCTTGGTGTGAAGGATGCCCCCTGGACTTGTGAGATGCGCCAGTTACACAGTTGTTCATTGAATGAACATATCTGAGGGCTTATTGAATTGTTCATACCTGAGGGCTTCTTGAATTGCGAGGGCAGGGGCCTTTCCAGTTTAAAGGGGCTCTTCACAAAGTCCAGGAGATGAGGAAACACAAAAAATGTTTGCTATGGAGAGTTTGGATTGTACAGGTTGTAACTGGTGAAAATGCTGTCGCATCAAAGTGATTAAGTCAAAGCTGAAGTCTCCTGAGATGCCCAGCTGGCAACTAGGCAGTAGCTTTGAGTCAGAAGTGATGGGAGGTGGGGAGGAAGGAGCCCCAGGGCTGGCCTCATCCAAGATAAGCAGACACTATAAGGAATACTGAAAAACACTCTACACAGAAACAATTTTCTTCTTTGGGAATGCCCAGAAGTCCAGTTACTGTCTCTGTAACTTACAGATTGTTAGAACTACAAAGAACCTTAGACACCACCTTACTCAAATCTCTTATTTCTCAGATAAGAAACTGCAGTCTAGAATGTTGAATGACTCACTTACGGTTGCACACTAATAATTGGTATTTCACATTGCTCTCCATCTGGTTATCTGGAGGAGGGAAGGTTTCTCTAAAAGGAGAAAGGGCCTCAGAAAAGAACAGATAGCAGATTCCAGAGATATGGGTGCCCCACCTCATAGTTATTATAATTGCCTTTTTTCTGTAATCCCTAAGCCCTAAGAAGGGTGAACTAGAAGGGAAAGGAGCAGCACAAGACAATCATTAATACTGAAAAGCATCTTGAAGTTTAGGAAGAAACCGTAAGTAGTGTGTGTTAGGCCTTCATTCTCTAAATATATTGAACATCAATTTATGACAGGGATTATTTACTTTAGGATCTCACTGTCTAATGGGGGAGAGATATATAAACATGCAAATTATAATAAAATCCAAAATAGTTGGTGAGATGCATGAATCCAGTGCTACAGAAACCCCAGGGAAGGTGCAACTCTAACAGAGGCCTTTGGGAAAACTTTCCAGAGAAAGAGTGGGTCCTGAAGGGTGAGTAGAAGTTTCATAGGTGGGAAGTGTGAGGGAAGTTTCTAGGAATTCTAAGTGAAAGGAATAACTGGTCCCCTCAGGCAGAATGCGGAGAGTGGCTACAGATATAATCACTTTAGGAACAACAGAAACACTCTGTGATTAGGGGGTCATGGGAGGAGACCTGGGAGAAGCTAGAGTTGACATTTTATTCTGTAGCCTAGAAGGTCAACAAAGGCTGTTGAGCTATGACAGGATTCCTTGTTGAAGAGGAGAAAGCTGGCTTCAGTGCAGGGTGAGCTGTGGGAGTGAGTGGAGGTGGGAAGCCAGGGAGGTGACTGTGCTGTGTCAGAGAACTTGCCAGAACAAGCCAGGCAGGGCAGCGAGAGTGGCTCAGTCTCCACCTCCCTGCAGCCATCTGTTCCTTCACACACAAACTGTGCCTCCTCCCACTCCTGAGCCAACAGAACTTCTGCTGCTGACATTCGCAACAGTGGGGAGGGCTCAGGAAGGAAGGCCTGTGGAGAAGAATGCTCCCTCCCAACTCTCTCCTTGGGGTTGGGTCTGAATATTTGATATGATATCTTACTATGGTGCCTGATGTAGCATTAAGTAGGTAAGAAGGAATGTCTCTTATCCTTTTTAACAAATTGCCTCTCATTCCAAAAAACATAGATGAATCCTGGCATTTAAGTACAGAGCAGAGACATGCTAGTGGAAGGGAAAAGGCTTCTATTTGGTGTTGGGAGTTGGCTGAGCTCCAGAGGCAAATATGACCTATTGGACCCTTGGCCTTTGTTTGGGCTTATGTAGATTTAGCCTTACCAGCTGAGGATTTGAGAAGAATTTCTTGTTTGGTAGCCCCCAACTCAGAATAATGCCAGGTCAGGTAAATGATTCTTAAATGGAATTAACTCAAGTGATTAATTTACTGAGATTCCTTACTTACAACTGTGCACACCTGAATATAATCCATGGCTTATAGCAACATTAAAAATGCATACACACACAACAACCAAAACTGCACACTAACTTTTATGGAAAATAATATGGCAATTCCTCAATAAATAATATACAGAATAACCAACAATTCCATATGTAGTATTTATCTGAAGA
The DNA here is from genome assembly GCF_014898055.3 of Talpa occidentalis. Classification (NCBI taxonomy): domain Eukaryota; kingdom Metazoa; phylum Chordata; class Mammalia; order Eulipotyphla; family Talpidae; genus Talpa; species Talpa occidentalis. Next base: position 91,884,626 of record NW_023603184.1, on the reverse strand, counting down.
ATATGGGAACACTAATTTAAAAAGATACATACTCTTAAAATCACTGCAGCACTATTCACAGTAGCCAAGGCATGGAAACAATCTAAATGTCCATTGAAGTATATAAATGAATGGAATACCATTCAGCTATAGAAAAGATGAAATCTGGTCTTTTGTGACAACATAGATGGAACTTGAATGAGTTAAGGGAAATAAATCAGAAAGAAAAAGACAAATACTGGATGATTTTACTCATGTGGAATATAAAAACACAATGCAAATGACCTAACAAAACACAACAAAAATAACCCTCAGACACTGAGAACAAAACAGTGGTTTCCAGAGGGGAAGGGAAAGGGGAATGGGAGGAAAGGAAAGGAGAGAGGAGGTGATTGGATCATGTGGATTGTTCCAGAAATTTGGTGGTGGGTGTGGCATGTTGTGTACATTTATTGAGGGGTGACGTTATACTCCTGAAACTTACTTTGTATTGTAAACCAGTGACTAATAGTAATAATAATAATAATAATAATAATTAAAATAAATAAATGCATGCCATGATCTGGATAGGTTAATATTGGGAGAGGGAGGAACAAAAGGTGTCTGGGGCTGAACAAAAAATAGAGCTAGGGAGTAGAGGGATAGTGATGCTGAGCAAGGTCTTGGCATCCCTTTCTGGAAACCCAGTGAAGGTGTTTACACTTTGATTGCCAAACTGGAAACATGGAGTGTCCCAGGAGAGAGGTGGTGGTGGGGACACTTGAGGGACTGGTCTACCTGGATGGAAATTTCTGAATATCGTAAATATCTACAATGGCCAGACTGGTGCCCCTGGTTACGGAGGGTGAGAGGGAGGGAGAAAAAAGGAAATATGGTAATAATTGTTTTTAGCCTTTATACACTATGTAACTCAGTTAATTCTTATAATAATTCCACGAGTGTAGATATGCTTGTAATCCCTATTTTAAAAGAAAATTGAGGAGTGCACTGACTCAGAACTTAATGGAATGAAAGCAATGAGTATAATGTAAAAAACATCCTACTATCTCATAGGAACTTAAGAAACAATAGCCGCCCTATCACCTGTTCTCACTGCCCAAGGTCGCCAATAATTGCAGCCTTGCTTGTGACTGATGGATTTGAAAGCGGGAGATTAAAGTAGAAAATGTGAGAAACTACATAAAAGTTTTACAAGTAAATTGATTAAAACAACAGAGTTCTCTGTTCCTGTGTTAATCCACGCTAGGATAAAGCAAAAATAAGTTAGTTGCCTGCTCCAGGAAATCCCTATTCCAGAAAGTTAAGTGTATAAGCTAGTTGAATAGCTTTGCAATTAAAAATAACAATTTACAGGCCTCCCCGGTGGTACAGTGTTTGAGCGCTGGGTTGCGAAGCTGCCCGCAGCCTCTGCGGCACCGGTTCGATTCCCGGCTGCTCCCCGGCCACCAGAGGCGGGTCCCACATGGCGCGCAGACCTCTCCTGCTGCCCACTGCTCTCCTCAGCAGTGTACTTCGGTCCTTCTGCCTGCTCTGCTCCCCGCTCTGGCTCTGGTGAATTCTCTCACCCTCCCGCGCTTCTGACTGTACCCAGTGCATGTATAAACAAACAAACAAACAAACAAATAAATAAATAAAACATGCCTCTATTAAAAAAAAATAACAATTTACACATCAACAGGCGCTTCAAGACCTTTGCCTCACTGAGTCCATGAATGCAAAGCTATTGTGTCCTAAACTCTGCTAAATTCCAACCAGTTTCTCACCTTGCAAGACCTTCCTAGAAAAAAAAAAATCACTCACCTCAGATCCTAAAACCTTGAAAATATCATACCTTCCAAGGTATTTTCAATCAACAGTTTTTTTTCTGATGGTCTTTGGGGAATTAACAGTTGAAGTCAAGTATATATTTAACTATATATATCTCTGGTAATAATGTGAACTTATCATAAGATAAGGTCTTATAGGTGTAAAGCATTTGCATCCCTCCTGCTGCAATGATAAGTTCTCTAAAACTAAATCCGGGGCCTTCCTGATGGCTCAAGGTGTTAAGATGCAACCTATGAAGCAATCTGCAGCTTCTGCAGCACAAGTTCGATCCCTGGCCAGGGAGCAAACCACATGGTGCAGCAGACCTCTCCTGTCTCGCCTGCTTCTCCCCTCAGCAGCGTATTTCGGTCAGTCTGCCCGTTCTGTTCCCCACTCTGTCTCTGGTGGATCTTCCCACTCCCCCAAGCCGCTGGCCTGTATCCCAGTTCTTGTATTCATAATAAATAAATCTTTAAAAAAAAAAATAAAAAAAACCAAACCCAGAAACTTACAAATTGCGGAACCCAGGCCACTGCTTCCCTGTGGTGTAATATGGGCATTACAATGACAGGGTTCAGGGACCTCCACATGCCCATCACCCACAACCCTTGAGTCTCTGCCCCTTACCCAAGTTGCTGTAGTATCTGCCTACATGGTTTAGGCAGATTGGATCAGATATAGGGTTCTGACACAAGTGACTCTATATCATAAATAAGGCGAGCTGAAGCTTTCATGGTGGTTCCATATAAGAAATGAGACCAATAGCATGCTCAGGTGGAACACACTCCATCCCTGATCCTTCTGAAAGGCAAGGTCATTATGTTCATATTGACCAGCTATAGCATTTTTAGCACTATAAAATTGCTTTGAAGTGATTATAGAATTCAGAGAAGAGGTTTTCCTTTTAGGGAGTCATTCAGATTTGAGGCTTACCTTGTATTTTTCTTAATTTCCCCCCGTTATTTACAATGACTACCTCTTCTGAAGACAGCTAGCTAGTCAGTCTCTCCTACTTTCTGTGTGTAGCCACTCGCCACTGCTAAATATTGATGCTCTTTGTTCTTTTAAAAATTTCCTGGGTCCAGTAAAACCTCATTCCAGCAAAACATCACCACTCAATGATTTATAAAGCCTTGATAGTAGTAATATTGGATGTGCATATAGGCAACAAAGAATACCATGCATTATGATGAACTATTGCGTAGAGGAGTCTGCAAAGCTATAAAACTCTGGTGACCAAATTGCTGGGCAAAGTCGGAGTACTTAGGGCAGAAGAGAACTCAACAATGAAGGGAGTTAGTGGAGTTTTCCCAAAATGACAGGGAAAGAAAGAAATCACAGGTAGGCCCCATCTACCAGAGGATTGCTAAGAAGGGGCCCCTTGGGCTGAGGAAGCTGTTTAATGTGCAGCTGGGAAAGGGCAAAGGAGGTCCTGGAAATATTTACAGGAGAGCTCCAGAATTTGACCTTCCACCACCAGTCCCTTGAGCTCTGCTGCTGCTCCTAATGAGGATTGTAGAGTTGGAGCTGGGATTGTGTTTGTCTCACTTGAACTGTTTGGTGTTTATCTTGGCTTGATTGATCCCAAAGTAATCATTATACAAAGATGTGTGATGCCTTGTATTGCTAGTTCCTCAAATTCATGCTCCTTTTCACTCTCTCTTAAATGCCAAAATGGGGAACCATAAAAGTCTACTCTTTTTTGGCCATCTGGCTTTCTGCTGGCATTAAGATCCAATAAAACAGACTGACAAAAACACCCCAAAACTTCTTTTTCTGACGTAGGGCAAATTTCAAAACATTTTATGAGTAATTGATCATGTTCTAGTTCAAGAGAGGAGACTAAACACATGGCACAGCAAAGGGCACACTGGCTGCGTGACTTTGGGTAAAGGACTTAATCTTTCTGAGCCTTGGTTTTGGGCATGATAATAATACCTACCTTATATGTTCACTATGGACAGTGAATGAAATAATAAATGTGGAAAAAATAGCTCACACTAAATGTTTTCTGTGGAGGGCTACATGTAGTCATTGTTACGGTGAAGCAAGTAATTATTTTTTCACCAGTGACTTTTGTGTTCCAGATATTCCTTAAAGTAAAAAAAGAACATGGATGAGAAGTCATCTACGGGGCTCTGAGTCCAGTCGGAAGGGACTGGAATATAAAGCTACAGAGTTAAGAACTTTTAGAATTAGTAGAAAAGGGGCCTCCCCGGTGGCACAGCGGTTGAGCGCTGGGTTGCGAAGCTGCCAGCAGCCTCTGCAGCGCCGGTTCGATCCCCGGCTGCTCCCCAGCCACCGGAGGAGGGTCCCACATGGCGCGCAGACCTCTCCTGCCGCCCGCTGCTCCCCTCAGCAGTGTACTTCGGTCCTTCTGCCTGCTCTGCTCCCCGCTCTGGCTCTGGTGAATTCTCTCACCCTCCCGCGCTTCTGACTGTACCCAGTGCATGTATAAACAAAAACAAACAAATGAATAAATAAATAAATAAAACATGCCTCTATTTAAAAAAAAAAAAGAATTAGTAGAAAAGAGAAGAATAGTGTTTTAATGGGAAGGGGAAAAAAACTTCCTAAACGTTCTTCCAGACAAAAACACATTTTGAATATTATCTTCAAAATTCAGCTTGAAAGGTACTGGATTTTTTTTTTAAAGATTTATTTTTTTTATTTATACAAGAGGCAAGGTACAGGCTAGATGCGCAGGAGGGTGAGAGGATTCACCAGAGACAGAGTGGGGAGCAGAACAGGCAGACTGACCGAAATACACTGCTGAGGGGAGCAGCAGGCACAACAGGAGAGGTCTGCTTACCACGTGGGTTGCTCCGAGGCCGGCGGGGATCGAACTGGCGCTGCAGAGGCCACGGACAGCTTCACAGTGCTGCGCTCAACCGCCTGCACCACACAGGAAGGCCCGAAAGAGGTATTGGATTTAAAAAATGAATTTATAATACCTCACAATGTTGTGGAAATGCAGTGATCCAGAGCTCCTCAGTCACTGAAGAATCAGCTCTACTATTAGTTTTGAAATTATTCTCTTAATTCCTGACCACAATAAGATGTCAATATGGAACTTGCTTTTTTATATAGTTACTTCCTTTGATTAAAATAAACACAAAGTGAAAATAATGGTGACTAATTTCATTCTGTGTGAGTGTGTAAAGCCAAAGTTTGTAGCCATGACAGTCTCAATAGGAAAGTTATACACCTGGTTTAAAGTGGAATAGAAACTTTCCTACTCAGGTTGCCATAGCAGTTCTCAGATTTTTTCCCCAAAGTGTCTCCATGCCACAACACACCCTTCTCTGCATCTTTCGGAGATTCCAAGGACATAGGAACACAGACCTGGCAGTATCTCTGCACACTGCTGGGTGACATCAAAGTACAGACTTTGGAACAAGAGCTTGAAGTCAATGAAAAGGACGCCTATATCCTCCATGACTTTCTTCACTATGTTTCCTCTCTCCCTCTCTCTCTCTCTCTCTCTCTCTCTCTTCTCTCCCCACCCCCCTTGCTTTCATTTTCAGAAGCTTGTGCCTCAACCTATGAATCCACAGGTTGGATCCCACACAGCCTCAGATCTGGCAGAAGTCTTGGTAGCAAAGTATGAGAAAAATTGGAGAAAAATAATTTTGTTGTTGGGAAAGAAAAAGAAAACTCCCTTTGCTTGGCAGCCTGGACATTTTAAATGGTGTAATTATTTCACATTCTCAACAGTTTCTGACTATGTGTGCAGATACGCATTCTTCCACAACCTGCTTGATTTTTTCCTTTCTTCAGACAAGAGATAAATATTTAGCTACAAACCTCACGATAGAATAAAGCCAGACTTATTATTTATTTGACGAGAAAGCTTCATATCAGACATTTAATCACTAAGGAGAAAGACAGCCTAAGGAGAGGTAAAAGTAAAGCTTAAGTGGGAGTCAACATGGATTTTCTTACAACCCGTGTTTTTTTTTTTTTATTTTATATAATTCTTACATCACTTTTCATTTTTGCACAATGTATGCATTTTCATTTTGGTTATAGTCCCCATACAGTTCCCACCCGCCTTATTTTGACCCTAATCCCTCCTTTCCTCTTGCCCCTTAGTGAGTCTCTGGTCCACAATTGCTTGTTGATTTTAATTTTTCCTTTATTATAATTAGTCTTTTTCCTGGTCCCTTATTTAGGTTTTCTAAATTTCTGCTACAACCCATTTTTTACTCATCTCAGAAGGAAAAATGTTAATTTACTCAGAATTGCAAAGCATGGCACTGAGTCTAGCTTCCCTGAGAGGTTCTGTTTTCCCTCAGGAATATTTGTCTGGCACAGGGAAAATTAAAACATTTTAAAAAAAATCATTCCTGGGGAGTCATTTTCTCTGGAGTCTTAAAAAAACAAGTATTTATGGTGAATAAAAAAAAGAAGCTCTCTCTGCAACCTCACTTATCAAGGAAAAATGCATAGAATGGGCTCCCTTGATAACTTGGGCTCACCTTTAACTACTTAAAAGCAAATTCCACAGATAGCGTGTTTCCTTTCATTTACTGAAAAACTGAGAAGTTTATATGCATGTTTAATAGGAAACAAAGTAAGCAGTGCAATAAATAATTCTCATAAGGATCCTAATTTTGTTAAAATTTGAGCATGAGCAAAATATGCATTAATCAAGGTGTACTTCTGTTAGTATCCCCTGCAAATTTATGACTCAGTGTAACCCATCGATGGGGCCACCTTGAATGAAGTTCCAGTAATGGGTATGCCAGGTTAGCAGGGAACTTGAATGTTCAGAAGGAATCTGAGAGCATTGGCACTGGAAGTTCTCTGGCTTTCAAAAATAGTGTGTTTTTAAAACAGAATAACTAAAAGGACTACAAGGAGGACTAACCATCCTGAGAATGGAGGCAAGGTCTGCATGGCGGTAGTCAGAATAGTCAACCATTTGGGCCTCAATTTTCTCGGTGAAATAGGTCATCTGGTGAGTGTGGAGTGGAAAGGCGCGCAAAGGAGAAGGGGTTAAGGAGGGCACGGTTCTGGAGTAACTTCATTTTTTTTTTTTTAACATTTAAGTTTTTTTTTTTTTTTTAAAGATTTATTTATTTATTTATACATACAAGCACTGGGTACAGTCAGAAGCATGAGAGGGTGAGAGAATTCACCAGAGCCAGAGCAGGGAGCAGAGCAGGCAGAAGGACCGAAGTACACTGCTGAGGGGAGCAGCAGGCGGCAGGAGAGGTCTGCGCGCCATGTGGGACCCTCCTGCGGTGGCCAGGGAGCAGCCGGGGATCGAACCAGTGCTGCAGGGGCTGCGGGCAGCTTCGCAACCCAGCGCTCAACTGCTGCGCCACCAGGGAGGCCCAACTTCATTTTTTTTTAAGGCATATATTTTTATTAGAACTCTTTAACTTCCCTGAAGCCTGTTTCTGTGATAAAGAAGATGAATAGATCCAGAAATTGGCTGGTGTTGTTTAAACACTGTTATTAAAATTTTTATATATTTTTCAGGACGGACAAAGAGGTTGAACCAGGAAAGACCATAAAAGCCCATTAAAAAAAAGGTTGAATTTCATCCTTTTGGTACCATGAGTACAAGAGTTTGGTGGTTATGATGCCACCATAACTTGTTTCAAGGCCAGAATAAAGATTCTAATTCAAGGCTGAAATCGACACTATACGTATCTTGGCCCTACAATACTGCCTACAATACTGCATAAGCTTTCAAAATGTAACCCTAGTGACCAGCATTGTTTTGGGAAAAGTCTTTGTTTCTAAGAAATAGAGTTGTATTTTCATTTTTCTGTAATTGAAAATAAAAAGTATGCCCAGGGAAAATGCTGGGTTTTAGGGTAGAGGTTACAAAATCATGAGGCAAATGGGAGGAAAACTGGAGGGGCTTCAGCAAACAGGGGTGGACAGGATTACCCAAAGCGGGTCCAAAAGAAGGCAGAAATATGACTTTTAGGATGAAATCATCCAAGTGAAAATATTGGCAATATTGGAAACTGGTTAAATGTTTTAAACACTGTCCAGGCCACAAAAGTCCTGACAGCCCATGGCTGTGGAGGATGTGTGCGTACTTTTCTCCCCCTCTAATATTACCTTTGGTATTTTTTATTCTCTCATTTTTAAAACCCAATATCTTTTAACTCACTGAAGCTTGTTTCAGGGGAAGGTAAGATACATTTCAGAACAACAATCATATTTAAAATAGACTGTTTTAGGGTCTCCCTGGTGGTGCAAGGGAAGGGGTTAAGACGTAATCTATGAAGCTGTCCGTAGCCTCTGCCTCACCAGTTCCATCCCACCCAACCAGGGAGCTACCCACATGGTGCAGCAGACCTCTCCTCACTCGCCTGCTACTCCCCTCAGCAGTGTACTTCATTGTATCTGCCTGTTCTGCTCCCCACTCTGTCTCCTGCAAAGCCTCTCACACTGCACCCCCGCCCACACACCTCTGGCCTATACCTCAGTTCTTGTATGCATAAATAAATAAATCTTAAAAAAATAAATAAAAAATAGAACAAAATAAAACAGACCTTTTCAAAAGAACAGAAACAGTAGGATTCTTATTTTTGAATTATAGGTAAAATAATGGTATTTCCTGAGTAACTTCCATCCTCAATTTGATCATCAAAAATATTTATTTAGTAAGTATATATTTTCTTCTTTAAAATGCTTCTTTTATAGCTTTTGTCTGTGTTCCTGTTAGGTTGCCATTTAAAAAATGAATTTGAAGAAATTCTGACTTTATTAGGTAGATTAGAAATGTGTTTTCTAACTCTTGTTTATAGGGACTGCAAAAGCTATATGTTTTGTTATAAATTCTGTAAAACCTTCCTTCATGATATCTGGATATCATATCACATACAGGGAATTCTTTAATCTTCAAGATTTTTTTTTTGCCCCTCCCCACTAGTCTTCAAGACTTTAAAGCTATTCTCAACTCCAGAGCTTAACTAGTCCTTTGTTGATAGTTATGTAAATTGTTCTAAATTTTCTCTATTATAAAAAAATACTGCCTTGAACACTCTTGTACATATCTCTTTGCCTTTGAAGAATTGTGTACATTTTTTCTCCTAGGTGAGCATTTTTTACAAGATTTTTGGGTAAACATTTTTTCTATAAGATAAATTAGTAGAAGCTGGATCATAGGATAGGCCTATTTCAGATGCTGTTTTTCTGTGCTCCTGGAATTCATATCTATCAGCCTATTTTGGGACTTTGTTCTATCAGGGATTCTCTCTCCTGCATAAATCTTTAGTCTCTCCCATCTATGAGCTCTTTCTTTTCAGCTTATGTGCATACCTCAGAGGTCAGACCTAAGAAATAAGCAGAGTAAAATAACTTTCCTTCAATCTGCATTTCTTTTAGTTCATTTTAACTCCTTTCTTCTCTTCTTAGCCATTTTGTTGAAAGACTGGTCCATCCTTCCACACTGCCCACTGCTGCTATTCCCCGCCATCTGTTTCCCTTACTTTCCACTCCACTTCCAGGTGGTTTACCCAACTTCATCTGTCCCAGACTCCCTCCTTCCTGTGACTCTCCACTCTTAGCTTTTATGACTCCAGTTCTTTGCTGGTTCTCCCCTCCCCCGCCAAAATTCCTTCACCCTTTTTTCTGGTGCTCAACCCCTTAACTTTGGTGTCCCCAGTGTTCTGTTCTTGAACTAATTCTCTTCTCTCCATACACATTCACTCCGTTGATTGTATGTACACTTGCTAATTATTCCAACAACACTTGTATGGGATGAATAATGGTCCCTGAATATATCCAGGTCTTAATCTTTGGAAGCTGTGAATGCTACCTTATGTGGCAAAAGGAGGTTTGCAGAGTGATTAAGTTAAGGACTTGACATGGGATGATTATCCTGGATCATCCTTGAGGACCCAAAGTATTCATAAATGTCCTAATAAAAGGGAAGCAGAAAGAGACTTGACTACAGAAGAAAAAGCCGTGCGATGACAGCAGCAAGACACTGGTGGCTTTAAAGAGGGAGGAAGACCACAAGCCAAGGAATGTAGCCAGCCTCTAGAAGCAGTAAAAGGTAAGGCAAGGATTCTTTCCCAGAGCTTCCAGAAACAACCAGCCTTACTGGCATTTTGATTTTAGCTCAATGAGACTGACTTTAGACCTCTGACTTCCAGAACTGTTAGACAATATATTTGTGTTGAATTTTTTCTGTAAGATAAATTTTAAGTCACTAAATTTGTGGTAATTTTTTACAGTAGCCCCAGAAATCTGATGCAATATCTACATCTCTAACACCGAAATGTTCCTCTGATTATGAGTATCATAGATGTATGTCCTGTTACCCTCAAATTCCACACGATACCAACAGAACCACCCACTACCTTCCTCCTCTGTTTCCCTGTTTCATTTAATGGAACCACCATTCCCTGAGCCACAAGAATCAGAATGCAAGTATCAATAATCATATCCAATAATTATATCAATTATGATAATAATCATAATCATCATCCAATAATTATCATCATTCCACCGAATAATCATCAAGCCCTGCACTGTTTGTTGCCCAAAGCTTTTTCAAATATGCCTTTTCTTCTTTCTCCCAGTGGTTCTCTGACTATGGAGTTGTCCTCTCCTCAAATCTCTCTTCCACCCCAAGTCAACATGAACCTTCTAAAAGGCAAACCTGCTCAAACTCCTTCCTTTAATAAGTGTCTGAGATCAAATCGCAGCTCCTTGGCAGGACACACAAGGGTCTCCCCTGATCAGCCACACCTTCTGCTGTTCCTTTCTTTGAACTGTAATGACACTGAACAGTTCGCCATTTCTCAACCTGTACAAGGTACTTTCCTGCCTTATGAAACTCCATGCCGTTTACCTGTGCTGGCCTATCCTTTTCCTGGTTAATTTATATTCATCTTTTGGATTTATCTGTTCCTCTCTAATGAGGTGTCATTCCTTTATGCTCTTGTAGTAGGTAGTACCTGCTTGTACAGCATGGCAGTTCCCATGTGAAAGAGACAACATATATAAGCATCTGGAGGCCAGGACGATGGCCCAACCATCTTTCAAAGTTCAGTGGTTTGAATGAGGCCCAGTAAATATTTAACTGAATTAAGTTGCATTACAGGAAGGAAAAAAAAGGTACTTTGGTATAATATTTCAAAAATTGAGAAACTTTACTTTTTACAAACTAAATCTTCCCCAACAGCGCTGGACTGCCGCCATATATAGCAAAAGAACAGGAATACACAAAAAATATTATCTGAAAATTCCCAGAATGAGACATTTAAACAAGGAAAAGTAAAAATGTAAGTAAACTCTGTGGTTAACCTAATTTCTCAGCATTTTTCCAAGAAAAATACTTTACAGTTGGCTGTTCTTCGATGCTCAGACTAGTCAGAATATTTAAGAAAGGGTCTAGACATTTTGAATTTGACTTTTGACAACTCTAGAATTTACTTTTTTAGTCAGCTCTGAAATGTAAATGCAAAGTACATTTAATTAAAATACTCCCCAAGTATTAGGGTTGGGCACACTTTCTATGTAAATAAAGGAAATAGCAATTATACCCATCTCTTTATAAACAGGGTAAGCTCCTAAAGCGAATTCACAATGGAGAGATCTAAAGAGAATGGTGTGTATAACACACCTCATTTTGTGTAAGGAAGGAGAAATAATATATACTCATTTTTGCTTAATAATCCCCTAGATTTGTACTTACTTAGGAAGATAATCACTGGAAAGATAAATGAGAAACTAACAAATCTGGTTATCTGCAAAGTGTGAGATAGATAGAAGCAGATGGGAGGGAATGACCATTTTCAGTATCTACCTTTTTATAGTGTATAATTATTTAAAATAAATGTGCAATTATTTAAAATAACTTTAAAGAATAACAAAATATCAAATATAAGCCAATTATTTTCCCCATGTGATATATTACCACTTGGGAAGCAACAGTGTGTTCTTAGTTTGTGGTTGAGAGAAATTTTTAAAAAATTATTAATAAAAATATCACAAATATCAGTGAGCTCTTTACCAGATTAATCTACTGCTATTATTTAATCCCATATGAATTTGCTCATGCTACCATTTACTTAGCTATCAACCATCTATCTGCATTTATCTAGTGAAACTAATTTTGTGTCTAAACCATACAAAGTTCAAGATATTCTACCTCCAAATATTTCAGTATACACTTCCTCACACTATCACTACAGTACAGCTATCATCTTCAGTGATATATTATATAGTGATATAATATGAGCTACAGAGTATTCTTGTGGAAACAAATGTTTCCTAAACATAAACCTCATCTTAACTTTTATTTTGTACAAAATAGTCATTGGGTGAGCTACTGTTTTAGGTGAGGGGTACAGTTCAATGTGTCAGCATGGAGAGCATCAAACATTCCAAATGGTGTTTAGTAGTCAGTCCCAGGAGAGTTTTTTCCTTTTCCCTTTGGTACAAATAAAGTCACTCATTTCTAAAATCCATTGATTTCCCCAAAATACTAAGTTAAAAAAATTGTATATGCTCTCTTTGTAATTCAATAATAGGGCTGGGAGGAGTTCTCAACTCACATTATTTAAACATAATTTAAAATATTTAAATAGTACCTTGCTTCAAATCCATTGGCTTGCTTCTGTCTGCAGAAGTGGTAAATGTGGTCAGTTTCTGCACCTACCTTTTTGTTACTGACTCCCAGCTGGCATGTCTCCTATTGGAAAAAGAGAAGAAATACAGATAGAGTTAAGCCTGAGAGGACTAAGGAGGGAAAGGCAGTTTGCTTTGTTCCCCTAACCCTGGCCCATGTTATGTCAAAGACCTTGAGTCTTAAACAGCTGCTCAGCCTGTTCAGAGAGAATTTTGCAGCTCAAAATCTAGGTTGGTTGTTTTTTTTTTTTAGTATTTCAGAAGCATTCCACAAACTTATTAGTGTCAGGTACTGTGTTTTGGGTAAACGACATTGAAAAGTGGTTTTGTTATTAATACAATCCATGTGGAGACTTGGGCAGGAGTGACCTTCCTATGACAGATCTGCCCAGGCTGGAATTATGTGGCCCAATCAGGGGCAGGCTTCTCCCTCCTTCTCCCCTGTTTCCTGCCACCATCCCTCTCTCTCAGTTGGCATCCACAGTATATGCCCTTACAGAGCTCCACGTCCATGGCAGAGGGTTGTGGATGGAAATATGGATTTTTCTTTTTAGAAGCTTCTTTTTGCATTTTTCTGTATACATATATAAAACTGTAATGAAAACTTCGGGGTGTGTGTTTGTGTGTGCATATATCACTGTTCCTTGTCCAGTAAATTTCTGGAAGTGGAGTTGCTGGATCAAAAAGGATGCTTCTTTTTGCGATGGTTGATAATCTCTTGCCAAATTATACTCCATCAAGTGAGCACCAATTTCCAACCCACTAGCAGTGATGACGATGCCAACTCCCACTCTTAGGAACCACGGCTCTTGGAGGCTTGGAGGTACAAGCCCCGGCTTTGCGGCATACTACTAGCTTCACTATTTAGTAAATGATGTAATCTCACTAAGTACTTCCTCTTCCTGATAATAGGAATGGTAATAATAGCCTCTCACAGTGCTGTCATGGAAGTGAGTAAGATACTGTGTGTAGTGCCTGCCACCTGTTACTGCATCTAGCACTGTTCCAAGTCCCTAGAATAGCTTCTCAGCTGCCCTGCCAGGCCTAAGGGTGGGGCAGGGCCAGGCCCCAGTACTGATGGCAGAGGACCTGCAGTTGAGCCGTCAGTTTTAGTTGGTGAGAGCTAGAACACAAAAACAGTGCCAATTTCTATTACCTCCCTTACGTGTTTTATGACATATGACTGATGCTTCAAAACCAGTTTTTATTACATTTTAGTGCTTTTTTTTGGTGATGGCTTTTTGAGAGCATGTCAATTCACTTATTTAAATGCGCAATTCAATGATATTTTTTCAGAGTTGTGTAATCATAAATACAATCAATTTTAGCACATCTTTTTGGGGTGATGATCAACCTACTTTGTCTCTATAGATTTGCCTATTCTGAACATTTTATGTAAATGGAATTATACAAGATGTGGTCCATTGTGACCATCTTGTTACACTCACCACAATGTTTTCAAGATTCATTCACATAGCAGGTGGCAGTAGTTCATTTGCCTTCTATTTCAGTATATGGAATACTACATCTTTATGCATTCATCAGGTGATGGACATTTGGGATGTTTCCAATGTTTTGCTACTATGAAATAAAACGCTGCTATAAACATCTCTGTACAAGTTTTCAGGTGGATATGTTCTTATTTCTAGCTGATCTACGAGTGCAATTACTTGATAATTTGTTGATTTAAGATTTATTTATTTATGCATACAAGAATTAGGGTGTAGGCCGGAGGTGCTAGTGGGTGAGAGGATTGACCAGAGACAGATTGGGGGCCAGAACAGGCAGATCTACTGAAAAACACTGCTGAGGGGAGCAGTGGGTGAGACAGGAGAGGTCTGTTTTGCCTTGTGGGTACCTCCCTGGCTAGGAATCGAACTCATGCTGCAGTGGCTAGTGATAGCTTGATAGTGCTGTGTCTTTAACCCCTGCGCCACCAGGAAGGCCCCCATTTGTTGATTTTTTTTAATATTATAATAATATCTTGGTAAAAAGGCCTGAGAAAAGATTTCCCTGTCAAAGGAGAAGCATAAATTCAGGTCCTGAGGGCTGGGTGTTTTGAGTCTAACCCCTCTGAACAATGCATTCAGCATATGTAAAATGGGTTGTTGGAAATATTAGAGATTAGAGCTAGTGGAAGGACTCTGGCACACAGTAAATTCTTAGAAAAGCTAGCCACTATTCCATATCCGCCAAATCTTAAAGTAAAAATCATTACGGAACTAGCCTGTTCATTTATCCATATCATCAAAATTCATCATAGGGCCTCCCTGGTGGCGCAGGAGGTTGTACACCACACTGTGAAACTGTCTGCATCCTCTGCAGCATGGGTTCGAACCTGGCTGGCCGACGAGGGTCCCACTTGGTGCTGTAGACCTCTCCTGTCTCGCCCACTGCCCCCCTCAGCAGTGTATTTCGTCAGTCTGCTTGTTCTGCTCCCCACTCTGTCTCTGGTGAATCCTCTCACCCCCCGCACATCTGGCCTGTACGCCAGCACTTGTATAAATAAAAATCTTTAGAAAAATAAATAAAATAAAACTTTGATAAAAAAATCATCATATTTCTCTGGTGTTTCATTTTATGATACATATTTTATTTTGTCAGCCTTAGGAGTGTGTACCATTTGGACAAACTAAAGCTGGGCCATGCTTGAAGCTTTTCACTTCTTTGCTTTTCATCTTTGTATCCTACTTCCTGCTGAATTCTCCATGTTATTGACCGTCCTCCCTGTACCCTTAATATATGGCTGAAAGGTAAGCCCTTCTCTTATATTCCTTAGGTCATCAGGAATTTAGGATGGTTGTGTGACCCAAGGTGACTATAACAGTGTGTATAAAACGGTGGTCCATGGGCAAAACATAGCCCCCAGGCAGATGCTGTTTGGTTTGTACAGTGTTCAGTAAAAAACAAAAAGTTGAACCAAAATGTAAAAATCAGGAGCTTTCACACAAAACTGCATTTCAGATTGCTTTAAAAAAAAATTAGAAGATGTACAATTATTGGGCCTTAAATTACACTGATTTATCCTGTCCCAGCTCCTTCCTTTGGGGCACTTCAGGGGTACAGTGAAGGGAGGGAAGTGGCCAGTTCATGGAATCACAGCAAAGACAATTGTACAATTTCTTGTGTGACTGTGATGTCATCCCTGCTCACTCTCCTGTCTTCCCATTTTCATCTTTGCTAATCCTCTGGCATGTTTTGTGATTTCACACCCAGCCAAACAATTTTTTATTTTCACTTTATTGAGCCTGGTGCTATGTTGTGGAAAATTTCTTCCAAACATCTCCTATTCCATGCTTATAAAGATAGTGGCATCTAGTTCCCAAGCCTCTCTCCTTTTTATCACAGCTTCTCGTGTCCCTGTGTGGGTCGCTTCACCTTCCTCTCCAGTGTCTGCCATTGGTACCAGCAGTTTGCTCCATTCTTCAAAGCCTGGTGGAAATAAGCAGTGTGGCTGGCAGACCTGGGAGTGCTTCCTTGATTCACGTAGGACGCTTGACCTGCCTTGTCTGCTGTCGGCTTGCTTGTTCCTTCATCAGTCCACAGCCAGGCTCGTCACTCAATCTTTCCTTCCATTAGCTTCGTTTGGTTCAACCCTGCCATTATCTCTAGGCTCTCTTTGGGTGCCTTATTCTGCCCATTTTAATCTTGCTACCACCCTTTCTCTTCTCATAGACCTTAGATTTCTGAAGGGAGTGTTTTTGTTCTTGTGTGACCTGTTCCTGCTCTCGTGGCCTCCCTTCTGTTTCATCTGTTCTTTGTTTTCACTATTTCTGCCCCAGTGTCTTCACCTTGGTTTTATCTGTCTGTGCTCTCCCTTGAATGCTTTTGCAGCAATATCTATTTTATTCTTGAAAGCCTTTGGTTGTATTTCTCTGGAAAGTTCTCTTTATGTCATTTTAAAAAATGTTTCATTATTCTGACAACTTTAAAGAGGAGCAGCACTTCCAGTATTTTTTTTTAAAGATTTATTTATTTATGCATCCACGAGCTGGGGTACAGGCCAGAGATGCAGGAGGGTGAGAGGATCCACCAGAGACAGAGTGGAGAACAGAACAGGCAGACCAACTGAAACACACTGCTGAGGGGAGCAGCGGGTGAGTCAGGAGAGGTCTGCTGCACCATCTGGGTTGCTCCCTGGTCGGCTGGGGATGGAACTCCTGCTGCAGAGGCTGGAGATAGCTTCATAGAGCTGTGCTCAACCCCTTGTGCCACCAGGGAGGCCCCTGGTCTTCATTTCTTTACCCACTTCCCTGTGCTTTCAGAAATTAATTTCAATCACTAGCATTGCATGAACAGAAATGATAAAATATTTCAGTTTACATTTTATGACCTCTAGCATCTTTGTTTATGACACTCTCAATCCTCTTAAGTTCAGACGCCTGGCAGGGCAGCTAAGTAAATATCCTTCTCTCCGATCTAATGTTCTTAAGATTGAATTATTGATGGACACTTTTTAGAAAAAAAGAAAAAAATTCTTCTGGTCCACAGTGTTGACTTAAGTTATTTTTTTAAAATAATAAATTGCTCTTTTAATATAGATATGGTTCTGGCTAATCTTGGCAGTTTCTTGACATCAGCAAGCCTGTGATCATTCCATTTTCTCACATTCTTTTCTTTTCAAACTTCCCTGAAACTTTTGTTCAAAAAGAAAATTTATGTGTGAAGTCTTCCTCTTTTTCTTTTCTCTTAGGTCTCTGATAGTTATAGCAGCAGCGGCATTGTTGACCTTC
Source organism: Talpa occidentalis (assembly GCF_014898055.3). Lineage (NCBI taxonomy): Eukaryota > Metazoa > Chordata > Mammalia > Eulipotyphla > Talpidae > Talpa > Talpa occidentalis. The sequence goes on along the minus strand of NW_023603184.1, from coordinate 91,867,497 downwards.
ATGGGTTGAGAATACCAAGTCCGACCCGCCCACCTGCTCACAAGGTGGGCATACAGGTCATTCAAAATATGCTCTGGCTATTATTTAAGTTGATTTGGAAAGTGCTTAGAGGAACATTCAGGGCTTTGTTTCTGCATCTCACAGGCTGATGATAAACACTTCACCGCAGGGGTCACCTTTTGTTTATCCACTGCCTTATCTACCTCCTCTGGCTTCATACCTTTTGCTGTCTTGGGTACATTTTCCTATTTTAGTTTTTTTCTTTCTTTCAGGACTCCTGTCAATACATCTTTTCCTCCAAACTGATTCACTGCCATCATTCTTCTCACTTCCATGTTTTATCTTTTAAACAAAAATCTGAGAATCTGAACTTGAATGGTCTTCTGTTGGGGAATTTGATTAGCTCCAAATGTAGTTGTTTCTTAGGTCAAAATTACAACCAGATTCGGGGCCTCCCTGGTGGTGCAAGGGGTTAAACATCGCACTATGAAGCAATCCAAAGCCTCTGCAGCACGAATTTGATCCCAGGCCGGCCAGGCAGCAGCTCACATGGTGTAGCAGACCTCTCCTGTCTTGGTGCTGCTCCCCTCAGCAGTGTATTTCTGTCATTCTGCCTGTTCTGTTCCCCACTCTATCTGGTGAATGCTCTCACGCCCCGCATCTCTGGCCTATACCCCAGCTCTTGTATGCATAAACAAATCTTTAAAAAAAAATTACCAGATTCTCTCTTTTTGGAGATTTCTAAGCTTTGCATCCAGACTGTGTTCTTATGCTATAGCTCTGGAGACAGCTCTAGATTTGGCATGAAGAGACTCCTTGTGATGTTCCTCCACTCAACAAGCTGTAAAAACTTGAGGAATCTCTTAGCTTATCTGAAGCTCATTTTCCTTCTCACAAAAATGGGTAATAGCTACCATCGTTTAGGGTTCTTGTGAGGATTTCATGAAATACTGGCTGCAAAATCATGTATAAAACTTCATCTGTACTACATATTTTTTAGTTGGAGCTCTGCTTCTCCTAATTTTCAATGTGTGCAAATAGTTTTTCCTTCATTCCTTCAACATTTCCTTTTGAGAGTTCTTTTTCCTCTTTGTGGCTCAGGTACACTGTCACTTTGCTCTAATTAACTAATTAATTAATATTTAATCTAGTCCATCCTTTCTGGATGAAAATGTCGACATCCTCACAGTTGATGTCAGACTTGCTGGAGGTGGGAAGACCGGTTTGGGGTGAGTGACCCAGATGAGGAGGTTTCCAGCAGTCAAGACAAGAGAAATATTAATAGCTGACTTGGAACTGAACAGAAATTAGGAAGAGGTGTCGAGGAGGAAAATGAGGAGAAAAGTGAGGAAAAGAAGAGTGGAGAAGAAAAGCACTTCAGCATGATGGTGTGAGGAGAGGGGACTCCCCCCGCACAACGAGCAGTGAACAAAATCCAGTTTGTAGGGAGCAGGAGGTGGTAGAAGGACATTCACACAAAATCAGGGCTATCTAATGTTCAATTGCAGGTCATCTGGTTACAGTTATGTAAACCCCACAAAAAGGGTAAAGCCTTCTTTTGAGGAATCATGAGAAAGGGCTAAGTCCTAAGACCAGATCACGGTGATGGGACACAGGGACAGCAAGTAATGAAAACGTTTGCTAAAAATCAGAGATGACCATGACAATGTAAGCCTCCTGGAGATTCACAGACTTGCTGGAGAAGACTTTGAATATCCACTAGGGGTAGCATGAGAATTTGAACTAATCTGTTCTATTCAAGGGGCCGTGACCCCAGATGACATCTAGACATTCACCGTAACAAATTTCAGTCATATTCTTCTCAGACCTGGGTTTCATCTACAGAAAGCCCATTAGAGATGAGGAACCTGATAGACATTTGGTGAATAAGTTGGGTTTAGATTTTCCTGCAATTAATTCATCCTCCTTTATTTCTATCTTACCCCATTTTTGACTCTGAGCAGCTTCAGAACAGGTTATTTATATATCCTTTTCTCCAGCAAGAACAAATTTTCCTTAGTGTGTTCTTTCTATAGCTCTTGTTTATCTCCAGCAACTTCAAGTTTACTTTTTCTTTCTTCCAACCTGCAAGTCATCTTCATTTTCTCCTCCCCGCCAGAGGTTTCATTTTATACTAAAAAGCTTTCTCAAGTTTCACAGCAGTCGTCTCTGTGGGTATGACTGGCTTAGTTCTGTGTGAGTGTTTCTGGTTTTGCGGTTAGCATAGCAATTCTAGTCTCCCTTTTATGGTAAAAGATTCTTGGGTGGCTTACATAAATACACCCTTTTGCTCCACAATATTTGCAAAATTCAGTTTACATAGAGAGAAAGAAACATAGATATAGAGAGCGCACATGAGCACACACAAGAGCGTTTATCTCTTGAAGAAGATAACATTCGAATGCATTTCCAGATGAGATGATATGATATTTGGAAGTCGCTCTCAAAATAATCCAGAAGGAGCGAGGGAAGAGAAAGAAGCGAGAGGCTGGATGTTGTAGATAAAACAAGATGGGTCACATTGTTGAAACTCTGTGATGGGGACCTAAGCGTTCAGTATAAGTCACTCAACTTTTTGTATGTTTGAAAACATCCATAATGAAAAACTTAACTGAACTCTGTTTATTAAATATCTGCATGTGGGTTATTGAGCTCCACAGCCAACACATTATTTTTTGACTGTACATGACCTCACCCCAGCATGTTCCCTGTCCCCAGTAAGTAATTACTGAACGCTCTCTTCACGTTGATTTGTTGGTGTGCCCGTTTCTCTTTGCTCTAATTGCTCCTGGGGGCAGGGCTGCATCTTGCTCATTTCTTTGTCCCAGCATCCAGCATCCAGTCTGCTGAACCGACATGAATAAGCTAAAGAAAATCTCATTTTGAATGCCTAGCCATGCACCTACAAACACTCCTCCTGACTGTCAAGGCCTTAATGGGCCGGTGAAGAAATCATAAGGGGCTTCTGCTGAGGGAGCCACAGCACATCCACCGGGGCTTATTCCTGGGTGGGAGAAAGGTGTGGAAACAGCCCCTTTGCTTTCCCACAGTACGACCGTATCACTCCTAAGTTCTTATTGGCCTGGTCCTTTCTCTTCTAATACATTCCCCAATATAGTTCCTGTTTCCTTTCAGATCTGAAGTTCACATCAAACTTCTTTCCATGATTTGGTGATTTAAGTGGCTGCGATTATAGGACTGAATTAGTGCTGGGTAATTGGAAGAAATATATACATTCCTGTGCTCATTGCAGCATATTTACAGTAGCCAAGCTAAGGAACCAAACTAAATGCCCCAAAACAAATGAATGAATCAGGAAGATGTGGTATATATACCTAATGGAATACTGCTCAGCTATATAAAAGAAGATAAACGCTTGCCATTTGCAACATGGATGGAACTGGAGGGGATTATGTTAAGTGAAATAAGTCAAAAGGAGAAAGACAAATATCCGATGGTGTCACTTAAATGCAGAATACAAAGAAACACAACAAAGTGTCAAATAAAGCCAAGCCAATAGCAGATCTTAGAAATCTGACTATAGAACTTAGAAATCTGACTATAATGTGCTGGGGCTGTCCCTGCACAGTATCTCTTTGAGTGGTCTTCTGCTGAGATGTAACTTCTATCTTTAGACGAGGAAAGTGACCCATCTCTTTCTACTTTCATTGGGTGACTGGCCCTCATTTCACCCTCAGGAAAAACAAATCCGGCAGTGCTGCTATCTTTGCTTCCCATTTTATCATCTCCCCAGTTTCCTACCTGCTTCCATCAAGCCAACATCTTCAGGTGTCCCTTGAATTTCCTATTTGAGGCTCTACTCCTCCTTTTACTATAGTTCTGGAAAATTGTACAACAGTTATCCTGATGCTACCACCTTGCTCTCAATACTTTTTAATGACTTACTACAAATCTCAGTGTTCATTTTGTCTTCTTTCTAGAAGGATATTGGGAGGGTTCACGTGGGAGGGTCAGATGTATTATGTTTGTCTGACAAGGACAGGAAGATTGAATGGCTTGCTTAAAGTTTAAGAAATACAAGAAAAACCCCAATCTCCTAATCTCAGTCCAGTGCTCCAGCTAGCACCCACCACCTGGCTTATACTTTGCTACTGTCCCTTGGGGATATGGTAGCTGATCTTCAAATTTCTGTGCATTTATTTGTCTTGTGACACTTACATTACTGGATTATTTCTGACAATAGTCCCAAAGGACCTGGAACTAGCTAAGCCAAAATGGGGAGGTTAGGATTGTTTTATTGGTTCATGCTGGCATTTCTCAAACAATTTTCTTGTTCCTGAAAAAGAGTAAAACAAAGCAGGGGAGTGGGTGGATTGCATCATCATGCCCACTGGGCCTGAGCCAAGTGCCTGCGGATTTTAAGGAATCTGAGACAGAGGTACTCCAAAGTTGTCAACCTGCAAAATGATAGACTAGAAAGCCAGCCCCCTCCCTTGGGCAAACAGAAGTGCTAGTTGTTGGATGGCATCAGTATCAAAGATGCAGAAAAATAAAACTGTGATAACTAAACTCTGTGGAAAAAGAAAACAGTGTCCTCAACCATCATCTGGTGATGCCCTTTGTCGTTTATACATGAATACATGGTGTGTGTGTGTGTGTGTGTGTGTGTGTGTGTGTGTGTGTGTGTGTGTATGTGTATGTATTGGAGGGTAGGAGAGCTAGAGCAGGTTTCACTATGGTAACACCTTCCCTCTCACCTCAAAACCAACTGGGAGTAGGATTAAAACAAGGGGGGGTGGGAATTTTATGGGGACTATAACCAAGATGAAAATGCATACATTGTGCAAAAATGAAAAATGATGTAAAAATATATATGAAATTAAATAAAAACAACAACAACAACCAAAAAAACAACTTCTATACCACAACCACATTCCCCTCAGTTCTAGAGCATGAACTTTCTGAAAGGCCCTGAGCAAATTTCCCATCAACATTCTCATTTTACATTCTGTCACTGATTGCTTTGCAGAAGTGAGTATTTTTTTTAGTAAATTTAGTTTGTGTTTCCTCACCGAAGCTTCAAAATAAATTATATATTTATATGGCAAACTGGAAAAGACATTTCACCTCAATTAAAAACAAGAGCTTATTAAGACAAACACACAAAGAAGAATCATTCCTCAGTTTGCATAGAATATTGACATCTGTAAAATGCAGAGTAGTTTTCTCTAACCTTTATCTTCAAGGAGAACTCAATGTGAGTGGGACAGTTCAAGGTCAGTGTCAAGGAAAAGACAGTTATCCAAAAAGCTGGAGGTGAAGAGTCAAGCTTTCTGGATTCCCCCCACATTGGTTACATATGCATCACATGTGAATTCCATACACAAATATCAATGGGATCCTTGACCAAAAGAAGAAGTGAGGTCCAAGAATGTGCTGGATTTGCTATTTTGGATACTTTCATTATCTAAAGTCAAAAGAAAAGATACAAAAGCTATTTTATTTACCAAACAAGTGCACTAGGTCTAAGGAAAGATTTGGCCATTTTTGCTACGCTGTCAGATGCTGGAGGCAGTTGGTCAGACGGCTGTGTTTTACATCCCAGTTTAACATTTTCGAGGTTGCTGAATAATGTAGATCCTTTTCAGTGGAGTGACCTTCTCCAAAGCAGGTCTGGGTTTTTGATGTGCCATGTGCACTATTGCTGGAAATTTATGATTGAGCTAAAGGTGAGAAGGAAAGAAAAAAATAAGCATGTTAGATCTTTTTGGTCATGAAGTTTTAAAGTGGTAAAAAACAATACTGGAGAATTCATAGTTTCATTTACTTCTTGATAATATCTCATTTTTTCCCATACCACTCTTAACTCTGAACCCATGGGTATATGTGTTGACCTGGATTCTCCCCTGGTAACCTGCCTCTAATTTTAAAAAGTATATATATATATATATATATATATACACTATACATATCTGTATTTATGCGTATGTCTTAAAGTGACATTATTAAAGGTAAAAATGGTTAATTACATTTGCACCAATACCTTACTATCAGCAATTATTCTGGCATTAGGGTGCACATAGGGATCACTATAACAAACTGCTGAAAAAAGTTATGAAGTGCTAGATTTATTTATTAGATTGAAGTGAGTGAATTTGGCTTTTTGTATGTCCAAATATGGTCTACCACTGGCCATTTCATTGGGTTCAATCTAAACAGCCTGGTGAGGAGAAGACTGAAAATGATTTATTAGCTCAGGTAACAGAAGTTCTTATTAGGCATTTCCTCAGCAGACATCTGTAGGGAAAAGGGCTTAAGAAGAGTTAAATTAATACACACTGAGACTTTTTGACACTAAGAGGAATTTCATTGGGAAACAAGGATCTAATGGAATTTACATTTAGAACAGCTATAATGGTCTAAAAAGTGAAATATTATTAAAATTTCATTTTGTCATTAAAAAAAAAAAGAAAAGGAACAGCTATAATGGAAAGAATGCCCAATGCTGAGAGCGAGACAGTTAGAGTTTTCCTAGGGGAATTTGGACCCAGTGACATTTTGGGTTTTTGATTCCAAGCCCCTTGATAAAACATAAAAGTACCTAAGGACACCTTCCTTGCCATCAAGGAGGCTCCCTGAGAATTTCATTTATCACTATTGAGCTTTGATACCCTTGCCTTGACACTCAAATAAAAGGGGAGATAAACTGTTCACGACCCTGCACATCACATTGTTTATGGTTTGTTTGGGCTCTTCTAAGCCAGGGACAGCATATGTGTCTTATATCTCTTCTCACATGTCCCTGAGCTCTATGCACACAGCATTTCCTTTCATGTGAGACTTGATGCCAGAGAGTCTCTCTTCTTGGTCTCAAAAAATTAAACACACTAGAAGAATATGTGATGAAATGTTAGCAATAGTTATTTCTGAAGGATAGAATTATAGGCAATTTCTTGTCTTTTTCTTTACTTTACTTATCATTATTTTTCTAATATTTTTCTTCAACAATGAGCAAGTATAATTTATATAATAATTAAGCCCATGAATGTCTCTGCTGGCAGAATGGAAGAAACGTGATTGAGGTATTGGTCATAAATGTTGCTCTAGAATACAAAAAAAGGCCTGTGATTTTTTTTCTGTTGTTAGCTCAATTGTCATCAGGCCACATTTCATACATTTCACAGTGTGGTAAAGGCAGTGTGATTTTTTTTTCTTCTTAACATTAGAACCAGAAGGAACCTTCAGAGGTTATTGACTTCAGTAGTTTGCTTCCAGACTGAGTGTCTGCAGTGTCAACTATAACAGATGGATTATTTCAGGTTAGCTCTAAATCATGTTCAAAAGATTACAGGTAGGCTGAACAATTTGTCAAGTTAATTAAAGTCAAATATAAGGTAAAGGGGGAAGCTAAAGGAAATGAATAAGTTACTCTGATATGTCAGAAATCTGGGCAATTTTCCAAGGTGAGATGGGGCAAGATGACAAGTTGAGACTAGAAGAGAGAAAACCACAATGTAGATTGTTGGTCTGAAGGCAAGGGAAAGATGTTGGGTGGAGGTGGGAAAGGAAATGGAAAGGAAGAACAGTATGTTAGAAAACACTTATTTTGTTATTTGGCATTAACTTGTTATTGGATCATCTCCAGGGTTATCCCCACAACTTCAGGGTTCTATTTCCTTTGTTATTTAAACATTTGTGGTAAAATGTGCATTGATAAAATTGATCATTATAGCCATCTTTAAGCATTCAACTTAGTAGCATTAAATATATCCACATTTTTCTGCAACCTTCACAACCATACACCTCCAGAACTTTTCCATCATTCCAAAGTGAAATCCTGTACCTACAGATACTAACTCCTCATACCTTCCTCCCCGCAGCCTCTGAGAAGTATATTTCAATCTTCTGTTCTTATGAATTTGACTACTCCAAGCATTTCATGTAAGTGGAATCATGTAATGTTATCCTTTATTTATTTTTTTTTGGTCTGGTTCCCTTCACTTAGCCTAATGTTTTCATGGTTCATCCACGTAATAAGTAGTATGTCTAGAAAATTCCTTCTTTTTAAAGACTGAATAATATTCCATTGTATGGTGTATGCCACATTTTGTTTATCCATTCATATGTTAATAGACATTTGGGTTACTTTTACCATTTAACTTGTAAAAAGTGCTCCTAGGAACACACAAATATCTGCTTGAATTCCTGTTTTCAATTCTTTGGGGTATGTACTCAGAAGTAGAACTGCCAAAGTTATATGGAAAGTCTACCTTTAATGTTTTAAGGAATTGCCATATTGTTTTCCAGAACAGCTACCCCATTCTTCATTCCCCCCAATAATGTACAAGGAAGGGTTCAGGCTTACATTTTTAACCAAGGCATTTTACTGAGGTTCTAAAAGCTCTGTTCAATTTCTTCTCAGGAGGGGACTACCCCAGACTAGAACGAATGAGAGACTGAGTCAGCGCCTGAGAACTTTTGGCCATCTGTGAACTGGTCTGGAAAAGCTTAGGTGGGGAAAAAAGAAGTGAATGGAATAGAGGAGGAAGTAGAAATTATTCTAGCAAAAATAATTGCCTCAGAGAAACTACCCACTATTATTAAGTCACAAATATACAAGTTTGGGCTTCCTTGCCCCTCCCTGGCCTGGTTCCACCAGCTTGGGGGGAGGGGGGGTGGGTCCCACTTTATTTCTGTTCTTTTCTCCTCAATAAACTTCATCAAAACAACAATAACAACAATAACAAAAACCCCCAAAACACAAAAAACAAATATACAGGTTTAGAGGGTTAGTAGTAGGGTTTCATAGCAACTCTTGAAAATACAACAGGAGAGAAAATTTCTCTTTCTTGTACCTTAGCCCCTCAGTCAGGAATGTCCTATAGTGGAAGGGCTTGGGGGTTGTGAGTGGAGTCTATAATATTTCTCCCAGACTAACAAAACTGTATATAAAATGGGCACGCCTAAATGCTCTCATTCTTTACTGTAGATTATGTATCAATGGAGAAAGAAAGATATCATTTTTAAGTCTGTAGAAATAAGTAGGAATTGCTTTCCCGAGTACGACCTACAACCAGTTTTGCTTTAGTTTGGTATCTTTGATGAAGCTTTGGCCTTTTCATCATTAGTCTTTGTAAAAAGATAAGGTTTGTAAAATGAAAGGTGTTTCTTGTCTGATTCATTAGGGTAAGAGAATCTAGGGTAACCACAAGAGAAAGAATTTAAGGCCAGTATCTATATGAGGACTGCCTTGCTGTGGGAAGATCACATAAGGGGCAATAGGCTGACTTTGAAAAACAGATCAATAGAAACTTTCAACTTGGGTAGCTGTGACCTCACAACCTATATTTTTAGTTTCAGAGAAAAAGCTAAAAAAGTGTGATAAAAGTCCTAATATTTGGAGCTGCTGAATAAATTCTAGATGTAAGAAAATCAGCAGCAGTTTTTATTGTAGAGCCAGAAGTTAGATAGTATTAGTAGACTGGCAGCTTTTCCATTCATCTTTCTAGGGTGTTAACTTCCCACTCGTATGTTGGCACTTAGATTTCCACACCCTGTTAAGCAAAGTGCTTAAAACAAAACATGCAGCTCTAGTCAATGGAATTCAAGGATACTCCCAGGCTGATGTTAATCTACAGAACAAGGGAAACCTTTTTAGATTTGCAGATGTTTTTGATAGTTTCCTCTTCCCCAGGATCCCATTTCACATTCATCTCACTAACTTTGGCAGGGGTGAGGCATCTGGCAACTTGAAAAGTGGCCCCAAATTTAACTGGGCTTCAACATTGCACCCCCCTCCACACTCTAACAAAGCCCTGTTACTAATGTTTTCACTGGTTACTAAAATGTTCTGAGATGCTTCACAACCACTGCCAAATTTAACTTCCATAACTGTCCAGAGAATTAATATATTTGGCAGTATCCTTCTCTTTCACTCCCTCCTTAAACAAAATTTACTAAATGTGCAACTATAAATCTCAGCGGAGCTATGTGACTTCAAAACAACCTCCTAACAGGGGGAACTTGTTATTCGAACAACCTCCTAACAGGGGGAACTTGGTCTAAGACCAAGTCTCCCAAACTTTTAGCTTGGAGAGCTTTCCAGGTTACATAACTACTGGGCAAAACAAATTCTCTCAATTTTTAGGGTTGGAAGAGATGGGGGGAGGCTGATTGGATAGGAAAGGATTGAAGAAGAAATGTGGTAAGGAGAGGTTTATGTGCAGGGAGGAGGCAGATAAACAGTAGGAGGGGAAATTATATGTTACTTCCCATTGATTTGGGATTGTTTTATAGTCTCCCACCCTGGGGTAGTATGAAAGTAGTGAATCCAGACAGCACAGGGATAGAAATTTCTTGCTATAACTAAATGGTTGGATGAAATCCTATGGATGGGGCCATCCATTCCGTCTTAGTTAGAATCTAAGGTTTTAAATTGGCACAAGAATTAACATGGGTTCTTGGAAATACACATAATTCTAGCCGAGGACTTGAATGAAAATTAATAAATGGAGAGGATCTGACCCTCATTCTGTTACTGTATTTCTTCTGACAATTGTATATTGTCAGGTCTTCATGACAATATGTGTTTTGGGCGGGGGAGGGGGAATCACTGCAATGCCAGTAAAAATTTATTAGCATACAGGTAGATCTATATATTTTATATCCCTTTTATTTTTATGAATATTTTCATTTGTAAAAATTAATGTATAGTTTACCGACAGTACAAAATGCCCTTGGCAAATGCATGGAGTCTGTGATCCCCACCACAATGAAGATATAGAACCAGTCCGTCACCCACCCAATTCCCCCTGTCACTTTGTGGTCAATCCCTCCTCCTGCCCGGAACTCCTGACAACTGCTTATCTTAGCAGATCTATTTTTTTAAAGGCATTGGTTTTTCTCCACCAGGATGACATTTATTATGAAATCCTAGTATGCGTCCTGTCGAATTATGGATTTAGAGAGGATTTTCCTTAGTTATAAGGAAACACGTGAAATCCCACCAACTTCTCTGTTTGAGATTCAGGTAGATCCCATTTTATTGTGCTTTCCCACACTTTGCAGATAATGCTTGTATACAAGACCAGCAAAAAGATTACAAATTGCTGAAGGCTCAGAGGATGGCTAGCATTTTTTAGCGATGAGTATTTTTTAAATTAAGATGGGCACATTGTTTTAATTTAGGTGTGTATATTAATACTATTGCACACCTAACAGACTACAATATAGTGTACTTCCTCACTTATGGTAGTCTTGGGATTTGATATTCTTTCTGGCTTCTTATCCCTTGCTTGATTCCAAGCCATGCCCCGTAGGATAATTGCCTGGGAATAGAAGCAATCACTTTCTGAGGGCTAATTGTGCCTGACTGTGTGCTAAGTACGTTGCATGTGTTATAAAACTTCATTTTATTCTTACAGCACTGTGAAGTGGAACTATTAATTACATTATCATTTACATATGGTGAAGCAGTGGTACAGAAAAGAGAAGGAACCTGGCTAGCTAGTGAGTGACAGAACCAGCATAACACCCAGCCATCTGATGTCTGATGCCAGACCTGTTCTAACCAGTAACTGAAGCAGTGTTAGCTATAGCCCTTCTCCAACAAGCACTGATCCAAGTGTTAAAGGTTTTTTATAAAATAGATATAATTGTAAAAACATTTGGGACAGCACACCATCTCAGTATTATCTTATGGTTTCCAAATACAGTTTATTTCTGTTGTTATATGACTTTTCCTTTTATCTTTGAAATAAAGAAGTGATATTTTTAACTGAAAAGGGAAGATTCCCTCTATGTTATAGATAAATGCACATGTCTATAAAAAACCCATATAGACTTGGCATCTGACCAGTTACAGCATAATCAACCTTTATTGACCACTCTCATTATACATGTTATTTTGGGTTAACATATATTTTAGAAGAATATGTCTATTTCATCCAGTTTCACTTACAAAGTGGAACATTCTCTTGCCCTGAATAAGAGGCATTTAGTGGGCAGAGAGCAAGGGAATGTGACAGGCAGGAATGGGCAGCTTGGGGTGCCCTGGCCAGCACTGTCCACCACAGCTCTTCTTCTTAAGGCAGAGCCAATAATCAAATCTAACTGATGGGAGAACCAAACCCCCTGCATCAGGAGGCTCTGTAGCCTATAATCAAGACCTTGCCTGGTACCATATGTCTCGGAACATCCCATGGACTTCGTCATACTTTTTTATTTCACTGTCATAAAGACAACGTGTCTAACCTAAGCAGCAAGGGCAAATGGATTACCCTGTGCCAAGTACTGTTCAAAGAGCTTCATGTGTATGAGCTCATTTATTCCACACAACGAAGCTGTGAACTACAGACTCTTCCTTATCTCCGTTGTATAAACGATGAATGTGGGGCAGAATAAGTAACTTGTTCAAGGTCATCCAGAGAGCAAATGGAGGAGTCAGTGCCAAATGGAGTCTAGTTGCAGTTTTTGTTCATTTTCAGACCCCTGATTTTGACAGTTATAGAAAATCTACCTTGTCCCAAGGACTCCCTCCCTTACTGTCTATTTCATAAATTGGGGGTGGAAGGGCAGGAGAAAGGGTGGCTCTTCATTGACTAAATGCAATGCAGCTGCCCCCAGAAGTAGATGAAGGACCCTCTCAGTTGACCTACAACATTTAAAAATAAACTACTGAATCCAAACCACTATCTCTATCTGGTAAGAGTTTTCTGAGTCTCTTGAACTACTTAAAAGAAATTCAAGATACAGAAATAAAAATAGCAATAGTTAACAACCTTGATAAACAGACTTTCCTGGTAAACCCAGCCAGTGCCCAGTCTTCCTCCAGCTCTAAGCTATGCAACCCTCCCTCACCCATGCTGGCCTTAAATCAGATTATTTCCTTACAGGAATGCAGTGGTGGGGAGGAAGTTGAAAAATCGCTGCATTTCCATTACACAGGCTGCCTTTTTATAAAAACATGACCAATGTTGCCGAGAAATATTTAGATGGCATGTTGAAGTTCTGCCAGTTTGGTGTCAGGATTCTTGCTTTGTTTCCTATCTTATTTTTTTTTATAACACTGTTTTTTTTTTAAAATATTTATTTATACAAGCACTGGGCACAGTCAGAAGTGTGGGAGGGTGAGAGAATTCACCAGAGCCAGAGCGGGGAGCAGAGCAGGCAGAAGGACCGAAGGACACTGCTGAGGGGAGCAGCGGGCGCGGCAGGAGAGGTCTGTTGTGCCATGTGGGACCCTCACTGGAGGTCAGGGATCGAACCGGTGCTGCAGAGGCTGCGGGCAGCTTTGCAGCCCAGCGCTCAACCACTGCGCCACCAGGGGAGGCCCTGTTGTTTTTTTTTTAAAGATTTATTTATTTATGCATACAAGAGCTGGGGTACAGGCCAGAGGCGTCAGGGGTGAGAGGATTCACCAGAGACAGAGCAGGGAACAGAACAGGCAGACTGACTGAAATACACTGCTGAGGGGAGTAGCAGGCGAGTCAAGAGAGGTCTGCTGAGCCATGTGGGTTGCTCCCTGGCTGGCCAGGGGATCAAACTCGTGCTACAGTGGCTGTGGACAGCTTCATAGTTTGCATCTTAACCCCTTGCACCACCAAGGAGGCCCTGTTTCCTATCTTATTTTGGAAGTGATTGATTAAACAGACACTAAGAACTTGGGAGAAAGTTTTTCTCACCAAAACAAGTTTGTGTGCCTCAGACTGATAGCAAGTTCTTTTAGGACATCAAACCTATGAATTGGAAAAAACCCCAGTGGTCATTGCCTTGCTCACCCACCCATGCAGCCTGAACTGTTAGGCAAATGCTAACGACTAGAAACCTCCTGGGCCGCATCTCAGCCACTGCTCACCTTCTCCAGTGTGTCGTTGAGGGCATCCATCGTCTGGATTTTAGCAACATTTGCAACAACACTGCAAAGATGAAAAGAAACTTCACATAGGACCTGAAAACTTCCCCAAGGAAGCGGCTCAATGATTTATACCGAGGGCTGTCTACCTTGACTTTACTTGGTAACATCTAGAAGGAAAAAAATCCACAGCCAGCTTAATTTACCACGTTATTATTATAAATGATTTTAAAGTTCGAAGTTCATATACATGCAGAAAAAGGTACTATTATCATAAATGTAAAACTCTATTTAAACTATAACAGGCAGCTCGTAAAAGGGGGAGGTATCATGTTCACTGCTGCCGATTACAAGCGTGGACTAGCTACTGGGAAGTAGGGGGCAGAACTGAGCAGCCAGGTGAAGCTACATAACATAGAAGGCAAGGGGACTGTGAAGGGAGACACGTGGAGAAGGGCTCGCTTGCGTCTCGGCTTTGGACTTGAACTGTGGATTTAGGGGACTTGGAAGAGACGTGGCTGAGAGACACGTGGGGAGGCTGACAATGGCAGCCAATATCTTAATTTGTACTTTGAGTTTGCTCCTTTCATCCCAGCTCTCCTGGTCCTTTTCTCCCCATTACTATGGTTCCCCACCAGATTTGTGGCAATTTTTTGGGCCTCATTAGCCCTGTATTAGGTCAACACTGGCTGGGAATTTGCCCACAAGGTGATGATGGGTAAGTTTGGGTGTTTTATTGGGAAACCATTAACTTTTCTTCTCTCTCTATACAAACTAATTCTGTTAAAGATCTTTTACACTAACAGTATATTCTCTCTTTGTGGCACCGATGGTTGAACCCCTTTAGAATATGCAAGTTTGAGGGTCCTGGGGTACCCCCTTGGTCTATATGTTAACAAAACCAGCTGCCACTAAGAATAGTTATGAGCCTGATTTATAGCATCAGACATTAGTTTGGACTGTTTCTGTAGTTCATAAAATGAACCACACATGTTCTCTTTTGTGTCTTGCTTCTGTTTCTAGACCAGGTTATTTTGTAGGAGAGCCTGATTGAGGGCGGGGCCTGCAGAATGATTTCTTAAAGTAAATTCTTTACTTGGCACACTTTTTTCTTTTTCTGGGTGGTTTGTGTTGGTTAATGGAAGATAACATGAATGGATATAGATCGTTGATGCTTAGAAATTTATTTTCTATGATATATTTTTCAAAAGCTGTTCTCTAAGAAGATGTAAGAGAGATGTTTGTCCATATAAACAGGGCACTTACATCCCGTGTAAACATCCATGAAGCAGAAGTAAACTGAGGTAAACTTATGGTGGAGCTAATGAAGTTTCAGATTCAGAACCAATGCAATGACTATCTGGGCTCCTTCCGTGGCTCCGGGAGGGACCCTAGATATTTCGTATTTATAATTTTTTAAAATTATTTTTCTTTAAGATGTCCCCAAATTCTACAAGCCCTAGGCCTGTATACCTATATCCATCTCTGGGAATTAGGGCAAGCAAGAACATTATTTCCTGCTGTTTCAGTAGTAATAGTAATGACTATTAGAAAGCAATTGAGTTTTTAAAGAAGGTTCCAATCACCATTTTATAGCTCTCTAGGTAACGCTCCTGACAGTTCTGCTGATGTTAGAATTAATATTAAGTCCACACTTTGTGGTGGGGGGTGCAGAGAAATGAATGACTTGTCCTCTGACTGGCAACTAGAAAGTCATTTCCAAGTCATGATCATTTGTTCCTGAGCCTTTGGCCCAGGTTCACAGCAATCAGGTGTCATAGGACTTATGCTCCAGTCAGGCTCAGGAGCAGAACAGACTTTCAAAATTAACCAGCTTGCGATTAAACAAGAGTTTCACATTATGTATAAAGGACTTGTCTATTCTAGGAACAGTCCTGTATGTTGGTTCTAGAGATAAATAATATGCAATCCCCACTCTTGAAGACCCAGGTCTTCATTTGCATTAATGACGATTATTTTCTGATAGCAGAAGAAACAAAACTTGTAGCTCAAGGATCAAATAATTAGTTTGCTTTAAAGTAGAAAAAAATCCTCAAAAAGGTTCCTTCCCAGAAATTGGGAAGAAATTTTAAAAGTGATCTGAGACTAATTTTATATGAAAAAGTCAGAGATAATAATCTATTTCCCTTTGCATTCTCTTTCTGAGTCTTGCCATTTTAACTCTTAAGGACCTACCTTGAGTTTCCTCTAAACAAATCTGAATCACTCTTCAACTCATCTATGGAAGCCATCCTGAAATTAATAGCTTCTGAAGGGCCCTCAATGCACTACTTGGAGGAGCCAGTTCCGTATGTTAATTTCTTTTTGAATGCGCTCATTTTCCTTAACCAAGGTAGGAGTGATTGTCATTTGCATATGGCCTCCAACCCACAGTTTTCTTCTCTGTTCAGGGAATAGTGCAGTGTGTCAAGGTTACGGCATTTGGAGCAGGGAGAAACCCACTTCAGTATCTATACGCCTTTCAGATATGCCACATATAGTGACCATTAGTTTCTAAATAATTGAGTGATGAATTTAAAACAAAACAATAAAGCATTTATTTTTAATTCAAGAGATTTGCTTTAGCAGGAAGCACATCATGGAAATGGTCAGCCAAGGAACTATATTTTAAGGCTAAAGTGAAAATAGGTTAAAGAGAGGTATGTCAGATCTGGGTGTATTCAGGACATTAAGTACAAAGTAGGAGGACTGACCACCAAGGAGGAAGGGGGCAGTAAAGGAGGGCCCAGAAAGACTCCACCAGACAGTAGTCACCTTTCACCTGAATATAATTTCATCTTCAGCCCCTATCCCTTCTCACTGATCATGACCTCCACCTCACCTTGGCCCAGCTGCCTCTAATTCTGGTTAGCAAATGCATAGGGAGGAAGCCTTGGTTTGTCCTCAAATAGAGAGAGGGCTTTAACATCTGGAAGCAGAGTCACTCAAAACTTCTTGAGGAAATGAAGGAAAAGAAATTAAGCAACCCCTACCTTGTTTTCTCAAATCCTGCTTTTTTGGTATGTCTCTCCAAGATGCCAAATTCTTGTTTTTTTGAAATTCGCATTCTTCCAGCTTTTACTATAAACAAATTTCAACACAGGAGTCATGGTTAGAACAGTAAGTGAAGGTCTGCTTTGTTATTCAAGGTATGGTTCTGGATTTGAACTTATATTTTGAAGATACAAGCTTTTACAAAAACAACACAGTAAAAAGCTCCCCTGAGACAGCATAGTAGAGAAAAAAAATGTTCTGGACAAATAAGGGGGGAAGGAGGAGAAGGGCTGAGGTTTGCTTATTTATGTGTAGAGAGGGGGGATAAGGTTAAATAAAGAGCAGAAGTTTACACCTTCTATTTGGAGAGGAGAATAATAACATACCCTCGGAGGCATTTCACTGGAAAACATTTTTTCTTGTTATCAAACCAATTATGTTCTTCATGATAGCAACCAACTATTACTATGTGACCCTCCTGTTTTCCCACTAGATTAAAGTTTGCACAGGGTGCTTTTTGGATCTGACTTTTTTTTTTTTACATTCCAAGACCAAATTCCAAAAGTCAGGGTTTGCGGTGATAAGAGACATTTGATTCAGCAGAGGTGCTTCTGACTCTACTGGACACCTATCTTTCAACCCAGACCCCAAACTCTGGATGTTGACTGAGTTCAGATGTTCTAATGAGTAATTAAATTGCATTAATAATCCTGCCATTCAAGAGATCAATTAGTGTTAATTAGGTTACAGATGACCTACTGGCAATTCAAGTGTTTAACAATGTCAGATAAAATCAGCTTTTGAAGAGAAGCAACCCATTTCAGATTACAAATCAAAGCAAATTCTTTTTTCTGTTCCCAGGAAATTTGCACATCAAAAATCTGACAAATTCAAATGAAAAAAAGCTAAATGGACATTGATTTCTTTGAACCTGTTAATTCTTTTCATGGAAATGTCAAGCTGACAATTTTTTAAAAATAGTTCCAATAAGGTGAAAAAATACAGAAAACCTATTTCTAAATACCCTTTTGAATGACTTCATTATTGTTCCATTTTAAAATAAAATTATTTTTCTGATTATGTAATATGTTCATAAAACAATTCAAAAGGCACAAAAAGTTCTGCAAACTCCCTTAGTTTTCCACATTCTCTTCCAACTATAGAAGCATAGTGTTCAAATTAAAATAATCAATAGTAAAAATTGAGAAGGCATGTGAGAAGTTCTGTGATACTCATTTGAAAGGATCCTGAAAATCTAGTGACTGTCCTGAGGAAAGGGACTGCTTGGAGAAAGGAGCTATGTCACATGAGGGACTAGAGAATCTGAAAAGTTCTTTTCTGAAGAAAAAAACTCCAAAGGATATTGTGCCATTCTCTAAGTAAGATCTGAGGGGCCCATCCTGTCGCAGAAGAGCCATATCCTGGTAAGGAAATGTCTTGTAGGGTCAGAGAGTGCTACCCATTCTGAGATCTCGGATCTTAAGCAAGATACTTAAATTGCACTGAAGATCAATTTCTATATCCTTGCAAATGGAATAACAGTGATTTTCCAGATTGTTCAAGATAACACAGGTGATGACGGAACCTAATATATGGCAAACATTTAATAAGTAGTTTTTATCATTTATATTTATTTTATGTTGTTCCTGAGGAGAGAATAAATACCAAAGGATGGCAGTTCCAGCAAAGCAGAGCCTGGGTACATACAATGGTGTTATTTAAAGTTAAGTAGATTGCCTAGGACATAGTACATCCTTGGTCTCTCATTATTAAAGTAAAGAAGAGAAGTCATTCAATCACTGATGCCTTAGGAGGGTTTGGAAGAAGTTGAACTAGATGATCCTTATTATAAAATCCTTACTGTGATTTCAACTTTCCCCATCTACTCCCACAAGAAAATCTATTCCTTCCCTTCTCTTCTCTTTCACCTTCAATAAAACAGAGACATTAGAGGAAATTAAAAATCCTTCTAGGAGATTCCTTTTTTCATCCAGGAGTTTTGAATCCTCTTTGTTCTGGGACTGTGGGCTTTAAAAAATTTTTTTTAAAGATTCATTTTATTTATTTATGCATACAAGAACTGGGGTGTAGGTCAGAGGTGCGGGGGGGGGAGGGGTGCGCATGTGAGAGGATTCAACAGAGATAGAGTGGGGAGCAGAACAGGCAGATTTACAGAAATACACTGCTGAGGGGAAGCAGTAGGCCAGACAGGAGAGGTCTGCTGAGTCACGTGGGTCAGCTCCCTGGCAAGGGATCTAACTCTGCTGCAGTGGCTGTAGATTGCTTCAAAGTGCTGAAACTTAAGCCTTGCGCCACCAGGTGGCCCATGTTCTGGGACTGTGAGCTTTGAGTGATTTAGGAAGCGGAAGTAAATCACATCTGAGATTTCCAGAGCATAATTGTTATCCTCAATTTGTTGTGGTAGGAAGGTAGAAGATAATATCTCACAGTACACATGGACACCCTGAGATACAGATCAGACTCGCACTCTACAGGGGTGACTGAACCAGATGGAACCAGTTGGTGGGAGGGTCATCTTCAAAGCTCTACTGGGAATGCTGGTCATACTGGTCTCCCAGGATTTAGACACACCATTGTGAATAAACATTTAGAACCCACCACAATCAGCTTCTTGCCCATTTTGCTATACTAGATGGGCCTGATTCACAAGACCTCTACAAAGTCTCACGGTGTCAAAATTAACTTATTTAAATTTGTAATCATTTTCATAATTCCATATTTGGGACTATATTGCCTTTTGAGCTTTTGTAAAAGGATCAACTGGAATTGGGCAAAGTGAAACTCGAACTGATTTAATATTTTAACAAGCCTTTGACTATGAATACAGAAGGTAAGAGTTTAGGTCCTTTCAATAAGCTAAATGAACTACAGATGCAAAATGTAGAAGAGAAAGATGCCCCTTTGATTAATTGGAAAACTTAAGTTTATGTGGAGAAAATGAAACTTTGCTCTTCTACCTCTGAATTAGAGTTGTATTCATGTTACTGTTTTTGAAGTTTATAACATTTTAAAATGTTACATGTAATCATTTCCCAGATATTTGCAGTTTTCGATAAAAGATTGTCAAGATAAAGACAAGCCTACAAAATTGAAGTTTTCCTTTGCTAAACAGTGGAGAATCTATGTGAAAAAGATGACCAACACGAAGGCTTGTGTGAACTCTGCTTTGTGACTTAGAGCTTCCATTGAAGCATTTAATTAAAAGGTTAGAAGTTGGCAAAACGCTTACTTGGCATTTACACTTGATTTCCAAGCAAATTTTAAACTTCTAACCAAGACCCTCCTGAGGAAAAGTGTGTGAATCAAGAACAGGAGCCTTTAGAGCAAGAGGAGTTTGGAGTGGGGCCTGACTTACTTGCAAATCTCAGTGTCACAGTCTACTAACTGTGTGGCTTTGGGTAAGCCCCTCAACCTTGCTGACTCTCAGTTTGCACCTCCATGAAACAGGGATGACGGTGTATCAGGCAGGAGCAGGCGCACATCTCTGAGTGAATGGCAGCTGTTCTTTCATCAAACTGAGGGCCCTGCAGAGTGGGGGTAGTGGGTCTTGCAACCACTCTCTTGTCTCCCAGATGTGTTCCCCTTCTGCTCCCATAAAGGGACTTGAGCAGACTGGAGATGAGAGAATTACTTCTTTGTTTTCTTTCTAATTGCCCTCACACAGCTCTAGTTCCTCCCATTTTCTGCATTAATTTCTCACTTGGGGATATACCCCCTCTTTCTTTAATGAGCCAGAAAACTGATTCTTTCTGGGGGGTTCAGTGGTGACCCTTCTAATGATTGTTTCCTTTGACTTAAACCACATTAAAACGTCCAGGGAAAATAGAAAAACTCAGAAACTCTTGCTCTTTCTGCTTCATGCTGGCCTTGCCTTCCTTGGATCATCTACTCACACACTTGGTGATACATATAATGGGGTTTTTACAAAACTGAGAGCAAAGCCGATCAAAAAAAAAAAAAAAAAAAAAAAGGGAGAAAATCCAAAACTAAGCTCACTAGAGCCCAGACCACCTCATGTTTAATGTAGTCTTATTTCACAGCATGAATTCATAACCAGGGCTAACAGAGGTGCAATATATTATATTAATATAACATGAAAGATAAACCACTAAGCATCCCACACCCCAGTGGGAAAGAGTTACAGCTGGCTGACTTCTGAGTGGTTTCATTTTTAACTATGCTCGGAAAGGCACAAGTATCTTTTCCACTGCTGTTTCCTTCTGCCCCTGTGCACAGTGCTGCCCTCATGCCCAATGCTGCCCTTGAACTTCAGGATGTCTTGCGAGCGGAGGGAGGATTTCTTCTCTTTTCTACATGTTTTACTAAGCCTGTATTTAAAGGGATTATCGTTTACACAATGGGTAGGCCCAGTGGATAGGCCATCTCTTTTAGCCAGCACAGTAACTGTATCAGGTCCATGTTGTTTATTACCCCTTTTTTACATATGAGAAAACTGAGACTCAGATGTGGAATGAAAGGTGGGCTTTTAACCCAGGTCTGTCTGGTTCCAAAAGCCAAGTTCGATCCTTGTCATCATATGACATCTGCTTCCCACTTTCAGACCTCTGTATATTGCTTATAACACTCAGGTGAACATTTGTGAAATTCTGGCAGTGAATTGCTTTGTTCCATAAATAAAATTTTGCATCATAGCAAACTGATTCTGACTTAAATACGTAGCAATACAAAAGCTGCAGGATGAGGCTTCTTTGTTCCCTGGCTCTTGGGAGGGCTGGGATGGGGGCAAAAGTCTGCCTTCATCTCCATTCTAATTATCCCAGGCCTCTTATCTGTAGTGTCACAGTTCATAATAATTAATTGTCATGCCGGAGGCATTGTGACATGCTTGATGGAGTCATGGTGTGCTATGCACACAGAGCAATTAGCAAACATTAGTGGTGGGGACAGAAAGTTCCTGGTGGTTTCATTCAAACTTTCATAAGGTTAAGTTTATTTCTGTGTTTTTGTGCATAAATATAATTTAGCAAATCAGTTTAGCTTAAGTGTTTTATGAAGGATTGGGGTGAAAGCGGTGGGAAGAAAATGGTGCTCTTATTTGGCATTTATACAACAAGCTTTTCTCCTAACAATTTTCATATATAGTTACTGACCACTAGTCAGTATCATTAACTTTCAATGCAGATATTGTTATATACTGCTAAATTCAATTACAAATATCAAATCCCAGGAATCTGCCACAGGTGGCCAGAGCTTGGTACCTAAGACTGGAAACTCAGAATTAGTAAAATTCTGATCTTTTAGCTGGGCTGTCTACCAGCCTCAGCTTCTGAGGCTTTGCTAACAGTCTACCTCCCATCATCCTTTGCAGCAAAGCAAAGCTGACTAACATTGACTTTAGAGGTGCTGAAGAATCATACCAATAAATAAATTTTGTAAGTGGGGAAAGACAAGAACAAAGTGGTGAAGTTTTTGAGATCTTCCTTAAGGAAAAAAAGGTAGTTGAAGGAACATAAAACTGGCTAAAAATAGGGCTGTATACATCAGACAGTCTATATAAACACATGGTTACATACAATAAAACTAATCTCCATATTCCAAAGAGTCAATATAAATATCTAAGTTAAAAAAGGGAGCAATTTGGGGCCTCCCCAGTGGCGCAGCGGTTGAGCGCTGGGTTGCGAAGCTGCCCGCAGCCTCCACAGAGCTGGTTTGATCCCCGGCTGCTCCCCGGCCACCGGAGGAGGGTCCCACATGGCGCGCAGACCTCTCCTGCCGCCCGCTGCTCCCCTCAGCAGTGTACTTCGGTCCTTCTGCCTGCTCTGCTCCCCGCTCTGGCTCTGGTGAATTCTCTCACCCTCCTGCGCTTCTGACTGTACCCAGTGCTTGTATAAATAAATAAATAAATAAATCTTTAAAAAAAAAAAAAAAAAAAGGGAGCAATTTGTGGATGTTTTGTAAAGTACCTTCCAGCTACATTTCCCAGTCAGTCTCCTCCATGCTTGGGTCCTCATTAAAAAGTGCTCCTCAGCTTACTGACAAACTACATCACTGATAACAGGCTCCACCCCAAAGCTGGAGGAGGGAGGAGAAATGGCTGTTGTCTGCTGTGTGGGAGCTAGTTTGCTGGGTACAAAATTAGATGATGTACAGGCATCTTGGGGAGACTGAGTCTGGAGCTGGAACCTCCAACAAGGAAGGTTTCCATGGCAGTAAATCACCTTTCAGGTATCGAGGTGTCACTCCTAACCTACAGCCCAGAAGGACAGTCCAATCTCCCTACCTACCCCTTTCCGCAAGCCCCAAATCCCTTTACTCTAGTATATAATTAGGTTTTAATTCAACTGGGGCCTGACTAATTCCCAGGTGGTTTATACACAAACCTAGAGGGATCAAAGTCATGGGAGGAAATTAAGTTGCGTGCAGTTAAAGAAAGAATGGGTAGGTTGAGCACCTGCACTCTGGGGGAGGGGCGGCACTGATGGAAAGAGGGGACAGCATTGAGACCTTTGCTATCTGCAGGACAGAGGGTAGGTGGGCAGCCTACCTGCGGGAGGATGCCCCCCTTTCAGGGGGGAGAGCAGGACTTGCACTTCATTAGCCATAGTGTGTGCCAGTGCCAGTGCCAGTGCTGGTGCTCTGGAGGCCGATGCCAAGTGTGGCTGCCCCACTGCACCCTGCCTTTATACAGGCTGGGGGCGGGGCCCCTTCAGGGCATTGCTGAGCAGCAACAGGATTTGTTACCTAGCTCTCCGGAACCTGGGCCTCCTTGGCACGTAATATCACAGAATTTAATCCTATTCCCTTCATGGGAGAAGGTGAGGGAACTTTTTTTTTTCCCCAGAGAAAGAAGGGGTGAGGATGAAATGTAGTGAAATTCGTTTTCTCTCCAACTATTTATTGGGCAAGTGCACTTGTGCACTTATAATGTCACAGGCTCTCTATCATATACCACATACTGGTGTGACAAGGGAGGTAAGACAAGATCTTTGCTTCAAAGCATCTGTAGTCTTTCTGAAGAGAAATTATAAAACAAAATGATATGCCTTTGCCCCTCTCTTTATAATTATAAGCATTTATTATGAGAAAATAATTGGGGGTGTGCACAGAGATTTCTGCACAAGATGGCAATCATGCATTTCTTTTTCTTTCTTTTTTTTAGTATTGATTGGAATCAACATCAACGTCCATAAATAGAGAGGGGCAGCTAAATAAATTAAGATGTAATGATTAGAGCACACATTATGAATCATGTTTTTTTTTTTTAAGATTTATTTATTTATTCATACAAGCACTGGGTTCAGTCAGAGGCGCGGGAGGGTGAGAGAATTCACCAGAGCCAAAGCGGGGAGCAGAACAGGCAGAGTGACGAAGTATACTGCTGAGGGAGGCAGCGGGCGGCAGGAGAGGTCTGTGTGCCATGTGGGACCCTCGCCTGGTGGCCGGGGATCGAACCGGCGCTGCAGAGGCTGCAGGCAGCTTCGCAACCCAGTGCTCAACCGCTGCGCCACTGGGGAGGCCCCTATGAATCATGTTTTTAACTAATACCTGATGATGTGCAAAATATTCATGATAATATAGTGAAAAAGTAGGTTAGAAACCAATAGATGCCAATTATGTTAGAGAAGGAAAAGTACCCATTTAAGCCTAGACACTGCCACATCTCCAGTGCTAATCAAAGGAAACTGTTACTGAGAAATCTCTTTCTGTTTTTCAGTACCATTAATAACTTCTGTTCCCCAAAAGACATTGTTAAGAAAATGAAGGCTAGTCATATACTGTGAGAAAATATTTGAAAAACACATTTCTAATAAGTACTGGCATCTAGAATACATAAAGAATCAATATAAGTCAATAAGAAAACAAAGAACTCAATTTAAAAATGGGCAAAAGATTGAAAAACACAAAATAGAGAGGTTGACAACAAAAAAGCACATAAAAAGATGCTCAACATCACTGATCATTAGGGAAATGAAACTAAAAACCACAATGAGGCACATTATGTATGTATGAGGAAGGTGCAGCTTAAAAAAAAAAAAAGCCAAAGAAAATACAAGATGTTGGTAAAGATGACTCGTGAGACTTCAAATTGGTAAAACCACTTTGGAAGTCAGTTTGGCAGTTTCTTATAAAACTAAACCTATACTAACAATCCAGTTTCTAGGAATTTCCCCAAAAGAAGTGAAAACATATACTTAAAAACATGTGTGAAGACGTTTGCAAGAGTTCTATTCACAACTGCAAAAATTTAGAAACCACTCAAATGTCCATCAACCGTAGAAAAGAAAAACAGACTGTAGTATATCCATTCAGTAAAATACTACGCAGCAATCAAAATCAAGAAATAGATACTTGCAACCACATGGATAAATCTCAAAAACATTATGGTAAATGAAGGAAGACTAATGAAGCCACTGCCACACAATTGTTCAAGACATTCTTGAAAAGCGAAAATGACAGAACAGAAAACAGTTCAGTGATTGCCAGAGGAGGCCTGGGAAAAAGTGGTTTGACCACAAAGAAGCAGGAAGAGACTTTTGGGGGTTGTTAAAAATGATCTCTATCTTGATTGTGATGGTGATTCCATCCCTCAAAAATCATACAACATCATATTGAAAGGGTGAATTTGACCATACACAAATTGTATTTCAGTGAACAACAAAAGCATATATTTAAATTAATGAAAGAAAATGCTCCAAATGTTAAGAGTGCTTGTCTAAAGGTGAGAGTGTTACCTATTGATTTTAATTATCATCTCTGTTTTTCTATATTACTTTCTAAATCAATAAAAACTCTTAGGGGTGGCATAGTGCACTAAAATGTGATGACTGAAGTCAGAACATGTTATGGTAGCAAAGAAAAGGGCTCATCTGTATCATCAAGCAAATATTTTAAGTGATTTTTCCTGCAATATTGTGGGCTAGGCCTTGGGTGTCAGGAGTGTCAGTGCTCAGTGATTTCAGAGTCTCAGCGTTTCATGGGGGATGTAGAAGTTGAGACGAGAAGAAGACTAAGAAATTCCTTCTATGGGTGACAAGGTTTATAGCAACACTGTTCAGTAGAAATTTCTGGAAATGACAGAAATTATCCGTATTTGCTCTGACCATTACGGTAGCGACTAGCCAAGTGTGATTCGAAGCACTTTGAAATGTGACTGGTGACTAACGTACTGAATTTTTTATTAAAATGGAGTAATGTAATTAATTTAAGTATAAATAATTCCATGTGACTTGAGGCTACTGTATTGGATAGCATGCATAACAGTATATAGTGATCCAGACTGTATTGACTATACCGGATAGCTGCAAGTAGCAACAGACCAAAGGGCAGCCTTAATAGACTCTGCAATAGAAGCCAGTCTGAGTGGATGGACACCAGTGTGTGATCTAACAAGTAAGGTTTCTTCTGAGTAAATGCCGTTTGTTCAATCATGATGCATGTGAATTAGATTCCTTTTTTGCCTCATTCACCTGCGAAGCCCTTATCGGTGGATATATATTGTGACCTTCTAGAGGAGATTTAGTAGGCCACATTTTCAGAGTTGTTTTCATCATGAAAACATTTGTTCTCATAGCCCTGAACAAAAACCTTCAGAATCTGTGCTCTTAAAACCTAAGTAGGAAAACTGTGATCCTAGGTAGTGGGAGAGATGGTGTCCAGAAAGAGATGGTGAATGAGAAATAACCCAGGAAACTCGAAGAGTTTGTTAGACTCCACGGAGCATCCTCTCCTACCCCAACCCCAAACATTTCACATGAGCCTCAGACGAATAGATAGCACTGTCTGTTCTTGAGCAGCGTGATTTTGCTGTAACATTGATGAGAAAAAAAATATTGATTTCCTCCCACGGCCACTGTCTGTGTGGGGTTTGCACTTTCTCTCCATGCCTGTGTGGTTTTGGTCCAGTTTCCACCCACATCCCAAAAACGTGCACATTATATTAATTGGCATGTCTAAATCGTGCCAGGCTAAGAGTGTATGGGTGCGTGTGTGCATGCACATGTGTGGATGACCCTGAGGTAGAAGTGTGTCCTGTCTGTTGATGGCAGCTGTGGTATAATACATACAGTTGTTGAGATGAGAAAGTCTACACCTGAAACCTATATAGTATTGAAAACTAAGGTTACCTCAATAAAAGAAAAAAAGGAGGGAAACGGGATGACGATGTTAGAAATGGCTGCTGTTTATGTTCCTGATTGAAGATTTGGCAGTAAATCAATGCTGACGCTGATTGCTAACTGGCTGAGATGAATCTGGCAACCTCCTATCTGTATATTAAAACTAATGACACCCCCCTCTCCCAAACTGTGGAATGCAGTGAAAGCAACACTTAAAATAACATATTTTACATTGTATACATATATCAGAAAGAATAAAAATCTAAAATCGTTAGGCTAAGCTTCTGAATTAGGAGATGAAAATTATATCCAAAAAAGCAAAGAAATAACGAAAGTTAAAGCAGGTTTCAATGAAATTGAAAATAAGAAACCTTGCACTTAGAGGTGGAACCTAGGAAAACTGAACAAAGGGTCAGGAAAAAGACAAAACTGCAAGCTGACCACAGACCTGAATAAGCAGCAAGGGAAGGGGCGGGACAAGGGTCAAAAGAGGGGCGGGGTGGGGGGGGCTCCCCGGTGGTGCAAGGGGTTAAGCAATGCTCTATGAAGCCATCCGCAGCCTCTGCAGCACAAGTTGGAGCCCTAACCAGGGAGCTACCCACATGGTGCAGCAGTCCTTTCCTGTCTCACCTGCTGCTCCCCTCAGCAGTGTATTTCAGTCAGTCTGCCCGTTCTGCTCCCCACTCTGTCTCTGTCACCCCCTGCATCTCTGGCTTGTGCCCAGCTTTTGTATGCATAAATACATGTTTAAAAAAAAGAGGAGCGGGAAGAGCACAATGGACTGTGGTGATGGTTCACGGGGCTATGGTGGGGGGAGAACCACGAGGACTACACCTGAAAGGAGAACAATGATGTAAGTGAAGAGATAAGACGAAAGCGTGTCCTGTCCAGGGTGGGCTTCTGCCTTGGTCCCTGAGCTGCTGGGCTCCAACACCTTTGACCCTGAACTGGAATAAGCAGTGGGTTGGGATATGAATGAATACAAATGACTGTATAATACTAGAAGCGTTCTGGGTTTTTGTTTGGAAGTCTGGCCAAAAATACAGCATAGAAACTTAACTCTCGTTTATATCAATGAGCTCATGGTGAAATTGGTTTCATCATCTATCTTTTTTGCTTAAAGTTGAAATTTCCAGACACTGTCATGGTCAGTAAGTGAGGACTTACTGTATGCTTTTTTTTTTGTTTTTGTTTTTTCTTCTTCACTCCCAAACCTCATTTAACTGTGGACATGTGAGTAGAACAGGGAGTAAAGAGAAATAAGGCCAGTATCCTTCTTCCTGTGGGGGCCCTTCTCAGCACACCTTTAGGAGTCCAGAGTCCCCCACTGACTTCTTGGTGCCTGTGTCACCCCTCAGGCTGCTGGGTCTTCCCATGTCCTGGCTTAAGTTAGTCATTAAAAGCCCACGCCTGTTTTGTGTTTGGTGAGCTGAGTAGATTATTTATTGGATTAATTTACTTTAGGGCTTAATTTACTTAGAGCGTCCATCAGGGTGAAAGCTTCATCCAAGGAAGGCAACATGTTATTACCCTTTAAATGGGCTTATAAACCTCATTTGAAGAGAGACATTAGTCTAGTTAACTGCAGTGGGAGCACAGTTCATGCAAGGACCAAAGCATTTGGGATAGTGCTGAGTAATGCCAGAAGCCTAGTAAACCGGCTTCTCACGATGTGAAGGTTGCCAGAGAGCTTTTTGTTTTTCAAATGAAAGGACAATCGAACCTTAAAGACAGTCATAATGTTTCAGAAATTATACAACACTTTCATTGGACTTTCTTCTTTTAATTTATGCGTGGGGAGCCATCATCACCTTGTTCATGCACTCCTATTTTTATGGCGTGTATCTCATTTTTTCAGTTTTACTTTTTTTCCTTTTAACGTTACTTACATACCGCATCTAGTGCACAATTCTGCAAGCCTGAGAAATCTCTACCACGGGCCAGGGAGCCAGCGTGGAGGGGCACGGCTCTCACGTGCTGGGCGGCTCAGTGGAAGCCCCCTTCTGGGGACCCTGTCCCTTGTTTTGTGATTTGCCTCTGAGTTTCCAGTTCCCACGTGGCCTCACCAGAATCCTCTATGATTTTCTTTTTCAGGTATAAGGGTTGGTTTTTTGTATTATGTGTATCATAGGCAAATTTATGTAAACTAAGTCCACTCTTATTTAAGGAATTTCACATGTGATACCTTCCCCTTCCCGTCACTTTAGTTTCACCCAGATTTGAGTCATAATCTTCAAATGACTCTAGATGTCACCTTTGTCAGTCCATTATTTCTTTTCCTTGGACTTTTAAAAAAATTCTTTTTAGCAATACACCTTACTTATTCTATTATTCTTTATTTTTAACTAAGGTAATATTGCTATAATTGCCTTCATCTCCCCTCTCTCTCCAAACCCCCAGGATTTTCCTTTCCTGTAGGGCTGTTTCTAATTTCTAGTATTCTTTAGCAGCAAACTTGTGCTATTTTCTCTCTCCATTTGCTGGATCTGAAACAAAGAATCTGTGAACACTTTGGAGAAGTACTGGCAATCTTTCCTCTAAGTGATCTATTACAGACAGTCACCCCTGCAGAGAAGGGATACCCCCCGCAACAAAACAAGTCTGGGTTCTCTGTGCAGGTGGGTATAAGCACAGTTTACAAGTTGGTTAATCATAATAAAAGTATACAGTGAAGAGAATACTTTCTCTTCTCTGAGTCCTGAAGTTTAGTGGTGGATGTTAATGAGGCAAATGGTCTTCATTAGAAGATAATAATAGTCACTTGTTTATAGAAGCACACTTGAGAAGATTAGTGAAAATGCAAATTTCTGCAACCCACTATCTTTCCCACCTCCTACAGGTAAAAATTTATTTTCCCTATTACAGGTGGGAAAATGTCATAAAAGGAGATAAAGAGAGGCAATTAGTTAAACATTATAAAATGGCAGAGAAATGATGGGGAAGCTGTTATGACTCCACTGCTTGGCTTAATCTTGGGCTGTCCAGGAACGTGATACACCCATCAAGCATCTGAGAAGTCACACTGGCAATTTGTCCAGCACACCAAAAGAAATCAGCCCTGAGCACAGCACCCACTAAGCAGCAGGCGATAACACAGGCTCACATGGCCCAGGAAGAGTGCCCCTTCACATATAGAAGATTCTGAACACAGGTCTAACCATAGACAGCCTGGATCTTGGGAACGAGGCCCTGACAGGTCACCTGCCATCAGCCTTTTATGGGCCAGAGTTTGCATCTGCTCTGCTGATGGCTCCCCTCCCTTCTGTCCCAGGCCCTATTTGCATTTCCTCCTAGAGGGAAAACTAGAGCTGGAATGTCATAGTATACATTTTTGCTGTAAGTTGTTTCTTTAGGCTGTATCAACTTATTTCAGTGCTTTCTCTTTTGATTTCATTCAGTATTTTCTGCTGTGGTTTCTGCATTGTACATGCTCCAGGTGGGGTGTGAGGACTTGGGGATATCTTCATGGAGAAAAACACACACTTGACCTTTGGGCTAAGAGGACTAAGATATACTTGCCTGTGGGGGGGTCTTTTCTTGGTGCTACCAGGGTAGAGGGTGGGTTTCTGAGCTTAGGAATCCGTCTACATGAATCCTAGGGCTACAGTCATGATATGATGCCTCCTTTGCCTCTGCAAGTCCATCCTACTACCGGGAAATCCTTCCTTCCCTTTTACATACTTACTGTGTATCTGGTATTTGTACAAACTCTGCAAATTAGTTATCTAATTTAACATCTGTCAGAATTTTTACATTTTAACTTATTGAACAGCTAATACATTCATGCAATTCAAAACTCAAAAGATTCAAAAACGTATACAGTGAAACTCTATGCCCTTTTCCTCACAGTCCCTCCTCAAGGTCCAGGTCTCTCTGGGGCAACCAAAGTTATTCATTTTCCTAAGGAGTTTCATACATTTAGGAGAAATTAATACATATGTTTTTTTTTTCTTTTTGCTACACACGTTAATATGAACACACATTATGGTGTACGTAATATTTTCACTTACAATGTCTTGCAGATAGTTACCTAATTAGACATAAAAGTTTTGATATTATTTAATGATTTTATAACTTTCCATTTTTGGGAGAGATCAGAATTCAGGTTACCAGTGACTTTTTGATGAATATTTAAGTTGTTTCTAACCATTTACTATTTAAATAATGTTAAAGTGAATAAGCATGTATGTATGTATGAATATAAATTTGTCTGCATGTGCCTATTTATGTGGAAGGTACATTTCTAGAAGTAAATCGCCCTATCAAAAATTATGTGCACTTGAAATATTGATCTTGCCAAACTGCCCTTCATAAAAGTTGGAGGTCCATTTCCATCAGAAACATCCAAATGCCTTTCCACAGTCTTGCCCATATGTCAACCTTTGATCTTTGTCAATATGATTGGTGACAAATGGTATTTAATTAGATTCTTAATCTGTGTTTTTCTTAGTATAAGAGATGTTTCTCTGAGAATATCTTTTAATGTTTGACTCATTTGTATTTTCTTATTATTTATTCATGAATTATGTTGCTTTTTTACTGGCTTGTTGATGTTTTTGGATGTTTGTTGTTTTGGTGTTTGTTGGTCATTTTAGTCATTGTTTTTTAGAAGCTCTTTATATAATGTTAGCAATACAATAAGCAACTTTGATAATTTTCTTGTGCAAATTATTCATGTGTATGTTGAACTCTTAGAGAAATTTTTGTTTTTTTAAAATGCTGTTGCATGTCCATTAAACAATACCTTTTTATTATTGATATTTTCAAACATATATGAAGTGGGAAGACTATCATGACATATTGACTTGTTCCCATTACCCTATCAGCAACTGTCAACACAGAGTCAATGCCATTTCATCTATAAGCTCCCACAATCCTACCCCTAGCCCATACACCTCCTCCAGTATCTTGGACTATTTAGATGCAAAATCCCTTGTGCTAAAAAAAATTCACTTAATTATTGTTATTGTTTTAAAATTTTACTCTTATGTCTCCTCAACAAAATAATATTCTTCAATATCATCAGATATCTGGTCAGTATTCACATTTTCTTCAAAGTCTCATAAATTTTTTGTTTTAGGTGGTTTATTCACACCAGAATCCAAAACAAGGTATCCACTGCATTTCCTTGAGGTGTCTGCTGTCTCTTTAAAAAAATCTATAGACTCCCCTACCTTATTTTTTTCTTGTAATTATTCGTTGAAAAAACTAGGTCTGTAGTCCTGTAGAACTTTCCACTTTCTGGATTTTGTTAGATTTGTCATATTGCTATTTAACATGTTTTCCTGTTTTCTATATTTCCTGCAAACTGGTGCTAAGATGTAGAGACGTGATCTTTTAGGTTTATTTTTTTTGGCAAGTGTACTTCAGGGTTGATCTTGTGTGCTTCCTGTTGAATCATGTGAGGAGGCACATGCAGTCTGGTTGTCTCATTGTGTGAAGTTGGAGTTGTCAGTTTAGCTGACATTCTGCCTTTAAAGAACACTGTTAGATCAGAAAACAAAGCCAGCCTCTGGTGCCAAGAGAAACTCACAATTTTGTTTTGGAAGGAGAGACTACTCAATATGGGGAGCTGACTTTGACATTTAATACAGCGCAAGGCTCAGAACAAAATGGTGTCCTTTTGGTTAGTCTCCAGCTCAGGTATTGGGGGGACCTATTTGCTGAGTTAATGTATCCACACATGCATGAATATCAGACATTTTTCTACCTTCTTTTCTGTTTTACTTGACTTGGAATTAGGCTGTCTTCATCCTGTTTATTACATTTCACTTTTAAAAATGCATCAGCCAGCTTCTCCTACAATGTTAGTTTACAGGGCTTGGTATGTTCTTTTCAAGAGGTCTTGATGGCTGAGCCTTGACTAGTTGCTGAGGCTTTCAGTTGCTGAGGACTTTGTTCATTTTTTTTTTTTAAAGATTTATTTATTTATTTATGCATACAAGAACTGGGGTACAGGCCAGAGGTGCGGTGGGGTGTGTGAGAGGATTCACCAGAGACAGAGTGGGGAACAGAACAGGCGGATTGACTGAAATACACTGCTGAGGGGAGAGGCAGGCAAGATAGGAGAGGTCTGCTGTGCCATTTGGGTAGTTCCCTGGTTGGAGATCCAACTTGTGCTACAGTGGCTACGGATAGCTTCATAGTGCTACAACTTAACCTCTTTCACCACCAGGGAGGCCCAACTTTGTTCATTCTTATCTTACCTGCCTATGGGGCTTCACCTCCCTCTTTTCCCTATTCTCCCCTGGTCTAGTCAAACTCTACCCCTGCATCCCCCTTCCATAAATCATCAGTCTGTGAAATGCTTCTGCAGTTGTCCTACTTTCACCATTCACAATACTTTGTGGGGTTGATGAGTCAAATTTCAAATCTGAGATTTGAACCAACACAGAGGTCCTCCAAGAGTATTTATTTAAAGGGAGTCAAGTTTCTTTGATTTGTATTTTATAAACTGGTATTTCTTCAAAGACAAATTTCCCAGTCGTTTCTCAGTGGTACACAACTTTCCTCAAAGTCAATCTAAATTATCATGGATGTTTCTAGAACTTACACATTTGTAAAATAAATTTTAAAACTTCATGGTCATCTTCAGCAAGAGATAATTCTCTATTCTTCAAATAAAGAAATACAAACACAATTGAGAATAATCTTATTTTTGGTATGGTTTTAAAATTCTCTCAATCCTTATTAGTTAATCAAATTTTAAATGTAAAAGATCACTTTCCTAAACATGTCTTATGATAATTGTATTTTGAAATAGGAAGTGATATATTGATGTGATATATTGAATTACAAGCAAAATCTCTTTTATTAAGTTTCCACAGAGGTCCCTGCTTTGCGCCTTTCCTTCCCTGTGGGTATGGAAGAAACTGCAATAATATCTCTTCAAGTAAAAACTGTGTGCTTGTGTGGGCTGGGAGCAGCTGGCTTGAAAGGAGGCACATGTTTGGCTCTCTTGGATATTGTGTTGTGGGTGTATGTGGTGACTGATGTGCTTTAGAAATTGAAAAATTAATGAAAATCTGAAGACACTGACAGGCCTTATAGAAATTTCATTTCAACTGTTGCTGAAGAGCAGTTGTGAGAGAATACCAATATTTTGAAACAATTTGCTCTTTAATAATAGTAATTTTAAAAAATATACACATGTATATATTAATGTCATTTATAGATTTAGTAGATTACATTACCCCAGATTCTGATTTCTGAATAAAAAACTTTTCAAGGCAGCTAATGATAAAACAATTCCTTCTTTCCTATAGGACCAAAACTAATTACAGAAATTAAATAAAACAGTTCCTCTAACTTATCTGCTTGGCTTTGGAGTGCTAGGTTATATTCTATTCATAATCCTGTGTCTGCATGTCAGTGTGGGAAATAGAATGAAATGGATTATAAGATGTGGCACAGCAACCTAGACTCTGGATTATGGGCCTCAGCTTCAAGATTGGTTTTAACAGACTAACTTGCAACATCAGCATTTTTATTTTTGCATGTGCCTGGGGGCAAGGTGGGGATTAGGAGAATGGAATCTGTTTGTTATTCAGATCACTTGACTGTGGATAGCACAAAGTAGATGTGTGTTATTGATACTGAGAATAGCAGAAAGGACAGTAAGAGGTGAGAGGCTTTGATCCAAATTGTGTGTTATCAGGAACAGTCAACAGGAACGGTGGCTGCTCCAACCTAGATTGCTCTTCAGTTGAGAGAGGGCTGCAATCCAGGTCACCAAAAATCTTACAGATGCTTTTGGAAGAGAAAATGATGAACAGCTTGAAAAGTGGTAATTTTAAGGGTTCTCCTTTTGTGACCAGTGTCTATTCCACGAAAGCAGAAATGACAAGAAAAGAATCTCCAGCCTGTCAACCATGGAAAAGGTCAGAAAATAGCTATGATAGCAGATAAAGAATGGAAATGTCAGCAGTTGGTCAAGAGGGAAGAAAATGAAGATGCAGAGAATACTTGTATAGAAAGGAAGTGAGGTGGTAGAGCCTCAGAGTCAGGATGGGAAGGGAAGCAGATTTTAAGAGCAAAGTCACTTAGATAATTGAGCCCTCCTTAAATGACAGCATCCTGTGTTTTTTAGCTAGCAGAAAATGCTTCAGAAAAGCTGCAGTATCTTTTGCCCAAGTCCATTCACTTTAGAAGTATCAGTTAAGCTAGGGTTCTGTGCTCCCCAAACCATGGGGCATCATTATACTTTGTGTTGGTGTCCTTCCAAATATAAACCTTTGAATACCAACTTTGATTAAATTTTTTGCACAATCCAAATGCAGTCTGGTTCTTTTCCTAGTTGCCAGCTCCTGATGAATTTGGAGAGAAAGACAGCTCTATTCTAAGGAACTCTTTTGTGACAGAGTGCAATTTCCATAAATCACGGAGTTTCCATGTTCCCTGACCCACCTAATGAAGGGTGGAGCTGAGCCGCGAGAAAGTGACTTGGAAAAAGACTAAGAGGCATGTGGAGCAGAGAAACATGTGAAGGGCCACTTGCTTCTCAGCTTTGAACTTGCACCAGGGATATGGGGGCCATGAAGGGAATCACATGGAGTCAAGACATGGGTGAGAGACCCATGGGGAGGCTGACAATGGCAGCTTTTTATCTTAATTTGTACTCTGATTCTTTTCATTTTATCCCAAATTTGCCTGCCCCCTCTGCCCCTTTCCTTTCACTCCTTGCTAGGAGGTACCTTAGACTTATGGCAAAATTTGGGCCTCAGTGGCTCCACTTTGGGCCAACCCTGTTTGGCTTGGCATTACCCTCAAGGGGATAGATAATTGTGGGTGCTTTATTGGAAAACTACTATCTTTCCTTCTCTACACACACTGTCCTATTAAAATTTTTTCACACTAAGAGTATATACATTGTCTTTATGTGGCAAATGGCAGAACCCACTCAGAGTGTGTGGATTTGGGAGGCCCGGGGTACCCTTCAGTTCTGCCTACTAACACTCTTACTCTTTTCTATCCCATGGACTCCATGCTCTGAATGATTTTGTCAGCCAAACTCCTCTTGACAAATCACATCTCTACTTATCTTCCTCAAATGATGAGAGCAAAGCTTTGAATGGGCCATTCCTCACTGCTGCTAAAACTCTAGCACAGTCTTGTGCCTAGGGCAGCCTGGAAGAAGTACAACTTGGCCTTCCCATCACCCACATCAGCTCTGAGTCTATTTGGTTAGTTCTGTTAAACTTGAGTTTGAATATCCTTAGGTGGGACAACTGTTCTCTAGTCTGTCTATTCTGTGAAAGACTCCATCATTCCCTGTGGAGTAACTTCTGCTTCATGCATTTGGATGACTGCCTAGCTCTTGCAGGCCCCTGCTGGGAGAGTGTGTATGTTCCACTCAGTTAAAATAGATTTGAGTCCTGAATGCTGATATTTACAGTGTGTGTGTAACCTAGAATGTGGACCATAGTTGTTCCTACCACAGGTAAGCCACGTGGTTCCTGTGTGATCATGTCCTGAGGGCATCTGAAACACCAGCTATCTCTTCAAAGGATGGACTGTTTCCATCAAGTTTTTCATACTTTGCTTAACTTTTATGCTCCCATTTGGCCATAATCTCCTTTATGGAAAACTGTCACTCAGGCAACAGAGAATTTCTGTTATCACAGGATTTTGTTCTGTTCACTTATTTGTTTCATCCTTTCATCTTTCCTAGATCTTTGGAGGGCAATTGAGAAAAGACAGCACTACCCAGAAAGGAAATCAACATTGCCTTTTAAGACATACAGTAATATCCTCTCTTGTTAGACCCTTGGTTTAAACAAAACAGAAAAGTGAATTTGATTTAAATATTAGAGGAAAAAATATACTTTAAACTCTGTTGACTTAAAAATTGTACCTATTTGTTTTTTGTTTTTTTTTTAATTTTTAAAGATTTATTTATTTATTTATACCAGCACTGGGTACAGTCAGAAGCGCAGGAGGGTGAGAGAATTCACCAGAGCCAGAGCGGGGAGCAGAACAGGCAGAAGGACCGAAGTACACTGCTGAGGGGAGCAGCGGGCGGCAGGAGAGGTCTGCGCGCCATGTGGGACCCTCCTCCGGTGGCCGGGGAGCAGCCGGGGATCGAACTGGTGCTGCAGAGGCTGCAGGCACCTTCGCAACCCAGCGCTCAACCGCTGCGCCACCAGGGAGGCCCAAAATTGTACCTATTTGATGGTACAGTTACTATTGTACAAAATGTGAAAAATTGTAAAAAAAAAAAAAAAAAAGCAAGTTCCTGTGCAATCATTTAAATTGCCTTTCCTTTTATAATGAAACTTGTTTTTTTTAATTACTCTGGTATCAAAAGATATGCCCCAACTTTGTTGCTGAAATTTTTTCTGGATTCAAAATGAGGCAAAAGAATATAATTTGTGTAAGGCATTCATCACAAGAGGGAAGAAGTAGGTAGTAATAATGCAGAAGGGGAATCCTACACCCTTAGGACCAAGGTTGTCCTTAGAAGTCAGCATAACTGACTTAATTTTATTTTGGAACATAGTATCATTCTGAAAAACCTCCACATTTTTATTCTACAAGTTCATCTAAGATTGAAAATGCCACATTTAAAACAAATAGGATGATGTGTTTAAAGTTTCAACTAAAAGCAAGGCTCCCCCTTGGGCCTTAACTCTGCAAATTTGAGTATAACTTAAGAGGCAGAATAGCACATAGGTTTTGAGAGATAAATGATTTGGATTTGAATATTGTCTTCACTACTATTAGCTGGAGGAGTTGGGAGATAATTTTCTGTGAATATCCCACATTTCTTTTTTTTTTTTAATAATAAATTTTATTTTTATATTCCCCCATACAATTGCAAACGCCCCATTCTGACCCCAATCCTTCCCCTCCCGCCCCCACCCCCCAAAAAGTGTCTCTGGTTCATAGTTTTTTGTTGATTTTGATTTTCACTTTCTTATATTCATTTTCCTGGTCCCTTATTTAAGTTTTCTAGATTCCTGCTATGAGTGAGACCATCCAGTATTTTTCTTTTTCTTTTTGGCTTATTTCGCTGAGCATGATCCCTTCCAGCGCCATCCATGTTGCTGCAAATTGCATGTGTTTATCTTTTTTGAATGCTGAGTAATATTCCATGGTATATATGTACCACATCTTCTTGATCCAGTCATCTATTTTTGGGCATTTGGGTTGTTTCCAAAGCTTAGCTATTGTAAACAGTGCTGCTATAAACATAGGGGTGCAGGTGCTCTTTGGAATGGATGTTTCTGTGTCCTTTGGGTAAATACCTAGGAGTGGAATTGCTGGATCATATGGAAGCTCTATGTTTAAAAATATGGAATGCTTCACGAATTTGCGTGTCATCCTTGCGCAGGGGCCATGCTAATCTTCTCTGTATCGTTCCAATTTTAGTATATGTGCTGCCGAAGCAAACACGAATATCCCACATTTCTGTACTCACATATCAGATGGTCTTTTCAAGGATGTCTATCTAGTAAGAAGTCTTAGAAGATAGTTTCTCCATGAAGCACCAGGCAAATATGTTTGCTATCCAAGATGATGAAATAATAATTCTTTGGGGGGCAAAATCTGGACACATTTACTAACAGGTCTCTTAAAAAAGTAGGAATTTGCTAAGCTCAGATTCCTCAGCTGTGAGTCAAATCCACTGTGTGTGCACCTGGGTTGCTCCTCTTTGCCGTCATGGGATTGGGGAACAAGAGGAAATAGAGTGACTAGCTGTCATGGTTTGCTGGGGCTTTCACTGCCAGAATCGAAGGAGTCCTAGGAAAGAGAGGGTTGCTCACTAACCAGAAAATAGAGTGCACATGAAGTTCATGTTGTTTGCTGTACCAGGACAGAGCGCTGAATCCTAATCACTAGACCACCAGGGACAAGTTGTGCTGTGCCAGGATGTTGAAGTCCTTTGTCTCTGACCCAGGAGTTTTGTGTCTTCTGCCAGCATGCATGACATGGTGGCAGGCTAATCCATCAACTTGTAATTAGGTTAAGAGCTCAGATCTTTTACTGTTCTTGACAGTGAGATATCTGGCAACGTCTTATCTCAACTGTCAACTGGAAATAACATCTGCTCAAAGAATTGTGAGGATAAAGAAAAATGGCGCATATAAACAGGAGCATACACCCAGGACATAATATGTCCTCAATAGGTATTGACTGCTGCCACTTTATTACATTGTTCCTATTAGACAGAATGGTTCTGAGCAAATCATGTCATTGGTTGGTGCTATATATGTATCTTCCTCTCACTGTCTTCACACAACAGAACATAGCAAATTAAATCTCCCCCGTGGTGCAGTGGGTTGAGTGTAGTGCTGTGAAGCTGTCTGTAGCCTCTGCAGTGTGGGTTCAACTCCCGGCTGGCCAGGAAGAGACCCACATGGCGCAGTAGACCTCTCCTGTCTTGCCCGCTGCTCCCCTCAGCAGTGTATTTCAGTCAGTCTGCCTGTTCTGTTTCTGACTCTGTCTGTGCTGAATCCTCTCACCCTCCCACGCCTCTGGCCTGTACCCCAGTTCTTGTAATCATAAATAAATAAATCTTTTAAAAAATAAAAAATAATACTCATAAAATATTTTATTTTTATTACCAAGATTAAGTTGATTCATGGTTGAGTTATTGATTAAAATGTCCCCCAACTGCATGATTCAGGGACTTTTTCCATTTATTACATTTTTTGAAAGTTCTTTTTAATATGATAAAACAATGCCTCATGATATTTTGCAAATGAACTTTGATCCCCTCCAGGAGATAATCAAATTAAGAGTGTTCCAAGTAACACTCTTCAGAGATTGTTTGCTTGATATCCAGTGGAGCATTTCACTTCTACAAATAGAAGTTAAATATGACATACACACCTATTAATCTCAGCTGCTATGGAAAACAAAGCTGAAAAATAGCATTTCCAACATTATCTGCATTTCCAAAATTTTGTAGATTTTTTTATTGTGAATATGTAACATATTCATGGTCCTTTTTTCTAAGAGACAAAGACTTTTTTTTTTAACCAAGAAAAAAGACCTGCAGGTTTTCTTCTACTTAAAGAATTCAGAATAACAAACATCTGGGCAGTCTTTTGCTCATTTGGAGACATGGATAATTTTCCTATTTTATGTGGCAGAGGAATGTAACATTTCTTTCATGGGTTACAAGGAAAGCACATTTAAACTGATTGTGGTTATGAGATGATTTGAAACTGTCTAGGAAAATGGATCCATCTGGGACGCTGTGATTACACCTCAGTTTGCTAGTTCATTTGTGTGTGGGTAAGACAAGAAAGAATGAGAAACAGAAATGAAAACCTGCTGCCTTTTCCTCTACTCAGAAGTGATCAAGAGTGAGGGAGTTCATGCATTACTCTATTTTTGTTCTGAAGCACTGATTTCCATTTCACTTGCAGGCTGAGTTCAGTTTTGGTTGTTTTTGCAAATGTAACATGAGACTCCATCAATTCATTCCTAGACCATCAGACCTTATCTTTTCTGAACTGGCAACTGCCTTGGTATTTCCCTTGGATCAAACATTCAACTTATGGCTTCATGTTTATCTGTAGAAAATAGAAAACATTTCAGAAGTGTTGCCTGAAGGAACCAATTAGGTGCTGGGTGTGATCCCCCTTTCTGGTTAGAACTAAAAATACTCCAACTGCCTCAAATGTTCTATGGCTTCTGTACATAGTAAGGAAAACAGACCTATTAATAATGACCACTAACACACATTTCCATTTGTTATTTATTTTATTTTTATGGAGGTAAAATTGACATTTTGTAAACTTTTATTTTTGAAAAAATGGTTTGTACCTCTTCCTTCTGCTCAGTTGTTTGATTTTAAATTTCTTGACATTGGGCTTATTTTTCTTAACTCCAAAACCTTGTGTTTAGAACTTGTTCCTTTATTTTGAAGGCCTGGGGGCCTACACTTCTCATTCCTATGCTGTTGGTGAGATGTCCATGGCATCACTCTCCACAGCTGGACCCAACAGCTCCATGAATCTAAAGCTTTTGTGCTCTGCTTCCTCCACCTTTCTCCTGAGTTGGCCTCCATCCTTCCCACATAGATTTGCAGTTAGAGAACCCTTCTCTAGACTAATTTTTGGTCTCAGCTACTTGGGCTCCTTATCCTTGGGATCCAACTTTGGGTGAGTGGTGACCTCTGTTGAATCCTGACTTCCTGGTCCAGGTCACACTGGAGGCTTTGATTCATTCTTTCATTCCACTGTAACCCTCCTGTCCATCCCTGTATAGTCTGCTGAGGCTACTGCAACAAAGCACCACAAACTTGGTGGTTTCACAAAAGAAATTTACTATCTCACAATTCAGTGGCAAGAAGTCCAAAATCATGATGTCACTAGAACTAAGCACTCTCTGAAGATTATAAGGAATGATCTGTTCATTACCTCTCTCCCAGCTTCTGGTAGCCTCAGACATTCTTGGCTTGTAGATGACCATCCTTTCCCTGTGTCTCTTCATGTTGTCTTCCCTCTGTGTCTGTCTCTGTCGAAATATCCCCTTCTGGCAAGACTACAGTCATGTTGCATCAGCCTAATGATCTCATGTTAACTAAATTATTGGTAATGATTCTATTTCTAAATAAGGTCACATTCACAGGCAGTGGGGGCTAGAATTCTATCTCTTTTTGGAGGTCATAATTCAACCCCTTATGGTCCCATTGTCTTTATATCTCTACACTCAGTTTTATGCGCAGGACCAGAAAAGTCCATCAAGAAACTGATATGAGGTTTAGGCTACAGGATGAACATAGACACCTGGCTCAGGAGTCATGTGTGCTAAAGTCCAACCAGGACCCACACAAAGACATGAGCCCTATGCCTTCTTCTTTTGCCACATGCAGAGCCATGTTCCCCAAGGTTATAGATACTCAAAAGGGACTGTACAAAAAGAATATGCACAAGTTCTACAAGCTAGCTGAAGTTCCATGAGGTCACCTTCTGATTTATTCATGGATATTAGCTATACCAAACATGATTATTTTTGCTAATTCAGTCACTATGTACTCATATTCATGTATGAACTCTGAAGTAGTCTGCTTTGCATTTAAAATGGGCTTAAATTCCACTCCTAGATGTCTACCCAAAGAATGCAAAAACACTAATTCAAAAAGAAACCTGCAGTCCTATGTATACTGAAGCATTATTTAGAATAGGCAAACTATGAAAACAACCTAAAAGCCCTCAAACAGATGAGTGGATAAAGATGATGTGGTATATACACACCAGGGAATACTACTCAGTGATCAAAAGATAAACTCATGCCATTTTGCTGCAACATAGACGGAGCTGGAAGGGATTATGCTCAGTGAAATAAGTCAGAAGGAGAAAGATAAATACTGGATGGTTTCACTTATATGTGGAAAATAGAGAAACCAAACAAAGGGTCAGAAAAAGACAAACCATGGGCCTCCCTGGTGGCACAAGGGGTTAAGACGCAGCCTATGAAGCTATCTGCAGCCACTGAAGCAGGAGTTTGATCCCCAGCCAGGGAGGAAACCCTGGCGCAGCAGATCTCTCCTGTCTCACCCGCTGCTCCCCTCAGCAGTGTATTTCAGTCAATCTGCCTGTTCTGCTCCCCACTCTGTCTCTGGTGAATCCTCTCACCCCCCACACCTCTGGCCTGTACCCCAGTTCTTGTATGCATAAATAAATCTTAAAAAAAAAAAAAAAGACAAACCTTGAAAGCTGACCATAGGAGGAGAGGAGGAGAAAGGGTAAGCAGGGAGTGAGGGAAGAGCACAGTGGACTATGGTGGAGGAGTATGGGTGCTTTGGTGGTGGGAGAGCAACCATTAAAAAATTAACAATGATGTAAGAAAAAAGTAGCATTTCATTAAAAATAAATTTAAAGAATGGGTTTAGTCTATCTTTAAACAGAAATAGACTTGCCGTCATTGTTTTTACCATCAGTGCAAAATTTATTTTCTGTAAAATTTCAAGGTTTTGGGAAAGGAAGCAC
Organism: Talpa occidentalis; assembly: GCF_014898055.3. Lineage (NCBI taxonomy): Eukaryota > Metazoa > Chordata > Mammalia > Eulipotyphla > Talpidae > Talpa > Talpa occidentalis. Next base: position 91,824,649 of record NW_023603184.1, on the reverse strand, counting down.
AACAAATCTATACTGTGTATCAGATAAATTCAGATTGAGGTAGCAGAGAGAACCCAACTTCCTCCCTCTCCTCCCTTCTGGTTTCACAACCACCATACAGGTTCAGCTTATGAAAATCTAGAAAGGAAAATTCTTGTCACCATTTTCTCACAGCACTGAATTGTGGAATGAAAATTTAGATCTGGATGCTTATTATTTGCAAATTCAAATTTGTAATTAAGACAGAAAATTCCCTTCACAACATACCTCTCCCAAGAGCATGACTAAGTGCTGAGTGCATTTGAATCACCTTCAAATTTAGTCATTGTCCATTAAATCCATTGGCCAGCAGTAGCCCAGGCTCAGCTCTCTCACGCTGGAGTTTGGCAAACATAGACAGCCTGTTACTTGCTGGAGCTGGAGATGCCAGTTTTGGACAGACCAAGCCAGGCACCATTTGCTTCTCTGCTTAATGCTGACTCTGTGCTTAGTCTTCCCATAGATTCATCTGCCTGGGCATCTTTGCCAAACCAGTAAATTTGAGTGGGGCTGGCGACTGTGTTTCCAGACAGCTCTCCAGAAAGCTTAAAGGCACAGGACTCTGGGATAATGACCTATTGATTTAGCCAGTTCAGTGGCTAATGTGTAAATCCCACATTATGCTTTATCCTGAGGAGCAGGAAAATGTCCATTAAAAATTGCTCAATATTAACCATGAAAAATCGAGGTATAGCAGAGTCTACTATAAGGGTAGATGAATTTTTTTTTTTGTGAATATGTACTGCTTTCGTAAATAAAGTCAGCATATCCTTCCAATATTTTTAGATTAAACAAAGAATTTGTACATTACTTCACTTCCCCTTTATCTATAGTTATGATTGAAAGTTTTATAGAAAAAAACTGTTCTTTGCTTAACAACTTATATGCTGTATAAATTTAGAATTTGGGCTGTCGGAGAAGTCATGACATATTTTTTCTGTTTTCACTGCAAAAATGCGTCATGACTTTTCCGACAATCCAACAGCATTCCTCCAACTGAAAAAATCAGAGACCCCAGGAGCTATACTGTAGGCAAACCTCCAAAGATATAAAGAAAAAGTGACTATTCAAGAGATGTGTGAGGTTGACCTGGGGTAAGATAACCCGGAACTCCACTTTGTGGCTGTGCTGCAATACACAGAAGCAGGGACCATGCAGAGCCCTCGAGGGTGACACTAGCTGTGGTTAAGGTCAGATTCTAGGGCTTCCAGTGTTGCTGTTGTGGAGAAGCACCACAGGTTTCAATGGCACAGCAGGAGCTTCCACCAGCAGTGCACTATGGCACTGCCATTCTGGATGTTGCCCCAAATGCCTCACTACTAATCCTGTTTTTCCAGGCAATTTTGCAAGAGTCAACCCTAATCCTTTCAATGAATTCCTCTTCAGCTTAAATCAGCCAGTTAGTATTTTTCATTTGTGGCTAAGAACCCTAAGGAGTTGTGTACTCTTGTGAACAAGCAAGAACTTGATCCAGACATTTGGACCCCAGAGCCTACATTTTTAAGCTCTACAGGAACCACCTCTACTGTGAGCCAGTAACTGCACTAGGCACCAGATTGCAGGTGTGTTATCCAGGGTGGCCATATAGATTATTGTCTAAAATGGGACATTTTTGAGAATGAAAAGGCCTCTATTTATAATTATGCCAGCGCTATCCTTGCCAAATGAAATGATCTATGTACCTACATGGTCCTCCAAGGAGGCAAGGCTTCTCTTTAACTAGTGACATCACATGTGTAGTTTAAGGCTCAGTCACTCATTTGATCCTATTTTCAATTTCCCAATATAAAATCAGCAATGCCCAGTCTGCTAAACATCCATTTTGTTTCTTTACCAGCAAAGAGAAAGTAAATTTCTAGAAGGGTAATGCTTACCTGCCTTAAGTACATATGCAGGACTATTCTAGATCATTCATGCCTACCATAGATAGTAATTTCAAGAAAAAAATAAAGCAAAAGGAAGAGAATTGAATTCTTTTCAATAAGCCCATAAAATAAACAAACCAGGAAATATATTGGTATTTGAGGATATACCTGAGAGAAGGGTAGTGATTTCATGGAAATCCATAGGGCAGATGTATGTAGATACATTTTATTCTCTAATATGCTGGTAGAATTCCCCTTGAGAAGGGTATTATATTGGTTTGAAAGAAATGGGTATAAATGGTGGGACAAGGGTGAGGCCCGAAGGGACAACGTCAATGGAGAAGAGGAAATGAGTAAATTTCCTTCCACAGAGGGCATCTATTTGGTCAAATACCTTAGAATGTTTGGGTTTGCAGAGGTGGGCTATGAAAAATCAGCTTGTAGCTGGATCAGAACTCAAATGCTCTGCACAGGAACAGAAATAGGGGGTCCAGAGGAAGAATCAAGACGGGAAAAAGAAGAGGGTTGGGAGACATTCGAGGAAACCACTGGCAAAGTGAGAGATGGCCTTGGGAGAAGAGATTTCAGAAATGCTGCTTTCTCTCTGTTACCATTTAAATCTTCATTAGAGAGCAGAAAAATGAAGTCAAAATGCTTAGAGTAGTGGGGTTCCAGTGATATCAGTAAAGGGTTTGTGTTTTGACTGCAGGTTAACATGGGATCAAGATGTAGTTAACACATTTGGTGAATGGATGGCTGACTATTGTTTCTGACAAAAATGTGCATTTTAGCAGAGAACCCACAGAGGCTGGTGGGAAGGAAACCATAACTCTGGAAGAAGTGAAATTGGTGAAATGAGGAGCAACAGAACAGAAGATAAAAAACATTAGTATTCTAGAGAGAGTCTTAGCAGGGATCTGTCTCTATTCTTGCTCAAGTGTAAGACATGGAGCGACCAAGGGTGTTAAGGAGACGGCAGGTGAAAGAAATCCTGGCATCACTGGAGACCTGAATACTCACACCATGATCCTAGGGAAACAAGATTAAGAGGCCCAGCTAAGCAAATGGTGTGGGCCACTTGGGAAAATCTTAACAATATTGTTGAAAATTACTCTTTTGAAATTTGGTAAAACCATGGTCTATTTTTGTTCTTTTGCTTTTATTTTCTTTTTTCCAAGTGTGACAAGTATATTAATCAGGTGGATGTGTGAAGTGAAAGAAGACAGGTTTGTGACTTGTCTTCTACTCCTACTTCTTCCATGATTCACATCCAACTTCAACCAACCTCCAGAGCAGAATGTTCTACTATTTCCAAGAACAAAGATGTTTTAACATCAAAAATCTCCAGAAAAACTGCAGTAGCATAACCACTGATTAAAAAGTACATGTTGTCGGGCCTCCCTGGTGGTGCAAGGGGTTAAGATGTAACCTATGATGCTATCCGCAGCCACTGCAGCATGAGTTCGATCCCTGGCCAGGGAGTTACCCACATGGCGTAGCAGACCTCTCCTGACACACCCGCTGCTCCCCTCAGCAGTGTATTTCAGTCAATCTGCCTGTTCTGTTTCCCACTCTGTTTCTGGTGAATCCTCTCACCCCACACAACTCTGGCCTGATCCCCAGTTCTGGTATGCATAAATAAATAAATCTAAAAAAAAAAAAAAAAAAAAAAGACAAACCGAGTTCAGAAAAAAAAGTACATGTTGTCAAAAAATATTACTAGTGCCGTAATGTTTTACTTGCCTATTTATCTTATTACTTTTAATAGCATATAAATACAATTGAAAAAATAGTAACACATACTTTTTAAGATTAGCTCTCACTGTAACAGAGATGTGAACAACAGTGGTTTGAATGACACAGAAATGAATTTTTCTATCACACAGACATCCGGTGGGGGTGTGTGGGGTTTCTTAGAATTGACTTCTTGCTTTTGACAGCACAGTTACTAGGATATGGCTCTTCTCATCATAGTCTAACATAGAATTCAATCTAACATTTCCACATTCCAAGAAGCAGAGTAGTAGGAGGGAGAGAGAAAAAAGAAGTGCACACATGTCAGGTATCGCTTAAGGAAATTTCTGGAAACCTCCATGTAACCATTCTCTTACATTCCACCGGGCAGAGCTTAGCCACATGGCTATGTCCAGCTTCAGAGAAGGTTGGGAAATAGTATCATTTGTTCTGGTTATCATATGCATTGATCAACTGTGGACAATGCAGAAAGGCAAATATATAGATTGGGGTGACTAGCATTTTCTGCCCCAACAGATGTGTGTGATTTACTCACAATCGCAGACGAAGTTAGCACAGTCAGGACTAGTGAGAAGCCAGTTCTCCCAGCTTTCCTGGTGCTTGCTGTCAATATTATTTTTATTTTAGCTCCTTATCTTGTCCAGTGAGCAGTGTGTATATCTTCACCATGCACAGACACCTCTCTGGAGACTTACTTGGTTTTCTTAAATTGCCATTTTCCTTTGTGTTGGCGACATTTTGGTAATGTATGTGATGCTGTGTGGAGTTCTCTTGCCACACTTAATACTACATGGCAGAATATTCTCAAGTCACAATAGATGAGGGATTTGGGACTTAGGATGGTCTCTTGGGCACCTTGGAAAATACAGAGAAAGCAAGGAGGCAGACATGAATTGTTTGCTGCTCATGGAGGAATTCATGAGATAATTAGGAGAAGCTGCATTTGGCAGAGAATGAGATGTGGCCCTTGGGGGTATGTAAGAGGGTGAAATATGTGAATAATAAAGGACGTCTTAGTGCTTGGGTGATCTCTTGTGTACTATACTTTCAGAAGGTGAAAGTAAGTATTTATGATTACTGTGTTGATGCTGTACATAGCTCAAAACTAAAGATGTAAACACAACTAGGGCTTACAATTTCCCTTTTTACATTACTGTGAGCTAGCATGTAAAACTCAGGCATCAACCTTTCCAGGAAACCAACATTCACCCTGCTTTAAAGTATCTTTAGGGGCCTCCCCGGTGGCGCAGCGGTTGAGCGCTGGGTTGCGAAGCTGCCCGCAGCCTCTGAGGCGCCGGTTCGATCCCCGGCTGCTCCCCGGCCACCGGAGGAGGATCCCACATGGCGCGCAGACCTCTCCTGCCGCCCGCTGCTCCCCTCAGCAGTGTACTTCGGTCCTTCTGCCTGCTCTGCTCCCCGCTCTGGCTCTAGTGAATTCTCTCACCCTCCCGCGCTTCTGACTGTACCCAGTGCATGTATAAACAAAAAACAAACAAACAAATAAAAAATAAATAAATAAAACATGCCTCTGTTAAAAAAAATAAATAAATAAAAAAAATAAAGTATCTTTAAATTTCAAGAATGACAATTTAGAATTAATAACTTCTTAGCCCTTTTATAGGGACAAGTCCTCATTTTAGATCACATGAAAGAATTTACACAGGATATTGCCATACATCATTCATATTTATTTTTGTAGAGACTGAACAAATATTGAGTTTAGCTTTGTACACCTTTCTGCAGGAACAAGAAATGTGACATTAAGTCAACTGTGGTGTGAAATCTCTTTGGTTGGTTGACTATTTCCAATATGGTGATGGAAGCAGAACTACTAGGGGGATAATGGAGGAAGGGATTCATTATATAAATATGGGAGAAGCTGAAACAAAATTACTAGGGGGATCAGAGAAAAGTCACCAAGCTGCCCTCCCAAGGGCTGGCATAGTAGGCGATTGGGGACTTGCAGGGGAATCTGTAGTGAAATCAGATACATCTGGTAACTTTCATTGGCCCAAGAAGGAGGGCTTGTGAAATGTGTAATCTCTGCATGGCCTCTGCAGGTCTGCAGCTGAGCTCCTGTTGACCAACACTGTGGTGCTGTGGGTTAATAGTATTAGACACAGAACAGGAGGGAGTAAGGATAAACTGGAACTTGTACAGCTGTGTCTCTCTATCACTTTCAAAGGCAGTATTCCTGCCTCTCAAACCTCACACAAATTCTTCTTTTTGGCCAACTCTTTCTCAGAACAATGAGGGGATTCTGGAAAATGTTATTCTAGTTAAGCCTGGTTGCATGGCACAAACCCTCACAGTAAATATGTGAAAAATGGAAGAAATCCTAATCATACATTTCAATAAAAATTCTAATATTAATTAGTACCCAGTTTACCTGGTTCATGTATTTACAAGTAAAAAAATGAGAAAGTCATGTAAAATTAACTGGTTACAAACTGTCTTAGAGTATTTACATTTTCTAAATGTGGAACAGCTATAAAATTTTGCCCTTACAACTCCCATTATAGATATGATTACAGGGGAAAAAATGCCTTGAGAATTAGTTGAAACACTGAATGCTTTCTTGGGTTTGACAGAGTATCAAGAACACAGGACTGTACTCTATGATCCACAAAGTATCCCACATCATTTAAAAAGGTGATTTATACTAGTAACAATCCTATTTATAGTTTCACACTTGCTGCTTATTAATGCTCATTACAGATGACTTCCTTAATTCCTTTAAGCTTAAATCTCAGCTGTTTTCTGGCACATTAACAATATGGCAGATCACCAAAGGAGGGCTGGTCATGGACTTAATGTTATGCACAGAATAATTTGACAAGTGAATTGGATGGACTGGGAAACAAGAGCAGGATCTCATTCTACTCAGAAGATTCCAAGGGACCCTGGCAACTGAAGTGTGAGTATCTTGTCCTCTCTAAGGAGAAGAGGACTCAAAGAAGCATTAGGTTGAGAAAATCTCCAAAGAAGAGGTCTTGCTAGTCTTGGGAATCCACATGATATGGGGAAGTTTTTCAGCCTCAGCATTCTTTCTGTTCTCTCTCAGGTAGTTTAGGTTGGGAGGCCCTGAGAGAAGTTGTCATTTTTTCCACAGGCTTCTATTAATGATGTAGAAGTTTGGCCTAGGGCCAAATGATGGAGAAGAACATTCCCTTTCTGGTGCCTCTCCTTCCACTCTTTGTCTCTTATTAAACACCTCTCTTCTTGATGCTAGGTGTCCTCATTCAGGCGTTGGTTACTCAAGGCCACTGAATTTTGTTTGCTCCTTAGAATATTTTGATTGGTTAGTGCTTAATGTCAGAATTTCCATTTTCTCTGCTCCCATAAAAATGCACCATTTCAATGTCCCTCTAAGAACTTCCCTCAACTAACATCACAATACTACAAATGGGTCTAGAAATAGTTAACAATAGCAGCTGGGTGTTTCCAGCTTCCCAGATTTCACTGCAAGTTCCAAATTGTGCAGTTGACAGAAAGATGCTTAGGGTAAGCCTTTGGCAGTTTCCACTGGCTACCCACGCCACTATATCTAGGGCAAATCACAGACATAATTGTCTGGTTAATTATTAATGTGATTGATGGTTACTGATTGCCCAAACTCAAGGTCATAAATGTTTTGCCTCTATTAGTTTCTTAATAAATACATGTTGGTTGAAGTAGTCTTTGCATAGTCATTGCCTCAAGATTTTCCTCTCTTAAATTACAGACACAGGTGGGGTACTATTACTCCAGGAACCTGTGAGCAGTGGCTCCAGAAAAGAGGCACAATTGTGGCTGGCAAGGGTCGGTGTGTGACCAGGTAGGCAGAATCCATAGCAAGGACATCTGTGGCTCTTGACCAGGTTTGTCAGCAGGTCTGAAATTTGTGGCAAGATTTAGAAAAGGGGGTGAGTCATTGTTAGGGCCTATGGTGGAAAAGGGTGGGGAAGGCCAAGTGCAGCTATGCCCAACAGAACAAATAAAGAGTCTACACAAATAGAGATGGTAAGGAACAGTCAGTGCCTGAATGGGGTTCGGGCCTTTCATAGGTGCTCATCCTTTTCTAGAGTGGCTTGAATCTCTCAAACTCCTTTTACAAGTCCTACCAGGTACCAGTTCTACTTTGCGTAGGTTCAGCCTGCTTGTTGCTGCGGGGTGTAGAACACCTCGCCTGCAACATTTACTGCCAAGCACATTTGGGGATTGCCAAACACCTTTATTATTATTGCATGAAGAGGCATATTTATCTTAAGACCACAGTGATAAGTTTGACTTTCCCAGAGGATAACAAGAATTACACAAGGTGGCCACCTCGTCTGGAAACCAGGCAAATCCTTAATAAATTATTCGTTGATAGTGTATTATACTGAATGACAAAATAATATAATCTATATTTCTAGACTTGATGGCTACCATATAGAAACCATTTTTGGAATAGGAAAAAAGATAAAGATTTTGTTTTACTATAATAGTAAAGCTGTCATACCCAGACTAACACAACAAGTGCAACATTTTCCTGAAGGCTCCATTCCCCTAGCCAACTATTTATACTATGCTTGTGTCACCACAGGAGAAAAACACTGTTGACATCAATATTTAGCAACATTATATTTTGGTCTTGAATAAAAAATTAAGCTATTCTTTTAGTCCAGCAATTCCATATGGTCTTGTTACTTCTAGTCATAAGATACAATCTTTTAACATTTATGGACATAAATGCTTTCCATTTTTTTGAGGATTACCATAAGGCCTTGAGGATTTTATTTTTCACAATAAAATAAAAGAGCAAACTCAACCCATGAGAATTAGACTAGCAGTTAAAATAAGGTCTCTACAGACCTCAGTTTCTGGTGCTTGAAGAGATTCAACATCATCCGTTAGCTCTCAGCTCCTTTCAGTAATAACTATTAGTATTACTTAATAGCTTAGGAAGGGAGAAAATAGATGTTTAAAAAAAATCTAATAAAAAATAGAAGCCAAATCTTTTCATTCCAGATGTCTGAAAAGGAAGGATTCTATGGAACAGAAAAGTGTCACTCCTAACAAAAACAAACAAAAAAATAAATTATGGACACAGCCACCCTCAGTCAGAGAAGTGACTGAGAACAATTGGCTTCAAAATCATTGTCACCAGGAGGGCATAGACCAGAGAACCTGGGACAGGGCCCGGCTAGAGCCTTTGGCATCCTCTGAACAGCTGCATACACTTCTTATTGAGTGAATTCTGCTTTTCTTGCTGAACTAAGGGAAGAGGCACTAAGGGAAGAGGCACAATAGGAAATCAAAATGGTGGTGACAGTTTGGCTAATTGCTTTGACCACACAGCGTGGAGCACAAGAAATATACTTGAAGTGAAGATATTTTGGAGTGAACCTTGGTTTTCTTGATTGGTCACCTCTAACTTTGAGCCACACAAGCCTCTTTGAGCCTCCATTTCTTCATTTGGAACAAAAGGCTTGACAATTTTGCCCACCTCCCAGGGTTCTTGGCAAGATCAAATCAGATCATACTTGTAAAAGTTTGTGGTGAACTCTAAAATACTATACAAAAGCAAGATGAGTATATGCATAATTATAACTAGAGGGAAGTTCTTTTTTTCTTTTATTTACTAAAATATAGAGTAACTGTTTGAAAAGAACTTTTTGACAATATAGAATGAGTACCTGTTTGAAAAGAATTTAAGGTCCCAGACTCCTGTGTTACAGAGATAAATTGAGATGTGTTTTGGCTTCCCCCACTCCGCACCCCACATACACACAGAAAGGGACATAATGGAAGGAAAGGGGAGAGAGACAATAAAAACATGCACAATTATCATCTCTAGTCTATATTTCTAAATCCATAAAGGCCAAATTCCTTCCATAAGAATTTTTAGAAATACAAATTGGAAAATAAATTCTGCCCTCTGAAGCTCATTGTCATCCTTAGAATACTATATGCTAGGACACAGGAAATAAGACTTTATTTGTTCTGTAGAGAGAATGTTGGTGTGCAGAAGTTGTTTTAGGTAATAATAACGGTAAGTATTGGCACATTTAGAAATCAGAATGAACCAGTAGGGTTAAAATTGGAGGGGAAAATGTCAGCCAAAATTGGGTGCCTGGGCTAGTAAAGCAGAGGTTGCTGTGGGTGCTGGTTGTGACTGAGGGAGACCAGGGCATCTCAGCCAGATGCTGAGGTGAGGGGACCACAAGGCCCAAAATAGAAAATTATAAACTAGATGATACTTTTAGGGTAAACTTAACAACTTTTGATGTCATAACCTGAAAAATTAACCATCTTCCAGAATTGGAAAATAATTTGTTTGGTCATGAATCAACTATGTTTACTTAATGTGTTCTCTGTGGCTAATAATAATTAAAAGATATTATATTAAAGTATACATAAAATTGATCATTTTAGTCATTTTTAAGTGTCATTTTTAAGCCATTAACTATATTCACATTGTTGTGCAACTATTGCCATCATCCATCTCCAGAAATTTTTCATCTTCCCAGACCAAAACTATATCCATTAAATGTCAAGTTAGTGATTTTGTAATTTTTGATACCTAGGAGAGGAATTGCTAGTGATTCTATTTTTGGTGGTACATGCATCTTACAAAGATTTCGTATGTTTCCCTTTGAGTTCAGAGATTTGACTTGTGATAGCTGTACTGGGGAATCCCATATAACATGGTTGATTTTGTGTTTGGTGGTCTGCACCCTCTTGGCAATACGTACCAACAGGGACCTCATGGCCAGATATAACTCAGCCCTATTCCCAGAGGAAGGAGCATCCAAATTTACTGGATTAGAAATCTAAATCTTCTTTAGAAAGATATTTTCTACTTTACTTCAGACAATGTTTGTATCACACCTAGGTGTATAGACAACAGAAACAACTCATAAACTCCTTCTGTTACCTCAACTTGGCCCCAAAATGTATTGATCTTAGGCAAAAATGCTCAGAAAGATAAAATTCTTTTTTAAAAGTAGAGGATGAGGGCCTCCCCGGTGGCGCAGCGGTTGAGCGCTGGGTTGCGAAGCTGCCTGCAGCCTCTGCAGCGCCGGTTCGATCCCCGGCTGCTCCCCGGCCACCAGAGGAGGGTCCCACATGGCACGCAGACCTCTCCTGCCGCCCGCTGCTCCCCTCAGCAGTGTACTTCGGTCCTTCTGCCTGCTCTGCTCCCTGCTCTGGCTCTGGTGAATTCTCTCACCCTCCCACGCTTCTGACTGTACCCAGTGCATGTATCAAACAAACAAACAAACAAACAATAAATAAATAAATAAATAAGACATGCCTCTAGAAAATTAAAAAAAAAAAAAAAAAAAAAAAAAAAAGTAGAGGATGAGGACACTGTAGGGCAGCAGTGGTAGGAATAAGAGGACTTGCCCTTTGATGGGGGTGGTAGAGGGTGGGGCGGTTGGGAGGTGGTGGAGAGAGAGAGGAAGCTACTCCAGCTTCCTCCCTAACAATTGTCTCCCCTGCCTAGGGCACTGGGGTTTTTGTAGCAGAGTGTTGACAATGCCACAGGATGTAAAGGAACTACCTTTCCTGTTTGGGCTGCCTGTCACTGATGTTGGTGTTTTCAATTTTCTATACCAAAAATACAATAGAGAGTATATTGTGGATATATTGTTTTCCAAAATGATGTTTACCTTTCTCTCATGTTACTTGATTTCTTAATTATATTCTCCAAATGGGAATTCTTTATCTCAGCCCATGTGACGTGTTTTCTGAGTCAGTTACTCCTGATTATTCATGGTTTCTTCTGACTTTTCTGAGGAAGCGCTCAGGATGTCTGCCACTGATAGCCTCTTCCCCGGCTGACAGGCAGTGTACCTTAACCAATCAGGAACACAGCTCTCTATAAGGGAAGGAAGTCAGCCCTGAACAAGCATCCACCTGCCTTCAACCCAGGGAAAAGCCGGCTTTAGACTGGCCATTAACGTGATTATGAATTTCATGTTTGCTTAGATTAGGTATTGCAAATTATTCTGCATAAAGAGTGTCAAATTCCCTCTGAATTAGTGCTAAGTAACCCAGTGCCTGGTCTTGTTTCACAAGTGCTTTTGCGGCCAGTGACTCCCATTTTTGCCATCATGATAATGCCCTTCTACATGCATTCTCCAGACAAGTCCTTACGTGCTGTGGGAGAGCTGGAAGGGTTGGGGGAGGGAGACTGATAGGGCGGGGCTCTAGAGACAGGAAGCTGTTTGCTCCTTCAGTTACGGCAAACTTGTACTGACTTGAAACCTTGGTGCTCAGTGGTGCCCATAGGTCTCTTGAAAATCTATTAAATATCAGGCTGTCTGCTATGGTTGGTTACAATGCTCAGTGTTTTTAAAAAACAGTTTTATTTGAAAATTAGCAAGTCTTTTGATTTTTAAAAGAAAAAATATGTAGAAGGGTAAAAAGTAAAATCTCCCAAATGCTCCCAAACTGATAAGTGGCTCAAGAAGATGTGATATATATACAGATTGGAATACTACTCAGCAATCAAAAAAAGATAACTCATGCCACTGGTAGCAACATGGATGGAGCTGGAAGGGGTTGTGAAATAAGCCAGAAGGAGGGGATAAATACTGGATGGTTTCACTTATATGTGGAATACAGAAACCAGATAATCCTTACAAGCTGACCACAAATGTGAGGCATACAGGAGGGCAGGGTGAGGGGTAGGCGGTGATGAGAACAGGGGAAGTGAGAGCACAAAGGAGTATAGTGGAGGACTATGGGTACTTCGGTTGTGGGAGAACAACAGTGATCACACCTGAGGGAATAAATCCTACACTGTCAAAATAATTAACCAGGATGTAAAACAATGGTACTTCACTGAGAAAAAAAAAAAAAAGTAAAAGCTCTCCGTTCACCTTCCAAATCCTAGCTTCACATTCTTGAGTATGTGTATTCTAAAAACACACAACCTCTTTCTCTCTTTCACACACACACAAATTTTAAAAACATCAGAAGTTTGTACTATAATACAGTTATATAATGTGCTTTTATCACTTTTTAGAGCAGACATATCCATGTTAATTTGCTTTTTTTTTTTTTGTAATGAAGAGAATTTAACAGGAAGGAAGAAGTCAGCTTTCTGATAGGTTCATATTTGGATTCCAGTGCTGAAGCTCAGCTACACTGGGGCTCTTAGCTGGGAACTGTTGGTGTGACCAGCGCTGGGCTGTTGGCTCCCTGGCCACTGCTGCTGCCCCCTCCACTCACATGTGTGGTGGCATCTGACCAGGTGCCTGTGGAGGTGCAGGCAGGGACTCCTGGCAAGGCTGAGTAGATGTGTGCCCAGTCTGACAGGAAATTGAGAAGCCCGGAAGGCCTCCCGGCTGGGTGGTTATCCGGTTTGGCAGAAGCACTTTAAATGTCTGGTTCAGCGGCTGCTGATGTGATTGATCCAACATCAGCTATACGCCAGAATCTCCTGAAGCTCATGGTTTTTTGCCCAGACATGTCATGGGAGTCAAATTTTGGCATCTTGGCTGTTTTAGCCCCACCTGTAGTGAGAAGGCATTTCGCTACATTGCCTTTAGGGGGTCATGGGGGATCCCTGCCCTTATCTGTAACAATTATTAAGGTACTTGAGGAGGATACATTCCTTTGGAGAATCATAATTTGAGCTCTGGCATTTCAGAGGTTAAGTCTCTCGACTGATACCTTTTATTCGCCTGCCATCTCTATGATGATGACTCTGTCCTCCTATCTTTTCTGACGTCTTTCTCAAGCTCCTGGTCTGTTAGGCCAACTCCCTTCTAGAAGTTCTTCCTGGATTACCAGGCCCCTCAGATCTAAAATTAGGCTGATATTTTTATCTCAAAATCTGTGTTAGTTCTTATTTCCACTTACCTTATTTCCACTTACCCAAAGAAACTGATAAATAATTTTTCTTTCCTTTTTTCCCTTTCTAATTGCTCTGATTCTAGCTCAAAAAAAAGTCTCTCAGAATTACTCCCCTTTTTTGGATCACACTGCTACTTTCTCCACTAAGACTGACGCTGTCTTCCAATTCAACACATATTTATTAAATATGACCACATACCAGAGACATTTCTGTCATCCTGGGGTTCATTGTTTAATGACCTTGTTTAACCTCCAGAGAAATCTTACTAAGTTACAAATCTGATCATAACTCTTCTCTGCTCAAATCCCACAGCAGCTCCTTGCTCCCTGAGGATTAAATCAAACTCCTTCACTGGACAAGTTCTTTTCAATTATTGAACTGGTCTCCACAATCTCATCTCTCACCTCAGCTACCCTCTGCAGCCACGTCCCAGCACATCCACCACACTACAACCCAGGGTTTTTCTTAACTATTGTTTGTACACATGTTAATTCTTCTTGGATTGCAACAACTTTCTCCATATCACACTCCTAGGAAATCCCCACTTTTAAAGATTCTCGTCTTTGCTCAAGCCTTCATTTGTTCTCTTGGAAGGTTTCTCTTTCCCACCTCTATGTTCCCATGAGACTTTGCTAACAGTGGCCTAACAACACGTAGTACTTTTTTTTTTTTTTTTTGCGGGACCCTGTGGGCAGCCTCGCAGCCCAGAGCTCAACCGCTGCTCCACCGGGGAGGCCCAACACGTAGTACTTTCATGGTATGGTTTGCTCATAGCTTTGGGTCTCCACTAGGCCCAGCTCCTCGACTCAGCACCTTGAAGAGAGGGACTATGCCCTCCGTTTGATGCCTGGCACATAATCAAATGTGTGGTTTCTAGATCAGTCAACCTCCAGACTGATTGTATCTTCATAATAAATAGGACATGTGAGAAGAACTACTAATACCTGAATGTATTGGTGGCATGTGATAGAAACCCATCTGAAGTGTAAGCAAATTGACCTCGAGAATGGTAAATTCAAGAGCAAAACTGTTGGGACTCTAGCTCATCTCTGATTTTCTTTGTGTGTTGCTCTCATTTTTTTCCTGATTAAGGGTGACAATTTTAAACCTATGTCCTTGCAGTTTATGATCTAAAGGGAAAAGACCCCTCTCTTGGAACCCACAAATCAAACCTCAAAGGGGTTCTGCCTGCCCTGTTTGGTCATATTCTTTGACAAATAAAAGCGGACAAGCAGATGAGGTGCCGTGATCGGGCAGGTCTGGGTCATGAGTCCACCCTGTGGACAGGTGGTGATGGGGCACTGTGAATACTAGCCATGCAGGAGCCACATGGAAAAGACCTGTTCTCCAACAGAGAGAGGTTTACTGGGCAGATAAAACTATCACATGTCCACTCTATTTACATATTTTTGTCATAAGAAAAGATTTTATCATATTTGTTTATATGTTAGCTCTCTGTATGACTGAGGTTCATGCAATCCATTTTATTGCATCAAAGGCAGAATAGAATTTAAGAAAGTAGCTATTCTAGGACAGTGCTTCTCAAACTACAACTTGCATAGATTGTTAAAATGCAGGTTCCTACAGTTATAAAAATCTTTAATAATAAAATATTAGCAAACTAGACTCAACAACACGTTATAAAGATCATGCACCACCATCATATAGAATTTATTTCAGGGATGAAGGATGATTGAATATATTCAATCCATCATTATGATATATAATATCAGAAAAATAAAGGATAAAAATGATTGATCATCTAAGTAGATGCAGAAAAGGCTTTCGATAAGATTCAGCATGGCTTTATGATTAAAAAAAAAAGCTTTCAATAAGATGGGTATAGAAGGAATATACCTAAATATAATAAAAGCCATATATGACACATCCAATATCATACTCAATGGTAAAAATATGAAGGCTTTTACTATAAGATCAATAACAAGAAAAGGATACCTATTTCTACTACTGTTATTTAGCATAGTATTGGAATTCCTGGCAAGAACAATTAGTCAAGAAAAAGAAATTGAAGAAGACACAAAGAAATGTAAAGATATCTTATGCTTATGAATTGGAAAAATCAATATTGCTAAAATGGTCATTTTACCTAAAGCAATATAATGGTTCAATGTAATAGCTAATAATATGCCAATGGCATTCTTCACAGAAACAGAACAAAAATCCTAAATTTGTATAGAAGCTCAAAAGACCTCACATAGTCAAAAATAATTCTGAGGAAAAGACAAAAGTGGAAATACAGGGGCCTCCTTGGTGGTACAAGGGGTTGAGACAAAGTACCATGAAGCTATCTGTAGACACTGGAGCATGAGTTCCATCCTCTGCCAGTGAGGTCACCCACATGGCATAGCAGATGTCTCCTGTCTTGCCCGCTGCTCCCCTCAGCTGTGTATTTCAGTAGATCTACCTGTTCTGTTCCCCACTCTGTCTCTGGTGAATCCTCTCACCCTCACCCCTGAATCTCTGGCCTGCACCCCAGCTTTGTATGCATAAATAAATCTTTAAAAAAAGTGGAAATATAATGCTCTCTGAATTCAAGATATACTAAAAAGCTACAGCAATCGGAACAGTATGACATTGGATTGAAAATAGACACATGGATCAATGGAATAGAACCACAAGACCAGAAATAAATCCATACAGACATGGACAACAAACTTATGACAAAGGAACCAAGAAAATACAATGGGGAAAGGAAAGTTGGGTAGCCACTTACAAAGGAATTAATCTAGACCACTTCTTTATGCTGTATGCTGTAAATAGATTAGAGACATGAATATAAGATCTGGAGCCATAAAATATAAAAAGAAAACAGCTGATAAGCACATTAACATCAGCCTTAGTGATATCTTTGTGTTTCATTGCCAACAGCGAGGGAAACAAAAGAGAATGGAATTATATCAAACTAAAAATCTTCTGCACAGTGAAAGAAACCATGATTAAAATGAGAAGCAAACCTACTGAATGGGAGAGTATACTTATAAACCATGTATCAGTCAAGGGGTTAGTATTCAAAATACACAATAACTCAACAACAAGAAATATACCACCTGATTAAAAAATGTGTAGAGGATCTAATCAGGCATTTCACCTAAGAAGAGAAACATCTGGTCAACAGACACATGGAAAAATGTTCTTTATCACTTATTATTAGGGAAATGCAAATCAAAATTACAAGATTTCACCTCACACTTGTTAGAATGGTTTTCAAAAAGTCAAGAAACAGTAATGATGGCAAGGATGTGGAAATGCTTTTGCACTGTTGGTGGGAATATAAATTGGTACAGTCACTATGGAAAACAGTAGAGAGATTCCTCAGAGACCTGAAAATAGACCTACTGTATGATCTAGCAATTCCACTCTGGGTATTTATTTCTAGAATATGAAAATACTAATAAGGTATGTAAACCCCTATGTTCAGCAGCATTAGTCACAACAGCAAAGACGTGGGAACAACCTAAGTGCCCATCCCTGACTGGATAAAGAAGATGTGGTATAGATACATCATGGGATATTACTCAACTATAAAAGAAGATGAAATCTTGTCATTTGTGACAACACGAATGGAACTTAAGCGGATTACATTAGGTGAAATAGGTCAGACGGAGAAAGACAAATAGTGTGTGCTTTCATTTATATGAGGAATATAAAGAAACAAAGCAATGAACAAAACAAACAAAACACAGTCTTAGACTCTGACAACAAAAGGGTGGTGACTACAGGGGAAGAAGAGGAGGAACAGGTAGAGGGGTCAATTAGTTGGTGGTAGATGGCAGCTTGCCATTTGGTGGTAGATATGTGGCATATAGAATTGTCAAGGTGTAAAGTTGCTCACCTGAAACTTACAGTGTTGTAAATTCATATAACCTCAATTTAAAAAAAATGCAGATGCTCATTCAGTAGATCTGGGGGTGGGATTTGGAATGCAAGATTGCATTAATCTGGTGGGCTGCCATTAGGTATAAAACTGGTTGACTCAAACAAAAGAAATTAATTTTCTGAGTTCTGGAGGCTGGAAGTCTAAGATCAAGGTTGGTTTCTGGTGAGGTCTCTTCCTTTCTCACATGACCTTTCCTCTATGCACAGTGGAGAGAGAGAGCTTTTGTGTTTCTTCCCCTTTTTATAAAGACACCAGAGCTACTGGATTAGAGCCCCACCCTTATGACCACATTTAACCTTAATTCCCTCTTTAGGTTGCCTGGCAACCACCATTCTGTTGTGAGAATATACTTTTCTTTATGTTTTGTTTGTTTGCTTTGTTTATATTCCTCACATGAATATCCCTAAGGCTACATATAGTGAGGGTGGTGGGGAGGGGTGGCAGACAAAGGGGTGTTAGGGCTTTGACTTATGAATTGGGGTAGTGTAAGTACGGGTGGGGAGGGGCTGCGCACAACTCAGTCCATAAGAAAACTTAAATTGAATCTGTGTTGGATGGCCTCAGCACCACATGCCTGAGGAGCAGTGCTGAGGGGGTTAGTCAGCCAGAGGAGGGTCTAGAGCCACAGGTAGCAGGAAGCAGCTGGAGCAGAGAGCCCCACACTCTGAGGCCCACCCATTGGCTGGTATTCTGGGATTCTCTGGGCATGCACTCTGAGGAGTTCTCTGGTGAATATTAAGATAAAAAGTGACTCTAATTTGGTGATTAGTAATTCAGTTAATTTCAAATTGGTTTGAGAATTTCTTTTCATAAGAGTGTTTCTTCAATTTTGAACAAGTGTGATAGTGGAATGTTCCCTAAGTACCCCCAGAGATCCAGCCCCTTTCTAAAAAGCCATCTGCTAATGAAGCAACTTCCTTGGATAAAGGGTTGTGGCCTGTGGGTTCTCAGTATCACTTTGCTGAGCTTTATATTTATGATGATATTTATGTATTGAAGATTTATTTATTTATTTATTTATTTATTTATTTATTTATTTATTTATACATACAAGCACTGGGCACAGTCAGAAGTGCGGGAGGGTGAGAGAATTCACCAGAGCCAGAGCGGGGAGCAGAGCAGGCAGAAGGACCGAAGTACACTGCTGAGGGGAGCAGCGGGCGGCAGGAGAGGTCTGCGCGCCATGTGGGACCCTCCTCCGGTGGCCGGGGAGCAGCTGGGGATCGAACCGGTGCTACAGAGGCTGCGGCCAGCTTCGCAACCCAGTGCTCAACCGCTGCGCCACCGGGGAGGCCCTATGATGATATTTAAATGAGAGCACAGGAAGCAGGGGCAGAAGAAGGGCTACAAACCCTTCAAATTACACTGCCTCACGGCACCAGCCACCCAGCTCAGTAAGTTGTTGCAGACATCTTTGGGCTAAATTATGACCTCCTCCTCACTCTCAACCCACCAGCATTTCTGTGTTGGAGTCCTAACTCCTAGTATTTCAGAATGTGACTGTGTTGGATAGAAGGTCTTTAAGGAGTAAGTATGTTGAAAAGAGACCTTAGGGTGAGACCTAATCTGATAGGACTGCTGTCTTTACAAGAGGTGATATCTGAGATGCACCCCACAGCAGGAAGGCCAGCGGAGGGCCCAGTGAGAAAGTGACCATCTGCCAGTCAGAGGAGGTGGCCTCCATGAGAAACCCAACCTGCTCGCACCTTGCTTTTTCACTTCTGGTTCCCAGCATTGTGAGAAAATAAATTTCTGTTGCCACTACTGAGTCTACAACATTTCGTTCTGGCAGCCCTCGCAGACTTACACAAGATCTAAACATCAAGATTCCATAGAATTTAGTGCGCACTAATTCCTCACTCAAAAGTTAATTCACTCCACAAAGAAATACTAGCATTTTCCTGTTGCTGAGGCTGAACTCAGATGACTAGGACACAGTTCCTGTCCTTGCCTGGTGGTCAAAACAGACCCATCCGGGGCCAGAGGATAAGAGAAGGGTCTGGAGGTGAGAACGCCTAGCACACCTGAGCATCCGGAGGCCCAGTCCTGCTGAGTGGGCAAGTGAGAGTGGAGGCATGACTGCTGATGAGGCTGTAGGGGTGCTTGGAGCCAGACCACATCAGTCCTGGGGGACAAGTGGAAGAGTGGTAGCTTTTAGGCAGAGAGTACAGAGGACTAGACAGGAAGACAGGGCTGGGTGTGCCCAGAGGAGGCAGCTGCAGTGACCTGGGAACAGCACACACTTCCTAGTCATCCCTCCAGTGGTCTTCCGGGGACACTACAAGGAGTTGGGGGAGGGGATTGCCTTGCATGAGAGTTGTCAGCATAGAATGACAGGCGCACCCCACTGAGTTGGCTTTTCCCCTTCTGCTACCGTGTCTGTGCCTGGTAAGAGCAACTTCTGGGGGGATTTTTCTTGTATATGACCCACCCCTAAATACAGGCCTGCCTACACTTATTTGCGCACTCACACAGGGAGAGCTGCTTGGGCAAAGATCGTGGTTACTAAAACTCTGCTCAGTCGGTGGTGCACAGCCTCCTGGGGCAGAACATGCTCAACCAGTTCTACAGAGAGAAAACTGCAGACATCGCTGCTTTCCCAGTCATCTGAGCAGGTAGGAAATCGACATGTCAAGCTATGTCTCCCTCCTGCTGGTTGTGTCCCCTCCCCCTATCCATCCTTCCTGCCACCACTGTCCTTCAGTCCTTCAGCTCACCACATCGTTCCCTTCCTGCTGTCTCCAACTATGTTGAGATCAGACCTAAGCCAGGGTGGCCATACCCAAATTTCAATTCTTTTGGCTAAACAGTGACAACCAATCAGTTTGGAGGATGAGTTTTAGCTCCACCCACAGCTTCCTTTCCAGGTTGTAATGCAGGGATTCTTAAAGCAGGATCTGTGAACTGCATCTCTATTTTCATTAGGCTCTAATTGAAATTTAGCCTTTCCTTCGATCACGAATGGAAGCAACAAGCCAGTATAGTGCTAGCAGCTCCCCAGAGCTTTCTCAGCAGGAGTCATGGATGTGTCCATATCACATTAGAATTGTTGCCGATATCTCACAATATCATTTATTTGTATCACTATCATGTAATTCTGAGAACTAGATGATGTGATTTCACAATTTCTGCTAATGCAGAAGTGCACAGGGGCCCAATATACTTGCGCACTAAAGTGCAAGTTTAAAATTTGAGATCTGACAGCAAAGATGATTGCAGCCTGCCCTGGGGCATTGGTGGTTCATTTGGTCAAGCGGTGGCTGGAGACAGGCCTAGAACTGATAGTTTCTGAGAAAAATATTGGTTGCAGACTCAGGTGAAGTTGGCCCAGATAGGGCCAACTCCTTCCCTCACTCAGGTGTCCAACATTTGGAATTTCCTATGATTGGACTCACAGACTTAATGAAAACCTATCTGTGGACTACTTGCCATCTAATTCTCTACTCCTTGCTAGAGCCCTCCCCAACCAGAGCTCCTGTGACCCCCATCCAGCATACCCGACTGTTTTCACTGCCCAGACACACTGCCACATGTGTCTGCTTCGAAGCTCTTACACACAATGCTCTTTGACTCAAATGCCCTCCTCTAAGCCATCTATCAAGATTGCTGTCCTCCTGTATCCAGCCACCTCCTGTCTCAAGTTTTCTTTTTTTAATTTATTGAGATAAAAGTCACATAGCATAAAACCATTCTAAAGTATTCGATTTCCAGCATCCAGTACATTCAAAATGTTATGAAACCACCATCTCTCTCTAGTCCCCAAACCCTACCATCATTCCAAAATCAAACCTCATGCTCCTTAAACAGTCCAGCCCCTGGTGACCGCCACTCTGCCTTCCTTCTCCATGGATTTGCATATCCTGAATATTTCATATAAATGGAATTATACGAGATGTGGCCTTTTGTGCCGGCCTTCTGTTACTCAGCATAATGTTCTCCAGGCTCATCAAAGTTGCCCCATGTCTAGCACTTCAGTCTTCCTTATGACAGAACAGTACTTGGCTGTATGGACATACCACAATTTGCCTACCTGTTCATCCACTGCTGGACATTTGTGTTGACCCCACCTTTTGGTGTTTGAATCCTGCTGCCATGGGCATGTGTGTACAAGGATTTGAGATGTGTTTTCAGTTCATTTGGATCTATACCTAGGAGTGCCATTGCTGGGTGGGTAAGATGTCAATTTTATGTTTAACCTTTTGAGGAACTGCCAAACTGTTTTCCACTATAGTAATGAACCACGTTCTATTCAAACCAGCACAAGGGTTTCAACTTCTCCATTTTTTACTTGAAGGTCTGTTGTTGAGGGGTGGGGGAGCTGTCATTTATTTCATGTTTTTTAAGGGAAACGTATTTGTCTATTTAGCTAAGTTCAATCAGGCATAAAAGACATATAAGGCACAGACATCTGGGGGAGTGGAAAGTCTGATTTAATTAATTTAACAAATTAAAAATTATGTAATACTGTCTTCCCGATGATTTCACTTAATTTATGCTGAAGCTTTGCTTTTTAAACCTTTCAATAACTGCCTCCTTCTTTACTGTAGACCCTCTACACCCAAAGCCAATCCATCCCTGCAGCAGTGCTCACATCACACAATATTGTAATTCCAAGTCGTAATTCTACCTTCACTTGTCCCTCCCATTGTTAGACGTGGCAGACTGGGGTTGTTTGTGGGCAGAGGTCCTCTGCTGCCTGCCCGGCAGTGTTGGCCACTTGAGTGGGCAACAGGTACTGTATGGATGTGTGGAGGGGTTCACGGGCTCCCCCTCGTGGGGAAGAGGAACAGGCCTACATACTCTTGCTGGCCTTGATCCTAACACCAGCCTTACGCCCTTTATTCACTTCACAGGGATGAAACCAAGAGAATGAAACACCAGATGGGCAAGCATGCTGAGCTCTTTGGAGAAGAGAGGCTGTGTAAATCCAAATCCTTCTTTTATTGGAGAAACAAAGCAAATGACTCCAAATCATCCTCACTTTATCGTGCCGGCGCAAGTCAGTCTGGAAGATGGAAATGGCATTTGAAGGCACCTGAATGAATCATCAGGCCGTAAATGTAAGACTTCTGGTTAATCTGACTCTGACATGCAGTGCTTGAGGCTAGTGATGAGGCGAATGTGTGTCCCTGCGTGCCCTAGCCCTTTCTTTTCATTTGTTGTCTATTACTGTAAAATTGGAGGAACGTATAAGTTCTTCCTCCCACTGCCCAAATAGCCAGCATTTGTTTACTTCCTATTTATCAGAGGGCACCAAATAGGTGCTAGGTCCTTTGATGAAAGCTCTCATTCTGCCCTCAATGTATCTGTGTGTAAGATGATGCACGTTAAGAAACCACATACCTAGATTACTTTGGAGGAAAGAAATCTCAATGGAAAGAAATAGAAAATTTGTTTCCAGGCACACATGAAAGATATGGGGGAAGAGCAGTTATATGAGCTTTATTTTGATTTTATTTGGTCAGTTGGGTCCCATCCTCAGATGAAGAGCTAAATATTTTTCAGATGCATTGGCAGTTTTAGGGTTGTTATAACACTGATTTTTCTGGTATGGGTAAAAGGCAGTAGATTAGGTCAGCGAGAGGGATCTGACTATGAGCATTTCTCAGTTGAAGATTTTTCAGCATTAAAAGAACCAATAATAAACAGAGTTTCTGTATGGGATAGGTAACAGTGCATACAGAAGCATGTGGGATTTGTGATCAAAGACGGGGTGAGGCATGTCCCAACAGACACGTCCCTGTACCTCGGGCTACTCATCCGGGTCTGTCCCCCTTGTCACCACCCCTTCCCACTGCCCTTGGGGAATTTAAACCACTAAATCTGGAGGAATTTCAGCAGCATAGTATATTGTTGTAAGATTATGGGCTCTGTTCCTGAACCCAAATGTGACATTTTTTAATTTCTGAGTTGGCCCAGAAACTATGAAGGGGTCTTATGTGAATTTTGGCATTTAGACTGGTGATGCTGTTAAGCTTGGTTGATGTTTCTGAAAACTCAAACCTAAACATCTACCACCTGAGCAACTTTGCCAGCTAGGGCTCCCCTCTGGCACAGTGACCTGTAACTTGGGTAATTTTGTCCAGTCCTTTCCCATGATGGTACCATGGGCTCCTGGGGTTTACTTCCTGTGCTTCTCCAGGCTACCCCACTTTTGTGCTCACCTGCTATTTTCACTTTGCACCAATTTCAATGAAGAGCTCAGTTTCCCTTTGAGATGCCCCAAAGGATCCCCTCACACATTAATGGACAGTAGAGACTAAGCTGAAGACTCGGTATATGTGTTGCGGGAGGTGGGGGTGGGGGCGGGGGGGGGTTGTGGTGGAGTCAGCACTGGCAGAGCTCACTGAGGAGAGCTGGGCAGCCTTTCCTCACCTAGCTTTCCCACTTTTTCCTTAATTCACTGTTTTCATCTTCCCTTTCTTGGGCTGTAATGAAAAACAAATCCTATCCTAAGTCAAAAGAGAACCATTTTGTCTACAGAGGGCTCTGCTTCTTATCAAATATTTCCCCATCAGAAACAGCCTTCTCTTCCCAGGAGGAGTTCTGGTGAGTGGATTTCCTCCAGCTCTGCCCACCCCTGCTTCTGAAGCCCATCCAAGCCTGAGGGGGGCGCAATGATGGGAGAAGAATGCCAGGGCAGCTCCACTAAGAGCTGTCAGGTTCTGTGGACAGCTTAGATGCTCATTTTAATATCTGAACTTGATACGATTTTGTGTTTAAATAAAATTGTAAGGCAAACAACTTTCCACCATACAAGTTTATTATCTAAGAATCCTCGCCTACACTCCCTGATGATTTTCTGCAGATAGCCATCTGTCTGGAACTTCCTGCAGATGACCAGTAGAGGGCACATGATTTCTAGCTCACGAGGCTCTGCCACAGCCAATTCTGGAGACTTTGCTGCAGAAGGACAGTTTTTGTTTATTTGTTTATTTGTTTTCCTTCAGAAACAGAAGGAAAGCACTTGAAATTCCCTGGATGCAGCTAAGGCGTTTTCGACGGCATTCATCTGTGAAATGCTGGCTGCAAGAAGGAGACATTCTGGTGGGTGGAGGAAAGACGGCACTCTCTGTTCCTGTCACTCATTCCCATTGGGGGAGCAAAAAGGACTGCAGGAAAATGCATGAATGAGTTTTGTTGTTTCTAAGATTACTAGAATATACTTTTAGACTACAAGTGTCTACGCACGTCTCATGGTATGGTGAAAATGTGTTTTGGAATTAGACATATTTGGGATTCATTTCTCACACCCAGGCTTCCTGCCAAGATGGCAAATTAGCATGGGCTGTGGGTTCCTTCCCTCTTCCACAGCAACTCCAGAGAAGCTCCAGCATTAGCTTGGTGGGAAAAGGAGAGAGCTTTAGGGAACCAAGTGACAAGGGAATCCTGGGGTGGGGTCCCTTGGAAAGCCCCTGTGCCAGACTCAGAGGAGGGGGGACTATGGCGGTACACTCTACTTCAGAGGGGGAGATGGAGATAGTGCTGGGATTGTGAAGGTCATAGGCAAAGATAAACACAAATAGGGGTCAAAATTTAGAAGTGACCCAGGTATGCTTGAAATTAGAATGCTTAACTTCTCAACAAGCAGGCAAAAATTCAGTGTAAAGGGGAAATGAATTTTTTTTTTTTAAATCCTGTACTATTGGAGAAAAGTCTGAACTAAGATACTGAAGTGAATCCTCATAAGAGTGATTATCTATGTCTCAGCTGCAGCACCTACTAACTCTGTGGCCTTCAGTAGATACACAAACTTCTCAGAGCTTCAGTTTCCTCGCCTCTAACATGATAAAACTACTGTGCGTGAGCCTGCCTGGCTCTTGGCAAGTGGTCAACTTTCTAGTTCTCTGCTCCCTTCTCTTTCTTGAACAGATTTAGCTCATAAACACTTATTCATTCAAAAATATTTACTGAGTACTTGTGTGTTGGGTTGTTTTCAGCTGCACACTACAGAAAACCTCACCTAAAAGGCAGCAAACATTACAAGTCCAGTGGCAGGGCAGTTCCAGGGAAGGGTTAATGCAGAGTCTTGGCAAAATGATCAAAGACTCAGATGGGCTCTGCCATCCTTAGCAGACTGACATTTGTCCTGGTGTTGCTCTCATCATGACTCCACTCATCTAGAGGCTGGCATGGGTGCTTTCCTCTCACACAAGTCTTTAGAATCTTTCTGAAGCTATTTTCTGAAGCCACCCCAGCAGACCTCCCCTTATGTCTCAAGGACCAGCAGTGGGTCACACTGACTACCCCAAAATCAATTCCTGGCAAGATGAATGGGTTTCTATGATTAGAACAAACCAGTTATGTTTCATCCTAAGAATCCATAACTCCTTTGGAGTTGTTGATACCAGAACAAAATAAAGTACAATTAGGTAAAGAACAAAAGGAAAGAATAGCTATTGGTAGGCATCTAAGAGTGTGTTCCGGGCATTTTAGTTGGTATTGAACATACAGTAGATACTAGGTCCAATGCAATTCTTGGGGATCTTGTAGGGGAAGTTACAGACAAGCAAATGGCATTAACAATACAACATGTAAGTGTTATATAGGAAGAACTCTAGGAGAGTAACCCATAATCAGTGAGTGATCAAGGAGGACTTCCTGGAGGAGGGGGCTCATTGACTGAGCCATGAGGGATATACAGTTTTACAGGTGATTGGAGAATAAGAGTAGAATGGAAACAGGCATGAAACCCTGGGAGCAAGATTGGTTACATATTCAGTTAATATCATTAGCATATAAAAATCTAACAGCAAATTATTCAATGGTAATTACTATGTTTTGCAGATGAGAAACTGAAGGATGTGCCCAAAGTCACCATTATATGTTGAATTATGACCCCACTTCTTGTACCTCCATGTCCCCCCAAAATGATATTTTGACAAGCTAACCCTGTGTATCTCAGAGTGTATCCTTATTTGGAAATAGGGCACTTGCAGACATCATTGTTTAAGATAAGATCATACTGGAATAGGGTGTGCCCCTAACCCAACATGGCCAGTGTTCTTATAAGAAGGTGGCCACATGAAGAGAGATGTGTGGGGAGAACACACATCAGGAGAAGATGAAGGCAGAGATCAGAATGATGTGTCTATAAAACAAGGAGGATTATGGCTGTCACAGAAGCTAGGAGAGAGGAAAGATGCCAAAGAGCTGACACCTTGATTTTGGACTGCTAGCCTCTAGAACTGTGATGGAATAAATTTTTGTTGTTTGTGGTGCTCAGGTATGGCAGACAGAGCAAACCAATATGGCTAGCAGGTAAAGAACTGAAACTGAAGCCGAGATCCTGGCTCCATGTACTTTCTGCAGTAGCAATCAAAATGAAATGTGGTTAATTGAGGGGAAGGTTTTGGTTATCTCTGTGTACATGTGGAGGTATGTGTCCATACTATAAGATGTAATTTCACTGACATTTGAAAGCCAGTGACTTGAATAGAGTAACAGGATCACTTCCACTTCTGAAGGAGGAAAGAAACATGTCAAGATTTTAGGACTAAGGTTAAAAAGGTGAACGTTTTTAGAGATGAGGCCTTTCAACTGTGATGTTGCGCAGTGTACAAACTGTACAGCTGTTCTTGGTAGTCCTAGGATCAGCTAGAGATGTTCATTGAGGCAGAAGGATTGGTAGAGGTGGAAGCAACTCTACCGATCACACTTTTCATGCATGTTCCTAAGCAATGTTTTCATTTCAATAGACTCTTAAAGATAACCTGTTGACATACTAACTCTGAGATTATAATGAACAGGCATCAAAGGCAGCAAGACTGAGATCCCAGCTTTTAGAATGGAGACTCCTCAAGAAGGTTAGCTTCCCTCTTAGAATATACATCTTCAAGGACAAAGACTTCATTTCTGATATTCACCACTGATCCTTAATGCCTAGAATAAATGCTCAGCAGGTGCTTAATGAATATTTGTTGAATGGATACAAAGGAAACATAGTGAGGAATATGAATGAAGGTCACACAGCCCTTATTTCTAATGTCCTTGCTCTCCACCCACCCCCACTACCACTGCAGCACCTTATCCCCCTCCCCTGCTGCTCACACACCAAGGCCCCTGGCTAACCATCTCCTCTGTCCCTCCACTGCTGAGAGACTACAATTCCCTGCCTGCCTCCCATTCATTACACAACCAGAGAAAAGACACTGGTGGCAAGTCAGGTCATCACTGCTGAATCATCCCCCCTCCAACAACGAGCCGAACACTATTAACAACATCTAGTCAGCTACAGAGGCACCTGTGACATTTGTGGATGCCCTGAGCTCCATTCCATGGCAAGGGATTACAGCAGTGTGCACAAATCCTTGTCTGCTAAGACCACAGTGCTGTCTCAGAGTGACTGACAGAATTAAACGTGGCCTAGATTGACAGCAAGTCCAAGGGGGATTTGTGGCCTAATATAAAGAAATGTAAATTTCATTCTCATTCAAACCATCCCTTTGGCTACCAGGGATTTTTTTCAGTCCGGACGTCAGGATTAATTCAGCCTTCTGCATTAGGAAGTTGACTCAATCCCAGGCAGCCTCTACCTGGCCCTGCTCTAAGCAGCCAGATCTTGTCCTTTCCTGGTGTGCTCTCCGATGGGGGTCGTGGCCCACAGATGCATCACAATGACCCAGCTGTCACCTGAGGTTTGTTCTGGGGGAGATTGGGATGCAGAGGCTCACTTAGGGTGATTGCATCTCCCAGTTTGCCTGAGAGTTTTCTGGCTTAAGCCCTGAAAGTCATGTGTCTGAGGAGACCTCTCAGTCCTGAGCACACCAGCTCGACTGGTCCCTGGAGTGTGTCACACTCAGGAGGGGACAGGTGCTTGTGCTTGCTTGTTGGTACAGTCAAAATGACTCAAGGACACAGACTTCATGGTGATGGTCACTACTGATCCCTAGTGCCCATTCCTCAAGAGCCTACCAAAATTAGAACTGTCTTCCCTCTTTGGCAAAACCGTGTTTTATTCTTTTTTCAATGAATTAGAAATATGAGGTTTCTGGGGATAGAGAGGAGACAAATGGAACCCCCCCACCCCACCAAGTCCAATAAGCAAAACCCAGATTGCCCGCATTTGAAATTTGGCTCGGATACTAACTACAAGTTACTCAACCCTTCTATGCCTCAGTTTCTTCATCTGCAAAATGGGGATACTGACAGGGTTTACTTAATGGAGTCTCTAAGGATTGGAAGAGAACAGTCTCTCAACTGCAACTAACTGCACTAGTTCTCAGGAAATGCACGCAGTTATTGTCATCACATCTCCTCTGCAGAAATTGGGTTCTTCCATTTTCTGGAGCCTCATTACTTCCTTGGTAATGGGAGGTGGGGGGTGGGGAGCATCTGCTGATACCTACAGATGAACATGACTAGTGCAGTTCCAAACGAAATAGATAGCTTCTCCTCTGTCTCCTTTTTTTTTCTTAAATATAGTACAAATTAAACAAACATATAGCTTCATGAATTACTACATGGGGATAACTCACAATGAGTACCTTCACTGGAAGGTAGAATTTTAAAAAAAAAATTTATTCATTTATGCATGCAAGAGCTGGGGAGCAGGCAGTGGTGCAGGGTGGGGGAGGAGGGGGGGTGAGAGGATTCACCAGAGACAGAGCCGGGAACAGAACAGGCAGACTGACTGAAATACACTGCTGAGGAGAACACTGGGTGAGATAGGAGAGGGCTGCTGAGCCATGTGGATATGCCAAACTTGTGCTGCAGAGGCTGCAGATAGCTGTGCTTAATTCTTGTGCCACCAGGGAGGCCCTGGAAGGTAGAATTTTGTCAGCCATCTGAGGAGGCCTCCACCATTCTGCCCAAACCATATCCCTGTTCCCCTGCTAAGTACCTCCTGACATTTTTATACCAAGAAATGATGTGTTTCTTTTTTGTTTTCTTTGGGACGAAATAGTGGCATGGTGGTATTATATCCCAATACGACTCTCTTACTTTGTCCTCTTCTTATTTGGGGAGAGTCAAAAAAGCAAAGCAGGATGATTTTTGAAGGAAAGGGAATTTGCCAGTGTTCCCTTCCTTTTTGTGACTATGCCTCCTATCACCTGGGAGGGGCGCATAGATCTTGGTGTATGTATGTTGCTTAAAGAAAACAGCAATTGTCACAGTTCATTAAAATCCCATCTGCTTCCTATAAAATGGAAGAAATCATTACCGGCCAAGTCAGGGGGCCTCAGGCTCACGTGGAGAAGGAGATCACCTGCCGTTTCTTCCCTTACAACCTGGCAAAGGGCAGAGTTACTCCTTACCATTATTTTTCTACCTGGTCAGTGCATGTAACACTAAACCAATGACCAGTCTCTGGTATAAAACATTCCTAATACTATTTTGAATGGTGCTGAAAAGAATGCAGTGTCCAGATGTGTGGTTATGGTATTTGTTGTTAGGTTTAGAAAAGGGAGCGGTTGGGCGGGTGTGGAAAAGGTCACTGGGACGTAAGTGAGATAGGGAGGGAACATGTTTCTCTGGGGAATAGGGTGTGGAAGGGAAACAGGGCTTAATGGAGGAAATTATTCATTGATGGGGAAGGCAGTTAGAAATTAAGACCAGGAAACACAATTTGAAATATAGCTGGGTGTACCTGTTAGAATTATTTGATCTGCACAGAATGAAAAACTTAAATAATCATGGTTCAAATACAATAAAAGGTAGTTTATTTCTGGTGGTATGCACTCCACAGTGGATGTGTTGGTTCCACTTCAACCTTCCTACTTTGTCATCCTTAGCAAATGATATCTGTCTTGCAGGAGACCTCATGGTTCAAGATGGCTGCTGAAACTCCTGCTATCACCTCTGAGTTTTAGGCAGGAGGGAGCAGGAAAGGTTTACGGGGTGTTTCTTGGAGCAGGACAAATCTCTTAAGACTTGTGAGAAATATTATGTACTTCAACCTCCCTTTGGGAAGTCACAATGAACATGTTAAAGGCTTTGAGAAGTCCTGCAAAGAAACAATATTATTTATTCAATGCTTCCTACTTATTGGCTAAGAAAATTAAGCCTGGCAGTCAGATTCAGGAGCCTGTGTCATACGCATTTCAAATTTTCTATCATTCCTAGTCAAATCTGATTTTTCCTCATGTCTAGATTTCTTGTTCCTGGGAGGGCCTCCTATTGAGTTCTTCTTTTCAGCCAAGTGATATCTTGGGTTTGAAGCCCGCTTGCAGATGGCGATGATCGCCGCTTTCTAGACATCAGTAATGAAGGCATCCCTTTCTGGTGTCCCTCCTCCCTGTTATCTGGGATGAAAAATGAGTTCATGTCTGTAAAAAGTACTTTATAAACCACTAAATACTATATAAATATTAGTTGTTACTATTATGACGACTCACTCTGGTGCTCCAATCCCTTTCTCCCCAGGAAGTACCATTTTCAGAATTACAGTTTCATAATATAAAAACAACTGAAACCCAAACATATAGAAATAGCCATTTCTACAAGAGGGTCCTTTCTGTTTGAGCAATAAGATTGTAAAGAACACAACTGGTTCGCCACAGAATGAAGGAAGAAAGCAGTGTAGACATTTTTCTCCTTGAACCCTCAGATGATCCCCTGACACAAACCCAGAAACCACCCACCATCATGTCCAGACACTCAGCGCTGCCTCTCGCCTGTCTGACCCCAAACCTCCAGGGGTTAAATCCCCCTCTTTATCCACCAGTTCTGCAGTGGCACCTTCTCTCATCAGATCCACCCTGCCGACCATCCCTTTAAAATGGGGCCCGAAAACACCAGCCAAGGCTGGTTCGCCTGTCTCCAAACAATGGACTCTCCCTTGTTTGTTTGGAGAGGCTGGAGCTGTGGCTCTTCCTTTCCACATGCTGCAGCCGTTTTCAGAGGCACACCCAGCCGGAGAGCACAACCAGGGTTGGCGGTGGCTCAAGGGGAAGGTTTAAGTTCATTGTGTTGATTTCATTACTATCTTTATTCCAAGAAAAGAAAGCCAGTCCTCTGAAGCCTAAGTAAATCAGACACAACTAAAAATATTTCACTAAGCCAGACACAAAAGCACAACAAATGCATGGTTTTACTACCTAGGATAGGCAAATTCATAGGCTGAAAGCAGAATGGAGGTCCCCCCAAGGGTTTGGGGGCAGGGAGGGAGGCACGGGAAACTACTGCTTAATGAGTATAGAGATTTTTGATGGGAATGACAAAAAAGCTCTGAAAATGGATCGTGGTCACAGAAGCATAGCACTGCGCATGTACCTAATGCCACTGAACACTGAACACTTAAAAATGGTTAAAGCTCAAATTAATGGCTACCAGAAAGAAGGTTAAAGGGGGTGGGTAAATTGGGTCAAAGGGGTCAATTGTGTGGTAAAGGATAGTATTGGAGTTTAGTGGTGACCTTGAAATAGTTTACACAGACATTGATTTATAATGACGCACACCTGAAGTGTATATAATGTTATGTTACTCCAATAAGTTAACAAAAAGTGATGATTTTTATGTTACACATATTTTACTACAATAAAAAAAAAACAAAACCAAAAACCATGTCAGTCAAATATTTGTATTCGGTATCAGTTTCCCTAACATGGTGCCCAGCCCTGAGAACTCCCATTTGTGAGGCATGGCACAAATGTGGCCACAGGAGGGGGATAAGATGGACTGGATTGCCACTGCTGGGTAATAAATCCCACAGAGAAAAACCAGCTAGAGTGCAGCTCAGGGGGGCTGCCAGCAGCTCACAGCACTGAGAGCTCAGGTAGGCTGGGGACATAATGGGACGTCTTGTCTCATCTTCCTTAAACATCTTAATGTCTTAAGACAGCCTGTGAAGTTTGTTCCTTTTACAAAGGCTTGAAAGTGTTAGAAAGACTTCCTGGTTGTGCAGGTCTCGCTCAGGCTGTTATGGGAAGGCTTGGGATAAAAGAAAGCCAGCTTTGAGGAGGTAAAGGATATCTGGTGTCTGCTTGACAAAGACAAGTTTTTTGAGGTTTTTTGTTAGACGTGGAAAAATGAAAGGCAACATGTTGGAGACTGGCACTGAGTTTTAATTTCACCAGCAGCCTCTAGGTGGCGCACACACCGTAATAAATTCTCTGTGAAAAGGTGATTTCATCTGCAAACTGAGCTTCAAGACTCAGTTCAGAAGCCTGGAGTCTTGTATAAACAAGTTACTCCCATCCCAGCTGAAAGATAACCCCCAAATCTAAACTCTCTGAACCCCAATTAAAGATGGCCAAACATTCATTCTCTTGATGACAATGGGAACGGGGAAGGAAGGCAATGCATCTACCTGAGGACCATGGAGCCAGCAGCTGTGGCCTTTTTCTCCAGGAGAGAGAGGTTAACTGTGCCCATGGAAACAGCTCAATGCTCAGAGAAGACAGGGCCTTGTTCCTGGGGGCTATTGTTATTCCAGAAACAGTGTCAACGGTGGCTTTCCTGAATACAATAGTAGAAGGGTTGATTTGCTCAGCTGTCAAGCATGGTATATTCAGTCTTCTCAGATCCTGGAGTGGGTCTTTCCCCCTCACTTTCAAGCCTTCATCATCTCAACAAGTGCCCAAGTGAGCAGGGTACAGGGACTGGAGAGGCCATTCAAATGTCAGGATGGGCCAGGAAACTGAAGGAGGAGGAAGAGGGAGCATGCCTTTCTTATTTACACAGTTAACATATACACATGAATACTCAGGTGGGGACAGCCTTGACAATGACCTGAAAAATGAAGCAGTCTTTTACTGCAGAGAATGGAGTGAGTGCATGTCACTCTTAGTGGCCAGGTTAATTCCATTTTTCTCCATTAGATCACATTAGATCATTTATTTCACCTCGTGGAAGAGACAGTTCATGATCCTATGCAAACTGGGATTACTTAGTTGATCAGATACATTCATGGAGGAAACTCCAAGGTCCCCTGTTCTTTACTCGAGGCTGTGGTGAGATATGGAAAAAGCAGAAACTCAGCCTTCAGGAAGTGACAGACTAGTGCTGCACTACCCATTATGGTAGCCACTAACCACATGTGGCTAATTGAATTAAAATTTAAAATAATTAAAAATTCAACTCCTAAGGTGGCACTAGCCACATGTGAAGTGCTCAATAGCCACACGTGGCCAGGGCCTACCATACTGGACAGCACAAAAACATTCTCATCGTTGCAGAAATTTCTACTGGACATTACTGTGGCACCCAGGCTTCTATACTCACAAAGGAGGCAATTAACTAAGAACAAATTGATGGGAGAATATGAAAGCTCAGACACATTGTGCCTCCTAGACTGATTCCTACTGCAGAGTTTGGAAGCATCCTGAGGGATATTCTTAACTCTAATAAACTAATGTTTGTATTTGGGGATGGTGGTGGTGTAGTTTAATTATTGGAATGGAATTTAAAGTAATTTAGAAGCATGTTCTTTCACCTGTAGCCTCAGATACCTCATGACTCATTTCTGGTTTCACTCCGTCTATGGTATTCTTCCCTACTTCCACCTCAGAGAACACTCTTACTGAAATTTATTATATGCTGGTGGCTGCACGAAATACATTCACCCATCTCATCTCATCCTCACAAGCTTCTGTGAATTGATAGTAGTCTGGAAATTGCTGCCTGCCTAAGCCATGTCATCTACCTCTTCCCACTTCTCTGTTCTCCAGTCCTTGCATCCTCAGTGGGCTGATCCCATTTCCAGCAAAAGCTCCAGAGGTGGGCCTACTTTCCCTGATCCAAAAAGACTCTAGGTCAATCAGAGCAGATCATGCGGTTCTCCTTGCCACAGCAATTGGTTAAGAAATGGCATGTGGGCCTCCCCGGTGGTGCAGCGGGTTTAGCACAGCACTGTGAAGCTGTCTGCAGTCTCTGCAGTGTTGGATCGATTCCTGGCAGGCTAGGGAGAGTCCCACATGGTGCAGCAGACCTCTCCTGTTGCGCCTGCTGCTCCCCTCAGCAGTATATTTTGGTTGCCTGCCTGTTCTGCTCCCTGCTCTGTCTCTGGTGAATCATCTCACCCTCCTGCACCAATGGCACCTCAATAAATCTTAAAAAAAAAAAAAAAAAAAAGGAAATGGCATGTGACTTCTCTGGATCAATAGGAAGCAAGAGGAAGTTAGCTAAGGGCTTCTGGGAGAGAAATTTGCCTTCTCTTAAGAGACAGTTACTGGCAGAGAGTCTATTTCTCCTGATCTTGTATGTGCATATAAGGCCTGGAACACTGCTAACACCTGTGGAACAAAGAGCCCAGATGCAGAGACAGGGAGCAGGCCAGACTGAGCCACAGATGGTCCCAGGGCTGAGTGATCACAACTACTCAACCCCTGGTTCATTTGAGCATTTGGAGTCAGGCTTTCTGTGACCTGCTGGCCAAGAACATCAACTGATAATCCCATTCTGCAGATAGCAAAACTCAGCCTACGAGAACTTTATATGTTGCCTAGAGTCACCCAGCTAGAAAGGCAGAGCCAGGGTATAAACATAGGTGTGCTTGACTCCAAAACACATACTTTTTTTGCTTTCATCATGTGGTTTCTTCTGATTTCAAAGGATGTGAGGGAGAAACAGACAAGTTCTAAGGAATGACATCTTTAAAAATAAGAATAAAAAGAATAATATTTTACCTTGGCTATCACCTGAGCATGCCGGATTTTGTGGGCACATGTATACTTTAAAAACTCACTGACAGCTATACTTTGTGCTCTTTTTTATTTATTGCATTTTCCTAGGATCCTCAGGAAACACTACTGTGGTCTTGGTTTTTTAAAGAATGGTGGGAAGCTTTTACTGCTGAAACCCATGCCCTTTACCAGCTGAATTAAGTACCTCAACTCCTCCAAGAGCTTAGCAAAGTGAGCTGTAAGACAGCCAGGCTGCTCCTTGACCCTTGGCTTTTATTTACCCAATATTTTGGGGAGCAACAGGTAACTCAGCTTCCGAAAATGTTGGGAAGCTGTGGTCATTGTCCTTAGAGGCCTTGGCAATCTTTCTAGTTCACTGGACACCCCTGGGATTTTTGGAGGACTATGATTTCCTCCTCTTTGACTATCTCCTTGTCACTCTTATAGTGTCTCTTGGATCCCTCCTCCAGTGGTGTACTTGACCTTACCATTTAATGAAGGTCATCCTCTGCAAATAGCACATTAATGAATTTTGGAACTGATCAACTAAGATTTTCTACAAGAAAGGTCACAACCCAAACCATCATTTTTTCCTGCTCCCCTTGGTAAGAGCACCGGAGCGGGAAAGTTTGGGGGAGACAGAAGGCACCCATTCATGAAGATGTATTGAAACATACAGGATGAGCATTCAGGCACTCCTGCTGTTGCACTAGACAGGGGAAGTAACTTAAACACAGCGGCCATCGAGAACTTCTCTCTCTGCTCAGGCAGAAGGGGCAGCTCACATCAAGAGCCAATGGCCTGACAAAATTGCTTCTTTTGATGATTAGGTCTAATGGTGAAGCTGTTAGACATCTAAAGCTGCAAGGAGCTTTTTTCTCTCATCCTCACTCAACTCTGAGTTTGCTTTCCTGGAAACATTAACTGATTATTAAAGAACCATGTGGGTTTGATTTTTCTCCAATTGAAAGACCAGGTTACCAGTCATGTCCAGAGTGTCACAGCCCACTTGGACAGTTCGGAACAGGATTAATTTTCCCCAAAGACCTAGATATCCTCTGCTTCTCCTCTTGGTACCCCCTCCCTCCCCAGCCCCATGCATCTGGTGCCATCCTCAGCAGGAGGACCCTACTTTCAGCCCAACCCCTGCCCTGCAGGCAGAACCCAGTGTCTGAGCTGAATTTGGGAGAATTCTCATCATAAAGGCTGCAAAGAGGGAATGGCTTTGTCTCCAGCAGCACAGAGAGTTCTGCTGTGTGGCAGTAAGGCCCCTGGCTCCGGAAGCTGGGTCTGAGGGAGGGGCACCTCAGTTGTGTTCAGGCTGAATCGGGACACCTAGGCAGCACCTGTGCTGTGATGGACAGGGTGGTAGGAGGTGAGGGCTTATCTCCCATGCACAGGCTCTGGAGTTAGACAGACTTGGATCAAACCTGGCTCAACTGCTACTGTGTATGTGATTTAGTCAAGTTCTTGACTTTGTCAAGTTCTCAGAGTCTTAGTTTTCTCATCCTTCAGAAGGTTGTTGTTTAGGATGATCTGAGAGAATGTAAGAATCCAGAGAGACAAAAAGTAGATTTGGATATGCCTAGGGGAAGAGGAAGTAGTTGCTAATGGATATGGGGTTTCTTTTTGGGGTGATGACTATAGTGTTAGGTTGTGATGATGGTTTCACAAACTTGTGAATATAAAAACCACTGAATTATACCTTTAAAGGGGTGAATTGTATGCTATGTGAATATTTCAATAAAGAGTGTAAAAAGAATACATGCGAGACCCTTAGTGTAGGAAGCTACTGTCAATAAGTGGTAGTGAAAGTTGTATGATTGTTCAAATGAAGGTAGCAACTAATAGGGTAGGCTCACTTTTCATGAATTAAGTCCTATTGCAGGGGGTAGGAATAAAGAACAGGCATTTTCCTAGTCCTCTTTATTTCCAGGGAGAAGTTATAATTTAACTTGTGAATAATTAAAATATTTTTATATTCAAATAAATATTGAGTAGAATGCAAAATTTGCACAAAATGGAAAGACCTATGATTTCAAATACTTCCTAACTTGAAAAGGAACCCAGGGTCCCTATTTGCCACTGTCTGCCACCCAGGTTACTTCTTTGAACATTTTTTGGTGGAATCTGTAAAGTCAGACCTGTTGTGAATTCATTGCTGAGAATCTGAGATTCAAAGGAAACTTTGACCTTCAGCACTGTGACATGCGCCCCCAAGAGCCACAGCCAGGACTCCTCAGATCACGCACTTCTGTGAGGCTGGCCTGCAGACCACTGTTTCCTTTCTTGGAAGATTCTGTTGCTCTCTGTGTCTCCATGTTAGGATTCTGATGGATTGACTCGAGAGGGATTGAATGGGGAGATGGACAAACCCAAAGTCCTCCGAGCCTTGGGCAATATCAAGGCAGGGATCGAGGAATTAGTTGCTCAGGAGAATGGGGTCTATTCCAGGCACTGTGTTCCCCCACCCCCAACTGGAGCAGATGGAATGAGAGACAAGAAAGGGCCTGCTGGCTACAGAGACCATCACGCGTGTGTGTCTTCCTGTGGCTGCCGGACCAGTGCCATCAGGTTGGCATGTTTTCATTTCTCCACAGACAGCCCAAGGGCCAGCCTGCTTCCAGTAGAGACCCTGCTCTGCAAATACACCCCAGTAAGCTCACTGTCTCCTACTATAAAGCAACTTTGATGTTTACAAGGGAGAGAATCTGAAAGAGGAATTGTATTGGATTTAAAACATTGAGATTCCAAGAAAAAGTGAGGCCATAGGTAATGATAAATAAATAACAAAGGGTAGATAATGAGTCTAGGTCTAAACCGTGATAATTATGTACTGTTTCTACCTAGGGTATACTTATTGACTTTTCTGGGGTTGAAATTGGGCCCTGTCTCCCTCCCAGAAAGAATCACTCAGGGGCAACTGTGGTTATTGCAGGAGATTTAGGTGGTGTCCCCTGTGTCCCCTCCCCCCCACCCCAGGCACTGAGTGATCATTTGAGACACTGTCTGGCTTTGTGTTTCTGCCCATCAGCCACTTCACCAGCATTGACTGGAGAACAAAATTTGTAACAATTTGCCTCATCAGACTTTATCCTAAGGGATTTAATCACTGTGGCTCTAAATTCCTGTATGCTAAGATAGTGGCGCAGTTCCAGAATTTGGTCCCAAGGTTGGACCCCAAAGGTACCGTCACAGCCAGATGTGTGTGTGTGTGTGTGTGTGTGTGAGAGAGAGAGAGAGAGAGAGAGAGAGAGAGAGAGACATCAGGTTCAGATCTCTAAAGTGCTATCTTCCATCAGAAAGGAGAGTTTTCAATTACAACTCAAGCCGAATGCATGTATCCACAATGTGAACTCGCTGGGGGAAATCCACATCACAATATAAGCATACAATTCAATTGGCAGTAAAAGTGGGGAGGGATACAGACCTCTTGGCAAGACTTGGGAGACTGGCAAAGCAGACTGGTGGGGCCAGTCTGGAGAATTCCTGGCTGTTGTCTATTTGTGGAAGGGAGAAAAGTCCCACTCATCCTTGCCAAAACCCAGAGAAGGCTTCAGGACCATAGGCGTGGAGTCCAAGAGCATCTCAGATGGCTTAATTCAGTGCCTATATTTACATCACTTTTCAGAGATAGGTTGTCAGGACCACCTGTTAATTTCAATCTAGGTGGGTTGCCTCAGCACAGCCAGGTTTTTGTCAGTCCTTTTGTGGGTCTATCAGTGTCTTCATATACCAGCAGTTGTTTTCTTAATTGATAACTTCAGTCACTCTATCACAACTACCCCCACCTCTAGATCAATCAGGGTCATTAAAATGTCAATACAGAGAACAGGAAGGAGAGAGAAAGCTCAACTGGTTGCAAGTAGACAGTCACTGTCTACGTTGTACTGGCACCAGGGCCTCTCCTGTAAGCCTCCAGATCTGAAATGTTGCCTCAGAAATGTTGCCTTCCATTTTCCCTCTCACCTCCTCCTCCTGAATGCTGATTCAAGAATGTTTGCCTATGAGGGCTAGACCCCATGCAGATTAGAAGTTAAAATCACAGGATGATGCAGACTGTAGCTGTATCCAGGAAACAGCTCTTCCTGGGAGTTCTGTCCTGAATTCTGGAGTCCTTGTTCAATTAGCTGAGTCCCACCTATTCTAATGGAAATAGATGCTTTTTGCCCTGGCTCCCAATAAACCCCTGATCGCCTACCTCCACTCTGCATCACCCTAGGGGCCACTCTGCCTTCTTACTAACCACCCACAGCCACCCAGGGGAGTGGCTGTACCCGCCCTCCTGCTCAGCCTTGGCCTTCACTCCCTGGATACTCTCTCACCTCTGCTTCTGTTTCCAACCACCCGCAACTCCATCCCCATACCTTGCTTTTTTGTTGGAGCAGAACCATTCAGCACTTCCACACACCCACTCATTATGGCAATAACCATGACTCCTAACAATGCTTTCAGCTAAATCCCTTCTCTAAGGTCTGCAGGAAAGGCATCTCCATGCAGGCCCACAAGAAGAGAGGGTAAATCACACACAGACAAAATGCCAGCTACAATTAATTGCACAAGGCAGGCTCAGTGTGGTTCTCTTTATGCTTCCAAACCTGGCACAGAGCGGAACCCCTGCAGATAGACACTTCTAAGGGCTTAGAGAGCCCCTCAGAGTCTAGAACAGTGGCTGCCTCAGGCAGGACCTACTCTTGGAGCTTGGTCTTGGTTTCTCTTTCCTCATATTGGAACTTGTGTCTCAGAAAAGCAAAAGCTGGAGTTGCCACGCCATTCCGATGTCTGTCTGTCTGCTGCACTCTCTCTGCTTCACCTGTCATGCCTGTCTAGATGCTCTGGTGATGCTTTTATGTCATCTGCTCACATGTCCATGTGATTAGTCCCAAAAAAATTGACCCCAAGTACCCGCACTATACCAACCTTAGCCCACCTATGTGGCAGACTGTCTTCCTCACCACTTCCCTCTGATTGGAGGGTCCTTGAATGTTGACCTGAAAAATACTGCCCCACCTCATGCCCAATAGACAAGCTATCGGAACTCTGGGAGCAGAACACCTGGGTTCAATTTCCAGCACCTCCACTCACTTGCTGTGTGATTTCAGACAAATCACTCAATTTCTCCCTCCCACAGTTATCTATAAAACAGGAAAGTTTTAATACCTACCTGATACTAAGTTTTTTTTCCAAAGATTTTTATGTATTTATTTATGCATTTATTTATTTTATGTATTTATTTATACAAGAACTGGGGTGTAGGCCAAAGATACAAGCTGTGAGAGGATTCCCCAGAGACAGAGTGGGGAGCAGAACAGGCGGATCGACTAAAATATACTGCTGAGGGGAGCAGTGGATGAGACAGGAGAGGCCTCCTGTGCCATGTGGGTCACCTCCCTGGCTGGGGATCAAACTCATGCTGCAGTGGCTGGCAGTGCTTAGAAACTGCAGCTGTTATTGTTGACAGTAGAAGCAGCATTCTGGCTATGCATGGCCTAGTATAGCCATGGAAGAAGCCTTGCACAACTTCCTGGAGCGGAGATTACCACTGCTGGCTTGGAGTCAGCTAACCCAATGGTGAAGTGCGATCCTCAACATGAAGAAATGCATAAATTATTTATTGCTGAACTATGTAGAACCAGGCTGACCCCAAATGTACCCATTGGATTCCTGTCCCCATAGGGACTGAGATTGGCATCACTTTAGGAGGGTGGAGTTGCTCTGGTTTTGGGGTGGCTAGCCTCCCACCAAGGTCCTGGCCTCACAGGGGTAAGGACCAAGCACAGAGGGCTGGGTGTGTTTAGTGCATCTGCGGGCCTGGGGTGAGCTGCTCCTGATGGGCACCAAGTGTTGCCTTTGTTCCATAGGTGGGAAGAATGCGACTGCCCCAAATTACAAGATTCCTGGAGAGAATGAAGAAAGCAGGGAGACATGGAGAACACTTGCTCCATTGGGTTCTTGCATCACATCACTGATCTCTAGCTGATACAGCTAGTGGATGGGCCTTTTTTCTGGTGAGGCTGTCTTCCCTGTCAGCTGAGACCACCTCTCAAATATCCCTCTGTCTGCAGAGCTTTCCTTTGCGTCTATGAAATTCAAGACTTTGGAGTGTGGAGATGGGGAAATGTGTAGTGAACGTCTTTCAGATTCATTGAGCCTAGATCCCCAGCTCCCCATTTCAGATTCTGAAGCACCTACAGGTAGAAGATCAGGGATTTGTGGACATTGTCTGATTTTTAGACATCTGGAGCCAGCTGCTCATTTAGTATGAGCCTAGTAGGTTCTGTCCAGAGGCAAACCAAA
Organism: Talpa occidentalis; assembly: GCF_014898055.3. NCBI lineage: Eukaryota > Metazoa > Chordata > Mammalia > Eulipotyphla > Talpidae > Talpa > Talpa occidentalis. The sequence continues at coordinate 91,783,420 of NW_023603184.1, read as the reverse complement.
ATAGGCAATTTTTTGTCCAGACTCTAGTTTCCTAAGAACTGCCTGAGGAAGTCAATACTTGAATCAAGATGAAAACTGTCTTTGCATCTTACTAGCTGAATTCTCACTCTGTACTACACTCTTCTCAGCCCCAGTGTACAGGGCCACATTATAAGAGGGTGCCTCCACCAGGCAGGGGACGTTGGAGGGTTGAGGTATGCCCCTATCCACATTACTGAGCAGGCGAATGCTGTGTAGGAAACCCGTGGCCTGGCTGGGAGGCAAAGTAGGAGTCACAGAATGTCATTATTTCAGACCCAGGAGAGGTTCCTTTGGTCTGTTGAGCACACTGCTGCAGGTGAATGAGTCCCAGCCCTCACTGAGTGCCAGAGAACTTAGCAGGGGACCACAGACCCCACCTCCAGCACATAGCTCACTGGAAACCAGCAATGTGGGGCTTGTTAGAGAACAGTGAGGTTGAGATGTTTCCTTGCAAGCTCCTCCCTGAGAACAGCCACCCTCAGAGTCAGCAAGTAACTTCTGGAAAGACCTCAGGCCTAGGAAGTGAGTTCAGGATTCAGAGAGTGTGAGCCCAGGGGAGATGAACGTCATCATAGCGCAGGGCTGGCCAGGGATCATGACTGCAGAAGGGATCCAGCAAAGCCCTCCTCAGTAGATCTCATGGGAGAGGACCAAAGGTCAGATATTTTCCATTCTTCGAAACATAAGAAGTTTCATCATCTCTTAACTGATGGACAATGAAGTTTATATATCTGTGAGGTGCCACATTACTTCTCCCAGACAAATCAGAGAGGCCTGTGCTATTAATCCCACACCCTGTCAGGACATGCATAGGTTTCTAAGACTGGACAACCTCTGTTGCCATTTGATTTATCTCTTCTAGAGTTGCTGCAGGAGAGGTCTGTAATATTTACAGTATTTGGACAAGAGGGCTTTGAAGGCAAGCCCTGCATTAATAGAAACCAAGTCGCAGGCTGCCCTGCCTTCTGGCTGTTCTGACGGTACCCCTATCCAGGCTCTATCCTGTCAGCAAGGCTGCTGCCCGCTCTGAGAAGGACTCTTTGAGACCTCTGGGAGGAGAATGCCTAACACGGCAGTGGTGACAGAAGACCTGAAGTTGATCCCTAACCTGACTTTACGACCTTAGCTAAGTCACAAGTCTTTTCCCCGAAGCCTTATTTTGTCTTTTGAGAAGTATGGAAAAGCAGAGCTACTTTGGCTCTGTGTGAGTATTGACTACACAGTCCTTAGGAAATGTATTGGCTGATGTTGGTTGAAAAACCCATAGGAAGTTCCAGCATCAGGCAATAGTTTATTCATGCTCTAAGGATACCACCTGGTTTTGCCCCTTGGTTTTGCTTCCTCTGGGTTGGCCCTGGTTCTAGACATGTCCTGGAACTTCAGCTGCAACTGCACACCATTATAACATTTAGGGCAGCAGATCAAAGTGTGCACCTGTATCCTGGCAATATCCTGAGATACTCTCTGCTCGAAACTGGAAGTCAACCTGCCAAGCCTTGAATCAGCCAGCATGGTTAGAACACTGAATGCACCAGGTATTTATTGAGCACCTACAATATGTCAGGCACTATTATCTATCTGTGCATAGCTGGGATGACACAGACCAGACCCACACCCTGCTGAAGCTTGCTTACTGGCAGGAGAGGCAGAACACAAACAAATACATTGTGTAAAATGATACAAAATTAGAAAATGACTTAGGCTATTAAAAAAAAAATAACTCAAGCAGATTAAGAGAGTAGAGAGTGATGTGGGTGGGGTGGAGTACTGTTCTAGGTAAGATGGTCCAAGAAGGCCTCTCTTAGAGGTGACAATAAGTAGAGACCTGGATGAAATGTCCATAGAAGCTGCATGTAGATCTGAGTATAGAACATTCTAGGCAGAGGGACCAAATAGAGAGGCTCTGAGACAAAACAAGCCAGACTTACTAGGGAAGAAGCATGAAGGCTGGTGTGGCCAGAGGATAGACCAAGTGGAAAAGGGGCAGAGGTCATGCAATGCTGGGCCTGAAGGCCAAGGGAAAGAGACAGAATTTTATTCTGACCATGTTGTAGAGTCTGGAGATTTTTCAAAAGGAAAAGAGACACAGCATAACATGAGTTATACGTTTGAAAAGGGTCTCCATGTATAGCTGGCCTGCAGGTATGTGAAAAGAGGCTTAACATCATGAATCATCAGGGAAATGCAAATCAAAGCCACACTGAGCTATCACCCCACATGTTAGTATAGTTTTTATTTAAAAAGATAACAAATGTTATCAAGGAGGTGAAGAAAAGGGAGTCCTGTATACTGTTGGATGGAATGTAAATTGGTATAGCCACTATGGAAAACAGCGCTGGCTTCCTTCATGGAGCAAAGGCTTAACTTGGGGAGCTGCTGAGGACTAGGGTGGGTCATGGGAGAGGGTTTGACCTTCCCACAATCTCTATTAGCATCCCCAAATAGCCAGTATGCTCAGTGAACAGGGACTCTGCTTTTTCTCCCCCTTTCTCCCCACACCACCCCAAAACCTCCTTACAGAAATCCTGGAGCCACCTGGTCACCCATGCGTAGGCTCAGTCACCAGCTTTACGTCAGCAACTCTAATGAAAGTCAAAAGTCCAGGCCATAAAAGGCAGGCCCACAGCTGGGAAACACCAGCGGGTACTGCCTTATTTTTATTATTATGTTTTAGAGGAAACTTCATTTGAACTACAGGCTTTCTGTTCCTGCTGGGAGAGCTGCCAGTGGACAGTTCATTGCTCTTGAGCCAGAGAGACCCATGTTAGCCTGCAAGGCAGAGCTGCAGCTCTGCGGTCTATAAGGCAAGATGCCTGGACAGCCGGCCGGCTTTGCAGGATGAACCTCTGGGAGAAGCTGCATGAATCCTCCCCAGACACTGAGTGTGCAGCAGCTCCCCGTGGGAGGAGGAGCCAGAGACAAGGGCTTTGCCTTCAGGGCCCAGCAAGGTACCTGACACTCAGGAATCCGCACAAGCTCTGCAAGGGCAGGCCCAGAGTGGCTCTGCCCCTCCCCGCCATATGCACACTTACTGGGCAATAGCAAGTGTCCTCTGGCTGTCTCCTGGGGGTTGGGGGTGCTGCTTGTCAGGAAGGGGGATGGGTTGAGCAATCTGTTGTTCCCACCAAGATCATTGCTATGATGTCCCCTCTTTTTTCTCTGTGTGGTTTTAATTTTCTCCTAAGGAAAATAATCCAGCTTCTCTTTAATTAGTAACCAGGGTGGCCAGAAGAAGCTGTCACAGAGGCTTGGGGAGGGGCTAGTGGATTTAATCAGGAAAATGGCTGCCGTTCCTCCCTGAGGAGGGAAGCGCTGCCTTGGTGACATCCACGCTTCCCAGGTGCCCACCCTCGGCTCATAGCACAGGGCTGTGGGGAAGTCGGGGAGACATAAATATTCAGTAAGGAGTTTCATGTGTGAGCAGGGTGACCTGACAGAAGCTCCTCTGAGATGACAGGAAGATGAGAGGGGACCTCTTGTGCCGGGCAGGAAAGGAGAGAGGGGCCTGAGAAGAGGGAGGCTCCATCACAGAACACAGGGCTGGCCTGCTGTGCCTTCCCAACTGATCAAAGACATTTCTGCTCAAGGCCAGCTGATGCCAGCCACCAACCAGAAATGTCTGTGGCACTGGGGCCACAGTGGAGGTGCTGCAGGGCAGAGGAGAGAGAAGAGGTCAGGGTGTGATTTGGGGGATACTGTGAATGAGGGGTGCCCATGGAGGTTCTGACTTTCTAGTTGACTTGAGCGATGGGGTCCCACAAAAGAACATCCATTTCTTGTTCTGACCTTAACTGGGGTGTGGGCTTGCCCCTGTGGGTGGGTGCGCACAGTGGACTCAGGACCAAGCTCTCCATGGCTGCTGGCAACCTGACCTTGACAACGAGGAGGGAAAAGGCCTGGGTAAGTCACAGAGCACCCAGGAGGCTTGAGCCAACGCATCCTTCCCAGGCGGCTGGCAGGAAGGGATGCAATCCTGTTCTGACCTTCTCCCTCATCACTCAGCCACAGCAGCCCAGCCCCTCCAAGGCACTCAGCCACCTGCCCACCCAGCCACGACCCCACCCCTGGGCCTCCTCCCTGCATCTCAGGCCCCGCCCACAGCACTGTGTGCAGCCTCGCCAGCTCCCGAGGACTGCCCCCAGCACTGCACATGTGTTTCTGTTTTCATTGAAAATGGTTCCTCTCTTCCTCTCTATGTGGCCAACATGGCCAGAGAAAGGGTGGCTTGCATCCCCTCCTTTCCCCGACCTGTCCCTGGCACCCAGGGAGGACTGTTTGAAGGAACATAATCCTGCACCCCTTGCCCCATGTGTTTTGAAGAGGCTGCCCATCTTCCGTCACATACAAACTGCACACACCGGAGAGAGCAGGCATAGTTTTCTAACCATGCTGTGTTCAGCATTCTCCTTTACTCAAAATTGCAATTCCCAGAATATGTGCAATCTAAAAATTCCAATTATCTTTCTTTGGGAACCTCTTGCATTAGAGGCAACTTTCTGGGCCTCCTTGCAGATCAGTTGGGGTGTGTTTGTGCTTTTTTGCCCACCATTAAAACAAATAATTTCTGATATCTTTTTGTATGATTGTGAAACCAAATAGTGAAGTCTCACCCTAAAAAGTACTAAATTCACTGGAGGGTTATTTGGAGTGTAGGCCTGAAAATCTGAAGATGAGGACAACCCAGGCCCAGAGTACAAAGGGTATCTCTCCAGGAAGGGAGTATTTCAGCCTCCTGAGTGTGACACATTGCAACATAAAGACACATTGCAACATAAAAACGCCAGTTGTCTTTCTTTGGTAACCATTCACATCAGAGGTACCTCTGTGCCCTCCCCTTGCAGATCAATTTAATTACAGGCATGGATGCCACTGGGGTGGGGTGCAAACTTGGATTTCCATAAAGTCCAGAATGCTTTGAAATCCAAATACAGTCAACCCTCAATTATCCACGCTGAGGAAAGGGAGCGTGGATAATCCTGAACAGCAGATGATTAAAAAAATCATTTCTTTTGGCTTTTGGGAGCTACCATATGCTATTTGCAACATAGCAGCAAAATTTCCCCTCTTGTGTTTTGCTCAGATTAATATTGCAATGAGCTTGCATTCCTCTTCATGCACCAGCTGACAGTGGAGGGTGTAAGGGGAGTCTGTGGAAGCATGGTGAGTGGTGGGGGTGTCATCTCGAAGGCAAGTCTGGGGTGTGGCCTGAAGTAGTGATAAAAAATGAAAGTCCCTGCATCTCCTCCTCTTAAGTTGAAGAGGGAATAGTAAGTAAGAGAAAGAAGAAAAGGATAACAAATTTTAAAACTCTAGATGCAGAGACCAGGTACAAGAAAGCAAAGTGTCCTGGGACATCATCTTCCTCCTGTCAAGTTTTCCAAGCATAATTTTATGATTCTGTGACATGAAGATGAAGCATCTATAAGACTTAGAACACCTGGTCCTCTCTCCCTCCAGAACATGCCTTTGCTTATACGTTCCAGCTCCTGTCCTGTCCAAATCCACCCATGTTACAACCCAGCCCATGACCATCTTCGAACTTTCCAGTTACATCCATTGGACGCATCCTTCTTCCTCCTCCCCTGCTTCTGAATACCCACAGCATAGTGTTCTCTCTCCGCCTATTTAGCTCTTTTGCTTCATGAGGCCAGGGAGATACTGTGACAGCCTATGTGGTGTTTCCTTTAACACCTGGCAGGGTGTTTGGTACATGGTAGTTGCCCCCTACCTGGAAATTGACTAAATCCTGCTGCAAGCTATAAAGACACTAAGCCAGTGATTCTCAAACTTGAGTGGTGTCAGGTTCTGTTAGGGGTGTTGGTGAAAGACTTTCCAGGACTCAGTCCCTGGAGATGCTGCCTTAATAGATTGGGAAAACTCAGAGTTAGTCACTTTCTACAAGTGCTCAGATGATTCTGACTGCTAAGAAGTCACCTATAAACACCTATCCCCAAGGCTACACACTGAAGAACTTCCATCCTTGGGTTCCAGACACATAGGTGAAACACTGGGAAACAAATGGGGGTTCGAATTGTTCTCTCTTTACTTCCTCATGCTGATTTCAGTATTTTCTTATGTAGAAAAAAATGCAGACTAGTGGCTCAATACTTTTCACATTTCCTTTAGCTGAAGCTGTACAGTATATCATTTTTTGACATTAAAATGCAGCATTGACAGCACACTAACTTGGCTTAAGTACTTCACACTATCATCATCACATCAGTGACTTATGTGCATTGCTGGTGCTACACATGGTGATTGCCTTGCTGTTTAAATAATTTTAGAGGTTATTATAATTTGGTATTGAAATGAAAACTTGTATGCATAGAGGGTCAAGAAAACAGAATTGCAAGACAAAAATTTGATATTAGTGAAACAAGCACTTCTAAAAGAATAACCATACTTCCATATTTTCTTGTAAAAAAGCAACCAGTTTAGTCAAACTGCTTTATATCTGTGCTTCTCAAACTGTGGCACAGGGACCAGCAGTGTTAGCTTCACCTGGGAGGCGTAAGAACTGCAGGATTGCAGGCTCCAGCCAGACCTGCTTTATAGCTTCTTTTAAACAACCTCCCCAGGTGATTTGTGTGAACATGAAAGTTTGAGATGCATAGCTTTATAGAATGTAAGGAGAGATAGTCACAAGTAGATAAAGCTGAATTATGTTTTGTTACCAAGATATGCACAAAAGGATCAAATAGCAGGCCAAAAAACTTGCAAAAAGAGATGTCAGTGGCTTAGAAGAAAATGTGGGAGATAATAAAAGAGCATATCACCAATTTACGAGAAAGCCCAGAGGACATTATTGTGTGGTAAAACATGGGCACCAACGGTTGAAAAGTGATTCAGAAGAGTTAAACTGCATGTGAAAAAGTTTTACAGAATACCTTAACTATTTTTTCTGCCCACTGTTTTCTTTCTCAGATAACTGTATAAGTGATACATGGTAACAATAGATTAATCTGAAAGGGCCCTTTCAATAAGGAAAAAATGATGTGATAAAAAAAATCATTGTCACAGTTTAATTAGGAACATTCTTTTCCCCTGACATACATAAAATGTTATGTATTATAACCAAAGGCATCTCAGATTTAATGTAATACAAGTAGAAGTCCCACACGTTTCACAATTGCCTTTTAGAATTCAAACCTCAATCATTCTGATGATCCCAAACATCAAGATATTTTGCATAAGAAATACAATTTTAAGTTTCTTGATTCTGCTTTTTCAATTTTATCTTTTTAAAAAAGGTCCATCAACTCTGTCATTAATCTCTCATTATGAAAAAAACAGTTTGTCTCCCCTAACAGCCAAACTTTAGAATTTAGAAAGTAATATAAGAACAGAGAAAATATCAGATAAAAGATAAATGAGGCAGAAAAACATTGGTCCAGACCAACTTTAACAGCTGCTGCCTACGCTTCCTTTCAGACAATGACAATCACAAAACTTGAAAGAAAACCTAGCTATTTTTATGATATTTTTAAATTTAACATTGAGAAATTGGACAAATGGGTATTATCTTTTTCACAAGTATATGAGGTCAGAGAAACAACTCACCCAAGACGACGACTATGGTCAGTGGTGGCTCCAGAATGTGAAGGAAGCTTCCCTGAAGCCACAGCGAGCCAGGTTTCTGGGTGCAGCCCCTTCACCTAAGTTGCCACATTCAGCCTGGGGGCGCCAGCCAGCGCCAACACTCTAGTGGCCAACTGACAGCCATTCCTCAGTGGCAGGGAATAAAATCCATATCCAGTCTTGGGTGGACTTGAAGGCCTTCAGCTGGGTTACTGACACTGCCCTTTGCTGAATACTTCGCATACAAAACTTCCCTGACTTGAAGACGGCACCAGAGCCTCCACCTGTACTTGATTCCACTCAGGTCTGTGAGATTATGGGGTTTCATTTCTCGCAGTGTCTTTTTGTTTTTTAGGTTGCATTCAACGAATTTCACTCAACTATCATTTAAGAGCCTGCTGTGTGACTGACTGACGGCATGCCCTGCCCAGCGGCAGCTTCAAGTTGCTAACCTTTGACCGCACCTCACGTCTTCTCCGCAGTTTCTCCCCGAGATTCTCGTCTTTCTAATGAACTTAAATCCCTATTTTAAAGAGTGATTCCTCTTCCTTCTCATTAATTGCATTAGTGGCTCCCCATCTTTGCTGATATTAGAGTCACCTGCGGAGCATTGAGCACTCTCCAGCACTTGGGTCACACCTCCTGCCAATTAACTTAGAATCTCTGGAGCTGGGATCCAGGATAAGTATTTTTTTCAGCTTTGCAGGTGATTCTGATAGGCAACCAAATTTGTGACCTAGTAAATCACCTTGTCTCCTTTTGCTGTCCACTAGCTCTGTTGCTATTATTCTTTCCAATTATTTTCTTCACTTCCAATTAAAAGCATTTCAATACTCTTTCCTATCGTACAAACTCACTTTTCAAAAGAGACTTGATTTTATTACCAAAAATAACACCCATTTATTGCACAATCTTTAGCTTTGCATATAATAGTCAAGCAAAATGAAAGAAAATGTAATTCATCCGTAAACATGTTCATGTAGAGACCACCCCTGTTTTTCCTTGTATGTATTTGTGTGTGTGTGTGTATTATTTCATAGATGGTTTTGCAGCCTGCTTTTCTCATCCACTGATCTTTTCCCTGGAACTCTTTAATCTCCTTTGTTTTTTAGTCCTGTCCTGAACTCCATAACTGTGGTAACTCAGTCTTCCTGGGTCTTTCAACTTGACCTTCTGCTGGGTATTCTGAAACCTCCTTTTACCCTAATGGGCAATTCAGTTCAGACACTAAAACATGCTCCTTCTGAGTCACTGTCTTTCCAAATGGCTCTCCCATCTGGCCACCCAACTGCTCAAGCCAGACACACACGAGGTCAATCTAGATTCCTCCGCTACTCCAAAGTTCATTATCAATTATCAAAACATTGTGCCTCTTGGATCCCTGTACATTTACCTCATGGCTGCAACTTCCTTCCACCCAGGCCACTATCTTCTTTGCTATGACCTCCAAACTAGGCCCCTCATTCCCTGGTTTCCCTCTTATCCACTCCTCATACCATTTGGGTGATTTCATGAAGTCATTCCTGTAACTTTTAAGGTAAAGTCCGCATTCCTTAGTCAGTTTTTCAAAACTTATGGGATCAGCTCCTGTGTAAGTCATGTCTCCTTCATCCTCCTCCTGTGAAGGCACACAGCCCTGGTCCACAGAGCTTCAGCAACACTGAACTGTCTCCCTCCCCAGTAAGCCTAAAACATACTTCTTCCTTCTGGTGGATGCCTATTCACCTTGAAGTTCTCAGATGGCTCTTCATTTCCCTTGGAGGGGGTCTCCTCTAACTCTTTAAATCTGGATCAGTTCCCTTTATGTGCTCCTTAAACTCCCCAGTCAAAAAACATACATCACTGCATTGCAATTACCTCTTTGCTTTTTTTTTTTAAAGATTTATTTATTTATTTGTTTATTGGGTACAGTTTACTGGGGCTAGCAGTCTGCGCGGAGGGCGAGAGCAACAGTCAGAAGTGCAGGGCAGAGAATTCACCAGAGCCAGAGCGGGGAGCAGAGCAGGCAGACTGACGAAGTACACTGCTGAGCAGCGGGCGGCAGGAGAGGTCTGCGCGCCATGTGGGATACCACCTCCGGTGGCCGGGGAGCAGCGGGAGCAGCCGGGGATCGAACCAGCGCTGCAGAGGCTGCGGGCAGCTTTGCAACCCAGCGCTCAACTGTTGCGCCACCGGGGAGGCCCACCTCTTTGCTTTTTAAAACAGGTTTCCCACTCTCTGTAAGACCATTCCAATGAAATCTTTTATACGCCAAAATGGCATAAAACGAAAGAGTAATTACCATTAATTTATATGAAAAAATTTTTGAGGAGTTCAGATCCAAGAAAAAATACAAAAGCATATCAAATAATATATAAAACCTAAACTAATGCTAACATATAGTAACAGCAGGAATGCTATTACTCATATACTGTCTGTATAAAGTAGTTGCAAGGGGAGGATTTTGTCTGTGTCATCCTCACTGCTTGGGGTGCATGCTGCCTCTGTAACCACTGCTGTAAAACAAATGCTGAACTATTTTTGCTTTTTAAATTTTGTTGTAAAAGTGAAAATCCTCTTCGGATTTCTTTTGGTTAGCAAAAAACAGGTACTAATGTAGGTCCTTTGTAATGAAGCTTTATAAAAATGAAGTGACTTAACCTAATCTTTTGAAAAGTAGGGTATAACTTATCGCTCTCCAGACTGGAATTCAAAACCATGTTGATTTTGCTCATCATCATGTCCCCAGCATCTAGCTACAAATACTTAAAACGTTTGTTGAATGAATAATGATTGAATCTCTTCATACCACATCATGTAATCAATCTTTCAGCACAGAAGGAGGGCCTTTTTGTATTCACCTGCAACTGAGAATATTAGCAGGAGCTGGGTGATGTTTTTCTCCTTACCGCAAGGGGACCTTGTTGAAAGGGGATTTTTTTAAAAAAAGATTTATTTTATTTATTTATGCATACAAGAGCTGGGGTGTCGGCCAGAGGTGGGGAGGGGGTGAGAGGATTCACCAGAGACAGAGTGGGGAGCAGAACAGGCAGATTGACTGAAATACACTGCTGAGGGGAGCAGTGGATGAGACAAGAGAGGTCGGCTGTGCCACGTGTATTAGCCTCTGCTGCAGTGACCGATAGCTTCTAAGCGCTGACACTTAACCCCTTGCACCACCAGGGGGGCCCCCAATCTCTCTTTTCTTCATGGCCTTTGCTACTTCTTTTTTCTCCTCGTCCAGGCTTCCTCCTGCTTTGCAACTTTCATGTCAAATTAAGTTGTATTTTGTGTTAGCTTAGTTTTATTCTCACAGTGCAGCTCCTCATCTTTTCATTAATAAGAAACACCATTGTAACCCAAAACTCTATAGCTTTTCAAATAGAATCACATTAATGAGTATCTGATGTTAGCTTGCTGTTGCTATCAATAGCACTTTAGTGGTTAAAAAAAGGAGCTGGCAAAAGTAGAGATAAAATTATATGGTTTCTAGTCTTCTCAAGGAGCTTGGTTTCCTTCTTCACAATGTTGTAGATCTTTAGGGACTCTCAAGCAGCTGAATAACGCCATCCTGTGATAGATGAGACTTTAGAGTCTTAGGTGCATGTACTTTGGAGATCTTAAAAAAAAAAAAACCCACAAAATTATAACTATACTACTTACAAGTAGTAACAAATAGCAAAAAGTCAAAAAGCGAAACTAGTTCAGCATTTGTTTTACAATAGGCACTTAAGAAGTTCTTCTGTATGCTGAGGGCCCCTGAAAATCAACATTCATTAAGTAAATCTGTTCCCTCTCTTTTATCTTAATTTTTATAAATGGAAAAACTGAGTTCCTGGGTAAAAGGTCCATGTGTAGTTGACTTCAGGACTCTCAGTTTCCCATCCCCACTGTAGGATCTGTGGCTCATTTTGGAGCTAGGTGGACCTTAAAAATTAGCTAAACTAGGGCCTCCCTGGTGGTGCAAGGGGTTGAGATGCAACCTCTGAAGCCATCTGTAGCCACTGCAGCATGAGTTCAATCCCTGGCCAGGGAGAAACCCACATGGCTCAGCAGACCTCTCCTGACTTGCCCACTGTTCCCCTTAGCAGTGTATTTCAGTCAGGCTGCCTGTTCTGTTCCCCACTCTGGCTTTGGTGAATCCTCTCACACCTCTGGCCTGTAAGTTCTTGTATGCATAAATATTTTTTTTTAAAAATCTGGCCAAATTAGTTCCCTAGTACATTCACCTAGGCCAAGTCAGAAAAGTAAAATTATAGACAGGTGAAAATTAAATCATATTTCAATGAACTCAGGCTCTGCCTGAGCAATAAGCTTCTTGGTCTGGCAAAGAGAGACCTGGGATGGGAGTTAGGAGGGGCTGTTGGGTGGGCTCTTATACTACTTTTTTGTAAATATATTTTTTCCATCATTGTTCATTTTTAAACAACGTTTGCTTTTTTTGGGGGGGGGGGTCTTATACTATTTAAACACCTACAAAATTGACCTGTTTATGCTGATTTTGAAACTGATTACTCTTGAGATTGGTATAAGCCTCCACTCCATGTTAATGCAGGGAAAATGCAAATTCTGAACTTGGCATAGCTGAGCAGTTTGGGAGAGTCATCAGTTTTATAAGAACAGAACAGGAGCCATCGAGCTGTTCCACCACTCGACTGCAGCCCCACAGGGCAGCCAGCTGCTGCTCAGGCCCCACCACGAGCCTTGAGGTATCTGCAGGCCTCTGACATGGAGTCCCTCCATCTGACTCATTAAATTCATTTAATGTTTTCAAATTCATTTATTTTTAGTTGAGGTAATATTGGGGTACCCTCATCAGGTATTACCACTATAGTGCACCCACTACCAACTCATCCATATTCCACCAACATAGACCATTGTGCTTCCATCCCTTGTTTTTCTCTCCCCTCCAGCCCCTCCCTCCCTTGCTGACTCATTTCTTTGATGACACTTTGATCAGTCTGTGCCTGTTTGTGACTTCAGTTTTACCTCCTGACCAACCTCTCTCACGGCTCCTCCTTGCCCACTCCAGGCCCTCAGTCAGCCCCACAGGTTCCCACTTGCTCACGATAGAGGCTCAGACCCTCATTTAAGAGATCTGCTAAGACTTCAGTTTCCAACCTTGTCATTCAACTATGTGCCCTGGAGGACATCCTTGCTCTAGGCTTCTAAACTATAGAACTATGGGCTGGAATTCACAATCTTGAAGGTCCTCTGCGGTCCCACGGTCCTGCAGATGTTAAGTAAAATTTTGATAAAAATGAAGGTCAATTTGTTCCTGCGTTTTTCATTTCTGAGGTCATTGATAAGTATATCTAGTTCATACAGATCATGTTTAAAGTACTTGCAGAAGTTTTTAAAGGATAAACTTTGAGACTTTCTAGTTTCAATGAAAACAGAGTGTGTTGGTATGAGCCCTGGAGCCTGCATGTGCTGTTTACACATGGGCAAGGCTTGTGACCACAGGAACATGCTTGGCAAAGAACCAACAAGATGCTGAGCAAGTTCTGTGGGGGTAGATTTATCACACCACCCTCTCTGGGAGCTGGGGAGAGAGAGGCCAGTTATGGGGACTCTGGGAAGGAATCAGATATATAGGTGGGAGCAGATAGGTACAGAAGTAGGGGTAGGAGGCTCCTTTGGGGAAAACTAAGTGAGGCCTTAGGGCATTTTTATTGAGTACCAGCCCTTCCCTGATGGGCAGGATAGGGATTGGCATGCAGGGGTGTTCAATAAAGGGCAGGTTCTCTCCTTGCCGAATGAGATACTCCTAGAAAGTGAATCACAGGAGTCAATGCCATCCCATTGCCCACCCACTACCAGGCCTTGGGTGCCTGGGGCTACTCGGGCCCGGCCCAGTGTTTTCCCTGTGGGTGTCTTGGGCTTGCCAATCTCCAGAGTCAATGATAGTCTACTGTTGGGTCAGTTGTGTTTGCTAAGACTCTTTTAAAAAAAATTGTACAGTCATAGGCCTGTGCTACAACTGGATTTATGTCTGAAAGAGGTTCTTGTCCAGGCAGAAGCCCCAGAAGGCTTGGGGCAAGGGATATGGTCACCCCCTACTTTTTTCTGTCTGGCTGCCAACCTTGTGGTTGCAGCTGGCACTGAGGTAAAGCTGGGCCCGTTGAAGGGCTCTGAGAGAGCTGAAAAACACAGTCCTTGAAGCCCATTGAGGCCCACATTGGCAGTCAGTGTGGAGAACAAACAGGGAATTCTCTTTAGCTCCCTGGGCTCAGCTTTGCATAGGGTTAATAATGGACTCCCTGGGGAGACAAAGGACAGGGGCCAGAAGAGTCCAATTGCTAGAAACCTTGGAACTCCTTTGTAGAGAACCCCTTTCTAACTAGGCCATCTCAGTGGGCTAAATGTCTGCCCTAGGCTCTCCCTGGATAAGGGAAGGAGAAGCCTGAACTGGGGCAGGCCCTGTTCTCTGCACCTAAGCAGGACCAGGAATATTAATATTGGTTGTCTGGACATTTTGGTGCCAAACACTCAGCTTTATGGTTATCTTCACAACAATTGACCCTGTGGGTCTCCTTGGTGGTGCAAGGGATTAAGCTGTGAAGGTATCCACAGTCACTGTAGCACGAGTTTCATCCCCCACCAGGAAGGTGACCCAAATGGTGCAGCAGACCTCTCCTGACTCACCCGCTGCTCCCCTCAGCAGTGTATTTCAGTCAGTTTGCCTGTTCGGTTCCCTGCTCTGTCTCTGGTGAATCCTCTCACCCCCCACACTCTGGCCTGTACCCCAATTCTTGTATCATAAATAAATCTTTAAAAAGAAAACAATTGACCCCATGAGGAAGATGCTTCCTGCAGCTGTGCCCCCCACACCTCAGATGTGGGAGCAGGTACAGACAGGTTGTGCCCACAGTGACATGGCCAGTAAGTGCAAGACCAGGATGTGAATTTGGGTCTAGCCAACTTGAATTGGAGTCTTTCACCTTGATGGGTCTCAGGAGGTGGACATGCAACACAACTGAGCAAATTGCTTCACCTCTCTTGAGTTATAGATGCCTCACCATGCAGGAGGCTAATACAGCTCCTTCCTAAACCTAAGGTAGGGATTAGATGAGATTAAGTATGGAGGAGACTGGCTCTGTGCTTGGCACACAGTAGGAGCTAAACTCGCTTCTTTGTCCTTCCTTCAGATATTATACCATTCATAGGAAATCAACGTAGGTGGTAGCTTGGCTAGATATAATCCCTTAACCGGAAGGGATGATCTTTCTGGTGGGGGTATCGGGTGAGACAGCTCTCTGAGCCATCAAATTCCATGACAGATGGAGTAGATGGATAAGTGGAGAGAAAGCATCTGCTATTTTAGAAGTTGAATGCAATTTTTCTGTGGTGTACTGGGGGAAATGAATTATTCTTAGTAGGGAAACTGAGCATTTTGGGGGGATAAATAGCTACTGATGCTGAACTGGATGAGTGAGGATAAAACAAAAGAAATTTAAACAACTCTTGGAAATGAAGAAATGTTGGAAGTTTTGTTGGCATCCAGGAGAAGGAGGAGATGAGGAGCTAGAAGACCATACCAGCTGGAGACAGCAGTGTGTTCTAGAAGGAGTAGTGAGGTGACCGTAGGGCATAGCAACATGCTACATGGCTAGAGTATATGTAAGACAGAACCAGAGAAGTAGCCCCACTCTTGAGCAGAGGCAGGCAAAATTAGGAAGAGTGATGTCTCTCTGACCGTGGCTTTATTTCTTGCTTGTGTGGAAATTACCCCCATAGGCCACAAAACCTTCAGTAAAATCTGTTGCATTGGACTATATTCAAAGAACTTTGCAGGAAAGGAGTAAAAGTGGTTTTGTACCATATCAGGAAATCTTAAGAAAGGAGAGAGGTGGGCACTGCAGGAATTGGGGTGACAGTGAGGTAGGAAGGACTTACCAGAAGAATATGAACTCCTTCCCCGGGAAATTCACAGATCTAA
The DNA here is from genome assembly GCF_014898055.3 of Talpa occidentalis. Classification (NCBI taxonomy): domain Eukaryota; kingdom Metazoa; phylum Chordata; class Mammalia; order Eulipotyphla; family Talpidae; genus Talpa; species Talpa occidentalis. Next base: position 91,767,900 of record NW_023603184.1, on the reverse strand, counting down.
TGGGGCATGCCAGACTTCCTACAGTAGTGGGAATGGGGAATTTCTTAAACCTCCATTTTATTTGGTACTGGTGAGAGTCTCTCCGATAAAAGGTGTGTGTGTCAGTGTGTGTATGTGTGTGTAAACAGAAGGTTCATCAAGTTATTGAAAGGCTAATAAGGTAGATACTAACAAACAACCCCTCACTCCACAGACCTCTCTTTTTGATATTTTTTGTTGTTTCACCTAAGCCAAATACTCAAGTATGTGAAATTTAAATAATTGTTTTTAAGCCGAATCAATTTTGGAACAGAGAGTTAGCGGTTTATAGACTCCCTTGGTCGTCAGCAATTTCTGATTAATGACGCTGGAGTCTGTAATTATACTGCTGTCAGGAGGCTGAGTGTCCTCGATAAATCCAGGCCCATATGCCTTCCCAAGACACCAGGAGAGGAGCATCTTGATTTATCCCCCAATTGGCACATATTCTCTTTACTGTACCTTAGAGAATGCTCAACTACTTAATGGCTTGAGAGGTCAATTTCCATCTTGCTTGTATTGAGCAACCTAGAATTTAAGTGTCCTTGCCCATGACTATGAGGATATAAATTGGGCTTTTCTTTTTATTGCCCTTCTAGTTCATTTTTCTCTCCCTAATTAACCTCTTTCATTAAAAAACAAAAAAACAAAACAAAACAAAAAAACAACCTGGGTATGGTAAATTGCAACAATGGCAATAGGGTCCCTCCTCTCTGAGTTCATCCCCTTTAAACTGTGAGGTTTCCATTCTTCCCATTAAGAGAGGGAGTGATGAATTCTTTTTTACAGTCCCTTGGATCTGAGTTGGGTTTGCCACTTGATTTGGTCAATAGAATGAGGTGGAGGTGACAATATGGCAGTTTCAAGTCTGCTCCTTAAGAAGTCTTTTGCTTTTGCACTCAGAGAACCCTGCCAGCTGCTGTGGAGACAGGCTCAGCTTCAGCTGCTGCTGGAGGAGAGACACATGGCCCATCATCCTACCCCCTCTTAGGTGGGAGCTGACATGACTTGAACAGCTGATTGCAGCCTGTGCCAGAAGAACCACCCAGCTGAGCCAAGCTTCAACAGACTAGCTGCTGAATCATGACCTAAAAAATGATTGCTTTGAGTCTGGCTTACTATGCATTATCATGGTAATAGATAACCCAGGATATCAGTTACCCACTATACTACTACCTACTATAACAATACATTATTTGTGATTCTGGAGGTATAGACAACCAAAGACACAAAGAAGGAAAAGACAGAGTTCTGACCCTTGAGGAGCTCCCAATTTAATGGTGCAGATAGGCTGACAAACATGCAGGTGACTCTTAAACAATGCTGGGGTTATAAGCCTCAGAGGAAAATGCAAGAAAATCAGTGGTGGGCCCTCCCTAATGCACAAGTTTTACATCTGCACAAGTTTTACATGTCAGCTGTTGGTTGAATCTATGAACCTACAGCTAAAAAATTATCTATGTGTAAGTGGACCTGGGCACTTAAAACCCAAGTTGTTCAAGAGTCAGCTGTAATTGCAATAGGAAGCAATAGGAAACTAATTTTTATTGAGCATCATCTATATTCCAGGCATGATGCTACATAATTTATCTTCATTATCATCTCACTTTTTCTTTGCTGGTACATAGTTGTTGATATTATTAATTCAATTTAGAGATGAGGGTACTGAGACCTACCAAAGTTTAGTCAGGCCCTGACTCCCAAATCCATGCTTTTTCTTTCAGCTTTTGATGCCCCTTTACAATATGTATAAACCTTAAAGAATCTGAGCAAGGGGAAGATGGCACTCAGGGCTAGGAGGCAAGTTTTGCTGTGGCCTGGCTGGTGGGGGATACTGTGGGCCTGAGGCCACTGAATTTGCTCGGAGATGAGTTGTGATAATGAGGTGGAGAAGCCAGATAGCGCGCATTCAGACTAGGTCCTGCTGGAGCCTGGAAATGTCTTCATCTCATTTTTCAGAGGATGCTGACAGGTTAGGGCATAATCATGGCAAGGCAGGGGTGCATGGGGACAGGATAGATTTTGTTTGCTCTCTCTGTCAAGAACCATTTTTCTCATTTCCACATTTCTCGGCTGCAGAGTGTGCAGTGCCAGCCAGTGCCTGATTTGGAATTTCTGCATGGAATGGAGTTTTTCAAAAATCATATCATTATTAATAGAAAATACGTTTTTTCCTCTGCTGCTATTTTTACCATGCCTTCTCCAGATTCTTGTTTCTCAATGGCTTGTGAGGTCCTTGCCAGGAGCACCCAGGTCAGCTAGATTTATTGTTCCCTCATTATAAGTGGGCATCTGCTACAATAAAAGTTGCTAACATGAACAGAACATACCATGCACTGCAGTGTTAATTCATAGCAATATACATACCAATATCAAGGCTCCAGAGCTGGGAAGGAGTAGTACATGGTTCTGGAGCCCAGGATCTTAAACTTTCTGCTCCAGTTGTCAAGAAATGAAATCCTAGGGGCAACAGTGGAGGGTTTAGGGATGAGTGGATCTGGGCAGGTGTGTGTTGTGGGGGCATGTTCCTTTCTACACTTCTGTTATTGATTGAGAACGTAGGTAATGAGAACACAAATCTCAAGATGGGGAAAGAAAATTTAAAATATGCCAAAGTATTTTAAATGATGGAAGGCTAGATCTGAATGTGACATGGTGATGATCGAGCTCAAAGGGAAAATTGTCTTAAAGGTGAAGCAACTGGCCCAGGCCACAGGGTGAGGTGGTGATGACAGATCTACAGGAGAACCCAGCTGTCCTCTGTCCTGTTCCTTCTGCTCAGCTCCACTTGCAGGACAGTGTCCATGCCAGGCTCCCTGGGGTGCAGCTGTGCCCTTCATCTGACTATGTCTCTCCCTGCCTGCCTCAAGTGCCTCGGGTTCTCCTGCAGACCCCTACTGACCATGGTGAATTATCCGGGCCCCTCTGGGGCCTGCTGTTTGGACACGCTCTGTGCTTTTTTACCTCTCTCCCAATCAAATCTATCTGTGTCCATGTCTAATTCCTTGAGCCCACCTGGTCAAGTTGGAAGAAACCAATCCAATCTAAAAGTAAATGATGGATACTACTTTTTCTCTTTATAGGTCATAGCTGGATTTTAACAGCAGCCATCAGTGACTTAAAGCAAGTTCTCCTGTAGCCACTGCAGTGGGCAGGTCTGGTCAGTGAGGGAACTATTTAAGAATTGAACGCCTCAGTTAATGTCCTTAGTAGCGAGAAGAATTTCTAAGTAGGAAGGAAGAACTAATTGCAGGCAACAGTAAATTCTATTCCATCACAAGGTCAGTCAGATAAGCGGTGTCAACCACAAAAATCCCTTATTCTCTCTCTCATTTCTTTCTCCACTAAACAATTGCCCTCCTCTCTGACAATCTGCAGAGAAGGGGGAGAGGGTTGTGACATCATCACGAAGGAAGATAATTATCAAGGCTTTAGACAGAATCTCTTTAGCTCTTTTCTAAGACAGTTTGTTTTTACAGCATCATCTAGGGTCTCACTTGATTCAGTGATGCTGCCCTCAAGCTGAACCTTCTTCAAAATTAGTGTGGTCATTTCCTCCTCCTGATTCCCTAAAGACAAGGTGGCAGACAAGTCACTATTGTGTTGTTCTGGAGGCCAGGGCCATGCCACTTGCATGTTATGTTTACCAGAAACACTTCTCCTCAGTGAGTCTGCTTTCTGAAGTTCCAGTCACTTCCTGTCTTGAGCTGCACAGTGGATTGTGGTGGCTGAAGAGGATGTGAGGGTCAGGGAGCAGTTTTGATCCTCATCCTGTATTTAGGATTCAAGCTTCCCCTCACCTCCCCAGAGGTTCTGTTCTGGAAAATAGCACTTGTTTTCCATGGAACAAAGGTTTCTGGAAAGCAGGAAGGCCATCCTGGCCCTGTGTGGGGCCCTGTGTGGGGCAATATTCCAGCAGCCCCATGGGTGTGCTTCTGCCAGGAAGGCCCAGGGAGGTCCAGGTAGGATAAAGGGCATGGGATTCTTGAGGGCTGACCTGGTTAGTGGGCCACACCCAGTTCTGGCAGAACAAGGCTCTGGTGAGAACCTTCAGAGACTCAGTAATAATGAAGGGCCTTCATAGTCTAAAGGCTACAGATCAAGATCTGGTTCTTCTAGGAACATACTTAATTTCTTTGGGTCTCTGTTACCTGCAAAAGGAGGTCAGTTGTACTTTCTCTTCTTATTTTGTAGAGGATGTACACAGATAAAAACAAACAAGTAAATAAAAGAAAGAAAAAGTGCAGGAGTTGCTGGAGTTGGGAACATGAACAGTTTCACGCACTGTGTTTCCCCTGCTCCCCCTTCTGTGCATCTTCCATCAAAACAGAATGTCTGCGCTTCCAGCAGCCTACCCAGTAAGACGCTCATTCCCTCCCCTATAGCATGGCTGGTCCTGACTGCCTGGATTATGTATGTGGCTGACTATCTCCAAAGAGGATACGATTATAGGATATGATTAGATATTTGGGAAAACATGTTTCATGCTGAAATTAATTTGGGAAATACTGGATTAAAAAATAAAGCAGAGGGCCTTCCTGGTGGCGCAGCGGTTGAGCGCTGGGCTGCGAAACTGCCTGCAAGCCTCTGCAGTGCTGGTTCGATCCCCAGCCACCAGGCGAGGGTCCCACATGGCGTGCAGACCTCTCCTGCCACCTGCTGCTCCCCTCAGCAGTGTATCGTAGGTCTGCCTGTTCTGTTTCCCCGCTCTGGCTCTGGTGAATTCTCTCACCCTCCCGCACTTCTGACTGTACCCAGTGCTTGTATAAATAAATAAATAAATCTTTAAAAAAAAAAAAAAAAGCAGAATCTTTACTGCAGATCTTCTCAGAAACTTTAAAATGCCAATCACATTCAGAGTACCAACAGAAGGGATATATAGTGCCGGCTTCCCAAGATGCTCTTCTTTAATTACAGAGGAATATTTTTCTCATGGCACAGCTATTAGTGTATCTCAGAACAGGGTGGTAAATGATATTCATTCTTATGCCTTTGGCGATACAACATATCTATACTTTTTATTGATTTTGACTAAATAAGATGATGCTGCTTTTGATATCCGCTTCATTTAAAAAAATTTTTACTGCTTAAAACTATTTTTTCAAACCTCTACTTCTGGGAAGATGGAGTAGGCATACTTTCCCCTATTTCCCCCTACTAGCTGCCACTCAAACCCATGGGCATTATATATAAAACAAACATAAGAAAACTGAAAGGTGGAGAAAAGAAGGCAGCTTGATTTGGGAAACTGGAATCCAAAGAATGATACAGTGATAAGTTCTCTGGATTTTCTTTTTCTCCACATTGCTAAGATTTGTATCCAAAGAAACTGGAAATAGCAACAAGGACAGACAAAAAGACTGGTCTCTGACAGGACCAGAAAAGGAGTCCTTCTGACAGGATGGAGAATGTTCCACAATGGTATCTGTACTCCAGTCTCATGTCCAAGGGAAAACTTTGGCCTCCACTTCCACCTTCACTAGCAAAGGCAAAGTGGGAGCCGAGACTTCCACCCTCACAAGAAACACCAACAGACAAAAGTGGTATCAGAGAAGGTGAGGTAGGGAGCCAGGACTTTGATCTCCCCTCTCATAGAAATCAAACAGGGGCCTGGGCTACTACCCCCACCCAAGATAATGATGCCCCTCCTCCTCCCTCATCCCTAACTGGGCCACTATCTCAGGCAAGTGAATGTAGATTCAGGCTTTTCACCATTGCCCATTAGTAACAAGGCCATTCCCATGGCAGTGTTTTGGAGCCCAGGTTGGAAACCAGAATTTTCACCCAACAGTAACAAGAAGCCCCCTCACCCCTGGGTGTCATGGAGGCTGCATATGGAACCTGGAATTCTACCTCCACATGACAATGAAGCAGCACAACTCTCCTTCCCTTGTTTGGGTGGTGCCAAAGAAAGTCAGCTAAACCAGAAAATAATCTAAAAATGTTCAGGTTTCAATTGGAAATCATACTAAAATCCAAGAAGATCTCAAACTGAATACTGTTGATAGTTGCCAACATTGAAATAACAGAGATGTTGGAGTTATCTGATGAGAAATTGAATGCAATAATGACAAAAATGCTTCTCCAAGTCATTACAAACACCCTTGACACAATGAGCTAGAAAATCTCAGCAAAGAAATAGAAAATATCAGTCATGCAATAGACAATATACAGAACCAAATGGAATTTCAGAACTGAAAAACCCGGTAACCAAATTAAAAACCTCAGTGGATAGGCTCATGGGCAGAACAGAGATGACAAAGGAAAAGAAACCGTGGTCTGCAGGATAGAAAAACTGAGATTACCCAACCTAAACAACAGAGAGAAAACAGACTGAAGCAAACAGTTATAGGCACCTGTGGAATAATAATAAAAGATCTGACACTTGTATTATCGAGTCCCAGAAAGAGAGAGGAAGAGGGAAGGAATGAAAAAATACTTAAACAATCACTGACAACTCCCCAAATTTAGCAAGATATAAAAAACTACAGATTCTATAAATTCCTCTAAGAAAAACAACACCCTACAGATTCTAGAAGCCAAGTGAAATCCAAATTAGATAAGCTGAAATCCACATCAAGACACATAATTATTTTTTTTTATTAACTAAAGACAAAAAAAAAAAAAATCTCCACAGCCACCAGAGAAAAACAACACCATACCTACAGCAAAAAGCTAATTTGAGTGATAGAGGATTTCTTTTCAGAAGCCATAAGGAAATAGCATAATAATTTTAAGAAGTTGAAAGAAAAAAATTATTAACACTCTATAGTCAGGAAAATATTCTTCAGAAATGAAGGAATATCAAAATATTCTGAGATAAAGGAAAACTAACAAATTTGTTATAAGAGACCTAACCTAAAAGAATGACTAAAGGAAGTTCTCTAAAGAAAAAGGAAATGATGTAAGAAGGAATTTAGAAAGGCAGAAAGAACTTCATAAGAAAAAGTATAGATAACCACAATAGGCTTTTCCTCTCTTTTTAAATGTTTTAAATTGTGTTTGATAGTAGAAGCAAAAATTACAGTATTGTCGAAGCAAAAATTACAGTGGTTCTAAATGCATGTAGAAGAAATGTTTGAGGAAGCTATATTTGATTTGTTGTTGTTTATTATTTGTTTCATAGCCATAAATTTAACCCTGCAATCAACTAGACTTGGAAGGGGATTAGGAACAGATGGAACCCAAAGAACTGGCGGGAGAGCATAAAGATTTTAGGCTATTTGAGCAGATAGGGATGCGAGGGTGTTTTCTTGAGCTACAGAAGGAAAGGTCTGTGGTTAAGCTAAAACACAAGTCAAATTTCTTAGATCTGTCTACAGTCAGCAATGGTGATCTTGCAGGTCTGGCCATTCATGTGCTCAAAGCCCTCCTCATTCCCCAATATTCACGCTCTCATTCACCTTGCCAAAAACCACCTACTTGCCAGTCAACCACTCAGCCTTGGCAGTGCAGATGAAAAACTGGGAACCATTTGTGTTGGGTGCAGCATTTTTTATGCACAAGAATCCTGGACCTTCATGCTTCAGGATGAAATTCTCATCAAATTTCTCCCCCTAGATGGACTGCCGGCCAGTACCATTATAAGCACCTATATCCTGGGATCATTCTGTGAAAGCAGGTTCTTTTATAACCAAATCTTTTCTCCCCACTGTTCAGAGCATGAAAGTTTTCTGCTGTCTTTGGAACATTGTCTGCAAACAGCTCAGAGGAAACGCCACCCAAAGGCTTGCCATGAACAGTGATGCTGAGGAACAGGGAACAGGGAACACGGTGGGGCTTCTCAGGGCTACAAGCGATGGGGTTTGGTGCTGGCAGCGACCTCAAGGTGGAAATTATGTTTGAACAAAGTAGAGTAAAGGAACATAAAGGAATGTAAGGTATCTATACCTCAGACTGGGAAACTAACACCAGTAGATTATGGTAAGATATGTATATATAAAGTTAATACCTAGAGTAACAACTAAAAACTATATAAAGAGATACACTACAAATTATTGATAAATCCAACTGGAATTCTACTAGATGTTCAAATAATCCATTGGAAGGCGGGAAAAAGAACAAGAGAATTTAAAAACAAAGAGCGAAAAAATCAGATACAAGTCCTAATATATTAAAAGTAACTATAGAGGGATTGGGGTCAGAATGGGGGGGCTGCAATTGTATGGGGAATCTAAAAATAAAATTTATTATTAAAAAAATAAATAAATAAAAAATAAAAGTAACTATAAATGGGGCCTCCCCTGGTGGCGCAGCAGTTGAGCCCTGGGCTACGAGGCTGCCCGCAGCCTCTGCAGTGCTGGTTCGTTCCCCAGCTGCCGGCTGAGGGTCCCAACAAAAAAAAAAAAAAAAAAAAGTAACTATAAATGGTTTAACTATACTGGTGTAAAAGCCAATTTAAAAGATTGGCAGAGTTGATCAAAAAACATGACACAACTATATGTGATCTATAAGAAATTCACTTCAAATAAAATAGCAAAGGTAAGTTAAAAGTAAAGGTGAAATTACACCCATCAGTATTATTAAAAATAAAACAAACTGAAAGTAACAAGCATTGGTGAGGATGTGGAGAAATTGGAATTCATCTATTGTTCATAGAAATGTAAAATGATGTGGGCACTATGGGAACTACCATACAGTAGTTCCTCAAAAAATTTAATGTAGAATTACTATATGATCCAGCAGCTTCACTTATGGGTATTAGCTCAAAGAAGTGAACAGATATTTGTACACCCATGTTTATAGCAGCATATTCACAGTAATCACAACATAGAAACAACCCAATAATGAACCCATTTTTCATCAATAGATGAATGGATAAATAGAATGCAATATATATATACAAGGAGATACTCTGCCTTAACATAGAAACAACCCAATAATGAACCCATTTTTCATCAATACATGAATGGATAAATAGAATGCAATATATATATACAAGGAGATACTCTGCCTTAAAAAGGAAGGACTTTCTGACATGTGCTATGACATTGACAATGTGAATCTTACTAAGTGAACTGTGCAGTCACAAGAGCACATACACTGCAGGAGAAAGACAAATACCATATGATTTCATTCATGTATGGAATGTAAAAGGAAAAAAAGGCAAATGAACAAATAAAATTAAAAAACAAATCTTTAGGTTCTGACAGCAGAACAGTGGTTATGGGGGTGGGCGAAGGAGGAGGAGGGAATGGGTAGAGGAGACTCACTGGTTGATGGTGGATGATGACTGGACATTTTGGTGGTGGACTCGCTGTAATACACACAATTATGGAGATGAGAAATTATATGCCTGAAACCTATATATAGTGATGTAAATTAATATTTTCACATTTAAAAAAAAGCAAGATAAAAGTTAAAAAAGGAAAAGGGCAAATACTCTGTTTCTACACACATGAAGAATAGTAGTAGAGTAGTCTATGGCCAGGGCGTGGATCCTCACCAGATACTGAACCTATAACAGGGTGGTCCCCAGGAAAGGGGAGGTTCCAGGTGTCCTGCCCCACCCAAGGGAGGGTGGAGCTGAGCAGGGAGAGAAGAAGCTGCAGAGGAGACTGAGGAAGGAAGGAAGCAGGATGGGGAGCCAGAAGGAGACCTGGAGGAGGCACATGGCGCCAAGAGACATGTGAAGAAACTACACTTGCCTTTTGGTCATGGACTGGGTGACACAGATGTGGGTGAGAGACACGTGGGGAGGTGACAATGGCGGATTTTGTCTTGATTTTGATTTTGCTCCTTTCCCTCCAGACTTGTTGTTTCTGATGATTTTCTGTGGGCCCCCACTGGAAGGTGCTTTAGACTTGTGACAGGCTTCGGGGACTTGCTCTGGGCCAATCCTGCTTGGGTGGACTTTTACCCACAAGCGGACGGGTAACTTTGGGTGCTTGATTTAGAAACTATATGCTTTGCCTTTCCTGTATTGTTTCCTAATTGTATTAAAGTTCCTTCCCATTAAAGTCTGATGTTTTGTGTTGATGTGGCGGATGGCAGAACCCATTTAGAGTAGGCAGGTTTGCAGGGTGTGGGGTGCCCCTCTCCCTGCCCTGTAACAGATTTGGCGGCCAATGTGATTTAGGACAGCCATCAGTGGTTAGTCAGCCCCATGGGGAAATTGGTCTTCCCTGTGGCACTGGCTACTATAAGCGCAAATGTGATTTTTGGTTTCTCTAGTGTGTTTGTTTCATATGTTGATTTGCTGTTGAAAAACTGGCTTGGGCTTTATAAAGATTCCTGTGTCTGTAATTTGTTTGTAGTGACTTGCTAAGAGATTTCATTTTTTGAAAATTGTTCTGTGCAGCAGTTTTACTCAAAAAATTAGGTAGTACATTGGACCATGTGGCCAGGTCAAAGATGGCGTCTGAGGCCACTTGGCAGGCTCTTGTAAAACTTAGAAGAGGTTCTTGTTGCTAGGACTTTGGACCTTTTTTTTGTGATCTCTGCTGTCTCATTATCATTTCTAAAGGCAATAATGATTGTTCAGTGATATGTTGCTTTGACTTTGCTTTGACTTCAACTGCTTCTTCACCTCTGCCTGGGGGGTTTTGCAAGCCAACTGTAGAGCTGTGGTGTTTAAATTAGCAAATGTATGCCTGGGTGTTAGGAAAGGGTAGCCTTAAGCAGTAACTGGAAATTGCTGGTAGCCTTGATGGATTCTTGTAGATAACTTGTATTTTTGCAGTCTGAATCAGAAAAATTAAAAAGATTTAGTCTGAGTCTGAAAGGATTTGCTACTGTGAATTTTGTCTACACAATTTGTTTTGGGCATGTTTGCCATTTGAATTTTGGATTTAATTGCTGGTATAAGACAAGATCTAAGTTTCTGCTTCCTACTGAGGAAGGTCTGTTGTGAAAAGCACTCTTTATGGTGCGTCTTGTAACTACCAGGTTTTCATACCTGTGTTGTTGTTGTCCCTCCCTAGTGTGTGGGAGGTGTAATCTGTGCTTTGATGTTGAATCTGGTCTTTCAGCTTCTGTCCCAGAGTGGCTAACAGAAGTAAGGAGATGACTCCTTTTAATTGAAAGGTAATTGCTGATATTTTGATTTTGCTCTTTTAGGTTCTATTCCAAGAAACCCAAGGATTGCCTGCTTTGTGGCTAACAAGAGATGACTCCTTTTGCTTAAAAGTTAACTGTTGTTTTTGCTCTTTCAGCTGCTGTACATGATACCCCAGGATTGGCTTCCAATAAAAAGGTTTTAACACTGAAAACCCTAAAGTGATGAACAAGGCCATGTAACTCTTGTGATTAATAAAACTTTTTCTTCCTATTTCCAAAATCTTAGGTTTGTAGGATGACAACTGTAACCTGTGATTTCTGCCAGCAACACTCCACATTTTTTTTAGAGTTTGAGATTTTTGTCTGAGCCTGTAGAGTAACACTGCAGTTACATAAGATATTCCAAGTGTCATAACTAAAAAAAAACTGTCTATATGTTGTATGTCTGTATGTCCTTGTGTCTGCCTTGGCCTCTAGAAGTTGAAAAAAAAAAATGATAGCAGACGACTAGGTATGGCTAGTTTCTCCTGCTTTATTTTCGTGTCTCTGCAGTTGCAGCCCGGGTATTTAGGAGCTAAAGGATGCGCACAGTGACTTTTTATATTCTAAAATATCAGCTGTCCTGTTTCCGGCTAAAATGTCATTTCTTTCCGAGTCTATTGATTTGCATGTAACCCCTCGCTCCCCAGTTCTTGTCTGCGTGGAATCTCAGAATGTGACCTTATTTGTAAATAGGGTTTTTTGCAGATTTATTGTAATCAGTTAGGGATCTGGCAATGAGCTCCTCTTGGCTTTTGGGTCATCCTAAATCCAGTGAGTGAGGTCCTTATAAGAAGAGGAAAGGAAAAAACAGTGAGACCCAGGAAAAGGCCATGTGAAAATGGAGGCAGAGACTGTGTTGTGCCACCACAAGCCAAGGACCTCTTTCTGCCACTAGAGGCTGGAAGATTCAAGAAAGCTCCCTCTCCTTGAACCTTTGGGGGAGCATGCCCCTGCTAACACCAACACCGTGGTTTTGACAGTGCTATTGCTGTCACCCAGTTTGTAATACTATTATCACAGTCCTAGGAAGCTAATGGATATGGTAAGTGAGGATACCCCCTTACTCTGACTGTTGGGGGAAAAGGATGTCCTAAAGCTAATTCTATACAGGCTTTGTGGACTCCACCCCCACCCCAGGCCAAAGCCAAAGACACTGGGAACTCCAAATCCCATCACCACCAAAGGGAAGGTGGCTGGGACCTGAGGGTGGAGTTAAGCAGCCAGGTTGATATAAAGGCAGACACGTGGGCTTTAGGGGACCCCCATTTTGGCTCTCAGCCAGCTCGCAGTGTCCGGCCAGCTCTGAGAGTGACTTTGGGTTTCCAGGTTGTCGGATTGGATAGGACGCATTAAAGACTTTATTTCCCTATTTTCTCCCTGAGTTGTACATTTTCCTTATTTCCTTTTCCCTTGTAAATAAACCTTTTATTAACCTTTTGTGTGTGCCTGTAGTGGAGTATTCATAAGTCCCTTTTAAGCGCCTGGGTGAGGACCCACAGCCAGGAACCTGTTCAATATTGGGGCTGCTCTATAACACGACCACCAGGCCTTTGGACTCAGAAAAGTTTGAGTATCGTTTGTACCTCAGAACTACTAACATTTTGAGCCAGGTAATTTGGGGAAGGGGGAGGGTTGTCCTATGAATTGCAGGATATTTAGGAGCATCCCTATAGCACTTCCCCTCCATTCCAGTTGTTACAACCAGAAAATTGTCTAGCAGTGCTGAATGTCTCCTAGGAGCAAAATAGTCCTTGGTCCCCTGATGGAGTTCACTGCCCTGGACAGACAGGTTTGTGACCAAGGACATAACTGCTATGAAGAATCAAGAACGAACACTTAGAATTTTGTGGGTTTCAGCAGGCCAGGGAGAACCACATAATGAAGTTGATTTGATGATCATCTTGGCTGTCTCTTCTGCTGATTTCTGTATCCTAGATCTATTCTGTAGCTCTTCTTCTCCAAAAGCTAAATGGTCACTGGCTGCAGAGACCCAAAATGGGCCATACCTGGCGTAATGGAGCCTCCTAAGGGGCATATTAAAAATCAATTTTCTAGGGTCCATATTTCTGTGACTGGGTGGGGAATTCACATATCCTGGCCTAGTTTGGCAGAATAGTTGGGGAATAGTTGTGGGGACAGGAGAAGAAAGCTGAATGCAGGTCCAGCCTAATTTTTAGGGGGTGGAGTTGGGAGTTGGGGACCCACAGCACTTCAGAGGAAATTAAAACTGAATTTACAAATCCATTGATTTTTTTACCCCTTTTATCTTGATATCATTAGTTTTCATTCCTAAAAAGTCAATCCAGTTCAGGTGCAGCTAACTTTATTTGTAGAGACAGGAGTCACTGCTGTGGAGCCAAAGAGAAAGACAGATAACCTCAGCCGACAGTCGCCTGGGTCCCTCACAAAGCTTCTAACATTTCAGCAGCAACCAGGGAGAGAAATGCCCAGGCAGATCACAAGACAGAGAAGCAAGATACCTGGGTGATCCGCAAATATAACATGAAAATATCAGTTTGTTTTGATGTTCTTGCTTGTTCCTTTATTTTCCTATCTTGGTTCTTTGGTTAGGTAAGCCACTCATCAAACTGAACTAGCAGTCGTCACTGTGCCTGACATCACACACACACACACACACACACACACACACACACACACACACACACACACACCCTCGAGCACTCACAATGTGTTGTTTTGTGCTGGCAAATCCCTCAACAACTGTTAATCAGACTAACACTGCCAGCCCTAGGGAGAAGCATCTCCACACCTCTTATGAGTTTAAAACCCCAAACTGTTGTTACTGAAGGCCAGGAAAGTGTAGATAGAGCTGTGACCTGTGTCACAGACAGGTCTTGTTTCAGAGTACAGGGAGAATTTCAGTAGGGACAATGCTCAGGAAAGAGAAAAGATAACAAAACAATGTGTCAAATCTCTATTCTCAGCATGAATCAAGGGATTCTTGCATCACAAAGCATCACATTCCAGATGTGATAGGCATGCATGCCTCGCCGCTTTCAAGGTCCTTTAAAAAACCTGGCTCTCCCCCAGCAGGTCAGCTCTTTATTTTGGAATGATCTTTACAATCTATTTTGGGAAGATGATTAAAATCTTAATGCAAGTATGGTTCTGAAAGATAATAGGGAGGGAAATCTCAGGGGCACTAGTTCAGTCTGTAAATCTGGTTGTCCACATTTTATAGGAGAGAGAGTTTAAAGTTTCTAGACTTGTCTTAGTTTGTTTGGGCTGCTATAACACAATACCAGACACTGGGCAGCTTATGGACAACAGAAACTTATTTGTCATAGTTCTGAAGCTAGTAAGTCCGAGATCAACAGGTTGTCAGATTCCGTGACTGATTCATAGACAGCCACCTTTCACTGTATTCTTAGAAGGCAGAAGGGTGAAAGGGTTCTCCAGGATGTCTTATAAGGGCACAAATCCTATTCATGAACACTCTCTCCCCTCATGACCTAATCACCTCCCAAATGCTCACATCCCCAAATAACATCAATGGAGGTTAAGTTTCAACATATGAATTTTTGGGGAAGACAAACATTGTGTCTATGCATTATCTTATGTTCTTTGTTCCTTTAAATTATTGTCTATCCTCTTGAACTATTCATATTTCTGCTTCTCTGTTCTGCCTTTTGGGTCATTTCTTTAGAACTTCTGCCCAGTTCACTACTTAATACCTAAACTCTCAAAAGCCGTTTAACTTTCGGGCCTCCCTTGGTGGCGCAAGGGGTTGGACACTGCACTGTGAGGCAGTCCACAGTCTCTGCAGCACGAGTTTGATCCCCAGCCGGCCAGGGAGAAACCCACATGGCGGGGCAGGCCTCTCCTGGCTCGCCTGCTGCTTCCGTCGGCAGTGTATTTCTGTCAGTCTGCCTGTTCTGTTCCCCACTCTGTCTCTGGTAGATCCTCTCACCCCCTGCATCTCTGGCCTGTACCCCAGCTCTTGTATGCATAAATAAATAAATCTATTTAAAAAAAGCCATTTAACTTTCAATTGAAGTGTTATTTAAATACATTAAAATGAAATATTCTCTTACTCTGTGATCTGGCAATCATGCTAGGTATTTACCAGAATAAACTGAAAACATGTCCACTTGAAACCTGCACATGGATATTAACAGCAGCTGAATTCATAATTGCTAAAACTTGGAAGCAACCAAGATGCCCTTCAGTAAAGAGTTAAATGAACAGTGGTATATGCAGACAATGGAATATTATTCAGTGCTAAATGTTATATAACTATGAAAAGACACAGAGAAACCTTAAATGAATGCTACTCAGAGAAAGAAACAATCTGAAAAGACTACATATATCATGTCTCCAACACTAGGACTTTCTGGGAAAGGCAAAACTGTGGAGAAAGTAAAATGATTGTGGTTCCTTGGGTCTGCGGGGAGAGAGGGATGAATAGGCAGAGCACAGAAGATGTTTTGGGCAGTGAAAAATTCTGTACAATACTGCGATGATAGACCCATGCCATTATACATTGTCAAACCCATGGATGTCCAACATCAAGAGTGAACCCTACTGTAGACTATGGTCAATGTAGATTCATTGATTGTAATAAATGTACCACTCTAGTGTGGGATGTGGATATTGGGAGAAGTTGAGGGAAGCAGGGGAGGAACAGAAGTTATATGAAATTCTCCTCTACTTTCTGTCCATTTTGTTTTGAACCTAGAACTCAAAAATTTTTATTTAATTTTTTTAATGTACAACTGTCTGTCTTTCAAGAAGCCTACCATTTTGCATTCCCACCAGCAATGAATGAGAGGTCTTGTTACTGCATTTGGCATTATCAGGGGTTTGGATTTTCCATTCTAATAGGTATACAATGCACACTCATTTCATTTATAATTCACTACTGACATGAGGAGTCTTTTGAGCGTCTTTTCATATGCTTGCATATTACATGTGTAACCCAATTTTAAATTGGGTTCTTTATTCTCTAATTGTTGAGTTTTAGAATCCTTTTTTTTTTTTTAAAGATTTATTTATACAAGCACTGGGTACAGTCAGAAGCACAGGAGTGTGAAAGAATTCACCAGTCAGAGCGGAGAGCAGAGCAGGCAGACTGACGAAGTACACTGCTGAGGGGAGCAGCGGGTGGCAGGAGAGATCTGCGCGCAATGTGGGACCCTCACCCGGTGGCCGAGGATCTAACTGGTGCTGTGGAGGCTACAGGCAGCTTCACAACCCAACGCTCAATTGCTGTGCCACCGGGAGGCCCAGAATCTTTTTCATATTTTGGGTAACAGTCCTTTGACAGTGGTCATTTGAAAATATTTTTTCCCAATCTGCCTTGTCTTCTCATTCTCTTGAAATTTGTATTTTTCAAAGAAGTTCTTAATTTTCATCAAGTCCAACTTACCAGTTATTTCTTTCATAGATCATGCCTCTAAAAGAGCATTGTTATATCCAAGGTCATCCAGATTTTCTCCTATGTTATCCTTTGGGAGTTTTATAGTTCATTTTACATTTAGGTTTATGATCCACTTTGAGTTAATTCTGATGAAGTGTGCATAGTCTGTCTAGATTTTTTTTTTTTTTTTTTACAACCTATGTCCAGTCATTCAAGCACCATTTGTTGAAAATACTGTTTGCCCCATTACATTGCCCTTGCTCCTTGCCAAAGATCAGTTGATTGATTTTCTGTGGGTCTCTTTCTGGGATTTTTGTTCTGTGCCATTGATCTAGTTGTCTATTCTTTTTCCGATACCACATTGTCTTGATTACTGTAACTATAGAGTAAGCATTTGAAGTTATGTAGTGTCAGTCCTCTAACTGTTTTTCTTAACATTAAGTAGGCCATTTTCGGTCTTTGGTCTCTTCATACACACTTTACTTTGTTGATATCCACAAAATAACTTGGTAGGATTTTGATTGAAATTGTATTGAATCTATTGACCTAATAAGGATCTCTAGATAATATTGAGTCTTCCTATTCAAGAACATGAATTATCTTTCCATTTATTTAGTTCTTTGATTTTTTTCCTGTTTTCCTCCCATAGATTTTATATACAATTTACTAGATTCCTACTTGAATATTTATTTTTGTTGGGTACTATGTAAATAGTATTGTAACTTCAAATTCCACTTGTTCATTGCTGATACAAAGGAAATAACTTTTGTATATTAACTTCATATCCTGCAAACTTGCTATAATCATTTATTCGTTTCAAAAGAGTTTTTGTTTTTTCTTGTTTCTTTTGGATTTTATTTGCAGATGACAATGGGCCTATGTAGAAAGAGTTTTATTTCCTCCTTCCCCATCTTTCACCTTTTATTTCCTTTTCTTGTCTCACTGCATTAGCTAGGACTTCAGTATGTTGAACAGCAGTGATGAGATGGGAAATTCTTGTCTTGTGGATGTTCTTTGTGAGAAAACTTCAAGTTTCTCACCAGTATGTATGATAGCTGTATGATTTTTCAGATGTTCTTTATTAAGTTGAGGATGTCCTCCTATAGTTCCAGTTCGCTGAGATCATTTTATTTCAGTAATTCTCAGGATGTATCTTCTTGGCCATAAAAACACTGTTTTATTCTAAACCTTAAAGGGCTGACTACTTGGTGACCATGTATTCATTTAAGATAAAATTTTATTCGATATTTCCTCTTTGTTTTATTGAAAAAATCCACAGTATAAAATTTGCACTTAACCATTCTTAAATGTACAGTTCAACATATTATTATATATGGGGTCAATACATTGTTATATTGTTAAGTATATTTACATAGCTTTGAACCAGATCTCCAGAACTTTTTCACCTTGCAAATCTGCAACTATCTACTATTCAACAGGAACTATCTCCCCCTTCCTTTCCCCCAACCCCTGGCAACCACCACTGTTTCTGTTTCCATTTACACGACTACTTTATGTACTTACTATAAGTGGATTTATTCATCATTTTGCAACTGGTTTATTTCATTTAATACAATGTCCTCCTGATTCATCCATGTTGGAGTATTGAACAAGATTTCTTTGTGTGTGTGTATGTGTGTGTGTGTTTCATAGATGAACCAGGAGGACATTGTGCTAAATGTATGTGCACACACACATACTTCCCTTCATTTTTGATACACACTAATCCATTGATAAATGTTTGGGTTGCTTCCAATTCTTGCCTGTTGTGAATAGTGCTGCTATGTGCATGAGTGTGCAGATATCCTCAAGGCCCTCCTTTCATTGCTTTTGGATTTATAACTAAAAGTGGGAGTGCTGGGTCATCTAGTATCTAGTACTTCTGTTTCTAAGTTTTTGAGGTGCTGCATACTGTTTCCCATAGCAGCTGTACCATTTTACAGTTCCACCAATAGCGCACAAGTGTTCCAGTTTCTCCACATTCTTGCCACCATATGGTCCTGTTTTTTTTTTTTTTTAATCACTCCCTAATAATTTTGTGGTGATTTGCATTTTTCTGATGATTACTTATGCTGAACATCTTTTCAGATGCTTATTGGCCATTTGTATATCATCTCTGGAGAAATATCTATTCAAGTCCTTGTCCATTTTTTATATATTAGCTTATTTGATTTTTTGTTACTGTCTCTCCAAATTCTAATATATGGTTCCCATAGTAGTCAATTAAGAACTGACTATTGGGCCTCCCTGGTGGCGCAGCAGTTGAGCGCTGGGTTGCGAAGCTGCCCGCAGCCTCTGCAGCGCCGGTTCGATCCCCGGCTGCTCCCCGGCCACCGGAGGAGGGTCCCACATGGAGGGTCCCACATGGCGCGCAGACCTCTCCTGCCGCCCGCTGCTCCCCTCAGCAGTGTACTTCGGTCCTTCTGCCTGTTCTGCTCCCCACCCTGGCTCTGGTGAATTCTCTCACCCTCCCACGCTTCTGACTATAACCAGTGCTTGTATAAATAAATAAATAAATCTTTAAAAAAAAAAAAAAAGAACTATTTATAGTAGTTATGTCTGGCACCTGAGGAACTTTTCCAGTAGCAATTCATGTTACTTTAAATTTGTCCATATGAGGGCCTCCCTGGTTGCACAAGGGGTTAAAGTCTCAGTGCTATCAAGCTATCACCAGCCACTGCAGCATAATTTTGATCCTTGGCCAGCGAACTACCCACATGGCGCAGCAGACCTCTCCTGTCTCGCTTGCTGCTCCCTTCTTTCAGTGTGTTTCAGTGAATCTGCCTGTTCTGCTACCCACTCTGTCTCTGGTAAATCCTTTCACCCCCCCACCCCCACTGCACCTCTGGCCTACACCACAGTTCTTGTATGCATAAAAAAAATACATCTTTAAAAAAATAAAATAACTTTGTGCATATGATGGTCAAGTGATAACATGCATGAAGCACTAAAATGATTATATATTTTAGAAAGTAGGTGGACAAGCATGTACTTTAGTTTACATTTTGATAAAAATATAATCCTATACTTTGAATATACTGCACTGTAGCTATAATTCCATTTGAGTAAAAAAATTTAAAATATGAAAAGAATACAAATTAAGTAAAAAATATTGGCCAAAATACATCATAGATGGTTTTGCCAAAATTAAGAAAGTATTTTTGTGAAATAAGTATTTATCATAATGAATTATCTTTGTATTTATTACTCATCCAAATCATATTGGTCCCAGATACATGCAATAATAATTAAATTCAGTCATATTTTAATATTTTGCAAACTTAGTTTTGTTGCTGTAAAGAAATGTTCCTCAAGATAAATACATAATGCATTTTATATAACAGCTTCTGAGCAGATATATATTTCTTAAATGTTTATGCGTCTGACTTTAGAGTTGGGTGGGTACTTAGGCTCTATTTCATTTCTCTGTGCTCTGCATATGTTAAGGATAGGCATGCACTTTAGTGCCTCTAACCAAGTTAGATGATAAGCTAGAGTGTGAAATAATGGTTAGCATTTATTGTGTGCTTACTGTTGGCCAGTCAGGTGCTTAGGGCTTACGAGCATTAGCTCAGCAAATCCTATAAAAACCCATTTTACAGATAATGAAACCAAGACTCAGATGAACCACATGCTTTGCCAAGGTGACACTGCTAGTTAGTGGGCATCCAGGATCTATGTTCTGTCCACCCAACTCTAAACTCAGACTAAGCTGAGCCTCACAGACACAATGTGTTCTTTTTTTTTTTTTTTTTTTGTGGGACCCTCGCTGGTGGCCGGGGATCGAACTGGTGCTGCAGAGGCTCCCCTGCTTCACCACCAGGGGAGGCCCAACACAGTGTGTTCTTACAGAGGGAGCAGAGGTGTGGCTACTACCATAGGACAAAGCATCCTCAGGGTTTTATTTTTCTCTCATTTCTGCAAAAAAAATTGTTCGCTGTGTCTGTTCACCTGGGGACTACATAGAACAAGGGTCCACCCAGGTTCTGCTTTTCCAGACCCATCTTTCAACCTTAGGTTCAAGTGAGAGGCTCCTGCACATGGCCAGCAAGTGGTCTTTATGCTCAGATCTACCAGAGTGAGTATCCTTTCCCCCTCTGTCTCCTTTGTTTCTGGGCTTCAAACAGCCCCAGGGCCAAGATGAAACACCATTTCATCCTCCTTCTATATGTGAAGAATAAAAGGTGGCTCTTCTTGGCTCACAATATCACGGAACCACTCAAACCCTGCAGGAGAACAGGGCATGGATTGCAGATAAAGCTTAAATTCATTTTTTTCAGGAATTAGGCAGCTTACCAATGAAGGCATTATCTGTGTTTGGACAATGGCTACCTTGGGGCTTATATGGCTTTAATGAATTTCTATACATCAAGGCTCTTAAAAAAACCTTTGAATCAAGAACGTGTAAACAGCCCCCAGCTCTGATGGCTCCAGTCACCACAGCGAGAAGCGGCCGGTGAGGGAGGGGCATGGGCATCCATTAGGGTTGACAGATGGGGCTGGCCCCCAGTAGTCCTGCCACCGGAGGACCAGGGATCCCCAAAAGATGGATGTTCCTGGTCATTTCAGGAGCTGAGAAAAGCATCTAACCCTTCCCCTTTCTGAGGTGTATGCAGAGTAAGAAGGAACTGGGAATCTGAAGGAGAGGTTTGCCAAGTGTGGTAAGAGGATCCTGGGGTACTAGAGACCTTTTCAAGGTCAAAATCATTATCCTTAAATAGTACAATGGTATCTTTATAATACTAATGTCATTTTCCCATTTCACTCTTATTCTCTCACCAGTATACAGTGGCACTTATGAC
This sequence comes from Talpa occidentalis, assembly GCF_014898055.3. NCBI lineage: Eukaryota > Metazoa > Chordata > Mammalia > Eulipotyphla > Talpidae > Talpa > Talpa occidentalis. Next base: position 91,746,660 of record NW_023603184.1, on the reverse strand, counting down.
GTTAGGAAGACCACGTGACCTGTGATGTTGCCACAGATTGCATGCACAAGCAGGAATGAGAATTTAGCTGTGTTCTATTAAGCCAGATATTGAAGAGATTTTCAAAAATTTCAAAAATGCAATGCAACCTTAATTCATAAATGTACTTACATGTACTTACGTTAGCATGTAGTGAATTTATTTTTTAATGAATGAAATATTTTTGAAAAATTAAGCTTCATTTTATAATTCTAAATAGATATAATTCACATAAGCAAAAGTCCTCTGGGGTTCTTGATAATTTTTAAGAGCATAAAGGGATCCCAAGACCAAAAGGTTTGAGAACTACTGAAGTTATTGAGGGTACAGAACACTCCCATTTTATTATGCACCAGTATCTTTGGACCATGCTATATGGTAACCCCTTACTTCTAGAGATTAAATAAACACATCTAGAATTTAATTAGCTATCTTGAATTTAGGGCAATCTTAGAGTCTATAAAAGCATATTTTAATTATTAAACTATATTTGGAAAAAACACATAAGGAAAAAGAACCTACAACTTTGATTGAGGAAAATAACTTTCATCCACTGTCATATTCACAAAGGGAGTTCTGCTAAACCAGTTCTCAAAGAGGTGCCCACTCTCACCAAAGAAATGTTCTTGGGTCAGATAAACTTGGGAAGTTCTAGACTTTCTAATTCAGTGTTTACCACAAGTCTTCTCAGAGCCTTCAAAGTGAGAAGGAAAGATATTGTGAGTCTCTAAAAGAGATACGCTGTTATTACATTTCCCAGTCTTACCTGGCCAGTAAGCTCTCAGGAATAGCTTGTAGAAGGAATCTTCCCAGCAACACCGGCACTGCTTTGCTCAGCAAAGTGTGAAGTGTTTTTCTGAGGGCTGAGAGCTGCTTCTTCTGCTGAAATCCATCTGCATGGTCCAGCTAGCAAGGGAAGTTAGAGTTGGCTGCGCACTGCCTCCAAGGTGTGCAGGTGTGGGTGAGGAACCCATAATGAATAGTGGTGGGGGTGACAGAGAGAACAGAGCCATGGATGGGGGCAGTGGCACAGTTGTTAGAGGAACAATCCACCCCCTGACATTTTTATAGACACCATTCCCATCTCTACACCAAAGAGATCTCAGGCATCAACAGTTACAACTCCTACTTTGTTATGAACCTGACTTTCTGAATGGAGTGGGGGCTGCTAGAAATTAGGGCAGAGATAAGCAGTCATGTTTGGCTTAACATTGAACACGTATGCTTGGGCTCTCTTTCTTCTGTGTCCCTGGCTTGCACCTGGGCATTGCTGGGAAGGAGTCATGTGGAGAGACACATGGAGAGATAGTTGGAAGAGACATGTATTTGATAGACATGTAGGGAGGTGGCTCCTGGTCCTTTGCAGAGATAACTGCAGCCATTATTTTGACCTAATGTTGGATTATGTGGTATATTTTGAATTTTGAGTCTCTCTGGGAGCTGTCTTTCTTGTTGTTCCCCATCAGAGGGTAACTTAGATGTGTGGCAAGGTTTTGGCCCTCAACCATTCTGCTTTGAACCAAGCCTGTTTGGCTGAGCATTTGCCCATCAAGGAAAGGGTAACTTTAAGAGTTTTAGTAGGAATATCCTCTCCTTTTCTCTCTCTATGCATATTAATGCTATTAAAAGTCCATCACACAACCAGAGTATGCTTCCTTTGCCTTCCTGTGCATGGATGGCTGACTTCTCTTAGAGTATGTAGTCCTCAGCAGTTTGAGATACTCAGGTACCTCTCAGTCTTATGCTAATATGGTGAGAAATGGGGAGCTCAGGTCTGACCCACCTTTCTCACACTGTCAGGGGACAGGAAACTGGAGTGGAGTTTCTCCCTTTAAGCATAGAGCATGGGGCATCCATATTCACTCTTCAGAGCAGCAGGGCTGCTCTCCCTCAGAGGGGCGGTCACTAATCTGATAGTCATTTAGGGAGGTGGTTCTAGGGGCAGAGGCTGCCACAGTCACATAGTGTGAATTTTGTAATCTCTCCCCACTGTGCTTCCTCATCTGTAAAATGGACTCCACTGAGTGCTTTCCTCACAACCTCCTAATGAAGTAATCCTCACGAAGTGCTCTGCTCAGTGCCTGAGACGCGCTAATAATTATGGTGGTATTTCTTATGCCACATTTCATCTGGGGGGTGGGGCCAATGGGCGGCCCACCCTTTGGTGCTTTGATCCCATTCAGGTCAAAGCACTTTTGGGCTGCTCTGGTCTAATCGGGGTCGGTGGGTTAGCACAGACCTGCACTGTGGACTTGGCTGTTTTAAATTCCACGTGGGGGTGGGCCGGGAGAAGCGTGAAATCCAACTTCTCAGGTTCTACTGCTTTCTCCAGAGTTTACCTGAACTGTCCTTCCTGGGAATGTGTGTTAGTTAGCCTCAGGCCCTGAAGACAAACCCTCTTCTTCTCTATTACTGTTTTACTTCTGAGATTCCGTTTGGTTTCTGTGATAATTAGGAGGCAGTCCACAGGTTCGATGTGCCAGACATATTTCTCTCTTGAGCTTAGCAACACAGGAAGACACATAGGTGTTACAAGTATCAAAATATCTTATCAGCGGTCTTTTATAAAGTGAATTTAGGCTCTTTAGCTTGACCCAGAGCAAAAAGCAGGCTTTTATGAATACGTGGTTGAACCAGACTCACCCAGCAGGCTTGAGCAGAGCCAGCCTGATGACCTCAAGACTGCTGGTGACACAGACCAGATACTCGCCCCCTGCCTCACCCACCTCTGAACTGAGCTCCCTTTGCTTGTGCTTGTTTTTTGGTCTCATCAGATCCCTTCTCTGACATTTAAAGGAGTGAGAAGTAGTGAAGAGAAACATAAAAGGTTCTTTCAGTGTTTCCCAGGATTCCCATAATTCTCCTTTTATAGACTTGCAGGTGTTAGGGAAAGGTCTTTCTCTACAAAAGCCGGGACAGGGGATTGGGCTCTTTGCCTTTCCAAGCCAAGCTGCCCAGTCTCCTGCCTTTTCCTCTCACCAGGTCCTCAAATGTTCCCAGCTGAGTTGCTCCTTCAGGCTGAGCTGTTGAGAGTTGTTGGCCAGCTAGGAGGGTTCTTGTGGGTTCATTTGATTCCATGAGGTCTTTTGCTGCAGCTCTTCAGGGACTTAGTATAGTTCACACAGGCCACTTTATAGTTTCTTGGGTTTTAAGCAATAAGGTATTTTCTGGGCTGTCTTTGCTAAGGTAAACATTAAAAATAGTTTGTATTCTTTAAGCCAAATTTGGTGGGGAAGCTAGTAGGAAGATGGAAGGGGTTCCTGACTGGGAGAGGGGCCCTCATGTGGGCTGATATTAGCACAGCCTAATTATGTGAAGGCTGGAGATGATTGCTTTCTTTCCTTCAGGAGACTGGAAGGGCTCTTCGGGGCCATGGAATCCAGTAGATCTGGGTACAACTCCAAGGGATGTGACCTTTGGGCCACTTACTCTCCATTCTGAGGACAATTTTTCTCTCCTCTTGCATATTGTTTTAGGACTATTGTGAAGATTAAATGGCATGAGGTGTGTAAAAGCACTTAGCACAGTTCTTGAGGCTTAATATTCAAATAAACTCACAGCAAATAGTAATTCTTAGGAAGTTCCTCCTTGCCCAGAACCAGTGTGGGAAACTTGCTGTTGCTTCTTTTTGCCTCTCCCACTTGAGCTCCCCAAGCTTGGGTTCAGCTGGTTTTCTTCTAAGCCCCTTGCCATTCTCATTTAATTCCTGCTGTCTTTGCTTAGAATTACCCCAAAGTTTAGCAGCCCCTTTTGCTCTGTGAGGTTTTCTTTGAAAGCCATTCTTGGATTTGTTGGCCACTTTTTGATCTGATGGGCACAGGAGCACTGTTCTTAGGATGATGGTGGCCTCATTTCTCCCCAGGTTTCCTGCAGAGGCGAGGACATATAGGGGCTGCTCTGCAGACACATGGTGAGTTGAAGTGACTCTTGCCTGGGTCGCTGAGGAAGGCAATTGCTGCCACAACTTCTGGTTTGCCGATCAGGGTCACACAGAGCCACAGGTCTTTAGAGAGCTACTTGCAAGGTCACTCACTGGCTAATTAGTCGTTATTATTACTTTTGTCCATTTTTAGCTATGGAACTTAGCTAAAATAGGAAGCTGTTTATTGGGGGCTGCCTCTGTTTAGTAGGGAATCTACCAGAGTTCCATCTTTTGATGACTGAGGCCTTCTGTGGACATCCTTTGCTGCCCCTCAGAGGTTGGAAACCACCTCACGGTGGGGGTCAGACCACAGATTACTGAGGCTTTCTATTGTTAGCCTCTGAGCTGGAACAGTAAATTGAAACTGACCTGGTGGGAATCTTACCCCTCGGGCAACCTGAGCTTGAGAAATTTCATCCAGTTGGTCATCTTTCTAGGTATCTAGAGAGGGCTGGACACTATGGCTTCTGTCAAAGCATGGAATTAATATAACGCAGATATCTGGCTTGAAGCTTATATTCAAAGAAACCTCAAAGTAAGGAATTGTAGGGATCACTGCAGAGCACCATCACTATCCTAGGTAGAGGACGATAGAGCCTTCCCTTATTCATGTCCTCACTTTCCTTACTAGTAGAAACCCTGCATGAGTTGAAGTAGAAATGGGCTCAGGGGAAAAATTACTTTTCCCAGCCTCCTTTATAGGCAAGGGTAACCAATGAAATGTATAGCCAAGGATTCTAGAAAAGCTTTTAAAAGAGGTTGAATTGGCAGACTCTACTTTCCCAACTCCTTTCTCATTGAGGAGTGAAGATTTGATTGCTGGAGCTCCAGCAGTCAGTTGGAGCTATGAAGATGAGCATACTGAGAGGTCAGGCATTCTCACACCTGCAAAGGAAAGAGAGACCCCTAGGATTGGATTGGGACAGCCACTGACTCTGAAGAACCCTGAAGAGAGACCCCAGAGGGGCATTATCTTACCTTACCTCATTAGATTGACTCAGTGGATGGCAGCACAGCAAGGCTAAAAGTCTTTCATGAACAATGTTGAAGCCATACTCATTATATTTCACCTCTAGCAAATAAAAGCAAACTTCAGGGGTGTTGCCTTTTGGGAAGTAAATGAACAGTTATAGTGATTTCCGAAGGAAAACTAGATATTTTCCTACTGACCTCAGATTTACACCTTTGACTGAACACAAGCTGTGTTTAACTTTATTTTATAAGATAGAGCTGCAGGACAGCTCTGGAATCATGGGGATATGAATGGAGGGTGAAGTAGCTCATCAAATGTTATTAAGTCTTTATCAAAATTTCCCCAGCCATTGGATAGGGATCTAATAATGAAAGAGCTAGTTATGGCTCATGCAAACAATTATGACAGCACAAAATGCTTTTTAGTGATTTTAAGTCAGAATTAGGCAACCTCAATAGGCACAAACAGTCACTTAGGGGACATGCCAGCTGCTTCCAGCAAATCTGCTGACATAGAAACAGGGAAAGGCACAAGGCAGATACAATTCAAGTCATAATTTGCTTGCTAATAATTTCCCGTATCTGCAGCCTGTAAGGATTGCCCTGAGTAAGGATATTCCTAAAGACAGCAAGTCAAGTCATCACATGCATGAACAGCAAATCACTATCACAAGGGTGAGACAAAAGTCAAGATGGAGACCAAAGTCAATGTTTCTAAAGTGAGGCAGAATTGACAAGGACTAGCTGTGAAGCATTCCTCTGAGCTGGTGGCAGCCTATGATTGCACATGGTCTCTGAGGCCCAGTCCAGCTCCTGGCACAGGCCAGCAAAGGGCAGCTGTCTATCACGGTAGAAACTGCCCTATGCAAACCCAAACGTGGTTTGTATCTTTTGCTCTCCTTCAACTCCCTCCCCTGCTGCACGCTAATTAAGAATAAGACTGTTCACTTCCTTTCCAGCAGGGATATTCTTGACCTACAGCAAAAGCAAAAGATCCTTTTTGAATTTAGTGTCTGCCCCGCGATTGTAGAGTTTAAAAAACACCATTAGCGCCTCTGCTTCTGATTTCACTGGCCCATTTTCCTGCTAACACCTTTTCTGATACTTTGCTGAAAAGGCTTCTCAACTAGACTCCTTCCCTGTGGCTTGGGTAGCGCCAGGTGGGCGAGGTGTTTATTTACACATCTTTTTGGATCACTAGGTAAAAGACACACTTCTGTCTCTTGGCAACACATTTCAACATGAGCCTGAGTTTTATTTTTCAACTTACTTTCTTGTCAACACACATGTAAATCTGAAAATCATAGCTCATTCAAAGAGATATTCCCTTATAGTGATTTTCAAATATATAAATCTTCTAGAATTCTGCTTAAATTTAACTTTTATAAGCTGTCAGCTTTTAAATAGACTTGTCTATACAACTACAAATAATTTTGTGCAATAATCTTTTGTGTGAAAAACCACTCTCAGTGGATGTTTTGAAAGGTTTGAAATATATAAATTCGGTTTTTCTTAGTGAAGACTAGATTCATAAATTTGTTTCTAGGTCATAAGACTAAGTGCCCAACAATGCCTTCCTGTAGTCCTTTAGTGAATTTTGAATCAAGAGTTTTTTATATTGTATTAATTTTTGCATGATGAAATGTACAGATATTATGTGTACATTTTCATGAGTTTTGATAAACTGTGGAAGAGCTATCCTAATCAAAATATAGAGCATTTCAATCATCCCCCAAGTGTTCTCTAGTCAACACCCAGCCCCAAGGCAACAATGGTTGTGGTGTCTATAACTGGAGATGATTTTGCCTGTTCTTGAAATAGAATCATCCAGTTATGTATTCTTTTGTGCCTGGTTTCCTATAAGAATATACATGTTTTTGATATTCATCCATGTGACTGTATCAGTGGCTCATTCTTTTTCATTGCTGACTAGTATTTCAGTACATATTTGTTTAAACTTCTACTGAAGATTTGAGTTATTCTGCATTTTTGGTTATTGTGAATACTACTACTATAAACATTTTTTAAAAATAGAATAAGTTAAAATCTATTAAGTGAAAAAAATCTAGTAAGTATATTTGGCAATGGCCAAGATTATTTTTTTATTATTTTTTCCTCATAACCTGGTTTGATCATGGAAATGTTATATAGGGAAGGGAGAGTGGCACCCTAGAACCCCCAAACCTTCCTCCTCTAAATAGGTTGTCATCCACTGCATCAAGACAAAACATACTCTAGTGCTAAGACCTTCAATGGAAAGGAATTTTAATATAATTAATGTGCAATACAGAAAAGAGAGAGAATAAAGTTTCTAAATTAAGCACCATCCCATCCCCTCGTGGGTAAATGCCCAGCCAAACAGGGTTGTCCCAAATCAGGGCCACTGAGATCCTAAAGCCTGCCACAAGTCTAAAGCACTTTCTGGGTGGGGACCCATAGAAAAGGGTCAGAAACAGCCAGACAAGTCTGGAAGGAAAAGAGCAAAGTCAAAATTGAGATAAAAGCTGCCATTGTTAACCTCCCCACGGATCTCTCACCCACATCTGTTTCAACCAGTCCACAACCAAGAAGCAATTGCCATTTCTTCACATGTCTCCCTGCTCCATGTGCCTCCTCCAGGTCTCCTTGTTGCTCTGCATCCTGCTTTCTTCTTTCCAGTCTCCTCTCCAGCTTCTCCTCCTTGCTCAGCTCCACCCTCCCTTGAGAGGGGCAAGGAACCTGGAACCTCCCCTTTTCCTGGGAACCACCTCTTTACAGAATAAAACCAACATCTAATGGATTTAGATAAATATTCCTCCAGAGGTTTTGTGGCAGCCCAAAACAAGGTTCCCTCCTTGCAGATTTTGCTTTAATGGTCTATATTCACTGGCATGGCTCACGGTCCTTTGAAGAGGCGTTCCCAGCCACACACATCAGGATTATCACGACCAAGTTTCCCAAATTTGGTTCATGTAATACCAGTGTGGTAAACAGATGAATTTTGGCAGTATATGAACATTTGTATGTTTAATAAATGTTCATTTTTATGATTACCTTTCATTTGTGTCACATAATGGCTTTTTCTGTTAGAGTAGCAATAGTGTTTCTTTTGGCAAATTTAAGAAAGAGATTAATTAAAAATTTTCAGTAAATAATAGCTTGTTTGGAATTCAAAAACATGAGCATTGCATCTAAGATAGATTCTTGTGCTATCACATCCTGCTCTGGCCACTTAATGGCTGATTCATCTTTGGCACGTTACTCTCCAAGTTTGTGTCAGGATCTGTTAAGTGGAATATTAGTACAGATTTGCAATTGCTATGAGGGTGAAGTGGGAATGTAATGATAATTGCATGTTGGACAGTCAACAAGTGGTATTTACCATTTTCCTGCACGACTCAGAAATCATGTGACAACTGGACACAGGCCTGGGAATGGTGACTGGAAGAGATACGGGTCTGTCCCGTCATTTCTGGCTCTCCTGAAATGTCCAGGGGCTTCAACGGACAGAATTTATTTTTTAATTTATTTTCTTACATGGTTGTTCATTTCTGGATAGTATTTGATTTCTCCCTCAGGCGTAGTCCCCAAGCTTCTCCCACCATCACAGCACCCGTGATCCATCACCACACAGTCTCATCATCACAGACAGACCTTTGTACTCTTCTGTCCGGTTTTGAATCCTCTCCTTCCCTGTTCTATGCCTCAGACCTATGGTCAGTTTGCAAGTTTCCTCTTTTTCCTAATCCTTTCAAAGGGCAAACTTTAAACAAGTGTACACTGAGAAAAGATACACTCTGGCAAGAAGCTCCACCTGTGACATTCCGACTCTAAGATCTCAATACACCACTTCATATCACATCACTCTCTTCCAGGAAGCTGCCACTCTCTAAAACTCCAATCATTAACTTTTCAGATTACAAAGCAGGAAGAGGGGAAAGGTATGTGTCCAAGTGGCTCTCACCTTCATTGCATGTTGCAGTCACCCAGGGAGCTTTTCAAGAATACTGATGCCTGCACCCATCCTCCTGTGCTACAAGTGCTTCTAGTGAGCAGTAGCAGTCAGGGTGAAGACCCTCTTTTCTAGCCTGGCTCAGTTTAGCCCTGATCCTTGGGGGGGCGGGGAGGGCTGGCTAAGAACCACAGACTCATCCTGAGGGTTGGATTGGGCATATCCAGCACAGGGCAGGTTCACTATCAATTGGGGCGGGCAGATAAGAGTCCCGGAGCCCTCAGTGGACCTTTCAGGATTTAATGCTCTCTCAGGGAACCAGATGCACAGACACACCAGCACTCACAGGGAACCAGGTATACAGACACAGCAGGAGGCAGGCACAGGTGGGGGGTCCGGGGGGCACACACTAACCTTTGTGCTCTTTGTCTGGGCTCTCTCTGGCGTCCTTGCTCTAGGGATGCCTCGCCTCTTCTGCAGTCACACTACTTGTCCTTTCACTGCTACAGCTGCTGCTGCTTTTAGCCCACCTCTAAGCTCAGGTGTGCATACTTACACGCGCATGCGCACTCATACTCCAGGTGTCCACAATCAGGTACACAGGCCCCAAGCTCCCACTCCCAAGTGCCTTCTGCAGGATCAAGGTAGTAGGTGATAGCCACAGGTGAAGGGTGTAAAAAGCCCGATTAATTCATTTACCCTACAGCAGGTTAATGGTGACATTAGGCAGAATAAAAAGTCACTTTGTATCTGTAGAGCTTGTTTATTCTTAAACTTTGGAGTGTGGCCTCAGCTTTTTGGTCAATGATGCACTTTTGTATCTTACAGGCTCTGCAGTTTCCTTTCTCCTTTCACAAGGGAGGAGCCTCACAGGGTAAATGATCTGCCCAGTCCTCACCCTTAGGCCTCTTTTCTAGCCCCATGAAGTCTGGCTGAAGGCCTAAGTGAGTTCTTTATAACCCAAATTTTGAGCAGGTTTTGAAATGTTGCCTGTCAAACTCGGGGATCTGGGTGGACTAAGTTACCCCAAAGACTAATAGGGTCGCTGAAAGCAAGTTATTGTCAATTGACTCAGGTCAGCTGCAGATTTCTTTGTATTCTTGGCTTGAGAGAGGGCCTTTTAACCCAAATGAAAAGACGAAGTTTAAGAAGTCAGTGATTGGAATCTCAAACACAGACCAGACATCTCTCAAATCCTGATGTCAGTCCCTCAGGAAATCTGACAACCTGTCTTCTAAAGATGGCTGTTTCCTAACTCTGCTGGGGGTCAGGGGCACCTGGGTGATCTAACTGGCAGCTGGCTTGGGTGTCATTTTGGGTACTCTTGCACATCAGAAAGGCTTCCCATTGGCAGACTTCACATGTTCCTGCTTATACTCATTTCCATTTCATTTTGGATCCCAATCTTGGGTTGTAGTCCATTCAGCGAGGGGAAGCACATTCCTTTTGGGTCTCTTTCTATATACTCACAAATATAAGCACACATTTTGACCTATGATATTTTAAAAGTCGACAGTTTTCATTTTGACTTGCCATATGGGTTGTTTCTCAGTTTCCCAAGTAAGATTCAGGAACTGGGCATAAGGACAAACAACAAGATGTGGGAAGGCTTCAGACCCTGGGTCCCCTGGGCTGGTGTCCCTTCCCTCCGCAGATGGACAAAAGCTTCTAAGTAATGCTGTCGGGTATTACTGGGATCCTGCCCCACCCTGCCTCTCTAATCCAGGAATTAATGTGCCTTGTGGAACTACTCAGCGAAATAATTATTTTGCTTTTATTACATTGATGCCAAACAGTTAATTGCTCAAACATTGTTCCTATGTAGCTGAATTCTTCAAAAAGATGGAAAATGAATCTTTGTCAATTTAGTCAGGGCTGAGCTGCCAGCTGTAACTTTTCTCAGGTTTAAAGTAGTGGTAAATATGCACAGTGGTCTGAAAAACATAAGATAAACTGCAGTTTGCATCAGATTCAAAACAGATACCAAGAAAATAAAATACTATGATAGATAAAAGAGCAGAAAGCTCATAGCTGCATTCTTTGGTATGGGCCATCTCACAAAGTACATTAATTGTATAAAACTAGGGAAATTTGAAAATAGTTGGATATATTTAGGCTAATTTAACATGCAATTAGATTTGCATTTCGTAAATCTGTTTTTCCGTATTACACACAGAAAATAAGAAAGGACAGGGAACAAATTTCCAAGGATGAAATTTTCCACATTTATTTTTCTTTCATGTGCATAGAAAATGGCAGTGAAGTGTCCTATGAAAGAGGCAGGGAATGGGCATGGCGCTGCTATATCAGATTCAACTTTGTGCTTCGAAGGTACACTATTTATTTTGAAAACAAAGGATGTTGTAGTTTGTTTTAAATTGCTAACAATTCCTTGGGTTTCCCATTTGTCTTTTGAAGCTGTCAGTTCTTCAAATTTCTTTTCAAATGACACACTGCATTACAAATGATGGCACTTAACCAATGTGGCATTTCCATATTTACACCAACAAAAGAAATTTACAAGACATAATAGCATACAATCTTGACATTTAGTAGTAGCAATAAAACATGAAGGGCATCCATTTTATTTTTTTCTGTACAAACTATCAGAACATAACTTTATTCACATTAAAAAAATCATCTTTAATTTGATTTGACCTACACATCCCCATCTCATTTCATCCACTTCTCAAAACTCTCATCACATCGCCCACACCTTCACCAGACTACAGAATCTACAAGTAATTAGACCTAACACCTAAATAGAGTTCAGAAAGTCCTCTATCCCAAAGGTTTCCTCACTTCCCTGATAATTCCTCAAAAAAGAAAAAAAAAATGCTCTTCACTCACTCCTTCCATTTCACTTTCACATTTCATCACCAAGTCAGCAAGACAGACTTTTCATCTCAAACCAAACAAGGTTAGAAAGAGTTCCTCTACCGAGCCTCTTGATGCTACACCCACGAGTCCGGGGACCCTGGGTACTGTTCTGCTCTATAAGAAGGTCGTTTAGTGGAATAAAAGTCGACATAATTTGTGGTTGATTTCAGTCCATACTGTGTGGAGTAATCAGTAGAAGCTGGAAAGTGCACTCGGTCATCAAAATAAGGATCTTCGTAGCTATGAGGAGACTGCAAATACAATCTGTATGCATCAAAGTTCTTTCTGTTGGAGTCATCTTGACTATAATACAGCTGTTGATGCTGTTGACAAAGTGAAAAAGCAAATAAATTAAAGTAATTTTTGGCAATACATGTTTAAGGAAAATTAATGTGGGCTTCCTGCTTCATATTTTTACATCAGTACACAACAATAGTGAACTTATAGTTCAAAGTTGTTTCTGGTGCACACAGTATGTCAACTAGTGGACTCAAAGGATTTCAAATTATGCCTACAGGTGGACAGGCTGAGTTTGCTCAAGTCCTGTCCTAAGTCCTCCAGAGAAGCTAGTGCCTCAGAAGAGTCTAAGATCTTGGTGGCAGGTGACCCCGGTTGCCTCCCCTCCTTACTAGGGGCCTGGTTCTGTGTGCTCTGCCATGGAGGGGCCTGTTTCCTGGGCATGCCCAATGAAAGGTTGGCCTTAGTTTTAGCTCTGACACAGGGAAACCATTAAGCACATCATGAATTTAGATAGAGGTTAGATTTTTTTGGCTTCAGTGGTTGCCTAATTGCATAGCTATCTTTTAAAAAGTTTATCTCAGAGATGATTGAGCCCACCTTTCAGTTTTAAAAGAAATAAGTAGTCTGCTGAACAACAGCCATGCATTGGAAACCCTGCTGTACTATTAAAGGAATAAGCAGTCTCAACCCAGGAGAGCTGTAATATTAGAAGAGACACATAAGCAAATATAACTCTAAAGGGTAAGACGTCCCAAGCGAGGGATGATAAACCCTTCTGTAAGGAAGCTAGTCGAGGCACATGTGGGCATCCACACAGGGCACCTGACCCTCATATTTCCTTTTGTGTTGTTTTTCCTCTGACGTTGTTAATTTTTTCAAATGTGTTTGTGGAAAAACTGCCTTGTTCTTGCATCTCTTTCCTCTTGATCATGCCTGAATCCCTCCACTTAGTAAGATGTAACACAATTACAACACTATTAACATCATATTCTGAAATTAAATACATTCTAGTATGGTAAGGATTTCAGAGCTAAATTCTCTTGAATTTAAGTTAGGTTCGTGATTCTGAGGCTCTTTTTCTAAATAAAAATCTATAAATTATGAGTAATGTGGGAAATTCCTTATCTTGCAATTGCAGCAAAAAGATGATGAAATGGAGGGAGGTCTTAGTGCATTTTTATCTAGGGACGGGATAGAGGTGAGTTTGGGAAACCCAAGTTGCTCACGTGTTACTGGAAGGTAAGAGGAGAGCTCAGATGACTCAGCCTCAGAAGGACTGCAACTGATCTGGGAACCCCCCAGGAAAGCAGAGACTGAATGTTATAACTACAGCCCTTCCTCTGCAGCAGAGTGGGGTCCACCCCAGCAGGTCTGAGTCCAACTGAGACAAATGGGGACCCAGCTGTGGACTCAAGTATTTTCAAAACATGGAAGCCTTAAAGACAGGGAGACAAGAAGATGAGAAAAAGGGATACAAAAAAGGAACAACGAGATGAGAGATTAATATGTTTATGAACCTTTTCCCACCCAGAGGACGGAAGAGATGTTAGAAATTAATAGGAAAAAAAAGTGGGAAAAAGAAATTGTTGGGCAGAGAGCATGGACTGAAGACTTTCCAGCTGGTTCCCATCAGTGGCATGGTGGGCTCAGCAAGATCAACTCCTGTAGTTCAGGACATGAAGCTACTTTGCAAGTGATTTGCTTGAGTCCTGATGAGTTTCTGAGGAGCGAAGATCCCCTGGGAAAGCTCCTTGGCCCTTGCTGAATTGGTCCAGCTCTGGTAAGTCAACCGGCGTGGACCCCTCACTGTGGATCCCTGTTAATCAGCCTTCTGTAAAAATGATATTGCAAATTCACCTGTAGCCGTCTATTTTGTTCTCTTGCTGGTGAGGAATAGGAACTGATGTAAATTGGTGAAGGTTTGCTGGAGCCTGAAAGAAAATATTTCATGAAATTAAAACTAGTGCTCATGACCATGGGTTAGCAGGCTGTGTGGGCTCCCTGACTAGGCCTCCTTCCCTGGGGCCAGCGCAGAGCGGGACAGTCAGCTGCCTGGGTGCCCTGGATCTAATTTGGTGGCTGCTCTCTCCAGGGCTATGAGAGGCTAATGAATATGGCAAAAATAGGCCATGGGATGTTTCACCAAAAGCAGTGCCAATGCACAGCCCTTCCAAAAAAGCCTTCCTTCTCAAGCTCCGGTCACTGTGGTGAGCTGTTCATGCCGGTAAGGATTTCCCTGGCTGGCGTGAACAGCAGCCCTGCTCCCTGAGCTGAGCAACGTCGCCTTTCCAGGCCTCCGAGCAGAGCATCGGGTCAGATGGGGGAAGGGAAAGAGAACAAGCGCCAAGCCTTCTGAACAGCTGTGATTCACAATCACGGGCCCCGGGAAGAGCAGGCAGAGGTCTGATCTAAGTAGCATGGCCACATGGAGGCACAGCCCGTACCCGCCATCTTTAAGTACGTATTTTAAACAGAAAGAACCTGGTAATCAGAGGGCTGTCTTCAAGAGGCCACAACAGATTCCTGAAGATGTCATTTATTACCCATCTATTATTGTTAAGGCTAGCTGAGATTTTTATTTTTTAATGAGGAAAATGAAACATACTTAAGGTAAATTAGTTTACTGAAGCAAGCAGAGAAGACACAGAAGGGCAGGCATGCTAAGGAGACTATCTTTAAAATAAAGCAGGCTGCTGCAAATCTGAAGCAACAGTGCACTTCAGTTTGTATGTGTATTTTCTCTGCAAAGAGCTTGGTGTTTGAAATGTAGCATCTGCAATTTTCTGAGCTATTAATTGCCATAGTAACAATAGTCGATTAGTAAACAGTCCTGTGAAATCACAATTTCAAAGACAACAGCACAACTGAGACTGCTCTCCCAGCAGTTGTTAAGTTGCCACCAGGTTTTATTTATTTCTTTTTAATAAACAGGTTTTTGAGAAAAGAGTACCTTTTTTTGGGTAGCTCACACAGCCTTATTTGAAATCTTTAGCTATAATTTGTAAGACAGTTGAGAATGGGGATACTGTGAAATCTTGGTATTTAAAAAATTATATACAATTTTCTGAATAGGACATAAAAAATTAATACTCTGCAACATTATTTTTGTTATTCTTAATAAATAATCACTCCGAGAAGAATCATATTACACACTTTGCTATTCAAACTCTTTTTCCATGAAAATGTAAGTAAAATTGATCTCCAGTTTCATGTTTGAATTTAAGAGATGAGTGAGGCTAGGAGACCTGCTCTGCAGTGTCACAGAGCCCAGGGGGCGGAAGTGCTGGGCACACAGAGAGATATGCTGGGGAGGGAGCGAGCAGAGCAGAGGGACCGCACTGCAGGGTGGTGGCCAGAAATGATTTGCATTGGAAGACAGTGCTCTTTTTATTTGTGGTCACTAGACCATTACCGTAGCTTGTTCTACTTAAAATAAGTAGCGAAAACAACGGCCCCAAGGAAGGGAAGGGACAAATTGGCACAAGGTTCACTGCTGGGGACTGTCTCAATGTAGGCACAGGCTACTTCCCAGGCCACTGGTCTCATGCCTCAGAACACACAACTTTTTGAGACACCGCATCACGCACCCCACTGGCATCTTACCAGGGTACAGGCCTTTATGTGTGGCATCCCCTTGGCTATTGTAATACTGCATAGGTGGCTGGGTCCTATCGTATTCAGAGCGAGGGTCTCTGATGCCTAACAGTGCTGGTGAGGAAGAGGTGCTGCCGACTAAAGGGAGGGGCACAGGGAGGAGGGGGAGGGGGGGAGAGAGAGAGAGAGAGAGAGAGAGAGAGAGGAGAAAGAGAAAGCAGATCGTCAGTGTCTCTCAAAAAGCAAAGGTCAGTAATTACAAGTGCCATGCAGCTGGGCTGAACATCCACCCTGAGAGGGACTGGGAGCTGGAGAGCAAGCCGCCAGCCCTGAGTGGCCAGCGCAGAGCCTGCAGCTCAGCCACTGCCAGCCATACCTAAGCCCACCAGAGAGCTACCTAACGCAGGCTGATGGCCTAGAAGCACAGAGATCATGCAGGTTTCCCCAATACTAGGCCTCAGTGACTTGATTAGGCTTTTGAAATTTGAGTGAGTGGTAAAAGCTTACAAGCCATGCAAGAGTAACATTTGCTACTGCTCAGTTCAGCTGCTTGTAAAACACCCCCCTATTATGATGTGGAGCTCCTCAGTAAATAGATGTTTTATGGCATGTTTTGATTTCTAATTATTTCAAAAATATCTGTATCTCTAAATATGTTTGAGCAAGAGTGCCCAGCCCATAAAAATCTACAGTTCTTTTTATGGGGATCAGCTGTCAGGGACATTAAGTAATAAACTCAGTAAGCTAGGCCTCATCAAGGCTCACAACATTTCAAATCCAGTATGACTCAAACATTTAATAATAAGTCTATCCAAGGGGCTCCTTATGGGCATTTTTGCACAAAAGGAAAACATCGCACATACTTTTCCCTTTTCTCATTAAGAAAAAAAATCTTGCTTGCATGAGCGTTAATTCTAAGTAAAAGTGGCCACTTTTGATTCCCTTGAACTCAATAGCACCCAGACCTTACACCAGTGGTTTGGCACACACTGATGCTTTCCAAGAAAGACTTAACAATGAAAATATTTTCCCAAGAAGTCGCTTCAATCATATGGGTTGCTCTGTATTAAAAAAAAAATGTGGGCATGCAAGGGCAGTGTCTAAGTGCTACTCACTTTCTAGAAGATAGTATGACTCAGAACATACCTGCCTACCTCTCAGAATTACATCAGCAAGGCATCAGATGTGCCCATCAGCTGACACCACACTTGCGCTGAGGAATTATTAGGCCTGAGATCAACTGGAGAAGCAAGTGTGAAATGCATCCCATCTCTGAACGGAATGTAATAGGTACTGAGGAGCTTGCACAGGGCTCGCCAGTGTGTATATTTAAGAGGCTCTCAAAACAAGCACATTACTTAGTAACTATGTCCTAATCTGTGGGCATTACTCTTGACTGGATATATGCCTCTAGTTAAGAAGCTCTGGCTCTGCTCTCCCTGGCACTCCTATCCCTAAGTCCCTAAAGGACTTGGAGCATTATTATAAAAGATAGCCTTGGGATATACCTGCATGCTCAGCAAGGAAGTTAAAAACCAAGCACAGGTCTTTTTGAAGAAAATAACACATAATTTGAAAACTAAGATAAATATGCACCATATGCACGAGGCACAGATAATTTTAAAACATCCTTGTATAAGTAGAGATATCCAATTATGTCAAAGAACTACCCACCAATATTGGTCTTTCTGGTAGATCTGCCCACAGGAGAAATAAGACTGGCAGCAGATAACATTTACATGAATGCAACAGATGATGTTTACATGTCAGAATGGGAGGTTTAAAGCCAGGTAAAAACAGGTACTTATTTTCCTGATTCATTTAGTGAAGAATTAAATGTAAGAGTGACTTGGCTTGATGTAAAAATTTTTAGTCTGAGTTTCAAAACACTTTCTACCAAATTAAATACCACCAACAAGCGGGCAGTGCGGCTGCCATGGCTCCCAACTTAAAATCAAAGGAAAATGCTGCCCAATCACCTGCAGTGCCGGGCCTGCTCTCACTAGCTGTGGCCACCGGGGGTCAGGTGGAGGCTTAACTATCAAGGAGGAAGATGAGGGTGGAGATGATGGCCTCTCAGGCTAGGAATCTAAGGATGAAGTAGAGAGGACTCTGTTTCTAAGAGTTCTCATCAAGAAAATTAAAGTCACTTTGGAAGTGACGTTATTCCAAAATTACGGCAGCTGCTGGGCAGGACAGCCTGTGGGTCTCAGTGTGCCCCAGCTCCTGCATGGTACCACCTGGCCGGCTTGTCAGATGGAGGTTACAGGTTGCATCCTGCCCCCTCAAACCAAGTAACAGAGAAACTTGGGAAAGCAAGGTGAGAGAGGGGCATGGGATACTTTTATGCACTGCAGTTGACATAAACTTGCATAAACTTTTAAAATGGAAGAACATGAGTTTGTTTTTCACAGTAGCATGTAATTTATAAAAGTAGCTCTTAGCTCAAAAAGAAAATTCTTCTCCTTGGTGTTTGGGGGTGACAGGCTTAATAATCAATGTTTACGCTTCTCTGGATGGGAAACAATCTTCTGCAAGACAAATGCCCTGGCCAAGGAGTGGCGTTTACTCACTGACCTGACTGAATGATGGGTGACATCTGTTGGTTGGTGGTAGACAAGGAAGGATGTGATTTGAATCGGTCTCGTTCTAACGTTGATACAGGTGTAATAAAATGGTTCTGATTCCACCCATCCTGTGGTGTTAAAAGAGAAAAAGAAACCTCTTAAAATGAATAATGACATTTCATTACAATAAATGATTACGAATGTGTGCTCTGATGAATGCTAATTATGCCAGAGCTATTCTTGTGAATTACCTTTTTATAAATGCTCCGGAGGTCCCGATATTGCCATAATGTATTCAAGACCTGGGCTGCTGCCTTCACCACTTTCAAAGATGATCTAGGGAGAGAATAAGGATGTTAATGAATGTGGGCAGCACAGCCTCAGGTTCCATTTAAGAAAGATTTGAGATGCAAACCGAATGCCATCCCTCCAAGGACCAGAGGGCACAGAGGCCACTGCTAGAAAATGCACTGAGGAATCAGGTATACCTGGGAGTTGGTCAAGTTCTGAACTGAAGCAAGGCCTCGGACACTCCTGCTCTGCTGTGAGCAGCTCTGGTTGGGATAAGCCTATGACCTTTAACTTCAGGACATCTGTCAGGTGTCTGCCCCCAGTTATCCAGAGGTCTACCAAGGGGCTGACCTCGCTTTGGACTTTGGGATTCATGTGATATTGACTGCACATCCTGAGCATCTGGTGACTTTTCCAAGTTAAGTATCCTCTGCACCCATTATTAGGCCTTCATATTAGTATCTCCGTTGTCTTTTTATCACTTATACCTCTACGTGGACAAAAGTACTTATGAGTGCTAAAGTTCTATTTGGAAAATGATTGATTATTCACCACCCACCCCCAAAGATGTTCTGCTGAACCCTGACATTCTGTTTAGTATATGTGCTGCCGAAGCAAACACTGAACCCTGACATTCTGTTTAAGCACTGCTGACAATGAGTTGGGAGCTGCTCTTAGAAATTTTTAAGTGAGGAGTAAGTACAGCTTCTCGCCTCTGCCAAGAACATTCATGTGGCCACATTAGAGATGGACCAGTGCTGGGGAAGACAGCCCTAAGGATAATTGATCACTTCTGTCTTTAAAATTCATTTTGACATTGAAATAATGACTTCAAGTGTAGATCGTGGGCTATAAAATCTGACTTCCTCTTCTAGTCCTCTCTCTCCAAATAAAATTCACGAAGTGGGGATTCATAAAGAGAGGTGAGTAGGCTATAAGCATCTTCTCTGCCCCTACGAACTGAATATGGGTTACTAATGTTCTGAGTGAGAGTGGAGTACAGTAAATTTAGGGGCTTCACAATATCTGTGCTTGGAGGTGGGGTATTTCTGCATCCCTCCTCCCATCCAAGACTCAAACTTTCTCTGTGATCCTGATAAACTAAGGGCAGAATCAGGTCAAACCAAGGTCTTTCTAAATTTCATATTGTCAAAATGAACCACAGAGCAAGGACATACCTCAAAGAAATAAGCAGAAATGAAATTTAAGACACCCAAGATAACCTTGATCTCCTTTGCTAAACCATGGTGTCATCCTTGAAACTTTTCTCCTCTGAAGCTGCTCATCTAATCCATAAGTAAATTTTGTTCAATCTACTTTTCAACCAAGTCTACATTCACCAGTTCTTTACCCCTCCATCTGCTGTCGCATTCATCTTTACTGAAGGTTGGGGGGTATTAAATCTCTCTGATCCCTTTAAGGAAAGTCATATCATATCCCCCCTCTGCTGAATACTCTCCAGTGGCTTCTGGTTTTACTCAGAGTGAAAGACAAAGCCCTCATACTGTCCCATAGGGTCCTGTGCTTCTGATTCTTCTCCTGACTTCCAGCTCCACTGGCTTCTAGCTCAAACACATGAAGAGCTCTTCCAACTCGGGCCCTTCCACTTGTTTCCTCCGACCAAAATGCTCCCTCCTCCCTTCCTCCAGTTCTGCTCAAAAGGCACTATCTCCACTAGGCTTCCCTGACCACCCTATCTAAAACTGTGACACCCCACCCCTTACTGTGACATGCCCTCTCACCTTCCCTGATTTTATCATTTGCCCCATAGCACCATCTGACATGCTTGGAGTTTCTCGCTCAGCTGGCACCTGACAGGTCTACCTGGGCAGTGTCCGGGTCAGGGGAGGGTGTGTGGTCCGCTCACTGCTGTTATACACAACAGACAGGCAGATACTTCCTGAATGAGTCATGAGGAAAGGTAAGCGTATGTTTAGAAGACAACCCGATTTGCTCCAGGACTTTCTGAATCTCTTGTTTGGAAATTAAAGAAAAAGATGAGAGGCAATAATTTTTTTTTTTTAAGTGCAAAGGTTTTAGCACTGAGCCAGCACTTTCTTTTATGCCTTTCACAAATGAATGCTATCTAAAAAAGTTTTAGAGTACAAAAAGTGATTACAGTTACCTCAGGGGAGGAGTAGAGGGGGCCAGAAGGGGGAGTTAATGGAACAGGAACTTAACTTTATCAGTAACGTTTCATCTCCATCAAAATAGAAAGATAGTCTGCATTTATTACTAAGGAAATAAAAAAAGATACATAAAGGAAAAAAAGGGTTGAAAGGAAATGTGGTTAATGTTGATGGGCATGGTTTTTAGGGAGATTGTTTTGCTACATTATTCTTATATTTTAGAACTTTCTTCAAAGTGGAAACTAAAAGACTAGGCAAGGCATAATGTGAATTCTAGCCCTGGCACTCAATCAATTAAATAAATATTTACTGAGTACCTATTATGGGTCAGGTTTCAGTCTAGACGCTGAGGACAGAGTGCTGAAGAAAGACAAAATCCCTGCTTCTGGGGGAGGCAGTTACCAGAGAAAACTATAAAGAAGATATCAGGAGAACTCAGTCCTGTGCAGGAAAATGGAGCAAGTTAAGAGGGGAGAAGTAGGAGAGGTGCCATTTGACTCTTTTCTTTTTTAAAAAAGATTTATTTATTTATGCATATGATAATTGGGGTACAGGCCAGAGGTGCAGGGGGTGAGAAGATTCACCAGAGACAGAGTGGGGAACAGAACTGGCAGACTGACTGAAATACACTGCTGAGGGGAACAGCGGGCGAGACAGGAGAGGTCTGCCGTGCCATGTGGGTTGCTCCCTGGCCAGCTGGGGATCGAACTCGTGCTGCAGAGGCTGTGGACAGCTTCAGAGTGCTGTGCTTAACCCCTTGTGCCACCAGGCAGGCCCCCATTTGACTCTTGATCAGGTCCTGTGTGTTGGGAAGCTGCAAGTGGCCCTACTTCCTGCTCCCCTGGAGGATCTTCTGACCTGAAACTAAAGCAAATGTGTGGTTCCTGCTAGAGCTCCATGAAAAACCCCTCTTTTTCTGCCACTGTTTCCCTAGTTCCTACATCTGCTACTTCATCCTTGGGTGTCTCCCAGAAGCAAAGGGAAATTTATGATCTGAGCCCAGGGTACATCCTGAGGCAACTAAGCAGGTTTTGCTGCAAAGTAGTGATTTTTAATCATTTCTGGGCACCTGGCAGAGGAATCAATCCCAGAACGGAGGATTCAAGATGTTTCTGCAGAACAGGCCCTCGAGCCTGGAGCAGAGCCAGACTCAAGGGAAATGAGGCCCTCAGATCTTCCTCCCAAAGGCATTTCTGACTCTTTCAGGTGTTGGCACTACTAACTGTGGTTTTAGAGAAAGAAAAGAATGTCAGGCTGTTATAGCAAAGGAAAAATCAGAAAAGGAGTGACATGATCTCAAATGCCTCTTCTACCAAAACAGGTTTTAACTGCTGGAGACTGCTTAGCTTATTGGTAAGTCAGAAATGCAGAAAGCAATCCTCTCTAACAGAAAACTTCCTCCACAAAGGCCCTTTTCATGGGAAGATCCTAGGAACATGTCTCAAGCTTGTGTCTCCTTGGAGCACACTTGCCTGTCCCCTCTGCCCTTTGTTATGTTCACCAGCTTCTCAATCCCTCCTGAGTCGGCCAGGGCCTTGGCGTTCTCCATGTTTTTGCTGGTGACCTCATGCAGAGCACAGCAGATGGCTGCCATAGTCTCATCGGACAGCACGCTGGGGCCGGTGCCGCCAGGAAGCCGGTTGACCAGGTCTCTCATGGCGTATTTACCTGTCAAATGCAAAAGATTACATGCCACTTTCAGAAGGCATTAGTTTTTTGTTACTGTTGAAAGATTGAGACAATTATTGTAATTTCGTCTGAATTCCTATATCTTAAAAAAAAACCCTTAACTTCCTTTTAAAGCTTTTAATAACTTTTCTTTGAATAAGTTTTAAAGCATGGACCAAGTAAGGTTGCCAAAAAAATACTTTTCATTAAAAGTTTCTGAGTCTTAAATGTGAACTAGTTACAGATTATCAAATTCAGTGTGTGTATCAGCTAGTCTGACATGAGTAGTGATAACAGGTTAGTTTCTTTAAAAGAAAACATGACTACAATTTTGGCACTAATATTATGGGTATATTACTTCCCAGGAGTAATGCAATGATAATCAATTCTTGCTAGGACAGGGCAGGGGAGCCCCCGAGCTATTGTGTTTCTTTACAGGTTCTCAATTTTTCTTGTTCCTCTCCAAAAAGATTATCTCCAGTTTTTTCAATTCCAATTACCAACTGACAAACTGGAATAATTGCACTACAAACAAAAGAAATTAACTAAAGCTCAAGTAAATATATTCTTAGTTTTTTTCCTGTGCCAATAATTGCATGGATACTCAATGGGGTTTTCATTAAAGACCTATTTATATACAATGGTAATCGGTAAGAGACAGGCCCCATCTCCACACCACATCATTTACAGGACATCAGAGGGAAGGTTCTGGCTTACTCACAGCAAATATTGTTATGAAGAGTGGAAAAACAGTGATGACACTATAAGCCAGAAGATAAATGTGGTTTTTGAGAGCAGATGATAAGTTAGCACTGCCGTTTGTGAATACTCAACAAATGACCAAAAGGTCCGTGACACGTCATTCATCATTTTGCTAAGGCACAACTTTAAATTGCACTCCTGAGGCCTGGGGGAGGCAGCTCACTCTGTGAGCGAGCATAGCGGTGCCCTGACAGCCTGCAGCTCACATAGCTGGGTTGGTCCAACCCAGTTGGGTATTCAGTAGCTTGGGGAGTGTAAAACTTTCCCTGTGAAAATGGCACTGAAGAGAAAGATCCATTGCTAGTACTGGTGATGGACATGAGAAGGGAATGAAGGGGATGGGGGCGGGGTGGGGATGGTTGTCAGGAGCAGAAGCGCTGGCTCAATCTGAGTCAAATATGAATCTGGGAGGGGCTCAGACCACAAAAGAAGGAAGGACTCTTTATAGGGAAACAAGAAAAAGCATTCATGAAAGAGTGTTCTAGCTGGGTAAAAAGAAAAAGTTCATCAATGATGAGACAAAATGTTCATGAGAATTCAAAAGGGGGATAGGACATTCACTGAAAATACAGGGATGCATTGAAAGAAAGTCAGGCAAGTCAAGACTCTGGTCACACATTGGTATTCCCAGAGGTCTCGGGGCTCAGCAGTGCAGGCCCTCACCTGCACGCCTGTCTCCTCGCTGCAGAAGGAGAGCCAGGGATGCGTGCTGTGAACCATTTATTTTTTAACTTTAATAATTCTAAAACAGTCATGTTTCTCATAAGAAATTCAAACAATATAGCTATAACAAAAATAATAAGACCTCTTTGGAGACCTGAAGGATTTCTCTTAAGGAAATAAGGGAACTAAGAGTTATGAAACATCTGCTGGAACCAGACAGAAGCCTCTGAACAGGGCCTGGTAAAGGCTGCTTTTGTCTCTGTGTAAGATGATTGGTTTAAAAGAATAGGATGTTACGAGCAGGTTGATTTAGGCAATACTTGAACACAGCAATTCTGCCAGGCACTGTGGATGGGTATAAATTACCACAGTGAAACCTCCAGCAACTCTTTAAGGCAAATATTACTGCTCTTGTTCTCCCTTCCCTCTAAGGCACACATATTTTATTTAATATGAGCTCAATATATGTATTCACACTAATTCACAAGATCTTTACCCTACAACCTGCTTGGGGTGCAGAACCTGAGGAGGGGCTCATTTTCAGGATCATGCAAATACCAGCCCTACAGTGCAAAACCTGACGGTGAAAGTCACCTAAAATTTGACACACTCAGGGTTATCACTTGCATTAAACTATCCCTGACCGTGTCCTCAGGTGGAAATGGCACTGGGAATGTAGTTCTGCATCAGGTGAGCATTTACACAGATCTACAGGGAAAGGCTACAAATCATTCATGTGCTTTCTTTTTTCATTTCATCACGTGAGTGTTGGTAAATTAGCAGATATTATGCTCGAAATTCAGAAAGGGAACATTAAATCTTTTTAATTGTTCAAGTAGTGACTCTCTCTTTGGAAACAGAAACACCCAAACTATCAAGTCATGTTGGAATGTATAACTGATGAATGTATACCTGATGCCAGATTTTCTGAAAATTGATTTTTCTGATCAATGTTAGTTAATGAGCTGTAAAGGAATGGTGACAAAGACAGACATCAGGGGTTCCAAATATGTCAAGAAACAAGGACCTAGAACTTAGTTGCTACTCATTGAAAAAGTCCTATTTTTATCAATCAAGAGTTTTTTAAGCTCTGGACTTGCTCACAGCTCCCCTCCATATGAGAACATACCTATGAGCTCCTTGTTGCGAACATCTAGAGCCATGTTCCTCAAGGCAGTGGCCACAGAAGAAACAACTCTATCGTTATCCATTCTCAGAAGTTCCACGAGGATGGGGAGCCCTTTTTCTTTGCGAACAGCAGCCCGGATGTATGCTGCAAACTAGTGAGCAGAACAAGGCAATGAGTAGTAATAAAACAGAGTTCAACTCTCAAATGTTACTGTCACTTAAGGAAGATATTTCCAAATGATGAACTAATGGATTAAATATTTTCTTTCACTGGAGATTAAATCTGCAGCATAAGTAAAGAGCAAACCATAGTTTGAGAGACAGATAGGCTGGGATGACTGATTTAACATGCAATCCCAAAGCCTGGAAATCTCAAAGTACCACCTGCCAGATAAACTGTGTAGGAGAGGAGGCCGTGATTACTTTCTACCCAGATACATAAACCTCATTAAGGAGGGATCCTGTGTTTTCTCTGCAGTTGGACCCCTGCCAGGTCCAGCACTATAAATAGGACAGCAGGGACAGTACCTGATCAGCACACATTGAAGGAGAACCTTCTCCATCAAGCCACTTCTTTCTATATTCTCTGCAACAATATTCAGAGTTCAGTAACTCTTTGAAAAAATTGTTTGGAAAAAACCCCTGCCTCAGAAAACAAGGAATTCTCCAGAAACTCCTAGCATCATAATTGACACACACTTGTGAAAAAGCAAGTGCACTTATGTGCAAAATGCTTTCTCATTCAAGATGAATTAACTGCTGCTGTTTAGTTTTCAAACCTGCAGTCAAGAAATTCTTTTGTGAGTATGAGGCAAGTCTGTACAGTGAGTCAGTGTGTGCACCATATGAATTGGAAATGAACTCTAAGTCATCAGCAAATGAAGAAAGAAAGAAACATTTGAAAGTGGGCTTTAATTGACATTTTTACCAATGCAAATTGTCTTTCAAAATTTAAGATAATTGAAAAATGTTGCTCATAAAACCGCTAATACTTTCCTGCTGTGGCCAAGACATGAGGACAAAGATCTGCCATCCTTTTGTATTATTTTGCATATTTAAAATATTCAATATAAAACCACTCAGTTTCTTGAATACTAACAGAATATTTTTATAAAACCCCAAAAAGATGCATTTCAAAGATCCCACTAATGTTCTTCATATGAAATGAATACTCCTATGTTCTGAATTGAATGAAGTCTATGGGGGGGGGGGTGGGGAACGGCATGCAGGACTTGCCATGGGGCAGAGCACACAGTCACCTGCACCAACATCTCTCTGTGAAACCTGCAAGGACAGAGCCACGCCTGCCTCACTTTTAGAGACCCACGGTTCAGCTGCAGTGCCTTCTAAGAGCACTACAGTCCTCACTACTCCCCAGACAGCTTCTGGCTAGAAACATCTGTGGGCCATGATTATCTTAGCTTTTTAATGGGGATATAACTTTCTGATTTACTATTTTAGATATTTTGAAATCACTTAAATATAATGTTTATATTTCTGGTGATCTTGCCTCCCAGAAAACAAAGTTCAACACAACTGAACTCACATCTCTTTCAATTATGGTCTTTTTTTTTTAAATCATCAAATGATCCTGGGGTCATAAGAGTTGAACAACACAGGGTCTACAATGTAAATAGTGATGAATATTTATGTGCTGGGCACTGTCCTAGGTATTCCACATTTATTAGCTCATTTGATTCTCATAACTACCTCATCAAGTAGACATTATTTCCATTTTATAGATGAGGAAACTAAATACAGATCTGAGATCTGTTGCTAGTAAGTGGAGGGGGTAGGCTTGAGAGCCAGCTAACTTATTGGTGCATTAAGAAAAACAACAAAATAACCATGTTGGCTGAGTACTAGACCACAATTATCTGTATATGCTCATTATAGCAGTTGGCTGCATTAAACAAACCATACCTAGGTCAAGCAATGCTTTTCACTCTCCTGGATAATACAGTAGCCAAAAGATTTTCAGTTTGGAAGATGGTCAAGGAAGAAAGAGCCAAAAACAAGCACCACAATAACTATCAAAAATATGCTCATTTAGGAAATTTCTAGAGACTGAAAATGCTTCCGACAAGGATCGTCTGGGAAGTTGCTCAATAATGCTTAAAAGTTCTGAGAACTTAGTTTATAGTGGTAATAGTAGAAAGTTGCTTTCAATTTTTATAAAGAAGTCACACATCTATATGGGGACACAGAAACATTTTGCCATATGTGTGTTCTGTAAGCATCTGGGGGAGGAACAGCCACCCCCTCTCCTTCCCTGCAGCATTGCCCAACCTCACTTCAGCATTTCTCTCCAAGGCTTCCCAGTGGAATCCCAGCCTCCACTTTCCTGTACTTTAATTCATCCACTTCACTTCTGTAGAAGGGATCCCACAGTGCACGTATCAGCCAGTTTAGTTTGTGTTGCTTGTCTGGGGACCCAGTTATTGAAGCTCAGCACTCAGGCCACAAACGGCAGCTCCTAACTGGGTCACTCCTTGCCCTGCCCTCAGATGCCTCAGCAACCAGCCTGGATTACTCACTCGTACTGTCCTCACCTTAACGTCTCTGTCCTCTTGTCCCCTTATCTGGATGGTTCCTTCCAGACCCCTTACCTCATGCTGCTGGTTTACTTCTACTCACCTTGAAGACTCCATCTCCAGGAGACCTTTCCTCCCTTCAGGCTCCCCTCTCCTTGCCTTTCTCTCACCTGCCACGTTGAATAGATGTCTTTGAAGATCCCACAGCACACACGTCCTGTGGAATCTCCTCATGCTGGGCCTATTTTCCTTACCAGCCTACAGGTTTCTCATGGAGAGGGTTATGTCATATTCATCTTTGGATCCCTGCAGCCAACTACTAGCTCCTTGTTTTTTTTCCTATTAGCTTTTCCAAAATTCTGAACTAATGTGTCCTTTTAACCATTTTTGCTGATCTGAATGCAAAAACAAAAGAGTATGTATAAGTGGAAAACTTCCTACCTTCCAGTTGCCAGCAGAGAGGTTCTGGAGAGATCCAGCAGAGCCTTCCAAAGTGGCCGGGTTAGAACTTTCTGCTAGAAGAGTCAGATATGGTTTTACTACTGATGGATGCCATAGCATCTCAACTCCTTTGGGGGACTTCGACAGTCCTGGGATAGGACCGACTCCATCCCACTGAAAGACAAAGAACACGCGTGAAATGAAAGCAAAATGAACATAATCTCTAAACTTTGATATCATTACTCTTGTCAGCTATAGTTAGGGCAAGACTATTATGAGAGAAAACAATTTTTTTTTGCCAAATAAGCGATTTCTTACTCCCAGAAAAATGAAACTATAGTTTCATGTCAAATAAAATGCTAACTTGATCCTCTTGTGGCGTCCTCTTTTTCTTTTTCTTCTTCTTTCCCCAGCAGCTTGGCTCTGAGTCTTTGCTGGGAGACTCTTTTCCTAGTAAGTCATCCAGTTCGTTCAGCCCCAGCAGCCGGGCCTGAGGGACCTCCAGTTCCAGCCGATAGGACAGGTTCCTCAGGGTGCACACACAATTCTCCACAGTCTGAAATCCGACATGGCAGAGAAATAAAACCATGGTAGCCATTATCGCAAAAGCCTTCTGTATTGAACACCAGGGTTAATTAAATGTAGCATAGGAAGAAACTGTGTTATACTTACTAGAACCCAAAACAGTCTAAAGAAGGAATTATGATTCTAGAAATTTGGGGTGATGCCCAAAATGACAGGGTACAGACCCATCCTCTAAGGATCTGATTTCATGTTGACTAACATGTGTAAGGTTCTGCTTCAGGGCTGCTGCACTGACAAGTGCCAAAATCTCACTCCTTCTCAGCCTGGAAAGCCTCAGCATAACAAGTGTGACTAATCCTTCTGTGGGCATAGGCCCCTTTCCACAAGTCCTTTTGTCTCTTCCTGCCTCTCCCCTAACTCTCCTCTCCCTCTGTGTAAAGTTCCACAATCTCTAATATTTTGCGTTTTACTCCTTAAAGTCTTCATCACAACTCTGAATTGGGAGGCCAGCTGTCACTTCAACTGAGGGTGTAAAACCAGGCTCAGTGTTTGCCTGGCAAGCTCCCCTTCCAACTTGCTTACTCCTTCTCTTGAGCTGATCTGCAGATCTTTTGGTTCAATGAGGCTCAAAGAAAAACTTGACTGTACCCATGAACTGCTCTCCCACCTTCTCCCTGAGTTCCAGTGGCAGATCCTGAAAAATGAGCGGAATGCCCTGTGCTAGGGCAGGCATGGAGAGAAAGGAGGGGAGGGTAAGAGGCTGATGCTGGCAACAGAGGAAGGGGTGAAAGGCCAAGCCTGGGGATGGCAGGAGGGACCTATAATGTTGGCACTGGTGTGGGATCTGTGAACTACTCTGGGGCAAGGGAGCTGTGCCTCAATCAGGAACTTTTATGTGGAAGAAACATAAACACAGCTGGATCTGATCCTAGGAACAAGCAGCAGGAGGAAAAGTAACAGGAGCAATCACTTGACAATGAATCTGATGACCAGAGAGGGAGCCAGGGCCTATAGCCCCATATTAGGTCTTTTACCACACAGGGTCACTCAGTTTTCACGCTTCTAAAGTTATTTTCTTAAGTTGCTATGTCAATGTTAACTTGCAATTTTGAGAGACTTTCTCTTAATCTACAATCAACGGAATGTTAATAATGTATGAAGGAGCTGTTGCCACCTGCATTGCACCCCTCACACGGCTAGTCAGACACTGACCTTGCTGTCATAATCAGAGGTGTTCACACACGTATGGATCACGTACAACAGCGAGTCCACCAGCCCCTCACAAGACCGCATCTGCTTTCGTGCTTCCTCCCCTGCAGAGCTGAGGTTCCTAAAAGGGCAGAGACGTGGGAGTTGCTGAAACAACTTAATCGTTAGTCACGGCAACTCACCTTCCTGGTGTGAGAGAATGGACAACAGATACCAGGCATGTTGTTCTGATTTGAGGAGGCACTTTGGAGCTTGAATTTTAACATCTCAAGAGCTCACAGTAGCAGCTAGATCCCATACCCACAAAGAAGGACACAGTGGCATACTGAGCTTGGTATTCGCTCTTGTGACGTGGCACTTTCTAAACTCCTAATATGATTATTTGAGGTCTAGTCTTAGTTTCCTCATATTTAAAAAGTGGAAATAACCACCTCCTAAGACTGATGTGAGGAAGAGATGAGTTGCTATACATAAAACAATTAGAAAAGAGCCCACCACATAAAAGGTGTGGTTTTTTCCCGTTGTGGTTACTTTCAGACAAGTTTTACTTCCTCTATTAGGCTGGATGTAAAATCCTTGCAGAATCCTTTTTGTGATCATGCTATATATGTAGTAGGTGGTCAGAAGTGTTTACGTGAACAGAGGAAACAGTTTCTTGTATAAAAGCAGTTCACCCTGCCAGAAGGTGACTTAGATTTGTGACCTCAGTGGCCCTGCTTTGAGTCAAGCCTGTTCTGCTGGGCATTTATCCACGAGGGGGTGTTTAACTTAGGGTGGGAAATATTTACCCTTACTCTTTTTTCTGCTTTCTATTAAAGGTCTTGTACATTTAATAAAAAAAAATAAACTCATTACAAGTTAAAAGTAGACATTTGTTTATACCACAATTTTTCTTATCCTTTCAATGATGAAGCACTCGGAAAATTGTTTTCAGTCTCATCCATATTGAAACTCTTGGTATCAATTAATTTGTCTTTATGAATTCTAATTCTTCTTGAATTCATAATTCAAACTCTAAGGATCTATTTTAGGGTTGATTACAAGGATTATAGGCTAATTCTGAGATTTCACGAAACCTGGACTAGATAAAGGAGATTTGGGGATTTTCCTTTCACCTTTGTCCTCTGGCACCAGAGAGACACTGTCACCTGTCACCTCTTCTGTGTGACCTTTCAGCAGCATCAAGAGTTACCCTCTCCTGTCCCTCTGTGAGCTGCTAGGACCCCTTGCCTCCTTCCCTGCTTAGCATTTCTGCCTGAGGATCCCTCTGCAGGTCCCAGGGCCACGTGGGACTTCTTGTTTTTTCTCTTTGCCCTTCCCGTGTTGGCCTCCTGCTCCTCAAACCCACGGACTCCCAAACGTTTATCTTTGGCCTCACGTTCTCCCGAGAGCTCTGCACTCATTTATACAACCACTCTTGGCATTATCACATGGGGAGCAAGTTAGACATCTCAAAACTGACATGGCCAAACCCTCCACTGCTCACACCACCTCCACCCTCTCTTCTCCATTGTCTCATCAACAGCACCTCCATACTGCACTTTATCCAGCCAAAGATCTAGGTGTTTCTCTTATTTCCTCCCTGGGCTCCTTATAATCAAACCATTAGCGAATATTATCAGCTCCTGACATACACCCAGCCTGCCCACCACTCTCCAGCTCCTGGTCTATGCCACTGCCCCAGCTCGGGTACTGCCCCGGCCCGGTCTTCCCGTCCCCATTGTTGCCCATTCTGTGTCTTCTACTCACAGTCAGGGACTAGACCCAGCACTCTAGTGATTACAAGTGTCCTGTGGTTTCCCATGGCACGTGGAATTAAGCACAAGCTCCTTCCTTTGATTGAAAAATATGGTAATACTCTGCATCCTGTCTATTGAGCTCTAGTTCCAGGTTCATCCCTGGCCTGGAGTCTTTTTATCCACTCCTATGGCCTAGAGAATGTGTCCTCTTGAGCATCCTCCCTCCCCTACCTCATGACTACTTCTTGCAGCAGTTCAGATTTGGGCATAATTTTTATCATTTGAATTTTACCATAGACCACCTGATCATCAAAATAACTACCTAATAACCTTTACATCACTGATTTCTTTTAATGACAACTATTGTTATTTTCTTGTCTGTCTTCTGTACTAAACAGACTTTTATATCTTTTACTTCTATTTACTATTATTTACTTAAAGCAGTATTTACTTCTACTTTCAATTTCTTCTACTTCTACCTACCTACCTATCTACATTCTCCAATAGAATATGGGTCTATCAGAGCAGGGATGCAATCTGTTTTGTTCATCATTGATTTCACACAGAGGTATTTCATTAAATGTTAACAGCCCTGAGTGTGTGTCCTGCCTCTGGGTTTTTCCCTGAGCCTGACTGGCTGGCTGGGGAGTGATTACAGCCTCCCCAGACCTATTTGAGGGGAGAGGATGAGCGGCTTTTCCTTGAATCCCGGGTACAGCTTATGACTGCCCTTGATGTATGCATCCCAGTCAGGGAACTGACTCAGGGCCCAGACCTGCCAGGGTCCAGACTCTGGTCCATCCTGGTTTTGTTCTAGCTCAGGGGCCAATGGTCACCTGTCCCAACAGTAAAAGGCTTCAGAAGCCCAGGCCCTCTCTCTCCTTCCCAAGCTCCCTGTGGTAGAGATGCTCAGATGTCTTTGCTTAAATGTTAAATAACTTTCATTGTATAGTGGCACACATTACACTAAGCACTTTATACAAGCGCTTCACAATGTTGAAATGCTACTATCCCTATTGCATAGACGAGGGAATGGAGACTCAGAGTGGGATGAGAAGCCAGGCCGTCTGAGGTCAGAGTCCACTCCCATTGTCAGTATGCCACTCTGCTCCAAGGCTTCTGTTTTAAGCTGCCAGGACATTGCCTGGGAAACTGGGTAGAAATTGAGCTAATGAGTATTAATGGACATAATGAGCAACATGTGTGCACTTAAAGGAAGCTTTATGGATTTTAAATGCTGAAGATAATGACTAAAAATAGTATGTAGGTTTATTTTCATTTATTTGTAAAACTCAAACTCCCAATTGATTACTTAAATGACACGTCTTTTTGCACCCTATTTAAAGCAAAAAGGTTTTAACCATCACATTTTGAATTTAAACAAAAATCAGGCTGCAAACAAATGAGCAATCAGACTGTAAGAACAAGAAAAGGCTGTTAAAGTGGAAGACAGTGGCAGGAATTTCAGAACGAAAGGGCTTTTTTCACTAATTCACAGAGGAGTCATTTATAAGATAATGTCTCTTAGGCCATGTTTTCCTCACAGAACAACAAAATTCAGTGGCCTAAATTTGAAAGAAACTTGAAAACTTAGATAGATATTAATAAAATGAAGTACCTCCTCCTAAAATCAATTTACCTGTAACACATTTAATCACATAATTAATTAGAAAGAAGAAATAAAGAAATTACCTCAGGCAACCAGTTGTATTACGCAGAACGAGTGAAGTCTGGAATTTAATTTTATGATCATCATCGAAAGAAGAGTTATTCCATCCAGAATGTGGAACGATCACAGTGTTTGTTAAGGTTGAGAGAGCATCTCGAATGATTGTCATCTTTACGGCATCACATGAGGATAAATTCCAAAGAACTCCTAAAAAAAAAAAATCAAATCATCAATTAGAAGCCCTGCAGTTTTAGGAATGAGATGAACATATCTGCCCTAATTGTTGTGAACTCAGACTGTTCCAAACCTAATCTATGTCCTAAATTTGCAACCAGGCTGGGGAGAAACCCCTAATAAAGTTGAGTGAACATATGTGAGCTTCTGGCAGTATATTACAAAGTCAAGTATTCCTTCGGTTAAGTTTCAGAGTCTATGTATCTATCAGAGAAGACAACTGTGGCTTTTGCAGAACAAATTACTCTGTGAGGGGGAGGTATGCAACCCTATTAGGGTCATAAATATAATGTGTCTGGGATTGTTATACAACTGTTGTTCGTTGTATTGTCCTTTACATTCAGTGTTCTATGTGACAAACCATTTTTAGAATTTAGTACTTGAAAAGAATTTTTCTTGGAAGACTGACATGTATCTCTCAATCATGCTTTTCTTACTTTTGCTGCTGGGAAGCTCAAGCTTACTGTAACTCTACTGGCACAGAGTATGGTGACATTTGCTTCATCTTCCTTATTTAGACAAGGTTTAAACATTTTTAGTGCCATGTGTTTTAGAAATACAAGTTACTACTGTTCCTTTTTAGATACAGGTGAAGCTAACGATAAACTAACAGTCACCTCAACTATAGGTCATATCAACATGGCTAGGGCAATAAACCTTCACTGTAGTTTACTCGAGTGTTAAAGTTGTAAGCACATTAGAGGGTCTTCACTTTTGTGTTGACTGTGAGGACTGTTAAGGCACACACGTTTTCTAATAATTCCCCTTTCAGAAATCAGAGCAAATTCAAGAGGCATATACCTACTCTAATATCACTTTCACACCAGTGCATTTTCCAAAGTAAGGAGAAGGGAAGGAGTAAGGCTGCAGCTGGTTTTCTCTGCACTGAGGTCCTTCAAAGTCTGACACTCCTTTGCAAAATTCTCAAAAGTCTGTACGGTGCTTTTTGAATGAAAAGTTTATGGTCTCAGGCCTCCCCCGGTGGTGCAGGTGGTTGAGCGCAGCGCTGTGAAGCTGTCTGCAGCCTCTGCAGCCTCTGCAGCATCGGTTCGATTCCCGCCGGCCTCGGAGCAACCCACATGGTGAGCAGACCTCTCCTGTCTCACTCGCTGCTCCCCTCAGCAGTGTACTTCAGTCAATCTACCTGTTCTGCTCCCCACCCTGTCTCTGGTGAATCCTCTCACCCTCCCGCACATCTGGCCTGTACCCTGGTTCTTGTGTAAATAAAAAATAAATATTAAAAAAAAAAGTTTATGGTCTCATGGAAAGGAAAGAGTTGGCTACACAAAATCTGCCCATGTCCATGGGAGCTTGTCAAGCTCGTGGCCATGACGGAAAGATTGCGTGTCCTTTAGAAAGACAGGAGAAATAGGAGTGCTGACAGCTTTTTTTTTTTTTTTTTTTTTGGTGAGGAAGGAGAGGTATAAGCAAAAGGCTAGAACTAAAGATAGCAAAACAACTTTAACTATAAATTGAGATGAACATCCCTACCCTGGCACGTAACTGTCCACACCCCATGGTGGACTATGGGGATATGCTTGGGCAGGCTGGGAAATGTTCTACTCCACAGCTGTGCTTGCTTACACTTGCCTTTGGCTTCTGCACCTCACTGATTTTGTTTCCCTTGTTCCCTAAGACCTTTTACTCTGTCCTGTCCTTCGAGGTGGCTGAGCTCACCATAACCACAGTCTTTTAGGATCTCAGCCTCAATGGTGGTCCAGCCACTCAGGCCAAAATGGTGAGGAGGATTTAGACAGCTTAGAATCAGGAAAAGTCAGGACCTTTCTTTGGAAGGTCCTTCGGTCTCTACCATGATGGATTTTTGCTTATATAACATCTGTTGTCACAAAATAGATCCTGACCTAGCAAGAGGGCAGCACATACTGCAGGTGCTCACCAAATGAACCGAACTTCCAGAATTGGGGTATTTCTCCATGGAGGCTTATAAAGTCACCTGTATGTTTGTATACAAAAGGTTTTTAAACTGTGCCCCACTGGATTTCTAAGGCAGTCATGTGAGGAATGGGGGAGGAGAAGTGGTGGCAGCATTCCAGGTCCTCACACCAGTTTACTCAGAGCAGCTCCATACTTAGCTGTTTTCAGTGCTGGGCTTCACCGAGTGTTTCTGTTTGAAAAAAGGGTTTTGTATCTAAAGGACATTTGAGAAGCACTGTCTCGGAGGAAAAATGTTAAAGGGCTGATGACCACAGGAAGGGGCCTGGGGGCTTAGGATGAGAAACAAATGAATCTCTGGAAGGCTGTCTTGACCCAAATAACAGAAGGGAGACAAGACAGAAGAGCAGGCTAAGGTGCAGAGAGATGGGGTGATAGAGGAGGCTGCCACAGTGAAAATTTAACATTTTCTGCTAAGGAGGCTAACCCCACTCAACCCAGGGCACCAATGGGTCCCGTCAGACATGAGTGAGCCACAGAGGAGCCTGCAGTCCAGAAGCACTGGAGGCCGAGGGTTATAATCTAATCCCTACCAAAACAATTTTATAACATGTGATTCCTAAATGCCATAGCAAATTCTCTTTTTGTTAAAGCCTTTCAAATTCCTCACTCTACAAAATTCAACACGGGGGAGAGCTGCACTTTCGAATATGCTATGTTCTACTTCACAGAATAAATGCATTCCAGTAAAGTTAACTATCAGACAAGGTTTATGGGAAGTAAAGCCTATCCTATTATAGCCCATTGGTATAAAATCAGATACATCTCTAAAAAAAAAAAAACCAAATCAAACAGCCTGAGTCACAAGCTTCAGGTGAAAACATGACTAAGAAGAGGGGGGGTTCTTTTAGCACATTAGATCTGGAAGTTGATGCCTAGAAGTTCTCTGATTGTTGGCAGAAAAACTTGTTTTTCATGGTTCCTGCTTCCACTTCCAGCTACTTCCTGCTTCCACTTCCAGCTACTTCTTTTTTTTTTTTTTTTAAGATTTATTTATTTATTTATACAAGCACTGGGTACAGTCAGAAGCGTGGGAGGGTGAGAGAATTCACCAGAGCCAGAGTGGGGAACAGAACAGGCAGAGTGACGAAATACACTGCTGAGGGGAGCAGCGGGTGCGGCAGGAGAGGTCTGTCGAGCCATGTGGGACCCTTGCCGGCGGCCGGGGATTGAACAGGCGCTGCAGAGGCTGCGGGCAGCTTCGCAGCCCAGTGCTCAACGGCTGCGCCACCAGGGGAGGCCCACTTCCAACTACTTCTAAGACCTACTTCTGGCAAGAGGATACTTTCCAGATTTCCTTGATTTTCCATGCAGTTACTAGACTTTTGAATTTTGTCTTGCTCTTTCTTTTTCTTATTCGGCATTTAGAATGACTGCCATATTACAGTTTACTACTGGCCATTAAATCTACAATTAGATTGACATTAAACCTACTTATGGGATTAGACAGCATAAAAGTTCATAGATCAGTATAAACAATAGTATGATCACCACTTATTGGATTTTGCTCTAGTGCCAGGCACTGTGTGCTTTACCTATAATACCTTGCATCAAGTTGCACAAAATGAATCAGCTTCCAATTTAACTGAAATTCTAAATGTTCATTTTTTAAAGAATAATGAGCATTTGTATTTCTAAATTTAATATAAATCTGATTAGACATATACAATGAGGAATGCATTTCAGTATCATCCATTCTTTGATATGTTTTGTTATATATATGCAAGGCCCATAATTGTTGCTCAAAAATATCTGTTGATGGACCCAATTTTTTTGCCTAAATTTTCCTTTTGTTTTCTGCCCATCGACCGAGTTGTTACACATTACCTCCTCATCATGCCTTTCCTTAAAACTGAGTACTCGGGAAAGTCTTCAAGGGAGAGGGTCCAAACACTAGATTTTTAAGAGATTTTTAAGAGAATTTTAAGAGAATTTGCCAACACAGTTCTGTCTGCCTTACATTCAAAGACCAAGACAGGGTTGTTGAACCACCATTCTAGCTATAGGGACTGGAGATCTGCTGCTGTTCCATCTTCCAGAACCACAAATTAAATTAAGAGTTAATCCAACATGCCAGAATCCTCATCCCTCAAACTGCAAAACGGAAGGACCAGTGTTGTCCAATTATAAAGTGAAATTGTTTAAAAGTGTACAACCCTTCAGCAGATGAACTGACTATACTATCCTTTGGTAATCTGAGATGACTGATAACTTATAAAAGCAGTCTACTATAGACACTCGGGTTTTGATTTCTGCAACTTCAGAAAATGTTCAAAATTAGCCTTGACCAGAAAAAAGAGAAAGGTTCTATTTTTGGTTAAGTTGGAGGCACTGAAGAGACCCACACAATCATCCTGCATTGTAAATTTTATTACCCCACTAATCCTGTGCTTCCCCAGGTTCTACACAGAGCTACATTTGGTGTGGATTTAACTAGCTGTTTCAAACATCAAAGCAAGTCTCAAGATAATGGTTTTTCTTCTCCACTTTCTGTTTCAAAACTAAGGTTATGAAAAGCTAAAACAACCAGCTCTGATCAACTAAAATTGGATGAAAAAGGTTCAATTAAACTTAAAAGCCTTAGCTATGGAATGATTAATTTGGGTTTTCTACTCAAAGTAAAAAGTACCATTCTTAGGGTGAGCTAATAATACCTGTGTGCACTCTACCTCACTAAAGTCATAATAAAACAATGTTCTCTCCATTCTTTCTGTCTAGGGCTTCATTTAATGGGTCAGAAGAATGCTGCCAGAGCATTAAGTAATGAATAGAAAATATACCAACTCCCAGATGTAGCAAGACTGATGAAGAAATAGAGAGCTGGAGATTAGTATTCTCCATCAACATGATAAACCTCTCGCTCCGACATCCTAATGCAAAATTTGTTTCAAAAATATTTACTAGTATACTCTATTATCTCCTGGTTCCTAAAGAGAAAGTTAAAAATAAACTACAATTTGGTTTAGAAATCTTGAGGTTTTTTATTTAATTTAAAGCAATTAGCTATTTGTTGTGAGGACTAAGAATATACAAACTAATTTAGAAAATATTAGGCAATTTTAATGCATGTTATTGTAGAAAAGGCTGCTTATTCTCTATCACAGGAAAAAGTACACATAATTATAAGTAACCAATAATCATAATGTAACACTGCCAAGAGAGATGAATGTTCATTTTCCTACAAAGAATGAATAAAGTAATTAAAAATACCATTTCACATAAATCCTATGCTGTAGAATTTTGAAAAAGCTCACATTTAAAACTAGCTCTATAGCTATTTTAATGGCCAAATGATAATTTTATAGTCAAATCAGAGACTGATTGTACTGATTAATTAAAACAATAGCACTATTAGAAAAATGTATTTCTTAAAGGACATTAAAAAACCAACCAAAGCATTTAGAAAATGCTTTTCCTCTGATATCATAAATCCATAGCAGCTACACAACTGGTTTTCTTTTGGTTATGAAAGAAATAGAAAACCATTAATTTTTATATAGCATTCGATTAATGTCATTTCATAAATACCAAAAACCCCACCAAAACATAAAACAAAACCCCACATAAGTGTTTTGTAGACACTGCAAAAAACAAATTAAAATAGCAAGAAAAAGAAAGTGCTGGGGCACTTCAAATGTCACCACTGGGTAGGGTCCTGCATTTTCTGTTATGAGTTAGTCTCATTCTCAATATCTGCCTTTGAAGGTCTTGTTTCAGTCACGCTCTTTCACGAGATGTCCATGAATAAGTATAAGAATTCCCAAGCCTTAGGGGTATGAAAAGTACTACACCAGAGGAGAGATGATGAGCTTTTACCCCACTGTCCCTGGCACATGACAAGTCATACCATGACTCTTGCTTGGCTCCCAGGGTCAGGCACACTGCCTGCTATGTCAGGTCATCCCTCCAGGATATTCTACATCTCTGATCCTTCAAATAGGTGGGTGTTTTCTATACCCCTGCTGCAAGCATTCTTGATAAATGAGGAAAGAAATATTAGCCTAATGGTGGAAATATAAACTATCAAGTCTGCAGGTAGCAGACAAGGGTCAAGGTGGACCCTTGTCTCATAAACTGACTGTGGACAACAGGACAGGTATGTGGGCCTCTGAAACTAGGGCCCCTATCTGCTCCTAGCACCTGTCTCAGTTGTTATTCCCTAGACCTTCTCTGACTAGGGGAAGCAGGATATAGTCAAAACACTTCTCCATTTCTTCTCAGCAGTCCCCAAAGCTCTTTCCCTAATTCTAGTAGGGTTGTTATAAACTTCTGACTTTTGTTGGCTATTTCAAGCTGCCACCTTAAGGTCACCTGCCACCCTGCCAGAACTAAAGTTATGTAGCTCATGCCTTTCAGACATGTTCCTTATACCCAAGCACAGTACAGACCTGTCCTAGCCAATAGAGTATCCAACAGAGTAGCCATTAA
The DNA here is from genome assembly GCF_014898055.3 of Talpa occidentalis. Lineage (NCBI taxonomy): Eukaryota > Metazoa > Chordata > Mammalia > Eulipotyphla > Talpidae > Talpa > Talpa occidentalis. The sequence continues at coordinate 91,707,163 of NW_023603184.1, read as the reverse complement.
GTACATGAGGCAAATGAGTACTTAAAATGTGGCTAGATCATCTGAGATGTGTTATAAGTATAAAACATACACAGGATTATGAAGATCTGATACACAGACAGTGAATGTAAAACATGTTAATTTTTATACTGCTTATAAGTTGAAGTGATTATGTTGGAGTTACTTGATTAAATAAACTACATTTTTTTCATTTTTTAAAATTTATACATACAAGAGCTGGCGTGTAGGCCAGAGGTACAGGTGGTGAGGGGATTCACCAGAATAAGTGGGGAGCAGCGAGTGAGACAGGAGAGGTCTGCTGCACCCTGGCCGGGAGCTAACCCATGCAAAAGCTTGATAGCGCTGGGACTTTAACCCCTGCACCACCAGAGAGGCCCCAAATAAACTATGTTCTCAAAATAAACAGCATCTGTTTCTTTTTTCTTTTGAACATGGCTACTAGGAAGTTGAAAATTACTTGAAATGTGTTGAAATGTTATTGTAGAAAAGTTGAAATGTGTCCTGCATTGCACTTCCACTGATAGATTGGGTAGAGATATTGTTTCTTTGATGCAGGACTCTAAGGTAGACGTGCAGGTGAGTTCTAGGCTCTCAGGAGGCACTGCCACAGTCACAACACACAGCAGCTGTGGCAGAGGATGCATGTGGGAAGAGAAACAAACAGAGCTTGCAGACACACCACATTTGTCCTCACAAAAATATCAAGCAGCATCTCCTGTGTTTATTACCAGGGAAGCTGGCACTGGTGTCATAGAAACAGAAGGACTAACAAGTCAGTCTGTCTCTAAAGCCACACTCACAAACCTGTTGCGCAGGACTGAGCTGGACTGTGAAAGGCAGTCCAGGGAGAAGCTGGTTGCTCTAGGGGAGCCCTTCCTAGTGGGCCTGGGGGGAGTAAAGTGGGAGACCTTTGAGGTTGAGGCTGGTCTGAAAGGCGAGGAAAGGTCTGCAGATTGAACTGGCAGGTGGGGAAGTGTGGAATGCATAGACGGTGGGGTGGACCAGAGGGGCAGTGCCTATGTCCAGTTTAGGGTGATGTGACTGGACCGGAAGGAATAAGGAGGAGATGGTAAATTGTGATGACAATTTGGAAGCTGATGAAAACTGAGGGTGGTGTCAAAGATGAGCCAGCAGTTTGACATATATACGAGAATATGTTGCTGTTCAGAGAAATGAGGAAATCAAGAGGGTGGTGGGAAGAGAGTAGCGCAATAAAAAATGTCTGCTGCTTGTGCCTTCAGGCAAATCACTCAAGTTTCCAACCAGGGCCAGAGTGATGAGATCAAATTATAGAACTGAAGTGAAACTCAGATAATGGGAAAGCAATTTTTTTTTGGGGGGGGGGCAAAAATATTATCTTTCATTGTAGAAATGGATAAATTCTCTGGATAAATTCTGGGACAACAAATCCTGGTGGTGCATAGTCCTGTGTGGTGTTCCTAAGATGCTACCATCTTAACGAGGATCCTGAGACTTGGGTGGCAACCCCAGAGCAGCTGAATGTGCAGCCCTGCTCCTGGCTTACAGGTAGCTCATGGCTTTCTTCTTCCTGCCCCATCAGCAGGCTCAGCCTCCTGGTTAGTTTCCCTGCTAGTGGGAATAGGGTTTTCTAGGTGGTGAGCAATCCTCTGGGGGGGCCTGGCCTCATTGCTGGGGTTCACCTCATTGCTCTGAGACTTCATGCACACAGCCAATGCACACTCCATGTCGGGCAATGGAAGGCTCACTCTGGCTGGTTTCAGCAGTCATATAGCAACAGTGTTTAGGTGATTTGAGGGATGGAAAGGTCCCAGGAGGAGGTGTGGAAAAGACCTGCATTGGCTGCAGTGCCTGTCCCGAGGTGGGCTCCAGCTTAGAGATTCAATGTGGAGGGGACTGTGCCTGGTCTTTTATCCCAGTTGAAGGATGTGAGTGATAGATCTTCAGAGATCATAGGGGCTAGTCTGTTTTTCTGTAATTTTTTTTTCAGGTATAAAGGTGGATCACAACATCTTCGAAAAGATGAATCAATTTCTAGACATCCAACTCTAGAGACCCACATTTGTATTGTAACATATTCTTTTTTTCTAAGTAATTTTCCAACTTCATTGGTAGGAGAGGAATAATGACATAATGTAGTCATATAGTCCTACATACCCTGGAAAGGCATGTGCACAGAAAATAAATCAGCTTACAATTCAGAAATGCTGATGAAGAATTGTCTGTAAGACATGTAAATGACAGTTCATTCTGTTAGGGGGAATTTGTAAGAGGGAACAGGTCACACACGGGAAATTTCCCTGAGGAAATAGGTGTGATGTAAAAGTGACAGCACAGTCAGCAGCCCAGTTACCCTAGTTATTCTAGAGGTCACTTCAGTCTCTGACACAGTCTCACAGAGATTTATCCGAGAAAGTATCACAGAAACTGTATGATCCGCAGCGGATTTTCGAGTGTTCCTGGAATGTGCTTATTCATTGGTAACTGTGCTACTTTTTCAACCCAGTTGCCTGGAACCAGCAGAAGCTTAGAGACTTGCAAAGTACTTGAGGGGTCTCTTGCATCATTTTTAGATTTTCTTCACATGCCCCCATCATTCTCTAATTTATTGGCATTGAGTCTACTGGGGAGTGTGTCATTAAAGGGCTCTTTTGCTGGGGAATTCTATTGACCCAGGGCTGACCGCCCAACTGCTGTGGTGACCTCCGAGTCTCCACACTTGACTCTTGCTCATTTTGGTTGGAATTGCGAAGCCTGCTTTCAAAATAGAAGGTCATATTCCACTTACAAGGTGAATCTTTTCATACTCAGACTATAAATCTAGAAAACTCACAAGACCAAAATCACATTTCACATTTTCTAAGCAACCTGAAGCTTTGTGATTATACCTGCTCACTAGTTTGATGTGACTCCATTAGTGGCCAAGTTCAAAAATATTTCTCTATACTTCTGGATGAAATTCAGAAAGTAAGAAATATTATGAAATTTCTTTTTCTTTTCCTCTTTTGGTGGTACTTTGAGAAAACCAGGGAAATGATACTTGAAAATGGTCAAGATTTTGTGACTTCTCAGCACTTCCTGGCCTGGCAATTGACTGATGGCAACAGCAGGGCCAGGCAAGGAAAAGCTTCAGTCTGTAATTTAGGATTCCAAACTATGGACTCAATCTCTTTGGACCCCAGTTTCCCTTCTGTAATACTGCAGTAGAATAGGGTCTTCTCCAGTTCAAGTTCTGCTGACTCTGAACTGAGAGTCATTGCATTTGTAGTAAACTGTTTTTGTCTCATTATCAATTAAACATTTTTTGTTTGTCATTTGATTTTTCATTTTCAATTTTTAGGGCTGGAAATGTTCAGTAATAATAAAGCATGTTTCTACTGCTAATGTTTTATAAAGTAGACCAAATGATAAGAATTCTACTGATTGGGGTTGAGATTTGGGAGGAAATATTTCTGGATTTCTGAAAACTACCCATGTAGCTCCTGATGGCTCCAGGGGCCCATAAGAGTAGAGCAGAAAGGAACAGACCAGCAAATTCTCCCTGCACTAGAGAATAAGTAATAGCTGTGAAGGCATATTAATAAGGCCAAGGGGAGATGTTTAGTAAATATCACCCTATAGTGGCATGGAACAGTCTGAAAGGCTGGATGTATATCCACTAATCTCCCGCCTTTCTAGAACTCCTGTTGTTTCTTAAACTGCAGCCTGATCCATGTCCCTTTCCTTTGTGCATGGCTAACTTAAAAAAAAAAATCAATTTATTACCTAATAAGAGATACGGAGCTAATGATCAGGAAGGGAATATGTCTAATTTCAAGTTCTGCAAGTTTCTGAAATCCACTGCTAATACTCAAAATTTTTAAAATAAACTGGAAATATTTTACTTAGTCATATGGATGAATAATTATTTGTAAAACTGGAAGGAATGTGAATATAGCAGCCATTTAAACAAAGCCTATTATTAATCAAGAACAAAGGCTACTTTTTGTTATTTAACAACAGTGTTAATGGGACTAATACAAGTGTGAGTTTGGAGACAGCTGGTACATTATGGAATAGGCCTCTAGATTCTGTGCAGAATCTTCAATTTCTGTAGTTTTAAAAAATGATGCTCACAGGATGCTCAATAATTTGAAACTTATATTTCCTTGCTTAGAAACACTATTTAATTATCTTGAACAAATGAGCTCTGCATATCTTTTCTAGTGACAAGATGTTCCCACTTTCCATCCATAGTTTGGGGCTTAGCAGACATTCATTTTATATCCCAGCTGGGGAACAACCATACTTCATCTAGCTTTCAAGTTTAAGCACAATAAAGGCAAAGAGTACCTTTGTAATAATAACTAAAAAAGTAAACCAGCCTTCACTCTAAGCATCTACCTATGTCAGCAATTACTAAAAGAAAAAGCTCAATAGGTTTCAACCTGGAAGGTGTTCAACACAATGAAGAAAACACAAGAATCATGTTACATATTAGAGAACTATTTTAATTAGCAATGACAGCCATACTTCCTTGGGAATATACACTTGGGGAAAGTATTTTTCTGTTTTTTTCCATGCAAATAGAGACGTGTCCAGAAATGCAGGCCCCGGGCAGTTAGCACAATTAAAGCAAAGGTAAGGTATCTTTTTAAAGGAGCTAAAATTTTCTCACTTGAGTATTTTAAAAATGCCAAACTGAAACAAAGGGTTCTAGGAGAAAAAAGGCTTTGGATTAATAACTAGGTTGAATTACTTAATATTATGAATAACAGAATCTCTGGTTTCAAGGGGATAGTAATTTCTTCAGCTAATAAAATAGTTTGAATGTGATGCTAATTTGACTATGTTTCCATTGAAGAACTCTTAGGGTCTATTTACAAAGCCCAAACATCATGCAAGATTGGCCAGAGCAATAGTAATCTGTGGTGACTCTGGCAGAACAACGGAATTTGAAAAGATAATGTCCTATTTTCTGGAAAATTTTTCTGAGAGATGGGTCATTCACAGGAATGTGGGTGATGTGACTGTGTAGCACCCTGCTGCTATTTTGGAGCATATTTTAATGAAGACATACTTTCTTGCTTAGGGGGTTCAGGGAAGTTGGATTGAGGGCTAATTTGACTTCTCTTGAGGGGTCAGCCTCAGGCAAATGAGCTCCTGAGGGCTTACCTTCCTTGCTTTCTGAAGTCAGGATGTCTCCTTATTGCTTTCTGAATAAACCTCTGCTTGTCCTTAACCTCCTGAAGTATGGATCTCCTGTGAGTTCAAGCACACAATGGGTGGCTACTTTGCGTGGAAGCTGTACAGAGGATTCACACATTAGATGGCTGACTGGGAAAAATGAATCTTGAGGTCCCTCAAACCCTGTAAGCCTATGATTTAAAGGCAGTTTATGAGTATCTGACTTGAGAAGAGTAAAGAGCTGAAGATCTCTTGTTACTGTCACTCTTTAAAGCATATTGGGAATCAATTAAACTTAAAATAATGGAAATTCAGTTAAGATTGGTATCACTAAATTTTAGAACAGAGAAATGTGAATAATTTTTCTTGTCTCCATATAGCAGGCCTACAATTATCTGTATACACAACACACACACAATTATGCTAGATTTATGAGTTGGTAGTTTCACATTAACTGGGTAATGTTTATAAGCAAATCAAACTCAGACTGGCATTTAGTCTTTGGGAATTAGACATTCATTTCTGAAGGCTTCTGGCCCAATTCCTTTACATAGATCAAGTGAGCAAAGTGTGAACTGACCACTGTCACTCCAAAGCTATGACTGCTTTTGAAGAGAGTATTTCATAAGCACTCAGCAAACATACCAGAATCAGATTTTAGGTGTAAAAGTATATAGTGATCAACCAATTCTTAATATTCCCTACCCCCAAAATAAGGCCAAGAAATACTTCTTAAAGCCTAAAAGCCCCTGGCAGCTGCTTCCAAAAGAGATGTCTCAGATGCTGCTTCTAGTTTTACCTTTTAAGCAATACGATCTTTTCAGGAAATAACTCTTTTTGAGTTAGGAAACACTCAGATCCTTTCAAGGCCAAGGTTCATGTCTTGAAACATCTTGTGTTCTTAGCAGTTAGTACCCACAAAGAAATGAGGAAATACAGAGGAAAGCATTTAAATTAGCACTTACATTCTGAGTACAGTACAGATAAATTAGTACATAAAATCCCTTAGCAGTGAAGTCAGCTTCTAGTAAAAATAAATTTTATTTACTCTTAAATGAAAAGGAAATCATCAGACTTTTATAACCTCCATCTTGCTGATCACTACATTTTAGAAATTCCTTCAGCTAAACTCTGAGAAAGCACTTTACAGTGCATTCAATTTTTCCCCCAGAAAAAACCCTCAGAAACAACCAATTTCCTCCTATGAGAAATTATTAGAAAAGAAAGGAAAAAACCTTCATATTCAGGATGTAAGAACCAAGTCATGATAAATTTGCCTAGTTCATCAAAACAGAACCAAATCTAAGCTGCACTACTATTGTCAGGTATGCTGGTGGTACCACTTATGGCTGGTGAGCGCGCGCACGTCATTCTGCACACACTGCTGTACAGGTGCGTTACTGGAAGAAGATACTTTGACATTACATAGCAAGTTCAAAGTGATGGGAAAGAAACATCAAAGAAAGCTCTCATGTACAGCAAATAGCACGGTCTACACATGTCTAACAGGAAGCTTAGAGCAAGTTGCTAGGTATAATCACAGTGGTTTGTTGATTTTCAGGAGAGAAATCTCTGTACTCTTTTTTCCTCTTAATTCTCTTTACCTTGTTCTCAATCACATTTTATACAAACACACAAGCATGTGCAAATTACTTTTTGGTGAGAGGGTGAGATGCCCCAAAAGCAGTTTAGAAAGAGGAAGTACATGCTAATAAATCAATCTGTAATTTAGAAGTATTAAAGCATTGATATTAAAATACTTTAAGGCAGGCAGTCCATTCTAGAGTTTGAGTATACATAAAATACTACATTTAGCATTTTAGTTTTAGACTTTATTTGGAGTACATTAATATCTTATGAGAAAGGTGATTATCCTTTATTAATTACCTTGGGCTCATCATTCTGCAAATGCCTCTACAGATTTACCTACGCTGCCATAGGTAAATTTATTTAACTCACATATATGGTTTGACCACATGAATCTAATGCCAATTATTTAGCCATTTTCCTACATTCTATTATAAATGCCATTAAAGAATGCTGTCATTAATTTGCCTTCCACAGAATTGTTCTCTCATCACGAACTCAAGTACTCTTGATCTCAGCTGATGGTTCTGTGAAATCTGGTCTCTCAAGTTGGGCTTTACTTGGTTCCTTTTGATCTTTTACTCCCTACATTGGATCTGCATGTCCTAATCATGAACCATTTCTCTAACTATTCCCTCTTCTCCACTGTCCATCCCTTCTTTCTATCACTGATATAGTTTAAGCTGTTACGGCTAGATTTATCCCCTTCAAATCAGCCCTTTGCTCTGCTTTCTGCTGGAAGAGTGCATTTGAAAGTCCAAACTGGTCATGGCATGCCCTATAATCACTCCCAGTGCATGTGAGACACAAGTTCCTCCTCAAAGCTCCCCAAACCAGGCTGTGTTTATCTCTGGCCTCATCTCCTTTCAGTATCCTCCTTCTGCTGGTAGCACTGATCCCATATACCATGCAGGCGCCAAGCTTCTGTTTTTTACTGGAAATGCTCATTTGCTTCCTCATTCTTTAGGATTAACACTGGTTTCATATCAAACAGAAGACTTCCCTGCCTTTTCTTGGTGCTCCCATTGCAAACTCAGTCTTGGCACTGGTTACTTTTCACTGACATTCACAAAATGACTTGTGTTTCTCCCGAGTTGGAATACTATTTGAGGGCAGGAAATGAGTTTTGTTCACCTTTATATCCCCAGTACCTAGGAAAGCACTGCAGAGACAGAATGGCATTCTGATACAGGCTAAACTGCAGTGGAAGAGTCAATGCATTATGTGTGTTTTATTTTCATGCTAAAGAGTCAGTCTATTAAATATATACTATTTAATATGGTCTACAAAATAAAAGGACATATTTAGTCCTCTGAACAAGACCTCTATTAACTGATAAGCATTAATAAGTATAAAAGTGATGCTAATAGAGATGACCCTTTAGTAACACAAATGCCTTCTGCATCATCAGATTAAATTATAGCCTCCCTTAAAATTGCAAGCACTATTTCATCATCTACCATCTAGAACTTCTGACTCTTTCCCAACCCACCATACAAGGACACAGTCTAGATGGTTTTCAACATTCTCTACAGGCAAGGACACATTCTTTACCCACCTGTAACAAGTTCCCTTACTTCTGCATCAATAGATTTTCTCAACAGTCGCAACAAGGCAGGTATTCCACCAACATTCTTCATTGCTATTTTATTTTCATCTGTAGACTTGCCAAAAACAAGGTTTCGGAGGGCACCACAAGCATTCTTCTGAACTTCCAAAACTCTGTGGTCCAAAAGGTCAACTAGATGCTTGATTCCCCCTAACCTACACACCTAGAACGAAAAACAGGTACCAGGCCTGTGACATGTGATCGATCAGTGACTAAACAAAAATCTGTTACAAAGAGATCATGGGATACAGTCAACTCCAGATCATTTCAAAGGGGTAGTCTTTATTCTGAATGACACATCTAATAAATCTTAAGAACACTATGAAGATGAATGTCTTTTTCTGGGCTCATGATTTAAAAAGGGAAGGGAGACCAAGGTGCACTAATACCACATGCAAGAGGCACAGTCCCACTCGAACCTCTGGTTATCACCAGAACTGTGCTTACGCTCCTGAGGGCAAGGAACACATATAAACACAGTAAAACAGTATCAGGGCTGGCAACAACACAGGGGAGGATTTTCAACTTAAGTCATTTGGTTCCTAAGATTGTTTTTCAATGCTTTCCCCCTAACCTTCCTTCATTTTTCAATTCACTAGCACATTTCATGACTATTTTGGGCTTTATTTTACTGCATTCACCTTTAGGTTTGTAACTGGTAAACTGTTTTGCATATTAAATTGATGAAAAATACTGGAGTTCCATGTGACATTACATGGGGGAAATGACTTAAAAAGTTAAAAGAATCTATATTATAGAACACTAGCCAATAACCAGTGATTCACTATGTTTCTACAAATGACAAGTATAAAAGCTGAAATAAAATATCCATATATGCCCGGTAACTTAATTACACTGTTGGCGCCAATCTTGAAGAGAATCTTGTAAGATATATAAGTTCATTTTTCACCTAACAGACTTTTAGAAAATATTTTAAAAATACAGGTTAAGTTGTTTTTTGCTTCAGATTTTATAAATAAGTTAATGAACAGATACATGATTTGAAAATGTTACTGGCTCCCTAGTTCTTCCTGAGACACACTAGGTGCATAGTGAGGAAGTAGAAGAGTACATCTGATATCAAAATATCCATTTTAAAAGTCCTCTGAATTGCATCTTGTGATTTCTTAAGCACCCAAACATGTGACTGCTGAGCAGAAAGGCACTGTCTCCCCAGGGCACCCCAAGCCCTGGGTGCTGTACCTCCATCTTCACTTTGTTGTCGCCAAAGCACAGGTGCTGTAGGTAGGCTGCTGCATTCGCCTGAACCGACGGGAACTGATGCTGCAGCATATGAATGACTTCAGGCAGCTCAGGATCACGCCAAGCAAACTCCCTACAAGAGAAAAACACAGCTTCAGCAAGGAAGGCCCATGTTTTAACAACACACTGAAGGAAACACTCATTGTAAGGAAAAACGAGCAGCTGAGACCAAAATCGGAAGTCACAAAAGTCTTAAAATATACAGGTAGATAATTTTTATTGCCTGATGAACATATGTAGAGGACCAGATGCTTATGATCTTAAGAAATCATGGTGCACAGGTGCACCATGAAAGAAATTCAGAGAAACAAAGGAAGTTCTTCATATGAGTAAATTTTCCATTCTTGTTTTCCTTTCCTGATTCTAATTTTATGCCCTTTTACCTATGTAAGGAATGTGCAGGTGCAGAGCAAAGGTAAACAAGTACACTTTGGGGAGATGTCACACCTGAGGAAAGAGGAAGAAGGGCTGGTGGGAATAGATGGAGCTGGTGGCAGCCTGGACAACACAAATATTGTGAGCCTGATGATTTTTAAGAAACACATTCATGGCTGTTTTTGATTAAAGACAGAAACATAGGGAATAATTAAAAAGACAAATATTTTATCAGTAATCCTAGGCCCAGAGAAAGCCACTGTTGACATTTCTCACATCCTTTTTTCTCTATCATCTGTCCATATAGATTTTTTCCCCAGAGAACTGGATTATGATAGCACTTAATATCTGATGAACACTTACTCTGTGCTAGATATTATTTTAGACAATTTATGTATATTAATCCATTTATTCTTATAGCTACTTTATAGATTTGGAGACAGACCTAAAGTTACCCAGTTAGTCAACAACAGAGCAACATTTGAACTCAAGTCCTCTGTCCTCAACCCCTATGCGCTGCCATTTCTTGTATGAGTATACAGTTATATTAAGTACATATGCTTTTATACTTTGCTTTGTTTTGGTGACACCACACTATCAACATTTTCTGATATCATTTGATTAGTCAACTTTTGGAAATCCTTGTTAAATGTGAATTTATGTTTATATTTTTAAAGGCCAATTTCTTATAAATGGAAAGGCAACAAAGGTACAGATTTTGAATATATGATGAAGTGAACTGTTAATCAAAAATTAGCTAATACTAATTGCCTGGACTACTTTGATAATCCCTTACATGTTCTTTTTGCTTCGATTATTAGCCCTGTCTTTCATTCACTCTAAGAGTCAAATAATATTCTGAAACCTGTAGTGAGAGGTGAGATGGAGATTTCTGGCTTGGGGCACAGGCTAGAATTTGTCTTTGACAGATACTAAGACTACCACAACTGCCGAGATAGCGAGGATAACAAGAAAAAGCACAGAATTTGGAGTTAGGCTATGTTAAAGTCTTGGGTTCTTCAGTTACTGTTTTATTTTGAAAACTAGTTAAATTGTTTTCAGTGTCAGTTTTCCTACCTGAAAAATAAGAAAGAATCTATAACTTCTACCTTTTTCTTAGGTTGACTCTGATGCTTAAATTGTGAGGAGGTATATTAACATATGATATAGATGCTTTATAAGTATTCATCATCCCTGAAAAATGAACATTCTAAATAGGGATATTTTTTGGGTAATAAATAGGTTTGTTTTTATGCACTAAAACTATGTTTAACTATTTTAGATGAAAATCCGCCTGAAGTCTATTATGTAAATCTATGTTGTAATTAATAGAGTGCAAGGAGAATGATTTAATCTTTCCCTGATGATTCATAATCATTAAACATACAAACTTTTCTCCTCTTTAAATTGCACAGGGATGGTCAAGATTTCCTGGCACCTTGAGTGCCATTGTGGTCACGCAACACAAAGGGTGGGTTCCAGCTGGACATGGGGAGTGAGGCATCGGTGATACCAACTGCAATCTTGATTTCAGGCAGAAATTTACCCTGGAGAGACTGCTATCTATTCATGGGCTGGCTGGATGGCATCAATGCCTACCAGAACCCACTTCACTAAAAACTAAGCCCAGACGTCTGGGTTTAGCCATGTTGGAGTATCTGTGCTAGAATTTGTCCTCCCATCATAAACAACTATAAAACTGTACTAAATATATATGGAAACTGTTTTCAGTCCCTGGATAACAGGTAACACGAGAGATAATCTTTAAGAAAAGGCATCACCCTAGGAATCCCATATTCACATGGAGGCTACAATTTAGGGATGCCAGAGCAGCTACAATTTGTGGGGCAAGGTACCTGAGAGGAGGTTCTAGAAGTCTGTTTGAGGATTACTCAGGAGTTTTGAGTTGAGTGCTAGGAGGTGCATGTACATAACACAAGCATAGGCCTGGTGGAGAGTGGCTGCCTTAGGACTGGGCATATACTAGGTGCTGCTAAACTTTTAGCTCTGCCAGAATATAGATTTTTTTGAGCAGCTCAGCATATAGTCTCTACAAAGGCCACATTCAGGAGTAAGGACCATGCCACAAAATAACAGCCATGTACTAAGAGTAAAGCGAATCTGAAAAAAGAACTGTCCTAAGAGAAAACAAACAATAAAACCAAATAAACAATCTCTACAAAATATAAAAGCATCTGTCAGCAATTTAGTTGTCTGCCACGACAAACTAAGAAACTGAATGGGAGACAACGTAAACCAAATTATCTATCACATATCATCTGCAATAGTTAGCATATAATTTAAAACTGCTGGACAAGAGAAGAAAAAGAAACTGTGATCTATAAAGACACAGAAGAAGCAAACAATAGAAACAGACTTGGAAATAAACTGGAATTACCAGATATTGTAATAAATGTGCTGAAAGACTAAAAGGAAAGGATGCATAAAAGAAGGAATGATATCATACATGAAAACTATAAAAATAAGTATCAAGTTCAAGTATTTGAAATAAAAGAAAAATGACTAGACTTACTTAACAGCAGGTTACAGATTATAGGAGAAAGAAAGGACACTTCACAGAGTAATAAAAACAGAGAAAAATAATTAAAAAAAAAAACCAAACAGGACTTCAGTAACCTATGAGAAAATGTTAAGTTATCCCAGAAGGAGAAAAGAGACAGTTTGGGGTAGAAAAAAAAGACCTCACACAATAATGGCTGAAAAACGCCCCAATTTTGCTAAAAAATCATCAACTAATACTCGAGAAAATCTCAGTTGAACCCCAAGTACCTTAAGTGTAAAGAAAACTAAACCTGGACTGTCAGAGTAAAATTGCTTTAAGTCAGAAACAAACAGAAAAATCTGAAAGGCAGCCAAATAGAAGTTAGGTTACATAAGAAATATATAAATGATATCTGATTTCTCATCAGAAATAATGTAGATCTGAAGACAATGAATGACATCTTTGAAAGTACTGGGAAAAAAAAAAACCCTACTGTCAATCCTGAGTTTTATATTGTACAAAAATATCTTTTTTAAAACAAGTGAAATAAAACATTTTCAGATAAAGTAAGGCTCAGAGAATTTGTTGGCAGCACACACAAACCACACAAAAAGAGGGTAAAGGAATTTCTTTAGGCCAAAGGGAAATGAGTCAAAATGGAAACCTCGATCTATAGGAAAATAGGAAGACAATTATAAAAAGAAAATATGTAAGGGGACATATATTATATTTTTACTTTTTTTAAACTTCTCTTAATTTCTTTAAAAGAGTTATTTAGAGTAAAAATAATACTTTATTATGGGTTCTATAATGCAGGTATAAGTAAAATATTTGACAATAACATAATGATGAAGAGGGCAAAAAGGAGAATTATTTGTTGAATATCAGAGATTTAGTTCTGCACAAAAGGGACATCATGAATGCTGTCATTCTTTAAGTTACTTTCATTTTCCATACAAATTATTTATGTTACTCTTTTTTAAAACATGCACCATTTGTATTACTAATAAATTTTATTTCTGAATTAGATGACTACAAAAGACCCTCACAGCTTTCTTTTTTCTTTAATTTCCATAACTTCTTCAGTCTTACACAGAACTTTAGGCTAATTATAATGTAGCAACAATGATAAAGAGAGTACATTTAGAAGTAAAGAAAAATGTTACTTGAAGTTACTATTGAAAGTTAAATAACAGTTGTCAAGAGCTTTTTATTTTGGCTTGAATATTCAAACTTCAAATGTACCTAAATTCCACTTGCAGTTTGAATAAATGCACCTATTTATTATAGGATAATCACTTATTCACTAACAAAATGCATTATCAGTAAAGTTTCAAATAATCAAAGCTAGCCATAACTGTTTATGCAATAGGCTGTGAAATTATCATACTATGAATAGCTGACATATTTATCATACGTGAAATCCTTGTTTATCGTGAATCAACTCCTATCAGAGGTCAAAACCGAAGTGTTCAGGGACACAGATTAAACCCAAAGCTCTAATACACTTCACTGCTTTTCTGGGTAGTTATTCTTTCTCTGTAGGTTCAGAGGTAATTTATCTGCAATTCAAAAACCTATCAGGGATTTCTGCATTTATTAGAATGCCCTAGTATTTTATCATTTTGATAATTAAAAAAAAAGAAATCCTGTAATAGTTATTTTTTTATTTTGGTAATGACAAAAGGCTATTTAAAAATATTTATTAAGGTAATGTTGATTTACAATATTGCATAAATTTTAGGGGTATAGGTTCACACCTCTACAAATGTAAGTGATCACACCAAAGCACCAACATTTTTCCAATACAATCCAGAGTCCTCTTCCCCCTTTGTTTCTAATCACCCACTCTCCTTCTTTGGAAGCCTCAGTTCTATCTAGCCAGATTTCTATGATTTATTTTGGTTTGGTTTTATCTGCTTCTTTGCTTCCCCCCTAATATTTCACATATGAGTGATAGCATCCAGTTTTTGTCTTTCTCCAATTTATTTCACTTAACATAATCCCTTATAGTCCATCCATATTACAAGAAAACATGTCAAATTATTTCTGACTTTTATTATAGTTATATTTAATTTTATTATATTTAGTTATAAAGGATTTAAAAATCCTTAAAATGACAAAAAGGTGACAGAAAAGGACTAAAAAAATCAAATGCACATGTAAACACTGAAGAATTTTAGGCAAAAGACTGTGAAGAGGTGTAATGTTTTTAAGGAAGCAGGGGTCTTCTAATACAATTCTAAAATCCATAGTTATTTTGTGTAGATGACCAAAACCTCACCTATGCTTTTAATTCATATTCACGAGAATATGTTAGTAGGCTGCTAAAAATGCATTGATAATTATTAACAATTTTATAGTGAAACAACTATCTGTGGGCACAGTGAATGAACTTGTGCTAACATAGCCTTAAAAATAACACTTGCAGCTGCTTAAAATTTGGTAATAATAACTTTGCTCTTTCAGAAATTGAAATTCTCTTTAGTTGCTAATTTTTTTTTAATTTCCTGAATATTTTAAATGGGTTTTGCTAAAAATGAGGTCAGTTCTTCAAAATCAATCAAGTACTAAATGACTCATACTTTATCTTAATAAAAATTGCTTTCTACATGGCCAAGTAAAAAAGAAGAAACATCTATTATTTGCCAACTATTTTTTGCTTAAGAGATATGAAAATTTCTGTAAAATTTCTCCTAAATGGCAGAAAGCTTTTCACAAAACCTAGTAAACAGAAACACTATGTAGTATTGACCAAGATGAATGATGATGCACACAACACTGGTCTTTTCCAGTTTAGAACAATCATATGCATTTTCTGAAACTTCTTCTAGGAAATCAGTCAGGATAAAAGAAAAGGGCTAAAATGGTCCTTTAAAATTCATTGTATAATGTAGCCTAAGAGGCTATCCCAGGTAGTTGCCTTGGTGAAGTAGTTCGGTGATGAATGCTGCAGACATTCACACAGACCTGTGCATTCTCTAACTTATTATTAAAGCATTGAAATCGATCTTTTGAATGAAATTAACCTCAATAACCTACATTGCTGGAATACAACTAGAGATAAAAAAGGTAAGGAACTACTGCTATTATAATAAATCTGCAATACTTTTAAAAAGTCAGAATGAAGGAACTGGTGGCTCCCGTGATACTGAAGCATTCTGGAAACTTATAACTAGTACTTGCCTGGGGTCTTTCTGAATGCTGTCTATTGATGGGGATCTTGTGGTGCCATCATCACCTGGTGTTGCATGCTGAAGCCTGTTGTAATTGCACTCTTGCACTCGGTATTGTATTGGCCTGTAGGGCTCAGCATAGGTAGCTGTTGTGTTCAAAGTATAATTATTTCTTTGGTATGTAAGGGTACTTCGTTGGCTGGACGTTCTTTGCAGATTTCCAACACCTACTGCAAAGTCAACAATAAAAAAAATTAGTATGTTTTTTATGAGGTCATATTTTTTGAAGTAAAAATATTTTTAAATTTAAGAAGCACTATACCTTTTAGCAACTATAAAATTGCTTACTTTTAGATTTTGCAAATCTAGCTCATTAGTGCTTAAAAAGAACTTACATTTTTTTATATACAATTTTGTCTATTTCATTGACAACTTGCAGTAAAGAGCAAAAACGTATTTATAAAAAGAAATATTTCATTTAGCAATAAAAACAAGGTATTTATTCAAATTTTAGATAATTGAAGCCATCAAATTGAATACTTAATATATACAGATTACTTAATAAAATTATAGAACTATAATTACAGTTATAACTATTTTGATAACATTGGAAAATTTACTTCATAAGAGAGAAGACTGATATATCAAATTTTTCTATACTCTCAAATTATTGCATGATGCTAAGTATAAAGGTACTATGCATTATATTTGACGTTTCTTTCCTAGTCATCTCTTCAATGATTCTTCCAGCACTTGAAAGATTTTAACATTATTTATTTCTTGGTCCTATTAAAGAATTTCCTCAATTTACAGAACATAAGAACAAGTGAAACATTTCTTTACTAATACTTATTAGGAACTGGTACATTCTATTAAGAGAAAAATCCCACAATGGACTACATTGTTAGTTTTTGGCAAAGAAGCTATTCAAATACAGTCTTCTGTATATCTCTTATAGCTGTGCCTTTAGGGGCATATCATTGCTACCTGGAATTCATTTGTGGGCATGTCAATAAATCTGCACTACTTCTTTAAAAAATAAAAGATTGGGGAAGGTGACTAGAAAGAGGACACATGGAGCAGAAAGGCATGTGAAAAAGCTAGGCTTGCTTCTTGGCCTTAGACTTCTATCAGGAACTTGGGGGACATGGAAGGAGACACTTGAAAGAGACAGAGACATAGCTTTGTGCACAGTACTCTCCATATACTACGTCTTCAATGAAAGGATGAAAATGCTGAAGATGATGATGGTTCCTACCCCATAAAAATCAAGGCCACACAGCCTCCTAAGAGGATTCATTATGAGAAAAACATCAACCACAGCTTTAAGCCTTTGCCTTAGAAGAACTAATAAGAGAGCAGACTGGAAGTGCTAGAGATCCAGCTTTGTGCCTGGGAGGATAAGGGACAAGAATTCATGGGAGGCTTCAGAGAGGAGAGGTTGCATTTAAGCTGAGTACTAAATAAAGAGTAGGCAACAATCTGAGCAAAGGGGCCTCCCCGGTGGTGCAGTGCTGTGAAGCTGTCCACAGCCTCTGCAGAGTCGGTTCGATTCCCGGCAGGTCAGGGAGATATCCACATGACGTGGCAGACCTCTCCTATCTCGTCAGCTGCTCCCCTCAGCAGTGTTTTCGGTCCATCTGCCTATTCTGCTCCCCACTCTGTCTCTGGTGAATCCTCTCACCCTCCTGTGCCTCTGACCTGTACCCCAGCTCTTGTATAAATAAATAAATCTTTAAAAAAAGATTGGGTATCTTGAGACTCCATGAGCCAATGTAGCAGCAGCAGCATTAAAATCAATAGCTTATACAGTCACAGGCTAGTTTCTTCTCTATCAGGAGCTACAGCATGGTATATATGTGAGGGAGGGGGAGCAATAGGTATGATGCACTATCTCCTTATTTTTATATATGTTGTTAGTGCATTCCATCCCAGATTGAGTCCCTCATAAGGAATATTTATTTCACATTTTACACTTAAGCATTCAGAAGAAATCCAATATCTAAAAAGAGTAATACCAAATACACTTGGACTACATATATGCTAAATCAAAGACAGCCAAGTAACTCATGTATGGATTTCCTCCAAATACATGTTTTTTGGCAATTGACACTACAAAGATATATTCCAACAAAGGCTTTCTCTTTTATATCTGAAATACTTCTAACTCTTGAAGAATCTGATTTATAGCTCCATAAACTTATTTGTGAATTAACAGTACAATCACTATGCTCACTGATTACACAGAACTAAAATAAAAATATATCACCTATAATTAGGTACTAAATGAACTTCTATTTTACTGTTTATTGATCTGCTGTCACAGCTGCTTATCTGACAACCAAATAGGCAATGTGATTTCATTCTAACCGGAACCCAATCTCAATAAAATCCTTCTATTCTTGGGCCTGTGAAACTGGGGAGCAGCCGGGCAGAGCCCACGCCCACCTGAGCCCGTGCGGTACAGCGCTGTCTGCGATCCCTGTAGCTCCACGGTACCATGATTTGGGCTGCGGTACACTGGGCTGTAGTAGGTCCTCCCCTCATATATAGGAGTGATGTGCAAGTCAGGAGACACAGCAGAACGAAGGTCTTGCCCCAGCTGGCTGTGCTGACTGGCATAGGAACTCCGTAAGCCTAAAGGCAGAAAAATGACACCATTAAGAAATCGAGAAGACTGTGGTGAGGTTAAAAGCATATCCTCTAACTAAACTACTAGGGACAATTTAAGTCTAAACAACAAAGCTTGACAAAGAGGGATGCCAGACGTGAAAAGGACACCATATACATTTTTAAAATACATTTCCTTGCTGTCTCTTGGCAGCAAGGAAGGTAATTTTTTTAATACTAACAACAACAAATTATTAAACAATTTGATACTCCAAAATTCACTCCCCAACTATAAGTTAATTTATGGTGGTGACCAAGAGAACGGTGACCAAGAAGAGAATGACCATTATCCCATTTTATTGTCAGAAGTATATACAAACAATGGGGCACCCCCTTCTCTTTTCCTGCAGAAATGCCCTGTTCTACCACATGGATGACTGGTTCTTTGGGGGTAGGGTCCACCACAGACCACACTGCTCTAAAGCCCAACACCTAAGATGACACCTACATGACAGTGATTAGTAAAGGCTGGTGTTCGAGAACTATATTGAAATATGTTTCTCAATTATTTTACCCATGGCTTTTAGAGGAAGAAGTGATATTTAACAAAATTTGGAACATGACCAGAAAACTAGTAACATTTGGCAAGTTTTATCAAGTCTTATTTTACTATTTGTTTTTCACTGTATTTTCCCTTTATTTAATTTTTAAATAAACACTGACTTTAATAGGCACCCACATACCAGAATCTTGTTTACCTTCTTTCTAGTTTAAAGGAAAAGGGCAAAGTTAGTATATTAATAGTAAATCATTTGAAATATTCTTTAATTCCAATTGTTAATAACTAATGTTCACACATATTTTATGACTAAAAAATAAATTTCAAACCCAAAATTTTATTTTCTTTAAAAAGTAAATTAGTATATTCTGTATTATGATATTCAGAAGTTTATGATTTCTCATCACTGGTAAGTAAAACTGTACCCTGGTGAGAAACCAACTAAGGTTACATTTCAAATATGAGTGAGAAAGCATAAACTTGTCTGCAGCCAGTCAGCATATATTAACTTTTTAAAAGATTGCAAATAATTAACATAACAACAAATTACAAATAGAATCGTTCATATCCTGTTAGCTCGGTTAATCACATCATAACTAAAAGCAAATGGGTCTGGATATGAGTGATAATTATGTGTTGCTTAGTGAGGAATGGGAAGAAAGTAAACACAAATGAATGACCATTACCTACCCTGGAGAGCACTGTGACAAGGTAAGAAACTAAAGGAACCAATGTGGGATTTAGAGCTACTGGCGCCTCACTCGCTGAAATGAAGCTCAGAGCTTTAAACAACGTTATAATTGGGGAATGACCCAGCCAAACCTCATTTCAAAAGCAAGGAAATTGAAAGTCCAAAAGGAAATGTGATTCATCTCCATCAGAGAGCTACTTCCTGGTAGGGCTGAGAGGAAACGCCAGGTCAGAGCTATCACTGCACACCCAACACGGGACACAGGACACAGCTATCCCTCAGACATCAATGAGATGTGGTGCGAGAAGCCTTGAACTCCAAAGATCTCCAGGAACATGAAAGAGCAAGGTTAGCTCTCCAAGGTTTCGTGAAAATGGATAGAACTCTAAAGATGAGTGCTGTTGTTCTCTTTTGAAGATTTCAATTTTTATTCACTGGCAGATTTCTCACTGGTAGCAGAATAGAAGTTCCATTTCTTTATGGAGCTCATGAGTATCCTGAACAAAAGTAACACTGTTTTTTACTAATAATGATATAAGTGGGAAGGTAAATGTACCTACTCCCTGATATTCTTATCAATATAAGGTGCTATTTTAACATGCAACAGACCAACAACTCCTAAATCACCGTGAAACTCTGAAGATCACTAACACGAGGCCAGAGGCAAGGTGAGCACTAGTTGCTCCTGAAGTCGGTAGAACCCTGTGGCCCATGATATTGTAAAATAAGAACAAGCATTCTGTACCACTATCAGAATGTTATATTGTCACTGTGCAAGGATCTGGCTAGATTCTTCACTGGAATCCATGCAATATGGAAACTTTTATAAACAGTTACTAAAATTCAAGGAAAAGGTAACATGAGCTTTTTATCACTTAGCAATATAAAACACATACAGTAAAAGTCACTTGTTATAAAATTATTAGTGAGATGAATCTACTTTATATGACTGATTATAACACAAAGTAAAAGACAGAATTGTTAGATGTAGGACTTTCTTGTCATTAGAAATCTTTGTGAATAACATAGCAAAGACTGTCACAATTTTTTTTTTTTTACTGCTCAGGCATTAAAACAAAACAAATTCTGCAGATTAACATTTCAAAAATTACAAAATTACATAGCCATTGTAGACTAAGTAAAAAGATTATGTGCAGAAAGCCCACTATAATAACTCAGTACCTCTCTTGGAAGAGAAGTAATAAAATGCCATGGATGTTAATAGAAATATTTTTTCCAGAAGCATTTCTAGGTTAATTTTTAAAAACCTCACTTCCCCTTTAAAAAATGAAGAACAATGCTCTTCCACAATTTTAATCCACTCAACAGTTTCTATTTGCAATTTCCAAATACACACTTGTTTACCTATTACAATGACATATGATTTAAAACTTTGATATTTAAGACATTAGAAATAAACAAATTTATCTTGCAAACAGATTCTTTTTATTCTAAAAACTTTGTAAGAAGCTATGATTATACTGAGATAATTTAGGGAAGACACTGTTCTGTTGTAGGAAAATATTTATACACATATTGTATCATCATGTAAATTATGATGCCCAAATACCCAAATTTCTATTAAAAAATAGTTTCAGGCTTATCAATTAGCAGGTTATTAACCCTTTAAAGTCAAGAACCATAGCAAATGCAATGATAAGCATGTGAGTTTCTGAAGAATGAAAAGGAAGGAATTCACAAATTAGGATCCACATTCAGAATAAGTGGGTAGGTAGATGATGGGAAACAATGCTTCTCTGCAACATTTTCAAGGAAACTGTTTGCTTCTTTTGAAGACTTCAGTGTTCTAGAAAAAAATCTATGATGAGTTAGGTATAATTTTTTCCCCCTGAAACGCAAAGTCTGAGTTCACCAGCACTGTCACAGAAGTAGGCTTTTGAAACCAAAGGCAAGCAGCTCTCTCAGAGTAAAAAAAAGGGGACAGTAATTGTGTACTGACTTCCTTCTCTGAGCTTCTACTCATTGTATTGCAAACAGAGATTTCTGTATAGCTATTCTGTACATACATGGTGGGGGGGGAATACAGAAACCCTCAGAACTATTTATCTTTTTAAGGTTTTCCTGGGAGGGAGAATTTCATAAATGAGTTCTACCTCAGATTGCTGCTTTCTTTTCACAGGCATGCCAGAAAATATCTACGCCAAGAAAACTCATCTGAATAAGAAAGAAGTAGTTTTTCCACCAGGAATTTCTTTGAGCTTGAAATCAAGTTCAATATTAATTCTTCATGCAAAATTTATTCAATTAGCAAATCTCAAAAATGCTTTACCTTTCCCAGAAGCCATAAACTTACTGAATAAAAATAGTGAAAAGTTCTATAAATAAGAAATACCAAAGCCAAAGTCAAAAGACAAATTATACAATGGAAAAAATACTTGAGAAGTACATTACAGGGAGCTAATTTATTTCAAGTATAAAAAAGTTTTTACAAATTATAAAAATAGACAAAAGACCTGAACATGAGCTTTGCAGAAAAGAAATAAAATTGCTAATAAAATGCTTTACTTCAGTTATAACCCAATAAAAAACATTTAAAACAATGAAGCATAGTTTTTCATTACCATCATGTACCAGATGGAACACTCTGGCAATATGCAGTGGAGGTAAAGGGGTAGGGAATCAGGAACATGCTTAACAGCTTGGCATAGGAAACATATATAATAGAACCTCATCGGTGCAAAAGAAAAGAAAACACAACATGTGTACATCTGTGTGTGAGGTATGTGACTTACATATGAAACAAATATTCTAGAAGATACAGACTGGTGAGTGTGACTAGGTGAAGGTACAGAGAAGACCTTTGCTTCTCATTTCATATTTTCCTGTATTGCATTGTTTACTATTGTACATAGGTTACTGTTAAAATATAAATCAAAATATTAAAGAGAAATTTCTGTTTTAATCTGTGTAGTATTTGAAGATATATTTATAAGAGCTTTGTGCATTTCCCATTGGGATGCCAAAACCAAGGCAGTAGGTGAGAAAATTGTTATTCTGGTCTACACTATTAAAGCATTTCTTAAGGAAAAAATTAAATGTTTAAGCAGATAATCTAATACTACCTCTTAACAGAATTCATGTGCTTGGGTTTGGGTAGGTTTAGCCAGTAAAAAATTTATCACAAAAACAGAAAACAGCTTAGAATTCCAACTAATTCTTCTGAAATGCAGAAAAGTATCTTTTATACCCTAATATTGTGAGGAGGAAGATACATTCATCACAAGAGTTCTGCTGATATAAAAACATGAAATTTCATGTACTAAGAATTACAGAGCTTGAAAGACAAGTCAGCCTGAAGTCTTCAGTGTAAACTTTGTGGTAAAACCTTTTTTTCTATGTTATCATGCTCTTTTCCAGCTATGCTTGCATGGAAGATCTCCTCACTGGGCTTTTAAGTAGGAGAGACACCCTGTACTCACCTGTCAGGCTGTCCGGCCGAGGTGGCACCATCCTCTCATAAATGTCATACTGCTGCTGTCCGAATTGTTCCATGTCGTGAACAGTCCTTTGCAGGGACGGTCCCAGATGCTGCGGTACAGCAGTCATCCCTGAGCGTTTAGGGGATGACGACCCCACCTGGCCTTGGGATGGAGACGCTACTCGAGTCTGTGCATCCGTCAGGGTCAGTGGTGACCCCACTCTGGTGGTGGTTTGGTACTGAGGGGTTGGTCCGTTGGGATTGGAGGTTTGTCGTGAGGTGACTGACCCAATCCGTCGTACAGTGGTAGGGGAGGCGGGTCTCTGAGTGGAGTAAGGAGAGGCTGCCCGCTGAGCAGGTAAGGTGGTGGAGGAATATGCACTGGGGTTTAGTGGTCGGGAGTCCGTCACTGATGGAGAGCCAAATCCACTACCCAAAGAAGTTCTCAGTGACCCCCTTGAAGGAGACACGCCTGTGCTGATAACATAAGAAGGAGACTGTGCTCTAGATGGAACCGAACTAACTCTTCTCATGGCCCGATTGGCTACTGATGGCTGATGAAAAGGGGAAAAAAAAGAGAATGGGTTTATCCAGGGTTTTATGTCCATTGTCATACAGTAAAAATGCACATAGCTCACCACAGAGTATGAAGTCATATGTATTTTAGGTATCTAAGTTTGTTTTCCTTCGTACCCATTAGAGCTAGATCTAAAATTTTCCTGGGCTTTCTTATTCTGTATTTTTTGGGAGGTTTCTTCCCCTTCAAAATGCTGTAGTCAATTAGTAGAAAAGAGATTTAATATTCTCTTTTCTTTTGTCTTTACATTTTTGACACTCTAGCCAATGGATTTTCCACAATACATGAAATGTCATATTAAGTTAATGAGTGGAATAAATGAATGTTGAGTCTCACAAGGGTTTGCGTCCAATGCTCTCCTCAGAATTTACTCTCAAGAGAGCTTGGTCACATACTTCTAGCCAGATTTGTCTCTTCAGCTGATTTCAGCTCTTTCTTTCTACATCCTTTCATCTACCAGCTCTTATCTTCAAATAGTGGACTTAAAGAAATGCAAATTAAGGTGCCCCAAATTCTGTTCCAATAGGCGGAACACTCAAACTCTCTGCTGAGCCCTTAGCCTAACCCACTGGAAAGACCAGAATGGGAATGAAGAACATTTCTCCCATGGCTGCACCTTCTATGATTCTGTTGAACTGTTAACACTGTGTCTCTGATTCCTTTCTTGATGCAGTGTAACAATGAGAAAAATGGTGGTGGGACTGGGAAACTGACCTGAGGGGAATAGGCATGGGGCACATACTAGGGCCCTGGGTTACAAGCCCCGATCCAGGCTGCTTTGCATTCTTCAGTGATTGTCCCCTTTCACTTTTAGTTGCGGCAATCAGGAAAACAGATATGATAAGGAATTTAAATGTCATAAGAGAATGCATGCCTTGTCTCTAGGTGTCTTGAGCAACTGGACTAGCTGAAACACCTCGAGACTGTATGTATGCTCAAGGTCAACAATTCTGGGAAGGCAATAACCATGGAGAGGAGATCTGGGAAGGGAAGAGGATGGTAAGCCAATAACAAGGCAAGACAGGTGAAGTTTAAGTATTAGTAGATAGCTGGAAAATTACAATTTGTACTTGGGATCCCATATAGCCACCAATGTGTTTCAGAGACCTCCTTGCAACCTAATTCTTCAACACTAGGAACAAAATCAACTTATCGTAAGTTGAAAAAAAAAGACAATTTTTGTAGTTAAGATAATTACTATTCAAAAGTCACTTCAGACCTCCTGACATGGTAATTCACCTAAGCAGATAAAAGCTTCTCAAATGTTTCCACCCAAGCTTCGCTAACAGTAAAGAAGCAGATGTATAATTTGAAGACAGGTTTGCAGCCTGAAGTAGCTTGCTACAGGCACAAGATTTCCTGTTTCAGCTTAAATATTCATGTACTATATTTGTATTTGTGTTAATAGAAACATTTGCCATTAGTTAAAACCTTCCCATTATTTAAAAACTTCCCTCTAAATTGCTGAGTGAAAGTACTCGAGTTGTATTATGCTTCTCCCTTGGCATCAGGAACCTCGGCCTACTGCTGTAGTATTTTCAGGGCTTCTCATATTGCTTTATGAGAAGCATAGTATTTGCCTAACTTTCTTGATCATCTTGCTATTTTTCAGCTCCATAGAATGCTCAGAGGATATCTGGACAGATAGTTATCCTCATTGGTTACTACCACTTAGGAATCCTACCCCTTCTATTAATTCTGGCATATGCCAGGAAACTAATGTGAATCAAGCAGCAATGAGTTAGGGGTTGAAGAGTTTTTATAAATGCAATTTCAGTATTTTTTTTTTGACTATCAAGATAGAAAACCTTAATTTACCAGAATAGGTATGCTTTTGTATAATAACTTTCTCTAAGTGGTAATATCTATATTTTAGCAAAGGAAAGGTGTGTTTTCAGGGTACAATTGCAGAGAAGGCAAGAACAGGTTAGAATGTGCCAGTGTCACTTTGTATAGGAGTGAGAATATTCCTTTTCCCTTTAGGACTCTTTATAGAATATTTTAACTCTAGTATTTTTAGGAACTAAAAACCCCTCAGGGACTACAATGTTCCACCTAATTCTCTTAACCCTTGGCTGGGCTCCTCCCTGCACGCTAACCTTCCTGCTTCCAGAAAAATTACTCTATTGTGTGGAATTCATTAGAATTCACTAATTAATAGAAACCAATATAGTTTAAGTTTTATGCCTTCAAGTTCCTTAATATCACAGACTGGAATATTATAAAATGACTTTGCTACTTTATTCTACAAATTCAAAATTGTATGCCTTGCTGTTACTTTTAGGAGAGTATTTCTTTACAAGGAGCTTGATGTGTTTGACTTACCTGAACCAGTGTTTGTCCTTCAGCTCTTGAATTCCGCACCAAGTGGTTATTAGTTGATCCTATGAATGAATGCTGCTGTCTGTTATCTGCCTTATTTAAATTCTGGCTGTTGTGGAAACTGCCTGCTTCCTGGTATCCACTGTCAGAATAAGAATTCATTTGTGTTGAACTTCTTGAGTTACCCAATGATCCTGCAGGAATGAAATCAGCATGAAGTTTATTTTATTCTTCAATGCCCATTTTCAAAAATAAAGTAATAAAGCCAATCCAATACTTGAGAGATAATACAACAGACCCTCACTTTCATGGAGAGATGTCTGTTCTGGTGAATAGAGGGTCCCTTGTTCTGGCTCTGTCCTAATGAGATAGTTGTTGGGATGGACAGCGTCAGGAACTCGAGGTTTGCTTACACCAGTATTTGGCACATCTGTAAGAAAAGATTAATCAGCTAAAAAGCTAATCACAACGTTACAGAAAAACCTGCTCAAAAAAAAAAAAAGGTTAAGCTATTTGTCAGTAACATCTTATAATCTATATATTCATACAAGACTGTTTCAACTCAAACTGCAATTTGACTATAATATGAAAATGTTCCACACATTCAATTTATTAGTTTATTTTGCTAAATGTCATGACTTTATTCTGATTACCGACCTCAAATAAATTTATACTCCTATTAAGTTCTCAAAACTGACCTTTTTCCCACTTGAAAAACTCTCTGGTGCCTTCCTACAGGAGGATTAACAAAATCTGGGTAAGAATGGTAAGCAAGTATTTTTAAAAAAGATTCTCCCTATCTCAAACTTTGGAAATGAAAACTGACACAGTGTTCATATTATTAAGGCTGGTGATAAAACCTTTAAGGCAGGGCTAGTTTTTTATATCCTTTCATATCATATAAAATCAAAGGTACTCTATATAAAGTTGAAAACAATAGAAATTTTAATCTCTTACCCATTTGTTTTATTAGTCTTTTTCCAGATACATACAAATAAATATAACCATTTAAAATGATCATTGTTTCCTCTAGCCAAAACAGTCACTTTCATTAACCTAATTTTTAATTTTATCATTTTGCCAACTTGCACTTAAAAAAATTCTCTTCCCTATTTTAACTTTTTAATACTATAATTCAGTTGATGTAGATCATACTGCCTTTTTCCCAATTCTATTCAAATATGTCCTTTTTTCAATTTTGTTTAAATATGTCCTCTTTTCTCCAGTATCCTTGTCAAAATCTATTTGCCCATGTTCTGATTATCATCACTATAATTCTTCAAATTTAACCTTCCTATTGCTAACAATTTTTTTTTTCAGGAATGCTTATTTTCACTTCAAGGGTTTAAATTAAGTCTGTATCACATTCTGAGTTGAACACACAATCTAAGAATTTCAATGCCTTCATCAGTCTTTCCGTTCTGATTTTCTTCCTTTACCTATTCATTACGACCCCATCAATTTGCCAGTATCTAAGAATACAATTATGAGAATGTAGAGATATTGTATATGCCTGTGTGTTACTGTCTAGCGCCAAGGAGCTCAGGAAAATGTCCTAAAGGTAGTAAAATCTAAGCAGTATACACTCACAAAAGGAGTCAGTGTTTCTTTCATTCCTTTTTTTTTTTTTTAAAAATAACACAACACCATCTCTTTGTATGAGAATATAAGCTCAGGAGTGCAGAGACTCTTGTCTGATTTACTTGTTATTCTCACTGCCTAGGAAAGGTGCCTAGCACACTTAGTAGGTGTTCGGCAAAATTTGTTGAACAAATTCCCAGAAAGAATGACAGCTTCTTTTTTCTTGAGTGATGATTCATGTCTGACATTGTACTGTGCTTCACTTCAGAGTGTTCCCTAAAGTTTATCTGTATAAAATCAAAATTTTAGGCACTGGTGATCAAACCTGTTTGGAAAGTGAATACAAAATTTATGGAAGAACTGGGAGATTCCCCTGCATTCTAAACCTTTGATTGGATGTCAAATTCAGTACAATGTTTTATTTCCTATCCTGCAGAAAGATTTGCTGACACGCTTAATACAGGTTTTTAACAACTTGTCTCCTGATTTATCATTTGACTGTATACTTCTAGGTGGAAGGGTTCTGTGACAGTTCTGAATTCTTAAATTTGGAATCTCAAAAAGATCACAGATTGTATATGGTTTCACAGGAGTACACTGAAACATGATCTTTGTCTTTGTCAAGCTGATAATGTCTGAGAGTGACCTGCTTCATTTTAGGTCTTCTATTAAGAGTTTCCAAAGTTTTAAACATTCTTAGAGATCAATTATTGAAGGAATTTTAATAAGAGCTAAGTAAAATACACAGTCTGCTAGGCTAGAAGAGTGTCACAGGGAAGGGAATGCTGGGAACAGTTATACAAGATATGGTCTAAAATCAAGAGCTATGCAGTGCTCCACCCCTTTCCTCCAGCAATGGAACACTGGAAATCAAATTGGAATGACAATGAACTACAGATACCAAGGTGGTAACTTCAAGACTTCTCATAAATGTAAAAATGTACTGTTGTGTAAAAAGTGAAAGATGTTTAGATTGTTCTTAGCTTTCGCATTAGTACAAGATAAAGCCTGGAGCAATGCATCAACTTTTCCCTTGGAAGCAGTAGGTTGACACAGTACAGGATCTGAAAATACATCACCTGGAAACCTGAAACCATTATAGTTCTGCATATGCCACCATCTTTATATATATATATATAAAGTATTATATATTATATATATATAATATATTATATAATATTTTAGTATATATTATAGTATTTTAGTATATAATATATATTATAGTATATACTATATATAATATAGTATATAATATATATTTTAGTATATATTATAGTATTTTAGTATATATTATAGTATTATATATATTATATATATATAAAGTATTAGAAATTATTAAATAGGAAAAGAGAAAAGCACTCTAAAAATTTGTACCTCAGCGTAGTGTCTCTTCACCAATGGAACAAGCAATTGTGCTTAAACTATTTTTAAGAGAAGCAATTTAAAATAAATGATCTTAAACAAAATAAACACAAATCATGAGATACATAATTCCACATTGCTGATTCTAATAATACTTAGCAGAATTAGTATCTCAGAAAATACAAAAATAAACAAAATAATCCCAAATGAACAATGTATTCTTTTTCCTTTTTTTTTTTTTTTTTTTTTTTGTGGGACCCTCGCCAGCGGCTGGGGAACGAACAGGCGCTGCAGAGGCTGCGGGCAGCCTCACAGCCCAGCGCTCAACCGCTGTGCCACCAGGGGAGGCCCAGTGCCTGTTTCTTATAAGTTGAACTCTATACTATGAATAAGGTCTTCAGTAGAATTTTAAAAGACATTTTGATAATTATATGGTAGAGTAGGTAACTGAATTGATTATCTGAGACTACTTGGTAAACTAAAATATTTAAAGAACTTGAGAATAATGAAAAAGTTAAAGACATCTACCTAATTTTTCATCTCTTAATAGGGTGGGAAGAACAAATTCTAAAATCAAATTTGACAGGGCAATAGAAGACAAAAATAAAGTTATTTTAAAGTTTCATCAAAAGGACTTTCGTCATCTTTGTCCTTCTGTAATAAAGCCTGATGCTAATGAGCATCTTCAAAGACAAAATGATACTGACATCTCTTCTGAATCACTGAAAGAAAGTTAAATTATTTTTCAAATTCACAGATTATATGATATATACACACATAAATGTATGTTGACACAGTCACCATGCCGCAAATAAATAAAAACCCATTTTCTAATTACTGAATAAAATATTTTTACTGTAGTATGCTAAGGTCCTCAAATATTAATTATGCATTACTTATGCAATCTTACTTTGAAATGAATGTCTTTTAAAAACATCTGCCAGATGAAGAATGGAAAAAGATACTAGTCAAATTCACTAGGGAAGCCACAGAGATTTCCAGAATGGAGTTGATTACTTCATGGTCAATGCTGTAAACTATAATTAAATAGTTGGCAAGTTGTGGTTTAGCACAATCAGAACATGAAATTGATAGACATTTTTAAGAGTAAAGATGGCAAACACAATGTGAATGCTACTTCTTTAATCTGGGTACTGAAGAATGTGTGTTACTTAAGAAAATAAAATCATGGGCCTCCCCTGGTGGTGCAGCGGTTGAGCGCTGGGCTGCAAGGCTGCCCGCAGCCTTTGCAGCGCTGGTTCATTCCCCGGCCACTGGCGAGGGTCCCACAAAAAAAAAAAAAAAGAAAATCACAAACATGTTTTCTGGTATACCAGAAATATACTATGGGGCATTTTCAAACATCAAGTTAGCATCTTCTAAGAAAATGCATATTTAAAAATACAGAATTTGCACAAATTTCAAGGTAGAATGAAATAATGTCCATCTGGGAGATGACAGAGGTATGGTACTTCTGGCCTCTTAGATTTCATCAGAGTGCCCCAATGTCAAAGAAAAAAAGTTATTAATTAGAAAAGGTAGAAACAATTTAGTGGATAATGGCCAGTAATGCCATAAGGCTAAGAAATCTGGTGTATTTTTCACTCCATTAAAGCTCACAGTAAAAGATGAAATATGAATTACTTTATGTTTTCTGTGTATACCACTTAAATATATACCAAATATACATAAAAATATGTCACGTAAAAAGAACAAGGCTTTTAAAGAACAGTAAATATTCCAATGCCTCTGCTTTGTTAAACTATATGCCTCACTGTTTATGCTATATGAAAAGACAGAGGTCTGTACTGTGTGTAAAATCACCATGGAAACAGGAACCTAGAGCTTTAGTGTATACAACCCTGTAATCAGTCTTTCACAGTCCAGCATGCAGTAACCTAGTGCTACATTCTCCTTGTTTGTGCCTGTTCTGAGTTGCTATGGCGTAAAGGGGTTTGTCTTTAAATAAACGATAGTTCAGTGGAGTTTTGGCAGGACTTGTGGGACAGTAACAGCGAACAATGTTAAGGCAAATGAGAACTCACTTTGACAGTTAAGGGAATTGAATATGTCATGTTTCTTGCAAATCTGGGTTATGGGTTGAGGTTCAGCTATCCTACTCAGAGGGGCAACAATTTGTAGAAAATACGAAAGAATAATTTTATCTTGTAACTTCTTAGATGACCATGGGACTTTCCACTCCCACAGGACCAAAGACTCAAGAGGGAGTCTGTTTCTATAGAGTTGCAATATTTTGGTGCCTTCTATGGCTAAATAAAGTCTTTGGACAAATTCTGAAAGACATGGGAGATGGCTCTGAAAAGACTTCTCTTCAGTAACTTCTTTGATATACATGATTCAGCTACAGCAGGTAACTTTATTACAGGAGGAAATGAGATTACTGGGAAATACTTTTGAGTGAGTATGTTAACAGTGATGTAAATGAGAAGCATAAAAACATGCTTTGGTCCATAGAAGATACTGGATGTTGTCTGATATTTTAAGAAAATTACAGATACTTGGAATTTGTTGTCTCAAATATAACTACTGTATATGTTATTTCCTTTAAAAGCTGGCTTTTAGTAGCCTCCCTGGTGGCCTACAGGTTAAATCTCAGTGCTATCACCACTAAGGCCTCAGTTCTGATCCTGGCCAAGGAGCCAAGCCACGTGACGCGGCAGACCTCTCCTGTCTCACCTGCCGTGTACTTAGCAGTGTACTTTAGTAGATCTGCCTGTTCTGCTCCCCCCCAACCCCTGCCCGTCTCTGGTGAATTCTCTCAGCCATGCTCCTCTGGCCTGCACCCCAGTTCTTCCATGCAAAACAAAAAACAAACAAAAAAAAAACACACCACACAAAAGTTGTTTTTTAGTGGAAGTAAAGACCATGTTTCTTGAAACTTTTCCTGATCTGGTTAGGTTATTTTGAGCATATATAGGTTCTTGGGTCTTGTGTAACATACATTGTCTTTTAAATATTAATACGATAATGGCTCGAAAGATTTCATGCAGCTAGGAAAATGTGAGAAAAGTCTTGGAAAATAGAATAGATTAATAAATATCTTCAAGTTCACGTTTATCTTTGCTCAGAATGTCAACTATTTTGAAACAGTAAAAGCTCATTATCTGGATTCAATATTGCAGTTAAAGCAAAGTTTATGTATAAACTGGCACAGACTGCTTTATTTGACTTCTACAATGACAAATCTGGAAAGTATTTTAGTTTTGCACATCACTAAAGAGATCTCCTGTTCATAAATATTTTAAAATACCTAAATTCTGCTCAGGTATACAAAGTGACAAAAATAATTTTCAGAAAAAAAAATAAAATTAACAGGAATTTTCACAAATAGTTATATTAAAATGGGTATTTATTAAATATTTTTAGACGGTACAAATTAAGATACAGGTGTCACACCTACGATCAAAAGCTTATTTTGTATATCTACAAAAGGAAACTAGAACAACAGGAGTTTTAGAAACAAAGATGAATAGAAATGGATCACACATGGAAAGTGTCCAACACGTGAGTTTAACAAAAGGCTGTGAGGCTTTCACCTTCTGTGGAGAAAGAAGAAAAAAGAAAAAGGAATTCACTATGTAAAAAGTCTGTCTGCAGAAAACAAGTGCTCAAAAATCACTTTTCAATGACATATTATATTCCTTTCATGGAAAACTATGTTACCAAACATAGAAATGGAATATATGGTAGGATAGATTCTCTGTTAAAAAACAAAAGAACATTTCTTTAATAAAAAAAATATAAACTGGTAAAGAATGATATTCACCATCAAAAGAAATGAATGGGTCAGGTCTTCTGAAACTGTCTATACAGTTTTTTTTTTTTTTAAACCGGAGTATCGTTTTTGGTATAAATTATCAAGGTAAGTCTAAATGAAGACTAACTCTGCAAAATGAAATTTGGAGTTAGAGAGAGTAGCATTTCTGTTCTTTCCCAAAGTGACAGCTGTAACCTGAGGAAGTGTGGTTCTGTGTGCTGAGGAGGGAGTACTGGGAAAAAGGAGCTTTAAGACTTGACAACTTTCATTTTATTTTAGATATTTCATAGACTATTCACATTATCACTAAAAGTATGAGAAAATTTAAATATTTATTTGACAGGTTTTCAGGAAACAAAATATTAAAGGCTAAAATTGGCTACTTGATTTTTACATGAAGTACAAACACTTTATTTAAGGTTTTAGGGGATGTGTTCACATACCAACTATATTAAGTAGTTTACAAACATTCAGATACATGTTTACTAAAGCAAAAGCTAATTTTGTTATTTGGTGGTTGTTATCCATGCACAAACAGTGAGAAATGTGCAGGTCTAAACTAGCTAAAGGCTGATGCCCAAAGCATTACAGGTAATTTTGCTTAACAAGGGCTCATTTAGCAAAATCCCAACTGCATGGAAACACACTAAATAGCATTCTCTTGCTTGGAAAGCACATGTCCTCCATCCATAGCTGGTTTCATTTATATTGGGGCTAATCTTCAGCACACAGACAACAGTAGGATGGCTGTAGCGCATGTCACCCTGATGTAGGATTTAAACCCTGATATTCTGGATTCTTTGTTTAAAGAATTTGTTCTATTTGTTTAAAGAATTACATCTATTACATCATGCTTTTTGTAGTTGCTAAGATCAGTCGATTCAAGTGCTAGCAGCCTATACCTTCTATTTTCAAATCCCCCATAGACCTTCTCCTAATGTAATGAATCTTGAGTTTTGTTGCACCCTGCAATCACCTGGATTGGGGGTTGGTGAAGAATTTAGAAACTATTACTGCCTTAGATCCATGCCCAGAAATTCCAATTAAATCAGCCTTCCTTGTGGTCTGAATAGTAAGATTTTTCAAAACTCCAAGGGTGATTCTAGTATGTAGTAGGATTAAGTATATAGGGGATTTTGTATATATTGACAATCTTTATTTGAATTATTTTATTAGGGGATACAAACTGATGATTTCCCTTATTGTGTTATTCTTCCTACATTTATCAGCAGAATTATTTTGGCATATTTTAGAAATACTTACATAGCACTAATACCTAGGATTATGCTGAAATACAATCTGCATAAACATGCAAGATAAACTTTTAATTACTAGTAATCCAATTAATTTAATTTTCAGTAAAGCAGTAGTTCTTAAATTTGCAGAACAGAATCATCTTTAAAGACTACTGATGCCTAGCTTGAATCCCAGACTTTTGCATTTAATTGTTTGGGAGGAGGCCCAGACATCAAGGTTTTAATAGCTCCACAGGTGATTAAGTTTGATTGTTGCTTGTTTTGGTAGTAGTTGTTGCATTTATGTTGACAGAAAAATGTATCTGGTCATTCTGGGACAGATGTGAAAATAAACAAAAAAAATAAATCTGATAGGAAACATGATAATTTTATTAAATTCCAAGATCAGGTTGATCCTCAATTTTCACAAGAACTAATTAAATAATAAACAGAGTGGTATGCTGAAGTATCCACGAAATGTTCTGATTTAATGAATATTAAATAACTATGCTTTTAAAGGACTTTACTGTTTAATCTGTCAGTAAAGTCTATGGTATAGGGAAATTTGAAACAGGATTTTTTTTTTTTAAATTAAGTCAAATAACATTAAACTTTTAAAGATTCACAAACATTTGTACTCTATACTCTGGAAGTATAGTAAGCACAGAAGGCACAACAGGTGGCATAGGTAGGAGCATGTATTTCTGGGGACCCACGGACCCTGAGAGTTGCATGAACATTATTTTAAACTAAGGGCCATTCAAATTCAAGAGAGGCAGAAAGAAGTCTTACAGCTTCCCTTACTTCCTTAAAAGAAGAAACTTCTGGAAGTCAGGCTTCCAAGGATCATCTCTGGAAGACTTTTATGGCATGAAGAATATCTTTCACATCTATAAAAAGAAACAATTCACAAACTTCCTTATCTACCATTTGCTCCCCTAGAAACCCATTTTCCTTCCCATAAAAGCCTTTTCTGTTGGCTTCCATTCCTCTATTGAGTTAGATATATAAGCTCCTAACTTTAGTCAATTAGAGAGTTATTTCTTCTGGGTGCTCCATATGCGTATGATGAATATATATTTTTTCCTTCTGTAATTTCTGTCTGTTGTCAGTTAAATTCACAGGTATCTAGACATAAAAACTAAGAGGGTGGGGAGAAAGTCTTCCCTCCCCCCGTATATTGTTAAGCAATTTTAGTGGGCAATTTGACACTATTTATCAAAACTGAAACTTAATCACCCTTGCCCAAGCAGTCCACTTAAAAAATGTAATCGACAAAGATACATTCAAACACCAGAGCAAGTTTTTACCATTTTTTGGCCAAAGTAAGAACTTGTAAGAACCAAAATGCCCTCTAATAAGGGACTGGTTACACAGAATTTCTAAACAGTGGGTATTACTCAGCTATTAAAAAGGAGTAAATTCATATGATGACACAGAAATAAATGCAGTTTTACTATGTTGTTAAGAAAAAAAACCTAAGTGGTAGAACAATGTATATAGCATATCCTCTTTGTGTTAAAAAAAAAAACAAGCCCACATGTTTGACTATTTACACACATTCAAAAGTTTGGTGTGTTTTATTACAGACTTTCATATATATACAGTTGTATTGAAGCATGGTGACCTTCCATGAGCAGCCTGACAACCTTTTGCTCAGTTCCTGGTATGCAACTTAGTTCCTGGTATGAGTCTGGCTTCATGTTAGACCATGTACCACAATGAGGCAGAATGGACCTGGGGGATCCCATGACTACTGAACCTTTTTCTCACTCCTTGGTATGTCACTATAGAACTCGCCTTTTGGTATGTAGCCACATCATATCTGACCATGCACAGCTGCCAATGCAGACCCACCTGGAACCTTGTAGAAACTGAAAGTGTGTATAAGCTCCTGACTTCCTACAGACCGGGCTCAGCTTTTGGATGCGAATCTGCTAAGTCAGCACTGGTGCAATAAACCTGCTTCTTGTTAGCCCTGGTGTCTAAGTTTCCCTTGTGCCATATAACATTTCTGGTGCAGTGGGTGGGAAACGGGAGACGGTATATTCACCTCCCTTGACCCCAGAAGATTAGACCAGACACCAGGGAGGTTGACCCTCCTAGTAGCCACTTGGTCAATTATGCAGGAAGAGACTCCACATCCCCTGATGCTCTGTGGCATCTCCTGGGTGCAACAGAACCTACGGGACCAAGAACCAGGTAAGGAAGCCCACTTCCATGGAAAAAGGTTAAAAAAAAAGAATAAGGAGGCCTCCCTGGTGGCACAAGGGTTAAGACGCAAACTATGAAGCTATCCGCAGCCACTGCAGCACGAGTTTGATTCCCGGCCAGCCAGGGAGCTACCCACAAGGCACAGCAGACCTCTCCTGTCTCGCCCCCTGCTCCCCTCAGCAGTGTATTTCAGTACATCTGCCTGATCTGCTCCCCACTCTGTCTCTGGTGAATCCTCTCACTGCCCCCCCATACCTCTGCCCTGTACCCCAGCTTTTGTATGCCTAAATAAATAAATCTTTAAAAAAAAGAGAAAAGAATCAGGTAATAAGACCCGGCCCAGAGGTCCTGCCCTGAGTGGTAGAGGGGAGCCTGATCACCTCCTGTGAGTCACCTGAGTAACCATAAATATATGCTGAATCCGTGACTCCAGAAGGGTAAATAGCAGAGGGCGATGATGTAAGTGAGTCACCGGAGTAACTGTAAGGTGAAACCAGCACTCCCCAAGGGTAGAGGGCGATGATGTGAGTATGGCAGTGTGAGTGCTCTTTGTGTGAATGAGACACAGCTGATAAGCTGTGGTGTGTGTGGAGTGCTGTTTCAAGGTTTGGTGGTTACCTCATAGGCTTAAGGCGACCCCACACAGGGATCCTAATGTGGGCTTATAACATCTCGCCAATGCTAAGAGGCACCAAAATTCCCGAGAGAGAAGTAGCAGAAAAGGATGAAGTGAATCAACTGAGTCCACTGGGTGGAATGGGTGGACAACAAAGTGAGGAAACACCAACACCACAGGGTGCATTTTATATAACTATAAAAAGGGTTTTAGGGATACTATGGGATTAAATTGTTTCCCAAGAGATCACACACTCTCTGTAAAATTAATTGGGTTAAGTTTTGAAGTAGGATGGCCATCTAAGGGATCACTAGATAGCCAGATAGTCAAAAGAGTTTACAGAGTGGTCACAGGCAACCCAGGTCACCCAAACCAATTTCCATATATAGCCTCCTGGCTTACTAAAGTGCTTTCCCAGCCATCTTGATTAAAAGATGCAGAACAACCTCCTCCTGTTTTACAACAGTGGCTGCAACCTCTTGAATCAGAATGCAAGGTACTTGTTGCAAAGTCAAAGTCTTCTCCAAGACCCCTGGCCACACAAAAGCTTGAAAAACCTGTCATTTCATGTACTGATGATGAAGAACAACCACCACCATATACCTCAGGACCCATTAGGCCCCCCTTGTACCCTCCTCTGCCGACCTCTCAGGAATCCCACTTGAGTGAGCCCTATCTACTTACTCCGTCTAAATCTGAGTCTCGGCTGTCTCCTGCTAGTCCTGACTCTTGAGAGCCACCAGTTCTTGCGCCCCAGGTGGTAAAACCCAAGTGTAGATTGCAGAGTATGGATAGAGAGGCTCTCCAGCTCCCTTTGAGAGAGACTTGGGGACCAGTATATTATGATCTGGATGGGACTCTCTGAGGTGGACAGTGGTTATTCACATACCAGCCCTTCTCCACCATGGACCTGCTTAACTGGAAAAACCACACATCTTCATACTCAGACAAGCCCTAGGCTATGATAAATCTTATACAGCAAATTTATGTTGGAGACCAACCTATTAAGTTTTTGGTGGACACAGGGTCAATGCACTCTGTAATTACTCGTCCTGTGGCTCCCGTGTCCTCACATCTAACCACAATCATTGGGGCCGTTGGAAACTATGCCCAACGGCCCTTCCTAATGCCTTGTAGTTATACTTGGGCCACCAATTTTTATGCCTCCCTGACTGCCCAGTTCCCCTAATGGACGCGGCTTACTGTCAAAATTACAAGCTCAGATATCCTTTGAACCTTCTGGACAGGCTGGAATGTCAATAGGTCCAACTAGAGCTAAGATTCTTCATTTACAAGTACCTAGAGAGGAAAAGAGGTAGCTATCCTGCAATCAGATTCTAAAGAACTACCTGAGCTTCCTTTCACATCCCTGGTGTTTGGGCTGAGGACAATCCACGAGGACTGGTCGTAAATGTTACTTAAACCGGGTGCTAAGCCTGTTCAGCTAAAACAATACTTTGTCTCACAGCAAGCAGGCCTAGGTATCCAGTACCACCTGGAAAGACTTTTGCAGTTTGAAATTCTTACACAGTGTGAGTCCAGCTGGAATACTCCCTTGCTGCCAGTAAAAAAGGCAGACTGGAGATTGCCACCTGGTCCAGGACCTGCGGGCTGTAATATTTACCCGTTAAGGGCAAATCCCTATATACTCCTGGGGCTCATCCCCCAGAGGCTAAATTCTTCACTTCTTTGGATCTAAAGGACGCCTTTTTCTGTATTCACCTAGCCCCTGAGATTCAGCAGTTTTTTGCCTTACAACGGGAAGCTCTGATTCTCCTTTTTGGGGACAAGTAACATGGACACGGC
Organism: Talpa occidentalis; assembly: GCF_014898055.3. Lineage (NCBI taxonomy): Eukaryota > Metazoa > Chordata > Mammalia > Eulipotyphla > Talpidae > Talpa > Talpa occidentalis. The sequence continues at coordinate 91,668,715 of NW_023603184.1, read as the reverse complement.
TGCCTCAGTGTTTCAAAAATTCACCAGGACTTTTCAGTACTGTCCTTGCTTGAGAGCTAGCCCAGTTTCTGTCAAGTCAGTTCAACTGTGTCTTACTCCAGTATGTTGATGACTCTTGCTTGCCAGTGCCACCCAAAAAGACTGCTTACAAGGAACCGAAGGACTCCTGCAATTATTGTGGAAGAGTGCACATAAGGTCTCCAAAAAGGCCCAGATCAAACAAGACATAGTGAAATACTTAGGATTCCACATATCACAAGGACAGTGGCTGCTGGGAAATGAGCACAAACAAGTAGTCTGTAGCTTGCCTGATCCTAAGATAGGCCGTCAGGTTCGTGAGTTTCTTGGAGCAGCAGGTTTTTGCCATATCTGGATCCCCAATTTTTCAGTCTTGGCAAAACCCCTCTACAAAGCCACAAAAAGTGGGGAGAAGGATCCTTTCATGTGGGCTTCTGACCAGGACTGGGACTTTGAATCTAGCTACTCCCCTACCTACTGTATCTGGCCCACCAGACCATGACTGTATTGAAACAATGGATGAAGGTTTTTTCCAGCCAGCCAGACTTGACTGCCCCTTATCACAAATGGATGTGGAAGTTCAAGATGGTGTGAGACCATGTGGGATATGCTGCTATGACTCTCCAATCTGTCATCTAGGCATATCCCTTGTGTCAGGGACTTCAGCACAAAAATTCTGAACTCATTGTATTGACACAGGTTCTTCAATTTGCGGCAGGGTTACAGGCCAGTATCTATACAGACTGAAAATTTGTATTCAGCACTCTCCATGTGCATGGTGCCTTACACAAGGAAAAGGGGTTCTTCAGTGTAGGAGGTAAGACTTTAAAGTATGGAGAATTGATACTTGAACTCCTTGAGATGGTATGGGCCCCAAAACAGGTTGCAGTCATGCACTGCCACAGACATCAGGACAATTCTATCATCAGTAAGGGAAACAGAAAAGCAGACAAAGAGGGCAAATGAGCAGCCCTGGGGAATTCTTTGTCATGGGCATACTGCACCACACCTGTCCTGGATTTTCCTCCAACAGCCCCACATTGCCATTATTCCCAATAAGAGCATGAATGGCTGAAAAAAGAGCCAGGGCGATTCAGGGCTGAGGGATGGAAAGAGTCACAAAATGGCAGACTATAATACCATCAACATACGCTGCAGCTTTCATCTGGGAAATACACATGAGGACTCACTTAGGAAATAAGATTTTAGAAAAATTACTTTCTAGATACTTCTGTATCTCCAGGCTCTCGGCACTTACTTGAACTGTCTGTGCATGATGTGAGGTGTGTGCCAAAAATATTCCACATCAAGGCTTTCAAGTTCCTTCCCAAGTTCAACATATTGGAAACTCCCCATTTGAAGATATCCAAGTTGATTTCACTGAATTATCATGTACTCGATATTTGTTGGTTACAGTATGTACATACTCAGGATGGCCAGAAGCCTATCCTTGCCAAACTGAAACAGCTCGTGAGGTGGCCACAGGCATTCTAAAAGAAATTACCCTGAGGCACAGAATTCCCTTCTCAATTGGTTCTGATAATTGGTCCTGTGTTTGTGGCAGATATTATCCAATTGGTGGCATGAGAGCTTGGAATTACTTGGAAACTGCATATTGCTTACAGGCCCCAAAGTTTAGGAAAGACTAAATGAATAAATAGGACCCTCAAAAGCTAGCTAGCATGACTCCATCAGGAGACTCAGTTGCGCTGGTAACAGGTATTGCCTATGGCCTCACTCAGTATGGGTCTGCTAGATTTAAGCAGCCTGTTCAGCCACCATTATGGTTACCTGCAGTTTTTTTTTTTTTTTTTGTGGGACCCTTGCTGGTGGCCAGGGAACGAACTGGAGCTGCAGAGGCTGTGGGCAGCCTCACAGCCCAGCGCTCAACTGCTTTGCCACCAGGGGAGGCCCTGATTACCTGCAGTTTTGCATTCCTATACAAAGGAATCCCAATCACAGTCATAAGCGCCAAACCTTACAAGGTGCCTTTCATATCAATCAAGAGCAGAAAGCTTGATCACTCTGGGAAGGGTATGCATCAAGAGGTATGACTGGGAATGCCCAGGGGACTGAAGACAGATGCATAAACTTACTGGACTCATACATCATGAGGTATGACCCGGAATGCCCAGGGGGCTGAGGACCGATGTATGACAAGGGACCCCAGAAGCTGATCAGTGGAATGCCTTGTGGATAAGATCAGTACCATGGCCAGGGATCTGGGGTCCAGTTCAATTACAACACTTGGTCATCAGGCTGATAACATGGTCAGCATGTTATCAAGTCCCCCCAAGCCCTAGATGACATTCCTAGTTTCACCCATTCTTTTCTCCTTGTCCTCCTAACCTACGTAGCTGATGCTGTATGATTATTCTATCAATAAAAATGGCCAGGATCTTGCTCTCAGCAGTATCCTGCATTATGTAGCCTGACACAGAATTTGGTCTAGTCCTAACAAACAGATGGGGTTTTCCCCTTTTAAAATCCCCTATGGACAGCAACCCGCCTCCCAATTCAAACCCTGTGGGGTGACCTTAGACAAATTGGAAACATTAATATTGCCCAACAGATGCATGCTTTGGGCACCACTCTCTGCCAATTAAGTCACTTGGTACAGGTACAACTCCCTGTCAGTCTTGCAGGTCCTGTACATCCTTTTAAACCTGGAGACAATGTCTGAGTTAAAGAATGGAAACTGCAACCTCTTAAACCCTGCAGGCAGGGTCCTTTTACTGTCATTCTGTTCACCCCCACAGCAATTAAGGTAGCTGAGGTGATTCCATGGATTCATCACAGTCGGGTCAAACTAGCACTGACATCAGCAGATGTCACCAGGCTGTGACATCTCCACCTCCTGCAGTACATTCATGGACTTGCTCATATGACCAGCAAAACCCCCTTCGACTGACTCTTCACTGGACTGGTGACAAGATGTCCTCACTGAGGCCTGCTCTTGTCACAACCAGAAGTTGACTAGTCCATGTACAGCTGAAGCCTGAAGACATCAGAATATGGCTCTCCCGGCTTTTCTTTTCCTGTCTTGAGCTATCTCTGGTTGGGTTTTCCTTCCTCCTTGTCAAGACTCTCCTAGTGCTGACTCTAACCTACTACCCCTATGTGATATTGCCTACTCCCCTGCCTCTTGCCCTTGTTCATCTGCATTGATTCCAATTTTATAGAGGCTCTAGTGGTCTGTAAGACTATGCCCAAATGATGTATACACATCACTACCAACCCCTAAGTTGCAACGACTACAGTGATGGTGATATTCTTCAGTAAATCAGAGCATCAAAGAGTAGGGGGGAATGAAACATGGTGACCTGAGATAAGCAGCCTGGGGATTGTGGTTGTAGTAACAATCTTTTGCTCAGTTCCTGGTATGCAACTTAGTTCCTGGTATGAGTTTGGCTTCATGTTAGACCATGTACCACCATGAGGCAGAATGGATCTGGGGGGTCCCATGACAACTGACACTTTACTCAGTATGTAACTACACAGCTCGCCTCTTGGTATGTGGCCATGTCATATCTGACCATGTACAGCTGCCAATGCAAACCCACTTGGAAACCTGTAGAACCTGAAAGTGTATGTAAGCCCCTGACTTCCTACAGACTGGGCTCAGCCTCTGGATGTGAATCTGCTGAGTCAGCTACCAGTGCAATTAAACCTGCTTCTTCTTAGCCCTGGTGTCTAAGTTTCCCTTGTGCCATATAACAGGACGGGGGCAATGGCTAAGGTACAGGGAGATGTGGGGAATGAAGGAATTTTTATCTTTTACTCCAAATTCACCTAGATTTTTGAAAAAATCAGGAGCATGCCTTACTCTTGTAATAAAATATTTAAATATCAAGAGACTCTTTATAGTGGTGATTGGGAAGCTACAGCACTTAGTTCTAGCAAGAAGACTGTCAAGATTAGGTGGCTAAGAAAGACTTGGAAAAATAAGGAAGAACTTGGACTCTAATTAAGACTACTTTTAATAGAAATTCATATTCCTACTGTTATTTAGAAGAGAAACAGGAAAGAATATGATAGAATTTTGTGATTTGTACAATTTATAGACATTATAAATCATAACATTCAAACCCTCAATAAAATAATAGTCCTTTATATAAGATTGCTAATCTAATAGTCTATTAATGAACATATAGCTTCCTACTGTACCTCCTTTATAAAAATTCAGGATATTTCTGCCCCAGCATAAAGTGTTCCTGTTACAGGGCAACCCCAAAGTGAAATGGGTTAGACTGTCTGTGGGTTCTCACCTACGTGCTTAAGAGACTTATAATGAGGCTCAACTGCAGGCACACACAAAAAGGTTAATAAAGGGTTTATTTACCAAAAGGAAAAATGAAAAAAGGAATAATCCAAGGAGAAAGAAAGAGATCCAAATTGTTGAATGTGTCCTACCAGTTCTGCTGACCTAGGACCCGAAGAGCATGCTGAAAGCCAGTGAAAACCCAGATAACCCCAAGGCCTGCATGTCTGGTTATATACCAAGCCTGGCTGCTTAACTCCCTCAGTTCCCAGCAATCCTCCCTTCGGTGGTGATGATGTTGTGGGATTTGCAGTCCTTGGTGCCTTGGATCAATTTGGCCAGGGGTGGGAGTAGGGTCCATAAAACCTGAGTTTGTTCAGGACATTCTTTACCCCCAATATTCCCACTGAAGTTTCTGTCTCATCTCATAATGTGCTGATACTTTTTGTGTTGTAAATTACTTGCTCCAGATGGGCCAAAAAAGAAAAACTTACTTAGGGTAAGTTTTCATTTATTAAACTAGCTTTATTTTTTACTTTCAATATTTATATATTTGTTTCAAAAATGCAGAAGTAGAAGAAACTTGTTTCCACACATTTTAGAAACAAAATATATAAAAAATGTAAATCCTAATGCCAATAAAATCTTACATTTAGTAGTATATATTAACCACTAATGTCAGTATATACCACATAATAGTGATTTAAATGGACAGTAGGTTAAAATTATGGCACTTCAAAATATAGTCATACATATGTATTATAACATACAATACAAAGCACAAAATTCATATTTATACCATAAATGTGTCACTATGAAATGAAATAATCTTAACAGTAAAAAAAAATTCTATTTTACTATAATCCTTTTCTTTTCCTTTAACATTTATTGACAAACATCAGAAATCTTAACTGCATGGAATCATTAATATTTTCTCTCCTATTCAATACTTATTGTAAAAGACCCATCCAGTATACTCATCCCTTTGGTTCAAATTTTATGTTCTTGTGACTTTTGCTAACAAGATGCTTTTGCCAAATATGCAAATCTTTTAATTTCTTATCCATGAGTAGTAATCCCTAATCACTTATTTAATATACATTATTATTTATTCCTGCAACTACTTGAACACTTTCTTCAAGTGACAGTAAGCCTGACTCTTGAGCCTGGTGGGAACAGACCAGTGCACTATTGGATGCTCCTCTTCTAGTCTGCAGGCACAGAGCAAGGAAGGATAGACTCTCAAGCTGATGTAAAATGCTTTAAGGAAGTATAAAATCTGGCAGCCAGCAAGACTCTAAGTGACTTTTTCTTCTTGGAACAGAAAAACTGTGAAATTTTGGCTTGTAGCAAAATTCACTCTACAGGATGTGGCTGGAGGATTTAAGTAACAACCAATGATCACTTTGTCACAAGCAGTAAAGTTTTGGCTTTAATACAGAGTTCCTTTCTCGTGGGTTGCATATACTGTGTATGGTTACTGTTATGACTGAATTGGTATCCCGTTTCTTCTTGTGGGGAAAGGATGTGCTGAACAACCTCCACAAGTAGGTTTTATGGACCCCACCCCCACCCCAGACCAAAGAGATCCACGGCAAGGACTACAAATCCCATAATGTCATCACCACCAAAGGGAGGATGGCTGGGAACTGAGGGTGGAGTTAAGCAGCCAGGCTTGATATATAACCAAAGACATGTAGGCCTTGGGGTTGGTTGGTTTTTCACTGGTTTTCAATATGCTATTGGGGTACCAGCTCAGCAGAAATGGTGTTACAGGGCAGGGAGAGGGGCAGCCTGAACCCCACACACCTGCCTATTTTATATAGGATTCTGCCATCCGCTGCATCAACACAAAACATATGAGACTTTAATGGGAAGGAACTTTAATAAAACTAGGAAACAATACGGGAAAGGCAAAGAGTCTGTTAGGGGGAAAAGGATATCCTAAAGTTAATTCCATACAGGCTAGTTTCTAAATGAAGCACCCAAAGTTACCTGTCTCCTCGTGGGTAAAAGTCCAACCATATGGGATTGGCCCAGAGCAAGGCCCCAAAGCCTGCCACAAGTCTAAAGCATCTTCCGGTGGGGGCCCACAGAAAAGGGTCAGAAACAATCAGACAAGCCCAGAAGGAAAAGAACAAAATCAAAATCAAGATAAAAGCTGCCATTGTCACCTCCCCTCAGGTCTCTCACCCACATCTGTGTCACCCAGTCCACGACCAAAAGACAAGCGCAGTTTCTTCACGTGTCTCTAGGCTCCATGCGCCTCCTCCAGGTCTCCTTCTGGCTCCATCCTGCTTCCTTCTTCAGTCTCCTCTGCCGCTTCTTCTCCCCCTGCTCAGCTCCACCCTCCCTTGGGTGGGGCAGGGAACCTGGAACCTCCCCCTTTCCTGGGGACCCTGGTAGGACACGTTCACCAATTTAGCTCTCTTTCTCCCGGAGTTATTCATTTCTTTATTTTCCCCTTTATGTAAATAAACCCTTCATTAACCTTTTTGTGTGTGCCTGCAGTTGAGTCTCATTACAAGTCTCTTTTAAGCACATGGGTGAGGGCCCATAGACAGGACAATCCATTTGACAGTGGGGTTGCCCTGTAATGATAAGAGAGGCATGGTCGAAGTATTTTTTTCTTTAAAAAATACTCTGCAGGGCCTCCATGGTGGCGCAAGGAGTTAAGTCTCAGCACTATTAGGCAATCACCAGCTACTGCAACATGAGCTGGATCCTTGGGCAGGGAGCAACCCACATGGTGCAGCAGACCTCTCCTGTCTCACCCGCTGTTCCCCTCAGCAGTGTATTTCAGAGGATCCACCTGTTCTGCTCCCCACTCTGTCTCTGGTGAATCCTCTCACACCCCACACCTCTGGCTTACACTCCAGTTCTTGCATGAATAAATAAATAAAACTTAAAAAAAATAAGATACTCTGCATAGTATTTCCATCATGATGTTGACCCGTATGTACATGTATTTGCACTCCCACTTTCCTCCGGGCTTCACCTATTATTCTAATATATATTTTCTGATTCTAGTGTTTCCTTTTATATTTTCAAGTATTAGTGGTTACCTCAAATTTTGGCAGAACATAAGAGGTGGTACAAATACATAAATTGTTGGCCTCCCCGGTGATGCAGCGGATTGAGCACAGAGCTGTGAAGCTGTCCTCAGCCTCTGCAGCGTGGGTTCGATTCCTGGCCAGCCAGGGAGATTCCCACATGGTGCGGCAGACCTCTCCTATCTTCCCTGCTGCTCCCCTCAGCAGTGCCTTTGGACTGTCTGCCTGTTCTGCTACCCACTCTCTCTCTGGTGAATGAATCCTCTCACCCTCCTAAACCTCTGGCCTGTACCCCAGCTCTTGTATAAAATAAATAAATAAATAAATAAATAATATATATATATATATATATATAATATATATATAAACTTGTTAAAGAGCGATGAAGATGTGAGCAATGGGCAAATGAAACCAACAAAAAAGGAAACCAAGGAGCACTGACACAGCATTCCCTTCCCTACTCCTTATGCATTAAAAACAAACTCTCCTTTTCATAAAAGATAAAAGAATGTGTGTTTATGCTTTTAGACAGTAAAAGATAACACTGGTAAGCTAGAAAGCACAGAAAGACAAAGAGGATAACAGTAATATATAAATGCTTCCACACAGCTTTATCACTTCCAGGGAAGCTTCTCCTTAATTAAGACACCTACCCAAGCAGCCTGGGACAATAAAAATATTTTGTAGACTAAATGATTTTCCCCATGCTTTGGAAAATACTGCTTTGAGCTCCCCAACTTAGAAAGCATTGGCTCTCAAACTGCCTCTATCCTAGTGGTTAAAAACCAAGCAACTACCTAACCACCCACACAAAAAAACAAGCAAGTGAATTCTACAGATCGGAATCACAAAGAAATGGAGATCTTTTCTGTCTTGGACATTTAGAAAGAAAGAAAAGGATGCCTCCAAAGAAAAGGATGCCACAGTAATTAGCTATTTAAAAACAAATTTCAGTAGCTGGTCTCTGTTTTTGGCATTTCAATAGAATGTAACATCTGGAAAACACCTGGGAAGGCAAGGATCTCTCTCAAGTCACCGCAGAAAACTCATCTCCCCATGGCCCTGCCAACAACTTACCTTAAAGCTGAAAAGCTTTTAAGGTGCTAATATTTTCAAGTCAAATTATAGTGTTTAAAAAAAAGTAGAGAAGTTATCTGCAAGTAAATGTTCAAAATATTAAAAAAAATGAGGATCAATAATATCTTTAATTATAACCTTTGTGTATTCTTTTCTTATTTAGAAAACTTAAGAAAATTGGGTGAAGATGTTTCTTTTGCTAAGCTCTTGCCCACTCCCCCCCTGCTAAAAAAAAGTGTAGATGAGAGGTTTTCAAATTTTTTTTAATATTTAAGTCACTGGATTATTCTGAGGACTGCCTACTTCTAAAAGTGAGATTATTTTTATTCCATGTGCAATGTATCTGTGCACAACATGGTGAAAAGACAATAGTTAGGGCCTCCCCTTGTGGCGCAGGAGGTTGAGCACAGCGCTGTGAAGCTGCCTGCAGCCTCTGCAGCACCAGTTCGATGCCCTGCTGCCGGTGAGGGTCCCACATGGTGCGCAGACCTCTCCTGCCACGCCCGCTGCTTTCCTCAGCAGTGTCCTCCATCTATCTGCCTGTTCTGCTCCCCGCTCTGGCTCTGGTGAATTCTCTCACCCTCCCATGCTTCTGACTGGACCCAGTGTTTGTATAAATAAATAAATAAATAAATCTTAAAAAAAAAAAAAAAAAAAGACAATAGTTAAACTTCAGATTTAACTTTTCATTCACACAAATTTCAATTTTCCATAATTGTTATAGCTTATTGCCAGGGTTACAACTTAAATGTCATTAGCATATTTTAAAAGCTGGCAAATTAAAGAAACCACACATGTGATATTAATATAGTTAAAAAATAACAGACAGTGGAGTAAATGCCAGTTGTGACTCCTTAATCCCCTTTCCCTCTCCCCAAGAGAAATAAAATAACTCCTCCCAGGTTTGAATATGAGTTTGAATAAGATTGTTCTCTGACAAAGGGATGAGGCATAGTTACTAGGTGTGAATTACTAATACAACTGTAGTGGGGACAGAAGAACTACCAGAGTATTCTGGGAGCTACTTGGACAATAATTAATTGTGATATATTTAAAACTTTTAACATATTAATTACCTAAGGCATAATATTTTATCTTCATATTAATGCATTAATAAACTTCAGGGCTTACCAATTAGGGTGATGAAAAGCATAACAAAGGCAATTAGAAAAACAATACAAAAAACCAGTACCATAGTGTATTTGATATTTGACTACAGCAAAAATCAGAGATGGTAGCAAAATAAATGTACTAGGGGGATGGAAGATTAGAAATTCTCTATCATGTGTCTTCATAATTTTCTCTTTATGTAAATGAAAACATAATTATACATAATGCCTGCATGGCTTTTGTTACTTAAAAATCTACAGTTGCCTGCTCCAGCTCAGCTTAGCCAGGGCATAATGGTGTGAGTAAGGAGAATTTCAGAGAAAAGACTGAATGTTTCTTCAGCGCTACCTTAGGCAGCATTTCTCGCATTGTTATATTCCTTTCTGGTTCTAGCTAAGTCTGGAAAACCCTCATGCCCCCTTATTTCACCCCTCAACTATTACTCTAGTTTTGTTGCCAAAACCAGTTATCCTCTGCCAATGCAATTCTAGAGCTGGTAGCAGCCTCCTGGTATCACTCCTGGATGAGTCATCATACTGTTTAATTCCTCCATACCTTTCAACCACATTTGCTAACTCTAACTTCCCTGTGCCCAATCTCTCATATTCAGCTACCAGGGATGGGTTCAGTTTTCCTCATTGGACTCTGACTGATGCAGCTATTATTCTTGGGTGACAAAGAGCTCTTACCTATCCAATACTAACCCTCTACTAGAAAAGGGCAATATTAAACATCTCAGCATTTTGTAGCTAATTAGAAATACAAATAATAACATTAAAGAGGGAAAAAGATAGGCTCAAGTTCATACACCTAAAGGGAAGAAGAATTAATACAGTCTGAATTAATACAGTCTTCTCAGGAAACATACTTGATTATACATATTAAGAGACTTAAAACTGTTGATATGCCTTAAATAATTTCTTCCTAAAAGAATAACCTAAAGTGAATCAAAGGTGCAGTTATCCTTTATGCAATATGGATATTTACCAGTGTTACTGATAAAAGTGAAAAATTAGCTGACATACTGAATGACCAATAGGGCTGAGTAAATCTAGTATATATTTTTCGAATTGTTACAGGGCAGGGAGAGGGGCAGCCCAAACCCCGCAAACCTGCCTATTCTATATAGGGTTCTGCCATCCGCCGCATTAACACAAAACATGAGACTTTAATGGGAAGGAACTTTAATACAATTAGGAAACAACAGAGGAAAGGCAAAGAATCTAGTTTCTAAATCAAGCACCCATAGTTACCCATCTCCTTGTGGGTAAAACTCCACCCAAATGGGATTGGCCCAGAGCAAGGCCTCAAAGCCTGCCACAAGTCCAAAGCATCTTCCAGTGGGGACCCACAGAAAAGGGTCAGAAACAACAGATAAGCCCGGAAGGAAAAGAGCAACATCAAAATCAAGATAAAAGCTGCCATTGTCACCTCCCCACGGGTCTCACCCACATCTGTTTCACCCAGTCCACGACCAAAAGACAAGCTGTTTCTTCACGTGTCTCTAGGCTCCATGTGCCTCCTCCAGGTCTCCTTCTGACTCCATCCTGCTTCCTTCCTTCTCAGTCTCCTCTGCAGCTTCTTCTCTCTCTGCTCAGCTCCACCCTCCATTTGGGTGGAGCAGGGAACCTGGCACCTCCCCCTTTCCTGGGGACCACCCCGTTACAGAATTATTCCTCTACAGCACACCCCCTCCCCGACCATTGCAAGTGGCTAGGTACTCACTGCCACTAAGCCTGAATCACTTCAGAGTGAAAGCACAAAGCAATGACTGAGTGACCATTGTTGCAACTTTCAGAACACACGTTTCTCCAATTACTAATCTACTAACTGGAATAAAATGGCCTCAAACAAACGTTCCAGCACTGACTTCACTCCCTTTGAGTTGTTTCTGTTAGCAGATGAGCTGCAAGTACAAGAAACCACGGTGACTTCAGCCACTCATTCTACCTGGACAGCACCAACAAGATGGCCCAAAGTTTCACAGGAGGAACAACCGAGTCACCAGCATCAGCAAGGGACAAGTCATCTCCTCCTACACGGTACTGTCACAGAATCCCAGCCCCTTGCCCAGAAAACCGAAATGGTTTCTTGAGGACGTGAGTCCTGTCTCCACAGCTGACCAGTTTTCTGAACACTCGTTTTCCTAACCCAGCCCTGGTCGCTTGTGGCTGGTTAGCGATTGGTGAGTAGCAGAGCTTTGCTGGCATCAAGAAGGCAGGAGTATTTATCTTAAACACTGACAACTATATGCTAGACAACTGTTTAAGGCTCTCAAGAATTGTTTCTGGAATAAAGTAATGATGCCGTATTAATGATAAACTTTTGGAATAATTTTAAATGCAGTGGTAAATACTCATGGTATAATTTCACACACAAAAAGTAGCACATAAAAAGCAGCAAGTATAACTGAAAGCACATTCTGTTCCCAATTTTGCTTAAAAGGAAAAAGATGAAATTATGTATAATACACATACATGCAGAGAAAGAATAAATGATGAGATTGATTATAAGTAATTTCATTTTCTTTTTATACTTTTCTGTGTTTCCCAAATATCCTCGAAATGGAGATATATTACATTTAGAATAAGAAGGAAAATTATTTTTAATCAATAGTAAGAAAAGTTGACATGAAGACTAAAATATAAGTTCTGTATTTTTTACCACTGCTTTAAGAATTTAAAGTAAAAATTAGCAAAGACAGAAAGAAGTTTATGTTAGGCATCAGGGATTTTAAATCAAACCATAATGACACAGCACTTCACTCACTAGAACAGCTATAATGAAATAACATAAAAAGTGTTTGAGAGGTTGTGAAGAAACTAGAATCCTCATCCTTGGATGGTGGAAATGTAAAATGGTGCAGTCGAGGAAAGGAAATATAAGAGTTATAGGAATTCCAGAAGGAGAGGAGAGAGATGTAGGAACAGAGAAAATATTCATGGATATAATTGAAGAGAACTTCCCAAATGAGAAGAAGGAGCTGAAAATTGATATACAAGAAGCAAGAAGAACACCAAACTTCCACGACGAAAGGAAAAACACAGCAAGACACATAATAGTAAAGCTCCCAAGAATCCAGGACAAGGAAAAAATAATGAAGCTGACAAGAGGGAAGAAACAGATAACATTCAAAGGAAAACCAATCAGGCTGACATCAGACTTCTCTGAAGAAACACTACGGGCAAGGAGAGAGTGGAGGGACATAGTCAACAGACTCCAAGAAAACAGATGCCAACCAAGAATACTCTATCCCGCAAAGCTCTCTTTCCTCCATGAAGAAAGAATATGGACCTTCCCAGACAAAGAGAAACTCCGGAATTTCATTGCGACTAAACCCCCACTCCAAAAAATACTACAAGGAATCCTAAAGCCAGAACCTCAGAGGGACGAATAACAACGAAAGAAGACCAGAAAAAAAAAAGTTATTAAAAGAATAAATAAATAAAATCAAAGGAAAGACAAACATAATGGCAAATACAGATGCTAACATATCAATATTAACTCTAAATGTAAATGGACTAAACTCTTCAATAAAAAGACACAGAGTTGCAGCCTGGATTAAGAAACAAAACCCAACCTTTTGCTGTCTCCAGGAAACACATTTAGCTACAAAAGATAAAAATAGGCTCAAAGTCAAAGGATGGAAAACAATCCTACAAGCAAATGGGCCAAAAAAGAAAGCAGGAACAGCTATACTTATATCAGATAAAACATACTTCAAACTCAAAAAAATAAAAAGAGACCCCAATGGTCACTACATTATGATTAAGGGGACAATACTTCAAGAAGAAATAACACTCATTAACATATACTCACCAAACGAAAGAGCACCAAAATATATCAGACAACTGTTGTCCTCTCTGAAAACAGACATCAGAGAAAACACATATGTAGTGGGAGACTTCAACACACCACTATCAACAATGGATAGATCAACAAGACAAAAAATAAGTAAAGAAACTAAAGCTCTAAATAAGGACCTAGAGCATTTGGGCTTAACAGACATCTATAGAACACTAAACCCAAAAAAAACGGAGTACACATTTTTCTCAAGCGCACACGGATCATTCTCCAGGATCGATCACATACTGGGGCACAAGACAAACATCAACAGATACACCAAGATTGAAATCATACCAACCATCTTTTCTGACCACGAAGGCATCAAACTAGAAATAAATCATAAAAAGAAGGCAAGGAACTATCCTACCTCATGGAGATTAAAAGCCACACTACTGGAAGACCACTGGACTAACGAGGAGATCAAAGAAGAAATTAAAAAATTCTTTGAATTGAATGACAAGGAGGACACCAATATCCTAAATGTATGGGATGCAGCAAAAGCAGTAATAAGAGGAAAATATATAGCAATAGAAGCTCACATCAAAAAACAAGAAAGAACTCAAAGAAACAACCTAATCTCGAAGCTCAAAGATCTAGAAAAAGAACAACAAAAAAACCCCAGAACCAGTAGAAGAAAAGAAATAATAAAAACCAAAGCAGAAATAAATGAAATTGAAACTAAAAAAACAATCCAAAAGATCAATGAAACCAAGAGCTGGTTCTTTGAAAAAATAAATAAAATAGACAAACCCCTAGCCAGGCTCACAAAGGAAAAAAGGGAGAAAGCACAAATACACAGATCATAAATGAAAGAGGAGAAATCACAACGGACACAGCAGAAATCAAAAGAATAATCAGTAACTACTATGAACAGTTATATGGAAACAAGTTCAACAATCTAGAGGAGATGGACAAATTCCTACAACTCTACAATCACCCAAAGCTAGATAAAGAAGAAATAGAACACTTAAACAGACCAATTACAAGCAGCGAAATTGAAATGGTAATTAAAAACCTCCCCAAAAACAAAAGCCCAGGACCTGATGGATTTACAAATGAATTCTACCAAACATTCAGAGACGAATTAGTGCCTATCCTTCACAAACTCTTCCAAAAATTGAGAAGGAAGGGACAATACCAAACACGTTCTATGAAGCCAATATTACACTAATACCAAAACCGAATAAGGACAACACAAAAAAGGAAAACTATAGGCCAATCTCCCTAATGAACACTGATGCAAAAATCCTCAATAAAATTTTAGCTATCAGAATCCAACAATGTATCCATAAGATAATTCACCACGACCAAGTTGGATTCATTCCAGGGGCACAAGGATGGTTTAACATCCGAAAATCAATCAACGTTATCCAACACATCAACAAAAAGAAATATAAAAACCATATGATAATATCAATAGATGCTGAGAAAGCTTTCGACAAAGTGCAACACCCATTCATGATAAAAGCCCTTGAAATTCTTGGGATACAAGGAACATACCTCAACATCATAAAGGCCATCTATGACAAGCCAACAGCCAGTATCATTCTCAATGGTGAAAAGCTGAAAGCAATTCCATTAAGATCTGGAACAAGACAAGGATGTCCACTCTCACCACTGCTTTTCAATATAATACTGGAAGTCCTAGCCAGAGCAATAAGACAAGAGAAAGACATCCAAGGAATCCAAATAGGAAAAGAAGAAGTCAAACTATCACTATTTGCAGATGATATGATAATATACATAGAGAACCCCAAAATCTCCACAGAAAAACTAATTCAACTCATCAATCAATTCAGTAAAGTGGCAGGATACAAAATCAACACGCAAAAGTCAGTAGCCTTCCTATACACAAACAATAAATCTGAAGAAGAAGAAATCAAAAAAACCACCCCTTTTATTATCGAAACAAAAAAAATCAAATATTTGGGAATAAATCTAACAAAAGAGGTAAAGGACCTATACAAAGAAAACTATAAAACACTGTTAAAAGAAATAGAAGAAGACACAAAGAAATGGAAAGACATCCCCTGCTCATGGATTGGAAGAATAAACATTATTAAAATGGCCATCCTACCAAAAGCAATATACAGATTCAATGCTATTCCAATCAAAATCTCAATGGCATTCTTCAAAGAAATAGAACAATTATTGATGAAATTCATATGGAATCACCAAAAACCCCGAATAGCCAAAGCTCTACTGAAAAAAAAAGAAGGAAATGGAGGCATCACACTCCCAGACTTCAAACTATACTACAAAGCCATAATCATCAAAACTGCATGGTATTGGAACAAGAACAGACATACAGACCAATGGAATCGAATAGAAAATCCAGAAATAAACCACAGATTTATGGTCAACTAATCTTTGACAAAGGAGCAAAGACTATGCATTGGAGCAAAGAAAGTTTGTTCAATAAATGGTGCTGGGAAAACTGGGTCGCTACATGCAAAAGAATGAAGCTTGACCACTACCTCACACCATACACAAAAATCAACTCAAAATGGATTAAAGAACTAGACATAAGACCTGAAACCATAAAATACATAGAAGGAAATATAGGCGAAACACTACGGGATTTGCACATCAAAGACATCTTTACAGACACATCACCCAAAGCAGTGATAGTGAAGAGAAAGATAAACAGCTGGGACTACATCAAATTAAAGAGCTTCTGCACAGCAAAAGAGACAATAACAAAAACAAAGAGAAACCCACCAACTGGGAGAACATTTTTGCACCCAACACTAATGATAAAGGACTGATCACAAAAATCTGCAAAGAGCTGATGAGACTCAGCAACAACAAAGAAAATAATCCAGTCAAAAAATGGGCAGAAGAGCTAAAAAGAAACTTCTCTGAAGAGGAAATGCAAATGGCCAACAGACATATGAAAAAATGTTCAACATCACTTGTAATCAGGGAAATGCAAATCAAAACTACCATGAGATACCATCTCACACCAGTGAGAATGGCACATATTAAAAAAACTAGCAACAACAAATGTTGGCGAGGATGTGGAGAAAAAGGAACTCTTGTGCACTGTTGGTGGGAGTGCAAACTGGTCCAACCACTATGGAGAGCTGTGTGGAGATTTCTGGACCTACTAAACATAGAGCTTCCATATGATCCAGCAATTCCACTCCTAGGTATTTACCCAAAGGACACAGAAACATCAATTCCAAAGAGCACCTGCACTCCTATGTTTATAGCAGCACTGTTTACAATAGCTAAGCTTTGGAAACAACCCAAATGCCCAAAAATAGATGACTGGATCAAGAAGATGTGGTACATATATACCATGGAATATTACTCAGCATTCAAAAAAGATAAACACATGCAATTTGCAGCAACATGGATGGCACTGGAAGGGATCATGCTCAGCGAAATAAGCCAAAAAGAAAAAGAAAAATACCGGATGGTCTCACTCATAGCAGGAATCTAGAAAACTTAAATAAGGGACCAGGAAAATGAATATAACAAAGTGAAAATCAAAATCAACAAAAAAACTATGAACCAGAGACACTTTTTGGGGGTGGGGGGGGCGGGAGGGGAAGGATTGGGGTCAGAATGGGGCGTTTGCAATTGTATGGGGGAATATAAAAATAAAATTTAATAAAAAAAAAAAAAAAAAAAAAAAAAAGAAACGAATCACCTAAAAAAAAAAAAAAAAAAAAAAAAAATAAAATGGTGCAGTCATTTTGCAAACTAGTGTAGTAGATCATTCTGTCATTATTTTTCAAGCATGAAAAGCAGCAACTTCTAGCAAAGTCTTTCTTTAGTTTCAGTCTTCCTTTCTGGCTTGGTTGTCCCTTATCCATAGTACTCTGGCCTACATGTCTGAGCCACAAAATAAAAAATTAGTATGCATGGACCTATCCATTTAAATGATTTGTTTTTCTTTACATTAGATTTAGAGCTTTGTTTGATAATCAAAATTCCAAACGCTTGTTGAATGCTTCTATTTGCTGTCCTTTAATTATCTCCAATACACCTAATACTAAACTCCACTGAGTTACCCTAAAATCAGCTCTCCATATTTGCCACCATCCTCTCAAACTCAAAACTTCAAAGTTATCATTGTCCATGAGCTACTAGACCAAACCAGCCTCTAAGTTTTGAGGAAATCTCCTAATTTAGATTATCTCGACTCTCCACATTCTGCAATAAGCTTTCGATTGATCTTCTTGTCACCTAATATTTCTTCTACCTAATATTTCTTCTATTTCGTAACTATGCCATTTCTCCTGAGGAATATTTAATTTAGGTGACTTTTTGCTCAAAGGAATTTTAGTGGCTCCCCAAGTCCTGCAAGAGTTAAAAAAAAAAATCCCTGGAATTTACAGATCTCTATAATTTGACCAAAACTGGCTGTCTAGCCTTTGTACATCTTATCATCTGCCAAATCACTTTTTTTTTTTTTTGTGGGACCCTCGCCGGTGGCCAAGGATCGAACTGGCACTGCAGAGGCTGCCCGCAGCCTCGCAACTCAGTACTCAACAGCTGCGCCACCAGGGGAGACCCTGCCAAATCACTTTTAAATGTTCCCACATGATAACTCTGTTGTCTCTTCTGCTGCACAATGACAACTCCCTCTCCACAGCCTGGTCAACCATCAAGGCCCAAACTTAGATATATCTTCTCTTCAAAGTTATCTCAGAAATAAGTTGTCATTTTACAACAATATTTGCCACATGAAACTTACCTGGCAGTTAACTGAGATTTCTTTCTTTGTGTTTACCTGCTATTTATCATATTAAATTCACATGATTTTGCCTAACTGAAGGTTTGCGTAAACAACACAGTTCTTGGGAATAGCTTCTTTACCAAATAGCAGAATATCTTGTATGATCTATCAATAACATGAGAATTCTGGTACTAGGGTCAGGTAAACAGAGTATCAGGTGATCTGAATTTTACTCAACTCAAGCCCTGTTTGAAAAGTGTCAGAGTATGGAGATATTGAAGCCTACCCTAGCATTTATACATTATTGGCAATATCTTTTATATTATTAGCTCCATGGGAGGTGTGGACATGTGTGTGGTGTCCCCAGCAATGTCTGTCTGACCAACAGTGAGTATAGTACTAAGTGGGTGAACAATAAATATTTAATAAATGCAGTCTGAGTATGATGACATCAAATAATTGTGAAAGAGGCAAACGCATTAATGTGTTTAAGTACATTACCTCCTCTTTATTTATATGAGATGAATTTAGGGTAAGAACAGAACATAAAGTGATTACATTTAAAGCTACCACATACTCTGTACCTGAGTACATAAAGAAAATGAACATTTCAGGCAACCTTTCTTGAGTATGAGAAAAAGATTATGAAAGGAAAGCCCCTATTTCTATAAATGACAATCCAACTTTCCCAGATTATATAATAACCTTTGTGAGGGTATTCCTGTACTTTCTTATGATATTAACAAAATTTAAAATATTGAGTTGTTATTAAAAATGACCATGGAGCATCAAAACAATTCCACAAAACAAATCTGGACACACCCTGAGTCCTGATTTCAAACTATATTACAAATTATAGTAATTCAAACACTATGGCATAAAAACAGACACATAACATAAATCAATGGAGTAGGAGACCCCTCAAATAAACCCATGAATATATGGTTAATTAATTTATGTCAAAAGAGCCAAGACTATTCAATAGGGAAAGGCCAGTATCTTCAATAAATGGTGCCGGGAACACTGGCCTGCCAGATGTAAAAGAATGAAACTGAACCACTATCTTACACAACAAACAAAAATTACTTCAAAATGAATCAATGAATGTATGACCTGAAACCATAAAACTCCTACAAGAAAACATAGGCAATATTGTCTTGGCAATGATTTCTTGGGATGTGACACCAAAAGCAAGAACAACAGAAGCAAAAATAAACAAAGTAGGAGTACATCAACTAAAATGCTACTTCTGCATAGCACAGGAAATCACTAGAAAAATGAAAAAGCAACTGACTGAATGGGAGGAAATACTTACAAATCATATATCTGATAAGGGGTTAATATCCAAAATACACCAAGAACTTACCTAAAATATACAAAGAACTTATACAAAGAACAAACAACTTGATCAAAACTAGGCAGAAGAACTAAATAGAAATTTTTCCAAGAAGACATACAGATGGCCAACAGGTACATGAAAAGACTGTCAACATCACTAATCATCAGGAAAATATAAATCAGACACACGATGAGACATGATATCATTTCATACTTGTTAGAATGCTTAATATCAAAAAGACAAGAAAAATCAAGTGTTGGCAAGGAGCAGAAAAGTGAACTCTTGTGTGCTGTTGGTGCACAATTTACCAATGTAAATTGGTGTAGCCATTCCAGAAAACAGTGGGAGGCCCCTCAAAAGATTAAAAATAGAACCGTCACATCATCTAGCAATTCCACTACTGGATATTTATCTGAAGAAAAATACTAAGTCAAAATGATACATACACCCTCATGTTCACTGGAATACTATTACAATAGCCAAAGCATGGAAACAACCTAAGTTACAATTGATGGATGAATGGATAAAGAAAATATGATACATGTTTACATAATGGAGTATTATTCAGCCATCTGAAAGAATGAACTCTTGCCATTTGTAATAATATTGCAGACAAAGATTACCATCACATGGTATCACTCATTTATGGAATCTTAAAAAAATAGTTAAAATTTGAGGGATACTGAGGAAAATGTTGATGCCAACACTTTATCTTTCTTCAGTTAAAATATACACATCTACTAGCTATATTTTTAAAAAGCAAGCATTTTCAGAAGTACTACTTCAAAGCAAAATAGCTCAATATTGTCTCTATTGGCTTACTTCACTAAGAGGCAGTAAATTATGAAAGGAGGCTATGAAACTGCTTTTTCTTTTGTGAATATAAAAAATATTTTTCAAATGATAAAAACTCATACCTGTTGATCTCCAAGGAAATGACTTCTCAGTTGAGCTAGAGGGAGGAAAAATGGAATATTTACTTTCTTTGTCACAAATTTCACCGTGGACCTTTTTGCATATAAACATTTAATTTTCAAATTAAATTACATAAAATTATAAAAACCTTAAATGAAATTTAACACTAGTCTTGTAAATAAGTTTATTTTTAGACATTATTTAATCTTCCACATCAACCTGAGACAAACTGTATTTTCATTTGGCAATTAAGGGAAAATTTTAAATGATATAAGATTTTCCTTGAATAAGACCAAAAAAAGAGCAAAACTAAGTATGATATTCATGGCACTTATAATGGCACACTATGCTGCTTTTTTGTGACAGTTAATATGAAAAGTACATATGAATAATATGTACATTTAAAAGAACCAAAAAATGCTGTTAAGGAGTTCATTTTACATATGTCAAAATATGCCCTAGATACACAAAAGATACAAAATAGTGGGGTCAGTTTGAACTGAATGTCAACACATAAAATTTAATTCATATCATAAACATCTGTATCAAAAATGCAAGGTTTTATAAACCAGTATAAATTTTTAGTTAAATACTTTCCTTGGTTTACAGAAAATCAATTTTAGAACTTTGTGCAGACAAATGTACCTGTGTCCCCTGCTTCTCTCTTATATATGTATATGGCTCCCCTGCCGACCAAAATCGCCAAGCATGGTACTAAGGGGACAGTGTGACAGAACAAGGAACAAGAGGATAGATTATTAACTATTTATTAAATGCTAGATTAAGTACTTCATATATTTTACCTCCCTTATATTATTCACAACAACCTTATGAATTGGTATATTGTTATCTTTACAGATAAGGAACTGGCCCAAATTCTTATGGTAGTAACTGAAGTAGCAGGGATTCAAACCCAGGATTGTCTGATTCTAAAATCAGGGTTTTTCATCACTGTTCTATATGGGAGAACAGTTTGCAAACCCATTTTTGCTTTACACATACATGCACTCTCTCTCACTATGCCTAGGAGAAAAGGCAAAAAAAAAAAAAAAGCAATATGTATTTTTTGTGGGGTACAGCCAGGAGGATTTTTTTTTCCTTTTTAAACATTTGTACCTTTTAAAAATCACATAAAACACAATAGTGAAGGATTTTTGGAGTGTTTATTAAGTTTACAAAAATGGTGTACGATTTTCAGCTTAAGGAAACACTGGGCAAAATAAAGGATTTGTAACAGAAAAAGGGAACAATCATTTTAGTACTAATAGTTTCAACATTTTAAGTTCATGTTAACCCCTTGACATTTCCTCCAAGTTATTAAGTGGTCAGTGAAACTCTTGCTAGTTAAAAATCCTAGCTCCAGTAAGAGCTCCCTGAACTTCAGTTCTGCATGTGATCTGCCTTTTCCTCAGCGCCATAGCAGCTCAAGTCACAGGAGGTGGAATGAGCTGCATGCAGGGGGCATTGCGCCCAAAGAATAGAGTCAATCAGTTAATGCTAATCTTCTGCAGCACTCCAGTGATGTCCTTGATTTGATGCACTCCTGACTGATTTCAAAAGGGATTGATAGAAAAAAGATGAAAATTTGGTCAAATATCAGTAAGGACACATTTGTCTTGCTCCTGAGGGTAGGTTATCACATTCTTGGGGCTTCAAAGTGGTTCTCGACATTGAATTTCAATTTCTCTTCAATCTATTTCTAGTATTTAATTCCATCATCTAAATTAGTTTTCTAAGCACGGAGGTTGATGTTACCTAACTCTTGTGATCAAAATGTTCATATTTTCCATCAGTATTAAAGTATATCTCACTGCCACCCAGAAAGGTTTACTATACCTCACATTTCTTGGGAATATCCTGAAAGTTTATTATCTTCTGACTTTGAAATTTCTAAAAATGTTAATGAAGTACCTTTATAAGATTTATTCTTGAAATTATAGCTTACAGAATGTAAATCATACCAACTGTTGAAATTGGGCAAGGGCTGTGACTGTTTCGTTCATCTTGTTATGTCAAGTGCTCTTAGCATACTCCCTGGTAAAGACAGAAGCTTGATATATATTGTTGCGATGCCAATGGTGAGAAAAGAATGCTGTTTTCCATTGTTCCGAAAATCAGGTACCTGACCTGTATATATAATTATTAGCTATTGCTTTGTTCAAGCAGGCCAACTTATTTTTCCCTACTCTAGGTAGGAAATTCCCAAAACCTCACTGTCTAATAATGAAGCAGACACTGTGTTTGGTCATCAAAATATAACAACATTCCTATGTGAAGGCCATGGGAAGCCTTAGCTAAAAGTATATTTCATTACTCAGTTTTAGGTAGAAGACAAAGATCATTAGGAAAATAAACCAATATTGAGGATTTAAAATAAAAGTTTCTATGGTATATTTTGAAGCTCATATGTTCAGCTCAATATCCTTCACAGTTTTACAACTTTGTATAAGAAATGGTGATTGCATGTTATTCAGAACCACTCGCTTTAAATCTCAAATTGTTCACTATTCTGGGACTCAGGGAATGGACAATAAATATATGCAAATTATTTTGAAATACTGTTTTAAACCACTAAATGTGATACACTTTTACTGGAATAAAATGTTAGAATGTTAGCAACGAGCCTCATTCCCTCCTTCCTTCTTCTATCAACTCTCTCTTCCTTCCACTTGTATTGAATGTCTACAGTACGTCTACAGGTACTCTGCGCGCAACTGAGTCCATCCTGTTCCCTTTCACTTCGCATCTGAAGACACCCATCAGCTTGTGCTCCAGAAACTTCCACTAAAATGGGAAACACATTAACACAAGAACTGAATCATCCAAGATAACTTTTTTCAGTGGGCAGATGCATTCTCAATTTCACTAAATTATCAACAACCTTCTAGAATGAAATCCAGTCATAAGGTTGGAACTGCCTTGTTAGACAGTGAACGACACTTAAAAACAAGTTCCTAAACAAGTTATTAAACCAAGGAGATTCATTTTAATGTGAAAGATAATAGTTTTAAGAGAGAAAACCATTCCCATATAATAGTACCTGAAAATATGTGTCTATATATCACTATAAAATTCTAGAAACACTTATGAAATTAATTTTTCCATTAACAGACATAAATGGATACAAAATGACTTTAGAATATTTATAGCTATGCAAGGTCTTTCAAACTCTCCTTATTTTGGTATTTTTCCATATTATGATTCAGAAAACTAGCCTGCTCATACCCCTCTACAGCCAGAGGGCAGATCAATGACTGAGGATTACAGGAAGGCACATGAGGGGGAGGCAGTAGTATATGGAGGAATGTGTGGTAGACCCAGTGGTGGAGGTGGGTGCTGTTCCTGGACACCCTGACTCATAACCTGGCTCTCCAGTCTTCCCGGAGATTTCGCAAGCTGACACCCAGGGGCTTTTCTTAAGTTTCTTTCCTGCTAACACAAGTCAGAGACGATTCCATTGTTCACAGTGGATGCTTTAACACTTGAGTATTGTAATTGGAAACAAATGTAAAGTGGTACACAGTCTGTAAGGGCCCAAATCTCACTCCTTAAGTCTAGACCTGTATTTTTAAGGAACATACCAAATACAAACAAACTTTGTATTCAACACAATGAAACCCCTTTTCCAGCCTCCCTAAACTAACTGCATTTTAATCATTAACATCAAGTCACTCAAACTGAAGGACACAGTCATTTTCATTGTCATCCACACCCCAACCCCCCCATCACTAGTACATAGGCTCCACGACGCAGTGAAATTTGCCTTATCCACTGATATACTTTCAGAACCTAAGACAGTATCTGGCACAGGTCAGCCAATTAAAACATACACATTTTTAATTCACCCCTATTATTCTGGATACAGTTCGGGTCTTCCTTCATCCTCTCATTTTTGTCTGGATCATTCTTTCAGTTTTTCTCTAACTTGTCTTCCTGCCTTTGATTTCTTATTCTTTTAGGATCTCTTTCCTGTTGCTGCTATAGAGATTTTTCACGCAAATCTACTACTATTCTTCGGATGTTAAGGCGCAACAGATCCATAGGATAAACTGCAAACATCTTAGTACGGCACAGGAGATCTCCCAGAAATCAGTGCCTTCTAGCTTGCCCTTTCCCACAGAAACCTACATTCTGGGAATGTCCAATTAGCTGCAGTTCCTCCACATAACATGCTGCTAACACTTCCATGCTATTTTGGGTATAGAATGTGTAGGAAGAGTTTGGAAACTCTTTAAGAATTACACAAATTCAGAATGGCGTATGCAGGCACTATGTAATAAAATATATATGCTATATATCCATGAAATTGAATAGTCATAAAATTTTCCTACACTTGTATCACTTTATAAGAGGCGTATTTTTGAAAAATGGTCTACATAATTATTTAGTACCAAATTTCCTTCTGACTTTACTGTGCCTGATGTGAACCACCCTCTGTTAATGGAGAATCGGAAGGAGCCTCGTGGTAACTTTAACTTGCCATTTATCTCTCACCTTTTCCCAGGGCTAGGTGAGGTTCTTTCTCTCAGGAGGAATAAGCAGGTTACAGTCCTTACATTCTTTTAAGATAAACTGAATTGAGAAGAATCCAATAGCTATTCTCTCATTGAAAAAAGAACCAGATCTGAGATTAGAACATGATCAAACTGTAAAATATACTGCCTTGTTTTATCTTAAAATAAAGCTTGTGTTATGAAAGTTCACACCTATACACATACATACATGTTTATATGCAGAACCTTCATTGATAGTTTGAAAAACAAAGCATAGCCAGTAATAAATCTACCTTCACTTAATATTAAAGATAAGAAATCACTGGAATTAATTTTTGCAGAAATGGTTTTATTTATAAATAGATCATGGGTGCCATATTGTCTAAACTGCAAATTCGCCAGAGTTCTCCCTGCCTGGGGACCACCAATCATAATTCAAGAATCAGCTCAATGAAAGTTGACCAACAACAATATATTCTACATGTGCAAATAAACCTGACAGTTGTCCCCCTGAATTATGAGACAATTTCTTCAAATGGCTGTTTAAATCATCCTAATTTAGTAACATTACACGATCCATTTATTTCACTATTACAATATATTCTTTCTCAATATTCTAAAAATGGTTCTGGGATAGTCTTCCTTTACTCAACAGAGGTAATTAGTAGAGTAATATTCATTGATCTTATGTTCATTAATCTTACTGTAAATAGTATTGAAAATACATTTGTACACTGCAAGCCTGACTATTTTCTTCAGTTTCATAGAAGTTTTTTTTTTTTAAAGATTTATTTATTTATGCATACAAGAGCGGGGGTACAGGCTAGAAGTGCAGGCTGTGAGAGGACCCACCAGAGACAGAGTGGGGAACAGAACAGGCAGACTGACCGAAGTACACTGCTGAGGGGAGCAGCGGGAGAGACAGGAGAGGTCTGCTGTGTGTCATGTGTGTCGCTCCCCGGCCAGGGATCGAACCCACACTGCGGTGGCTACAGGTCAGCTTCATAGGCTGCATCTTAACCCCTTGCGCCACCAGGGAGGCTCTTCTTATTAGTTTTATTATTTTGAGTTCTGACTATAAGTTCTTTTCTCCACAAAAAGGTCTGTATTTCTTTTGTATGTGTAAACTCTTGAATTTGGGAACTTAACACATTTAACTTAGATTTACTTAGAGATTTAACTCAGAAGTCATGGCAAACTGCAGCCCATAGTTCTCTCTTTCTCTACCAATTCATTACTCTCTTTCAATTTGATATTTGCTCATTTAAAAGGTAACCTCTTAATTTTTTCATTTGTTGCTGATGAGCTTTATTATTATACTGATTATTCTCTATTGGTTTTCTTTTAATTTCCTTTGTAACTCCATTACTCTAATACTTAAATATCTAATAACTTTTTAACTGATTCCAAGGCCTATTTTTCAGTTCAAAATAATAAAATGGAAAGTTGTTTTGTTTGGTTATTGTTAATTTTTGGCAATGAATTTACACTGTAATTATTCAACCCCTGAGAGCCTCCTGATATTACAAGCTACTCTTTAATAACATGCTTGAGGATCTGGAAACCAATCCAAAGATCTCAGGCAATTCCATATTTCTGGTGTACCTAGAATTTTCTACCCCAGAAATTTGGCAAACTATTAATGATTCTAAAGTTTTAATCTCTAAGTGTTGCATAGTAAGACAAGCTCCCTTACCTGAGTAATCCATTCTAGAGAACCCTTAAATTTCCTTATCTCTGTAATTACAATTAAATATTTGATTATGATATGGAGATAACATCACAACATACTTTTTTTTTTTAAATCCGTTATTGCTTTGCCTTCCTTTTCACATAGTAGGTTCAAAACTTTTCTCAAACACATCCTTTACCTTGATGTGTTTGTAAAATATTCCATTAGTTTCTTGTGAATTCTTAGCTAGATGAAGCTATACTTTAGTTTTCTTGAGTTTATGTTTGAGAATGTCATTTCTAAAATAAAATGCATGTGAAGTCCCAGGACTTAAAAACATTCACTATGTAAGCAGATCAAACTTCTCCTCTTGGCGCTCACAAGTGTCGGAGAGCTCATTTTATATTTATAATTAGCATGGTGAGAAGTAGGGTCTAGAAAACTTAGAAGGAATTGAGGGCCCTCTAATGCTACACCATCTTCTGATGCTCCAAGAACTCCTGCTACCAACCATAAATGACTTTTAACTAATTTTGTTTTTCCAACATTTGGGAAACAAAGACCTCATCTTTCACATTTAATTAGTTAAGTAGTGAATAGTAAAAACTCCTTACCATTAAAAATGGACAAAAATCTCTGTCTTACTGCCAGATCAACCACAGCAGTTAGATAAAATTAACTAGTATATTATGATTATTCTTCCCAAGACAGGTTTGCGCATCTCTTCATTCTCCCATTGGGCTACTGTGGTAAATCAAAGATAGGAAGGCCAATCTGTAGAACAGATAATGAAGGTAAATGGCTTTGCCTGATTAGAACAGAAGAAGGGAGTTGGAAAGCACACAGTTATCCCCACTGGCCACATTGTCTTCAGGGGGTTGTGAGGACAACAGTTCGAAAAATCACTAGAATAAAGACTGTAAGAATTTCTTATAAGAAAAATACCAGAAAGCAAAATTTTGTGTTATTTATATTTTTTGAGAGTCCTTTCAAAGGTTTACTTATTATCACAATAAATTTCAAGAAAAGCAAAAACTCTTCCTCCAAATTATGAGGTTTACTTCTGTGTTCTCTTTACTAAGGTATCTGATCCTCAACACCTCTCTTTCAGATGGAGATTGACAGTCTTTTCCCTAAGAAAGGACTGCATAAATTTTTTTCCTGCTTTTCTGCCTGGAAAGCCAAGAGCTCCCTCTCTCTTCCACAAGCTATTTCCAAGATCTCAGTAGTTAGGAAAAGTTAAACCATGACAACATGCCCATAATTACAGTTTATTATTTTTTTGTGTTATGACTTATTAAATTGTCCCTGAAAATGCTACATGCCTATAATTTGAATTCAGCAAGGCATAACAAATAAGAGAGGTCAAATACTATCTTTTCATAGCTATTTATATGACCTTAGGGTGATACTGAGGTTAGCATAAAAGGACACTAGAATTAAAGATGATATCCTTCATTAGGACACAGCTGCTCCTGACCTACCAGCCACAGAATCCGAATCATGAGTGCCCTTCCATTAGTGGGCTTGGATTTGTGCCTATCCACTCACATTCTAAACTGAACCGTCTAGGTGACCAACAGAAGATGCAAAACAAGATGTCTGCAGGAAGGCAGGCCTGACACGTTATGGACACGGGAGAGGTCAGAGACCCACAGTCTGACCGGCAAATTCCCTTTCACTGATACTTTACCTGAAGGAAATGATCACAAGTCCAGAATATGCTTTTAAAATTTTAATCTTAAAAAAAAAATCATTGAAACATGGATAGCAGTGTGTACCCAGATACAGTCTTGGTTTTCATTAGCTGCTCACAAGTTTAGAATAAAATGTATAAGCTGGCGCTGCAGTGACTCCATTTTTCATTCGACTTTCCCCTCATGCTACTTTATCATATTTTTGGACCCTTCTAACAGCTGTCTAAATGAGCTCCAGGAAACAGTAATATATAAATAAATAATATTACCAGCAGTCTCCTAAAGAGAAAATTATGTATTTGATACACAGCAAAACATTAAAGGAACAGGAAATACTAGAAAAGCCCTTTTAACAATTCAAGTAACTTTCATAGGGACTAGAGGTGAACACATTTTAGAAGATGTTAAATATTCTTTGACAAAAGCATTTTGTGTCAATGCTTTGCATCTATGAATAAAAGATCCAGAAGACCATATGGGAAGGGGAAGATCAAAAAGGATGTAGTACTAGACAAAAATGAGACAAACAGTTCCCTCTGGTATCCCCATAAATTATACAGGAAGCATGACTTCTGTTTAAGCCCATCCCGTAACAGGTGTTCCTAAAGAAAAAGTAGAAACCAGATTAGGAGGGTTTTCTAACATTTTAGTTGACATCTGAAAGAGTGAAAGCAACTGAGATGAAAATAGTAAAATGACTAAACACAACACCAGACTATCTTTTTTAAGTATCCTGCCATAATTCAGGATCTGATTTAGACAAAGGGTCAGTCCTAGAATAGAGGGCTACTCCAATTTGTGTCCATGGCCTACAATACGCTACTGTCTTATTTTTACTCTTTCAAAATCCTCCAAAGTTGAGAAACAGAAATTGGAAATATCTTTTTAATTTAAAATTAAAAAACACATGCACAAATATATTCTTTTAGAAATGAATAAAACAATTAAGATTTTATATTTGTAAATAGAACTTATACTGGTAAGGAGCAAGCCAACGCTTGTGCATTTTTAATTTGCTAGGCATGAGATCAAGCACAAAGTTAACACAAGACTAAACTGTAGAGATCTGTAGTAAAAGAATTAATTAGTGACCAACATCTAACATCTTTAAAAGCACCATTATAAACAGTTTTGTTTTCAATGCATACACTTTCATTTTGTGCATTATTTAGGATTTCAAAATGCTTTCAGAAGCCTATGTAGAAATTTACCTAAAAAGAATTTTAAAATATAGCTCCAAATCTTTTATTAAACATGTGTGCCCCTGATTAGTTATTGTGTTTAGATAATTAAAAACAAATGATTTTTTTATACAAAACCTTTGGTACTTATGTAAAGGCATTATCAAATCTGGTGTTTATCTAGAGAATGATATCCACTTTCCGTTCCTTCCCTGCCCATAATAAATATGTATGTTTAATTTTTTTATAAGTAGCAAAATTTTATCAATTTCCAAGAAATTATTAATCTCATTGAGAATAAAAAGAACACGATTTAGTTCTTCAATTCCTATTTTGAAAAAAAAATTTATATTTCCTACAGTAACAGCATTATCAGCTCTTGATTCACAGACAAGCACCATAAACGGCAGCGTTAGAGTTAAAGGAGGGTGGATGCACATGTGGGATAGAGTATAGATCAGAACAGTGAGTAACAGGCTGGGAAAGGAGTGGACACATAAAGACACAATTAACACCTGGCATAGCACATGCTCCATTTCCATGTAAGGAACAATGGGGCCTATGAACTTGGTACTAGACTCCTCCTGATCTCTTCTGAAAACTCAGGATCTCTAGTTTGTCACACATCCTCTCATCTATCCTTATCCTTGTTTCCTTCTCATTTTATTTATTCCCCACACATGAATGTAGCAGGTTTCAGAACTACTGAAAGGGGAACAAAGGAGAACAAAAGCCTCTAACAATGAATGAGGAGGAATGACATGATGATAATAGAGAATGCAGTTAAATTAAGTTTCTTTTCTTTTTTAAAAAAAAGATTTATTTATTTATGCATACAAGAGCTGGGGTGCAGGCCAGAGGTGCAGGGGGGTGAGAGGATTCACCAGAGACAGAGTGGGGAGCAGAACAAGCAGATCTACTTAAATACACTGCTGAGGGGAGCAGCAGGAGAGACCCCAGAGGTCTGCTGGGTCATGTGGGTCACCTCCTTGCCTGGGGATAGAACACGTGCTGCAGTAGTTGGGGATAGCTTCATAGTGCTGACATTTAACCCCTCGCACCACCAGGATACCCCTAAATTGTTTCTTAAAAGGCCATTCTTCATACATAATGGGTGGTCCATGAATAATATTTAGTGGTTGAAGACACTTTCATATATTTATCTATTGTAAATAGATAAATCAGGTGGTTGAGATTTTCTTAAATTCCTAGTTTCCTATCCAGTGTAGAGAAACATGAATGAAAATACAAAACAATTGTTTGTAATGTGACAGGAGTAGTTGATGAGCTTTACTTTTCTTTCCTCCCTTCGCTCACTCTTCCATTCATTGTCATAATGAGCCAACATTATTGGTGAAAAATGCATTATGTGTAGTGTGTGGGGCAGACGGTGTACATTCATAATCTATTCAATTTAAATAACTGGTCTTTAAACTTTGAAAGAAAATCATTCACTGATCTTATAAGAAATATAATCATCCTAATTTATAAAAATGAAACACATTTTAACCATAATTTTAGTCAAAAAATTCAGAGCCAAATTACTTAACATGTAAATTTTTTGTTATGTAATATTTAAATGTGTGCATGTGCACAGGGACACACAAGGATATATGTATAAGTACAATGAACCCCCTATGTACACATTACCTATTTCCACAAAAAAAATAAATGTAGTCACACCTATATCGCCACCCACTATTTTCTCTGCATAGTATTTTGAAGAAAACCTCAGACATCATTTCAGTAACACACACGTTAGATGAATCTCTAAATACAGATAACCATAATCACAAAAATATTATCACAACTAAAAATTTATCAGTAAAATTCTTAATATCAACAAGTATCTAGTCAATATTCAACTTTTGTTTCAATTTTTTTCTTTTAGGTTTTTTTTGTTTCAATTTTTAAAAACAGTTGGCTTGCTTGAATCAAGCCCAAACAAGGTCCCAAATGTTCCATTTGTTTGCTGTGTCTTGAAAATCTCTTAATACATAGTTTCATCTTCCTTGCCTCTCCTCCCTCCCTTTATTCCTTTTTGAAATTTACCCTGCAAAATTCTGGACAGACTGGATCTAATTAATGCATTAGGATAGTGCCATTTTATAGTATTTCCTGTGATTTCATATTTATATTTAGATGGTTAGGCAATTTTTGGACAAGCATACATCATAGGTGATGTTATCGTCTTTCACTGCATCACATCAAGAAGTCTAAGCTTATACTGTATCACCTGTTGTAAAATTACTATCGAGTAGATCAGAAGCTCAGAAGCTGTCAATCTGATGCGTTCATTATGATGCTTCCCATCATCTTTTCCGTGATGATTTAAGTAGCCACTGATGATCATTGATCTAGATAAATTATTAATGAAGTAATTCCAAAAATTCACTCAAGATTTTAACTTCTAGACTTTTACTTGATGTACTGTATTCAGCAAAAGAATCTATTTATGTTCATAAGGAGTACAATATAATTTCACTTAATATTTACAAATAAATCTTTACCAAAAGTATTTTTCTAATGCTGCTCAGAAAATAGATACAGATCAGTATTTTGTACTTCCTAAGTACCAGTTCTTATATCATGCTTGATAAATTTACTTGAATTTTCTTTGTGCATCAAATATCCAATTACTAATAATGTAAGTAGAGCTGGGAGTAGATCAATCTACTGATTTGTTCTGAAGCAGGAACTACACATCTTAGGCTCCTGGAGTGATTGGCTGATATTTGTTCTTTTCTGATTAAAAAGGCTAGCAAAACAAACATACATATGCCCTAAAGACATCCCTCCTTACATTATAAGCTATTCATTAATGCAAACCAAGGGTTGCAGCTAAACTATCTGACAGTGGTTAAAATGTGCAACTGTTTAATATAAGATTATTTTTAAGCTGTGAAAATCTGAAGCCTACAGGCTTTTCTTTTCCCTCTTCAGTTAGAGCATTTTCTCCCTTATTTAATTGTGGAGTAACATAATAGCAGAGTAGAAAAATCTATGCAAAAAACAGATTAGATTGATTTGTTATTAAATAGATTGTGAAGCCTCAGGGAGGATACTATAACAACAATTTAGACACTACAGGGTCTGGCAAACTTGTCAGTTATTTTTTTTCTGTCCCTTTTGGCAGACATGCCATATTCATTTTTACAGCAAACTGCTTAACTGCTGAAAATGCACTAATGAATGCCTCTCACTCATGGGTAGATCATGACATTTCTCAATATCCTTTTCAATCCACCAATGGCTCAGTGCTGTATATGATACTGGTTATCTGAAGGGTTAAGGAAACATCTCATTTCACATGTCAGTCTTTCCACTCTGTGTTCTTATCCTGCCAAGTGGGAATGAAAATGTGAACTAAACACAAACCTTTCTTTAATTCATCATGGGGATTACAGTGATTTGATGAAGAAGTGGCAAACTCTTCCCCTTAAAATAATTATATAATTGCAGAAACTACATTGGTGGCAATGGTTTTCAAGATTGTTTTCTAGAATCTCTGAATTAATATTTACATATTTCTTGTAACATGTACATGGATCAACCAAGAATAGAAAGGGTAGTCACTCCAGAGTTTCCAGAAAGGTAAGATATAATAGTGATAGCGGAAGTCAGGTGGGGGTTGGGTTTTTTAGTTATGTTTTTTGACAAACTGTGTCTATTTGGGATGGTGGAGTAGAGGTAAGTGGGGTGCTTAAGGTTTTCCGAACCACTCTTGACACCAGTGGAAAATCAACAGAATAAAACTATCTTTAGGGAAAAATATATCCTAATATTAAATTCAAATGTACAATAATAATAAAAACCAAATAAAACTAAAATACAAAAATAATATCAAAAACAAAACCCAAATGAACACTAAAAAGATAAAGAGTTCAAACACCTACTAGCACAAACATGTGTTGTGCAACAGGAGCTCAGTGGCTACTGGTCTCTTCTCTACAACAGAATTAAAAAGCATATGAGACTCAAAGACATGAAGGTAAAGCCTCCCAGGATAAAACCTGGACAAACAATGTAATCTGATCAACACAGCACTATTCACAGAATTAAAAATCATATATAAAGATGCATTTTATGCTGCTGATAAGGAGTTTTGTCACATGGTCAGTTATACACAATGTTCCTCCTGTCTGCTAGGCTAAATTTCCAGGGTTTTGTGTATTTTATATCTAGAATAAAGCACACATATTTACTGAGTGAATGAAGAGAAGGCATCATAAACATCTGCAGAAAAAAATATTACTGAAATGTGTAAACAGAGTAACACTAGTATCCTCTGTTTAGTTTTTTACCGCCATAAAGATGCACACTTGAATAATCTGGAATGTAGTATATCAATATAATAATTTTTGTTTCTTCTACATACAAGTTATAATATTAAAAGATTTGAATTCTAAAATTAAATTAATATGGTGTATTTTGTTTAGGAATGCACTATTTTAAGATAAACATCTCAATGTTACTTTAGAAGGAAAAAAAAAATCAAAAAACCAATGATAAGGGCCTCCCCGGTGGCGCAGCAGTTGAGCGCTGGGTTGCGAAGCTGCCCGCAGCCTCTGCAGCGCAGGTTCGATCCCGCTCACTGGGTAAGGGTCCCACATGGCGTGCAGACCTCTCCTGCCGCCCGCTGCTCCCCTCAGCAGTGTACTTCCTCACTCTGCCTGTTCTGCTCTCCACTCTGGCTCTGGTGAATTCTCTCGCCCTCCCGTGGTTCTGACTGTACCCAGTGCTTGTATGAATAAATAAATAAATCTTAAAAAAAAAAAAAACAATGATAAAACTAAGTCAAATTACTCAGAGAAATGGACAAAGAATATAAATAGAAAGAGAAATCCAAATGGAGCATAAGGTTATGAAAAAATACCCAGCACCACTAGTTATCAAGAAAATGCAAAGCATAATGGGACAACATTAGATTGCTGGAATTTAAAGAGCCTGGCTAATACTAAATGGATGAGGGGAAGGAGGTGAAGTGGGGTGGCGGGGAGAG
This sequence comes from Talpa occidentalis, assembly GCF_014898055.3. NCBI lineage: Eukaryota > Metazoa > Chordata > Mammalia > Eulipotyphla > Talpidae > Talpa > Talpa occidentalis. The sequence goes on along the minus strand of NW_023603184.1, from coordinate 91,634,361 downwards.
AGAGAGCAAGCGAACATGACACTTTTTCAAACTCTACACACACAATGTGCAACTGCAGTTGAGCAATAATGAGAAAAATTGAAAATGTGCATTGATCCAAATATTCCTCTTTTAATAATATATTTTCTAAAATTTTAAACATGTAAAACAGTTTAGATGTCATAAAATGCTCATCGTTCCTTTATTAATAATATTGGAAAGTAGAACTTGAATATTCTTCAACAGGGAAAAGGACAAATACCTTAATAGTCTATTACAGCAGTCAAAAAAGTAAACAGCCCTACACATATCAACATATAGATATATACACATAGATTTCAAATACTGAGCAGAAAAATTAAGATATTCAGTGATATGCAGACTATAGCATTTGTGTATGTTAAAAAAGGAACACAAAATATTGACCAGGGATGTATATGATGTGTATTTTGGTGTCAAAAAGTACATAAAGAGGAAGAATATATAGCTGTGGTTAGCTGTCGGGAAAAGAAAATGGTGCAAAGGGACTTAAATTTTATGTTTGACTTATTTTATTACAAAAAGAGAAGGCAGTATGGTGAATTATCAATAATTTTCAAATCTTGTATATTCTTCAGTTTTTATTATATTATTTCTCTGTATTTTTTAGTATTTTTAACATTTTCAAGATAAAGATTAAATGCTACAAAAAATCAAACTGACAGTAATTAGAAAATACAGTACTAAAGATTGACTTTTAAGAAGCACCTTTAAATATACTATACAATCTCTTTATTTTATAATTTATCACTACATACACCCAAAGTAAAAAAATAAGCACACAAACAAACAAAAGACAATTCAATAATGACTATAGAGTGAGGGCTAGTAATATAATTCTTGTATTGATTCAATAACTAATCACTGCTACATATTTTGAGAATAGTAACTACAGAATGTGAACTGTGAAAAATTACAGAAAATGAAACAATGTTATTTTAATTAAAATGGTTCTTTAAAAGATAATTATATAATGGCATGGTACATATATTTTGGATACATGGCCCTTAGAATTTTAAAAAGCATTTCTTCTTCTTTAATTAGGAAAATTAATACAGCTCCATATTAAACTAAATGAGTTAAAATAGTCTAAAATGACCTGAAACTTTGATGCTAACTATAAACTTGAACTCTTTTTGTGGTTCCTCCTAATCATATCACCCACTTATTTTAAAATGCTCAGTCTAAGACACAGGCAATGCATTTTAGAATATATATTCACTATGATTAAAACATTTTGTTGTATAATGCTCTAGGTCCATAAAATATTCAATTACTTGTGAAACTACTTGATTTAAAATTCATATTCTATATGGTCACATTCTTAAGGTCAAAATAGGTTAGCTTAATAGAATCCTAGGTGAATTACCTTGGGCTCACATGCCCTACAGAAGACTTAGTTTATACACGTTTAATTCAAACGGGTAGAGATGGTTGCCACTTGGATCTGTATGTCCCAGATGAAATTGGTTTGTGACTGGAATGGCAATGCGAAATTATAATTAAATTGCCTTCCGGAAGAACTGTGCTTGAGCAAACTGCTCCAGATAAACGACTTTTGTAGAATTGCAGGTCAGTCACAGACTCATCTGTATCTTTCAGATGTGCTGCTCTTTACTGTGTTTATAACAGGAGTGTGTCATAAAAATTCAGCATTATTAAATTTGCTTATAAGAGCATCCATTTAATAAATATTCACTGCAGAGATCCCAAAGAGGGTTTGTAATCATTATATTCAAATATCATATAGTTTATTCCTCATTTAGTCTAAATTATAAATGAAGTCAGAGAGCTTTTATTTGCTTGACCATTAAAAGAATCACTAGCAACCAAACAGAAAGCTAAGACAGGAAATTTGGGGAACTATATTCTGTTGAACATCAGGACTACCAAAGAGCTTCACCTACTAAGCACTTAAAAAGTAACTCAACACAGACAACAAGGTCAGCAATATACAAGGATTTCCAGTAACTGAAGGCAAAGGAGAAAGGAAAGAAGGCAAGTGGCTGAGCAGGAAGACGAGGCGGGCTGGAGAGGATAAAGAGAAACTCTGCTACTCTCCGTGCCTCTTAGCAACCCCAAACCAACAATGCCTGGAGCAAAAGTCTTGGGGTTTTCATTTTCCTTTCTTAAAATCTGAGGCAGAGTAACATTATTTACAATAGCCCCAAAATGGAAATAACTCTAATGTTTACAACTGATGAATAAGTAAACAAAACAAGCTAAAACAGACAGTGGAATATTATTTAGAAATAAAAAAGGATGAAATAATGAATCATGCTACAGCATGAATTTTAAAAATATCATGCTGAGTGAAAGAAACCAGTCATAAACAGCCATATGTTATATTACACCATATATCCAGAATAGGAAAATCCATAGAGAGAGAAAGAAGTTTGTTGGTTTCCAGGGATTTAGGGGAAGGAAGAATGAAGTAAGACTGCAAATAGGCTGAGTTTCTTTTTGGGGTGATAAAAATTTTCTAAAAGCAGATGGTTGAACAAATCTGTGAATATACCAAAAAGTCCTGAATGTTATGGTATATGAAATATATCTTACTAAAACTACTGTTGAAAAACCTGAGGTTTTGACTGGTAAGAGCACCGAGGTCAAAGGGACAGAATTTTATCAAACATCTTCCTGAAGTGGTACATTAAATAAGTAATAAACTGTCAAGGCACATACATTCAATCTTTTGAAAGACTCTTCATTTTTAAAGAATGTATCATTTGAGGAGGTTTATTTCACAATGACTTAAAAATATTCACTGAAGAAAAGAGCTGAACCATGGAAAAGCCTTTTTTGTGACTGTCAACCCTTAGAACATTTTTAGAAATTTTAATAGTATCACTAGAAGCCTGATGGGCACCAGCAGATGACCCTTTAAAGTGTGGGGAAAAAAATCTGAATGGCAGTGAGAAATCAAATCTTTTCATTAAAAAATAGCACAGTTCTTAAGTGGCGATAAGAAGACTATTTGTCAAGATTGTATGACCTTTTTGAAACCATAAAGAATTCTATTTTAGCAGGCCTTTAAACTAACTGAAAAGGGAGAGATAATCTTAGGAAGAGTGTGCAGTTATTTAATTTCAATATTGCCACTTATTTTCCTCCTGGATGAGCTGAAGGAACAAGATTTTTCTCAGGTCTACAGTAACTTCCTAACGCCAGCAGCAGCCAGTCAGAGGAAGACAATGTGGAGGGATCAACTGCTTCCCAATGAGGTAATCAAATTTTGAAACAATCTACAAAAGTCAAAATGAAAATGAAAAACCATGCTATTATTCCAAAAGTTGCCATTAACACTTTCTGCAAGTATTAAAAGGTTCACTTTTTAACTATCTCTCTTTGACTTCAATATAAATGGAAATTTAGTGCTTCATCTTAACGAGTGGTAAGCTATGGTTCTTAAGATGAAATAAGTAGAACCAATTTAGGTGCCCCAAAGAAATAAACTTTCACCACTCACAATTTATGTACAAGTTACTGAAAAGTAAAGTTTCTCAGTTTCTGGGCAATGTAAGATTCCAAATCTGCAGTTAGAAAAGTTCTGAAATCATGTACTGTTAAGATTTCAGAGATAATTTCTTGAATTCTTAGATGATCATATATGTTCATTGACTCACTCTTCAATCCTAATCACACTGACTTCTTTCCCAATTTCGTAACCCAACAAACTGAACCACTAGGGTACTTTCTCTGCTACACAGGTTAAACCTTTGGTACCTGAAGGTTGACTGCCTTGCAATAGTATTTCTGCTGGCCAAGTCTGCCACCTTGCCATTGGAAGACTGCAGTCACCTCTAACCACTACTAAATTAGCATCCCCAAGCTACTGGCCCAGCCCCAAGCTATCTGTCCCTTTGTGAATTCCTCAAGCTAGTGGGAGCCATTAAAATTTAGGCCTGGTATATCAGAGTGAGACTTTTGGAACAAGATAAAAAGTCAGCGAGGGAGAATTATCTCAAACTTAAATTTAAAAAAAAAATTTTTTTGAAGAAAAGAAATGTAGCAAACTTGGGCCTCCCCCGTGGCGCAGCGGTTGAGCGCTGGGTTGCGAAGCTGCCCGCAGCCTCTGCAGCGCCAGTTTGATCCCCAGCTGCTCCCCGGCCACTGAAGGAGGGTCCCGCATGGCGCACAGACCTCTCCTGCCGCCAGCTGCTTCCTTCGGTCCTTCTGCCTGCTCTGCTACCTGCTGTGGTTCTGGTGAATTCTCTTACCCTCCCGCGCTTCTGACTGTACCCAGTGCTTGTATAAATAAATAAATAAATCTTAAAAAAAAAAAAAAAAAGAAAAGAAAAGAAATGTAGCAAACTTTTAAAAGTGATTTCCTCTTCCTGAGGGGTTAAAAGAAATATTACATATATTGATTACGGTACAAGCTATAAACAACTATATGTTAAAACCATCAAAAATCATAAAACCATGCTGCAAAGGGTGAATTTTATTTAAAAATTCACACATCAATAGATCTGACTTGGAAATAGTTATCTCAAATTTTAGGATTAAGGATTTTCTCTGTTTTCTTGAACATTACAAATTGTTGGGAATGACTACCACTTAGCTCCACTGTCAATAAAAACTAGAGTAAGAATACTGCTTTGTCTATTCCTGTCCACTTTTCTTCAGAGTTGGGCCTCTTACTGTGGGCTCCTGGACCATGGTTCAGTCACTGCAGTGAAACTAGACTCATATGAGAATAATACACCACTGATGATAGGAGAAAAAGAATAAATTCCATGTTTATCAAAATTTGAATTTGAATATTGTTGTTTAGTGCATTGGAGGCAAGCAGCTTAAAGAGTACCATTCCCTCTGAGGTAGCTGCAGTAGGAGATTCTCCTGAGATGAGCTGTGCATACCCCAGCATCCCTGGGTATCATTTTGCTTGTTAAGGTACACAAACTACGCACCCGTACAGTGGCCTACAACACAGAACAGCTCCATCTTGGCACCCATTGCACCCAGGAGGCTATAAAGCCTCTGCAGACAGAAATAGTCATCATGGCATGGGGCTTGCTCAGAGGCCCTGAATTTGATTCATCCATCTACACCTGCTAAACATCACTGCAGCCAACTTGAGTGTCAGAACAGGGCTTCTGGAGAATTACTTTTAGTTCAAGTGCTAAGCTGTCCATTTATATGATGTTTTTCAAGGGAAGAAGTGCCTTGTAAGCCTGATTTTGTAATTTAGAGAGAGACTACTGAGGGATGTTTGTCTCATCAGATAAAGCTCTTTCAATGGAGACTGGTAAGAGAAAAAACTTGTCTTAGCCCCAGGAACTAAAGAGCTTCTAAGCAACCTGTTTCTTTTTTTTAAAAAATAATTTATAGACATTCTGAATCATGTAATTTTTTAGCGTTGCTTTTCTTTTTGCCTGGTAACTTGGGAACACAAAAGGAAAATGGCTCCCAACATTTAGAAAATGCATGAAATATTAACAATACATATTTTCTTTTTTAAAAAATATATTTTTTACATCATTGTTCTTTTTTTTTTTTTGAGATTTATTTATTTATTTATACAAGCTCTGGGCACAGTCAGAAGCGTGGGAGGGTTGAGAGAATTCACCAGAGCCAGAGTGGAGAGCAGAACAGGCAGAGTGAGGAAGTACACTGCTGAGAGGAGCAGCAGGCGGCAGGAGAGGTCTGCGCGCCATGTGGGACCCTAGCCCGGTGGCAGGGGATCAAACCGGCAGTGCAGAGGCTGCGGGCAGCTTTGCAACCCAGCGCTCAACCGCTGTGCCACTGGGGGGGCCCCCGCAATACATATTTTCTGTACTATCTCTACCATTGGGCTCCCTCCACGCTTTGCTGTAACTTCTCTATTAACTAATTCAATCGCTCACCTTCAGATTTTACAAATTGTGGTGACTATTTTGTGTGATATATCATAGGAATCATCAATTTCAGATTAAGGATCATTACATATCGATATTGCTAATATTATTAATGCAATAAATAAATGGAAAAATATCAGAAATTGGGTTTTTATTACCTGTTTAGATAACTACTATATCCAAAGAATCATTAATAGAAAAACTAAGCAATTATTTTAATCATTGACTTTTTAAAGTTCTCACAAGATATACTATAAGTGAATGGTCAATATCAGCTGTGGAATTCCCCTTTTAGGACACTTTCTAAATAGTAACATACATTGGTCCACTTCCTCTACCTGTAAAATGGCAACATCTGATTGCTTAAAAATTCGTCTTTGGATGAACTGGACTAAATATTAACTTAGAAATATGACTTCAGAAGTGAGGCTACTAGAACAGCAGGGAGAGTGGAGGTAAAAACAAAGGTGGGGGCACAATTGTCTATAGGTAAAGGACTATGGTGGGTTTAATGTGTTGACATACATCTCAGGAGATATGAACCTATTCCTCTAAATCGTATATAATGTAATATACCAATTAAAAAAGAAAACATTATGCAAAATGAAAAAAAAATCTTTGGTACAAGTGTGAAGGAACTGAATTGCTCAGTTTTTTTTTTTTTTTTTTAAATTTTTTTTTTTTTTAATAGAGGCATGCTTTATTTATTTATTTTATTTGTTTGTTTGTTTTGTTTATACATGCACTGGGTACAGTCAGAAGCGCGGGAGGGTGAGAGAATTCACCAGAGCCAGAGCGGGGAGCAGAGCAGGCAGAAGGACCGAAGTACACTGCTGAGGGGAGCAGCGGGCGGCAGGAGAGGTCTGCGCGCCATGTGGGATCCTCCTCCGGTGGCCGGGGAGCAGCCAGGGATCGAACCGGCGCCACAGAGGCCGCGGGCAGCTTCGCAACCCAGCGCTCAACCGCTGCGCCACCGGGGAGGCCCTGAATTGCTCAGTTTTAAAGTCACTCATTTGGGGAGGATGCCAGAGCTTATTATTTAGTGTACAATATAACAGTCATGTGTTACATAAGACCTCTTGCCAGTGCCTCCTCCTTATTCACAGCCTAAGAACAACATGAGAAAATTCTGGACAACTGAACAAGCAAATAAAGTATGCTTTTCATTTTCCTTTGAGATTATTAATACCATCCTTGGATTTGGAGAAGACAATTTTCCAGATCTCCTTATACCAGCTCTGACACAGGAACTAAATCAAACAATCTGAAAGATAACTAGCTATCAAATCACCCATTTTTGGGGGCTAATCTCACTGTATATGAGAATGAACTGAATCCAAAAGAAGTTTCATGGTCGTAAGTAGCAATCGCACATTTAATTTCCTTTGAGCACATCAGAAATGGCTGATAGGAAAAAGGGCACGAGTCTGACAGCTAATTTCTATGTTTTTGTACCTTTAGATTCTGGTTTTAAGACTGACAGTTAGTGGGGGGGGGACTGAATTTCCTCTATACTGACACGACAAAAGCCTCTGCTCCTTCCACTAACAGATTTCTAATAAATGCCTTGCAAGTGTATAAATCTAGTGGTTGCAGTTTAGAGCATCTATGTCAAATCTTTGTGAGGGCTACTAAAAATCACACTGAAGGGTGTGAAGAGGACAGATATGAGAAAGAGTAGATAGACACCTAGAGACGCCAAGTACAGTACCTAATAGTAAAACGTCCTTACTTGATGAACTCAGAACACACAGAATTTCACTAAGGTTTGTTATTCATTCAATGAACATTCAGCATGAGGCACTATACCAGGGCTGTGAGGATGGAGTGAACCTTACTTCCTCATAGGAGAGTTCAATCAGGTACAGAATAGTTATGACAGTTCAGAGGAACAGACATGACTTTTCAGAAAAACCTGAGGAAAGTTCTAAGGAGGGGTTAGCATTTATGGGGGGGGGGTCAGTAATATGTAAGGATTCAATACGAGATGGGAGTAGAGCAAAGTGGAACAATTACCATTCCTACTGGGGTTCACTTAAAGAAAAAAAAAAACAACCCACCTTTCTTATAACCCTTAAGATTCTGTAATAGATTCCTGCATTGCTGTCTGTGCTCTCTACATTGTGATCTACATACTACATACACTATTGGGACAAGTGCCTTCAACAGTAACAATATCAACAACTTCCAATAGGCTTCTTTTACAGATGAAATTTTATCACTCTGGCTCCCAGTTTTACCTTTCCAATTCCATAAGTCACTAGGTCTTTTTGGACATATCCTACACACCTTGAGTTCGTGGTGCTCAAATACAACTGCAGCGTAGACTCATACATATATTGATGCAAGCTTCTGGTCAGCCCAGCTGTCATTTCTGCAGGACCCACTTATTCATTCCACATTCACTGACTGGGCCCCATTGACATGCCAGGTACTATGTGAGACACTGAGACACACATATATGGCACCAAAACCACTGACAGTAAGTTATTAATTGTAGTATATATTTTACTAATGGATTTTTAATAAACCTATCAAATTAGCTAATTTATTATTTAATATTAATAAAAATTACAGAAAATAGCCATGTAAATACTAACCCCTGCCTCATTTAACAGATGTCAATATTAATTATGTTTATTCCACAGAGAATCTTAATTAAAATTTAACAGAGTCAGCTAAAACCCAATTCCTCCTCTCTTCTTCCTTAGAGTTGCCTCTCTCTTAAATTGGTGTCATTCCAAGATATTTTTTTAATACTTTCACCACACATGCAAATAAATATCCATAAATGATATCAAACATTCTTTAAACAGTCTACAATATTGTTGTATCTATTTTAAATGTTCATAATGATAACCTCCCATAGTCTTTTGCAACTTGTAGCTTTTCACTCAAGTCTCTCTTACAAAGACACTCACATTGATACAAGAGATCTATTTAATTCATTTTATTTGCTTTTGAGTGAGTTTATCTCTCATTTCCATCTTAGTGGATAATTACGTTCTTTATACTATTTACTTCTACAAACAATGCTACAGTGAATATCTTCCTATGCACAAGTCAAAATTAATCCAACGATACCTAATTCTTTAAGTTTTAAATACTATAGAAGCCTGTTGACTCTCACTACTGAGTTTGTTTTCACTTGAGTTATATTTGATTGTGAGCTTATCTGTAATGATAACAGTTTTTCAACTGGACATTCCTGTACAAAGTAGAGTTACATTTGGGCTCTGAACCCATTAAGTTGTACAAACTGAGGGTTTGCCAAGAGTTTAGCTCTTTAAGGGCCATGGGTTATTATAGCAACCTTAAATTTCATTCTTTGGTTCCTGCATAGGACTAAAGCCCTAAGACTAGTGTTTATTTTGGGTATGAGGGTAGGTAGGGTTAGCAACTGTCCTCAGGTCTCATGGAGAGGAAGCTCAAATGCTTCTGGTCAGCTCTGAGTTGCCTTTTATTTCTATATCTAGAGATTTTCCCTTCTCTTTTGCCATTTCCTCTAGGAACTGATTTGATTATTAACATATCATATATTCAGAATTTTATTGAAAGAAATTCTATGTTAGTTTAGATAGCTAAACTGCCAGGATGAAAGTCCAAACTGCATCTTTAAATGTTGGATTAATTTTTCTTTCAGTGGAAAAATAAATATTTTTAAATCTGCTGATACATACTTTTTGGAAATATCTAATACCATACTATTTATTGCACTTGTGAATTGCCCTTTTTGGTTTTAAGGGTATACATAACTTAAAAAATAATGAATAGAATTAACTAGCTTTTAAAGATTTTAAGTTCATAAGTTATTTCATTGAGTAGTACAAAGCCAGTTAAAAATTTTGATTTATACCTTGCTAATAATTTCTCCTCCTATAAAAAAAAAAACCTGGTTGGCTATTTAAAAAATTATTTGGTGTTTGTGTTTTAAAAGTTTGTTGCTCTTATATGCATACTTTATATGAAACATACTTACTAAGCATATCAACATGCACAACACTTAAGGGTCAGAGATGAAAACATTCATAAAAAACACAATTTAACAATCTAATATTTTAAAATTTATAGCAACAATCAGCTATAAAAGAGAAATTACAGGCACTATTCCATTTACTAAGGAATTTTGGCTACGAGTAATAACAGAAGATATTGGGAAGCGGAAAAATTATGATATTAAAAATTTCTAAGAGATAAGTTATGATGGGCACATACCTACTTCGGAGTAAACGAGTCAAGCTTTAAAATGCAGCCAACAGATGTATTTTATGGAAGCCTTTTTTGGAATATGTAATTATTATAACAGAAATTCATAGCTAGAATAAGGGAATTTACTAGTTGGAGCTTGTGGTAGTAGTTTTTATAGTTAAATGCTTTTAAGTGGCACGAAAGGCTATCTAAATGAAAAGCAATTATGAGTAAATATGTATTTTCAGTACTATATTAGTTTTATATTTATTATATTTAAATACACTACTATTTCAGCTAGTAGCTTTAAAAATTCAAGGTAAACTGAAGGCATTTTTAAATACTGTTACCATTTAGAAAAAAATTTCTTCATAAAAAATCAATACTAGCATTTAAAGCTAATTAGCTTTACTAAATAATTAGCAATAAATTCTGAAAAGTGTCCATTAACTGTGCCTACACATGAGAAATCAGATTTCTAAAGGCAGCACAGCTTTTGTTACAGTAGCTTACCAATGCCATTTAAATACTTCAAGCACAGGAATGAAGGATAATCAATATTGCAAGAGACTTCTCAAAATTAGAATAAATGGCCACTTTTTGGTGTAAAACTTATGAAGGCAAGTTAATAGTGACAACGTTGACAGAGTCATCTGCTGCCTCCAGGACACCTTAATAAGGCATGTAACCTGAAGGCCTTTAAAAAGATAGAGACATCAGCCCTGTACCTGGTGCTGGCGATGCTTGGTGATTCTGCTCCAAGCCTACATCTTTCTAGCTGACTGGCAACAATCTGCCTTTCCACTTCCAGTTCTCGGGTGAGTCGTTGAAATTGAAGCTCCTGTGATTCAAGGAAATAAAAGACAGATAAGGTGCCAATGTTTGCTACTCAGGCAGATGCACAAATTAATGCATGTCACAGGAAACATAGGAACATACCATTAACATAACACACTGTAGTGTGGTTTTGTGAAATTCCAGTTCTGGGTAGAACTTTTGGCTTAAATAACCAACTTAACAAACTTAAAGACACTAGAAGATCAGCCTTTGCATGGAATGGGAAACACGTAGGTACTTGTTTTTTTTTTTATTTTCTGGTCCTTACTGAGGCCTTCAAATGGTACATCTGCTAGATGCTGTATTAAAGCTTGTAGAGACTACCTGATGTGTCTACATCACAGACACACCAACAACATAAGCTCTTTATCCTCCTTAGTTAATTTTTATATCCCTCATACTGTATTTGAGTCATAGCATTAAACTATGTACACTATGATGAAAATCATTTCATCTCGCTTGATACAAAGCCTTTTGATTGTTATGGGGAAAAAGCTATTCTAATCCCACAGAAAAATCATGCTACACTCATCCACAATATAAACGACAAAATTTTGCTATTGTAACAAATGCATTCATGTGTCACTGTGTGAAATGAAGGGAGATAAATAAAGGTAAAAGTCAAAGTCATAATATAAAATTTAAAACTGCACTAAAAAGCTGGACAGATTGTCTAAAGAGATTATATCCTTCAGTTGTGCTGCATCATGAAGGCAAGAAAGTTCTATTACAGGGCCTCCCTGGTGGTGCAAGGGGTTAAGCACAGCACTATTAAGCTATCCACAGCTTCTGCAGCCAGAGTTTGATTCCCCAGCCGGCCGGCACACACGGTGCAGCACACCTCTCCTGTCTTGCCCGCTGCTTTCCCTCAGCAGTGTATTTTGTCAGTCTGACTGTTCTGTTCCCCACTCTGTCTCTGGTGACTCCTCTTACCCACCATGCCCGCCACACCTCTGGCCTGTACCCCAGTTCTTGTATGCATAAATAAATCTTAAAAAAAATAAAAAAGAAAGTTCTATTACAGAGGTTGTTTTAACGTTTTATGTACTATCTCCTTGTTAGCTTGAAGGATTTTAGTAAGTAGGACATATGCCATGTTATAATCCATCTATAGATCAACTCAAGTATACTCCAAAGGCTTTAAGCTACAAATAACTTCTCCAATAACAGCTCGAGCTCCCATGTGCCATATTATCTCCTTACAATCCTATGCAAAGCAATTGCTGAACTGTAAGTAATTTAATTGGACAGTGAATGCTAGTTCAAAATATCAAACTTACAAAACCTGTATCTAGAAACTAATCAGAAATAAAAAGTACCTATGACAATATGCAAATGTTGTTTATCATGCAAAAGTAAATATAGAATCTAATTGAAAAGTGTATTAACTCTCTATGGAATCAGGCAAATGTGAAATTACTTGACAGCAACTGATTTTGCAAATTCTATAAACTATTCTTAGAATAATTTTTAAGAAACAGTCCCTTAAGTCCTTAAAATGTTCTGATTTGAGAATCCTTTTCTAATGAGTCCAACTGGTGTGGGCATACAGGACAGGGCCTGGACAAGTAACAGCTGGCTCAATAATGCTGTACAAGATCATAATATAGGAAAGTGTGCAGTGACTATTTCTGCATAGCAATTCCTAGACCAATGATAATTATTAAATGCTTAGCAACAAAATACCAGCTCAATAATAATATAACATTCAGTATAAGATGAAGATTATATAACACATATATTATAGAGACAAATAGTTCACTTTATACTTAGTCTTTCTTTACCCTTATACAGCATCATATTTTTTGTGATAAACTTACATTCTTTTGATTATTTACTCAATTGTTTATTATATAACATAATATACAGTATACGTAACATATAAAAAACATATCTTTTCCCCCAGAAACCTGGCTGCTTACATCAAGTTAAGTGAGGAAAGGTCAACCCAAGTATCAAAAGCTATTTCCTGAGAGCCTCCATGGTGGCCTGGGGGTTGATTTTCAGCACTACCACCACAAAAAGGCCTACCACCAATGCCTGAGTTCAATCCCCAGCCAGGGAGCTGACCCACTGAGGGCACAGTAGACCTCTCCTGTCTTGCCCTCTGCTCCCCTTAGCAGCGAATTTCAGTGGGTCTGCCTGTTCTGCTCTCCACTTTGTTTCTGGTGAGTCCTCTCAGCCTTCTCCCCACAACACCTTGGGACCTCACCCCAGTTCTTCTATGCAAAAATAAATAAAATCTTAAAGACATATTACTTTCATGTTCATAATGATCAGGGATTGAAGTTGGAGTGTTTTCTTTATGGGGGGGGGGCAAAAAAGTTACCAGGGTAGGATTAATGCATGTTTCTAATCAGAATATAGAAAAAAAAAATCCATTTTAATAGATTTTTATCATGTTTCTGAAAGTCTATTACCTTTTGAGCATAATTTCAAGGAAATGGCTAGAGGTTAGAAGGCAGAAGTTAGAACTTGTTGTCCTACAATACCTTCCCACATAAACAGAAACAGGTGATTTTTGATTCAGCCAAGAAAATGTCAGATTGTAAGTCAGGTGCTGACATTAAAGATTTGTCATCAGAAAACACAAAGCTCATTCTTCTTTCTTTTCTATTTTCTTGCTGTAATTAATTGGTCTCAAGGTCAAGATCCCAACATGAAAATGACCTATACATAATCTGCTTTATGTATGTTTGGTGTAAATGCTAGTGGTTTCTTTACCTGACTAATTTTGTGGCACAGGTTTGGACACTGTTCCTGGAAGCTTAGTCTCAAATCTATTTTCCAGACCTTTTAACAAATGTGGGAATTCACTAATATCAAATTAATAAATACCCTTTTCTGCATAACTAGCCATGTCAGTGTGTTTGTTACAATTAGAATCCTTAACTTATACACCAATAGAAATAATTTGCAGTTGTTCAGTTGCTAGGAGAGCAACTATATTTTTAGCTTAAAAATTGGGTAATTTTCCTTATCATTCACATGGACTGAAAAAAAGTCCATGCTATATCCTATAATAATGAACGTAACTAGACACTGTTATCAAAACTATTCTACCTATTATTTGTCCACATCTCTTATAAGTAGGGTCTCGTTAAAGTTCCGAAAGCCGAAAATTATTAGGAAGCTGTAACATGTGGAAATTGTAAATACGGATATCCAGATCATGTGAATATTTACAAGCAAAATATTTATGTATGTTTTGATGTAAAATTACTAATATGACTCCTACAGTATATAAACTGAACACCCACATGTGACTGGCACCAATATGGATAAGAAGGATATAAATATTTGACAATTCTGTCACTACTGGCTTCTTTGACTGATTAGGAAGAAAGAATTACACAGTCATATGAAAACATATCTAATGATTTCTAAAATAACACTCATTAAGATGATTATATAGAAATAGCATCTATAAAACTTAACTTTTTATATTTTATCCTCTAAATATAGAATGTGAAGGCTCATCCTTATATCAGTATTCAAACTGGAAATCTGAATTATAAGGGGGTCTTAACATTTGTTTTGCATTAAGTATAAGGAAAATACTGTGAACAGTATCTGCCAATGATTTAGTATATGACAATTTCATCTTAAATTCTGCCCAACAAGAGCATGAATAAACAAAGAAAGCAAGTCAAGGCTACTAAAACAGGCTATAAAAAGTCAGTTCCCACCTTTTTGAACACTTTTCTTCATATTTAGCTCATCTCTCAGAGGTAAATCTATTGATAAATATTCTCTGAGTCAGGGGAAGAGGAGAAAACAAAGCTTTTATTTTCATGATCTTGGATGGCCTTGGGTGGTGGCCAGAGCGGTACGGCCCAAGACAGTTCAAGAGATGAGCTGCCCTGTCAGGGATGCCTCCATTGCATCCCAAGTCCCCAGCAAGCTCTTTCTGGCTGGCTGCTTCCAGCCACAGATTGAGGTGGTAAATATGGTGGCCACATGCAAATATGTCCTAGAGCTGCCCCTAAGCTTGAGCTTGGCCTGCCTGCATAGTACTTGCACTTGTCCCTACTCAACCCAGCTTTTCCTTTTCCTCTCCTCTCAAGGAGCTCAGCTGAAATAAATACTGTGCACACAAAATTCCATCTCAATGAAAACCCAACCTGAGAAAACACTGGTTTTTGGTTTCCTTTGACATAATAGAAAAGGTACTGATAATTGCACAATGAGCTTTGAGGACCTAATTGAGCTATAACAGATCTTAATATTTTGCTTCAGAGTTCTTGACAAATGAATTATTACAGATACAATGAAATGACTGATTTCTCTCTCCTGTATCCTATCCCTTTCTTTATTCCCACTTCAGAAAAGACCATTATCCTGAATTTGGGGTTTAATATTCACATAAGCATTTTATATTACTACTACCACACATTTGCGGATCCATAGATGACATCTAACATTGCTTTGCATATCTATTTGTGTCATGGTATACACAATATTCTGTAGCTTGCACGTATTGTAATATGATTTTGTTTTATCAATAGCAGTACATGTAGATCTATCCATTTATTTTCATTACTTTTCAGTATTCTACTAAATCACTATAGCACAGTGTATTTGTATGCTTTTATCACAAGCAACCCTTGGGTTGTTTCCAATTTCGTGCAATTATAAGCATTTTGCAAAATAAGTATCCGTGTATAAACCATCTTCTGCACATGTGGCAGACTTCTCCAGAGTAGAGACCTAGAAGGAGAATTGCTGGGCTTGAAGCTTTACACATCTCTAACTTTACTTGATAATGACTGTCAAATTACTTTCCAAAGAGGCTGTTACCAATTTATATTCCAGTCAGAAGTGCATGAGTTCCAGTTATTCCATATTCTCGCTGACATCAATTTGCATTTGGATGCTTAAATTCCTGTTGGGAGGCTAAACTGACAGGCATGGGATGCTATTTCACATACATTTTATGTTGTATTTCCCTAATAACCAATATCTATCCATTTGTTTATTGGCCATTTAGATTTTTGAATCTCATAGGTATTGTAAGGAGACTAATTCCCAACTTACCAGCACCCAGGTTTGACCTCTTCTATGGCACAGGTTCTCATCACCCTTATAGTAACATTGCACCTTTCTAGCACAGTTAACTTAGTAAATGACAAACCATTATTAGATCTGACACTACCTACAATCATAGAAATGCCAAGCATATGTCTATCTCATTTGTACTGTCCAGTTCCCTTGTTAAAAGGAAATCCAAAATTAAAACAAACAAAAAACTTGAATAATTAATATTTTCTTTTAAGAGCACCCGTGGCAGTGTTCCACAGGTTTGACCTTAAAAGGAGGAGTTCTGGGTCAAGTAAGTTCAGAAAATCTGCCCAGAAGATCTGAGATTCACAGTGACACTAGCATATTAAAAGCTCCAAGAAGCCTACCAGTAGGATATCAGCTTTCCTTTGTCTAACCTAGCAATTCTTTGACTTACTGAAATTAAGCATGTTTTTTCAAGGAGCAACTATTAACACTTCAATAAAAAATAAATGTGTTGCAGCTTAGCAATAATGAAAAATCAGGCTCATACTCTACTTAGGGGTCTTGTAAGGGGCACTATCCTATATTCCATATTTAAAATATTTTAATACATTAACAAAATAAAATTTTAATCACTTTGTCTAACTTGAATATTTATAAAGGGCAGGGTATTACAAAGGGTTAAGCTTCCAGTGGAAACTGCTGACCTCACCTCACTCTGAAGGGAAAGTGCACCTTATTAGTACACCTCTGCTCGATTAGTTGCACTAAGCTCTGCCCACTGCCTTTTTACATTTAGAGCCTTGCATAAGATAAACGTAAATAAAAGAGAAAGACACAACTATCAGTCTGTTTCCCTCTTACATTAACTTAAATTCTAATAAATGAACATTAAGATCTTTACTGTTTTATCCTACAACCACATCATACAGGATTAAACCAGGTTCTAGTATTGGTATCTATGCTGCAGCTTTAATGAAAGAGAGAAACTAGCACAGCTTACTAGATGCTCTAAATTTACATTCTAAAACTCAGGCTTTTTCTACCTGTAACTTTGTCACCAAAGCTCTTTTGCTAGGAAATCAAACTAAAGGAAGAAGGGTTTACATTAAAACATACAAAGAAAGCTTTTGCCAGGTATGGATGAAAATGCCAAAGCAAACAGGTAAAAGTCCAAACTTTTATGATAGCTTTTAAAAAATTGTTCGGACAATAGTAACTCACTGTTGTGGACTTGTCTTGAATCTTCTTGATTCAAGCCACCTCTTCAGCAACCTCCAGGTGATACTCATGCACACAAAAGTTCAAGAACCACTACCCTGTGGGAACCACCCTCCCTCAGGTTCAAACTCAAGTGTTTTCACCTTTTCACCATTTCATCCCTTGTCTCCTACTCCCTCCTCATTCTTCACAAGTGAAATTGTTTTACAAATCCTCTACCTCTGCCACACTGGTTGAATCCACATTATTCCTCACCATTCTTGCCATTACCTTAATTCACATTCATATTAACTGCAGGCTATTGCATTAAATCCTCATGAGGTCTTCTCTCTACCATGGGCTAAGGGGCCTTTCCTCTGCTTTTTATACTTCTTCCAGATCTGTCAAACACATAATAATCTGTCCTTTATTGTAGCTTACTGGACTGCAGCCTCTCTGCTGAATGTTTTATATGATTACTTCCTTGACTCTCCAGTCAGCCTGTATACTACCCTCCTTCATAGAGAGCTGACTTGCCTAAAGTCATTCAAAATGAATGATGAAATCACATCATTCTGATATCTAACCACAGTGCACCAAGCCCTTCCCACCCCACCCCATAATACAACTTACCAAATGTCAACCTGTTACAGGGCAACCCAAATGTGAAATGGGTTGGCCTGCCTGTGGGTTCTCGCCCACGCACTTAAAAGGGACTCATAATGAGGCTCAACTGCAGGCACACACAAAAAGGTTAACAAAGGGTTTATTTACAAAAAGGGGAAAATGAAAAAATGACTCCGGGAGAAAGAGAGAGAGAGATAAATTGGTAAATGAGTCCTACCAGTTCTGCTGAGCTGGGACCCCAATAGCACACTGAAAACCAGCAAAAAACCAAGGGGCCCCCACGCCCACATGTCTGGTTATATACCAAGTCTGGCTGCTTAACTCCACCCTCAGTTCCCAGAAACCCTCTCTTCAGTGGTGATGACATTATGGGATTTGTAGTACTTGGTGTTTTGGATCTTTCTGGTCTGGGGTGGGGGACTGGGTCCATAAAACCTGTGTTTGTGGAGTTTGTTCAGGACATCCTTTCCCCACAACGAACCCAGCCATATTTTAAGACTCTCAGTACTCCCAAATATTTTTTTTTTTATTGTTTTGGCTTCCTGTCACTCCTTTTTTATACTAGACTGAACTATTTATGGCTTCCCCATTACACACCACTCCAAAGATTTTTCTCATGTTCCATACCCCTCAAATATCCTCCATGAACACAAGAGCCTGTCACGTAGACATGGGGAAGAATGCTCAGCCCATTACATGAACTCGACTCACTCGGCTGAATTCTTAAAGTAGAAAATAGTTCATTCATCTTAGTATCCATCATCCACATCTTTGCAAAAAAAAAAAAATCCTAATTTATCAAGGTGTATTTATTTTGTGTATTTTATGTACTATATTATAAATGATTGTATAGATTTTTTAATTTGCTGATTCCTAAGTGTTTTTACACAAAGACAGACATAATATGTGATTGGTTATTTTTAAGGCTCCTAAAACATTTCAACTGTACTAGTACATATATTCATACAATGTAAAAAAAGGTAAATTGGAAAAAATAAGCACTGTCAGGAATTCCATTCTGTTCATGGTGAAATGGGCAAATGTGAGTTTTATTTTTAAATAATTTGTGCATAATTTCAGTGAGTGTGGCTTACTCTGGTTAATATAACTAACCACATGCCATTGCTTCACCTCTCCCCCATGCTAATAGATGCTTCTACCTATTGAATTCTTGATCTCCCAGAAATCATATCCTGATAATCAGAAAATTGGTTTCCCAGTCATCACACACCATTTTGGAAAATCTGTCCACCAATGCACTGATATTTTAAATTGAGCTAGCAATGCCTCCCCCCCCCCACATTTACATTCTCTCTTAAAATGTATAAATGTATTTGTAATTGTAAAATAATAAATAATTATAGTTTAAATATACTCTATTCATTGAAATTTTGCTAATGTTTAAAATTTCATATATTTGGACAAGTCTTAGTAATCAAAGGAAAATCAGGAAAAGAGTTACAACATGGAATATGGATGCCTAGATCCAGAGTCAGCTGCAGTTTTCAATAATGACTGTTCTTATCATTTTCCAACAAGGTAGTTATTTGGTAGAATTAATATCAAAAACACAAGATTTCTCTTTAAAATGTAAGGTCTTCAAATTTTCATCAGCCATTACTTTAAAATTCATTAATAGATTATAAAAAATAACTGACTTAACATTAACAATTTGTCTGATTTTTTAATACATATTTCAAAATTAGTAACACCAATGATGCATATCACCTAACGCTAGATGCTTATTTGGGAATTAATTGGCTGTATAGCAGATGATAATAATGCATATAAATCATTATTTGCTCAAAGAGAAAACTAAGAAGAATGACCAATTCCTCACTTCTCCTATGTGCAGTATTTATTGCAAACACAGCAAAAAAAAATATAAAAAGGCAACAAAAACTAGGCTAAATTCAATTACTTTCTTCAGTAGATCTAATAAAGAGCGCTAGGGAATAAGAAGCTAATTTTTAAAATGACTAATTTAAGGTTTGGTTAGTAACTTAATGAAATGTAATGGGGAAAGAAAACAAATATCTAATGTAGGTATATCTTTCCTTATGATTCTACTATTTTAATTTCTAGGTTTACTTCTAGAACAGTGCTAAAACAATCCCAAGGACAGTGTCATGGTGGGGACAGGTCACTATCTGTAGGTTCTCATCCTTGCACTAACATTTGCAAGATTACTCAGGCTCAGGGAACAAAAATGGGGTTTACTTAACAAACAGGGGCTTGGGGAAACAAAGAATTTCTAAGGCCATAAGCAGCTAGCTGTCTCACCCCAGACAGTGCCCGCAATGTCTAGTAGTCTCAAGACTAAGGCTGCTTGTGTCAGATGGCGCTGTCCCATCAACAAGGCCTGGAGTTGGTGGCACACAGAGCCGTGGGCCAGTATCCAACTCACAGTGGCAGCTGGAGGTGCTCACAGGTGGGGCACCACAGCAGCCCACAGCAACAGTCTGAAGGCTGGGCTAGTGTCTCAGTTTGAACCCTGGCCAGGGAGCTACCCACATGGCACAGCAGACCTCTCCCCTCTTTCCTACTACTCCCCTTACCAGTGTATTTCAGTCAGTCTGCCTGTTCTGCTCCCCACTCTGTCTCTGGTGAATTCTTTCACCTGCTGCACCTCTGGCCATCACCCCAGTTCTTCTACATTTAAAATTTAAAAAAAAATACAACGAATTACAATTTAAAAAAACCATATGAGTTTGAGTGTGATGAAAGCTGATAGGATAGGAATGTAGTGGTTCAGTAAGATTGATGACCTCATTGGGTAGAACTGAGACAGGGACAAAGATATAATTTACATTTATGTATTATCTCTTCATACTGCTTCACCTGTTACAACCAGTACATGATTTTTCAAATTAAAATCTAATTCAGAAAACTAAAAAGAAGGAAAGCATTAAAGCAATACTATTTGAATACTACCAGAATAAAGCCTGATGACTGAGAGAATTGATATTTTGTTTTCTGCAGATTCTCATGAACTGTAAAGGCCCATTTTAACAAGTAACAAAAATTATAAGATTTAAGCATTAGTAAAGGGGTGGCAAAAAGGTGCCATGGGAAGATGTATTGGTGTAATCTCCAGAGCATAATTAACAATACATTAAAAAAAAAAGAGTACCGAATCATGGATGGGCCCATAACTTCTGTTGAGACTTCGGATATATTTGGAAAATAGACAAAACCAACAAATCAAATAAAATTGGAAAAAACCTAACATCCATCAATGAAGGACTGTTAAATACCATATATCTATCTGTAGGAGAGGATTCATGCAATTGCTAGGAAGGATGGAAGCAAATCCATAGGCGCAGATGTGGAACAATCTCCAAGAAAGATTGGTCAGGAAAGTCAAGTCAGGCATTTGTTTTTAAAATGATTTTAAAAATGTACACTTTTCCCATCATGTACAGTGAAAAAATTTAATTTCTAGAAAACTTTTAATGGCTGGGGAAGGGAACTGGTTTTTTGTAGTGCAGATTATTTTTAATTTTATATGTTCTTGTAAATATTTAATTTCTTTTACTTTTGACATTTATTTCTGCTATTCATGTTTGTAAGTAAAATAGAATAAGAGTTGTGTATTCATCTAAGAACACACTAAAATTCTTATTATGCTCTTATGCTGACCTATTAAAGACCATGTTTAAAGAATCAGTTTTTATAAAGGCATGAAATACATAAGAACAACAAAAACCTTACTTGAAAATATATGCTATATAATGAACTTATTGATTCAATGGATTCTACTGCATGCATTTCTTTGGAAACCCCACAGAACTCTTTAATAAAGAATTGGTAACTTTAGAAAGCTGCTATTCAGTTTGCTCTATGGCTTTAATTATTTTTTCCCCCAAACTACTATCAAGTAAGGAAGGTAGTTATGCTCAGTGTAATCATAAAATTAAATCTACATAATCTTTCCTAAAAATTCTATATGGCAATATATTTTCTGGAAATAAAACAAAGAAGAGGACCCTCCACTTAACTTTAATTTTTAAATCATTATGGCCAAATTCTTTACACACTATATATAAAATGGTAAATTTTTCTCATTTAGTAATTTGAAAGGGTAGTCACTATATGGTATCATACAACTTTGATTAGATAATAAAGTAGAAATTATTTTAAAGAGCTGATTATATACATGCTTGTGATTTTTTTGTAGTGGTTAAAATATACATAACAGAAAACTTACCCTTTAACAATTTTTAAGCATAGTTTGGTGGCATTAAGTATATTCACACTTTTGTGGAACCATCACCACCATCTATCTCCAGAGATTTTACATCCTCCCAAATGGCATGTTCATCAAATAACAACTGCCAATTCCTCCCTCCAAGGAGCCCCTGCAAGAATTGTTTTATTTTTTGTCTCTATGAATTTGACTATTCTAGGACCTTATAGAAGTGTAACCATATAATAGTTGTCCTTCTGTGATTGATTGTTTCATTCAGTATAATGTCTTCAAGGTTTATCCATTAGGTACATGCGTGAGAATTTCTTTTAAGGTGATTATCATTCCATTGTATGTATATACCACATTCTGTTTATAGACTTAGCCATTGATGGATAAATACTATATTCTATTAATATAACAAATGTAAACTGAATTCTACAAAAAAAAAAGATCTTGAATTTCACATTCTATTTTCTTCTCTATTAACATCTCCTGTTACCATAGTATCAAGTTCAACAAATTCAGTAGTGAAAAGTCTTATCTGCAGAGATGAAACTAGGGTTATAGATTTTCCTTTGGTAATTAAAAAAACTGACTTGATTTTATATTCATTCATCTGAATTTTGCGTGCCTTCTGTCCCGGCACTGTGGTGGACAGACAGAGGAGAGGAAGAAAGGGTAGGGAGTAGCAGAGGGAGTAACCTGGAGGTCTGCATGGGGGCCACTGGAGCACAGTGATCTAAGTCTGACATGAGGCTTCCCTTCTAGAGAGTGGGGAATTAACACATTCAAGCTCAAATGTCAAAATAAATCCCTATTTTAAGAGGCCAAATAAAATTAGGTACCTAGAAAGTTGGTGAACATGAAAGCTGCACTGAGCTGATGACACCACGTGGTTTGGCATCCATTTCCTGCTTGGCTGGTGCAAAGCAAACACCATCTGCCTCACTAACTGTTGGAACCATCAACAGATCTAAGGTGCATGATGCTTTCATGAACCTTCAAGTTCCATAAAATAACTTCTACTCACAGATTTCTTTTCTAAAATTCTAGAGCAGAGGTTGGAAAACACTTTCTATTAAGGGTCAGACAGTACAGTTTTAGTCTTTGTGACATTAAGATGGATCTCTGTCACAACTACACACCCGTGGCCTAGTAGTGTGAAATCAGCCCCAGGCAGCAACATTCACAAGGTGTGTGGCTGTGTCCAGTGAGATTTTACTCATGGGCACTGAAATACGAATGTCATGTAATTTCTAAGTGTCATGAAATTTTTCTCTAGCTATTGTTAACTATTGAAGCATGCACAAAAAAACACTCTTAGCTTGCAAGTTATTCAAGAACAGGTGCAAGGCCAGATTTTGGTTTGTAGTTCAGAGTTTACTGACATGGCTTCTAGAGTTAAAAAGCTGTGAGCCTTTTTGAAGATGGCAGGATTGCTGGTTTGATCTAACTCTAGGCTCTGTCACTTACCAGCTACATAATATTGAATCCTCAATACATAATACATCACTTCAACATTGATAACCCTCAGTACAACCTCTGTAAAATGGGGACATCGTCTGTATCACAGAAGAGCTGGTATATGAACAAGATGAAAAATGCTGAATAAACCATAAAGTTGCTTTTAGAAAGCTAGGAATTATAAAGAAATACACATTTAAAGAAATCAACAAGTTCTCTTCCTAAAAAGTTCACTCATCAAAAATTTGGTGGGATAGGGGCCTCCTCAGTGGCGCAGCGGGCTGAGCACAGTGCTGTGAAGCTGTCCACAGCCTTTGCAGAGCAGGTTCGATTCCCGGCTGGCCAGGGAGATACCCACATGGCATGGCAGACCTCTCCTGTCTCACCCGCTGCTCCCCTCAGCAGTGTATTTCGGTCCGTCTGCCTGTTCTGCTTCCCACTCTGTCTCTGGTGAATCCTCTCACCCTCCTGCGCCTCTGACCTGTACCCTAGTTCTTGTATAAAAATAAATAAATCTTTAAAAAAAATTGGTGGGATATATTTTCCCTTGCTTAGCAGAGAAAAAAAATGAATTTGGAAGGGAGATAGATTTCTTGGATTCCATTTTTACTAAGCTCTTAACATGGTGCAATGCTATCATATCACTCAGTTAATAATTTACTATTTTCATCTTTTGATAATTTTCTGTTCTCCCTAGTCTGCTTTGTCATTCTTTTTTGTTCTCCTAATCCTCACATAAAGAGGATTCAATTTTATATATAAAATCACAAAAAGCAAGTAGTGATTAAAGCATCACTCATGACAAATGACTGAGAGAAGAGTGGTTGTTTCTTGCTAGTTTCATATGCTCTATTTTCTATTTATTAAATGTCAAAACAAGTAATTTCAGCAAATCTAGGAGCTCTCATGACTCTCACAAAATTAAAATGTATGAGTTATCTCTATATAGCCAGCTTGAAGATATTAAAATATCAATGCTAATGAACAGTACAAGGATGGTGGATAAATATGTTCAATTGTTCTTGAATTCTCACATACTGATTTAAGACTACCCAAAGTCTTTATTTAATATTTCCTGTCATCTTACTTTTATAGCAAATTCCTTCCTTATGTCTATTTTACAAAAATACTGAAGAACAAATGTTTTCCTCTTGCTTTTTGAAGATAATCTGGCCAGTAATTTCCATGCCAACAACCCATACCTCCAGTTAACAGACATGAAAAGATTGAGCTGATTTCTGGAACTGTCTTCTTTCCTTATAATGATGGAAGCTGATATAGCAAGAGAATTCTACCTCTGAACTCAATGCCGGGTACAAATGATTAGCAGAATATCATGTTCAGTCTGTTCTCCTAGTCAGGGCCTGAGTCTAGAGTAAGCAAACGCCAGCACACTGACCTTACCTGCCTCAGAGCTGCCATCAGGCTCAATGCCTGGGACCATGCTTGCCTGACAGCCTGCATGTGTGAGCAGGGATGATGGGTGATTCTGGAAAGAAAGGATAAGTTTGCCCAGGAGACCTGAATCTATCAGCACAGTGAACAAAAAGGGTGTAGAAAGGATTGTCATATGGCAAGCTACAGCTATCCCTCATTCTGCTTTGAATCTAAATCAAAATGATCACTTTTCAAAAAAGATTTATTTATTTATGCATACAAGAGCTGGGGTGTAGGCCAGAGGTGCTCCCCTACTGTGGGGAGCAGTAGGCAAGACAGGAGAGGTCGGCTGTGCCATGTGGGTCAGCTCCCTGGCCAGGGATAGAACTTGTGCTGCAGTGGCTGCAGGTTGCTTCATAGTGCTGAGACTTACCCCCTTGCGCTACCAGGGAGGCCCCAAAATGATCACTTTAAATACATAGCTCTGATACCTATCTTTTAAGATAAACAAAGCATTTTAAATAGTATCGTACATGTTAGGGATATCAAACAGGTAAATACATAAGGTTTGCCCGATCTTAGCATTTTCTCAGCAGCACACTCTAAGCTGGTTTGAAGACAGTGTGAGAATATCATTTCCTTAGCTGGATTTAAAAACAGCAACATTTTCGCAGAGGTAATGGCACTAGTCTCAGCCGTCTTACACTGTAGGACAGAATATGGAATGCCAAGGATGTTTTCTGGCTCACTCATATGACTAAAAGGTTTTCATGCAATACATCAAATTTGAGCCATTCCTTTATATTCCCTTTTATATATTTTAAATAAGATTATGTCTAATAGATTTACTTAAGGAATTATAATACCAGTATTATTAGCTGTTGTTTAGTACAGGCTTACACTGAACCATATGCTTATGTTTTCTATATATATCATCAAAGGCAAGTAAAACAAGCTCATCATATTTAGTTTCTACAACCATCCCACAAGGCATATCTTATTATCCTCATGTTTGAGATCTAGATCATGAGTGTGTAAGGTGACACACCTAGTAGATGGTAGAGTAATATATGAAGTTAGGAGGTAAGGCTCCACAGAGTTGCTGCTCTTTATCAATGTCTTTCAGTCTCACAATATGACCTGCAGATTGTGGAAATGAAATTGATTTTGAGATGGAGAGCAGATGATAATCTCTTTAGAACAACACAAGCCTAAGTAATCCATCAAAGGTTTCACTGCCTGGCTTGTTTTTATTCTGATGTGATCATCTTCTCAATTCAATAACCGTGACTCATAAGCCCTTCTTCGGCATTATTTCAATA
Organism: Talpa occidentalis; assembly: GCF_014898055.3. Classification (NCBI taxonomy): domain Eukaryota; kingdom Metazoa; phylum Chordata; class Mammalia; order Eulipotyphla; family Talpidae; genus Talpa; species Talpa occidentalis. The sequence goes on along the minus strand of NW_023603184.1, from coordinate 91,608,292 downwards.
AGACGTCACTACTAAATAGGACCCTCATGGTCACAAACAACAACCAACATTTTAAGTTCCAGGGAGGCAGTTGTGGATGGAGAGAATCTGGTTGATAGTTTTTCAGAGATTTTCTTCTCCATGGTTTTCCAGCTGATAAATAGTGCCTTCTATGACATCCAGCCTACTTTATGGTGAGACAGTAATGCCTTCAGTGGATCTTGCAACTCTTGGGATCACAAATCAAAACACTTATGTGCAAGCAAAAAGGAAGGAAGAGTTACAGTACTCCATTTATGTATCTGGATTTCTCCTATTCTGAATTTTCTATGAGAATTTCTGTTTCTAAGTTCATTATTGTCAATATATCTGATTGAGAAAGAAGCTAAACAAGTCCCAGGTGAGCCTGCACCATAGCAACAGGCTTGCCATGAATTCTTAGGAGACCAGAATTTCACAGAAGTATTTGATTGCCTATTCACACTCTTGATTACAACACACCAAGCTGTTAAACTAAATTGTATGCCATTAGCGTATTGAAGGAACTTTAAAAAATAAATACCCTGTGTGAAGATATTTTTCACACATACGTTCACAATGAAATGTGTTTAATTGTATGTAGCCTATTTCCCTTTTATTTAGAAAACAAGAGACATCTTTAAACTATTTCAGAACTTGTCAATGTCATAGTGTAGTAATGTGATAAATAAGGCATTACCCTTTATCACAAGCAAATACTGAATCCGTGTCCTGGTTCATTAATATTTGTATAATCCTCCATTGTGATCATCACAGAACAAAAATGTACTCTTCTTAGAACCTGAACAGGAATATGAAAATACCTTAGGGAGGATAAACAGTGGCCAAAATAACTAGTAAAAACCACCTCAGCCTCAGTAGATTATACTTGGACTTGGCCTATTGCTCAGTTGGGAAAGTGTTTTGGTGAGGAACAAAAAGTAGGTCACAGAGAAAAGCAGTTTTTCTGTGGATTATCACAAATGTCAGCCACTCTATAAATTATGTCATGACCAAAAGTGAGACCAGGGAGGATACAGAGGCCTGGGGAAAATCCATCACAATCATCAGAAAATCAACTCAAAGCAAATCCAGGTGACTGTGAATTATTACCACCCATCTTCATGTCCAAATACATTTCACAAGCTTTTTCTGTATTTGCTATAAACTGTTTTGGAGACAGAGTAAACATTTTACAACTATTCAAATCAAAGGATAGGGGAGTCAGTCATGAGGAGTTTATACCACCAATTCTGTTATGTATGTCCCTAGAGATGCCCAATGGTGTGGATATAATCCAATAATTTACATTTAATTTTGTAATGCATAGTATGATGTTTCTGCAGCAGATCTGCCTTTTTAATTAACTTTGCTTTATTAGTAAAACCATATCCATAACAGACACTTGCAATATGAGAAAAATGGTGTCCCACAGCCTGTTTGCTGGGCAGAAGTACAGTTGGCTCCCCATTAAATACACCAGACAGGTTCCAGAGAAGAAAGAATGGACTAAAAAATCTCAAACTTTCATTACTTTATAAGCACTTAAAGTTTACATGAGATTGGTATACTTGCTTCCTTTGTTACCATTTTTGGCTGATTTTATATTTGAACTTAGAAAACTAAGAGGCTCCTTGAACCAGCTAGAGTACAATCAAATTACCACAGAACTAAAAGAAACACATACTCAACATTTGATTAGACATGATTTTTAAGAGAGAGTTTCCTTAGAATCTATTCATGTATTAACACCTGTGGCTCTTGCTACCTAGCATTTTTCCCCCACATTTCCTCTAGAAAATCTAGTTTTTCTCTGGGAGATTTACTATTCTTGGACCATATGGGTTCAGTATATCAAGAGTGAGGTTGTCCATGGTACAGAGAAAGTGGCAAGACCAATGAATAAGAAAATGAAGATTTGATTCCAGGTCAGTACTAAAGAAGTGAAGGAAAGGACAAGGGGTTTTCATCTAAAAATACAAAAGGTCACCTGAGAGGAGTATGCCAACGAGTTCCCTGCTAAAGGTTGGATGGACTGTCCATGTGGACAATGAAATTACCGGAAGACTCATGGCAGGAGCTAATGTGGAAAAAGTGGCAATAAACTGAGTTTTCAGTGAATAAGGCTAAATTACCAAAATGTCAAATATCAACAGAAAGTAGGTCATGGCACAGCCAGCAACATAAGTGTTAAAAGAGCAATCACTTATGCAGGGTGGGCATATGGAAATGACGGGGAAAAAGAGCAGACTGACCTTATCTTCCCAAGTTCAAGAAATCCAGTGATTAAAAGAAAAATCACATGTCCACAGTGTGAGTTTCAGGAATATATACTCTCTATGTAGATAGCCAGTTGCTATTAAGGCAGGAAATGAGGAAGGGAAGACACAAGGAGACTGAAGTTGTGGGAGTAGAGGCTGACCACAACTAAATTCCACATCAACTAAACTCCACATTAATTCCTGCCATGAGTATCTAGGAATACCAGAGGTCATCGGAGAAGAGTTTGGGAGGAAGTGTGGGGAGAATGGGGTTTAGACAGACAAAAAGTTAAACAGAAGGATGAGGATGAGAGATTGGTAGCTAATAGGAAAAGTAGAGAGGCACAAACTTCTGAAGACAAAAAAAAAAAAATAAAGACAGAGTTATGAGAGACTTTCTACACAAGTCCTTAGAGTCTCCAGAAGTAGGGCAGAAATTTGTGAATTGTCAGGGGGAGTTGATATAGAGTTGAGTGCAGCTATCTTCAGGTGCACATATGACAGGTGCTCCCCATGATAAAGTTTTAGGCTGAGGGGAGAATAGGCAGTGACCTGTGTCTTGGTGTGCCAGATCTTATCCCCAGTGTCCAGGTAGGCACAGTTACGGGGGCCTTAGACACAACTGTGTCAAAGGATGGCACAGTTACGGGGGCCCAGATTCAAAGTATGATCAGATAATGTCTATAGATTACTAGATTTTGGAGCCCAAAGAAAACTGTATTCTTAATACTACATGACAGCCCCAGTCAGTAACTCCCTTCTCTCTCTAAAGACTTCACCTTACAGAGATACCAAATGCATCAGAACTAGAAGGGGTGAGACTTCAAGCCAGGCAGTAGAACTAGAGGAAGCACATTACAGGCAGAGAGAAAGAAAAAGAACAAATGTGCCTGGAATGTACACACTGAAGAGACTTGTGTGACGTAAGCAGTTAATAAGGAGGAGAGGAGAAACACAGAGTAGAAAAAAGCCATGGGTCTGACTATGAATTTTGCGGCCTTTTTTTTTTTTTTTTTAAAGATTTATTTATTTATACAAGCACTGGGTACAGTCAGAAGCGCGGGAGGGTGAGAGAATTCACCAGAGCCAGAGCGGGGAGCAGAGCAGGCAGAAGGACCAAAGTACACTGCTGAGGGGAGCAGCGGGAGGCAGGAGAGGTCTGCGCGCCATGTGGGACCCAGCGCTCAACCGCTGCACCATCGGGGAGGCCCCTGGCGGCCCTTTTTAAGGACACTGGTTTCTATTCTGAGAATGAGAAATCAATGGAAGATCTGGAGAGAAAGTGCTCAAATTTGATTTTCCTTTTAACAGTACTTTTCTATTGAGGAGATTGTACATTGGCAACAAAAGAGGGAGGAAGTATAGTTAGGAAGCTTCTATGTGCCTAAGTCACTGTTAGAAAAGGAGGATAGTGTTGGAGCCAGAAAGTAGTTGGATTTAGTTGGTCATATTTGGACCAACAAGTCAAAAACGATGAAAGGGAGGTGGGAGGGAACCATTATTAACTTAGATAATGGACTAGCCTGTAATGATTAGAACTGTTGAAACTGAGTTGCAAGCATTTAAAAAGTGTGAGGAAGGGGACCACAAATTTCAAAGTTTTCTTTGTCAATGTACTCTGTCCAGTGTTCTACTAAGCAGATGTTGAAAAACGAATGTTATTACCTATCAATGTATATTTTAAACTGAAACTATTGTCCAACTATTGTCACTTAACTACATTCATTTTAAGTCTTTATAATTAAAATCTGCATCTGATGAAGACAGTTAAGATATTTTCTGTGTCTCTTAAAGCTCTTTTTTGGACATAAATATCTGAAGTCCTCACTGGATAAATATAACCAATGCAATCTTATTAAATATTACTTATACTGACCTAAGGCAGAGGAAGAATAGGGGTTGTATTCCTTCAAAAACGTATAGATCATCAGATATAAGCCACACACACAGTCATCACATTTTTTAAAATCAACAAGCTATGAAATTACTAATTCTTTTTTGACAAGGCAGAAAAACATTTAAAAGTAGAATCCATATTTTCTCAAAATGTTTGATGATACCTATCTGTAATGGAAAATGAAAAAAAAATTAGTAAGAATTATCTATAAAAGGATTGGTGTATTAGTGTTTTATGTCTGCTATAACAAAACCATAACCCTGATGACTTAAAACAACAAAAGTTTACTATCTCACAGTTCTGCAGGTCAGAATTTCAAATTAAACTCACTTCACAGGGTCATAGTCCACTTGGAGATTCTAGGGGAGAAATCAGTTCCTTACTTCTTCTAGATTTGGGTTCTGTCAGCATTCCTTGTTTTGTGGCCTCATCACTACAATCTCTGCCTCTACCTTTATATTTCCTTTTCTCTGTGCTAATCAAATCTCCCTCTGTCTCTCTCCTATGAAGACATTTGTGATGGCAATTAAGACTCACCTAAATAATCCAGGATAATTTTCCACTACTAGATCCCAAATCATATGTGCAAAACCCCTTTTTCCAAATAAAGTAACACTGGCAGTTTCCAGAAGGAATAAGAACTTGATAACTTTAGGTGGTAGGGTGGAGATGGTAGCATAGCATTATTATGCCTATACCACATAGTCCATTCTCTGGCTTCCAAAAATTCATGCCTGTACCATGAGCAAAATGCATGCACTCCATCCCAATATCCCTCAAAGTTTCAACCAATTATAGCATCAACTATAGGGACCAAATATCATGTAAATCTTATCAGCTCAAAAATCCCAAATCTCATCATCTCAACGTCTAAATCAGGTATGGTATAGGTGACAGTATGAGTATGATTCATCCTGGGGCAAAAATTTCCCTCTATCTGTTGATCCATGAAACTAGAAGAAAAGTTATCTGCTTCCAAAATAATTGTCGGGGCAGGCATAGTATAATTGTTTTGACATTCCTATTTCAAAAGGCATAAAATGGAAAGAAAGGAAGTTATTTATCCCAAGTAATTTCAAATTATAACAGGGCAAGGCTTCAAAGCTTGGGAATTAAGACTCTACTCTTAGAGTCATTTTTTTCCCTTTTTCTTGAAGGGTAGCATTTCAAGTTTTTAAAGACTCTTTTTGCCTAGAATTTTGGAGGTCCAACACCTTTTTCTAATCCATCCTGTCTCTGTCCATTTCAGTTCAAGCTGTTGTTATTTCTGTGGATTCAATAATCTCTTGTGGGTCTCCTGTGTATTCATGCCATTAAAAAATGATCTTTCCTGGATAATCACATCTCTATTCCTATTTTCTGCAGAGATGGTTGAAGAGATCCATGAATCACACACTCAATCTCTTCAGCACTAAAGATTTTCCAGTTACACTTCTCGGCCTTCTCTCATTTTTGAATAATGAAACTCCTCACTTGTATGTTCTCTGCAATCTGAATAGACTAATTTTTATATCTTTTCTCTTGCATTTTACTACAAACAGCAAGAAGAAAACTGGCCCATCTTCAACACTTTGCTAAATCACTTCAGCTAAATACTTGAGTTCATTGCCTATATGCTTTCTACACAACTGGGAAAAACTTTGGCTAAGTTTTCTTCTACTCTATAACAGATATTTTTTTCCTCTAGTTTCTTCAATTTCTTCTGAACCCTTATAAGAATCACTTTTAAAGTTCATATTTTTACCAACAGTCTGTTAAAGGCATTTTAGGCTTCTTCTATCATGTACCAGAAAGTTCTTCAAGTCTTTATTCATTATTTAAATCCAAAGCCACATCCACATTTTTAGGTAGCTGTTATAACAGTACCCAAGGTCTTGGTATAAAACCTGTATTAGTATCCTGCAGTTACTACCAAAAAAAAAAAGCAAAAATGACAAACTTGGTGGATTCAAACAAATTTATTCTCTCAAATTTGGAAGCCAGAAATTTGAAACTAGTTTCACTTGACAGATATCAAGCTTTAAACTGGGACATATTCATTCCAGAGACTGAAGGGAAGAATCTGTTCTTGGCCCCTTATATCTTCTGGTGGTTGTTAACATACCTTGCCTTGTGGTCACATCATTACAAATTCTGTCTGTACCTTCCCATTGCCTTTTCTTCCACAGATGTCAAAACCTCCTCTGCCTCTCTCTTATGTGGATATTTGTGAAGACATTTAGAACTGTTCTGAATAATTTAAAATAATCATTCCTCACAAGGCTGTTAATCTTAATAACTTCCATATAGATCTATGTGGCAAATAAAGGAACACAGGTTCCAGGTATCATATCTCTTAAGGGAGCATTATTTTTTCTAGCATACAATGCATAGAGGCACAGCATATTAATTGACTGTTAGCCTATCATGTTGTAGGGTAAAGAAAATGTCAAGCTTTTCTGCCCTCCCACCATCAGGATAGATGATGGATCCTTGTCCTGAATGCATGCCTGATGGCGGGCACCTGGAATAGGGTGTGGGCATAGGTAGATGAGATTCACCTGTGCTAAGACTGCTTTTAAGGGCGGCGTCACGGGGACGCCAGCAGCAGCAGAAGCTGAAAGAGAAGCCGAAGAGAAGCCAAGAGAGAAGCAAAGAAGCAGAAGCAGAGAACGCCAGTGAGCCCAGATAGAGTGAAGATTTGCTGCGGGCTGGGAGGACTGCCAGCCTCCCAGCACCCCTGCCTGCCACGTACCCGCTGAACCCCAATAAAAACCTGAAAAACCACTGAGGACTCTGACTCCTTTATCCGCTCTGCATGGGATCAGAAAACCTGCACTGTGTCCTGTTCCTGCCTCTTACAATTGGCGTAAGTCGGCAGGAAGATCCATGCAGATGGGTATGGAGCCCTCCGAAGACCTGGAGGGACTAAGGAGTAAAAGACTTTGCCTGTGATGACGCTGGAGATGTCATGGCGGCATAGGAGAGGGATGGGGTCCAGGAACTGCAGGACGGGACCTGGCCTGAAGGAGACGCCCAAGAGGACCAGCCGACGACACCCAAAAGGACCGGCCAACGACCCCTGAGGCAGCAGAATCGTTGGGGAGGAGAGGACCACGATTCGGAGCTCGCCAGTGCTGATGCAGGGAGAGGCCAACAGACTTCGACTGATGGACATGGACTGATGAACTTGGACTGACAATTCCGCCAGAAGGTGGAGGACCTTGCAGGTTGATATGTTTTGGGATGCTGGGGGTGGAACAGTTTAGTCTGTAAACCCCAGGAGATGGGAATCTGGGGGTGGCCAGTGGCCCTTGATGGCCAAAAGCAGCCTGTGTATGCCCAGCAGCCAGGCGTAGGAGAAAAGCCAACTGAGAAGGCAAAAGGTGGTGCTGATGCTAAGTTGAGAAGCACTGAGCGGCAGTTAAGCAGCCTGAGTATGCTGAAGACCTGTGAGTCTCGTAAAATCACCTGTGGGTGATGCCCTGCTCGTTGTTGAGGGTGAGGAGCTGAGGAACCCGTCCTTGAGGGACAGGTGGGGAACGTGGCTTGGGGTGGAGCCCAAGCCGAAGAGAGGACCCGAAAGAGGCCGCATATAGAGTTTGGATCCCCGACCCATGTGCTTGTGCATTAGGTTGGCCTGAGTGCAGGGGTCTGCGAGTCGAATTGGTGGCTGTGAAGGCTAAGTGTTGGAGCGACTGCAGACAGAAACACTGAGGGTTGCGATTACCCCCAACAGAATAGAATCGCCAATCCCAGAGCTAGTGCATCCTGGGGGTGGATGCTGTGTGTGGCTTGTAGCGGAGACTAGAGCCAGAGAAGGCCAGGAAGCCTGGCCGAGATGCTGTGAGTGGTTCCCCTCCCTCGTATGAGCAGTGCCTTCAGCAGCAGATTTGGTGGCTCATCTGCTGGTACCAATAATTGTCTTTTGCACTAGGTTGGGGCCCGGCCTGGACTTATTTGTGTTCCATTGTATTTTGTTATATTGTGATGTATTTGCTTTTGTGGGCCATGGCTGCATTGTTTATGTTTGCTAAGAAACAAAGATGTGTTGTGTGGATTATATGGCAGAAAACCCTGAGGGGGTGGACAGTAGGGTAAAGAAAATGTCAGGCTTTTCTGCCCTCCCACCATCAGGATAGATGATGGATCCTTGAGGTCCTGAATGCATGCCTGATGGCGGACACCTGGAGTAGGGTGTGGGTATAGGTAGATGAGATTCACCTGTGCTAAGACTGCTTTTAAGGGCTGCGTCACGGGGACGCCAGCAGCAGCAGAAGCTAAAAGAGAAGCTGAAGAGAAGCCAAGAGAGAAACAAAGAAGCAGAAGCAGAGAACGCCAGTAAGCCCGCATAGAATGAAGACTCGCTGGGGGCTGGGAGGCCTGCCAGCCTCCGGGCCCCCCAGCACCCCTGCCTGCCGTGTACCTGGTAATCCCAATAAAAGCCTCCAAAACCACTGAGGACTCTGACTCCTTTACCCGGTCTGCATGGGATCAGAAAACCTGCTCTGTGTCCTGTCCTGCCCTTACACATGTCTACAGAAAAAGTTTTAAAATTGAACCTGGCTCTTTCACAGTGACCATTTACTACTTAATATTGTTTAAAAATCTGCAAAATTGATTTTTAAGGCTATTATGTTAATAGGATTTTTATTTATTTATATTTTTATTTATATTTATATTTATTTGGATTTTTCCATTTACAGATAAGTGTAATTAACTTTGCAAACATAATTTAAAATGAGGTTGATAGTACAGCTAAGAAGAAGCATGGATAAATTAGCAAATAAGTAATTCCAAAAGATTAAACAATTTTCTACAGAAAGTCAAAAGATTTTAGAAAAAGATACACCTATACTTTAGGAAACTACCTTTGAGAAACATACTTTTTACCCTCAGGAATTAATAAGGTAAGTGGCTGACATCCCTTTTTAAAACTTTGGTTATTCATATTTAGTTTACAGTTTCACTGGATGCAAAGAAGGGCCGGTGTGAACAAGTGTCAGATGGGAGAATACAGATGAGATAGAGCAGCAGGCAGCTAAGTTCCTGCCAATTTGATCAATTACCCTGGAAGTGGATTCACAGTCAAGAAATTGGCTCCCCCACTTGCATTTGTTGCTGCAACAAAGAAGGCATGATTTAGAGATGCACTGGTAGTGCTAAATAAATACTTTTCACTAACAACCTAGAAACAAACAGTTTGGGGGTTCTCTGTCTAGAGCTGTGATGGTCAAACAAAAACTGTGTCCTTGTTAACAGCCTTAATTGCTTGGGTAAAGCTGACTCAAAGACCACAGGCCTGGAGGGAATTTTAACACTAAGAAAGGAAATTGTTCTTTTCCATTTAAGACAATCAGGCAAACCAGTTACATTAGAGAATGAACATTAATACTTAATAGTGAAAAGAATAAATAATGACAACTAATTATACAATCTTATTCTAAAAAAGTGATTCATGCAACTCTTTGAATATACAGCCATATTTTGAAACAAAAAAAAAGCACAAAGAAGCAGCAAAGCAACCTAATCTTATTTTCTCTGTTATCCACACCTATAAAAGGCCAAGTTGCCTAGCCTATGCATTCCCCAGTGGGGGGGCCCACTTATTTTCTAAAAGTTCCTAAGTTTTCTTCAAAGTACTCATTTTGTAAGCCTAAACTAGAAAAGTAATAAATGCTGAATAATTAAAACATGAACACCCAATCATGCATAAATTGAGAGTCAGAGATAGACAAGTTTAGTGACAAGGGCAGATTCAACACTGTTTCTCACTGGAACAGCGCCAGGAATTCTCCATTGGCTATGAGAAGCACAGATTTCAGGAGTCTGTCAGACTGGAAAGGTCTTACATGAAAAGATCCCAAGCTGCCACCCTTCCAGACAGCACAGCCAAAGAAAGGGACTGAAACATCAGCCGGCCAGGGAGTCACACCATAGTGACAAAGTGCTGTTGTGCTACATGATTAGTCCAAGGACTCACACCCACCTTTAAAATTACTACAGAACTTTAAATCTACTACAGAACAGATTGGGGTTAATGGATTTCCACTCCACGGAACAGAAAAAAAAGGGAAAATTAATATTTCTATTCCATGTTCTGTATCTTGGTTGCAGTTACATGGCTGTATTCATTCATCAAAACTCACAGAACTATACACTGAAAGGGTACATTTTATTGTATTGTAAATTACACCTCAACAAATTTGCCTTAAAAACTTAAATACAGCTCCATATATTCATTTTATTAAACGATAACATTTTAACCTACAAGTACCTTTCTTAAAATTCTGGCAATACTGTCACAGATCACTCGCTAGCCACAAATAGACCTCTATGTTTCAGGAAACATTTCCCTACATTAACAAACTGCCCAATTTAACTTCCCCCTTGGCAGTAGAATTCTTTTTTTTCCCCTGAGAGATGTAAATATGTAAACTTCGCTTGGAGCAGAGGCAGAGAATGCACTTCAGGAGACTGAGGTATTGGTCTTTCATTGGTGCCTGATCCTTCTGAGGTTTTCTCCTCTTAAGATGATGAGACCATACTATTACTAGTCGTTACACTGTTCTGTGGTAAAATGCCATTTACATTAGGATGAATCATTTAAGAGCCAAATTTGAAAACCATAAGCGTAACAATCAAGCATAATCATAAGTAATTTTTACAACTTAAAATTTCTTTTCTACAAAGACATGTATTTTTAAAACAAGATTGAAAGAATTTGTTTGATCAAAGCCAGCTCTTATGTTATTAGTAGAATTATAATTATATCAAGAAAAAAGTTTAACTTTTGTTAATTAATGCACAACATGGGCACTGGAATCTCAGTGACACCTTTCCAAATTGCTCAACACAAAAGATTACAATATTGGGCTATGTAGTTAAATCGACCTCTATTCTCCCTCTGCTTATTGATACATTAAGAGAAAAAAAAAAGAAGTTGCTTGTTTTCTGTTCCAAATGTGTCTATATCAGAGGAGTTTTAAAGGAAGATAAAATATTTCTTCTACCCACCAAGAGCTACAAGGTATTTGATCTGTTGATTCACACAAAGGGCCACCCAGAGGGAAGGTGACAACTGACATTTACTCTTATAGAAAAGGAAGCATTGGCCTCCCTGGTGCCCTAGGAGTTAAGTTTCAGCATTATTACCATTATGGCCTGAGTTCGATCCCTGGCCAGGGAGCTAACACACATGGTGCAACAGACCTCTCCTGTTTAGCTTGCTTCTTCCCTCAGCAGTGTATTTCAGTAGATCTGCCTATTCTGCTCCTCACTCTGACTCTGATGAATCCTCTCACCCCCAGCACCTCTGGCCTACTCTCCAGTTCATCTACAAAATAAATAAAAATTTTTAAATAACAGGAAGCTAACAGTGACTGCAAAATCTCACAATGCACAGCACAAGTTTATCAAGCAAATGGATTAAGTCTTGGTAGTGCCCAATATATCCCAGGAGATATGGAGGTCTGAGAGCGATACACAGGTAGTTGCCAACGAGTCCAACAAATCCTAAGTAGGTTTGCATGTGTATCTTTATAGTGTCTGTGTTCCTTCCAAGAACTTCATCTGGAAACCACAAAAGTTATGTTCAAAACTTAAAAAGAGATATCTGTATGTATCTTCCATAGCTCAGCAAATGACCTAGCTGAATAAGATCAAAGGTGTGTACGTTATCAAGGTACAGAAATAACATCAGTCAATAAAGTGTTAAAGAAATCGTGGTGGATAGCAGATCTGAAAGCAACTGAGTGTTTCTGCTCCATCTTGGAAATCATGGTCCAAAGATAACTGGTTAGGTCATTTTAGGTATAGAAAGGACTAGAGGGAAGGAAGTCATACCAAATTTTAGCTTACTCAAATTCATCAATTTTTGTTAAACTGAGTATGAAGAGAGGGTGAGACAAGATACAGATACCGATTTGTCACATTATTGTTACTTTTAACTTTCACCTCTTGGTTTATGTGGTTTGTGTCATTTTTCCACTGTAAATCGCTTTTTCCCCTTTGTAAATAATATTTTATGGGGAGATAAGACTATGTAAATCTGTTATCTACATTTTCAGTTTTTGATTATTTATTCACACATTAGTTCCAGCGTCCATTGCTGGTGACCGTCAAATGGTGGCTTTCCCCCCTTATTCCATCATTAGGATTAATTAGGATAAATTTTTCACAAGCAGACACATTAGATGATTCTTAGGAAGGTAGTTTATCAAACACACTTCAAAGCCTGATGTGGTCTTTATTATCTGAGAATCAGGCTGCTGAGCGGAGGTGAGATCTTAGTATCTTAGGAGAGAGCAGTCCCATCTGCCAGAACACTGAGTCTGGTGTGTGTCATGTAAGCACCAACTGGTAACAAACATTCCATAGGAAAATTATAGGTAAATGAATGGAGTGAGGATTAATTTTCTCCTCTCTTCAAAGACACATCTTTATTACAAGAGGTGTTGTAAGTAAGAAGACTGTGATGCATCCCCCTGATTAACCACATCTGTCAGTGCAAACAAGTCCATGGAAGCGAAAGCATGAACTGTTCATAGAAAGGCAAAGATGAGTTGTTGAGTTATTAGGGTTTTTAAAAAAAGTTGAAATAGGGAAGACTTCAGGAGACAACTGCACCTAACTACAAAGGGTGGGGGAGGAAGTCTGAATCTCAGGGTATTCAACCAACATTCATCCTTTACAAGAAAGTAAGTGGATGATCTCTGAGAATTCCCTCCCCTCACTGAAAAATATTGCAATAAAATGTTAAAGTATTAAAAAGCATAATATACCAACTCAAGTTTAGTTTTTAGATGTGAAATAAAACATGATCCTCCCCTATAAAAGTACGCTTCTGGTAATACTGAAAATGTAATATTTATGGAGTTGTTGTATAACCTACAGCAATTTCTTAGGCTTGAACATAGAAGAGCCAAATACAAATATTAAATTTTTCCACAGGGTTACAGTTTTACTTATCCACCAATTCTGTTGCTTCATAAGTAAATATGAATATAACTATTTCAATCTTAAAATACACCTCAAGCATAAGATGCTATTTCCCTAATCCTGGTCCTCAAATAAATGAATCAGGCTTGACTTTTATTAAAACTACCAACACAGGCGCCTTACATTATTTTAAGAAAATCGTTTCCTATATAAAGTACTCCAGAGACAGTTAATTGTCTGAATCCCCTTCTGCCATCCGAAAGACTTTATCTGCAATTCCAGTCATAGTGGATTACATTGTACATACTCCTCTCCAACAGAAAAAAATGTTAGGACGAACAAATCTGAAACAAACATTTTATATCTGACAGCTTCACCCAGCCTCAGCATAGACTTGAAATCTGGCTTCCACGTTGAGCCTTAGCTAAACAAGAGAGCTCAGTTCTCCCAGCCTATTATGTCACCTTGTTTCTAGTTTTCACTCAGGCATTTGATAAAAAATATTTACCGGGTGCCTAGTCCGGAGCTATTTGCTAGAGGTAAAAGTGTCTACCTGAGTTTGTGGTCTACTGATGCTCACAGTCCAGATTAAGTCAAGTCATGCTGAGATTTTTAAAAATGTCAACATTTTTTACTTTAAAGCCAATGTTGTTGAGCTATAATATACAATAAAACACATCTATCTTAAAGGTATACAGTTTGATGACTTTTACTAAATATGCACAGCAATGAACCACAATTCCGATCAGATTTAGGATAGATCCATCACCCTCCAAAAACTGCCTTAGCGCTTGCCTACAACTCCTCCTACTCTTTGGCAACCATGACTTTACTTCTATTGTTAGAGATGAAGCTTGCCTGTTCTAAAAGTTTACCTAAGTCGAATAATGCAGTATGTACTTTTATGTCTGACTTATTTCTCACAGTCATCCACGTTGTAGTGTACTAGCAGTTTGTTTCTTTTTTAGATATGACTATAATTTGTTTATTCATTGATCCACTGATAGACAACTTAGTTATTTCTGATTTGGAGTATTATAAAATGATTGTTAACATTTATATACAACTTTTTGTATGCATTTATTTATTTCATTCATTCCTGAGTTTACCTGGGAGAGATGCTGGGTCATATGGTAAGTGCATGGTAAACTTTCTAAGAAACTGCCAAGCTATTTACAACATGGTAGTATCTATTTTATACCTGAAACTGCAAAAAAAAAAAAAAAGAGAAAAGAAAAACAAAGTAAAAAAATACCTTATGTCACAGATAACACAAAATAGTGAAAATTTAGTTGCACATTGCTGATTCCTGGTCTATACTCTAAAGGTAAAATTATGTCTTCTGTGAAAAGACAGATACCTAATGTTTCCAGTCTGCGTCTTTTATTTTCCTTTCTTGCCATACTGCAATAGCTGAAATCTTAGAAGGTATTTAGTCTTTCATCATTAAATACAATATTAATTTTAGGATTTTCACAGATGCCTCTTATTCTAGTTCGCTGAGAGACTTCATCGAGATGAGCATTGAATTTTATCAAATAACTGTTCTTTATGCATAGGCTTTCTCCTTTTTTAAATTAATATGGTTAATTATACTGCCTAATTTTCAAATGCTAAGTCTACCTTGCATTCTTGGGATTAATCATAGTTGGTCATGATGAATTAACCCTTATATGTTCTTAGAATTGGTAATATTTTGGAAAATATTTTTGCATTTAATTTCAAAAGTGATAATGATTTACAATTTTCTTGTAATTTCTCTACTTGTTTCAGTATACATTTAATGTTATGTGTATTATTTAAATATCTCAGGTTTTGGGCTTCCCTGGTAGTGCAAGGGGTTAAGTCTCAGCACTCTGAAGCAATATGGAGCCACTGCAGCACAAGTTCTATCCCCAGTCAGGGAGCTGACTCACATGGCATAGCAGACATCTCCTATCTCGCCCACTGCTCCCCTCAGCAGTGTATTTCAGTCAGTCTGCCTATTCTGCTCCCCACTCTGTCTCTGGTAAATCCTCTCACCCCCCCGCATCTCTGGCTTGCATCTCTGGCTTGCACCCCAGCTCTTGTATGGATAAACAAACAAACAAACAAATATTCCAGGTTCTTCTCACTGTTGGTTAGCTCTTCTTCTTTAAAATACACAAAAGAATACAAATTTGTAACTCCCAATAAATTACTACCCTAATTTAATACTTATACTTAAAAGCTTACACTTAAAATGAGTTCATGCCATATAGTCCCTGACTACCTTGCAAGTAGACAAGTTTCAATGTTCAGAGTCTTTTCTAGAATCTTTCAGTGTCCTGAGAGAGAGCGAACACTCAAAAAATAAAAAAGCCTTTGATTTACTCTGGCCTAGTGCTTTGTGATTCCAAGTTGTCTCTTACCTTTTATCACCTAAACTCTGAAATTTCAGGCATTTTTGCATATGCTACAGGCTAACTTTTGTCTATCTATAAATTATACTGCTTTTTATTCATCATCACTGCCCTCAACTCTCCCCATGCAATTTTAGTTATGCTTATCTTCTAATGAGCCTGAGAGAATCTTTTTCTTGAAAGTGAAATTTTTAGGTTGAATATGACACCTCATTTGGGCTGCCTACTGCTACAATTTTTGGTTCAGGCACTATGCTGCTTTATCTCCCAACAAAAATTTCACTTTTCTTTCCTGTATACGGAGGTCAACCAAACTTCCAAATAGCTTCCAGTGACTACTTAGACACAGAAGATTCAAAAAAACATTAGGTTTTAAATATGCAACACCTATTATTTTTGCTATCTAGCCATCTTTACCTAAGTAATTCTTACTTTTGGGTTTCTCCGAATACAGTAATAAAAAGGGTAGTTTTAATAATCCTTCAAGAGAATAAAACAAAACTCTTAAGCAAAATGATATTTGAACCAAACTATATAAAATACATTGGGCAAAGAACTTTATAAAGCAAAAAAAAATTCTACAAGGATTGATACCTGAAACCCTTTCATTTCTTTTAATACCATTTAGAGGGTATCATGTAGAATTCTCTATTTAAATAAAATTCAGTTCAAATAAATCCTGGAATAGGATTTATACTGTATCCCAATTCAGTATACATTTTAAAGATAATCCAATAGTCTAATGCAGAGTTGGATAGGTAACATCCAATGCCAAAAAGTATCATTTTAATATGAATTTACCTCTTATTTTTTCAAGATAAAAATCAGCAATAACAATCAGTAGCTAGCTACCTCAACCAAAAAATAAGTTTCTAATTTTTAAAATACTATCAAAGATACTGTAATAAATCTTTCTTGACCGATCATGAGAGAAACTATATGCAGCTGAAATTGAGTCCTGGGAATTACATGAAGAAAGCAATCATAATTCTTGGCATTTATGTAGCGATTCTGCCTTCCAAGAATTTTCATGAACATTGAACTAATTAAATCATGCGATAAACTTGTAAAATTTCAATAGTTTGCAGATAGGAAAAACTAAGGTACCAGGTTTCAATCAAGCATGATCCCCGAGGAGATATATATGTAAATTAATAGCTCTAATTGTTCATAGATATGAAGAAAAACTACTGAAAACAGTAGACCTGCATTAATTGAATGCAGGTCTTATTATAAAGATGACTTCTGTATCTGCTTAGACCTCATAATAGTTGTACTCTGTGACTATAATAGCTCTAGGTTCATGGATTTTAACACTCTACAATGTATAACACAGGCACCTGCCCTCAGTAGTTTACAGCTTAAAAAAAAAACACCTATACCTCAAATTTTTAACTCTTCTACACCATCCTTTCTTTGATTAAACAACAGGAGAATTGCTATAGTTACGGTAGGGTGATAGGAAGAATGAAAAAAATAACAATGAGGATGCTGGAAAAGGAAACAGTTGTTAGAGGAGCAAGAAACAGGAGGGCTGACACCCTGTGAGGAAGACCTGCCCCCAAAGGGAGAAGCCTGAGAGGCTCCCTCCTTAGGAAACAAAGCTGATCAGAAACAAGGCTCACTCTTTCTCATGCTCTGGACTCAAAATTACAAGCGATGGATCTCTTAGTGCCCAAAGTGTACTGTGCATTCAGACACGAGATGGAAACCGGTGCTGTCAACAAGAAGGCTTTGAGGGGAAAAAGCTCTGAGCGAGACAGCAGGGCCCATTATGCCCTATCGTGATTACTAGTCCTTGCTTCCACCTACAGATAAAAGGGCTCTCTCGACATGGTTTGCACTCCCCTGAAGATCAGACCGATTAAGAATGTGAACTTGTACAACAGCTGGATAACATACTGGATAACATGTGTGTGTATATCGAACTGGACAATGACTGGATGAGAATGCAGGACCTCCAGCTTTTGATGGGTCTGTTCAATTCACAGCACATTCACTATCATTGCAAGGAATCACCAAACAAATTGTTCATTATTGTCACTGTCTTCTTCATGCAGCTTTTTAATGCATATCAGAGGAATGAAATGAACACACTATAACTAGGACTTATCCTGTTGACCTGGGAGTGAAGGAGGTAGGGAGAACCAAATTTAGACTTCCAACTTGAAAATATCTGAGATCTAAATTACTCTAGTCCTTACTTCTTAGTGTACAAAACTACCTAATACTTCCTAAATAGAATAACTTTATGCTTATCCTGCTAACTATATGGATTTCATGACAATGCTTTATAATATTTTTTACAATTTAGAGAATTTCTAATTTCTCATGAGTTCAACAACACTCTGAGTTGGGTTTGGACAGGAACACGAAGCAAGTTCACATTGTAGGCTTTGGGGTCAGGGAGTAGACTGAATCTGAATCCTTTGCCAACCTCTGGATTCTCATCAGGGGTGTGAACTTGAGCTAGTTCAGTCATCTGACAACTGTCAATTTACATCTATTATACAGCAGGCCCCAATGCAGGAATAAACATTTTTTGCTATGGATAATGGCATTCACATTCTGGTAGATTTAAGTTTCACAAACTCCTAAGAAACTGGGGATAATAAGAGATTGACGTAAGGGACTGTTTTAAAGTGGGGATAATAAGAGATTGACGTAAGGGACTGTTGTAAAAATTACATGATACATACAAGATGCTTACATTGGTGCCCAAATAAATATTAATGATAATTAAGAACTGTCAATAATTCAGGCTACAGTACAGGAGTGCTATCCTTAGCACTCCCTGAGAAAAGCAAATCTGGGGTTGCTATGCTCAATCCGAGTCTGGGTTCTGTTATTTGTAGTATCTTTTCTTATCTCTGGCATCTGTTTGATAGGTTTTCTAGACATGTCTTATAGAAAAATAGGGGCTTACTGAACACAATATATTATAGAGCACTTGGGACCTAATATTAAAAAATAAAAAATATTTATAAACGTGCAATAAATAATTCCTCTTTATAAATGCATTTAAGTGAATGGATTATTTGCAATATGGTAAATTGGGAAAGTACTTTAAGGGCAGAATATTACCCACCTCTTCATGATGGTTTTAGTACCTCAAGCACACCAGATTGCTTCAGCATTATCATCCTGCTCTGTGAATCAGAACCTACTGCTTCTACCCAGTCACAGCTCATATTCTCAAAAACAATTAATGACTGTTCAGATCCAGCAGAGAGCTCTTTCAGAATAATCATACTGCATTTATTTTAGGCTGCAGAATGCTCAAATGTATTTCAGGTAAGGCAGAGTTCTAAGGCAGATTCTAACAGGATAAAAGGAGGGGAGGGGAGATTTTTTCCACTCACCAAACAAAATTGGAAGATTGGGAATCAAAGATTTCTGGTAGATGAAGATGAGAAATAAGTGTAATGCTCTGCAGGAAAGGAGCAACAGAGTAAACAACAGTCCAAACTGGGCGGTGGCTTCATTTTACTATAGCAATTTCAGGGGCCATTAAATGAATGCCAGTTTTATCACTATCAACCCCAAAGAAAAAGTTCAAAATTCATGAAAACACCTGAGGGTAGCTCTGCTTCTAAATAAGGACCTGAGCATCTATTAGGTATGAAGCACTTCATTAGCATTTGAAATATATGACCTACAACTTATGAACCAGAAATTAACACTGTAATTTTGAGAGGATGAAACTTTTGGGCTATGAGAAGTGAAGGGGCTTGCCCAATATCATCAAGTTGTAGGTGGGAGTATGAATTTGAACCCAGGCCAACTTGAAATCAATGTCTGCATCTTGTTACCAGCATAACAACGATGAGTCAGGCTCATCAAATTATCACTATAAGTAATAATGAGGGCAACATTTAAAAATATTAACTGTGATGCAGTGATTTTCTCAAGACAAAATGAAGTCCTTAGAGCTGTGTACCTCTTTGAGCGGGTGCCAGGCGTGAGCTGGCTGGCTGGCTGTGAGGACGCTCTGGGCTGACCAAGTACCCACTAATACTTTCTAGAGCATCCAATTGAAGGTAACAGGAAAAAGCTGAGTTCTTGGCTGTGTTTCCTTGTTGGTAGCCACTTCTCTGAACCTCTTTCCTCACCCCCACCCTCAGTTGACCATGTGACATTTTTCCGAGCTATTAACCTGCTGATCCTTCTACCTTGCCAGTGCTAATCAGCTATGGGAACTAAAACTGGTACTGGTCAGCAGAGTTTCCTGAAGCTGTTTAAAACCCTGTTTGGACTGTCAAAATGCTAGTGAACACAGGCACAAAAGAGCAAACTTAATCTTGTGGTTTGCAATACTCTGTAACACCAACCTATTCAATTTCATATTACATTTCAAGTCTGTCTGGGATAAAGGATTTAGAACATGGGATGACATTTTTCTGAAACAAGAATTGTATTGAAATGGCTCCATAGTTCTAGCCATAATATAAAAGTCCTAATTACTACATTTGCCCTCTTCTGAGAAGGAATCTATCAGAAGGAACATTTAGAGTATACTGATGTGAGCTCTGCCACATCAAATAAATCAGTCAGAGTGAGTGGTCTTGGAGTGCATCCAGGTTATGCAAGGCAAGAACAGATTAGGGGGATGCACCATTACAGCAGTGACAAACTCTCTACTTCTCTGTAAAAGCACCAGTATTTCTTCAGGCTTAGACATGACTCACTAAGGCTACATTTTCAATGAAATAACACTGAAAGCATTTAAAAGCTACAAAATATAATCATGTCAGTGCAGATGCTTGTCTCTCAAGGAAAAAAAAAAAAGATGTGTGACATTATTTCACGATGTAATCGGCCTGCTGTCACCAGGCTGTTGGGTTGGAGGGGCTAATGTCTGCAACAAGCAAAAGCAGCACGATGATGCGGTCCTTCCTGGTCAAGATACAAGGAACATCATTTCACTTTAGAAATAAATATCTATTTGAACAAGCCTCTTCTACTACTAATATGATAAAGAAGTTTTCTAAAAGCAAGGAAAAGGTACTAGCTATAAGCTATCACCTGTGTCATGGAGAAACTTTGTTATTTACTTGGGATATCCCTCTCCTAAATCTGTCCTTGGGGGAGGACACGTCTCCCTCACCTCTTTCAAGTAATTCACATGAATGGGATATGATCTAGTATAACTGTGTTTTGTTCTCTACCCACTTCCCATGAACATGCAAAACATTTCCAACAAATATTGAGTAGATTAGTACCAGACACTATTTTAAACACTGCAATACAGGGGAAAGTATCCTTGAAGCATACACCCTGCAGTGAGCAGTCCAAAAAATGGGTAATTTGCACGCGTCTCTGCATCTCTCTTTTCTTTCTTAGTGAAACATTGTAGAATTCCCCCTAAGGCAATTCTGATGAATCTCATAATGAGCTTTTGGAATATATTCTGCACAAATATCTGCAAAGCACTAGATTTGCAAAATATAACTTTAAGATGATACAACCCATATCTTCACGGGTCAAGAGAGACACTGATCCCTCTCCAGCTTCATCACCATGACTGCATTAAAGCCCTTAGGTGTGTACCCTCTGTCTGGTATTTCAGCTGGAAAGGGCCAAGTCTGAGAATTCCTCAGTCTAGATCCAAGTCCCTCCTAAATGGACCTAGACTAGAGCATGTTGCTTCCACTTTTTTTTTTTTTAACATATCATTTCAAGGATAACAGCAGTGTATGTTTACTGAGTAGTTACTATGCAGTAAAATTGGAAACATTATCCTCATTTTAGAAATGAGGAAACAAGAGTCTCACTGAAGCAATTTGATCACAGTCACACAGCACAGCCAGGTGAGACTAGGATTCCTGCTTTTAACCATGATACCCTTTGGGACCTGAAGATTGCTAGCATAGTAATGCTAAATTTTCTATTCAACCATGGCATATTGAACAAGTTTTCTACATCTTGCAAGCAATATAAATTTTCTTTTTTTTCACTCCCCTGTCAATCTTAATCTATGGTAATTTTTTTAATGAAAACTTCTTTAAGTCTCCATATCATTAGAAAGTCTTTTAAAATGTAATTTTCAATGTCTGTGTAAAGCCCAGCAGATGAGTGTAATCATTCTCGTTGTATTGAACTACCAGGTTGTTAACTTTTAAGTACTACAAGCATCACTAAGATTTATATCTTTTCTGCTAATATTTAAAAATGCAATTATTGTACCAAATATAGGACCACTTTAAAGCCTTCACTACAGATAAGTTAAGTGTTTTCCAAAATGATTGTGCCAATTCACAATGCCAATAATATGAAATTGCCAACATGGCTACACTAGTTTTTATCTTTGATTTGATCTTTGCACTGTATTAAGCAGATACATATTCATTATCTTAATTTGTAATTCTGAGTTCTATTGAGGTTAGAACATTATTTCATATGCATATTGGCAAGTTATATTCCTTCTTTCCTCAAATATCACTATCAAATACCCTCCTTTTACTGAGTAATCACTGTTTTAACTTAACTCATTTATATTTACTCTACACAGACTGCAATTGTTTAATTCACTCATTTAGAAGTACCTGGTTCTTATCCTTCATTGTCCAGAACGCTTTTAGGACTCTCCTTATAAGACTATTTCTAACTGAGTATGTATCTTAACACAACTAAGATCTTATTATCAACATTAATAATTTAAGCACAAGATTCAAGAAAAATATCATGTACAGATATTTGTTTCAAGCTCAAAATGCAGATCTATTTTTTTCTCTTGGCAAATTCAGTAAAGCAACAAATCAGGAATCATGTCATTCAACATAAGTTTACAGGTTGCAAAACATCTTTAGTACTGAGACAATGAAAAATGCCACTAAATATGTAAATGACACTGCATTGACTGGGTATTCTCCCCAGGGAGTGTCTAAAACATGGAAGTAGTTTAGTTACTATTATAAAGGGTGCTTCGTAATAGTTAACAATGGCTAATAGTGACTTACTAAGCAGAATAACAAATCCATCTGAACAACTTGAAAGAATATGTGGCTGGTCAGCTATAAAAAGCAGGAGAGCACAGGAGAAGTAATGCAAAATTTAACTGATAATAATGCCTGCTTCCTGATTTGGAATCTTAATTCTAGTAAAAGACTAAGACTAGTTATTTTTTACCAAAAATTTCTTTTTTAAATCTTAAAATTATTACTCTGTGAAAAGAACACATCTTTCATTATAGAAAAAAGTACAAGAGTAAATACATTTGAACTTGTGAATGTCTGAAATAACCTCTTTAATCTTTCACACATTAATAACAATTTAGTTGAGCATAAAATGCTTGGATTAAGAGCATTTTTCCTTAATACTCTATAAACATATTGTTCCACTATCTCCTGGTATCTAGTATTTAACCACAATTAGATGCCAGGTGATTTTTTCTTTTGCAAATAAACTTTTTAAAAAATCTGATTTATGTAACTTTTCCCCTCTAAACTTTGTAAATATAAAATTTTATCAAGGCTATTCTTACACAGGTCTCTTTTCCATAGGTGATGGCTGGAATGTGATTATGCCTTCAAATCTGTATACTCAGGATTTTCAGCTTAAAAACACTGCTTTTAAATTATATTTAAGTATTGCTTCTGTCCAGCTACTCTAAAGTCTTTCTCAAGAACATCCACAAAGTTGCCATTATTTTCCATGGCTCCATATAGTAATATTGTCATATTTTGTCATATAGTAATATATTGTCATATTTTGTCATATCCTTGTCATGCTCCTTTCCTTCATATTCCAAGATTACTTCTCAAATATGCTTTTTACCACCACCAATTCAACTTTCCTCTGTATGACCCTTTTTCTTTATTGACTCCATGGCAATTTTTTCCAGTTGTTGACTATGCATCTCTAGAGTGTAACTGCCTGGATATGAATCCCAAATTCTCTATTATATGTTTAAGTTTTGGCAAGTTATTCAGCTTTTCCGAGCTTCAGTTTCCCCATCTGAAAATAGGGATTACAATAAAAATAATCTGTATAGTTCAGAGGTTTTTTTTTTTTTTTTTTTTTAAGATTTATTTATTTATTTATACAAGCACTGGGTACAGTCAGAAGCGCGGGAGGGTGAGAGAATTCACCAGAGCCAGAGCTGGGAGCAGAGCAGGCTGAAGGACCGAAGTACACTGCTGAGGGGAGCAGCGGGCGGCAGGAGAGGTCTGCGCTGCCATGCGGGACCCTCCTCTGGTGGCGGGGGAGCAGCCGGAGATGGAACCGGCGCTGCAGAGGCTGTGGGCAGCTTCGCAACCCAGCACTCAACCGCTGTGCCACCGGAGAGGCCCTAGTTCAGAGTTTTTAGTTTCAATCAACAGAAAATATCTGAGCTAAAGGAAGGATTAAAAACAATTTAATGAAGCAATTTACTTATATAGCTTGAGACCATATATTTTCCGCCAAATCCACTAAGGTGGGGAACGTGCATAGAACTAGAAATTGGTATGAGATAGTCAGTGATCCATTGTTTCTTGGCCTTTTGGCTAAGATCAACTGTAGAGAGTGATCCAAGAAACTGATAGAGCTTTACTGCATTAATTCATAAGTCTGTGATAAGGACTGTAGGGGATGCCCTAAATAAAACACTTAGCATAATGCCTCGCACTCATTAAGTAATAATGAATGCTACCTACTAGTTTTCTAGTGTTATATCTTACTGACAGATGATGAATTTTCCTAAATTTTTGTTTATTTGTAGTAGTAGTAGTGCTGGTAACAGCAATAGTAGTAGCAGCAATAGTAACAGTGGTGGTAGTGGTAGTAGTAGAGAGAAGAGAGAGAGCAATTTGGTATTGTTAGAAAGTACCAGGCCCAGGAAAGCAATGTAAGATTTTTGTCCTCAGAGTGACAGACCTAACATAAACAAGCCACTGGTCATTCTTTACAATCCTGCTGGACTGAATTTATAGTAGGGGACCACTACAATTCTGACACTAGGACACTTAATAAAAAAGACTTACTAGCTTTGTAATAAAACAATTTATGAAAAGATTTTATGAATGTGGAAAAGTTACAGTTTATGTCAACTTGATGATGGAAAGGAATTTCTACAGGAGTAGCAGAATGCAGAAATGCTAAATACAGTTGAAATAGTAACAATTAACTCCCCCAGAGTAGATTATTAGAAGGCCATATGCAGTTGCTCAGGGCCTTGATCTTGATTTAGGATTTAGGAATGATTTTAGGAAAAACTGGCGAATGAGATATGTCAACTAGGGTAGACGATACTGGATAATGAATACTTTTCTGATATCAAGTTGTTCTGGAATTTTCCTATGTTAAAGTCTACAAATTAAAATATAAATAGTACATTGAAAGAATTTGAACTCAAATTTTTCAAAAAAATTAAATTTTCTTATAAAAGCCAAGAGATTTCAACTCTAAGAGAAGTATCTTCCAATTCTGGAAAGCGATTTTTATATCTGAAATGTGATTTCTATAGAATGCAATAGTGTAACATGTATGTCTTCAAATTTCAAGCATTCTTCCTTTTGCTTGCACCCTGTTTCTAATATGTGCAACCCCTATGTTAAAATTAGAGTGCATAAAACCTTTTAAGATTCTATAAACTAAGACATGGATTTGTCTTTAAACTACTTGAAAGGAACTTTAGATTTTAAATGATTTTTCTTAGGAATGTTATAATCAGAGCCTAAATTACTTTGCTGAGATACAAGCAGATCTGATCATGTTGGAAACAATACATTCATAAAATATAAGCAGATGCAGTAAGACCATATGGGTCCATTTCTGCAAAAGTAACAAAAAAGGCAATTAGAAAATCAGAACACTTAAACTTGAAGATAGACTGCTTTGCTATAGCTGTGAAGTAACTTTAAGGTTACACCTGAGGGGAAAAGCTGTTTCTGAAATATTTTGCTCTCCAGAAGTGATTCTAAACTGAAAAAAAAAACATGCAGTGCAGAGAATTTAGTGCTGGATGATTGTGTCACATTCATTTAATCTCATCAGTTTAGTAGTCACTCATTTCAAATTTATTTTTAAAAAAGATTTATTTATACAAGAACTGGGGTACAGGCCAGATGTGAGGGAAGGTGAAAGGATTCACCAGAGACAGAGCCAGGAACAGAACAGGCAGACTGACTGAAATACACTGCTGAGGGGAGAAGCAGACGAGACAGGAGAGGTCTGCTGCGCCATGTGGGTTGCTCTCTGGCAGGTCGGGTTTGAACCCGTGCTACAGAGGCTGCAGACAGCTTCACAGCACTGCGCTCAACCGCTTGCGCCACCAGAGAGGCCCTCATTTCAAATTTAATAGCATAAAATTTTGCAGGAATTGTGAGCTGAGTTATTCAACTGAAAAGGAAATTATAATTTTAAACATGCAAAGTCAGGATTGGCTTTAAGTGTTAATGAAGGAAAAAATATTTCTATTACTTTCAAATGTAAATAACAGGTAATGCTTATTCAATAAAAAATTAAAATTAAAATGCCAAAATTAACAATTTTATGTAAAACTGACATAATCTATTATTTAGTTAAAAGAAAGTAAAAGCTAGCCACAGAAGAAACTAAACATTTACACATTATTAGCTCATTAGCCCAATAAATTATTTTGGGGTACTATGTCTGCCATAATGATACAACTATGTGTGAACAGTCATCGTCAAATTCCTGGAATTTAAATACTCTTAAAAAGAAACCTAGAGTTGGGCCTCCCCTGGTGGCGCAGCGGTTGAGCGCTGGGCTGCGAAGCTGCCCGCAGCCTCTGCAGTGCTGGTTCGATCCCCGGCCACCGACAAGGGTCCCACATGGTGCGACAGACCTCTCCTGCTGTACCTGCTGTTCTCCTCAGCAGTGTATTTCATCAGTCTGCCTGTTCTGTTCCCAGCTCTGGCTCTGGTGGATTCTCTCACCCTCCTGTGCTTCTGACTGTACCTCCAATGCTTGCATAAATAAATCTTTTTTTAAAAAAAAACAAAACACATTTCTTTAAAACAAACAAACAAAAAACCTAGAGTCAATACACATAAAAAAGTCCCTAATGACTCAAATAGAACAAATTCTCAGCTATTCAGAATGTGTATTCCTAGGACATGCAAGACTGGGGAGCTTAGGAAATAGTTTGCAAATAACATTCATTAAACTATCAAAAAAAATTGGGCAGATATAAAAAATGTGTATGCTCATTGTGAGTTGATTCAGTGAGCTAGTATTTTATATCGCTGTGCGCAATCCATTTTTTTTGTAAATTCAAATACCTGACAAACCTATTGGCCAAAATCTGTTATATTCTTTAACACAGAGAAACTTGAGGTGGGAGTCACAGCTTGAAAACATGGAAGAGAAATTCTATGGGATGTGGCACCTCTCCTTGGAGCCAAGTATTGGGGTTCAGAATTCTTGAATTTGGGTCGAACTGCCAAACAAGAGTATTACTGAATTTGACCTCAATTTGACCCTCATTTTCATAATATTAAGGAAGGAAAGCTGTAAAATTCCTAACCTTACAGAAGTCAATAAGAACATACCCAATCTTACCTTGGTTTGATGATGCAGTTCAGGCACTGAAGAATTCACTATGTATTACATAGTAATTAAAATTGCAAGAATAATTCAGTTAGATACTGGCAAGATACTAGTAGGAAAAAAATGGTAAGATACTAGTAGGAAAAAATGTGCAATTTAAGGAATTGTACTTGCAATATAATGTTGGCTAAACTAAAAACTATGCTTATTTATGGCTGAAATAAAAACTCTTCAGCATGTGGATGAGTTATGTCAGAAAGAACTATTTCATTGTAAATAAACTTAGGGGCCAAATAAAAGAAAGTTGCAAACGCAGGTGTGTAACAGTTGAGTTGTTTCAGTTTTGGGAGGAATAAAGTAAATAATTGTACTGGAATTTGTTCAGTTCTGGGCATCCCGCCATACAGGAAGGGTGTGTAATTATTGAAGTTAACACAGCCATGTAAAAATGAAGTAATATCAATAGGTCACAGTTGGGCTCCAAATTTCCTCACTTTATCTTTAAAAATTAGGGATTTCATGTTGCTCTTTGATATTTAAACATCACTTAAGTTAATACGGACACACTGAAGGCAGAATTGTAGTTTCCAGAAAATATTATCTTGAGAGCTTCACAAGTGAAGTATGTTGCAATTTTCTCTCATAAAAAAAAAAAAAAGTACAGGCTCTAATTTAGGACTTGACCAGGGTAAGAGGAGTACACATAAAATTACCATGTTTCACCAAATTTATTCTTTGCTTACCATTTCATGCTAACTGAATGGGCCTCAACCTTAAACCTGGATTCCAAACTTCCTAAACCATAATCCAAAAATAACTATGGCTTTTCGAACAGCAGAAAATAAGAGCCACTGAAGACATATGGCCAAGTTTAGAGATCTCAATAATTCAGCAACCTTAAGACATAAAATAAAAGACTACTGAATACTACATGTGTGATTTTACAGAATGTAAATCAAGATGCACCCTATATTGGAGCTATGAAATGTACTTGTTTACTCTATCCATGATTGGCCATGTGGTTTTTTAAAATGTTTCTATAATCCAAGACCACACTCTATCAATTATAAGAGTACAATATACTCTCCCAATTGATTATAATAGCCAGTACAGGGCCTTTGGCTCACTGCTTCCATGTATCTGTGTAAGCATGCAGGCACATCTGACTTAGTTGCAGGGGATAGATGGCAGCAAAGCAACCAATGTCTGATCAAATTCCACTTTCTCTGCAGCCAAATGTGCCATTCATTTCAAGGATGAAAGGACCAATCACTCATTTTAGTCTAAGATTTTCACAGGAGAAGGCAGGATCATTTGAGGGAACCACATTCATCCATATTTGGGAACCACATTCATCCACATTCTCAAATTTGTCAGATATTTGAAAACTATCTGGGTACAAAAAAATCTCTTCACTTCTAACATATTATACTCATCTTGTATTCATCTTTAACTCCTGTATTCTCATTAGGGTTGAGATGAACAGCAGAACCTGCCAAATGATGATCCTGATTACAGCCAACTGGTGGCTTAAGTTCAACTGACACTTCCTGTAAATTCAGATTCAAGGCCAAGGTTCACATTACTTCATTATTCTCATGGGTTGACTTTTTATTTTTCTTAAATCATGATCCTTAACTGAAAGACATTTCTTTAGCATTTACCTATTACCACGTGGTGTACATGACATTGGTGAACATTACCTAGAAAACCACACTGATTTATACCTTATACTTAATTTTTAGTTAAGTTGGATACATGGGAGATGAAATTTATGACTTAGGTCATTATGTGACCATTAACATGAAAACAATTTTCGTTCGTTCCAAGCAAGGATTGGATTCAATTTCTAAATAAATATGGTTATAGTGCAATTCAAATTACCTTAAGATCAAGGATATATAGCTGGGTAACTAATTTTGTAGGTGCTATTTGTGAGATTTCCCTGATCAATAAGGTTTCTATGAACATGGTGATTGGTCCCATATCTTCATAAAACAGGCAGTTGGTGAAGACAAAGTAATCTGATAGTCAGTATGCCTCATCTTGTCCGTTCCTGATTATTTATTGCCAGACTAATATAGTTAAGGGGCTGGAGGAGCAGCAGCCTGCAACAAATATGTGAGATGATTTATAAAATATGGCTCTGTCCCTGTTGCAGAATGCATAATCTAAAGGAGCACACAGGAGTCAGAGCAGTGGGACAATGTACTAAAGCAGTTCAGGAAGATATGACTTCAGGCTGGGTGAACACAGCATGGATTCACAAAAGAAGTAGCACTTGAAAGATGTAGGTTCCTTCTTTCTATCTGCCAAAGAGCAAAGACTCCTTCTACAACTGTGCAGGTATATATCCATGTATCAACGTGAAAAGTTATCACTTCATAAAAGAATGTGAAGCTGGCATTTTGTTAAAGAATAAGGAACAGCTTCTGGCAACAGCAAGAAGCACAGCCCAGCAGAGGACGATCTAATTGTTTCTGTGATACCCGAAATTTATTTCAGATAGTAAGACTAATGATGTGATAACAAGAGTGCTAGTGGTTGCCTGCCATTTCCTTTCTTACGGGACTTGACCAGGGTGCATACATGTGAGATGTTTTAGTGACTTGGATATACTTACCCAGGAATAATTCAGACTTTTCCTCTCAAAATTCAGGGCAATGTTAAAAGATTACTTTTCAATATTTTAACCAAGAGTCTTGACATTGTTTGGGATGACATTATGTTATTATAAAAATAGCACGCTAATGACATGTATTTTCACATGTTCTACTTCTTTTATACATAAAGTTTTTTTTTTTAATTTGCAAGGCCAGTTTGGTGAAGTTTTGAAAGTGTAATGCCATGAAGAAGTGAACCACTGCCATAGCATAAACACGGTTGAACATTCAGAAAGTTTTTTTCTGTCTTCATATCAATGTCCCAAAGAAGGCTCACTGGAAAAATATTCCTGTATAAACTTAAAAAAAGAACCACTAGTTTCTCCTAAGAGTCTATTCTTATGAAGAAATGATGATGATAATATTAGCCCTAACTACAAGCACTTACTAAAAGCGAGACACTGTTATGGCCATTTTAAATTTAATGTTTCCAATAACCATTATTATCCCCACTTTACATATGAGAAATTGAGGCAGAAATGTTAAGAATTCTTCCCAAGGTCATGGAGTAAGTAGCAGAGCCAGCGTGGGATCCCAGGCCATCTACCCTTTCACACCCTGACGCACTACCCCTCTTGGGACCTGGCTGCCACCAAACAAGGTCTGCACTTTGAGCTGAGCAGACTGATCCCAGTGCCCCCGACTATGAGCTGTGCATAGTCGTGAGGTGTGACTTTATTTTTTTAAATTAATTTCACATCCCATTCAAGAACAGTGCTTTTTTGATATAAAACACAATCAAGGACATAATCTGTATTAACTATTCCATTTCTAATAGGACTAAGAATGCCAGATTCTGACTAATATTTTAAAATCAAATGTAAGGTGCATAGTAATTAACTTTTTATTTCTACCTAATTTTTCTGTGCTCTGTCCCATTGGGCAGATGATAGGGAGTGATATATTTAGGGAAAGTCCTAAGACATTTTTTATGGAGAAATTAGAGTAGCTTGCCTGGTGCCACAAAAATCTTATAGGAGCTAGAAGTTAGTTATTTAAAATCAGGTGAATAATTGAGAACAAGAGATAGATATGATGTCTTGAGATGAGCACTGAGAAATTACAAATAAAAACTGTGAATGTGTACTAAATGGATTCAAATTCTTAGAGCAGGAACAGAAGCAGAGTATATTGTCCCACAAAGTAAACTGAGATCCATACAATAGGTCATCTAATAAATAACAAATACTTATACCTTTTTTTGGGCTACCTTGAAAAACTGAAACCCTTGTTTCATTCACAAAATATTAATTCAGAATTACTTATTGCCAAGAGATTTTTAAGTTACTTAAGGCCATCAAGGAATTCCAATACCAAAATCATGATAGATTCCCAATTTTCTTCAACATGCAGGGTTATCTAGTCTCAAGATACAAACACAAAGTTCTACTGCTGTTTGCTGAACACAATCTCTACTTCTAAGTCACTTCTTGGCATTTGATAAATTTACCATCATATTTCACTAAAACACAGTATATACTAAGAGCATGCAATAAATCAGTCTTCTCATTTTACAGCTCCTTGCGGCAAATCTTGACAACAATGAAGGGTTACGAGAAAATAGTCCTTTTTTTCTCTCTAAAGATAGAAGCTTAGATAATCTATAGTTTGGTGAAAAATAAAAACAGTACTGACTATAATTTTCTTGTGTCTTCTCAAATTCTTAAGTTTGTGGGATGTTTCAAAACTTCAAATTTCAGTGAGAAATGAAAGGAATATCTTGATATCTTGCCATTAGATTTAGTTGGGAAATCATATTTCTTGAAAACACAGCTTTAATGTTAGCCATATGTCTACTTTTGGAGCAATCTTAATACTGCATATCTAGCTTTTAATTTGCAGCAAAGAGTAAAATAATGGGGTATTAAATACTCCTTTACTTTTTATTATCAGTAGTCATTTAAAATGTTGATACTGATTTTTAAAAGAATATTCCAGTAATACAGGATATCTAAGTTAATGTGACTTGAGGAAATTAGATCAGCAGTTGAATCATGAATTTAAAAAAAAGTGTAATATTAGATTATCTCCAACAGAAAAACCCTAATAGAGGGCACATACTTTTATTTTTGGGGAAGGAGAGTCAAAAATGAAAAATATTCCCGTAGCTTTAGATTTCATTCACCCTATTAAGTGTTTGAACCTAAAAAAATCAAATTCCAAAATTTCAATTTCTCTAGCACAACAGATAAGATCTAATTAAGAAGTCTACTTGGATTTGAAGGGAAAACTATATTAAATGCCTTAAAAAATGAACATAAACATGACATTGAAGCAAACTGGCACAGTTTGACAAGTTTTAGAACATTAGCTCACAAATGAATATAGTCTGATTTAGACAAACACAACAAATATAGCCTTTATCCAAAATCACAGAGACATCCCTGCAGAAGACCTATGTTAAAATATTCAACACATCTAAGGAAATTACAGGCCTCAAGTTGCCAGAGTCCTGATAGAAAAAGTCAGCAGTGTGAAATGTGCTTTACAAAGCTTTGCGTGCATGCACACACTCTGCGATGTGGCAAGACAGAGACACCGATCACCATCGATATATTGTCCTTACTTGCAGACGCACAAGTATCCTGCATGTTCCGATTCTGACTGGCACCTGGAGCGGCTCTACATGCCAGTCATCCCAATGTACTCAGGGATGTAAACACCTTATAATTAGAAAACGTGAAGGCGTCAAGGACGTTAGACAAATTTAAAACACATCCAAAGATTAAATTTTAAAAAGGAATCGAAGAAATAATTGCAAATTTCAGTAAGTTGTACCTGCTCCTTCACAGAAGCTAGAATAGTGGTGGCTGTGGTCTCGGGTTCCATGCCTGGGCCAGTGGAGGCAGCTTCCTGGCGGGTCTGTGGTTGCCCCTCCTCCACCAGTGAGGCCTGCTCAGGAGCTGGCATTCCTCCTGCAATGAAGCAGGCAAACGGTTAACACTTTCTCACCAGCTCCTGCAAGGAGCAGGCAGGGCCTAAAGACTGGCAGATGGTTGCTAGCAACTACTACAGAGTTCTACACATAGTGGTCACAGTTCTACAGCTACTTGGTTTCGAAAAGGCAACATCTAGCCAAAAGTACAGTTAGTACTTATCGAATACTAGAAAGTAATAATGACAGTAACTACTTAGAAGATAATTAAACAACATAATAAAAATTGACATGAAAGGGTTGAGGAAGAAGACTATTAAAAATATACTAAGGACAGTCACATTGCTAAAAGCTGATTAAATTACAGAATATTCTTAACTAGTAAGCAGCTGAGAAACAAAGTGGTAATAAACACTTGAGACTCATAATCTGTGAGATGAGTGATGTTGTACATGCCACCTGAGCCTCCATCTTATTCCTTCCTTTCCTGAACTGCACTCAGTGAAGACGGGTCCAGGTTCTCAGTATCTGCCAGTGGTTGTTGTAGTCTCGTCATATTATCAGGTAGAAACAGACAATTGCTCCAATGAGTTTATGCATTTCCCCTAATACCAGCTTCATGGAGTTCTTATGCCTGCTCCGGCAGGTGCATTCCCAATCTCTCATTTCCGGAGCTCAGGTGGACCCTCAGCTGAAAGGAAGGGTCTCCTCCTGGATGAGGAAGAGGTTCAGATTTGGGAATTAGTGAGTCTAGGATCAAAATGGAAAGGCAAGGAGATTGACACCTCTCCTCAATGAGTCCTAGTACCCTCCCTTATAAAAATGGATTGGGTGATTCTTTATATACTACAGTGGAACAATTTTATGGCAACCTTTAAAATATCAATTGGATAAAATAATTCATTTCTGTACTTAACAAGTGCTCATTAAAGACAAAGTATGAAGTCTATCAAGAAAGAACGACACACATAAAAATCCTAGATTAGCATTTAAAGCAAGTAAAGCTATGAAAGTATTCCACGCCATTGAAAAACTACACACCTTAAAATAAGCAGATGGTTGCAAATAACAAAATGTTACTATGCAACAGAGATATAATGCCAAGAATCAAAATTTTTAAATGTCAAGAGTATAATATCATAAAATAACCAATGGGAAAGAAAAGCAAAACTTCAGTGAACAATGAAATTTTGAGAAAAGGAGAAATTAATTTCACTGGGGTTGTAATTATTAATTCTTTACTATATAAATAGGAGGAATCTTACGCTAGAAATGTAGAACTATATTATTTAATTATATGCCCTCACTGTAAGTGTACCAAAATAAATTTCCCATCCAGACTATGATGAATGAATAAAATCAAATGGGAATTTTCTGAGGACTACTCTGCCCTGGGTTATGTTTGGAGGTAAGTAGATATACGTGGGGGTGAGGCCACTGGCCATGTGTGGCTCATCAGGTAGATGAAGCAGCAAAATCTGAATCAAAGGAAAGCATACTAAGACTCAAATGATGGAATAACAACACTCAAGTCACTAAGAAGTTGTGAAGAGCTTGTAAATTTGTAAAAACGAAAACAAAACCACACCAACTGCTACTATGCAGATTTTCATAAGAAATGGATGATGTTTCTATTCTCTGATACATTGTAGGCAAATGTTAATACTCCTGGAATAAAGAATGATAACCAGGGTACCCATTCATAACTTGAGGGGGGCGGGAGGAGGAGAAATTCCCTACTCCTTATTTTGGAAAAATTCTGAAATATCACAATCTACACGGGGCAGAGGAGGGATGCCACAATACTGCCAAGCTATGAACCTATTAAAGTATTTTGTTTGTTGTGGTTCTCAGACAGTTTAAGGCGTTGGAAGGAATCGAGCTAAGATCTGAATCACAGAATGACATTATTTCTTCTTTCCACTAGCAAAGAAAAAAAACAATGAGCATTAGCAAAGACACTGTGAGAAATTAGGTCTTGAGTTTTCCTCAGTGACCTATCCTACCTGATTTGGATGATCACATTCTAGGGATCTGAAAATTTTACAAATATGTTGCTGAAACATTTGAGGGGCTTTCTGGAAATCACAGAGAATGGAAGAGATGCCAAAAACTGAAAGCAGAAAAATGCCATTGCTGTTTTTGGAAAGAAGAAAGTAGACTCTTTTCATGTTACAAACTAGAGAGCTAGACATAGATTTTGGGTGAGATTCTTAAAATGATTTTATCTAAGAGATGATCTGTAAGAACCAAAAAGGGGCACACCCAAGAAAAAGTCAAGTCAAATTGGTCTAAATTTCTGTCTTTGGCAGCATAACCATGGAAATACAGTGTGTCTAGACTCCAGTGAGGCCTGGTGTTTGGTGTCAGAAGTCCCCCAAGATAAAATAATCAACACAGAAGTGGGGCTGACACATGGTAAATTGCTGACTCTCACAATCTGTAAATAACTGAACAAAATATACTAACTTGTAGAGGTTTCTAACATAATGTGAGAGGTCTGCTCTTGACCCAATACTAACCAAAAACTGGAACCACAATGTAAATAATCATACACAAGTCATGTTCAAGTTCTTTGATGACTAAGAATACTGAATATAGATGATAAAATGAAAATATGAAAAACACTGTGATACTGCCTCTAATGAGATGAAAACTGGTATAAATGTAGAGTCTTGCATTTAGGTTAGCTCAGTAGCACACTGGGCAAAATACTTAGGAACTTTAGGTTCCAAAGCAGAAAGGCAAAACCATGAATGAGACAAGGCTACCCAAATCCCAAGATGATTTTAGACTGTGCTGATAATTGTATTTAAGATGACAGAAAGAGGGGGATAGCTAACTGAATGGACATTTCTCTTTCTGGCTCTTTAGGACATATCTACCTCCAGTTATATGTGGTACACAAATATCAATACACAAGGGCATTAAAACGATGGTACAAGGAATCAGTCATTATTTCTAGGCTCAGGAATGGGGCTGAAATGAGTGACAGCTTGTGTTTCTTAATTACTTCAAGCTTAGTGGAGGACACAGAAAGTACAGTTAATGGAATAGGAAAAGAAAGCTGAACCTGAAGAAGAGAAGGACTATACATCAGCTTCCAAACTTCTGAAGGACTGCCATGGACAACAAAGTTTAGTCTTTTTACATTGTGATCCTATGAGCTAGGCCAAAATCTAACAGTTTTGTAATAAACTTGTATTAGCCTCTATTATCACTGTCTTTAAAATTAAAGTTTGCAGCCACACATACAAAGTCAGGAGTTTCTTTTTTTTTTTTTTTTTTTTGGAGCTGAGAGTCATATGTTCAAAATTTCAAGAATGAATTGCTTCTAAAGGTGATGCATTTCCCCATACAGAGGACTCTGAACACAGTTCACAGGATCAAGTAACAGGAATCTTACAGAAGAGATTCTATATGGCTATGACGGAAATGATGAACAAAGACAAATACTGGATCATTTCATTTATATGTGCAATATAAAGAAATAAAACAAAGGGTGAGATAAAATCAAACCAGTTAAACCCTAGAAATGTGACTGTAGACACAACCAGAGTAGTTGGGGAATAAAGTGGGGAGAGGGTGCAATGGACTACAGTGAATGGCTTTCAGTGCCCTGCTGGTGGGCTTGGCACGTAACATACACCTGAAGGGTGTGATCCTACATATCTAAATCAAACACAGTGTTTGATCAATTAAGAAAAAATAGGAAACAAAATTCTAAAATTCTTTGAATCTGGAAGCTGACCCTACCTTACCTGATGATCGCTTCTACATTTATGAATTGATGTGAATATTCCTTGGGATTCTTCAGAATGTTGTCTATCACATCACACCTCTCTATAAAAAGGCTTCACCTGAAGGCCAGGAACTCTGCTTTTCCAGAGGGAAATGAATGATAATGGAAACCTTTCTGCTGTTTCTGAAGACAGTTTCATAGTGCAAACACCTTACCCCTTGTACCACCAGGGAGGCCCTCTGCTGTTTGGACTTGTACAGAGCTCAGAAATGGGTTTATGACCAATTATATTGTCATTTTATCCCAGCCTTTACTTACTGAATTTCTCTTTGCCCAGGTCTCTGTT
Organism: Talpa occidentalis; assembly: GCF_014898055.3. Taxonomy (NCBI): domain Eukaryota; kingdom Metazoa; phylum Chordata; class Mammalia; order Eulipotyphla; family Talpidae; genus Talpa; species Talpa occidentalis. The sequence goes on along the minus strand of NW_023603184.1, from coordinate 91,571,718 downwards.
TTTATCTTTCTGTTGAATTTTATTCTTTTGACCCCAGTAAAATACTTTTTGAAAAACTATGGAGGTTTTGTGTTTTCACTGTAGTCTTTAATGAAGATGAGAAAGCTTTCTTTGTGAAACTACCAGTGTAAGTGTGTGTGTCTCACTCTTACAGTGAACTATTAACAGGAAGTTTTTCTACTCAAAGATGCAAGTCACATACATCCTAGTGTGATTAGTGAAGTCTCTCTTTGTAGGCTAAGCACCAGCATGTGAGTCAACCTATGACTTACTACCTAGCACCACTTTCACAACAGGTGATAATAATCCACAATTCTCTGTGCTAAATCTCGCTGAGAAGATCAACTAGACATTGGATTTTCCTCTATTTACTCACCTTTGCTTTCCTTACTGATAATTATGAGTCAAAGTATGCTTTAACACATCTAGTTAAATAAGTGTTGGTCTCTCTGTACTTTTTCTATCCTGTTTTACACTAATAACCTGAAGTATAATACACCTCTCATGGCTTCCTTTTGAACACTCAGAAAAATGTTATGATGACAACAATTTCAAAACTGATAATGAAACTTAAAAAACAAATCAAGAAAAATAATAAAGGATGGAAAATAAGCTGAATATTTAAAATATTAATTATAGAATAATAAAAGATTTTAAGTAAGTATTAGATGAACAGATATAAATGTAGAAACAGGAAAAAAAAATACTGAACATCCTATGTTGCAAAACTAAGTTTCCTTGCTCTGCTTATAATGAAATTAGAGCAGATATTACACAAGAATGAAGTATTGGGAAATTAGAAGTATGCTTCAAAAGTTAAATACAAAATTCATATTTCAGTACCATATGAATTCTATTTAGCATTCTAAAAGGAGTACTGGATAAACTCTTCACAGTTTTAGTCTTGAAATATCCCAGAGATAAGCATTACCAAAACCTGCAACTGTAAAGGAAGCTTGGAGAGGTACATATTAAACTTCTAATTACTTCACACAAGAAATTAAAGTTTCTTGGCAAGAATTTGTTTAGAAGGGAACTGTATGTCAAACAGCATAGTAATTCTAAAGAATAAACTAGAACAGTTAAATGTTTTGACTCATGGACTTATTTTTATAATCAAAAGATCAATGCAAGATATTGATATGTAAATAAGCAAAACAAGCAAATATGTAAATTAAGAAAAGAGGAACTCTAAATGGCCAATAATGAGATGCTCAACCTCCTTAGTAATTAGAAAAATCCAAATTCAGATTATAATGAGACATCAATACATAACTACCAGAATGGCAAAACATTTATCAATGTCAATCTTTGGTGAGAATGTGGAACAATGGTAAATATCACAGGTAGCAGGGTCGATCACTTTGGAATACATTTTGACTTTAGTAGAGCTGCTGATACATATATCCCCAACAGCTCATTCCTGATTATATAGACACTTGCACATGAACACCTGGAGAGAAACAGAAGTATGGTCATACAAGGCAGCTCTCTTTATGAAAGCCAGGAATTGCAAACATCCCAAATGACAACTACCAGTGGGATAGAAACATATACTGTGGTATATTCATGCCATATATCTCAATTATAGCAATAAAACAAATGGCAACTCCCCCATAATGAGAGCATAATATTGAATAAAAGAAACAAGTCATGAAATAATACAAACAGAATTCTACTTATGCAAAGTTTTAAAAACAGGCAAAATAAAAATGTGTTTATTAGGGATATATACACAGGTACCAAGAAAGTGATTGTCACTACTCCAGAGAGTGATTACTTCTGTGGGGATAGAGGGACTGTGATATCAAAAGATCTGTGGAAAACTTTTGGGATGCTGTCTGGTATAGGCAGTAGTTAATGAAGACATTTGCTTTTTGGTGTTTTTCAACCATATGTACATTTTGTGCATTTCAATTGGCAGAAAGAATAATAGAATTATTAATTTTTGTGTTAAAAAAAGGGTATCCCATGAAAGTGATCTTTAATAAGTGTTCTGAGAAAGAAGGGTTTGGGGAGGGAGGGCGGGAGGGAGGGAGGGAGGAAGGAGGAAAGAGACGAGTTTGGAGACTAGATGCAGGATTTACATGTACTTACTAGGAATACTAGGAAGAGAGGAAAAAAGAGGAATAGATACTAAATGAAATAAAAACTTCTCAGAGCTGCAAATTAATCATTTAACATGGGCCAGTAAGTGAAAAGACGAATGGAACAGATACACTACATCTAGACCCAAACAACTGGGATCCCCAACCATGGTGGGGAAAAAAACAAACAAACAAAAAAAAACCAGTTTGCTAAGAATGAGAATCAGTTATCCTCAGAACTCTTATCAGTTACAGTGAATAATAGCACTTCCACATACTGACCAAAAAGTATGATTAAAATATGATGGCAAATGAAGGCAATTTAGGACTCAAAATGTTTGACTTCTATAATCTTTAAAGGAAGTTCTCCAAGCAAATAAAAAATATGGTGGAGGAAGGGTTAGGGCACAAGAAATGGTGTTAAGCAAATAATTAAGGAAAACTGAAGATTCAGTCTATTTTTAAATAAGTTTCACAAGATAGCAACATGTGAAGTGTGAGGAGCTGAAGACAGTAAAATATGCTTATGTTCTTATTTAATGTAGCAGAATGAAATACATAGAGAACAACTCCAGGTGACTGGCCTTTGCTGCTCCCAGGAGGAGGCAGAGTGCACTGCTCACCCCTTTAAAGTGGGGCTGGTCTCCTGTGACTCACATAACGTAGCACATGTGATTTTGTCCAACTTTTGAGACTAAACTAAGAGGCCCTGCAGCTTTTTCACTTGAACATTGAGATCCTTATGCTGTGGAAGAGCTCTTCATAAGATGACACAGAGGAGCCTCCCTGGTGGCGCAGGGGTTAAAGACAGCACTATCAAGCTATTGCCAGCCACTGCAGCATGAGTGCGATCCCTGGCTGGCCAGGGAGCAACCCACATGGTGCAGCAGACCTCTCCTGTCTCACCCGCTGCTCCCCTCAGCAGTGTATTTCAGTCAGTCTGCCTGTTCTGCTCCCCACTCTCTCTGGTGAATCCTCTCACCTCCCAGCACCAGAACTGTGAGAAAGTTAAAATGGGTATAGTTTGAAACACTGAGATACAGAATGACATATTTTTATATATGATAAATAAGTAATGCTAACTGATACACCATCAACACAGGCATGGAGAATAAAGAGGGGAAATTTACATTATTTAAAAATATCCTATGACTGAAAAATTAAATTTGACATACTGCATTAATGCATTGGTGATCTTCCAATTATGAGCCGTACTCTAAACTAGGTGTTACTGAAAAGTATAAAGGTCAGTAAGACCCTCACCTCCAATCCAATTTGCCATCTAAAATGGGGGACAAGACAAACCACTATAGAAAATGCACTACGAGCAAGTGCTCAAAGAAGGGTTTCAAAAGGCATATGTAAGTGGGGACACTATCCAGGTGCAACAGAAGGACCCAGGTGGGGGAAAGCCCACCTATAATGTGCTAATTAATTTTAGTAAATTTTTTAAAAATTTGCTTTAGACTCAATAGATTTCTCAAAAATCCCATTTGCAATTAAGGGTATGATAAACCATATCAAATCTCAAGCTGTTTAAATAAAGGATTTGTTTTTATCATTAGCTTTTCATATCAAATGCTAATGTTAACAAAGATTAAGGACTAATGAATTCACTAGCACATCACATATGGGGATTTAGAAATCTGGCAATTTATAAGTGAATTACTAGAGGCAATAAAGACATAGTATAATTATTTAAACCAAAGACTTGGGCATTTAATAATATTTACAAGGTTTATTAAAGATAGAAAGTATACAAGCCAGTATGAACTTATCTTACTTTATGATACTGATTTCATTTTTTTTTTTTTTTTTTTTTTGGTATGAACTGACTAAATGATTATTCAATGTCTTAGGACTTACACAAGGATGTATAAAAATAACCTGGAATTTCTTTTTTTGTTTTTCTTTTTTCATTCGACTTTTTAGTTTTTGTACATCATTGTTCATTTTTGTACAGTATTTGATTTTTCCCCCTTAGGTGTAGGCCCCATAAACCTCCGCCACCATATTGCCCATGAACCTTCACCACAGTCCCATGGGCACCTCTGTCCACTTTCATCCCTCTCCCTTCCCCTCCGCTCTGTATGTCTCAGCTCTATAGTTGCCTACATGTTTTGTCTTTTTCTTTGACTACCCTGCTCTTGAGATCAACCTATTAACATTGGAAGAAACATAAGGGAAATGCAGCATTATAATAATCACTATCATTAATGAGCAAATGTAGCTAGAAAGAGGCACTGCCTTATTCTTCACAATTAAAATTTGGCTCTCCCCCATTTTTCCAGTGAAGTTAGTCTATTAAAAGAAAAACATTATGTACTTTGAAGAAAAAGGTAGAGAAAAATTTAAGCACTTTCAATACAGATTCCTGCCAACAAAATTAAGATGAAATCCTGTTTGGGTTAAAAGTTGTGTACCAATGTTATAAAAAACTTAGTTTCTAAATAGAGAAATAAATAATGTTCCACAGAAAGTAGCCAGCCTGTGTCAGGCCAGGTGCAAATTTTATTTATATTTTTCACATTTGTTTCATGAACATTCGTGTGGAAACAGTACAGAAACATACTGGCAATTTTGTAGGGCTGATCAACTCCTCACCTGGGGTATACAATGATTGGCCTAAAACATGTCCAGTTTCAGACAGATGGCAATCTATAAGGTGTTTTACTAAAAGCACAGGTAAAAAGGTAAAGTTGACAGTTTTCAGTTGGAGTATGATCAAAAACATGGTTTCTGTAATGCTTAAAGTCACTTTTAATAATGCTGATTCAAGCAATGATGCATCTAATGACTTCCAATTTCTTAAGTAGCTCTGTAGAGTGAAAGAGAATTCTAGATTTAAGAGTATCCAAAAATAAAGTATGGCAGGTTAATAACTGTAATAATTCTTTCTTTTGTTCTTATCTTCATGAACTTAGAGTAATGATTGTTAACTTTCAATTTTCTTTATTCAGTTTAGATTCTCTATGCTTTATACAATATTTTGTTTTTAAGAATATAAGTACATTTTTCATTTACCATCTCCAAAGATCTTTTTGGAAAAGGTTCAAGTAAAAATACCAACTAATTCAAAACTTTTAGAATACTGCTGATCACAAATGGGGTATGCCGTGCACAGCACTGTAATTTCCTATTCACTGTTCTGTGTCCCCCCAACCCCACACTCTAGGTGCGGTGAGAGCAGGGACCACTTTCATTTGGATCATCACTGTATTCTCAGCACCAAAAATGTGCCTGAAACATAGTAGGTGCTCAACAGTTTGTTCATTGAAAGAAGGAAACAAGGGAAAAAATGACAATATATGTTTCCATTGGAAAAAAATATATATATATTCCAGACAGTGTTAGGTTTCACAGCCATCATGATGCTGAAAGACCTCATAGTCTAGCAAGAAAGAAAATAAAAATGGTGTGATAAATGCAACAGTAAAGCTGCATAAAGCATGTCACAGTAGAAAAAGCAACGGAGACGAGCAGAATTCCCACAAAGACAGGGAGGTATAAAACGTTACGATGTGTTGTGTTCAGAAAATGCCAACAATCTAAAATTGGGGTGGGAAGGAGGAGGAAGAGAAAAAGAAAACTCTAGAGAAGATGAAAAAGTTATGAGGGAAGGGAAAGAGACATATAGGCCTCATGGACTTTAAAGAGCTCAACTGACTCCAGTACCATGTTCCAGTGAAGGTGGAAATGTGACATGGTGTTAGAGAATATGGATGAGGAGTAGAAGAGTGTAGAAGGCAGATGTTGTTGATTCAGAGTAGTGGGAAAACAATGAGGATCTAAAGAGCAACTCGGGGGGTTGGGTGGTAAGGGCACCTTCATTTAAGATTTCAAAAAGAATACATCATGCAAAAGCTCTAAGAAAAACCAATTATTCTCTGTCCTTTATGTGCATGTCCCTGGGGATAGAATGATGACTATAATCCTAGGAAACCTGTCCTTTCTTGTCAAGGGGGTCTGTTGAAGGAGACTACCAAAATGCCCTCGAGTATCACTCCCAAACTTGTGTAAACAGTCTCACAGAGAGAGTGTCCAGATACAACAGGGAGGAAAACAGAGTTGCTCCCTAAGGAAGAAATATAGAAAAATCAATACAATAAGGATAAGACTGGATATGGATAAAATAAAGAATCAGTAAATGTATCCCCCCCCCATCAAGAACCTTATAAAAACTACAGCCAAGGAAAAGGCTACAACATCCAGATGAGAATTAATGTGACTATGCTCCATTACACCTCAGTTTACCATCAGTTTCAAACCAGGGTACAGTTGGTAGTAGGTAGCACAGGAAAAGTAAACCTACACTCTGTTCTTATTGGGGGAAGTCAAACAGCAAGATGACTGGAAAGATCTTTCCAGTAAGATCTTTCATTACAAGTGATAGAGATTGTGCTGAAATGAAATCTCTTGAAACAACCTCTTTTCTTTTGACATAATTCTAGGTTCACCACTGCAAGCTACCCTGAGCCTGTGAGAGAGAGAAGCTGTTTGGAAAACACGGATATCCTGTTAACTTTTATTTAATAAATAAAAGCTCTGGTTTAGAATTAGTCCTAGTTCTTGGAACAGCAAAAACAGTGGGCAGGCTCAGGATAGCAGTGACTTGAAAATTCTGTGACATGATTTGGGGGAGTCCTTGTCTCTACCACTAGTGAGCTATTCTCCTTACACAACAATTCAGCTGAGCAATTATTCATTCCAATTTAGAAATTGAAGGAAGAGTAATAAAAAAAAATAAAGAAAAAAGAAAAAGTTATTATGAGTAACATAGATCTATCAGTCACCCTACTACATATGAACATATTTACACACTTATAGACCTGCCTGTGAGTGTTTTACACACAGCAACCCCAATCCACAAATCTCCACCATGGTTGGGCAGTTGCCATGCTGGTGCATTGTGCTGCCACCATGGGCACATTGATTAAACTTAAAACTTTCAATATTCACTGGTTTAAAGCAACTTTTGCAGAACTATACCTCAATTTTGGCATATCATTTATATCTAATAATCTATTTATAAATTCTGCTTTCAAAAAATGGTACACTTAATCATCTAAAATATAAATAATTTCAAAACCAAGAACCAGGTATAACATGGTTCAGTTTCCCACAATGATATCCACGAAGCCCCTACACAATTACCTTTTTTTGTACAATTTTATATAAAGCCTGTGCTCACTGAAATCCACAACACTTATGGGTGTCTAATCTGGTCACCCCAAGAACACAGCTGCAGTACAAATGAACATTATTATAATATTTAATAACATAGAATTGTCTTCAAATTTGTAACAAGCAACCAGAAAAACTTCTCTTCAGACAGGGTGTTATCAGAACACTTTAAAAAATTAAGATGTGGGCCTCCCCTGTGGCACAGCAGGTTGAGCGCAGCACTGTCAAGCTGTCCGCAGCCTCTGCAGTGCTGGTTCGACTCCTGGCCAGCCAGGGAGATAGCCACATGGTGCAGAGACCTTTTCCGCCTCACCCGCTGCTCCTCTCAGCAGTATTTTGGTCCATCTGCCTGTTCTGCTTCCCGCTCTGTCTCTGGTGAATCCTCTCATCCTCCTGCACTTCTGGCCTGTACCCCAGTACTTGTATAAAAAATAATCTTTAAAAAAATTAAAAATTAAGGGCCTCCCCTGGTGGCGCAGTGGTTGAGCGCTGAGTTGCGAGGCTGCCCGCGGCCTCTGCAGCACCAGTTGGATCCCTGGCCACCAGCGAGGGTCCCACAAAAAAAAAAAAAAAAATTAAGATGTAATCCACACCATCCCTAGTAGCTTTAACACCACCCACGCTTATAATTAAATATATTTTGCTGAGAATTTTCTTAAAAATACCCAATAGGACTGATTTAGAGTGGGTACCTATTATGACTAGCTTGTTTACATACACTCCTATTTCACATGTAAAATGTAAATGAAATGTCATAGTCAGCAGAGGCAAATATTTTCTGTATGTAAATGAAAAAAACAAAATTGTAAAACAAATGTTTCACTTTAATATCTCCTTTCCTCCAGCCCATCCCCCCACAAATACAATTAGCCATGGTTTTCCAGAGGAAATTCAGTCAGGTGACACAACTGACTGAGAAAATGTCATGCATCACATAATTAATATATTAAAAATTTCAAAGTTAAGATAAATTCTCCAACTTACCATTTCTAAAGGATAAGGCATTTGTTTTAAAGTAGTAGTAAATTATATAGCATTCAAGTAAAACTATTTCAAATGAACCAAAATCACACTTCTAATCAACATAGGTGTGGAAAATAAAGACCAGTAATTCTAAGGATTTGGGAAAAAGCTCTGTGACTGTTTTGTAACTTGTGCATTTCCTTTTCCACTTATCTCTTTCCCCCCTCAACTCACTTAGATTCACAGAGGTCTTCCCTCACCACTTTGTGGTCTTCTAGAAGAGGAATTGAGTTGGACTTTGAAGGACAAAGAATAGTAGGAGAATGAGAGAGAGAGATGGAATAGTATAAATCACCAAAATAATCAGAGGCATTGAGTAGGTGGCAGGCAATACGATAGGGGTCCCCCATGTCTGCCTACCCCAAAACTGGGGGAAATCTTGCTGGAAGCAGTTCTCCCTCAATACAGCCCTTCTGAATGATGCAGTCTTTGTGCCTTCAATAAACTGCTTGAACCTGGGAAAGGATAACTGGCCCCTTCAGCCTCTTTGTACCAGAGTTCCAGCCCCGCCCTTCCTGAGCCGTTCCACCTCTGTCTTCTCAGCTCCACAAGCGGAAAAGCAAGCACACAGCCTCCAGCTTCACAAGATCATTTCTCCTTTCTACTTTTGCACATGCTTCATCCTTGCCAAGACATTTCTCAATGTACTCTAGAATTGCCTTTTTTGTGTTTGTCTTTTTGATGAATCACCCCTTTAGTCCAACCAATCCAGTTAAACTCTTAACACACAGTGCTCAGTTTCACTCATTGGTATCTGCTCTTTAAAATGTTCCCTCATGGGCCTCCCCTGTGGCGCAGCGGTTGAGCACTGGGTTGCGAAGCTGCCCACAACCTCTGCAGCGCCGGTTCGATCCCCGGCTGCTCCCCGGCCACCGGAGGAGGGTCCTACATGGCGCGCAGACCTCTCCTGCCGCCCGCTGCTCCCCTCAGCAGTGTACTTCCGTCCTTCTGCCTGCTCTGCTCCCCGCTCTGGCTCTGGTGAATTCTCTCACCCTCCAGCGCTTCTGACTGTACCCAGTTCTTGTATACATAAATAAAAAAAAAAAAAAAATCTTTAAAAAAAAAAAAAAAAAAAATAAAATGTTCCCTCATGGATTTAGATTTAAGTTTGCTGAAACCAGGATCTGTGTTTCCTATGTGTTTTTGTTGGTGTCTAACACTTGTGGTGGGGCAGTTAATTCCTGCTGACAAAACTGGTTTTACTATGTGGAGCTGGAAACAGAAAATGGCACTATACTGGTGCACTTAGTAAAAAATGTTTAATATGTTAGGATGGCTCCTATTTAAAAACAAAGAACCACTGAACAAACGACGCCTTCCCTAAAGCCATCTTTCGTTCAGTAGTTGGCACTGAAAAGATTAAAAATACCAGAAACAATCATATTCAATCTTCCCAGCTAGGTAACTTGTATCTTTTTTAGGTGAGGTATTTGACTTCCTTAAAGGAAGAACTTAACAAATAACTTAAACAAATAACAAGACAAGTAAGCTACATTCCATTAGTAAGAGATACATAGCCCATGCCATAATATGTCATGCTAGTATTTCTAAATTTTCAGCTGCAGATGTGGCATATAATAATGTGTGCTTCTCATGTGCACCTATAAGTAAGAGTTGTGGTTCCCAAGATCACCTGAAAAGCAGTTACAAATGTCTTTAATTATATCTCAAAGTACTGAAACGTGTACTGTTCAAATTAAATGGGCAGAAAAATAAAAGTCTTGGATTATTCTACATTAAATACATGTTTTTTATTGCTGCTAATAAAAATACAAATATCTGCCCTGATCTAATAAATAGATCAAAAGCAGCACTTGACAATACTGAAGCAGTCTAGTAACATAATTCAAAAAACTAAGTATATTTATCAATCTTAAAATTTTATTACCTTTTTTGATTAATACTTTATTTACTCAAGAAGTCAAATATAAATTCAGTATATTGTCTATCATAGTGAATTTATTACAAATTCATAAACTGTCACAATCTAAATTATTGTAACATAACCAAATCACAAAGAACGACTATTGTGAGTTAAAATACTGTGTCGTAGGTATACTCTTATGTCATTTTGAAAGGGGGTGTGTGAGAAATGTGCCTTTATGAAAAGATCATAAAATATGGTTTGAAGTCACTGATGGGACAGATAGGGATGTGCTCATATTTCTGTGAGATACTGCAAGGAATCTACCTAATGCCTTCTAAAGGTGGAACATTCACTAATAAAGTATGACATTACAGGAGATAAATAAGTAATGATTGATAAATATTTAGAACCCTGGCAGTGCAAAGAAAGAGAACACATGTTAGGCGATTTTCCACAGTCACCCCAGAACCTCTATACAATTAAGGTAATAGTGTGAATATAAAAATTTGATGCCAAATCAGCCTACTAGGATTATAAAGGATGCATCAAAAGTACAATCTGAATTACAGCAACACTGAACATTAGTGCCATTTATACATAAGGCATTTAATATCTGGAGAAGATGGAGCAAGTTGGCACTGTGCTGAGGTAGAAAAAGATACTAACAAGGTAACCTGCTCATTCTATAGCCCAACGATTCTCTCTTCCTTTCTGAGTTACCACTACTACTCCGAGAGCACCTGGGTCTCAGTATCCATTTTCTACCCATATATCAAATAATCTTTTACAAAACACATTCAAGAATTGCCAGTGGGAACTAAGACTTGCCTAAAACTTGCAGTAGTTTGACTTTCCCTCATTAGCATCTTCATTTCTATTTTCATTGCATTATATGGTATGTCTATGGGATAAAATGCTCTGTGGTAGGGGGAAATGAGATGTACGTATTGAAGGACTAAGGCTGCCAATAGTATGTGGGAGAGCCACAAAAAGCAGAGGTGGAAGATGTTAACTAGGGATGTATCCAGGAAATTTTAAAGGACAAAAGCTTACTGGAGAGCACTGCATTCCCCTCGCCCTCCATTTCATGGGCAACAAAGATTTAGAGAGCCCACATTCAGGAAGTTCAATGAACCCCAAGGTCTGAAACATCACTTTTACTGATTGTTTAATATATTCCCTCTATTCTTTTGCTATCTATGAGAGAAATGAAAGAAAGTTTAAGCAACACATCAGTGTTAACTTAAAAAATCTGACAGTCACAAAAGAATTGAAAAATACTTAGCTAACCAAGGTGTCAAAGTCTGTTTCTCTATCAATACCTTCAAGACCCCAAGAAGTTGAGTTTTTCAAATGGGGCCAGTTAAGTAAGGGATGGAGCCAGAAAGTATCAGGTAAACATATCTGAGAAAGTCTGTTGGGATGGTCTCATGTTGCCATAACTGAGTCCCAGCTTCATAGTACCACTGATCTTCACCACTGTGATATCTAAACCAGCTGGCCTTCAATTCACTTTCGACTAACAGCTGCCTTCACCAGCTACTGAAATTACATCACAACAAAGCCACTTCATTAAACAGCACATACTCGTCTTCATACCTTCACACTGGTCACAGAGAAAAAATTGAGAAACACACAGGTTGTGTTCTAGATTTGAACGTGAGGTATCTGATTCAATCATTTATGAATCACATACCAACCCACACCATAGCAAAATATGTAGATCATGATAGGTGTTCAGAATGCGAAAACGCCCAAGTGATGGGAATGCCACCACAACCTTCAAAGGAAGACAGAACAAACAGTGCATGGCTGGATGGAACGGGATTTTTATTGATCAGGGGGAATCACTGGACCATTTCCTATGCTCGAATTTTTGTAATACTATACTGTTATTCTTGAGAGACAAAGTAGTGGAAGCAAAATCTCACTAGATTATGTCCTTTAAAGTGAATGCAACCCTGAAGACTGACCATAAACTAGCTATACTACTTTTAGAAAACACTTAGCTCTTCTGTTAACTTTTGAGTTAATTTCCCAGGTCAAAATAAAATATTTTAAGCAGAAGTTGGCTGGCCCATGCATCCTAAGAATAAAACCAGGAGAAATTACATCTACAGGGACTTCGTGACCACATTTCATATAAGCATATGACAGGGAATGGGGGAATTTTCACTCTAATGCCTCTTTCCTATTCTCGTCCGAGTTTTTGAATATTCTAAAGTCATGTTTAACTGAACAGTTAAAAATAAACATAAGAATAAATTTTAAAGAGAAAATTACCAGCTCTTGATTAGGTTTCAAATAGAATCACACAACAAATAGCATTTAACATAGTAGAAATTCCTTGTGCCAAATACAAAATTAGTCAAGAAGCACTTCTCTCAGAAATGCCTGAGGTCACTAACACACATCTCAACATTTTTGTAGCTAAATTATGTGGCACCAACATATACATGGTAGCAACACTGAAGACTAAAAAAATAGCTTCACAAAACTCTAGAAATAGGAAGAATTTTAAAGATCATCTAGGTGTGTGTGGTACTCTGTATTTATTTCTTAACCCTTTTTTCTAAATAAACATTTTTTCTCAATAACATCAATACAAAAGTGAAAGCAGGAGCTGCTCCTTCTGGGCTTCTCCAGTTCTCAACCATAAGCAGTCCTGAGGCTCCCAGAGGAAATCACAACATCAAGAACTGTACTGAAAAAGAGATGACCAGAAGCTCAGAACTGGGACACACTTGCCCATAGTTTTGCTATAGGGTCTTCTGGTTTAGGCAGGATTCTTTCTTTCCATTGTCATGTGCAACCAAAGCAATACAATTCTTTTTTTTTTTTTTTTTTTTAAAGATTTATTTATTTATACAAGCACTGGGTACAGTCAGATGCGCGGGAGGGTGAGAGAATTCAGCAGAGCCAGAGCGGGGAGCAGAGCAGGCAGAAGGACAGAAGTACACTGCTGAGGGGAGCAGCGGGCGGCAGGAGAGGTCTGCGCGCCATGCGGGACCCTCCTCTGGTGGCCGGGGAGCAGCTGGGGATCGAACCGGCGCTGCAGAGGCTGCGGGCAGCTTTGCAACCCAGCGCTCAACCGCCACGCCACCAGGGAGGCCCCAAAGCAATACAATTCTAAAAGAAATGTGTCTGTCCCCTTCCAATACAGAGGTGCTATACTATCTTTATACTATATAATCTTTTTTTAAACTCAAATTTTACCATCTAGCTTTGAGGGCAAAACATCCAGGTTTACTATTTTCCAAAAGCTTCACTTAATGTATCAGAATCAGTACTCTACAAACCTGCAGTAAAAGTATGTGCCTCTTGAGTAATCCAGAGTTTTCCCCCACACCTCTGGATTCCACACCTCTCCTCTAACTGCCTCTGCACTTGCTGCTCCACACTGGACAGGCTCCCTTTCCAGCTCTGTCATTTAGCTCATTATGCTGAGCCACCTCAACTGAGAGGCCTTCTATCCATGGTCCTCACGTCTTTTCTGCCCTTGACAACCTTTTTTACCATCTTACACTAAACACGTTCTTCTAATAATCTCCACCACAAATGTAAGTTACATATGCACAGGAGATTTTTTTTTATTAGTTTATCAAAAATTTAGTAGTTTATCAAAAATAGTTTACCTGTTAGCAGGCAGCATGGCGCAGAAGGAAGAAACTTGGCCTCAGTAAAGTTCTGGTCACTTGACCTGGTTTCTATATTCTGACTCCTGATTCCTCCTAAGCTTCAGGAGTTCCAAGGGTTTGACTTTGCTTTGCCTGGAAAATTTACTTTCAGAGTAATGGGTGAAACCGTAAGGCTTTGATGATCACTTCTAGGCTAAGCACTAAAAGTGATTCTGGAACCCTGAGCTCAGTTTTTATTTTCATGTTTTCTGACCATCAACAGAATTTCATTCCAGGCACTCATATTCATTATACTCACAGCTGAATTCATGATTTTCCTAAGTTTGTGGTGTACAGAATCCTTTCTTAACTCTATGTTAAGTTATCCAAAATAATTATCTGTATCACTTTAGAATATCCTCATGAAGTAAGGAGCAATATAGAAACACTTTATCAGCAAGAGTCCATAAATCATGGCATCAGAGACAGAACATGATGGAACTTCCTCTTAATTTTTCACCTAAAATATTAAGTTTCTCTGTCTATATGCTTGTGTAGCAGAACACCTTTGTGAAAACTGGTATGAACAGGCATTTTGGCAATCTACAGTAATTCTTTTTTTTTTAAAGATTTATTTATCTTTCTATCTATTTATCTATTTATACATGCACTGGGTACAGTCAGAAATGCAGGAGGGTGAGAGAATTCAGCAGAGCCAGAGCGGGGAGCAGAGCAGGCAGAAGGACCGAAGCACACTGCTGAGGGGAGCAGCGGGCGGCAGGAGAGGTCTGTGTGCCATGTGGGACCCTCCTCTGGTGGCCAGGGAGCAGCCGGGGATGGAACCAGCGCTGCAGAGGCTGCAGGCAGCTTCACAACCCAGTGCTCAACTGCTGCGCCACCGGGAAGGCCCTCTAGAGTAATTCTTGTATGTGATAATCAACAAGACATTCATAAAAATGAACCTGAAACAACACTAACTAGAAAATATAATGTTTTGCAAAGATATTCAATATTTTAGGAACTATAATGAACTCAGTGAGGATATAATAACAAATTGGGAATTCCCATGAATTTGTACAATATAAAAATAATATCTAACTTGTGTTAAACAGTACACTTATATTCCAGATTAGTTAATAAGGATTTTTTTAATCTTTTTTTTTGAAGATATATTTATTTATTTATACAAGCACTGGGTACAGTCAGAAGCGAGGGAGGGTGAGAGAATTCACCAGAGCTAGAGCGGGGAGCAGAGCAGGCAGAAGGACCGAAGTACACTGCTGAGGGGAGCAGCTGGAGGCAGGAAAGGTCTGCGCACCATGTGGGACCCTCCTCCGGTGGCCGGGGAGCAGCCGGGGATCGAACCGGCGCCGCAGAGGCTGTGGGCAGCTTTGCAACCCAGCACTCAACCACTGCGCCACCTGAGAGGCCCTAATAAGGATTTTTTAAAGGCTATTTAGAAACTCCTGAGGCCAGCATGAAAAAATGAACCCAAATAATCCTCAAAGAAACTTTTTGTAAGTTAATACTTACTATTTCAGTAAATAATTATGACTAATAAGTAAGAGAAGCATGAAGGCTTAATTTTTTGTTTAAATTGTCAACCACTCTTGCTAGTAGAAGGACTAAATTATCAAGAAGGTAATCATTCCTCAGGAATACAAGTTGGTAAACTCAGTAACTATCCAATATTCAAAGTTCAATCAGTAAAGTTTTTAAGAGGAAATGGGTGGTTTGAACATTCATTTGTTCATTTGCAACATCCTGAGAACAGTGAAAAATGCAGTATAGTTAAAAAGCAAATATATCTTTATGAATAGTAAACCTGATGGTCAATCTCTTACCTTTCTTATGTCCACCTGTATTTCAACACTTATATCTGAAAATCATAATAGATCACTATTTACTAGAATTCCTAAAGCACTGGTTCTAAAAGCGTATAGTTCAACAGGATCAGCAATCCTTCCAGACCTGCTGACTTAGAAACTCTAGCAACAGAGCACAGCAATCCGTTTTTACCAATCATCCAGGACTGGTAAATTCTAACACATACAAAAAGGTAGTGAACGAATGCCCCAAAACAACAAATCAGAAATTATATAACAAAAGAGTGCTTTCAAAATGGTGTACATAAAGAACAATTTGAACTTATATAGTTAAAGGAAAACTTTCAATAACATTATAAGCATCATATTTTCTTCTTAACTACAGAATAATGCTGTACTTTGAGTCAGTAACTCAAAATATTTCATTTACCTAGCTTGTGACTAAAAACAATTCTAAGTAAATGACTTATACCTACTTTCCCCAGCCTGCCAAAATTTCCAATTAAAAAAATAGGAGGTATTTAAAATATTTGGACTGTCCAAAATTTTAACATAAAATTTTAAAGAGAAATGTAATGACTTAATTTTGAAAGTACAATTTAGGGGCCTCCCCGGTGGCGCAGCGGTTGAGCGCTGGGTTGCGAAGCTGCCCGCAGCCTCTGCAGCACTGGTTCGATCCCCGGCTGCTCCCCGGCCACCGGAGCAGGGTCCCACATGGCGTGCAGACCTCTCCTGCCGCCCGCTGCTCCCCTCAGCAGTGTACTTCGGTCCTTCTGCCTGCTCTGCTCCCCGCTCTGGCTCTGGTGAATTCTCACCAAAGAATATATCTCACCCTCCCACGCTTCTGACTTTACCTAGTGTGCTTGTATAAATAAATAAATAATAAAATAAATCTTTTTAAAAAAAGTACAATTTAAAAAATCACAAGTGGATGTCCCCCCAAAATTGATAAAACATGAATTTATGAAAATATAATTTCATTCTATAAACATATTCTTAATCTTATAAAGTTACTTAAAGTATTTGCTTTTAGTACAAAGTTCCCTTAGTCAACCACTGAATTATTTGCTTATAAGTTATCACCATAGTTTTGAATCCTAGAAGAAGGAGCAAACTGGAGGTGAAGAGAGGATCAAGAGACTGCAGCTAAAGTGTTAGAACAGGTTAGCAATTAAATAAGAAACAAATTAAAGCATCACTGAAATTCCTTTCAACATATCTTCTACATGAGTTGACATGCATCTATGAAATATCAGAAGCATAGCAAGTACAGTGAAATACTTGGATAGTGCTGCTATCATCTGACAAACGTTGCTTCCAGGAGCTGTTCCAATTCCTTCACATGTGTTATAACTCAAGGTTTTAATTAGTCTGAAGAATTCCAAAGAGGGGAGGTTCTAACAGGCTTTATGCAAAACAGATGTGGATAGCAAGGCTAAGAGAGGTATAAGATAGGCCTCAAGTCTTTTAACACTTCTTACCAAGAATTCCCACAGCATTCTTAAATATATAAATAGAAGACCACAGGGCAGAAAGTCTCAAGGATTTGTGCCAAAAGTTTATTTTAAAACAGTGCACTCACTATTCTTTGCTTTTATGCCTACTTTTATTCTTACAAAAACCATCTCTAGCATACTGTAGAGGTGATACCATATGTAAACAAACAGCTGATCTCACCATTAGCACCTCTAAGCACGTGAGTCAGCATGACTGTGAATCTCTTAGTCTCTAAGTGCACCAAGTGCATGTGGGTATTTTTTTAAGGGTAGTGGTGCCTTGGAAACATTTTGTTTGACAGGAGACTGGCTGGGCTGAGAGACCCAAGAGAAATCTGGAGGGGGCAACAGTTCAGTCAGAAGTGATTACAGTGGTCCATGTGGAAGGTAACTGGGGAGAATGAAGACTGTTGAAGGTGAGGGATGATGAGAAGAAACCTCAATTGCACATGTAAGATATCAGGGGATAAATAGAGGCAGGAACTGAAGGTGAGGCATATTAAGAATTTTAAAGCTCAAAGGAACTTGAGAAACAATTCAACCTAAGGTTTCCAGTCCAGTCCAGTCCAGGGTACTAGCTTAGGAATGTGGGCTCCAGTTTTTCTGAAAATTCCTCGAGGAAACCCTCTTCTCATACCACCCGCACCCCGCGAAATAGGAGGCTATCCATCTCAGAAGAAACTTCTAAGCAGCAAAGGCAGGGATCTGACTTCTACAGGACCTGGAGGTCGCTAATGTCAGTACATATTTCCAGTAATCATGATGAAGATGTTGCCTATGTTTATTACATCATCAGTCAGTTTAGATTATCCCAGGTCCTAAACCATGATTGTTCACATGTACTCAATAAGAACTTGAGATTTCACAATCAGCATACTGTAAATCCATGTGCAGTCAACTTTCCATCATGAATCCAGTAAAGCAAAGTCAAATAAAAGACTTCCATTTCACTCTATTTTACTTTGCTAAGTACTTTAGCCCTCAGAAAAGCTCAGTAAGGCGGTAAGCATGATCAAATATACTTCATAAATATTGTCAAGAACAGCTTGATACCAACATACATGCCCCTGAAGTACATATTTTGGAAAGACCCCAAGTGATTACAAATAATCCTGTAGTTTTCAAGATACTTTTTATACTGAAAAATCAGTATGAAGCTCAAGGTCGCAACCTGTTTTAGAAAGGAAAACCTTACCTAGTCAAACATTTCTGCATGATGATATCATGCACATGCTCAGAGAAGACACTATGAAAATCAGAGAAATGAAATAATAATTATGCACCTTTTATAGAGCTATGAAACTTGGCTCTGCCCTCACTGAAGTATTTAAATCTGCCTCTTCAACAAAACACTTAACATCAGATGGAAAGACAGGAATGGCAAAGTCCTGGAGCATAGCCAGTGCACCAAACTGAAGCCAGGCTCTCTCCTATTTAGCTCAGTTGGCTGGACATGTGCTGTGGATGGATGTCAGCAGGGTATGCAAGCAGCTGCTACATGAGAACCTCAAGCAGGGAGGCTGTGCAGGGCAGAGAGGGAGAAATCTGCGAAGATGTACCAAAGCACAGTTTTGAGTAATGTGGCATCTGTGGAATGCTGAGAAACAGAAGCACATAAACCAACCTGGTATGCAGCAATTAAAAGTTAAATGGTTCATTTTAAGAAACATTGATGGATACCTAGAATGGACAAAAAGAGTAGATTTGCAAGGCACTGATAAGAGTTTTTGTTGTTGTTTTCCTTTATTGAGAGGTTAGTTGTCACTAGCAACGTCAGTCTTTTTGCTACCACTTCTCAGAAGTTAAATGGCCATTTGAGAGCACAGTCCAGGAGGCAATAGGACCTGGTGCAGCAGGCAGGGAGGCTTGCCCAGGGGAAATACAGTGTTCACAGAGTGCTTCTTAGCCAAGACTCTTCCTTAGGGGGTTTTGAAGCTACTTGTTGTCTCTGCCAAGTTCAATCTAAAACCCATCTGTGCTCAGGTCTAGCAGCCATGCTGAATTTTCCTACATTTTTCAGGTCTCAGACACTAGCTCTCTAAAATGGTTCTGAGATAAAGGCAATCTCATGCAGCAGGGTATAAAACAGGGGACCTAGACAGTAAGATTTTGATTTCTCCTAACCCTCTGATAGCCACATTCCCAAAACAGAGCTGCTGACCAGAATGGCTAGACAGCTCCTAAAATCACACCTGCCATGGTAGCTCAGAATGTAAATACCTTTTGCTAGTCTATGCCCTCTTCCAGATACCTATAGCACTCTGAATCTCTTTAACTAATACTGGAGTCTAAAATGTCTCCTCTTGCAGGAAACTTTTTCCAATTAACAAAAGACTGAAAATAATTTCTCATGGTTGTTAAACCTTATGGCTTCACCAAAACATCAACTTTCACAGCCTGTTAAAAAAAAATTTAAAAATGCATTTATTTATCGGATTGATTTACAGATTTATACTACAAAGCATGAAAAGGTAGGGATGTATAATTCTATTATAAGGAGTCCATCTTTCCCTGCATATAAATAGAACATAATAAATGTTACCACAAAATCCTCATAAAACTGGTTAACACACAGGCAAAGGAATGTTCAATTTTATTATAACTGGTTGTAGATTGGCTTTCTTACCATTACTTCCTCACAGTTTTATAAACATTACCAACCATCAAAGGCATTTTGTAGAGACCAAAACACAAGATAAGTGGGAGTCTTAAAAATCAAGGTCTCTGGTTTCATTTATTGGTTTCTGTTTGGGGCAACATGCCCCATATGCTATGGAGAATAGAACATTTAATCAGAAGTTAATTCTAACCTCAAGGAAATTAAGTCAGGAGTAAAATAAGAAGGGATATGTCTAAAATACATTGGTAAACAGTATCTAAGGTAATTAGAAGAGGTACAAATAAAGTGGGAAGTGGCACATGGCTGTATGTGCATGCAAGGAGAAGGAAGGCATCGGAGAGCAGGAAAACCTTTATGGAAGAAATAGGGAGATAGAGGTAAGTCCTGGGAATATAAGGATCACTGGTCTTGCAGAGGAGACCAGGAAGTTTGAGCCTTCAGATGGGCATCGGGTTTAGTGGAAATATCTGAACAGGAGAGTAATATCATCACCTTCATATTTTAGAAAGAACATTTCAGCAACCATGTTTGACTGACTGGAGAGAGAGGACAGGAGAACTTGCTGGGAGCTTGGCTTAACAGTTCAGGTAGGAAGAAAAATAGAAGTAGAAACTGAGCTGAGACCTACTGGTTTGAGAAATATTACAGAAATAAGTCAAAGAAACAGACTTGATAAGTGACTGGGCATGGGGGCAGAGGAACAGGACATATTGAAGATGAGCTATGTTTTTTTTGTGTCTGGTACCATTACCCAAACTAGGGAAAATGAGAGGAAGAACCAACAATCAGAGCTCAGTTTGAGCTGGTATAGACCTCATCATGCTGATGGATAAAGTGCCCCCAAAAGCTGAATGGACCCAATATGGAACTACAACTTCATCAGGTGCTTTTGCTCAGCCCAGGCTCAAGCCCAAAGTAGCCAACTTTGTTCAGTCCACTGGGTCCTGAACTAACAATGCAGAAAAGCCATCTCTACCTCCTGTTGGACTCCATGGTTAAAGTACACTGTATACTATGACATAAAGGTACCACCATAGAAAAAGTGGGGCTCATTACTGCAGGTTCCTATTTTTCCATGGCATTGCTGCCAAGTTAAATAAGGACTGCATTTTCTGTTGCTCAGGGAAACAAAATAGCTATAAACAGGGAAGGCTTTTGTACTTTTTCTCTGCTGAACACAAGTTTTAATGAGGATGGGTTATCTTTATTTTTTGCTATTATGCATGTGTACCAAAGAACAAAAACATATTTGTAAGACAAAACTGAAAATTTCTACATGCTTAATAATAAACCATGACTGGGATAATCAACAAGGTTGTCATTACTGGCTGTTATGAGGATGATTGCTTTCTTTATAAAAGCAAATGAGTTGACTAGGGCCTTCACATTTGCCACTGTGCTTTGGGTGTGCGCACTGCACTGTGGTTAGGACGTTCCACTTCTTGCAGCAGAAAGAGAAATGATGGGAGTCCTAAAAATAGAGTAACTAGGAAACAAACATGCAAGATTAGTCTGCCCTGATTATTCATGAATGTAAAATATAGTAAATTACTTCACATACTGTCCATAAAAGTGCCAACAACTTACTATTGAAGATGACTTTCATGACTACTTTCGCTAGCATTAATACAATAACTAGAACTTTCTAACATTCCTCAGAGATTACCATTTCACTTGCTGATATATGTTATTGTGCATAACAGATTCAGAAATTTCAAATTCAAGCCAGAAGAGGTGAAAATGATCAATTCATATACTCTATTCTTTAAACTGTTATTGTCTATACTCTTTGTGCTTCAATAATCTTCATTTTATTCAAGAAGTCCTGAGACAAATCTATGGGCAAGGGTATTTTTTTTTAAAACAAGATCAAAGAATACCTGATTTTTAAGACTAGGTAGTAAGACAACACTGTAATCTGGGACACATCATGGCCAAATCAGGCCACTGAGCTTTCAAACTGTAGTAGGGGCCGGGGCGCTCTGCTGTGCCACTCACACAAATGCAAACTTTCCTTCAGGCCAGTGGCTACATGGCCAGTTTTCCTTTGGGATTACCAGAACACTGACCTCTGCTATTCTAACTTAAAAGCAGGCATGTGTTAAAAATTATCTGTTCAAAACTCAGTGGTATTATAATTTATCTACAAAACTGGGTCATAAGGAACTATCTTCTCCTAAGAACAAGCAAGGAAATGGGGCAAGTTGGGTTGAGGGTGTGCCTCACTGACAGAAAGTATTAGTGGGGCTGGGTGCTTAGCAGGAAAGGTGCAGGGCTACTCTGGGCTAAATAGGGGGCTCCACTGGAATACTGCCCACTTTGGGTGGGAGCTGCTCACCCTCAGACAATGTACACATCCACAGTACTGATATAAAGGGTTCAATTTGCAATTAAAAAGAAATAAGTTCAATGGGTCATTTAGTGTTATGCATTTAAAATCAAGCTTCACATGCTTTCTCCCTCAACCACTATAATAACCTGCTCGAAAATACAGGGCTCTAAACTAATTACTCTCTTGAACTCCTGGAGCACCCCTAATGGCATCCTTTTCCATATGGGGTGTTTTACTGATCTTACTGCACATGCCTCCACACTTATTTTTGGGTCCAGGAGCTCTAAAATGATGCACTAGCTTCATGAACTCAATCCCTGGTGAAGCTGGAGTACTGCTCCCTTCAGAGACCGCAGATTGTGATGTCACCACTGCCTGCTCTGCTACAGAAAGCACAAGAAAGAGGAAAAACAACTGGATCTCCTACCTTTGAAGGAAAAAGACATTGGCAACCCTTCTGCTGGCACAGGGGCAACATTAACTGAACAAAAGGAACAGGATCATATACAAGAGAGCAAAACAGAGCAGAGTAAGTTCTGGAACAGCCTAAGACTATTTGCCCTGCCAACTCATTTCTTAAACACTGCAGCTGCCCCAGATATTGAAGAAGATGACTCTATGTCATACTGGCCCAATGACTATTACTACTAAAGAAATGCGGGAAAGAAAAATGAAACCAAGAAGCAAAATTACTTTTCACAACACAGCTAACATTTTTGGAAAGCTATGTAAAACTAATAAAATGATAAAACACTAACACTGTAAATGAATTTCATAAGACAAATCTAAAACAAAGCGCCAAAAATGCAGTCTATTTAAAAAATAGTCAAGATTATAAAAATGTTTTTAATATCCAGACAAGGTTTTTGCCCATTTCAAATCACCTACAACTTCTAATATTAAATTCACGTTCATTTAAAAAACATGAAAAGCTGCACAATTTAGAATCCTTCCCCTTATTTTGGCCCACTATCGCACTGCTACAAGAGTCATCCATTCATCATTTAGTTTTTCATTTAGTCAGGAGCTAAGACTTGTTTTTCCCCACCTTGCTCATTATCTTTTCCTCATTCTCTTTTGATCACACATAATATCTAAGTTTATAATACTTACAAAAACATCAGATAAAACTTTCAGTGTTATCCCCTAATTCCCTTTTGTTGGTTTGTTTTTTCAGTGTTTTACTATTGACTAAGTAGAAAATGTTTACTGGGATTTTAAAAGTTGGAACAAGATGTCTGGCCTTCATCTCATCTTGGAAAAGTTAATGCTACAATAGCAACATCAGCAACCAACTATTGAATACTTCCTGTGAGTCAGATGGTGTTACTGCATGGTACAAATATTCTATCATTTAATCTTCAAGGCAAAGCTGAGTTACACATTGTCACTGTTTTACTGCCAAGAATACAGTTGCCAGAAAAGTCAAATAATTTGCCTAAGGTCACAACTAGCAAGTGACATAGTCTGGATTCAAGCCCAGGTCTACCTGACCCTAAGCTCTTAACCACCACTCAGGAAGGTTCTAGAAAAAAATGGGAGACCATATTCTAAAGTAATACTTAAAAGAACTAGAAGATTTTATTTTATTTTTTTAAAGATTTTTATTTAGGGCCTCCC
This sequence comes from Talpa occidentalis, assembly GCF_014898055.3. Classification (NCBI taxonomy): domain Eukaryota; kingdom Metazoa; phylum Chordata; class Mammalia; order Eulipotyphla; family Talpidae; genus Talpa; species Talpa occidentalis. The sequence continues at coordinate 91,548,046 of NW_023603184.1, read as the reverse complement.
TGGTGGCGCAGCGGTTGAGCGCTGGGTTGCGAAGCTGCCTGCAGCCTCGGCAACGCAGGTTCGACCCCCGGCTGCTCCCCGGTCACTGGAGGAGGGTCCCGCATGGTACGCAGACCTCTCCTGCCGCCCGCTGCTCCCCTCAGCAGTGTTCTTCGGTCCTTCTGCCTGCTCTGCTCCCCGCACTGACTCTGGTGAATTCTCTCACCCTCCCACACTTCTGACTGTAGCCAGTGCTTGTATAAATAAATAAATAAATCTTTTAAAAAAAGATTTTTATTTATTTATGCATACAATAACTGGGGTATAGGTCAGAGGCGTGGAGGTGAGAGGATTCACTGGAGACAGAGCAGGGAACAGAACAGGCGGAATGACTAAAATACACTACTGAGCGGAGCAGCGGGCGAGCCAGGAGAGGTCTGCTAAGCCATGTGGGTAGCTCTGTGGGTAGCTCCCTGCCCAGGGATTGAACTTGTGCTGCAGTGACTGCAGACAGCTTAACAGGTTATGCTTAACGCCTTGCGCCACCCACCAGTGAGGCCCCCAGAAGATTTTATTTTTAAAGAGAATATCATGTCTATTGAGTGAGTATTTTCTCCATGGCGATTTATATCTATATTGGGTAAGCAAAGGCAAAGGAACTAAAGAAGAGTGAAAAAGCAGGAAAGAGAGGCTAGGACTTGGATATATGAACTAGGCAAAGAGCCAAGAAAAGAAAGAAGGCATTAAAAAATGTATAAATGCAAATATACCCTACACAGATTAGCAAAAGTTAGCATATCACTGTGTCATTTAAAAGCCTTAAGATTAAAATAAAATAAAATAAAATAAAAGCCTTAAGGTTAAATTGATACCAATTTGCCATAATGAGCGGGAAAAAAAAAACATATATATATACCCTCTCCTTTTCTCAAAAAAATAGCTATCTTTTATGTCTACAAAGATGTCTATTGTATGATAGATTAACAATATTTAGAGTTTAGTTTTTAATACGTTAAACAACTCAGCAGAAAACAACCTTCATCTACTTGAGTTATGATGGCCTTATGATACATAAGAAGTCATGGGCCAAATGTACTTTTTGGATGTTTTAAGGCTGCAGATGCCTAGTGCCAACTTCCTCCCCAGAAGAGTTGTGGCAATGTGAGCTCACCTCTCCGACCCTCATCTTAGAAGAGGATCTATCATTATTTCCAGTCTTTGTCAGTCTGAAAAAATGGTCCCATATTATTTTAATAGTTTTCTTTTATTACTAAAAAAGATAGACCTTTAAAAGAGAAGCGCATTCATATATTTCATGTCAGCTTTTTTTTTTTTTTTCCAGTCCTGGTAATAGGAATTACTCTGACTTCACTGATAAGGAAATAAGCTCAAATGTACAGAACAAGCAAACAGCAAAACTGAAATTTCTAGTGGTTTTTTAAAAAATCACAACTGTTCCTTTACAAATTGAAAGAAATAATAAATACATTTTATCTATAATGACAAGATTTAATACCTTGAAAAATACTTTGGAGTTGGTTTGGAAATCTTCATATTAAAAAATTGAAATAAAAAATAACGGAATAGGGGACTCCCTGGTGGCACAGGGGTTATCTCAGCACTATCATGCTATCACCAGCCACTGCAGCATGAGTTCAATCCCCAGCCAGGGAGCTGACCCACATGGCGCAGCAGACCTCTCCTGTCTTGCCCTCTGCTCCCCTCAGCAGTGTATTTCTGTGGATCGGCCTGTTCTGCTCCCCACTCTGACTCCTCACACACGCCCCTGCCCTGCACCTCTGGCCTAAACCCCAGTTCTTGTATGCATCAATAAATCTTTAAAATAAAAAAAAACCTAAAAAATGAAAGTAAGCTCTTGTCATATTTTAAAGTGTTTTTACTATCTGTGATTGCCTAGTTCAATATTTTATTCCAAAACAAATCATCTTAATGTTATTAATGATCACTTCATACATGAGGTTCATAATTTGCTCATTTACTCTCAAATGAAAAAGGTAGATTTTAAGTTACTAATTTATAACATTGCAAATACCTCTCTAGTTCACAGTATTTTTTCTGGCACAGTTGATATTTAAATTGAACCAGGTAAGACTGTATAAAGGTCAGAATTCTTTTTTACTACTAAGAAGTCTTTTTTTATTTGTCTTAAACAGAATTCATTTCCCCTCCACAATTTAAAAACGCAGTTTTAATGTTGAGGTGAAATGATTTTCAGAATGCACATAATGAAAATATCTAACTTCTTGTCCTACAGTGCTGAAAACAGAACAAAATGCCTAAAGTAGTGTAATAGATGAGTATCTTGAGTTGAAGTATAATGAGAAATATGCTAAGTGCAAACAGCTTTTCTCTCTTCATCAGTAAGTCATTTAAAGTTCCTAAATTTTAAAAAGAAAATGATAAAATTTTTGTACTGGCAAGAGTCTATCTACTTTCTGAAGTCTGAAAATGTCAGCCTCATTCTAAACAAATTTTGCACCCTTGGATTCATTCCCTCCTTTGCAAAAAGTCAAACGATGATAATCTTAAAATCCATAATCACACAGGAGAATGAAAGAAGGTTGAGAGAAAGGAGCTAAATGGGGTGGGGAAAAGGGAAGGAGGAAAGGGAGAAGACCAAAGATCAGATCTGGATTAGCAATCCTGAAACAGCAAGTGGAAGTGTATCCACAAATTAGCAGGCAAATAAGCAGGCTCCCACAAATCTGAATACCAGGATGAATCACACTCATTCCAGAAGCAAGTGTGCGACACCTAAAGGGACTAGAGACCTTCCCCGAGCTTCTCAAATCCCCAAATTTGCTAACAGTGAGTTTTCACTGAATTTATTTCCTAACATACAAGAGCGTCAGGGACGTCTCTTCACCCCCTGAGGAAGATTACTGGGGCACAATGACATGGTAAAGCAGGCCTAGAGAGCAACCCAACATCGCAGGAAGACAGGGGTTGGCTCCTAGAAGAACGAAGGTCAAAAGAACAAAATGGAACTCATGTATTATCTGCTAGATTGGCCAGCACATGAGACTGAAGGAGGGCGTGGTAAGAGTCAGCCATGGTTTAAAACAAAATTAAGGAAATAGAAAAATGAGGCATGTTTTTCCACTAGAGGAAAAATACTTGTACAAAAAGAATGACAAAATACTTGGCTCACTGGTGAGGGGCATTTTACATAATGCACACAATGAATAGTGATTTAACTTTTTAAATTGTGATATATCAGTATTAGGACAATGGAAAGAAGGGACATAAAGCAAAAACTTTAACTTACATTAACATAATTTAATAATGTCTAATATTGATGATTCAAGAAATAGTATGAAAACAGTAAAACCATGTTACTTAGTAATAAGATATCTATCAGAAAAAATACCTAGAATAATCCTCTGGGGAAGAAAATGAGGCAAGAGAGTCAAAGCACTATTATAATTTTCAGTTTTGATTTTACCTATATGCACATTAATTTAAAAGAATTTTAAAAGTTGAAACAGTAATAACATTAAAAACTATTTGGAAAACATGTATTATTAGGAGGAAATGAAGACATAGCTATCATGATCCCACTTCCATCAAAATTAAAACCAAAAATGCTATTTCCTAGCGTGGAGATTTTTAGACAGATTATCTTTTCTTATTATTTCTTCTATAAACATGTATGATATTTTTACGGAAAGAAAAGGTTAAAACAAAGTGAGCAAGAGGAGAGTATTCAATAAAAAAAGGAAACTTCAGTAACAGGAATCAGAGAGATAAAAAGGAGACAGGGAAAAAACAGCACCTTAATAGACAAGAAAGAAAAAAATTTTCACCAAGTTAGTAAATGCAGCCAAATGCTGCTGTTAAGGATTAGGTTGTTCTATTTCTTTGAAGAATGACATTGAAATTTTGATTGGAATAGCATTGAATCTGTATATTGCTTTTGGTAGGATGGCCATTTTAATAATGTTTATTCTACCAATCCATGAGCAGGGGATGTTTTTCCATTTCTTTGTGTCTTCTTCTATTTCTTTTAACAGTGTTTTATAGTTTTCTTTGTATAGGTCCTTTACCTCTTTTGTTAGATTTATTCCCAAATATTTGATTTTTTTTGTTTCAATAATAAAAGGGATGGTTTTTTTGATTTTTTCTTCTTCAGATTTATTGTTTGTGTATAGGAAGGCTACTGACTTTTGCGTGTTGATTTTGTATCCTGCCACTTTACTGAACTGATTGATGAGTTGAATTAGTTTTTCTGTGGAGTTTTTGGGGTTCTCTATGTATATTATCATATCATCTGCAAAGAGTGATAGTTTGACTTCTTCTTTTCCTATTTGGATTCCTTGGATGTCTTTCTCTTGTCTTATTGCTCTGGCTAGGACTTCCAGTACTATATTGAAAAGCAGTGGTGAAAGTGGACATCCTTGTCTTGTTCCAGATCTTAATGGAATTGCTTTCAGCTTTTCACCATTGAGAATTATATTGGCTGTTGGCTTGTCATAGATGGCCTTTATGATGTTGAGGTATGTTCCTTGTATCCCAAGAATTTCAAGGGCTTTTATCATGAATGGGTGTTGCACTTTGTCGAAAGCCTTCTCAGCATCTATTGATATTATCATATGGTTTTTATATTTCTTTTTGTTGATGTGTTGGATAACGTTGATTGATTTTCGGATGTTGAACCATCCTTGTGTCCCTGGAATGAATCCTACTTGGTCGTGGTAAATTACCTTATGGATACACTGTTGGATTCTGATAGCTAAAATTTTATTGAGGATTTTTGCATCAGTGTTCATTAGGGAGATTGGCCTATAGTTTTCTTTTTTTGTGTTGTCCTTGTTCGGTTTTGGTATTAGTGTAATGTTGGCTTCATAGAACGTGTTAGGTATTATACCTTCCTTCTCAATTTTTTGGAAGAGTTTGTGAAGGATAGGCACCAATTCGGCTCTGAATGTTTGGTAGAATTCATTTGTAAATCCATCAGGTCCTGGGCTTTTGTTTTTGGGGAGGTTTTTGATTACCATTTCAATTTCACTAATTGTAATTGGTCTGTTTAGGTGTTCTATTTCTTCTTTATCTAGCTTTGGGTGATTGTAGAGTTGTAGGAATTTGTCCATCTCCTCTAGATTGTTGAACTTGTTTCCATATAACTGTTCATAGTAGTTATTAATTATTCTTTTGATTTCTGCTGTGTCCGTTGTGATTTCTCCTCTTTCATTTATTATCCTATTTATTTGTGCTTTCTCCCTTTTTGCCCTTGTGAGCCTGGCTAGGGGTTTATCTATTTTATTTATTTTTTCAAAGAACCAGCTCTTGGTTTCATTGATCTTTTGGATTGTTTTTTTAGTTTCGATTTCATTTATTTCTGCTTTGGTTTTTATTATTTCTTTTCTTCTACTGGTTTTGGGGTTTTTTTGTTGTTCTTTTTCTAGATCTTTGAGCTTCGAGATTACGTTGTTTCTTTGAGTTCTTTCTTGTTTCTTGATGTGAGCATCTATTGCTATATATTTTCCTCTTATTACTGCTTTTGCTGCATCCCATACATTTAGGAAATTGGTGTCCTCCTTGTCATTCAATTCAAAGAATTTTTTAATTTCTTCTTTTATCTCCTCGTTAGTCCAGTGGACTTCCAGTAGTGTGGGTTTCAATCTCCACGAGGTAGGAGAGTAACTTGCCTTCTTTTTATGGTTTATTTCTAGTTTGATGCCTTCATGGTCAAATTAAAGAGCTTCTGCACAGCAAAAGAGACAATAACAAAAACAAAGAGAAACCCCACCAACTGGGAGAACATTTTTGCACACAACACTAATGATAAAGGACTGATCACAAAAATCTGCAAAGAGCTGATGAGACTCAACAACAACAAAGAAAATAATCCAGTCAAAAAATGGACAAAGGAGCTAAAAAGAAACTTCTCTGAAGAGGAAATGCGAATGGCCAACAGGCATATGAAAAAATGTTCAACATCACTTGCAATCAGGGAAATGCAAATCAAAACTACCATGAGATACCATCTTACACCAGTGAGAACGGCACATATTAAAAAAACTAGCAACAACAAATGTTGGCAAGGTTGTGGAGAAAAAGGAACTCTTCTGCACTGTTGGTGGGAGTGCAAACTGGTCCAACCACTATGGAGAGCTGTGTGGAGATTTCTGGACCTACTAAACATAGAGCTTCCACAGGATCCAGCAATTCCACTCCTAGGTATTTACCCAAAGAACACAGAAACATCAATTCCAAAGAACACCTGCACCCCTATGTTTATAGCAGCACTGTTTACAATAGCTAAGCTTTGGAAACAGCCCAAATGTCCAAAAATAGATGACTGGATCAAGAAGATGTGGTACATATATACCATGGAATATTACTCAGCATTCAAAAAAGATAAACACATGCAATTTGCAGCAACATGGATGGCGCTGGAAGGGATCATGCTCAGCGAAATAAGCCAGAAAGAAAAAGAAAAATACCGGATGGTCTCATTCATAGCAGGAATCTAGAATTCTTAAATAAGGGACCAGGAAAATGAATAACTATAAGAAAGTGAAAATCAAAATCAACAAAAACTATGAACCAGAGACACTTTTTGGGGGGTGGGGGGCGGGAGGGGAGGGATTGGGGTCAGAATGGGGGGATTGCAATTGTATGGGGAATATAAAAATAAAATTTATTAATTAAAAAAAAAAGGATTAGGTTGGAAAAAACCAGGCATTCAAGGGTATCTTCCAGAGAATGGCTGAGCAGTGGGAAGAAACACAGGGATAACATGGAAAATAGAGAACAGAATGAGAAAAAGGAGGTGAAGAAGACAGTTGACTGTGAAAGTAAGTGTGAGTCCATGTCAGTTCTCAGGAGGTGAAGGAAGTTTTGTTTGTTGTTAAAATACTGAGAGAGAGATGTTGTATAAGGAGAAAACACCAACAGAGAGGAAGAAGTAGAGGATAAGAGACAAAAATTATCCAATTTAAAAATAAAGAATTCTGAAGGGGAAGATGGCACTGTCATGAGCGGTTTGACAGTGAGTGAAGCATGTGTACATATGGAGGAGTAAAACTATACCCCTAAACACACACAGAGCTGTAAACAACCAACAAATAATAATAATAAAAATCATTGTACAAGAAACTTTCAAAGAATTAGAAAAAAATAACCGAGTAAACTGATTTTTCTGACTTCTCATTTTTACAAACTTCAGTTCCTAATGAGCACTTAACTATATTCTACCATTTGGCACAATGAAAAAAAAAAAAAGTAAACCATAAGAACTGTGGTCATTCATTGTGTATTTCAGAAAATATGAAGCCTAATGTAAAAAGGGATTAATTTTATACTGCTACTACTACAACTGCTACTAGGTAAATCAAAAGTTACCATTATTCACAATAATAATAAACCACTTTAAAATAATTACTCTACAACGTTACTCACTGGTTAACATACATGATAACATTTTCAAAATAAATACAGTTTTTTAATTACAGTTCACTTCTAAACCACTGGTAGGGTTTTAAACTTCACTTAGTAAGTATCTGAGGGGGAAAAGCAAGATGCTGAACAATATATTTGGTATGACCCATTTTTATTTTTTTTAAGTGTTGTAAGAGCTAGTGTTTCCAACACTGGCTGCATATTAGAATCACTTAGGGAGCTATTAAAAATACCAATGCCCGAGTCCCACCCACAGCGATTCTTGTTTATTTGGTATGGGAAAAGATTTGGGGATTGGGATTTTTGACAGCCCTCCCTGATCTCCTAACCAAGTGATTTTATGCAAAGAAAAGAGTGTGAAAGGATTGTGTATCAGAATTTTTCATTTCCTACTTTGCACATTTCTGCATTGTTTAACTTCTGAAACAATGAGAATGTACAACTATTTTATTTTATTATTTTTAAAGATTTATTTATTTATGCATACAAGAATGTGTATAGGCCCTACCTTTCTATTTCAAATAGAAGTACTTCTATTGAAGGGCCTCCCCGGTGGCGCAGTGGTTGAGCGCTGGGTTGCGAAGCTGCCCACGGCCTCTGCAGCGCCGGTTCGATCCCAGGCTGCTTCCCGGCCACCGGAGGAGGGTCCCACATGGCGCACAGACCTCTCCTGCTGCCCGCTGCTCCCCTCAGCAGTGTACTTCGGTCCTTCTGCCTGCTCTGCTCCCCGCTCTGGCTCTGGTGAATTCTCTCACCCTCCCGCGCTTCTGACTGTACCCAGTGCATGTATAAACAAAACAAACAAACAAACAAATAAATAAAGAAATAAAGAAAAACATGCCTCTATAAAAAAAAAAAAAAAGAAGTACTTCTATTGAAAATTAACAAAAGGAATAAATCTTTCTAGGTTTTAGAATTACATAAGCAGTGAAAATACCTTTTGAATTATGTCACAATGTTAACTTTTCTGTTAAGGAATATTTTTAGGAAACATCAAATTCTATGAATAAAAAGCAGTTTGAGCACTCAAATGAGAGAAAGATACGAGACAGCTCTTGAGGGACATCCTACCCTGTGAGTGTTCACTCTGTAGGCAAATGAGATCACTCATTAAGTTTATTTTTTCCTAACAGTAACTTGATGTGGACTCCAGATAAAAAAAAAAAAAAACAGAATTGTGAATGGTAAAACTATAAAATTAAAGGAACAAAATTTAAGGAGAACTCTTTTAAACCTAATGGTAAGAAAATATTTTTTTTTTTTTAAATTTTTTTTTTTTTATAGAGGCATGTTTTATTTATTTATTTTATTTGTTTGTTTTGTTTTTACATGCACTGGGTACAGTCAGAAGCATGGGAGGGTGAGAGAATTCACCAGAGCCAGAGTGGGGAGCAGAGCAGGCAGAAGGACCGAAGTACACTGCTGAGGGGAGCAGCGGGCGGCAGGAGAGGTCTGGGCGCCATGTGGGACCCTCCTCCGGTGGCCGGGGAGCAGCCGGGGATCAAACCGGCGCCGCAGAGGCCGCGGGCAGCTTCGCAACCCAGCGCTCAACCGCTGCGCCACCGGGGAGGCCCAGAAAATATTTTTTTTTTTTTTTTTTTTTTAAAGCCATAAATCAAAAAGAAAAAAACAAGATTAAGCACATCTAAGGTTTTCTGTTCAGTAGTTAAAGTTCACAGGCAAATGAAATTAAAAGAATTGTACAATGGTCTGACAAGTGACTCGTATCCACACTGAGAATGTAACTCAAATCAACGTAAGATGGTTATCCCAAAAGCAAAATGGGCAAGAGTTATAAACCAGGAGGAAACTGAAAAAAGGACCACAAAAATCCACCTAAATAAATCAACAGAGAAACACAAAGGAAAAGAACAATGGAGATACAGAACTGGAAAACAAAAAAAACAGCAATACCAATTCACCATATATTGATAGTCACAGTAAATGTAAATGGCATGAACTCACCAATCAAAGGCAGGATGGCTTGAAGAATTATAAAACAAAATCCTGCTGTCACCAAGAGACCAACTTCAGCTATAAAGACAAACATAGACTTAAAGTGAAGGACGGAAGAACAATTCTCCAAATAAATGGGAACCTAAAAAAAATGCAGGAACTGCTATACTCACATATACAAAATTAGGCTTCCAGACGAAATAGGTAGAGACAAAGATAGACATAATATAATAATAAAAAGGTCAACTGATCAAGAAGACATAATACATTTATGTAACCAACATAGGAGTACCAAATAAAGCAAACATTATCAGGACTGAAAAGAGACATTAACAGAAACGTAGTTGTAGTAGGGGACTTTAACACCTCAATGGATAGATCATCCAGACAGAAAATCAAGAAAACAATGGCACTGAATGACACAATCAGAAAGATTTAGTAAATATATATACAGAAAATTTCATACCAAAACACCTGATTACACAGTCTTCTCAAGTATACATAGCACATTTTCAAGGGTAAGCCATATGTTAGGACAAAAGACAGTTTCAATCAATTTATGAAGACTGAAATCATATGAAGCTACTTTTATGATCACAATAATATGAAATAAAGCAAACAAAAGAAGAGGAAAATATTACAAATATGTGGGAAATAAACAATATGCTACTGTACATCTACTATATCAACACAAAAATCCAAAGAGAAATCAAAAGATACTTGCAGAGAAGAAAAAATGAAGACTAAGGCTACCAAAACTTTCGAGATTCAGTAACAGCAGTACTAAGAAGGAATTCATTACAATATAGACCTACCTCAAGAAAGTAGAAAAAACACCAACAATCTAACATTATAACTAAATGAGCCAGGAAAATAAGAATAAATGAAGCCAAAAGTCAGAAGGAAGGAAATAATAAAAAGCAGAGTGGAGAAAACTGAAATTGATATAAAAAAAGACAATAAAAATGATCTAGGAAACCAAGGACTGGTCCTTTAAAAAGAGAAACAAAACAAACTAGCTACTGATAGACTCAAAAGCAAAAAGAGAGACCACTCAAATAAAATCAAAAGTCATGGCAGACACTACAGAAATACAAAGGATTATAAAGAGGTTACTGTGAGACCCATGTGCCAACAAATTAGACATTCGAGAAGAAATAGACAAATTCTTAAAACGACGCAAACTTTAAAGTCTGAATTAGGAAGAAATAGAAAATCTGAACAGTCTGAACACAAGAAAGGAAATCTCAACAATAATAAAAAGCCTCTCAGAAAACAAAAGCCCAGGAACAGATGACTTAACTAATGACTGCTACCAAATTTTTCAAAGATCTAATTCTATCCTTCTCAAACTCTTCCAAAAACCTGAAGAGGAAGTAAAACATTCAAACACATTTTATGAAGGGGACATCACCCCTGATAACTGAAACCAAACAAGGACACCATTAAAAAAAAGGTAACTGTAGACATTAATGCAAAAATCATCAACAAAATTATGGCAAACCAAATTCAAATATACATTTAAATGATTATAAATCATTATAAAGTTGGATTTACCCCAGGAATACAAGGAATTTTCAGCATACACAAATCAATTACTATGATATACCACATCAACAAAAGAAAGGTTAAAAATCATGATTTTCTGAAGATTCAACAACAACATATGATTAAAAACTCAATAAAATCATACAGAAGAAACATAACATAATAAAATCCATATTTGATGTATCCACAGCTATCATCACACTCAACAGTGAAAAATGAAAAGCTTTTCTTATAACATTGGAAACAAGATAAGGATACTCACTCTCACCACTGTTATACAACTCAGTATAGTTAGGCAGGGAAGGAGAGAAAAGGTATAAAATTGTACAGGAAGAAGTAAAATTATCATTTTTTTACAGGTGACATGCTAACTTATATAGAAAACTCTAAAAACTCCACTAGAAACCTGTTAGGAAAAAAAATATAACAGAGGAGGCTTTATAATTAATATAAAAATCTGTTGATTTCTATATGCAATCAGTGAGCCAACAGAAAGAAATCTTAAAAAACAATCTCATTTGTGACAGCAAGAGGAAAAAAAGTACCTAGTAAGAAAGTTAACCCAGGAGATGAAAAATCCTGTGCAATTAAAACCATGGACATTGCAGAAAGAAGTAGAAAACATAAAGAAATGGCAAAATTTTCTTGTGCTCATGGAAGAAACAACAGTTAAGATTGCCATATTACCTAAAACAATATGCAAATTCAATGCAATCCTTATTAGTATCAAATGGCACTCCTCACAACAAAAGATCAAAAATAAACAAAAGTTATATGGAATCCCCAAAGATCCTGAGTAGCCAAGGTTTTCCTGAGGAAAAAAATAACAAAAATGAAGATGTCATTTTTACTGACTTCAAATTATGCTACAAAGTGATAGAAATCAAAACAATATGGTATTGAATAAAAGCAGAACACAGACATCAGATTTAGCCTTGTCTTTTTATACTCCTCTCTAATAGCAATAAGAACAAAAGCAAAAATGAATCAATGGGGCTATATCAAAAGAAGAAGCTTCTGCACATGAAAGAAACCATCATATCAAAATGAAAAGGCAACCAATTGAATGATAGAAGATAGTCCAAATCAAATGTCTGACAAGCAGTTCATATCCATAATAAACTAAGAGCTCATACAACTCAATTGGGGAAAAAAAAAAAAAAAGACCACCTACACCAAAATACAATAATAACAAAAAATCTCACCCAATAAAACCATGGACAGGTTATATACAGATTCTTCTCCAAAGAAGACAAAACAGGTGGCCCAAAAACACAACAATGCAATATACTGGTAGAATGGCTATTATCCAAAAGACAAGAAACGAGTATTGAAGAGGATATGGAGAAAAGAAAACCTTTTTAACCTCTTGGTAGGAAAGTACAGTGGTGTAGCCACTATGGAAAAGACCAAGGTGATTCTTCAAATAGTTAAGAATATGAATACCATATGATCCAACTCGACACTGATCTGAAAAATATAAAAATGTTTATTTGAAAAAATAAGTGGACTCCTATGTTCAATGCAGAATTACTATCAATAACCAAGATCTGGACCTAAGTGACTATCAATGGATGACTGGATAAGGTAGATGTGTTAAAGATACACAATGGATTCCTACTCAGCTATAAAAAAAATAAATAAATAAAATCTTACCCTTAGTGACATGGATGGGAACCTGAAAGTAGTATGCTAAGATAATAAGTTAGTAGAGAAAGACAAACACCAAATGATTTCATTAATATGGGGGAAATAAAAAGCAATAAAGGAAGAAGAAAACAAAACAAACTTATATTTTATGAAGTGGTTAGCAGAAGGGAGTGGGAAACAAGGAGGGAGAAGGTTGGGTATATTGGGTAAAAGAAGTCAATTGTACGGTGATGGATGGAAACTAGACTTTTGGTGGAAATCATAATGCAGTACAGAAAGATGTCAAATTATAATGGTATAGTGGTATACCCGAAATGTCAAGTTATAATGGTATAGTGGTATACCTGAAACCTATGTTATAGTCCAATGTTATCTCAACAAAATCTTTAAAAATAAAATCAACTCATAAAATATTTAAAGAAATTTACAGAAGCAGATGTATACTAAAATGATAACAACCAGATAAAGAGATAATGAAGTTCACAAGCAGTCCAAAAAAGGAGATTTTTTTTTTAAATGTGATAGGTTGGTAAAAATGAGAAAGATGGCCCATACCAAATGCTGTGGAGTAGGAAGATGGCAATCTAGATGCCTATTACCAAAGGAGTGGAGAGGTAAGACTGGATGAATACATATCATGAAATATTCAACTGCAGTCAGAATCAACAATTCAATATTCACACAGGACCTGGGACAGAGTTTTAGAGTGAATTGCTGAGTTAAAATATTAACTGACTGAGAATAACTTTTATGTGACAATTTACACAATATATAATGTACATTATACGAGAGTACATACAAACAAAAGGAATCACATTAAACACATCAGAGTAAGTGTTACTCTGGATAACAAAACTGCCACCAACTGAGATATGTGAACATCTCACAATCCTCACACAAGTCCAAGTAAAAAAATCCTACAAAATAAAGATAAGCAATGTGAATACAGTGGATAAAACAAAGTGAAGACAAAGACAGTTTCATTTTGTCTTCTAAAAAAGGCATTCCATTATTACGAACCTAGAGACTCATGCCCTTCTCAAAACTGATTAGAAGACGGTTAAAACCATTCCCTGAATCAACTCAGTAACACTGCTGTTTGCACTTGTTCCTCCAGAAAAATGCCCTCTCATTCCCACTTACTATTTTCCATTTCTAGATTTCAACCATCTATGACAAATAAGCTACTCACTATTTACAGCTTAACAGCAATTTTTAAAGACAGCCTCTAAAAGTAGAAATTCGTTACAGGTTTCGTGCAAGTCTACAAAAAAATACATCTGCTTTACTTATGTATGTTTTAACTCTCTCAAAAAATTCTAGTAAATATGTTTTTCTTTGTAGATATCACATTTGCTTTCCCTCTGAAGAGTTTTTTTTAAATATGATTTGGTAAATGTCTCTGTTATCACAGAAGTACCAGAAGACTAGCAAGAAAAAAGGTGGCTAACTAATGCCCTAAACTCACCTGTATTTGTATGTTTGCAGAAACACCAACCAATCCACGGGCACAATAACTATTCATAAGCTAAATTAATACATTTGGCTACAAGTATCCCAATTTTACCCCTCAAAAATCCCAAGAAGATGCAATCTGCTATTAATTACTTGTACATCCATACACTTAATGAAAGTATTTCAAGTAAATCCAACTGTTTAATCTAGTATTGCTAATGTGTATATTTAAAAAACACAATTTGAAAATACAATTTCCCCTCTTTCCCTAAAATGGCCAACAGCTTAGAAAAAATGATTCACGTTAGTTATTTTCTCAATGGAGAGTGCAGAGAAGGTTGAGGCCAGGGCTTTAAAGTTCATTATCAGCATAAGAACTTAAACTTGAAGAATCCTACTTCCCTCTGACATTAAAGTCCTCTTACAATGTCTTGCTGAATTTTGCTGTTGTTAACATATATTTAGCTGATTTGATAAACATTTTTAAAAGTTATTTTTTATGATTCAAGTGGCAAAAAAAATTTACAAACCACATGAATAACACAAGACTTAAATGCAGTGAAAGTAGAATTTAGTTTTGGGTACTCTTGACACTAAAAACCTCTGGATCTGAGTGAGAACCCTGAAGAGGGTTCTAGGCAAAAAACCAAAAACCAAAAACCAACCCTACCAGTCTACATCTAGGTAAGACAGGAAGGCCATATCAGCATTTTGAGGACCATTATTAGGCTGCAAGAACATTTCATAGTGTACAAAGTTTCAGGCATACCATAAGAACTCCACAAAAGGAACAAAGCACAGAGTGGAAAAAGGGACACATATCATTTCCCCCTAGTAAAAATTTTTAGCATCAGGAACCACTTTGATTTGTCCAGAAAACAAACTGAAATAGATAGTGTGACCTCATTAAGACTACCTTCAGGGCCTCCCTGGTGGCGCAGCGGTTGAGCGTTGGGTTGCGAAGCTGCCCACAGCCTCTGCAGCTCTGATTCCATCCCTGGCTGCTCCCCGGCCACTGGAGGAGGGTCCCACATGGCGCGCAGACCTCTCCTGCCGCCCGCTGCTCCCCTTAGCAGTGTACTTCGGTCCTTTTGCCTGCTCTGCTCCCCGGTCTGGCTCTGGTGAATTCTCTCACCCTCCCGTGCTTCTGACTGTACCAAGTGCTTGTATAAATAAATAAATAAATCTTTAAAAAAAAAAAAAAAGGACTACCTTCATAACCATAAAATGTGTAACTCTAGGAACTTATTCTAAATAGTGAAAATCCGGATAGGCTAATACCCAGTGAAATCATTTCAGAAGATGATACAAAAATGCATCAACATAGGGTTTCTGAAGGAAAAAAAAAAAAAAACTTCTCAGCATTAGATGGGGTTTTTGTTTTAAATGAAACTTCCTTATCAAAAGTAAAATAGTTTTTGTATATGTAGAGAATGTGAACTGATTTAGTAAAATCCTCAAGTTCAACCACATTCATTGTAGAGATAAGAAAATAATGGCTCAGAGAGATGTTGCCCCTTCTCCAAAACCAGTGAGGTAGTCAACAAAAATGAAGAAAAGTCACCTTTTGTTAGTGCAGTACTTCACTGACCGTCCTGTTTTTAGATACCCTTTAAATAACTCTTTTTAAAGGGTCATAGGACTTGTCCTTTCACTGACTCAGGAGCAAATTCTAACTTCTTGAACCACAAGGCAATCAAGAATCACAACACTAATAACACTGCTATCATGGAAGTGACTTTCCATCATCTGAAGGAATATTTTGTTCATCAGAAGAGGTCATGCTCAAGGGGAAGAGATTACACAAAGACAAATATTCCAAGAGCTGTGGCTCATGTGGGTTATCTAAAAGCTGCCTACCTTATACTATATACACTGGGTACCTGCATATAAATGAGACAGAGTGCAGGAGCCAAGATCCCTTCTTTACTAATGCTTCCCCTACACTATTGAAAATTGGTAGGGCAATATAAGTAGTACAGGGGGGAAAAGATAAAAAGAAAGGACACAAGGAATATAAGCGAATTCGACAAGGCACTGTCTCTGAAAAAGTCTCTGGAGTCACAGCCCAAATCAAGTGTCATTTCTGAAGGAAATGAACAATGTGATGAGCAGAAGGTTAAGGAATTCCAGTAGGGATAATGTCTGCTAGTAAGTGCTAAAGATGATGCCCATAGAGCATAGCAGGCTCAACTAATATTTGTTAAATTATTATGCATTAAAAAAATTATCTCCTACCTGCCTATTATATTGTCATCAAAAATATATTTATAATTTCGTTTCACAAGAATTTAAAACTTTATTTGTGGATATAAACAAAAATCTAACATAGGATTATGAAGATAGTCGTTAGAAATAATTAAGTAAGTGGCAGTGATAAATTTGTGGATATAGAGGGAAGAAAATGAAAAAAAAAAATGGAGGCTCTCCTTAAAATATGGTCCAATCCTATGGAATGAATTAAGAAGTAATTCCACAACTGAATAAACAAACACACTCATTTGTGACTTAGGAACATCTCAGAAGTTTTCTACTAAACTTATTTTACATTATATTTTAGCACCATCTTTACTCCCAATGGAGCTTCTCTTTCATGATATAAACACCTGCCAAATCTGTTTTTATTTTCCCTCATTCTTTCTTTCAAAATCATTAAGAACCTTTTGAGCCAGGACTGTGCCTGGCAGTGGTATAGAATAAGGTTTTTACTTAGCAAAAGGATACAATGAAAAAAAGGTATGAAATAAATAGTATTTGTGGAAACTAGTCTAACATTCACATTCTTTCAGTACAAGTCTATCTAAATTTAACTTGAACAATTATATAATCATTACACCCAAACAAACCAAAACTCTAAACTCATGGGTGATTTCTATGCATGACATCTCCCACATTAACTCAGCAGCAGCATGGTCAAAAAGGCATTTCCTTTTTACATCAGAAAACTAGGGTTTGGACACTGCTTCTATCACTCACTATACAAGATCCAAGGAAAGTCACAGAATTCTGTTGGTTTGTTTCTGGGTGTGTAAAATGTATATAATATTAGTATCAATACTCGCAAAGATCACGGTGAAGACAACTGGTAAGTGAGAAAATATACAAGTCATGGCTTGCTTTATAAAACTGCACATTTAACAAAGCTTTGTTCCAGTTAAAGAGGTCATTTTAAATGTTATTTTAATTATTTATATTGTTAGGCTTTAATATGTCACTTGCCATTGCTTTTAGCTATGACATAAAGCTGACAAAGCTAGTGCTGAAATCACTACTACAGGTTGAATCATCATGTGATAAACTCCAGGTTCTGGTTCAGTTCTCTGTACCACCCTTTTTTATAGATATACCTAGTTTTTATAGATATGCCTTGCATAAGGATGTTGACATTTCATAAGGAATTTATAACAAGGCTAGAAACAGGTACAAGACTATGAAGTTGTATGCAGGTTATAGGGAAGATACTTCTCTGTATGGAAAGTATTACCTAAATTCTCACCATTTCCATTTTTTGCATACATAACTATGACTAAACTGATCAGAGTCCAAACAGCTTTATTCTACTGTCATTGGCCTCACACATTTTATTGTCTGTGATCCAGTCATAAGCTCTGCAAGCTTAACAGGGACCATGTCATGCAAGTTAGAATGACTTTCAGTCAACATTATTTGATACATGACAATGATGTGCTGCTGATGATCCACATAATTACATCTTTTAAGTATTGTTCTAGATCATTCCCCAATTCCCATGTTTGCCATGTAGCAAACATTAATTTATTTTCCCTTATTTAATTAATTTTCTGCCTCATGTTTTAGCGAAGGAGGGCTGGATTTAGAATATGCTTCTCTTTCTTCTAACCTCCTCCTCCATCCCCCCCCCCACTTTACCAAGGCTCAATGAGCTGAAATGCTGCTCAAAAAAATTGTATGATCTCTACAAATCTTAAGGATGCCATACACATTCAGAGCTTTTTTTAAAAGTCTTCATTTAACCGAAAAATCAGTTCTACACTGTCAATAAGCTAGTAGCTACCTCCCAAACCCATAGATTTGATACAGTGGAAAATATTCAGTCATACTCTGTTTAAATTTCTTGACTTCATCATGATTTATGACTTCAATAATAGTCTCAAAGGAAAAAAACTTCTACGTTTTATGACACAATTAATATTGTCACCATACTTCCGACAACTTTAACAATTTTCTTTTTATATCATACCTACATATATTCAAATAGGAAGAAACTGGTTTAATTATAGTCTATCACAAAAGTAAGAATTTAAAATTGAGCTGCCAAGTATCTCTAAAATAATCTTACTAAAATTATAAATTAAATGTTATAAACCCAATTTTCCTTATCAAATTCTTACTTTTATAATTCTTTTAGCTTGAACTTCATGATTAATGATTATATAGCTATGATTGGAAATAAAAAAATCCAGTATGCATATTTTTGTCACAAAATATGAGTGCTGTTTAGAAACTGTAAATAAATGAACAATTCACAACCACCATAACCTTAATTAGATTACATATGCAATGCATTTTAATTATTGACACTATGCATGGGTATTACAGAACATAAGCTAATTAATACTTATAATCATGATCTCAAATCTACAAAAACAAATATTTGACCATTATGAGCTATGATTTTTTTGTATTAGAATCCAACATGCTTTATAGAAATTTCAACATAATTCCCTCATTTTACAGATGATAATGAATGGACTAAATGTTTCTGCTTACAAAAGGGTCTGTTCTCATGTACAAGTTCACTGATGAGTGACACCAAATCACCTGCATTTACTTATCAACAAATATATTGTGACTACCTAGTACATGTCCAATACTTATAATGGGATCTAAGGATGAGTAAGACAAGGCTCTGCCTTCACAGAGCTTAAGTCTTATGGGGGAGAGAGACTTCAATAAAATAACCTATAAATAAATGTGAAATTATGATATGTCAGGCAACACTGAGAGCCTATTCAGACAGCATAGCAAATGGGTAAAAATTTTGGGTCTTAGAGTAATGGCCTGGACTCAAAGCCCAATGCTGTCATTTCCTAGCTGTGTGTTTCTAGATGATACTCTTCCATGTACCACCTTTATATGTACTCTTCTATAAAAGAGATAACATTACCTGACTCACAGAGTTGTTGTAAAGATTAATGAGTTAATTTTTTTTAAATGTTTTGACTAGTTCCTGCCATACAGTATGCACTCAATAAACAGTGACTATTATTTTAAGAGGAGCTGGAAATCTGGAGTGGTATATAGATCAGGTTGCCAGCCTAGAATCTCTGCTTACAGAAGGTAGGTCACACAAGGCCTTGTAGGTCATGGTCAAGCTTTCTGTTTCTTTATCAAAGAGCAATGCTAAGTCATGGAAGTGTGGAAGTGACCTACTCAAATGACACTTTTCTTTGTTAAATATCTGGCACATGGGGACAAGTGGGTGATGGACACTGAAGTGAGAATTGAGTATGCTAGCCTGCATGGTAAATGTAATGTTATTTTAGAACATATTCTTATTGCCACTTGCAGAACTTTTCATACAGTAAGCACTACCTTCTATCATTCTACCAGGTCCACAAGGGACTCTACCAGTACCCAGCAGTTTTCAGTATATACAGAACCAAGCAATCTTCTACTTCTACTGCAGGTACCTATAACTACAATTCAAAGAACAGGTTTGTGGGTTTCTAAGATGTTACTTGGTATAAAGGTCAACTGTCACCATCTTTATTACAAGAAATATCAGAGACCTCATTAGTTAAGTTCCTCACTGGAAAAAAACCAGCATACCTAATATGGACTAGGTTGTTCAGTATTATAAGTGCAGTGAGCAAAAAAGGGTAAGAAATCTTCCTAGGAGTATAAAACATCATATTAAGAAAAAATGTCAACCTTGAACCATAAACACTTCTAACATATTTTCTAAATCAGGATAGCAACAGCAGACCCTCCAATACTTCAATTCTCGAAAGCAAATAGAATTGATGCAGTTAGCTCAGAATCAAAAGGCTTTGAATAATGTGCGACTACTCACTTTATTATTTTACTTTTTTGACACTGACACACATTCATCGGTCAGGTAGACAACAGACAAGAAAAAAATTTTAATCAGTTGACAATTAATTTTACTGATATTTTAGAAATAGTTCCTAGAATTATGATGAAAGGTAACACCTTTATCTGTTAACTCCTCTATCTCCTAATTTTAACTGTACATATTCTTAGAGTAGGACATAATTCCAAATTCTCTTGGTTTTAGTAAGATGTCAATAATTTAAAGAGTTAAAATACAATAATTAACTTTGATAAAAATTTTGATTCGTAGTTTTTTTAATGTTAGTCTTTAGAGAGTTTAAAATATTGATACTTCCACAAAAAAAGAATCATTTTTCCAGATACTATCTGGAAAACATCGTAACACCCTGACACAACCTAACACACCATCTCAAAGCACAGAATGTTACTTTCTTTCCAACCTGTAACATTAGTCGTCTCTATATCATTATGATATTACTTATTTTGTCACTAATGCCTAACTAGAGCTAGTTAATATTCAGGTAACTGTGCTAACTCATGAAATAATATGAGGTAATATGGGACCAGGCACTTCAAGTTAAAGATATGAATTTCAACAATATAAGGACAAAATGAGAAGCCAAATAATGAAAGAAATACACGACAGGAAGAACAATCTGTTGATACACAAAAAGGACAAAAATAGAAAATCAAGAGTTCTCAGAATGGCAGTGGAAACTAGGGAACATTTGAGAAAACTGTATTAACAAATAACAGAAAATGAGGACAAAAAAAGATGAGAAATGGATGGAAGGAATAAAGGCAGGAAGGGAGGGCTAGAAGGAGGGAGAAAAAGTAGAACAAACCAATCATCAATCCTTAAATCTTATCTCAACTTTTCAAAACTCAAAATGGTTTTTCCAAGAACACCCTAGTGAGCAGACAGCAAATGAGTCAATGACTACTTCTGATGTCTAAATTTCATAGTCAAGTGAAGGAGAATTAACAGAAATGATATGAACGTGTATACTATATACCACCCAACACAATGATCTGCATTTGCTCTCAAGTTCCTACTTCAAATGATACAGTGCTAAGCTTATTCAGGTTTAAAAAAAAACAGTGAAAATAAAAATCCTACTCATTTTTTATTAGAGTAAGAAACGAGAATAAAATAAACCCTAGACAAGCACTAAACAAGTAAACTCTCTGTGATGACAGAAAGCTATATATTTGCACTGTCCTATATGGCCCAGGCAGTAGCACAGCCACTGAGCACTTGAAATGTGGCTACTGTGACAGAGGAACTGATTTTTTCACTTTTAATTAATTTAAAGTTACATAGCCAAATTTGGCGAGTGGATATATACTAGACAGTACAGAGTCATACTCAGGGTATGACAGTTAACAAATCTACAAACGTTATTGATATAATGTAAAACATCCCTTAACATTAACAATGTATTAAAAATCTGAAACTTTAGCTGCAAACTAATTTAGCAACATTTCAAAACTACATATGGGTGAATAATATTTATTGATATAACCAGTCGTGCTGTTTTTGTGTTACATGATTATGTCAATTCTCTATACATAGTTCACTCATAAAATATCATTTATTCCTACCAAACTTTTTCCCCAAAAGTAATCATACCACTTAAAATAAAACCATTCAAAATAAGCCAATTAAAAGTTTAGGGAAAGGATATGAAGTGACATTTTTCAAAAGAAGATATACAAATGGCCAATCAGGATATGAAAGTATAATCAAATATCTTTTAGTCATTAGGGAAATGTAAAATCAAAACTACAATCAGTTATCACTTTAGTTATCACCCACTAGGAAAGTGATAATTGAAGATAGGCATCGCCAAGTGTTGGTGAGACTATAGAAAATTGGAACTCTCATACATTGCTGGTAGGCACGTAAAACCGTATAGCTGCTTTGGAAACAGTCTGACAACTTCTCAAAAGGTTAAACACAGAGTTATCATATGATCAGCAATTCCCTTCTTGGGTCTATACACAGAACTGAAAACATATGTCTGCACAAAACACACACATGCTCACAGCAGCATTTTCTTAACAGCCAAAAAATGAAAACAATCCATATGTCCATCAGTAGGTCAATGGATAAGCAAAACATAATATTATCCATGGAAAAGAATATCACTCAGTGTAAAAAGGTCTTAATAGTCATGCATCATCTAGTAATGTTTTCAGTCAACAAAGGACAGAGTATGTGGTGATGATCCCAATGGCCTATCCCATACAGCCTAGGTATGTAGCATGCTATCTAAACTAGGTTTGTGTGATTTCAGTCTATGACATTTGCAGTGACGAAATTTCCTAAAGACACCTTTCTCAGCATGAATTCCCATTATTAAATGACTGTACTTATTTGTGCAACATGAAAGAATCCTAAAAACATTATGCTAAATAAAAAGAGATTTGACACTAAAGTCTATTTATTGTATTATTCTATTTATATGAAATATTTAGAAAAGGCAAATCTACAAAGAAATAAAGGAAATTAGTGATTCCCAGGTACTGGGAGGTAAGGGAAATGCTTACTTAACAGGCACAGGTTTATTTGGGGGTTAGTGAAAATGTTCTGAGAATTAGATGGTGAGGATGACTGCATAACTTTGCCAATATACTAAAAGCCACTGAACTATACACTTAAAAAGGGAGAATTTTGTTGTGTGTAAATTATATCTCAATTTTAAAAAGCACTTCAATTTTTAGTTTTGAGATTTTGGAAATTTCCTATCTGTGATTTTTTTTAATGTCATGGAGTATTTTGTTCTCTCTAAAGAACACTGCCCCATTTTAATCAGGGGTTTTGTATAAGAAGAGATACTTACAAATAAAGTTTCTATAGAAGAGGCATATTTTAAAGATTGCTGGATTCTTAAACTTAAGGAAGAAAGGCAACATTCAACAGGAATCTGTGAAACCTCCACGCTGGTAATAAAGGACAGGTCTTGGTAACTTATAACCTGGTCTCTTCTTGAAGCACTAAGCAGTTCTCAGCTGAGGTTTGGGAAGGAGTCACCATCATTCTTACAAGACCCTCAGAGGAGGAACCTGAGTGGCAAAGATTTAAAGGGCAGCCCCTGGTTGACACTAGAGCAGAAGCAAAACCAAGCAGCCAAGTTATGAGCAAGCCCTGGATTTTAACTTAAATAAACATGAGAAATAGGCTGAAATTTCTCTTTGAAGATACAAAGAAATATGGGCAAAGGAATAAGGCAAGTAACAACAGGAAAGTACAAAATTTGCATAAATTCCAAAGAGGAATCAGAAATCTTTTAAAAATACGTTTTCATTTCATGACTTGAAAAAAGTATGCTTGTCTGGGTCACACAGTAAGCCAGAGGCTAAATAATTAAGTCAAAGAGTAATTACTACTTATATACTCTTATATAACTGCCATCAATAGAAGAACAGAACTACCACCTGTTGGAGGTAAATGAAGTTTTCTTTAATATTGTTGAATTTTTTCCCAAATAAATGCATTAGGATTCTCATTTTAAGTGTAAAAATATCAAACTGCTTATGAAAGCTTAAACAGAAACATATCAAGAAAAAATAAAATTTTTAAATTTTGTTTCATTTAAGAGTTAAGCTAAGGCCTCCCTGGTGGCACAGGGGTTAAAGTCTCAGCACTATCAAGCTACTGCCAGCCACTGCAGCATGAGTTCGATCCCTGGCCAGGGAGCTGACCCACATGGTGCAGCAAACCTCACCTGTCTTGCCTGCTGCTCCCTTCAGCAGCGTATTTCAGTCAGTCTGCCTGTTCTATTCCCCGCTCTGTCTCTGGTGAATCTTCTCACACTCCCACTCCCCACTCTTCTGGTCTACACCCCAGGGTCTTGTATGTACAAATAAATAAAAATAAATCTTTTTTTAAAAGTTAAGCTAATATTCAACATCTAAATTGTTGGAAATGTGAAAAGGATGAAAAAATAATAATGCTGCTGAAGTAACTCCAACTAATGAAAAAAAAAAAAAAAAGAAACCTCCTGGAGAATGCTGGTCTGGCAGCCCAGCCTAGAAAAGGAATGGGGACAAGTCATTTCCAAAGTACTTAGTGGGTGGAATTAGCTAATTCTAATACTGGGGGAAAGTGACAGGAAATCATAACCAAAACAAATATCTTTAATACCTGAAAGCCCATATTTATAGAAACATATATTTGTAGTAAAAATTAAAACATAAAAAGATGAGCACCAACTTCAGAAGTCTAAAGCAAATTTGGCTAAACAAGCTTTCTTAAATCCGAATGATAGTGGCTTAGATCTTCATTACATTATTCTCTGTACTTCTGAGATCTAAAATAGTCCATAAAAGCCCTAAACAAAAATTTCATTATCATTAGTAATCACCACTTTCATGTACCCCAAGAATAAAAATTATGCTTTTGAACAACTGCCAAAATATTAGGTAGATAATTTATATTTTGCTTGAGTTTTGCTATGCTGATTCAGGTTTAAGCCATTATTAATAAATGAGGTGATTCAATCAAAATATTTACAAAGCTATTGAATAGAAAAAATGAGACACAACCAAGGTAGAGCAATGGACAGTAGGCAGATGTCACCGCTTACTGATAATTCCATGTATCTTGATTAGTGGGGCATTTAGGACAATGTTCTCTAAAATGTGTAAATATCTTTGAGTACAAGGAATTTAGAGACAACATACCTTATCCACACGTTAAACTTTGAATGTCAAGATCACAACAAGTCATCTCATCTTACAATATTCTAACTCACTGAATGGGAGAAACAAAACATATTATGTTGAGGTACTGAATTTTAAAATTTTTTTCCTAATTAAAAAAACTCAAAATTATTTAAGTAATGATCTTGTTAATTTCTGCAAAGTTGTCTTTATAATCTGC
Organism: Talpa occidentalis; assembly: GCF_014898055.3. Lineage (NCBI taxonomy): Eukaryota > Metazoa > Chordata > Mammalia > Eulipotyphla > Talpidae > Talpa > Talpa occidentalis. The sequence continues at coordinate 91,523,088 of NW_023603184.1, read as the reverse complement.
AATAAAGCTAAAATTCCTCCTAATTCAACAACCTTGAATCTTGCAGCAAGAGGTTAAATTTCAAGCCACACCCTTTCAAAAACAAAACTGCAAATTTAAGATCTCTAACTTCTGCCATTCTATTTTAGAACACCAAAAATGTTTTTAGCTGGAACCAGAATTTTCTCTCTAGAACACAAGAATGGAGAGAATAAACCTTTTCCCTCCTGGCTTATCGCTTACAAATGCAAAGCATTATAGCAGCTATCAACTTATTTATTTGCATATTTCAAAAGTCGGTCCCTAACAGCTTAGCTGGCATGATATTATAGCTCTATTTTTTTAAATCACAAAATTGTTACCAGAAAACTGAACCTCTGTTTAATCCCAATCGATTGATATGACAGCAAAATTTCACGGAACTCTGCCTTAAGACTGACATTTCATTTTTCAATACAGTGTCTGTCCCTTGCTGCTGAGTTTCCAGAAATATCAGGCCACAATTAATATCTCAATGGTATAGGTGCTGACACTTCTGCTGTAGTGAAGTAGTTCATTCACCTTGGCATGGTTTTCTTCTAGTATCTTGTTTATAAAAGCCTATCCCCAGCTAAATTGGCCTATATCATTTCCTGTTATTAAATATTGGGGTGGCGGTATAGAAGTGGAGGACACTGAAGTGTTGAATTCTCATCTTAAACTAGCTAGTGGGTAACATGGTACCTTGCCCAAGATATTACTGTGCAGTCACAGTGGACCTGCAGTTTTGAAAAAGGTTCCTATGGCCTGGAAACAGCTGGGCCCACTATCCACTGCTATTAACATGTTGTCTTCCTCTCCTCGGTATACATAATGGAGGCAGCTTGGAGATTAAATGCTTATGGCAAGTACTAATTTCTCATGTGTCCTTCTCTATTAGGCGCAGCAGCACTATTCATGGAGGCATCGAAGGAGCAGATTCTGGCCAAGCCATGAGGTCTGCTTCAGACTCCAAGACCTAGAGCAGGCCATTGCCAATACTCCTCAATCAGCAATACCTAATCAGCAATTAAGATTTCTGTAAATACTGATGATAGTTTCACTGCTTTACTTTGATAAAATGACTAATGGATAACAACAGGCTCCTACACCAAACTTGTTTCTGATCACCAACAAATTCAGGATAGGAACAAATCCAGTACCTCTGAACGAATAACTTTATGTGGTGACCAAAATTACAGCAAAATCTTGTGATAAAGTGTACCCACAACTACACTAATTTTGGGCAATGTAACATATATATAGTTGATACACAATATTACTGAAAACTGATGTTCAATATAACCACCTGAACTGCTGCAATTTGAGGCTAGCTAGCTTTGCAAGCATTTACTTCGGTTACTTCACTAACCTTGCAGTGATCCAACTTCATATTTAACAGGACTGAATTTTTTTTGTATCTCATGAATAATATTATGACTAGGATTGACTATGCCACTTAAGAGACTGTTTTTAAATTAGCCAGCTAGGTAGAAAGGATAGAACTTCCCCCATCCAAGTTAAATTCTTAAATGACCATCATATTTGATACTTAAAGCAACAAACTACTTGAAACTGTATCAACAGAAGACAAACACAAATTTCTTTAGTTCATCTCTTGTTCCCACCTCAGGATTTCTTCTATGTGTCTTCTATTGTTGTATTCAATAGAAACTTTAGTAGGTTGTCATATTTACTTATCAACATCACAGTGCACCACTAGACTTCAGGTCGAGTTTTGACTACTAAGGCTGGCTATTTAACATGAAGCAGAAAGACTTTTCTGGGTTAGGCCATTTCATCAAGACAATAAATTCAAGACAGAGAGGACCATTTGACTTTTTGGTGGTACTGTGAGAATAAATTTTTTTTTTAAGATTTATTTTATTTATGTATACAAGAATGGGGGTATAGGCCGGAGGGGGAGGTGTGAGGATTCACCAGAAGCAGAGTGGGGAGCAGAACAGGTGGATCCACTGAAATACCCTGCCGAGGGGAGCAGCAGACAAGACAGGAGGAGTCTGCTGTGCTGAGTGGGTTAGCTCCCTGGCTGGATATTGAACTCATGGTGCAGTGCTGGTGATAGCTCGATAGCGCTACCAGGGAGGCCCCTAGAATGAATGATTTAAGCATCACTATTTGGTTGGTCTTACTGAACTTTTGAGTCATCTAGGAAAACTGCAGCTTATATTTACTTTTTATAAAAAGGTACATTTTGGATATGCAAAAAGTTTCATTCCCTTTTTATCAGACATTTGAATGGCAAGTCTGGGGCTACATCTGTATTTTCTAATACTTGTGTGTATGTGTGTGTTTTCTAAAATTTGAAATCCTAAATTAGCAATTACTACACAAAGATAGAAATAGAACTCATGCAACCTAAAACCAAACACAAAATTAATCCATGAAATGACAAAGAGATATTTACTCTCAAAAATTCAATGTATCTCTTTCAAATTGGCTAATTAATTTGGGGCATTAACACAGTATCTGGTTTAGACTTCAGGTCAAGATTTAAGTGTCAATGTTTTCAGCTTAATCTATGCTTTGGAGACTGGGTGATATACTAGTAACACAGATCCCAAAGATGTTTCATACCTGCCACTGTTTCCTGCCACTCAAGTCTCAAAAAAAAATTCCTCCTTGATAACCTATAGACTGGCAAACTGATTACCTTAAGAAGAAAAGCAGAAATATGGTCAGCAGAGAGCATCCTATTATAGGGTCCATCAAGGAAAGGAGTCATCAGGGGTTGGGGAGGCACAGTTTTCAAATATTATTCCCACAAAGGTTGACTGGGCTGAATGCAGATATACACAGACACAGGCCCCAAAGAAAGCACCGAGGACTCCCGATTTAGGCATACTCAGAATCCTGAGTGAGCCCACTCCCAATCTCAGGTTCTTCACCCATAGAAGGAAAGGTTGGCACAGGATGATTTCCCATACCCTTCCTGGGTCTAAGAGTCTTTGAGTCTATAAGAACGAACCTTGTTAGCACTGTTACTCTCAAATAAGAGTGACTGTGGTATCTGTGGCTTTACTTTAAATAGAATCAAAATAAAATTTAAATAAACTTTAAAAGGAATTTGATTATTACAAAAAAGTGCCAATAGCAGCCAGTCAACCCTGGATACAGATAAAATACACATTTTACTTTCTTCTTCCATGCTTCTTTGCATTAAAGAATTTTTCTAAATACAGATCATATTTGTATTCAGAAAAATGCTTTTGAAAAGAGACTTCAAAACAGAAAATATAAAATAAAAACATATTTTAAAGTTCGATTTTCCTGTATTTAAGTAGCAAGTGTCTAATCCAAGACTAACACTATTCTACTTCAATCAAAACTTCCTAAGATAAGTTCCCAATTCAGAAGTGCAGGAGAGGGATTGAAAAATGAGGCATATTTTTACTGTGCACGTGGATGATGATAACCAACAGCATAAATGTAAACTTTAAATTGTGTATTTAAAATCTAGTTAATAGAGATATAACTACATGTGTACCTACAATGGCCCCAATGTCCCAATTGAGGGGTGAAGAAACTGGTCCAGTTTCCTTTAGTTAATGGTTGAGTGTTGCGCCTAGAAGTGACTACTTCCTGGCACTTCTAATCTGACCCAACACTGTGGTAGAGAAAGCCTCCTACAGGCCAGCAAAAGTTTTCAGGACAAAGTCCCAGGTCTTGAAGTAGGAGGCTATTGGGTTAAGAAGACACGGAATCCATGAGTATTACGGGATGTGAGCAAGGCAGAGACTGTACTTTCATGATGACAGTCAGAAAAAATGCCCTACCTTAGAATAAACTGCAAACTATACAGTCTACAAACACTGAGCTCCCAGATTAAGCAAGACACTCTGCTGGGTGCTGAAGATTAAAAAAAAAGAATAGTCATTTTCATGATGACACATAAAGGGACACAGAATCTAGACAGGCTGTCAAAAAATAAAGCTTCAAATAAACATTATAAAAGTGGGGTTAGGGAATTTTGGCATTTCAAATGGGAAGATGAGCTTCTTCAAGGAAACTATTAAAGTATACAACATTTGTTCCAGTAGATAGGAAGAAAGAGTAGAGCTCTCACTGTGATGACAGCAACAAAAATATCACACAATCTGCCATTTACAATTGTTCTCAACCCATCAGAGCTTAAACCTCAGAATAACCAAGTAACCTGAAGTGAAGAGAGGCACCTCCAAAGATAAGTGTGCTTTACCTGGCTGGGGCAGGTAACTAGGTGGAGGTTGTATAAGGGCAAGCAAGAAATTATAGACACTTTGGGTCACAGACAAGAGATGAATTTACACTCGCTGTCTTCTACATCGACCTCCCCAGGAGCTAACATACAAGACTGACAATAGTTCAGAGACCACCTCCCACCAAGAGCAGAAGGGGGACAGCAGCCACTATGAGAAAGGCATAAAATCTTTCCTGTATCCTTCTCTCCTATGTCTATTATGAAACAAAGCCTTAAATTCCTCAAGGAAGGGCAGTATTTCAGGGCCTTGGACATAAAGGAGAGAAACATGGCCAATCATGGGATTTTGACGGCAGAAAGTTTTTAAAGATAAAGATTTGAGCATGGCTATGGATGGAATGAGGAAAGTCAAAGAACAGGATTAATAATAATCAAGGAGTAAGGAGAAGTAGTTATAAATCACATAGCAGGAATTTTCTTCTGAATGCTACATCAGTGTAGTTGCTGAGACATGCACACTTAGTTTTTGTTTAAAATAGGGGGGGAACCCTACATGAATAGATTCCTGGATTAAATTTAGAAACAGATTTAATTTTTACTGTCAAGAACAATTAAATTGTCTGCTCCTATTTTCTGGATCATGGGAGCTATTCAAACAGAAATGTCTAACATTTTGCTCATTGTCAAAAAAAAAAAAAAAGCCTTCAAGTGCTGACACAAAGAATTGTGCTTATTTCAAATCGTGCACATCACTGCAGTAATAGAAGCTCATCACACATATGAGAAAAGACATGCTGGAAGTAAGATTCATCTTTTCTTCTAGTGGATTTGACATATACAGTAGCATCTAACCTAACTATCAATGAATGCCTGTTTTAATATTTCTTCAATCTTATTCACAGCACTAAAATCAGGATAATTTCTTCTATTAACTCCCATTTATTAAGATAAATACTATTTCAGAGACAATGAACTAGTCTTTGAAAAGTAATTCCATTTTAAATACCAAATTTAACCTAAGAAAGGTATTTTAAACACTTTTGATTATTGAAGTATTAAACATGTTTAATTATTCACTCTCACTCAACAGATAACCAAAACTTCAATATATTTAATCAAATGGTTTCTAAAATACATACAGTGAAAACGTATTCTTTCTCAGTCTTCTGTCCTCCAAAACCCTTTAAGGAGCTAAGTACAAAACTGAAAATTAAAATGAATCTTTAAAAAGTTGAATGAAAAATTATCTTCATACTCACTATCAGTTCTCATGTCCTTACAAAGAAATTGAGATAGGGAATGAGGACTGTACACTAGTTACAGCCTATAGTATATTCTATGAGAATCAATGATGTAATGTCTTCCTCTTTTTTAAATGAAGTGCCACTATTTTACACCCCTGTTAATGCTGACAGTGTAAGATCCTCCCCATACATGTAATCACCTACCACCAATGTACCCACAGTCCTCCACCACAGTCCATTGTGCTCCACAGTTTCACCTCCCACCATGCCTCATATCTATGAATGACATGTTTTAAAAACAGCCACAAACGAGACAATAGGCTATAGCATAGATTCCTGTTATATGTTCAATGCTAAAAACATAAAATGTTTAAAAAATTCAATTAAAGCAACTCAAATTGTAGCCCAGCATTTTTTTTTTTTTTTGCCTTGAACTTAAATTAGACAAAATTTTAAATCAGACAAATTTGTCTCTTAGGTCAGCATTAAAAGAAAAAATTATTTTTCCATGATTATGAAACAAGGCAATAACCCTCATACTAAATGAATTATATTTCTCATGTGGATCAACTTATTCTGTATACCCAAAAACCTGTGTCCCAGTAAGTCTTTCATTTTTATTTGCAAAGCAAAACTACAAAGATGTTCAGTACAATTATTTTCCTTCTTTTATCCCCCAAATCATGAGACAGCCTCAGTATGAGCTTCTTGAGGACAGTAGTGCTTTTTATACCTTTTTTTCTCCAAAAGGTCTCAGCACAAATACAGAAAGGAGGAGGATAAAAGGTTCTGACTGATTTGAAGTCGCTATACAGGGTAATACAATCAAGCCTTTCTATAATCAGTAATGATATTTCTGGGATCTCCGAGTCTCATTTTCTACCATAATATCACTTCTAAGAGCTAATGACCTTAGTACAGAGCAAAAACAAAGGCACCAGGCCACATTCATTTCTATATCCATACCTAGCACTGAACCTCAGAAAGTTATTGACTAGAATTCACTGAATTCCACTGAAAATTTCAGAAGATGCGCCCAACAGAAATGTAACTTGATGATATATAAAATAAAGCCAAAAACCACACATTGTTTATCAAATATTTACTAACTACTAAACAACAACTATTTTTTTCCATATGAAAAAATGAACCACAAACAAAAATTTAAATAAAGCTTTAGGAATTACTGACATTTTTATCATTCACTGTCATTCTCTTCTTATAATTTCCCTGTCAATGAAAGGAAGGTAGCAAGCCATCCATTTTACATAGCTGTTGGATTAAATGATTATTAAAGGATTAAATGATTATTAAAATATATGCTTTGGAAACTATAAAGATATGTTATTTTGCTTTATTACTCTATGTTATTGATGACTGGTTCTAGCTACTCTTTATACCAGTTAGAGATGAATATTCTGCCATGGGAGAAATGTTCTGTATCTGCCTGTTACTATACCTATTTGCCACATTATTGTTACTCAAAATTTAAAACATGGTTAGTATAAATAAGCAACTGAACTTTTAGCTCAAAGATTTAAAAAGCCTATGTGATCAGTGGCTACCATACTGGACATCACAATTCTCTAACTTCAGAAACATGAAATCTTTTCATTGTTAAAACAAAAAATTCAAGAGATAAAATTCTGATTGTTTTCTCAGCATAGATTTTCAGTCCTTAGAGAAACAAAACTCCTCTGAATACAACTTATTTCATAAATGGGGCCATTAAAGATAAACCAACAAAATTCCATTTCAATGTAGTTTATTTGGTAAATGAGGTCTCCAAAATATCTAAATGATATATACCAAAGACTACCAGAGAATAGGTGCTTATTAATGAAAGAACAAATAAGAAACTGATTTCTTTCAGTTTGCCTGAATTAAAGGACTAAATTGTTTGCCCGCCAACATCACCAACAGATACAACCTACACTTCCTTCCTCAGTTACCTGTACTTGAGATGTGTCACTTAAGAGAGAAAATTTATAAGCTAAGAATACCTCCCTTAAGATTCTATAATCTGGGCCTCCCCAGTGGCGCAGCGGTTGAGCACTGGGTTGCGAAGCTGCCCACAGCCTCTGCAACGCCGGTTTGATCCCAGGCTGCTCCCCGGCCACCGGAGGAGGGTCCCACATAGCGCAAAGACCTCTCCTGCCTCCCGCTGCTCCCCTCAGCACTGTACTTCGGTCCTTCTGCCTGCTCTGCTCCCTGCTCTGGCTCTGGTGAATTCTCTCACCCTCCCGCGCTTCTGACTGTACCCAGTGCTTGTATAAATAGATAAATAAATAAATCTTTAAAAAAAAAAAGATTCTATTATCTACTTGGTGTGAAGAGATGAGAGAAAAATTAACCAACAGAAATTAGCAGTCCAATACAATACAAAAATCACTCTGGGATTTTATCATTGAAAGTCAGAGAATAAGACACTTGGCAAAGGAAAGATGACCTTTCAACCAGAGTAGTCTGAAAAGGTCACAGTCACAAGGAAGGATTTCAACTAGGTTTGGGAAGAATTTTGAAGATTTAAACACAGAGTTCAGGAGGCAAGGAATAAATAGACTAATTTTGCTGCTGTGGAAGATACAAGATTAATTAGGGTTTGATTGTGAAGGGTTTAAATAGCTAAGGAATTTAAAGTCATTCTGTAAGGTGAATGGTGGGAATCACTGAAGGATAAAGGAAAGAGGGTTAAAAATGAAGTATTTAATCATTCATTCACTCAAAGCCAGCATCTGGTGCTTACTGTATGTCAGACACTCTGCTAAGTGAGAGAATTACAAGGATGGCTGTGTAAACCCTACCTTGGGCAGGGCTTACAACAAAACCCGAAAAAAAAAGTTAGAAACCACTAGAACACAATGTGATAAGCTTCATTGTAGAGTTACATACACAGTGCTAAGAAGCATGTGTGGAAAGGTTATATCTGCAGAGAAAAAGCCAAGGAAGGATACACTAAGAAGGGATCATTGAATAAAAACAGGCTCATCAGGCAGAGAAGGGCAAAACATTTACCTACACTCAAGTCTTCAGGAAATATATAACTTTTTGAGAAAATCATATTTCTGTAAAATTAAAGAAAGCTGAAATTATATCATTCAAATATAGAGAAAGGATCAAATCATTAAAAGCACGGTGCTGAAGATTTTTGATTAATTTAGCTGTATTTTTTGATTAATCATAGTAAACAACTGATTTCTCAGCTATGATTTTAGAAGATATGTATGTTAAAAGCACTGATAAAAATATTAGAATAAATGTAAGCCATGCACAACAAAATATAAAACTAATTAAATAATATGATAATATTTTAAACTATGTGAAGAGACTGATATGCAAGGTTAGAAAGACAGTAATAAAAGCAAATCAAACTATCAATCATGAAGGTTTTATTTAGGCCAGAACTTCAATATTTTTCTCTGGCAGAATGTTTACACAATAATAATACATGCAAAAACAGGGGACTGAGGAGTTGTGAAGGAGAAAATGACAAAACCAGTTATGTCTAAAATGTGTTTTCTTTTAGAAAAGAGTCATCAGCTTTAGAAGGTATGCTTATGGACTTCAACCAATCACATACAAAGTCCAATCACATACAAAGATACTGGCTTCATTTTACATGCCTCTGCCTGTTACTGTGGTAAACATTTCATTTTCAAATATATTACCTGTTTATTTCATATATAGGTGAAATTCAGAAAGAGCTAACATAAACAATAACATCTGAAAATACTATACATTTTGGAAATTAAATATACCTGCTATCTAAAACAAAACAAATTATTACAGAAACAACAAGAAAACCTTGAAATCAAGAGACAAAGCCACTTCATGAATTACACTTAAAATCAATGACAGAGTTTTGCTAAAAATGAGGTAAAGTCACAGGAGGTAGCATTTGTCAAAAACACTTAATAGTAAAAGATAAAAACTTGATTTACAGACAAGTTTTTGTAATTTACTGAAGCTATAAATCTAACTTCCAAATTGCCACAGATTATGTGATTCAGTGTTTAACTTTAGAAAGCCTTAAAATTTTATAATTTAACCTAGCAATTACATTCTTAAGCATTTCTCCCCAGGAACTATAAACTTATATTAACACAAAAACCTATATAGCTATTTATAGCAGCTGTATGTGTAATAACCATAAATCGAAAATAACCCAGATGTCCTTCAACAGGTAAATGTTTATTCTGTGGTTCATCCATCTTATGGAATACTACTCAGCAATAAAACATGAGAGTATTGATGCATGTAACCATCTAGCTGAATCTCTAAAAAATTATACTGAGTGGAAAAAAAATCCAAAGTTACATATTGTATGAGTCCATGTGCAACACTCCTAAAATGTCAAAATTATAGAAGTGGATAGCTAAAAGTTGTTTATATAGAAATTGAGGAAAGATGAGGGTGGAAGAGAAGTGGGGCTCTGGCTGAAAAAAAGCTAGAGTCCCTAACGGTAACGGAAATTTTCTCTATCTTGCCTGTATCAAGGTCAAAACCCTCTGTGTGATATTGTATTATAGTCCTGCAAGATGTTACCATTTGGTGGAACCTGGGTAAAGGGTACATGGGACCTCTCTGTAGTCTTATAACTCACGTGAATTCATAATCACCTCACTATAAAAAGTTTTTTGAAATTCATTTAAATTGCACTGCAGTGATTTGGAAGGTACCAACATGCTCGAGAGTACCTCTAACTACAGTACTAAACCCAAACAGGAGTCTCCTTGGTGGCACAGGGGTTAAACACACAGCGCTATCAAGCTATCAGTAGCCACTGATAGCACAAGTTCGATCCCCAGCCAGGGAGATGACCCACATGGTGCAACAGACCTCTCCTGTCTGCTCCCCTCAGGTCAGTAGATATGCCTGTTCTGCTCCCCACTCTGTCTCTGGTGAATTCTCTCACCCCCACATGTCTGGACCATCTCTTGTATGCATAAATAAATCTTAAAAAAAGAAAACCAAAGAAACATAAGTTGTGCCAATTCAGTCAAAATAAGCTGTGATATTTCAAGTTTTATAACTTTTATGTTTATCTAATATAATACTACTAATTAGTAACATTTTCCTTTGAAAAATTTCAGGTATTTAAAATATATAGCTTCTACATGACCCAGCAATTCCACTACTAGGTATTTACCCAGAGGACACAGAAACATCAATTCCAAAGAGCACCTGCACCCCTATGTTTATAGCAGCACTATTTACAATAGCTAAGCTTTGGAAACAACCCAAATGCCCAAAAATAGATGACCGGATCAAGAAGATGTGGTACATATACACCATGGAATATTACTTAGCATTCAAAAAAGATAAACACATGCAATTTGCAGCAACATGGATGGAGCTGGAAGGGATCATGCTCAGTGAAATAAGGCAGAAAGAAAAAGAAAAATACCGAATGGTCTCACTCATAGCAGGAATCTAGAAAACTTAAATAAGGGACCAGGAAAAAGAATAACTATAAAAAAGTAAAAATCAAAATCAACAAAAAACTATGAACCAGAGACACTCTATGGGGGTTGGGGGGGCGGGGAGGAGAGGGATTGGGGTCAAAATAAGGGGGTCGCAATTGTATGGGGAATATAAAAATAAAATTTATAATAAAAATAAATAAAAGAAAAGAAAAAAATACATAGCTTCAACTGCAATTCATCAACTGGCTATGCAAAGGTATTAACTAATTCACAAAAGGCAGGATACAAAAAGTTTGCTCGATGTCATACTGCAAAGCCTACACAAGCTGGTCTTAATTGCATCATGGCAGCATATTAATACTTTGAGAAAAAGCACTATGTAAATTCATCTCGCCAGAGTTATAATCCAGACAATTAAGGTAAAAATGAACATGAATTGATCTGTTTAAAAACTTTTTAATGTTTTTAGTAAGATTAACTAGAAGGAGGATTAGAAAGGTAATATTTATAAATCAGAATTCAGTTTTCCCAGTGAAGCATGTATAGTCAATGGTTTTGAGGTTCTGAAACCAGTTTACAAAGGAAGTTTACAAAAGGAGAGAGAGCTGGTAGAAAACATTATCCCAAGTAGTAGTAGGTGAAGGTATTCCAAGACTGGAATTCAAAATTCATTCATTCATTCAAGTTACCTAGGAAGATTATTAGAGATCAAGATGAAGTCATGCAAAAAGACAAAGTTCCTGCTGTCCAGAAGTTCTAAAATGGAAGAAGATAGGAAAACAGAACTGAAATACTCCAGTTACATCTTAGGATTGTGTATATATATGGACTGATGTTGTGTCTATGAAAAATTACAATCAGAGTTTGAACAAGTGATTCACAAGCAATATTTTGGAAGATGTTTACTCCCAATACATTGTCCAAAGATTCCAGACTGACAAATACTTTCCATCTGCTGATGGTATGAATTAGACATTTAACAGCTGAGTTGTTTATGGGTATCAAAATAATAGTTCTTGTGAAAGTCCAATTGGGTGTTCAGGTTCCCTTTCAATGCCTTTTTTTTTTCACTATTATTGAGTCATTGACAAATGGACAATAAGTGGAAAATTCCCATCAGTGCATCAGTTTGAGTTTCAAGGTAAGATTCAATGAGATCATTTATTCTGGCAGATGTCACAAGAGATTTTTCAAAACATCCTTCTGTTTATTCATAACAATGGAAGGGATTATTTTCAATAGTGGATAAGTTTGGAGTTATAAAAGCACATAAATTGCATAAAGAATAAAGAAAAGCACAAAACACAATAAACCAATGTACTGCTGTATGAAAATGAAAGAAAATGGCAAGTCCTGAAAACCAAAAAGTATGGTTCTCCATAAATAATGTGTTTTAATTCTAATCAAATATTTTACATAGGTTCTGTGGTAAAAAATGTTCAAGAATTATAATCAAAAAAATCATTAAAACCTTTTCTGAAATCACTATCTTATTAGTAGGAAGCACCTTTTCACATGCAGACTTTTCCAAAGAACATGACTATTTAGTCAGGTTCTATCTAGTAATCTATCAAGTAAAACGTACTTACAGAGTAGGTTTAGTTAAAGCCTAGTTAATACAGTCATTTTATAGCTCATTCTTAACACTTCCAGCACATTTTTTGCATGTTTACTTACATACTAAATTTTTTTTTAGTACAATTCTTTTCAGTTCATGTGTCTTATCTTTTCCAAGAAGAATATAAAATGAATCAAAGATTCTTCAAAGATGGAAACTCTCAGTACTAAATCCAACAAAGACTCTAAAATTCCCTGGAAGATAGCATCTTTTTGGTCATAAAGAGTCTGATACCAAGCAAGGGAGGTGACTAATGAGTGTTGATTGAAAGGAAGTAAAATAAAGCATGTCTTTTTAAATAAGAGGTATCAAAAACACAATACTTTAGACAAAGTAGGACTCCAGCAAATACCTGAAGCACTAAATGTGTTCAGTTCCCTTGCTTGGACCCTTATTATTGTGGTACTCAATAAGAAATTACTTCTAACTAGACCAGTCCTTGTTCCCCATTCAATCCAGGGTACAGGTGTCAGAGAACATGATGCACTTCAGTGCAAAGTGACTATTACTGGTTTCCATTTCACACGAGTGTTTACAGTTCTCATGAAGGTATGGAAACTGAAGAGCCTGTTCAAGTGTTTACTGTGATTGTGTCACTGAGAATTCATTTAGTAATGCCTACATTAGTAGAATAACTGATCTCCCTTTTGAAAATAATGACTTATTGCACTAGCAATAGGAAACATCCAGTCTCAATATTTTTAAACTACTGTTTATGGATGTATATATGTGTACATTCTGTAGAGATGGGTATTTTTTCTCTTTGCAGGGGAGAGCAGGAACTTATGAGAAACTCTCTTCACTGGATTGTTTGACTGCTTTTTATTTTAAAGTATTTTTTTTTTTAATAGAGGCATGTTTTATTTATTTATTTTGTTTATACATGCACTGGGTACAGTCAGAGGCGCGGGAGGGTGAGAGAATTCACCAGAGCCAGAGTGGGGAGCAGAGCAGGCAGAGGGACCGAAGTACACTGCTGAGGGGAGCAGCGGGTGGCATGAGAAGTCAGTGCACCATGTGGGACCCTCCTCCGGTGGCCGGGGAGCAGCTGGGGATCGAACCGGCGCCACAGAGGCCGCGGGCAGCTTCGCAACCCAGCGTGCAACCGCTGCGCCACCGGGGAGGCCCTGCTTTTTATTTTAAAACAGAACGCAAAACCAAGTATAAAAAAGTCATCTTGCTGAAATGCACAATTTCTGAACACTAGTAAATTGTCTATACACAAAAAATTAGTTAAGTGAAAATTGTCTATATTCTATAATGAGATGTGGATCTGTGCATTCTTATGAACATAAAGTACTCATGGAAAAGCAGCATGTTTTCAGAGGAACAAATGTTTAATTTCCTTGAGGACAAATCAAAACTTTGAGGACAAGTCAAACCAAAGCAAATGTTAAATGGAGCTTTTTCATTTTAACAAGTCTAGTCCCCTCTAACCATCGCATAAATTTCCTTCTGTTTCTACCCAAGTTTTAGAATATGTAGGTTCAACCATGAGTTCAGTCTCCTGGTTGTTAGCTAATGAATTCACCAGGGTAGCCACTAATTCAGTCAGTGAAGTTGCATATTTGTCTGGCTACAACACATATTTTCAGGAGCCGAGCATTTCAGATATACAACTTCTATTTTCTCCCTTTATCCCGGAGGGTAAATTGTAATAAATTTTAGGAAAAAACAGTACATTTCTGCTGAGGAAAAAATATATAAGAGAATGAAAATGCTGTATGTTCTGAGAATCATGAGATACAAGTGCTGTTATTATAGAAGGATACTAAGGAGCATCGAGTCTTACTCCCTTTGTTTTATAGGTGAGAAAACTAGAACCCAGAGGAGTTAAATGACTTGCTCACGGGAAACACACCTGCTTAGAAGCACAGCCAGGATTAGAACTCCTGATATCTATTAAACCACTGTCAGTTGGTTTACATCAAGTATCTTCCAAACTTCTCTTCTAGTATTTCTTGTTTTGGTAGTCTTCCGCCAACTTCAAAAGTAATTAATTTCAGTCAGAAAACAGCTTAAAGAGGTAATTTACAAGCTGCATTTTACCCATTATTCCTTAACAATAACATGTTCTTCATGTATTGACTTAACAAAGACATTGTATAAAATGACTACTACTTAGAAATACCACATTTGTATGTATTAAAAAGCTACATTTTACACATTGCAAGTGTTTCCACTTACAGTTCCTGCATTATAAAACCATCCGTCTTCACCTTTTAAACTTAAAATTTACTAAGGTGTATATAACCAAAGCTCCTATATGTTGGTTAGAGGGCTTTACATGCATCTTAAATACTGCCTACCTAAAAAAGCTGTAAGTTCCCCAAGATGCTTTTTATCTCATTGCATTCTCTTTCATACAGGCAACCTCTTGCAATCAAGCTCATATTTTGACATTGGAAGTTTATTTCTTCCTGAAATACCCTATTTAAATTCACATTATTAAGATCACAGAAAACAAGCCATTACCTTGCCTGACATATAATAGATGGTACAGAAAGCATCATAAAGTATCATAGTTTCAGACTAAAATAACTTAAATGCATAGTGAACTAGCCCTGAGCTAGGCTCTGTTGTACATATTTTACTTGTATTGCTTAGTCCTTACAAAAACCATGAGATATATACTTTTAACATATTTTACAAATGAGCAAAAGTAATTGCAGAGAGATTATATAATTTACCAAGTTGCACACCTAGCATAGAGAAGTGCCAGGATTGAACTAGGATAGGTAGCTACCCTATCCTAACCTCAACACTAAACAGCCTTAATGACATTTCTCATGAGCTTTGTTCGGTGTGAAGATGGGATCCCAAAGACTTTCTCCGGTCAAAACTACTATGGTGGGCCTCCCCGGTGTCACAAGAGGTTAAGACGCAACCTCTGAAGCCTTCCGCAGCTGCTGCAGCACCAGTTCGATGCCTGGGCAGGGAGCTACACACATGGCGCAGCAGACCTCTCCTGACTTGCCCGCTGCTCCCCTCAGAGGTGTATTTCAGTCAGTCTGCCTGTTCTGTTCCCTGCTCTGTCTCTGGTGAATACTCTCATCCCCACACCTCTGGCTTGTACCCCAGTTCTTGTATGCATAATAAATAAATCTTTAAAAAAAACTAATAAGGTAATTCCTAGATAGAAGTGGGGTAGACAGGAAGATCTTGAAAACACTAAGTTTTCAATTTTCCCTCATTATCCAAAAGCATATTGTTTAAACAAACTACTAAGATGAACATGAAGAAGAGTCAAAAATGTCAAAAGAGAGAACACCAACTTTCTTCTCATTATCATTTGGGGTAGGAGGGGAAAGAGGACTGATTAGGAAACCTTTTTTTCTTCTTTAAAGAAGGACACTGAGGATTTTGGGAACCTTGAACTGAAAATATTTGATTTCAAGCAATCTAAACCCTACATTTTTATTTTTAAAAGGAGGAACAATAACCCAAATGTTAACTTTTTTTTTTTTTTTTTTTTTTGGGCGTTTAGTGGCAGATCTCCTAATTTCTGATTTAGGATGCTTTTCACCTTTCTTATTTCCAATTTGAGAGCTTACAATGGACCCGGATTTTAGACACCACTCAGTTTTAAATCTATTTGTAAATGAATTGTGGGTTTCTATTAAAAAAACAAAACAAAACTATATTCTAAATTTCATACCAGGCCTCAAAAGTCTGTATAGTAACCTAATACTCCACTTCAAGTGCACATTTTACTAACTTTCATCATATCATTTTTATGACATGGAACATGAGACACCAACTTACATATTCTATATGAGTTTCTGCCTCTCCATGCACCGGTGGTAGTTCTGCTGGTCTTAGTGGTGTGTGTGTTTTGTGAGGGCAGGGGATGGGCTTGACATTAGGAAAGAAAATGACAAACATTCTTGGATAGCTGCAACTTACTAAATTTATATTAATACATAAGATAACTACAGAAGTCAAAAATGCCTTGATGGCTGAAGAAAAGGGATTCCCCTAGTTCTCTCCCTCTTGGTCTTTTATTTTTGAGTTCTGGACTTCATGAGTCCTTATGATTAAATGTTTCCCTATAGGGATTAGCATCTACCAACTTATCACGCATGATTTGGTTCATGAAAAATGCTTCACTTGGCTTAAAATAAGCAGACAATTCCATACTTTAATTTACATATTTCACAGTAATAGAAATTTATTTTCCAATATCCAATGACATTTTATTATCTGCAATCAATCATGAGTTATAATAAGTGATATTATCATAGCTGTGAATACAAAACAATCAGCAATGTAGTCAACATTTATCAGTATACCAAATAAAAGAAAATCCAAATTATAAAAGAAAAACAACTTAGATAATGGCAAATAGGATGTTTATAGCATTTCACAGTTTAACTGAAAAATACCATCACGTAATAACCCCAATTTAGATACAGTAACACAGCCCCAAAAGATTAAAGATAATTCCACTGAATTATTAAAGTGACAATAGAAGAAACATCCCAATGTTATACAACTTCTCAAATGAAACCAAGAGCATGTGAATTATTGCTCTGTGTGACTTAGGGCCTGATCCCCTAAATGTAAAGTCAGTTCTTCTGCTGGTACTCAAACTGATCTGCTTGCTACTACATCATTTACAGGTAGTGAATAAAGCCTCACATTCAGATATGCTTAAAGTTTTACTTCCTCTCTCTGTTTGCAGCATTTATAATTACAGTTTGGCATGAAACGGTACTTAAATTTCCAAACATATCTAGTCCACTTGTGGTGTGTTTCAGATTCTCCCCTCTTCAGTGTAGGAAAGGCACTACAAAACATTTAACACACTAAAGTAATTACCTCCCAGTACAGCAGAGGTCTGGAGGCAACTTCCAAAATTCACATAAAATTTCATGGGTGTTTATGCCCTAGAATAACCTCTAACTTTACCTTCCAGTTAAGAATGAGGTAAAATGTCCTCTTTAGAATTATATAGGTTATAGATTTACCTTTGATTGAAATAGAAAAAAATGCTATGATTACAGAGCATTCTCAAAATATTTTAATTTCAAAGCAGTACATACGTGAGGTATTGATTTACCAAATAGTTGGTATTGCCCACAGTATTAAGTCTCTATTGAAAACAGATCACTGGTCTACAACATGAAAATCATTTGGTGTAAAAACTGGAAATAACTGAATTTTTAAAAAATTAAGTCAATTCCAAAGCTTTAAATTAAGTCACTTTCCCTATTACATAGTTTAGAAAATAAAGACAAGAGTGATCCTAAGTTAATATAAGGTTAAATCTAAATACTCAAGGTCATACAATTGCTAAGGTTTTTATTAAACTGAATTTGGGAGTTGTTGCTTTAAGTTCAAATTACATCAGAACTATTAAAAAAAATTTGGTCTATTCAACTTGCAAATATAGTCATTAACACATGTAACATGTATAAATATGTAACATCCTTATATATGTAAAATATATAATAATGTATCTTTTTCTGGATAAATGCCAGCTCCTAGTTTCCTCTGACCTTCTCCTGTGCTTTTCATCACCACCCTACTCCCCTATCACTCTGCAGTGTAGGTAGGAATTAACAGAGCTGGACACTTAGTTCTCCAATGTAAAATTTTCATTAAAGAAGTAAGACATGAAATTGAAGTACCTTTTTCCTATATAATAGTGGGGGTTGGAGAGGGAATGTACTTTGGTTAAAACACAGATTATGTTATTTTCTTTTTTTTTTTAAGTGCTCATTGCTTCTTTTTTTATTTTTTTAATTTAAATTTTATTTTTATATTCCCCATACAATTACAACCCCCTTATTTTGACCCCATCCCTCCTTTCCCTGCCCCCCCACCCCCCATAGAATGTCTCTGGTTCATAGTTGTTTGTTGATTTTGATATTTTCTTTCTTATAGTTATTCTTTTTCCTGTTCCCTTTTTTAGGTTTTCTAGATTCCTGCTATGTTATGTTATTTTCTATTGTGAATGATCACCAGCTTTAGCCTTTTTGTCTTCAAATATCTATAACAAATACAAAGTATTTTTAACTGACAGCCTACCATTACATGAAGAAGGAAAAACTACTAGCAGTCAATCATGTACATATTTTCTATATAATAGAACAAGTTATTTCATTTTCTAATGTAGCAGGGAAAGTATGTGTTTTTACTTTTTAAGTTTCACATGAAGCGCATGTAAACTCTGCTGTAATATCATATTGTTATATAATAAGTTCCATGTTGGCATCTACAAATACCACCCAATATCTTACACAGTGTTACTAACACTAATCTAGACTCAAATTTCTAAGTTAGGTCCATAGATCATAGACATATCTGGAAAATAATATAGCAAAAGACATAACCTTCCCAGTGCAAAGTTTTTTCCCCTCCTCTATTTCTTTCCATTAAGTCCTTAAATAAAAGGGGTTAATCTCACACTTTTCAATGCCCTTGATCATAGAAAGCAAACAAGACGGTCAACTCACAATTTTTCCTGAATCTGATACAAAGTAAAAAAGTGCAGAAAGAATTATAATAAGCTCAACCTCTAAAGCAAACTGTCAATAAAAGCTTTTCAGCATCCAGAAACGCTTATTTTGAACATCACTTGGTTTCATTTCCATGTTGCCATTTTCCATAACTGTTTCACAGGCACCAAAAATGTAGATACCTCTATGGCAATTACTGCATTCAAAAGGAAAAGCATTTCCCTTTTTGAAATAAAAGAATTTAAGCCCAACTCCAGAGAAGCACATTCCATCAAAAATTTGCTTTTCTGCACTCAAGAAAATAAAACATGACCCCAAATGATAGTCAGCATTAATGACTTAACACATAAATAGCTTCCATTCTTTAAAAGTTGTAGGACTTTGATTTTTCGGTCAAACTCAGTAACAAAATAAGAAAAAAAACCCTGCATCCTCAAGCAATAAATCTTGAAATATACACAACTGTGATGTTCCCGTGTTACTTCCAATGGTAACTGACACGCCCCGAATTTAACTGTACCAGACAGTTCTATCTGTCCCATCACTGACCAAACACTGCTTCTCTGTTTCTATTCATTATGTATTATAAGCGGTCTAAACACAGTCCAGTATGATGGGAAAAAATTACAAGTCTTATGACAGCAAAGTGATGCATTCAAGATCTCTTGCAGAACATCTCCGTCTGCGAGCATTTACAGGCATTTTTTGATAGAGCTAAAATACACTGGCTTCCAGCTCATGACTCCAAGTACCTTCCGCACCCTTTCCTGCAGGTTTTCAGTAAACCCTCCTAAAAACCAGGCACTATTCACACCTCACAAACCAAACTTGGCAAAAAAACCTTGTGCAATGATCAATAACCTTGGCCACACCGCCATCACCCCCAAATTCACGGTCCTAGAGACCAATGCAGCAAAATCCAGACGAAAGGCTAAACCCATCAGAACTGCCGCGCTTTCCCCCTGCTGCCCTCTCCGCAGCATGCAGAGAGGCGAGAGCAGGAGAGGAGCGGAGCAGGGCTCACCAGCTCTGAAGATGCTCCGGTGACCTCTGGCTCGGCGCTGAGAGCTGGGCCAGGAAGACGCTAGTGCAGGGGCGGGCCGGGTGGACTCTGCCCCTGGTGCATTCCTCTCATTCCAGCACAATCTGTCGCCAGCCCAGGAGCCCGCCGCGCGCGTCCCGTCCCCCCACCCCCTCCCGGACACACACACCTGCCTACCGCTGCGCCCCGAGCGGCCAGAGCAGCCGCCGCGCCTCCCCTGCCCGCGCTCGCTGTTTGTCGCACTCAGCCAACACCAAGCCA
This sequence comes from Talpa occidentalis, assembly GCF_014898055.3. Lineage (NCBI taxonomy): Eukaryota > Metazoa > Chordata > Mammalia > Eulipotyphla > Talpidae > Talpa > Talpa occidentalis. The sequence continues at coordinate 91,502,835 of NW_023603184.1, read as the reverse complement.
AATCCCGGCCCCGCCGCCAGCCCTCTCGCCTCCCTCGTAGGGGGGGAAAAAGGGGAGAGGGTCGTGCAGCCCCCGCGGCGGGCAGGGACACGCGATCCGCCAGCGGGGGGCCGTAGCTCCGCCGCAACTCCAGGCAGCGAGAGGAGGAAGCCGCGGCGCAGGAGAACAGCCGGGAGGCTCGGCTGGGAAGCCGGAGGGTGGAGCGCGAGGAGACGCCGCGAGGAGAGCGCGCTCGCTGGACCCCGTGGGGAGGGCAGGACCTGCAAGAGCGCGGGACTCCGGGGGCAAAAGCTAGACCTAGTGGGCAGCAGGCGCGTGGGACGAAGTGGAAGGGGCCAGGACGCAGGCTCCAGGGCCGAGCCTGGACGCCCCCGAGCGCCGGGGAAGGCGGGCGCCCCGGGGTGCTGGGGGCGCCCGGCGGCGCGCCAGGCGGGTGAGCGCGGAGCCGCCTCTCCGCAGATCTCCAAGAGGGCTCCGCGCGCAGCCCAAGTTCGGGGCTGGGGGCTGTGGATCGTAGGAGGCCCACGCGGGGAGGGGTCGTGCGCAACGAGCAGGGGAGACCCGGGGAGAGTAATAGCCGCGAAAAGCAAATGGAGGGTGAAACTTGTGCGCCTGCTGGGGGAGGGGAGCAGGCAGGCGAGTGCGGGCAGGAACACGAGGCGGGGCAGGAAAGCCGAGGCGGCCGCGAGGCGGCGGGGACGGAGTAACGGGAGGGAGGCGCCGGCCCCCCGCGCCCGCGCCCCCCGGCCCCCACGCGGGTCCCCGCTCCGGCGCGAGGGCCGGGGGTGCTGGAGGTCAGGAGCCGCGCGCCCGCCCCCAAGCCCACCACTTACTTTCCAGGTTAGGCGGCTGCCGTCGTAGCTCCGGGGATCGGGGACATCGGCGCCGAGGGGTGGCCGCTGCGGCACCCGAAAAAATTAAAAAAGTGCCGCTGCCGAGCGACAGCCCGCCCCTCCCTCCCCCACCCGCCCCCTCCCCCGGGCGGCTCTCCCACCACCCCGGGCGGCGGCGGCGGCCAGGCTGCCCCTCTACCCCGTGCCCATGCTGCCGCCGCCGCGGCCGGCGTCGACAGACTCAGCCCCGGAGCCCCCTCTGCTGCCCCGAGGCCGCCGCCGCTGCCCGCCCGGCCGCCTGCCGCCTGCCCAGCCGGCCCCGGGCTCCCGGGAACGTCAGCACGCCGCCGTCCCGGCCCGCTCCGCGCCCAGCCCATTGGGCCGGAGCAGAAGGCTGGCCCGCTCCATTGGCCCGGCCCGCATATTGAACGAGCCAATGGAAATTGGGGTTTCAGGTCGCCATAGAGACCGATGCTGTTAAGCGTGAGAGGCCGAAAGGAGGTGGGGACTGAAGATGAAGGTGTTTCTGGCTTTGGGCGCCTGAGAATGTGGGGGAAAGAAATAGGGGCGCTGAAATGTGGGGGTTCCCGGGCGCTGGAACTAAGATTTGAGGCCGCTTTGGCTTTGCGTCCCTGTCTACGCTGCCTGTGCATGATAGGGCTGGTCCCCGGCTCAAACACAGGAGCAGCTGAGCCTCTAAAGGAATTCTTCGAGGAAAGAGACTAGGAGTGGGCGCTTCGAGGTTCCTGCTTCTGGGGAGCCCCTGAGGCCATGCCCTTTGACCTCTGACAAGTGTGCAGCTGCCGCTTCTTCTCCAGGTGAGTTACACCACATGCCTTAAATCGCTGCTTCCTCCTGACGTCATTAGTCTACCTGAACTCTACTTATTGTTCCCAACCACTCCCCATTCCCTGCTACCCACGTTACCTCAGAAATTTGGGTCTTGGAAAGTATAGGTAGCTGAAAGAGGCGTTCCTTTGTGTGATACTTTGGTAAAGAAACAGGCTGATGTAGTCTATGGTGGATGCAGGGAACACACGTAGGTTGTGTGTTCCCTGCTGCGTAAAACAAACGTCTAAACCCTCCAATGAAAAATGCTTATTGAACACCCATCTGTGTGTGCACGCTGCACTGTGAGTTTCACAGGTGCATGCTCTTTCCTCTAATAGGCTACAGGGTGAAGAAAAACACTGATGACAGAGTCAATGCTTCTTGTTTTCTGAAATTTAGCACAGGAGTGTATAGGAATTAGTTTACAGTTGATGGATTTTGTTGTCTGAGTATTTCCCAGTTTATCTCTAAATTTGATCAAGTGAGGGGCTGGGGCATGGAATCGGTACACACAAAAACTTTAATGACAAGCCTGTTTTCACATAAAATACTTCATGCTAGTTTGTCAAAACCAGTTTTTGTAAACAACTTTCATAGATGTTGGCTGTTAAAGTAGGACTTCATGAACCCTGGCTTTTAAGCATTGTATTTCATTGTTATATAGCTACTGTTATTTGTATGTTTATTCTTGGTGATTTTGCCATATTTATTCTAATTTTTTTAGTGAGAATACTATGCTTTCTGTCCTCCAAATTGGAGGGACCATATTGTGTGGCAATCACAAATATTTTGTTGAGATAAACAGATTAATGTGTGTACAAACTACATATGTCCTGAATTTTAAGTTTGATAATATGCTTTGCTAGCAATTTTTATGTTGATGTAGCTAAATATTACAAAAATAGATAATAATTGTTAACATGATAACAATGGAATGGAATGGAAAAATATCTCTCACAATTTATATTTGGTTGACAGTCCTAGGCATTTTAAGCTTCTGGAACAAGACAGCTGACAGGTTCTAGAACAATCCCCCTAAATTTTACCAGAATTAGTAAGGAAACTGCAGGCCTCATGATGCCTTGCCATCATGGAAATCAGTTCAGCATCCATTCAATTTATGAGGGTTTGTGTGTGTGTGTTTGTTTATAATAGAATAGAAAAGGCAAAGTACAAATTATTAATAAGATATTTTTAATGGACTAGCAAGATGCCAGTGATTTTTTTATTTTAATTTTGAATGAATAGAAGATGTGCCCAATGAAAAGAAAAAAACAACAGATTTTTTTTTTTCTTGCCTTGGGCTAGCATGAAAAGAAGGAAGCAAGAATTAATTGATGTTTTTACTCCAATAATCATATCTTTTTGAGTTTTTCTCAGATCACATGTTTGATGCTTTGATATTGTGTATTTCATGTTTGAATATTACTAAAATCCACCATTAATTATATTCCCTTAAAATGTCACTGAACTTTAAAAAAAAATTCTCAGATTAGGTTGAAAGGTTTCTTTGGAACTTGTTCCTGTACATCAAGCATTGCTGGGCAAGTTTAAGAAATCGCTTTGTTCCAACAAAAGTTTATGCTCTCTGGGCTTGACTGGGTCTTCACTGATTGAATTCCTTTCCTCTTCAGGAGGGTAATTATCCAGGACACTTATCCAGGAACATTATCCAGGGGACTTTTCCGAAACCTAACCTATTTTTGCTCTGCTCATGTACATGTCCCCACAGAACTTTCAATCCTGCAAAAGGTCTTGCCTCCAATTTGCCTGAGGTATCTACCATAATGTTCCTCAACTTACAAGAACTGGGATACAGGGCAGAGGTGCAGGGGAATGATGAGAAACAAGGTGATGTGGATATCTCCCTGGCCAGGGACCGAACTTGTGCTGCAGTGGCTGTGAAAAGCTCTATAGGTCGTGTCTTTTTTTTTTTTTTTAAAGATTTATTTATTTATCCATATAAGAACCGGGGTACAGGCCAGATGCACGGGAGGGTGAGAGGATTCACCAGAGACAGAGCAGGGAACAGAACAGGCAGACTGACGAAATATACTGCTGAGGGGAGCAGCGGGTGAGACAGAAGAGGTCTGCTGTGCCATGTGGGACCCTCGCCAGCTGGTCAGGATCAGACCAGTGCTGCAGAGGCTGCGGACAGCTTCACAGTGCTGTGCTCAACCACCTACGCCACCAAGGGAGGTCCCATAGGTTGTGTCTTAACCCCTTGTGCCACCAGGGAGGCCCTGAGACTTCCATTTTTCACTGCCAGTATTCTATCCCTAATTACAATTGAAATGATCCTTGACACTGCTCCTTCTCTTCAAAATCCTAACTCTTTCTACCAGTGAAGTTCTCTCCTACAAAAGTGCCCTTTACTTGCAAATTGCAAAATCCAGATTTCCAAGGAGAGGTAGGAACCATTGTCTCCCACTCAGAGGACCCATATAAATGTAAATGATCTACTTGTGAAGAAGAAATTGTTAGTCACACCTACATGGTTATAGAGTGGCGTGGGGCAAGATTATAAAGGCTGAAGAGGTTTGGTGAACTCTAAAGAACAAAAGCAAATAGCATTAGTCCAAGGGAACTTTTCAATTACCATCTCAGAAAGAAATTAACCTGTTCATGATTATGAAAACTTTGTGATTATCTAATGTTTATTACTTTCATAATAGGCCATAATGATTAGTAGTAAATTCCTGAAAAAGAAGAGCCTAGACAACAAGAAACAGGGAGAATCAGGAACACTCTCTCTGTCCTCATCCTTTTGAATATCTTTGGAGAAGGTGGGAGCAGTGAAAATGGAATTCCAAAAAGTACCCTAATTGATAGTTTGCTTTTTAAATTTTTTTTAAAGATTTATTTATTTATACATACAAGAACTGGGGTACAGGCCAGAGATGCGAGAGGTGAGAGGATTCACCAGAGACAGAGTGGGGAACAAAACAGGCCTATCTACTGAAATACACTGCTGAGGAGAGCAGCAGGTGAGTCAGGAGAGGTCTGCTGTGCCATTGTGGGTTGCTCCCTGGCTGGCCAGGTTTGAACTTGTGTTGCTCAGGCTGCGGATAGCTTCACAGTGCTGTGCTTAACCCCTTGCACCACCAGGGAGGTCCAGTTTTATTTTTTAAAAAAAATGTTAAAAGCAAGTGGCAAATGAGTGAAAGAGATCAGTGGAATAAACTGACCCATGGAAGGTCCCCTAGAGCTTAATAATTTTGCTCAGGATTGGTTATGCTACACCTCTAACCCATTCTTTGCATATGTAAATCCTAACATGCCCTCAGAGGTCCAGCCCAGTAGTTACCTGTAAAGCCTTTTCAGAAAATGGAGAATGTCCTGATGTTATCCCTCCCTTCCCCAGAGAATGATTTTTGCCATAGTATTTTAGTGTGACACTTAATACTTTCTGCCCCTTGGTACAGTTATTTTTGTCTGACCTTCTCTCCTAGAGAATAGGATGCATGTAGTGGTCATGACTATATTCTCCATCGTGCCTTAGACTACTGAATACCTTCCACATGAAGAAAAACCAGCATATTCATTAATCCTTTTTCTAAGTCCGTGAAAGAATTTTATTTCCAGCAATGAAAATTTTGAATTAATAATGTTGGGAGAAATTAGTAAAAGATGAAACTAAAGTTTCAATGTAGAAAACTAAGTTGACTCATAGCAGAGTAGAGTTTATTTGCCAAGACTCCTAATTTTTCTATGGGCTCTCTCTATCCCTCTATGAGAGAAGGGAACTGTGTGAGGAATAGCTACATGTGTGCAGGCAGGAAGTTATATTCAGTGCTAAGCCTATAAAATTCTGTTTGTTGAGAAAAATCGCTTTTATTAAAGAGGTTAAATAAGGGTTACCTACATTTTTTTCATCTGAAACATCAAGATTGTTCTGTCTTGTGAAACATAGAAGAATCATGAAAACTTAACAACTTCATAAAATCAGAAAGGCATCAAACATCTGGTTAAGTATAGAAGATGCATGTCCAAATACCTATATGCACAGGCCTTGAAGTAGGCCACCTTGCATGCTCATGACCTTGCATCTGGCCATGGTATCATCTCCAGTGTGGACCTGATTCAAATGTAACTATTAGCACATAACCAAGGAATACCCAGGGATCCTAAACTGATAAGAGGTGTACCCTCTAAAGGGGGCCTGGCAGCCACATGCACAAAGACAAAGGAAAGAGAACTCATAGTGTGAAAGATTTTTAATAGACTTGGTGTGAATAAAGAGAAAAAGGAATGGCTTTCAAGTATAATTTACCAATAAAACTCCAAAATAAAAAAATACCCATTCTTGTGGGCAAGTAACCAGCCAAACAGGCTTGGCCCAAAGAAGCCATAGAGGCCGAAAAGCTTGCCACAAATCTATGGTACCTTCTGGCAGGGAACCACCAAAAAAGAGCTAGGCAGGTGCCAGACAGCAAGTGTCACAATATAATATAAAGGGATGTTTCATGTTCCCTGCCCCTTCTAATGAAGGGTGGAGCTCAGCAGTGAGGGGAAGATAAAAAGGAGTCTTAGAAGAGAAGTCAACAGATACTGAAGACCTGGAGGAGGCACATGGAGCAGAGAGACAAGTGAAGATGCCATGTTTGCTTCTCAGCCTGAACTTCTACCAGGGACTTGGGGGACATGGAAAAATACACTTGGAAGGGACGTGGGTCAGAGACCCCAGAGAGACCTAAAGTCTTGACTTGGACTTTGATTTTGCTCCTTTCCTTCCATATTTGCCTGGCCCCTTCTGCCCCTTTCCTATGGGTCCCCTCCACAAGGTACCTTAGACTTGCGGCTGGTTTTGGAGCCTCAGTGACTCTGCTTTTGGCCAACGCTGTTTGACTGGGTATTTACCCATGAAGGGATGGATAACTTTGGGTGTTTAATTGCAAACTATTGTCTTTGCTCCCCTTCCTTCTATTGCACACAAATTCTGTTACATTCTTTCCTATGGAGGGTCTTTATGCAGCAGGTGGCAGAACTCATTAGCATACAAGTTTGGGGTCCTGGAGTACCACTCATTCTGGGGTACCACAATTCTGCCGGGAATGGTAGTTTTTGATACTTGAGATCTCTTCAACTTGGAGGTGGGAGTGGAGTATAGGTAAAAACATCACAGGGTGGATTGTTCTTCTAACATAATCAATAGTGGGTAGAACATTGAACTATAACCTGTTACAGTGCCAATCAAATTCTTCTCCTGGGAATTTGGAATTGGGAGAACATGTAAGCCATACAGAGAAGCTACAATTTCTGGTTCCTTTTCTTCCCATGAAGTCAAAATATGCTTCATTTTTTATTATTCTGTGAATTTCTGTTTCTTATAATCATCTCTAACCCATTATTTTCCTGGTTTGCCTCTAGTGTATCTCTGTTCCTTACAATTAAAAGATTCATTAAAATATGCAATTATTTTAGAACAAAACAAAACATTATGACCATCTGACTGGATTATGGCAGGGCACAAAAAAAATGATCCCATACCCCTCTGGGTTCTTCTGGGTTGGCAAATAATCAAACAAGTATCAGGCAGATGATGAGCAAAAAAGCCAAAAAAGATATTTAATTATATGACATGTATATCTCCTAGACACAAGAGAGAGATGTAAGAGACCCAGCACAACAGAGTAACTTACTCAGGCAGCTTGAGACGCCATCTTATATAGCTTAGCTAAGAGAAGGGAAGTTAGGGGGAAAGGGAAAATTCAGTTAGGGCATTTACTGGGAAAGATATAGCAAATAATAGGTAAGCAGATTTAGTTATGCCCTCTCCTATGAACAGTTGTAAAGAGGTTCTTTCTTCACAGGGAATGCCCTTACAGAGAGAAGTTTACATATAAATATCAAAAATAACTGCCACTCATCCTTCAGAATTCCTTCCATGAAATACAACTCTTTCCAAAAACACATGTTTTAGAGTGGTGGATTTTTGCTCCCATACAACTGTGAAGAACTATAAAGTTGCTGTAAGAATTAAAACAAGTGATCTGTCTTGTTCAAATATTATCAAGCAAATTTGGGCAAGACATCTGCTCCCCTTAGCAGTGTATTTTAGTAGATCTGCATTTTCTGCTCCCCATTCTGTCTCTGGTGAATCCCCTCACCCCCTGTACCTCTGGCCTATACCCCAGTTCTTTTATGCAGAAGTAAATTAAAAAATTAAAAAAAAAATCTATTCAAAGTTGGGCAAGAAACTTATTTAGTGTCATTTCTATCCCACCCCACTCCTCCACCTCAAAATATTTTCTATTCTCAAGTTTCCTTTGAAGTAGAAGGTAGGCAATGACTTTGAGATGACAAGCATTTTCAGGATAGAATATTTTACTGCACATTTGGTAAAGAAGAAATAATTGGAAGTTATATTTTATGCATTTACTTTAATATTCTAAAAGCCAGGCTAAATATTAAAAATAAAAATAGGAAAATTTATCGGAGACATTAGAGGCCCCGCAATGCAGGGGAAATAGGTATTAATCTTTAAGTTCCAATATTTAAAAAAAATTTTATCCAGAGAAAAACCAAGTCCAATCAATATTCCTACAATGTTTTATCTAAAATATCCAATTTTCAACAAAAAATTATGAGGCATGCAACAAGAAAATATGACCCAATTCAGGAAAATAGCCAGTGGCTCAGAGTGGGCCTACTTGTTGGATTTTGTAACAAATAATCCAAAACAGCGACTATAAATATGTTTAAAAGCTTAAAGGAAAAATGGGCTCAACCAACAGATTCTCAATAGAGAAATGGAAACTATTAAAAAGAACCAAATGGAAATTTTGGAGCAACAGAAACTGTCCAATCTGAAAAACAGAAGATTGGGGAAAAAAAGAACAGAGCCTCATCTCTGGCACAGCTGGGAATACCAGAAGGAAAGAAGGGATGGAAGGGTATTTTAAAAACACTTGCAGAAACAATGGCCTAAAACTTCCCAAGTTTTATAAAAATTTTAATCTTACAATCCAAGAAACGATTCTGAGTAAAATAAACATAAGAAGTCAGACTGCTGAAAGACAAACACACACACACACAAAAACTGAAGCAGCAAGAAAATAATAACTCATTGTTGTGTAAGGGAACCACAGTAAAATCAACAGCTGACTTCTCTTCAGAAACCAGAGGACATATACAAAGTATGGGGGGAAAAACTGTCAATCAATAATTCTTTTTCTACATAACTGTCCATCAAAAATGAAAATGAACGTCCTCCTATATGGACCTGTGTTGGAAATGTGCTAATTACTGACAGACCCTTTGTGACTTCCAGTTTTGAGTGAAACCAAAAGCAAAAGAAGGCTGGCTGGCAGATGAAGGGCATCTGGCAAGTCAACACTCTCCATTACAAAGGAGCTCTTGACTCAGTACCAACCCTCGACCACAATATCACCACATTTACTTTTGAAGTTCTTCCAAATTCTTGAAAAAATTGGCCATATTATTTTCTTATATTCACAGTTCTGTGCTTCATAAAGGTAGCAACAAACTGACTGAAACTATACTTGAGAGAAAATAAATCACAAATACACAAATCCCTATCCCTAAATATCGTACCACTAGTTATAACTTCTGTGCATCCCTAAGGTTGAACTGGGGGAGAAAGTGAATTGTACCTGCTAATACAACATCTTGTTAGGAACCAGAAGTCAATAACTGTTATATTTTTCTGTAGTTTAATAGATTTTGAAAATAAGGAAAAAATAAGTTAAAATAGATACAGGAAAAGATCCAACAGTAATTCATGATAAAAATGTTCAACGAACTAACAATAGAACTTTCTCAATGTGGTAATGCGCATCTATGAAAACCCCATAGCTAACATCACATTTATGATAAAAGAATACCCCCCAAAATTGACATCTATTTAACTGTCATCTATTTAACATTATATTGAAAGTTTTAGCCATTGTAATAAGGAAAGAAAAATAAAGATATATAAATTGAAATGGAAAAATTTAAGCTGTCTTTTTTCACAAATAACATGATCCAATGAATAGAATTCCTTACTTAAGAAGATACAAAAACATGATATTAGAGGTAATAAATTTATAAGGTCAAAAGATACAAGACCAATGTAAAAATCAGTTGTAATTTTATATAGTAGGAATTAGCAATTTGAAAATGTTCTTAAGAAAGCAATTCCTTTCATAATAATAACATGAAACTAAGAAATAAATTTTAGGAAAGAAATACAAGACCTGAAATCTATAAATTCAAAGTTATCACTATCAAAATCCTGACAAACACTGTTTTGTAGAAATTGACAAGCCAGTCTTAAAATAGACATCCACAGGGACAAGAATACTAAAAGAACAACAAAATAAGAGGAATGACAATATCTAATTTAAAAACCTACTATTAAGTTATAGTAGTAGAATATATTGTTTGTATGATGACAGCCATCTAGATCAATGAAAATAATGCACAGAAATAAATCCTTACTCTTCTGGTCAACTGATTTTCAACAAAGATACCTAGGTAATTCCAGAAGGAAAATCCCTTTTCAGTAAATGCTGCCGGCGTAATTGGACATCCATTGCAAAATAATGAGCTTATACCCTTACGTATATCTCCAACATATATCTGCATCATAGATCTAAGAGCTAAAGTTTTAAGATTTCTGTAAGAACTAAAACTATTAGATTTCTGGAGAAAATATAGTATGAAATCTCTGTGACCTTACTTTAGATAAAGATTTCTTACATTAGCCACTATATTCTGATCCATAAAAGGTGAATTTGATACATTGAATTCTATATAAAATAAAAGTTTGATCCTTCAAAATACTGTGATAAGAAAAAAATAAGTCACAGACTGGGGAATATTTGTGAATCATAGTCTAATTAAGGGCTTATATCTAAAACATGTAAAGACCATCTAAATTTTAAGAATAAGAAGGCAAACAACTCAATTTAAAAGTGGACATAATATTTGAATAAATATTTCTTCAAATATTTATACAAGTAATTATAGATAAAATGATACTCAATATCATTTTTGAAAAAGATTTATTTATGTGTAGAAAAACTGGGGTATAGGCCAGAGGTGCAGTGGGTGAGAGGATTCACCAGAGAAAGAGTGGGGAACAGAACAGCCTGATCTATTGAAATAAACTGCTAAGGGGAGAAGTGGGCGAGCCAGGAGATGTCTGCTGCACCATGTGGGTTTTCTCTCTGGCTGAGGATAGAAATCATAGCCATAGCAGCAATAGTACTGAAACTTAACCCCTATCCTCCATGGAGGCCCTGATCAATATCATTAATCATTAGAGTAATACATATTAAAATAATACAATACCACTACACAACCACTAGCATAAGTATAAAGCACATAATTGTCAATATAATGTGATGACAAAGTTGTAGAAAAGCCAGAATTCTCATAAATTTCTGATCGATATATCCATAGTGGAAAACTTAAAGTTTCCTTAGATATAAACCTACCATATGACCCAGGAACTCTATATCTAGAAATCTACTCAAGGAAATTTAAAGAATGCATTTCCACACAAAGGTTATTGTATCAGTAATAATAGCATTCTTAGTGACAGGAAAAACTGGAAGTGGCCCAAATGACTATCAAGTAATGATTACATAAAATGTGGTACAATGTAATACTACTCATCAATAAAATTAATGAACATCATGATACATGCTACAGTATGTACAACACTCCAATATATTATGCCAAGAAGAAAAATAGCAGCTATACAAGTTTACATGTTGTGTGATATCACTTATATGAAACCTCTAAAAAACAAAAGAACATAGAGACATAAAGCAGATCCATTATTACCTTGGGCTGTGATTGAGAAGATATGAAAAATATGATAGTATGATATGATAGAAGATATGAGATGATATGAGAAGATATGATAGTCATTATGATAGAACTTTTTCCGGTGATGGAATGTTCTAGGAGTAACTGAATTGTGATAATAGTCACAATTATGCACTTATTAAAAGTGATACACAGTCAATACTCCATGACATTGGCTTCAGAGATGTCTTTGGGGATTGGGCTCCAACATTAAGGAAAACAAAATCAAAAATAAATAATGTGACTACATCAAGCTAAAAAACTTCTACAATGCAAAAGAAGCTATCATTAAAACAAAAAGACACTCTATTCAGTGGGAGAAAACATTTGTGTATCATGCATCTGACAAAGTATTAATATCCAAGATCTACAAAGAACTCACACAACTGAACACAAAGAAAACAGGAAATAAATGGTCAGGAGAGCTAAATATACATCTCTCCAAAGAAGAAATACAGATAACCAACAGGAACATGAAAAAGTGTTCAACATCACTTATCAGGGAAATGCAGTTCAATACTAAAATGAGCTACCACCTCATACCTGTGACAATTGCCCATGTACAAAAACCCAAGAACAATAAATATTGGCAAATGTGTAAAGAAAAAGGAACTCCATACACTATTGATGAGAATGCAGACTGATTCAGTGCCTATGGAAAACATTATGAAGTTTCCTCAAAATATTAAAAATAGATCTAACATATAATTCAGCAATTCCACTACTAGGAATCTACCTGAAGAATACAAAATCACTAATTGTAGGGATATATGCACTCCTGTAATCATTGTAGCACTATTTACAATAGCCAAGTTATGGAAACAACCTAAATGCACATTGAGAGAGCAGTGGAGAAAGATGTAGCATTTATACATGATGGAATATGACTCAGCTATAAAAAAAGATTAATTCTTACCGTTTGCAACAATGTGGATGGAACTGGCTCTGATTAAGCTAAGTGAAGAAGTCAGAAAGAGAAAGACAAATACCACTCATATTGTAGGACATAGGGTGGGGGGAAACAAAGGAACCAACAAACCTAAATCCAAACAAACCCTAGGAATATGACTGCAGAACTGAGGTTGCTAGAGGTGAAAGAAGGGGCCAATGGCATAGGGTAAAGGTTTAGGGGTGCTAGTTGTAAACCTGTTCCCCTGAATCATGTAGAGTGTTGTAAACCAATGCTAGCTCAATACAGAAACAAAAAATGTAATGCATTTTTCACTTATGGATGTATTATTATGGAATATAAATGAGCTCTCAATACAACTATTACAAAAAAAATTTTTAAAGTATATAGGCACATCATTTAAGACTCCCATGTATTAGCACATAGTAAATTAAGAAACAATTTTCTAACATGATAAAAAAAAAAAATCTTCCAATTTTTATTTCAGTGGCTTTAGACCCCATTTATCAAACTTCAAAGAAAAATAACTTTGCAAGGAAAATTCATACAAAGAAAGTAAAACTTGGGCCTCCCGGGTGGCACAGCAGTTGAGAGCTGAGTTGCGAAGCTGTCCGCAGCCTCTGCGGCACCAGTTCGATCCCCGGCTGCGCCCCAGCCACAGGAGGCGGGTCCCGCATGGCATGCAGACCTCTCCTGCCGCCCGCTGCTCCCCTCAGCAGTGTACTTCGGTCCTTCTGCCTGCTCTGCTCCCCGCTCTGGCTCTGGTGAATTCTCTCGCCCTCCCGCGCTTCTAACTGTACCCAGTGCATGTATAAATAAATAAATAAATAAATCTTTAAAAAAAAAAAAAAAAAAGTAAAACTTAACTAGAATAAAAAGACTACCAGCAATCTTTGTATAATCAGTGGATGACATTGAAATTTGGTTATCATAACTGATTACACAAAACCAATTTATCCTATTCTGTATCTTTTTTGCATGATCTGTTTTAACCCTGGTACCCAAGTATGTGAGCACTCTGACCTTAACCTTTGAATCCTACCATGATCAGGTATTAGACCAAGATTGTCAAGGTCACACAGAATTCTCCATTATATAATTCTCACTAAAATTTCTTAAATTCTTTGATACTATAAGTATCAATACTGCTTAGATTTCTTTTTTTATGGATTTTGCTGTATTTGTGTTTTATAACTTACATAAAATTAGTACACTTAGGGCCTCCCCGGTGGCGCAGCTGTTGAGCGCTGGGTTGCGAAGCTGCCCTTAGCCTCTGCAGTGCCGGTTTGATCCCCGGCTGCTCCCCGGCCACCGGAGGAGGGTCCCACATGGCGCACAGACCTCTCCTGCCGCCCGCTGCTCCCCTCAGCAGTGTACTTGGGTCCTTCTACCTGTTCTGCTCCCGGCTCTGGCTCTGGTGAATTCTCTCACCCTCCCGCGCTTCCAACTGTACCCAGTGCTTGTATAAATAAATAAATAAACAAATCTTAAAAAAAAAAAATTAGTGCACTTAAGGATCTGTAATAAATAATTTTAGGATTGTGTGCTGAAAAACATGTAATAATGGAGGTGTATGACTGAGAATATTTTGAGACCTCAGTTTTAGTAAAATAATCTAAGGTACAATATACATTATTTTCCTCTTGCTTTGGTTGCTTGTTTCTTTCTTTCTTTTTTTCAGTTTTCCTTTTCTATCTACCTCCACATAGTAGAAATAATTTTGTTGCTTTGTCTTAAAGACCACCTAGCTCACTTTCCTCTAATGAGTTACATTTGAATCTCCAACATTATCAGAGCCCCTGATCATTGTGATCAAACTTGAGAGAGGCCAGGGAAGTTATTGAGTGATATTGAAAACAGTGTTTTTCTTTTGACAATTCCAAATGATGTGGAAGTGAGACAAAAACACAGTAGGCAGAAAGCCAAGATAATTGCTATAGAGAATTTAAAAAGAGAAAAACTTTCACCCACATGGAATTACTGTATTTTAATGATCAATAGAAAAATTGATTTCAAAATCCTAGATTTTCAGTGAGTTGGAGTCCTTGGAAAAGTCTATTTGGTGTTGAACTACTCACTTATTTTCCCATTATTTGGATCACATCGATAAAAGTGGGACTTAATACACTTCATCTCACAAATATTAACTTTTATGCTTAAAATGTGAATTATATGACCTTTTGAAGTCTTAGTATGGGAATGTCGCTGTACTTATAGCTAACCATAAATGCAGGTTACTGGTATTTTAACAGTTTATTTCAGAAAATGCCACCTCATTTTTGCTTCACATCTATTTTTCTTTTTGCTTCCTTCTATTTGTTAATATGAGGTAGACATGTCTTTATTAATGCACATATTCTGAAATACCATGGATAGCATAATCATTAACATTGTATCAACTTGTTGATACCACTAGAAATAATTTCCTTGTAGGTTTATATTAGGTGCTATTTCATAATATTGGTCAAATATTTTTAAATTTAGTATTTAATCTAATGCTTCTTTTAATACTATTTTGTAATTGTAGAATTTTAGAGCTAGAAATAAACAAGCATTAAAATCTGCCATATAACTCACAGTGTAAGACTCTTTCCATCCTACTGTATTGATTTCTCTAACAAAAAAGGAATTAATAAAATTTAGGTGTTTCATTGTGTTTGCTTTTTATGTATGTGTGACTAAACTTTCCAAAACCAAAATAATGTCAGTTTAGAAAATGTTACAGAAATAAAGCATTAGAAGAAAATATGTTCTACAAAGAATTCTCCCTGCATTTTTGAATGACTATTTTACCTATGCTGCTCTTCTGTAATATTATTTGAATATTGAGGAGATGATAAATTCAGGTATTGTGTATATACTCTTCAATATATATATATACTGTAATTATTTTTTTATGTCCTTGAAGTTGAGTTGAAACCTACTGACTACTACTTCCGTGTTTTAAAAGCTGACAAACTGTATTGATATAGTTGCTGTGCACTGAGCTCGGAGCCAGGAGATCTGGATGAGTTCTAGCATTGACTATGTTACCTTCTTCTGTCTTGGGCAAAGCATTTACTATCTCTGAACCTGTGCTTGCTGTTCTATAAAATATATCAGGCACACTAAACTCTCTTCTGGCTTAGATTAATTTTTGTATAAAATGAAGTGCTACATGATATCATTGACTTTGTTTTCCTTATAAAGAAATTTGCCAAAAACTTTCATCACTTTGCTATCACCCTTAAGTCTACTCCCTCTATTCTCTATTTTTTCATAAACAATCTTTGAGTAGACTTTTCATTCTTTTTGTTTGTTGAAGAACTGCCCGCTTCCTTAACTTCCACTTATATCATGCCTTCCTGTCCCTCCCTCTAGGACTTTAGACTTACCTAAACAAGGGAGCAGTTGTTTACTTTAAAAAAAAAAAAAAAAGCATGACAGAGATTCTACTCTGTGTGTTTTAGGAGCTCCACCTGTTGGTGTAGTCTCCTTTCATTGACAAGGAGTATGGAGAGGTCAGATAAGATGCCTAGACTCTGGAGTCAAGATTGCCTGGGTACGCATCTGATCTCACCACTCATCGGCTTGTATGATCTTGGGCCTCAGTTTCCAATTCTGAAAAACATGGTGCTGATAACATAGTGCTGTTACCAAAATATTAATGTGGGTATTAAATGAATCAAAATAAAGCTCTTAGACTAGTGCCTGGCTAATAGAAATTGCTCAATATTAGTGATTATTACACCCATTTGAATGGTAATCACTTCAGCACAATCTGGAAATGGAAAGGGTAGAGCTGAGTTAGGGATAAGTTGGCATAGCTGAAATGGCATATTCTTATAGTTCAGGGATTTTACAACAACACTCTTTTATTCACTAACTACTGCTCTTTCCCTTCTATCCTCTTGGGATATAAATATTGGACAAAAGCATGATGAAAAGGAGGACTGGCATAATTTGTAGGTGGTGTCCCTTTCATTTAATTTGCAAGAATGGCTACCTATGGTCATTTTTTCTTTAAGTAAATTTTCAGTTTGCAATGTCAATTTTTTTTGTTTTCTCCTTAATTCTGAACTGCCATGCCATAATTAGTATACTCAAAGATGTTAAAGTTAAAAAAGCCCAGGAATTGTCCTTTGGGCAGGTCTATTTATATAATACTCCATTTGAGAAATAATACTCCATTTGAGAAATAGTCCTGGAAAAAAACTGTTCTTAGCAAAGAATGTTAATTGATGAAAACATTTCTTTGCTAACAATCTGAGGGAAGCTATCTGTTCTTAGCTCTTTCAAACCACAAATAGATTTTGCCATTCATGAACAAAAGCCAATTATTTATTTCCAATACTACCTTTAACATGTCTTTGCTTTTGATAATGGGGCTCTTTTTCTATTCTTTATCAAAGCAGGTTTTTAAAATTTAACAGCTCCTTTAATAAGGGAAAGGCAGCTAAGTCTAATAGCAGAATTCTAATTTGAGTACAAAGCATACTTTTCACCTTAACGTTTAACTCATATAATTCATATAAAAAGTCATGAGTGAGTTTTTTAAGGGAAGGATGCTCATCCATTTTAATTAAAGAGTCTCACTGTACTTAATTTTCTGTAGAGTGAGCATAATAATTATCTAAACAAACAAAAAAAAATCACATGAAAAGATTTTGACCGTTAAGTCAAATATTGTACATGAACATGGAAGATGTAGATAAGTCAATGAATATTTTACTTTTCCTGAGACTTTTCTAGCATGTAAAGAAAACATAAGATAAAATAGTGACAAAAGTTTAGTATATGTGCCATAATACGTCACATAGCAAATAAAACATCATAAAAATGTTTTTATTTCATAAACTAACATAAGAGGGAAAAGTCACTTGTTGCATAATCATTGATAGTTAACTAAATAGCAAAACCCAAGCAATCTTGTTTAAAATGGGAAGAACTGAATAAACATTTTTCCTAAGAATACTGTACAATGGCTAACATATGCAAGAAACATCACTAATCATGAGAGAAATGTAAATCAAATCACAATGAGATCTATCACCTCACATCTGTTAGAATAGTTTAAACAAACAAACAAGAACTAACAACTGTTGGCAAGAGTGTGCAGTAAAGGGTACCTTGTTTACCACTTGTGAGATGGTAAACTGGTGAAGCCATAATTGAAGACAGGATGAAGTTTTCTTAAAAAACTTACAATTAACATGAAAGATCCACCAATTCCACAGGATCCAATGAGTATGTATTTGAACAAAGCAAAATCACAATCTAGAAAAGATATATGCACCAATCACATTCATTGCATTATTTTTTTCCAAAGATTTGTTTATGCATACAAGAACGGGTGCAGGCCAGAGGTGCTGGGAGGTGAGAGGATTCACCAGAGACCGAGTGGGGAGCAGAACAGGCAGATCCACTGCAATGCACTGCTGAGGGGAGCAGTGGGCGAGATAGGAGAGGCCTGTTGCGCCATGTGGGTTAGCTCCCGGCCAGGGATCAAACTCATGCTGCAGTGGCCACCTAAATATAGCTTCATAATGCTGAGACTTAACCCCATGCATCACCAGGGAGGCCCTATTGCATTACTATTTACAACAGTCAAGACATGGAAACAACCTAAGTATCTATTGATGGATAAATGAATAAAGAATCTTGGTTACCATATACAGGTAAATATTATTCTGTCAGGGGGCCTCCCCTGGTAGCGCAGCGGTTGAGCGCTGGGCTGCAAGGCTGCCCGCAGCCTCTGCAGCGCGGTTCGTTCCCTGGTCGCTGGCAAGGGTCCCACCAAAAAAAAAAAATATATATATATATATTATTCAGTCAGGAAAAGGAAATCATACCGTTTGTAACAATGTGGATAAACTTTGAAGACATAATGCTAAGTGAAATAAAGCCAATAGGGAAATGCAAATATTAGATGATCTCACTTATATATATAATCTAAAAAACCCAGGCTCATAGAGAGCAAATTGGTGCTTGTCAGAGGTGGAAGTGGGGGTGTGCAATTCAGGTGAAGACGGTACAAAGGTGTAATTATAGTCAATAGAAGAGCATGGAGCTCAGTCAGGCTGAATTTTAACCTTGCTTATGCTACCTGTTCTTTCAAGTACTGGACAAATCATTTAATCTCACTGACCCTGTATTTGTTGATTTGTGAAATGTATGATTAAATCTTTTCTGGGTCCAACAATCACAAGAAAGATGTTCAGTGTGTTCCAGTTAAAATGCACAACATGGTTACTAAAGTTTGAAATACTGTGTTGTATATTTG
This sequence comes from Talpa occidentalis, assembly GCF_014898055.3. NCBI lineage: Eukaryota > Metazoa > Chordata > Mammalia > Eulipotyphla > Talpidae > Talpa > Talpa occidentalis. Next base: position 91,484,177 of record NW_023603184.1, on the reverse strand, counting down.
AAACTTGCTAAGAGAAAATTTTGAAGTTCCTATCACCCCACACAGTTTGTTATTGTATGTGATTATGGCTGTTAACTTCTTGTAGTAGTAATTTTACAATATAAACATACCAAATCATAATATTGTATACCTAAAGTAAATACAATGTATATGTCTAGTATATTTCAATAAAACTGGCAAAAAGATTAGTAAGGTAAATTTTATATATGTTTTACCACAATAAAAAATTCATGTTATCATTTCCACTAATCAAATTAAGCTGTAATTACATAAAAGATAAAATGAAATCTATAGAGGGTTAAGTATCTCTGAGGATATATAAGGCAACTAAATTCTGTCCTTATTTTATAACCTTTTAATTGGATATTTTGGATTTATTTCATTTTGGTCTCAGAACACGCTCTATCAAATATAAAACCCTACATGTTTTATGAGATTTGTTTTAAGATTCCGAATATAGTCTACTTTTGTTAATTTCCCATTTGCACTTGCATTAATATATATTTTGCTATTGTTAGCTTGAGTGTTCTATGAATGTAAAGTAGGTTGATAGTATTAGTTTAAATCATATATATTTACTGATTTTTCAATTTACTTACTATCAATTACTTGGTATCAATTACTGGCATTAATATAGACACTTCAGATTTCTTATATTTAGTTTTACAAGATATATCTTTTGACATCCTTATATTTTAACTATATTTGTGTAAAATTAAGTGATTTTTACAGTATGTGGTTGGCTTTATTAAAAATCCAACTTAATAACCTCTGTTTCATAATTATAGTGTTTAAATCATTTGCTTTTAATATACATATCAGGGCCTCCCCGATGACTCAGCAGGTTGAGCACCTCGCTATGAAGCTGTCTGCAGCCTCCGTAGCGCCAGTTCGATTCCCCGCTGGCCAGGGAGAATCCCACATGGCAAGGCAGACCTCTCCTGCCTCGCCCACTGCTCCCCTCAGCAGTGCTTTCGGTCCGTCTGCCTTTTCTGCTCCCCACTCTGTCTCTGGTGAATCCTCGCACCCTCACCCAACTCTGGCCTCTACCACAGCTCTTGTATAAATAAAAATAAAAATCTTTAAATAAAAAATAAATAAATCCTTTAAAAAAATAATATACATATCAATGTGGTTGGATTTAGCCATAGCATCTTGCTATTTTTTTTATTTATACTATCTGTTCTTTGTTCATCTTTGCCTTTTTCTGGTACTTTGGAGTAATTGAGTAACTTTTAATATTCTGTTTTATCTCTACAGGAAATTATTAGTTGTAATTTTAGTACTTCCTCTAAAAGTTACAATTTTCACTCATCAGTCTATCTTTAATAACATTTTATTAGTTTATCCATGACATGACCCATATCATACAATATTTTCATTCCCCTCCTATTATTTGCATTGTTATACTTTATTCTTCATATTTGTGATGTGAACACTACTATATGCTTTTTTCTATCTGGTATCCTTTTTAACGTACATGGAGAAATTTATTTAACATTCCTTATTATGAAGCAGGTCTCCTGGCAACAAATCTTTTAAGTTCTGTTTGTCTCAAACACTCGTTTTACCTTCATTCATGAAAGCTATTTTCACTGAGTATATAGAATTCTAGGTTGACAGATTTTTTTGTTTTCATTCAGCACTTTACAGAAGTGTCGTTTTCTTCTGACTCGTGCAGTTTCTGACTAGTGTCTGTGATCCTTCCTGTCTGTGTTCTTCTGTATATTATGTGTCTTTCTCCCCCTTGTCCTACCCCCTCCTTAGCTGCTTTTAAGATTTTCTTTTTATGACTGGTTTTCAGCAGTTTGATTACTGTAAGCTTTTGTGTGGTTTTGTAAAAGCCTGTCATGCTTGGCTTGGGTTTCATTGGAACCCTTGAATCTGTGGTTTTATCATTTTCTTCAAATTGGGAAAAATTTGACCTTTATTTCTTAAAATATTTTTTTGTTCCTCCCTTTCTCCTAGGACAATACTTACCTGTTTACTAGTCTTCTTGGTATGCCACAGACCCGCAAAGGATGTATTGATTTGTGTTGGTCTTTTTGAAAAACCTGCTTCATTTTGGATAATTTCTATTGTTACATCTGCAAATTCACTGATTTTTTTTTTTGCTTCTGCAGTGTCAAATCCTGTTAATTCCATCCAGTAAAATTCTCATTACAGATACTATATTTTTTTAATCTAGGAATTGTTTCTTTTTCTCTCTTCTGTTGTATTTTGTTTTAAATGTGAGCATATTAATAACATTTAGTAGAGGTTATTCAAGTATTTTAATACTAACCTATCATGTCTGTCATTTCTGCACCTATTTACTGATTTGTGTGCTATTTGTTGGTCAGTTTTTCCGGTTTCTTGATATTTCTAATGTCTTTTGATTACATACTATATTATGAATGTTATTTTGGTGAGGGTCTAGATTTTGCTATCTTCCTTGTAATTAGTAGTGAGTGTTGTTTGGCAGGCATTTAAGACTTGTGGATTAGGTTGGGGCTTGTTTTAAGTTTTTTATAGGATGCATGCTAAGTAGTCTTTGCTCTAAACAAAATTTTAGCTTTACCACTAAGGTATAACCTTTTGAGGTCTCTGCTGAATTCCCAGGATGTTTAATGAGGTGTTTCCACTCTGGAAGGTCATCAGTCAAACTTTTCCCACCCCTCTGTGAATTTGAGCAACTGCTCATGTTAACATCCTTCAATTCAATTTTGCTTTGACTTGTATTTTTTCCCCCTATGCACACATCTATTACTATACATGTAGTCAAGAACGACCATATGCATATTTATGGAACTAGTTTTCTTCATAGTTCTCTCTTTTTTGGAACTCTGCCTCACAACTTACAGACGGCTTAGCTTCCTTAACTGCCCATCTCTGACTTCTCAAGCCTACAAATACTTGAGAAACCCCTTCTCATCACATAGCCTAGCATATACTTTCAGAGTGAAAGTTAGTGAAATCATGTCTTACTCAGCTTGATTCTCTTTCAATGGCCATAGACATATTCTGCCTGTTCTCCTATGTGTGAAACACGGTCTTTATATATTTTCTTCAGTTTTTTTAGTTATTTACAATGGAAGGGTAAGCCTGGTCCTTCATACTGCCCCCCCTCCCAATGGCTGGAAGCAAAAACCTGGTTTCTTTTACTTAATATTGTTATTACCATCTTAATTCCACAGAAAAACCTTTCAACCACTTGCACATATGTGTTTGTGTGCACATGTGCACATGCTTTTGCATTGATTGTTGTTGGCTGCTTTTTGTTTAAAAGATTCAATTCCACTGATTCCTATAATACATACAATTTGATTTTCTTCCTTCCTCTCCTGCCACTTCTTTTAAGACTCCTTTTCAGACTTATCATCCTTTTTACCAGACCATTATACCTTGGAATTCTTGGAGGCTTACTTATATATCCCTTTTTCTTTTTATCTCATATTCTCTCCCTGGGAAATCTCATCTATAACAAAATTAAAGGTCACCAAGCTCTCTGAACCATCTAGCTCCAGCCTAGACTTTTCTTATATACTAAACCCTTCCACCTGTTTGGATGTCTCTAAGACAACTCAAAGTCAAGTTGATGAAATTGTGATCTTTCAAGCTTCCCTGACCCTCACCCTTAACCTGGCCTTCCACTGTTTCATACCCCAGTGAATTATGCCTCCACCCCATATAGGTGTGCTGGTCAGAAAACAGAAGGAGCTTTGGCACTATTCCCTTTCCCATTCCCCTGCCATCCCTGACTATTTATTCCCTCCTTCTATGTTCTATACATCAGAAAATTCTGTCAGTTTTAAACCTCTCACATGTTTTTTAACTTCATTCATTCTGTACCATATCCACTGAGTAAGCCCAAGCCAAACATTACTCCTTCTCTCCCGCCTGTATAACCTACTGTAAGTTTCTTTATTGGCTTTAACGCCCCTCTAATCATATACCAAAATCTATTCTTAGCCTAAAGTGACCTTTGAAAATGCAGATCTGAGCAAGTCACCTGCTTCATTAAATCTCTTTCAAAGGATTTTATTGATTTAAGTTGAAGACCCTAATCCTACACCCTTTGACCCTTGCATACATCATGACCCTTGCTTTTTCTCAAACCACAGTGCCCCTGACTCTGTTTTCCATCACCCTAGCTTTCTTTCAGTTCTTGGGAGATTTAACTTCCTTGCTGCCAGAATTATAGCATTTGCTATTCTCCTCCTTTAGAATGTGCTTTTCAACCTTCATATCACATTCTTTTTGTAAAGAAGAATTATTTTTGTATGCATGCAAGAACTGGGGTACAGACCAAAGGTGCGGGGGGTGAGAGGATTCACCAGAGACAGAATGGGGAGCAGAACAGGCAGATTGACTGAAATACATTGCTGAGGGGAGCTGCAGGCCAGAGAGGAGAGGTCTGCTGCACCATGTGGGTCACCTCCCTGGCCAGAGATTGAACTCATGCTGTAGTAGCTGCAGATTGCTTCATAGTGATGATGCTTAACCACTTGCGCCACCAGGGAGGCCCCACATCACATTCTTCTCTAGACTAACGTCTATTTAAATCTGTACATTTCCAGTTTATGACAATTCTTCAGGAAAACCTTCCTTTCCCTTTAAACACATGCTTTGCATATAACTGTACAAAACTGCACAGTATGTCACCACTGTCTTTTCCCCTGTGGAAATCAACTTCATGCCCTCAGAACTAGGCACTACATAAATATTTGTTGAATGATTAAGTCAGTGATTGCCTTTTTATTTTTATGAACTCATGAACAGGATAGATTGTAAATGAAAATCTGTTCAACACTTTTTGAATTATTGCCTAGTGTGTATTATCATTTATTTCAAATGACAACTTATTTATAGCCTTTTAAAAATGATGTTCATATTTCATTGAAAATAATATTATAGAAGAATTTAATTTCAAGATAACTTTCATGATGAGGGCAAATTTTTATTTTTAAAAAAATATATATATATGGTTAAAAGATTTGTCTCCTGGGTGCTGTTAGCCATTTGTCTTTCTAGGGGTGAAAGGGCATATTTTCAAAATACTTCAGTTAGTTTCAACAGTACAGATTGTGTGTTTTCACAAAGAAGATGATAATATTCTATTTCTAGTGAAGAAAATGGCCTTGTAGAAATCGTTTTGACATCTCTCCCACCTAGACATGCACACATCCCTGAGCACCATAGGCTTACATAGCAAGTGCTTTTTCATCATCCACTTACCTGCCATTTACTATCTCCTTTGTGCCTAGCCTAACGTCCAGTGTTTTCGAGTATCACACATCTTCAAAACAAGTAAAATGTATTACTAATCCTATTTTACAAATTAAAATTGAGGCCAAGAAAAATTAAGTGAATTGCTCAAAGCCATAGTCATTGAGTGCCAGAGTCAGGATTTATGAAGCTCCAAAAGTTATACCCTTTCTGCTATTTCTTTGTGAGCCAATTCCTGATTCTGTGATGGAAAATTGAGACTTCAAAATTTTCTGTTCCTTCTTTGTTATGACATCAAATTCAGTTAAAGGTTTATTAGAAAAAAAATTGTTTCTTTTTCCAACTTATGAGTCATTCTCAATATAACCTTTCTATAGTAATTAAATTTTCATAGAGCTATTTCATGACTTTATTATTAGGCATTATGATTTTCAATTGTTTGGAAATCAATAGAATTATTTTGAAAGTTGCTTGTTTCCAAATAATAAAAGCTAAGTAATTTAAGTTTTTCGCTCAATTAGTTAGAACATGATCTTGGTATTGATCTCTGTATATTTCTATTGACCTCCTACAGAAAAACCCAACCCAAAACTAAAATGTAATGTTATTTCTGGCTCACATTTGGGTTATTATCTTCTCTAATTGTGAAAACAACAGGCCAAGTCAAGTTTATATAATACTTCTCTGTGACTCTGAGAATGAATTGAATGGGGAGATGATTTTTATAATTCTTTTTACTGTTCTAAACGTTAACATACATATTTTTCTCTTAGCGCATATATATAAAAAATTTATATATATATATATATATATAATTTACTCACCTGTTTATGTAACAAACATTTATTGAGGACTTCCTTTATGGCAGGCATCATTCTAGGAGAAATAATGGTAAACAAGACAGACAAAATGTTTTCCTTGTAGAGATTCTATCTTAGTAGGGCAAACAGGACAACCAAGCAACATTACTACTGATAAGATCTTTTGGTAGAGGTGACATCTGAACCAAGATCAGTAACTCTGTGATGAAACCAACCCTTTGAAAAGTTGCTAGAACTACGTCAAACAAACTTTCCCACAGACCTAGAAACAGAAATGACCTTAGGAAGTACCAGGAACAAAAAGAAGGTATTGCAAGAACATAGTTTCCTTAGGCTGGAAAAGGAGGAAGAGACCCATATCTTGAGGATTTCAAATAAATTTTAATATGCTATCAGTTTCTCCTGAAATAGCATTATTAATATAATTATATTTGCATTAGTAGTAATTGTACTTTCTGGGCACTCTTTATTATGCCACAAAGAGAACAATTTAGTATCATAAAATGAAAGAATTGAAATGATCCTTAGAAATTACTTAGTCTAGGGCCTCCCTGGTGGCGTAAGGGGTTAAGCACTGCACTATGAAACAATCTGCAGCCTCTGTAGCATGGGTTCAATCCCCGGCCAGCCAGGGAGATTCCCACATGGCGAAGCAGACCTCTCCTGTCTTGCCCGCTGCTCCCCTCAGCAGTATACTTCAGTCAGTCTGCCTGTTCTATTTTCCACTCTGTTTCTGGTGAATACTCTCATCCCCGCATCTCTGGCCTGTACCCCAGTTTGTATGCATAAATAAATAAATCTTTAAAAAAAAGAAAAAAAAAGAAATTATTTAGTCTAATCCCTTCATTATAGAAGTAAAATAATTTGAGCCTGGAAAGGTTAAATGACTTGTAGAAGGTAATTTAGCAATCCCAGACAAGCCAGAATTCAAGCTCAGGTTTTAGTATTGCAGGGTAGAGTGTTTTTTTCCAGAAAATATTTTTAAGAAAACATTCAAAACATTTTTTTTTTAATTTATGGCATGTCTATGGCTATCCGTACGTCCATCAAATATTTTTAAATAATAAATTATCCAATATTTTAACATAGTTACTTGATTTTTATTTGCAGTGTATGTTTCTTTTTTAAAGATTTATTTTATTTATATATACAAGAGCTGGGGTGTAGGCCAGAGGTGCGGTGGGGAGGGGTGATGAGAGGATTTACCAGCGACAGAGTGGGGAGCAGAACAGGTGAATTGACTGAAATACACTGCTGAGGGAGCAGCGGGTGAGACAGGAGAGGTCTGCTGTGCCAGGTCGGTCAGCTCTCTGGCTGAGGACCAAACTTGTGCTGCATTGGCTGCTGATAGCTTCAGAGTGCTGAGACTTAACCCCTTGTGCAACCAGGGAAGCCCTGTTTCTTTTTAAATCATTAGCCAAATTCTTAAACTTGTAAGAGAAAAATAGTATAGATGTTGACTTAATATCTATCTATCAATTTTACTTTAATTGTACCATCTGTGGAGGTTCTTAAACTAGGATTCTTACCCTCTAAGGGGATTCACAATTGGGTTCTGAAAACATGCACAACATTTTACATGCTTGAAAATATCATGTTGGGTCCTCCCACTCTCAGAAAAAAATCATCACAATAGGATTAGACAAGCTGGAATTATAGAAAAATGCCTGTGGATGATAAAGCAGAAGGAGCAGGAGCCAGGAGTCGTGAGACCACGATGAAGGTATGATGTCTGTGAGGGATAGAAAGAAGGAAGGATTGGACAGAAGGTCTCAAACTACAGTGCAGGTCTAAGAAAGTCTCAGCCCGGCTGATGGGAAGTCCCCAAAAGTGCTTGTCATTGGATGCTTAGTGTGTCTGATAGAAAGGCACTGGCACTAGCACACCTGCCGTGCTCAGTTACTGGCTCTGAGCAGCCCTGTGGGAAGTGTGACTTTGCTTTGAACAATGTTATGGATCCAGGGGAGCAGCAGCTGAGGTTGTCCATCAACATGACTCCTGGCATCAGTTCTCTGAAAGAAGATCTGACCAATATGCTTTTAGGGTCACCACACTGTTGTAGATTCCTTTGGGGAAAGTATCTGTGGCTTTAGTCATATTTACAATATGTTTGGACCGCCCCCAAAAGTTCAGAATCACTGACTTTCTAACACCTAAATGGTCAAATTGTGACCCTCAGAAACAGAAGTATGAATTAAATGTGTTACCAAAATTCAACAGGAATTACTCATCATTGCACTATACCACAATTTCCACTATATTTCTTCATGACTGGCAGAGACATTCATATTTTTCTTATTTATATTTATCCAAAAAAAAGGAAGTAGTGTCAGAATATTAACTGCGGAGTTGCACCTTGGTGTGCGTGTGTACCTTTTTTTCCTTAGATTTCCTTAAAGAGTCAGAGCATGCTTGATGGGGACAGAATTCCCCATACAATGGGTTCATACTATGATTTTGCCACTGGCTTCATATTATGATTCTGGGTTCATACTATGATTCTGCCACTGATTAGCTATTTGACCATTAGTAAATTACTTCACCTCTCTGTGCCTCTGATTCCTTATTTCTAACATGGGCATAATAATAATAGTGCCCGACTCCTAGGATTGTGAGGTGTTTTCACTGAGGTGATCTCCAGAAAACGCCTAGCACAGTGCCTGGCATACACTATTCCTGTGGTGATGGGGTCTAAGGTGATAAATGCTGCCACTTCAGCAAATTCAACAATTGAAAATGTGAATGTAGGGACTGATGAATGGATGAAGCCTTGATCATTCAAAATACAGAAGGAGCCTTTGAAGGTAGACTCTCCTAACACATTTGAACAATTACTCAGTAAAAAATGAATATTTCTGTGTTGGTAGGACTTGAGGAGATATCAAATGTTTTCTTTGTATTTCTTTGTATTTTTAATTTAAAAACTGATTATGTATTACTCTTATAATTAAACATTTTAACTTTGTGCCCAGTTGCTTAACATATCTTGCTTTCAAAAACAAATTAGAGTTATAGAGGTGATTCTGCATAGAAGAGGATTCAATGTGTTCTGCAGAACTTGACCTTTCTTGATGAATCACTTTGCTTGAATGACATTGCCTCTCCTCCTTTTAAAACTTCTTGATTTCTCACAGTCTATTTTTTCTGTAATTCTTCTTTAATTCCCTATCTCCTTGGTATATCTGCTTTCACTGCTCCTGTTCCAAACAATTTTAGTAAGGCAAATATAATAAAACATTAAATAAGCATTTGAAAGGTTAAATAAACATTCACAAATTATTTAGTCTAGTGGTTGGCAAACTAAAGCCCAAGGGCCAAGTCTGTCAGACAGCTTGTTTGTGTGTAAATAAAGTTTTGTGGGAGTGTGTTTTTTGGATAATGTATTGTCTATGATTGCATTTATGCTACGCAACAGAGCTGAGTAATTATAATAGAGCTTGTATGGCCCTCAAAGCAGAAAATGTTTTCTCTTACTATTTCAGAAAAAGTTTGCCAGTCCTTGGTTTAGTTTACACAAAAGAAAAACAGAGAAGGCGAAAGATTAAAAAAAAAATCTAGAGCAGGATAGCTGCTTGAGGGTATTATGCCTTATTCCTCACTTATTCCTTAATAGTTAGCCTAGAGCTAAGCATATAATACGTACTATGCAAATATTTGTGGAATTGAATTGATAATGTTAATTTAAAAAAAAATTAAATGCTTAAAATTAAAAAGAAATTTCCTCCCAGTATGTATTTATTAAAGTTGTCACTATGGAGTAAACTAGCTGAGCTAGTCCATTGAAGTGACCATTATAAATAATCTCCCTGTGGTGATTTGTAATACATTAGAAAGCATTCCTTTTATAAAAAGAACTATTAGTTTAATGGAATAATATGCTTGAGAGAGAATACTTGACCTCCTGCTGCTTCTTTTAACATTTTTGCTTTCTATGCTAAGAATCCTTTAATAATTTTTAGTACTTTAGGCATGACTATTTATCAAATTCCTAAGCTCAAATGTATGTATAAAGCTCTCAAATATTTTCAATAAGTGCATTCTAGTACCCGGTTTGGAAAAGTTATTTGGGCAGAAAAGCCTTTGTACCTGGTTACATATGAATTATGAAATGAAATTTAATCCTTGTTATATTGCTATAAGAGTCAAAGTGTTTTAAACTATTATAATTTATTGATTGCTTGTATTCAAAATTTCACAAAGAAAGAAATCTAAATAGAAAATACTTCTAAAAAGTTAGGGCATAGGTTGCTGGTTTTTCTTTTATTCATCTATTCGGTTTTGCATAATGAACAAGACTATTGATTAACAACAAATTCATAAAAATTCCATAAAATGCTTTCTATTGATAAGAATCATCTGAGACTCTTATTAAAAAAAAATCCAAGTAGAAGGGATGAAGAGGCAGTGCACAGAGGATTTTGGGGTCAGTGTGTTCTGTGTGATACTCTAATGGTGAATGGATGCCATTATACATTTGTCCAAACTCATAGAATATATACCAAGAGCTAATTGTAATGTAAACTATGGAGTTCAGATGAAAATAATATATTAACATAAGCTCACCAATTGTAACAAATGTACCACTCTAGGTGATGGATGTTGATAATGGGGAGTGGACAGGGGCTTGATGTTTGCATATTTGGGGACAGGGCCTATTTAGTAAATCTCTGTGGTTCTCTTAATTTTGCCCCTAAATTTAAATTTACCCCAAAACATAACATTGCTCTAAAAATTAAAATATTTTAAATAAAGAGAATAAAAAATTCCTCAGGCTTTCCCTTCTAAATTCAGATTAGATATTTGTAGGGTGGGGTCCAGGACTCTTTAAATCTAATACCCCAAGTGATTCACATCATCAGAGATTTTAGGAAATGCCGCTTTAACAAATACGTTCACGTTTTCTTGATGGTGTATGAAGTGATTTGAATGCACTTGAAAACTTTACCTGCACCTAAAAAATATACTCCCACCAATAAATCATGAGACCATCTTAATTTTGCACATATAATTTAATGTTTGCAGTAAAATAGGCTAAATATTAGATAATTTTATCAAATACTTAGAGTGAGATTCTTTTGATATTTCAGTCACTGTCTTGCCTTTAATATTTTAAGCTTATTTAGGTCACAGATTCCCCCTGAGAAGTTGATGAAATCTGTGTAATCTCTCCCCAGGAAAATTAACACCAAAATTTTTGCATATAATTACAAGGTTTCTACTAACCCTGACAGATAATAATGGACACCAACCATGGACCAGTTTAAGATCTATTCTTCAGATGGGGCCCACATTATTTTTAATTTTATTCCATATCTAGTTGTCATTACCCTTGATTTTTTTTCTATTAGGTGCTATAGAGTAAAAAATTCAATAACTATAAATATCCTGATTATATTTATCTCTCTTTCCAGTTAAATGAGACATATATTGTCATTTTTTGTTGTTGTTGGTTAATATGTCCTTTGGAAAAAAATCTCATTTTGATACAACTGTGGATTTGGGGAATGCTATTTATGGAAAGAACAAAATGTTGACAGTTTGCTGGTGAAAAGATAGAGGAATAGATAGATACCTTGAGACTGGGTTGCTCCTGATAAAAGTGTGATGGAAGGGATAACACCTCTGGAGAAGCACCTGAGGTGACTAGAAGCCAAGAATGAAACAATTTAGGGAAGACTGGAGTCAAAGGGGAGAATTTCAGAGGAGGCTGGCAGCTTGGTCCTTGATTCCTAGTTTTAGAAATGGGAATTCAGTGAGGGATACAAACAGCTTGGGTGGCAGATGGCTTCAAAGAGAACTATTTCAACCCATATTTGAGCATTGTATCAAAAACTCAGGCAGAAAGATTTTTGTTTTCTTCAAGGTCTTAGGGGTCAGTTGGGGAGGGGAGAGAGAAGTAAGAGAAATATTGAGTGGGGAAGAAGATGTAGAAGGGAGAGAGAGAGAAGTAAGACAAAAAAACAGAGAAAGAGAAGTTCAGGAAAGAAGCCACACTTGCATTAATCTAGACAACACTGGACTCATTGATTATACTGGAAATATAATCTGCCTATCTGGCTAACACCTCAAAGTATGCACTTAAAAAATGTCCAAGGCCTCCCGGTGGCGCAGCAGTTGAGCGCTGGGCTGCGAAGCTGCCCCCAGCTCTGCAGCACCTGTTCGATCCCCGGCCACCGGTGAGAGTCCCACATGGCATGACAGACCTCTCCTGCCTTGCCCGCTGCTCCCCTCAGCAGTGTATTTCATCAGTCTGGCTGTTCTGTTCCCCGCTCTGGCTCTGGTGAATTCTCTCACCCTCCTGCTCTTCTGACTGTACCCAGTGCTTGCATAAATAAATATAAATAAATCTTAAAAATAAATAAATAAATAAATAAAATGACTTCCAGAAGGCCTCCCTGGGGGCGCAAGGGTTTAAGCACTGCACAATGAAGCAATCCACAGCCTCTGCAGCACGAGTTCAATCCCCGGCCAGCCAGGGATCAACCCACATGGTGAGGCATACCTCTCCTGTCTCGCCTGCTGCTCCCCTCAGCAGTGGATTTCAGTCAGTCTACCTGTTCTGTTTCCCGCTCTGTTCTGGTGGATCCTCTTACCCCCCGCATCTCTGGCCCATACTAGCTCTTATATGCATAAATAAATAAATCTTTATAAATAAATAAAATGACTTCCAGAAAATGTATATTGTAGTATTTTATGCCTATGTTAGGGGAGGAGTATTAGAGAAAACAAATGAGCTGTTTGTATCCCTCAACAAATTGTGATACAGTACTCACACTGGCCCTTAGAACACTTTTGTGTGAATTAGAAACAGGCAGCTGTAGGCCCACATCAAGGCATGTGACTTTGCAAACAGAGGATTTTCCTGATTTCTTTCCATTGCCAAACCCTCTTGTGCAGTGATCTTCCTGCTAAACTTTATATTTCAGCCCTGATAGAAAGAACTGAATTTCTGCTTAGGCTTTAAGCAGTAGAGAGGATAAGGAGAAACTTTGAATCTATGCAGAAATTTTTCAGGTTGCTTACAAGCCAGAGCTTCTCTGACATTATCAGTTTGTTTCTAGGATTCAAATAATCCAGTTAGGTAAGTATCTGGGTGATAAGATCACTGACCAGGCCGGTTTGGGGGAGATGTACATGGACAGAGCATAGAGGAAGGAGGTGCTTGTCCAGCTAGTCACATCACATAGAACCAGCCTGGCAATCAATAAAGAGGCAGATGTTTCATCCAGATTGCTTTCACATCTATAAACTTGTTATATTTTTTATGTTTAACAAGTTATCATAGAAATAATTTCAATAGTCACTTCATACACTCAGATACATGATATATACATATATTTCATATATACAAATATTCATGTACCCTTACCACTCTTCCATATGGCTTATTTTAAACTATTTCAATATCTAACAAATGGGCTATCCTATAAATGCAATTGCTGTTGTTAATTCCTACAGTGTCTATTATAACAAAATAGGAATATATATATATATGTGATGAAGTCATCAACTTGTCTAGGGAATTATAAAACCATGATTCAATCTTATGGAACTTTTCTTTAATATTTAATGCTTATTAACTAAACATTTGACACATTTTTTCATGTAAATTATTAAGTTGAGAATAGTTTGCACTTATTTTCAATATTTTCTTCAGCTGTTTTTATCTACATTTGCAAATTCAGTGAAAATCTGGGCAAGAAGATATTGCTGATCAAATTTGAATTCTGTCTATGACTTTATTTGTATTGGTTTACATTTCCTTCATTAAGACAGGTCTATTTTCTTTACTTAGACTTGTTAATCACCATCTATCGTGACTAATAAAGTTTATAGTTCTGAAAGAAAGGTGTTTTATCTTCTCTTACATTTAAATTCTGTCTGTAGGTTTAAGACAGTCTCCTTAAGACTTTTTACTTTACTAAAATAGATAATATAATAATTATTTTAAATATTTGAACATCAAATACTTGATATGGTTCAGAAATTAAAATATCAGAATGTATGCAAGGAGAAGTCTTATCATCACTTCATTCCTGACCCCTTTGTTGCTCCTGGTCCCATATGTAACCAATTTTAGTCATTTCTTATTATTCTTTTCTATTTTAAATAAAAATACAAGGAAACACAAATATGCATTCTTGTTTTTCACCCATATTTTCAAAAATTGGAAAAATTAAAAAATTCTCCCCATAAAGCTCTTCTACTCTTACTACTGATTCATTTGTCTACAGTAGACAACTTACCTCTTCTTTGCAAAGTGGATTAATGAAATCATCTGCATACAAATTCACAAGATGACCATAAAGTTACCAAAGTTAGCGGTATGATTTTCAATACATATTTCTTAGAGGCCCTTTTAACAAATTTTCAGAATAGATTGTCTAATTTGCTGGAAGGATAGTGCTTGAGTTAAGGATGTTTGAGAAGCAGCATGGTCCTCTCTAATAACTGAAATATTCTGGTACATTGTCCAGGTTACTGCCTTTCTAGTGCAATGATTTGAATAACTGCTGTGCTATTTCTTCCATAATTTTAAAATTAGTTTTTTTTAGCATAGAAACTATGCTAAAGATACCATATGGGGAAGTGTGTACTGATCTAAGAAATGGTTAAGGCAAATTTTAAAAACTCCTATTTTCAAAGTCTTGTACAAAGTGATGTTGCAAAAGATTTTGACCCGTTTAAATTTAGAATGCTGAAAATGTTTTGATACTAGCAGTTGTCTCTTGTTTGAGCCTTCCATAAAATTATTACCATATTGGAAATTTTGAATTAACTTGGAACCTTTCTTCTCCTTTTTGCTAATATTTCCATTCAAGGGTGAGTAGGATTACTCATTTACTAATATGATTTTGTACTTCATGTTGTGTATCATTAAATGGTTGCTTTTAATTCCCAGCATTCCACCCTACCAGACTGTGCTGCAAAAACAAAGATTAGAATGACCTTCCATTCCTGCCACTTGATTGCTAGTAGAGAGTTCCCTTATAACCCAAAAGTGTCTTGGAAGGGATGAGAAATTATGTGGTCACTAAAACTTTGAATTCCCCCAACAAATAACAGCTAACTTTCATTGGGCATTTGCTCTATACCATCCACTGTACTAAATTCTTTATAGATGTAATTTTATTTATAATTGCATAGAACACAACCTTCACTAGGCAGCTAATATTATAATAGTGATATTACAAAACATAGTGGAAGCTACAGGGTTAAATAATTTGGCCAAACCATGTAACTAGTAACTGAGGAGATAGGACTGAAATTCAAGCCATTGGTATCACACAGTTAATTTTTTTTAAGACTGTGTTATTGGGACAATCGGTGGCCACTGGTGCCCAACTTAGTTTGGCAGCAGTTTGAGGAGCTAGGGACCACTGAGTTTCATTTGATTGCCTTAAATTTATTAAGTCCCATTCATCTACTAAATAAATTAGTTCTTTTTCTTTTTATTTCTAAAATAAATGCCAAGGCAAAACAATATTTTTTTTTTTTTAAAAAAAAAAACAGGATCAGTAATCTTGGCAGTGTTATGTTACAATGGCTTTTTAAATTTTTTTGCAAGATGCCATTCTAATTGTTTAGATGGATGGGTGCATTAGGGACAGTGGTTCACTGTTTCACTTTGGAAAAGCTGCTTTCTGTCAGGTTTGTGAACAGCTTTATTGTTTAGTTCACATAAAGGTCCACAGTTCTAAAAATACATACTTTTATGGATAATATAATAGGTACTTTATGTGTGTTGCAGGTGCTTTCCCTCAATTGATGAAATGAACACCTTTGTACCTTGTAGAAAAAGGTATGTATTGAATATATGAGTGGCATGTAGACATATATGAGTGTACATCTATGTATACATACACATCTTGTTTGAAAAACCAGTCTTACAATCATACACACTGGATACTTAAATCACAGCCTTATGAAATATCAGTGTCTCCTGTGAATCTATTGTTGAATCTTTCATTGGAATCTATCCTTGGATTTGAGAGCCATTTTCTGTAGCTAACTTTGAAGTGCGGACTTTGGGTCAGAAAAAAAGAGATTTGTAATACACTTTGTTTGAATTAAAAAAAAAAACCTGAGCCAATTAATTCCAGTTAGCTTGCTAAGTTCAGCTTCTGCATCTTCAAACCTATCTTAGCATTTTCCTGATCTAAAAGACTATTTCTTTCCTTTTGTTTCTTTTCTTAGCTTGATGAAGTGCTCAGATTTGTTAATTTCAAAATGAACCATTTGAAAATGAAGAAGCCACTTGTTTAATTCACTGGACTGGGAGTCTTAGAGACATATGTTTTATTCTCAGTTCTGAAAAAAATCTCTTAAAGCAAAAATCACATGACCTACACCCAAAAAAAAGTGATTAGTCTAGATTCTACATTCTAATCAGTGCTGTAAGCATAGTATTAGCTAAAAAGTCCTTGGCAAAGTGAAACTACATAAACAGTCAAGTTCCAAATCCTGGCAGAGAACACTGTCTTTTGAGTTACATTTTCCTAAAACTTTTTAAAGTCTCTTCTTGACAGTAATCCTTCATTCCTATTATAATAATTCAAGATTAGTCTCTCTGTTTAGAGGATGCAGATATTTTAGATGAAGTGAGTAATAATCCTTTGTGGAAAGGATACCACCTCTAATCCCCAACTCTAGTGGTCTAGAGGCTGGGTTGTCAGTGGAGAAATTGGATTTCTCTGATATATAGTTAAAACACTTGGTGGCTCTCTGCCTGACATTCCAGGAAAATTGATCTCTTTAGTTATGCTGGTCTAGACTTTAACATAAATTTTTCCTAGGCCCTTTTGTATTTAACCAAAGCATATCTGTATTAATAACCCAAAACAACAAAACAAAACTTCTTAAGCAGATAAAGAAAATTATAAAGGAAAAAAAAATCTGGAAACCACATGGTGAACAAAATTTAATTTCTAAAGAAATTACTTGTTATCTGAAGAATGAAACTCTAAAAATCTTCACCATTTACAGGTTTCACGCCTTTAAGCAATTGACAGTCTCTTCACTATTCATTTGTAAAATAGGAGAATAGCACTTTTTTGCAGATATTATGGGGTCAAGTGAAAAACATGAAAGTACTTCATAAAAGATGGATGTTGGTTGTTGTGTAGACAATGATAGTCCCACACTTGGGCACTTATTGTAGATACCCTGAGTGTACAACCCAGTTTTGTGGAAGCCCTAAGAAGAGTTTTCAGACCGTACGCTGTCACACATGGCAGTGTCACTCACGTCCTGATTTCCTTTCTCTTCTAGTCTTCTTTACTTCCCTAGCTGAGGTCAGGCTGGTCTGTTCTGGCCACATTGGCACCCCACTTTTGTTCTGTACTCACTCTGCTGCATTCTCTTGCCTCTGCTCCAGTATTTCATTCCCAGAGAGAAAGGTTTGTCTTTCCTGGGCCAGCACCAACTGTGGGTACCCCCCTTGCCTCTCTGAAATTTTCTAGCTTCAGATCTTTAGAGGTGTCATCTTCCTCCTGACTCGGTTCTCTTTGCTGTATTGGCTTATCTGAAACATATTTCTTTTTGGGATTTTTATGCAGATTCTTGCTTTCTTCACCTGGGTTTGAACATGAGTCTGGCTTGCTGCAGGGCGCACTGCCTTCATGATTGGAATCTCTCACTGTGTTCCGACAGTCTTTCCTTATGCTGCAGATAGACACGGCTCTTTTCCCCTCATGAAATTGGATTTTCCTGCTTACTTTTCCCCTTGGATTTTCCTGCTTACTTTCAAATTCCAGCTGCAAAGAGCAGAATGAGAATAAAGAGATTCCATAGCAGTTAATGTGGTGGTATTACTCCGAGTAGTAATTGCAATAACAACAGCATCAGTAGTAGTGATAATAGTCATTTCTGTTGTCATTATAGTTAACACTTGTTGCCAGGTGTGATGAAAAGTTTTTTATGTGCATTACTTTATTTAAACTGCACAATAAACAAATGAGAGGAGTCAGTTACTGTTTCTCATGTAGAGTGTAAGAAACTGAGATTCTGAAATGTGAAGTAATCTGCCTGAGGTCATAAAACTAGTAATCTGGAGACTCATATTCAAATTGAGATGATCTGATTTCACCTAAATATACTGCTTTATATTGTGCAATATATTAATTAACTCCTGTAGCAGAGGGCACTAACTGTAGCAGAGGGCTTATAGAATCCAGGAAAGAAATTAATATTGGTAGAGAGGGTCCACATTTAGCAAGGCAGTGGTGGAAGCTAGATTATAAATGGTAACTGACATTCTTCCTCAGTGTTGGGGTGCTGGAAGGCATGAGGAGATGTGTGGCTTTCTGGAGTACACATGTCCTACCTAATAAAGATAGCTGCTATTCTGGCAGTTGTTCTCACATTAGAATAAGATTTTCAAACATGAATTTTAAAAAAGATGATGGAAATATGGATTTTAAATCATCTCCTGATTATGAAATGCTGGCAACTAACTCAAATAAAAAACAGAAAACTAAGCATTGTGAAGGTTAAAGTAATTATGTCTGAGGACCAAGGCAGGTCTGGTTTGTGACTTCTCTGGAGAAAATTTTGCAACAGTCTAGCCATGAGTGATGACACTGAACAATAAGAGATATATTGTTCCCTGTTGGCCAGTAGTCGGTCCATCCATCTCCGTTCTATCAATTATTGTGTTGCTGAAGATTGGGAAAACTCCAAATTTATTAAAACTTGTATCAAGACTAAAAGAAAAAAATAATGAGACTTATTCTAGAATGCCAATTATAAACCAAGCATTACATATGCCATTTTATTCATTTCAATCCCCATAGCAGTCCTGCTAAACAGGTAAGAATAGGAGTCAGAGAGGTTAAATAACAATAGCTTTCCAGTAAGGGACATCATGAGTTTGAATCCACGTGCATTATTGCATATGATCTTCCTGCTCTCCTGCCATTACGGTATTATATTACGACCAGACTAGCACTAGACTAGAACTCAAATAGGTGGGAACAAGGCTTTCCATAGTGTGATTTTCAAGTTTCAGTGGGGGACAGTTCCTTTAATTAAAATTATCTCTGCACACAACCAGATACTCCTCTATTTCACTATTGCTCAGCCTGAAATTCTAGCCTTTAGAGATTCTTTTGCATTAACAAACATACTCCTGGGAAGGCCCCTGCTTAAGCTACCTTGCCTTCATTCAAATGTTAATATGAAGTTAATCAGATTACATCCTTCAACTACTAGCTGAGTTCATGGGACAGCTTTCCTGGTACAGCAAGGAAGAGTAGGGCCATTGTGAAGTATGGGCCACTCTTTAGGTGCAATTGATGTCGTTTTTGGAGTTGATGGGTTTTGAGAGCTGGGTCTTTGGGTTAACTCTGGGAAAGGTTTCACCAGAGCTTCCCTTTCAGCGGCACATGGTGAGTTTCCCAGGAAAGTTTCTCCATGAGACTAAGAGGTTATATTTAAAGAATAGGTTTATTAGAGAAAGGGACAGAGGAATAAAGGAAACTTGCATAGACACAAGTGGGCAGAAAGAGCTTCCCCGAAAGGGCTAGGTTTGCTGAGAGAGGCCTGCATGGTTCACAGGCAGGCGACCTTGAGGAGAGCTGCCTCCCTTGAGAGAGGTCAGTGAAGAGAAGCCCTGGAATGGTACAGGTCATGGGCAGGCAGGAGGCTGCTGCCCTGCAGAGGGAGTTGGTGAAAAGAAGCACCTGCATAGTTACAGATGGGCAGAAGGACTGCTGCCCCATGCCAGTACAGAGACTGCACTGATAGAGTCTTTTCTTTGGGAGCGGCTCAGGCTCACTCCTTTGTGGAGTGACCTGTTTGCTGCTGATTTTCAAGATTTATTTATTTATTTATCCAAGCACTGGGTACAGTCAGAAGCACGGGAGGATGAGAGAATTCACCAGAGCCAGAGCAGGGAATAGAACAGGTAGACTGACAAAACACACTGCTGAGGGGAGCAGTGGGCACGGCAGGAGAGGTCTATGTGCCATGTGGGACCCTTACCAGCGGCCGGGGATCAAACTGGCATTGCAGAGGCTGCGGTCAGCTTCGCAGCCTAGCGCTCAACCACTGCACCACCAGGGGAGGCCCTGCTGCTGATTTT
The DNA here is from genome assembly GCF_014898055.3 of Talpa occidentalis. Lineage (NCBI taxonomy): Eukaryota > Metazoa > Chordata > Mammalia > Eulipotyphla > Talpidae > Talpa > Talpa occidentalis. The sequence goes on along the minus strand of NW_023603184.1, from coordinate 91,464,065 downwards.
GGATAACTGTGCAGAATCCGAAAGGGGCCCAATCTCTATTTCTTTACCCTCAGGTCTGTGCTCTGGATGCTCCCTACAACAGTCTGATACCTACTTGGGTCTTATGCCTTGTGATAAGGCACTGGCACCTGAGGATCTTGATTTCTATCACTGGGTTAATGGTCATGTTAATCCCCTCTACCCCCACCTCCTTGAGTGAGTCAGGTTTTGGTCTTGTGATGCCTCCTTTGGGTTTTCTATTCTTTCCTCCATCAAAATGACAGTACCTTGGAATTTGGGGTAGGACCCCCTTGGGGCAGGTTTTGGGCTGCTTAGAAACAGGAGTGTGGACATACAACTTGTTAACTACTTTACTTTTTTCCTAGAACTGTCCTCTCAAATCAATGAGGTCACGTTGTTGCTTGGAACTTTTATTTTATTTTATTTTCTTAAATCATTGTTCTCCCTTCAGTTATAGTCCTTGTGCTTGGTACTTTTTATCCTATTATACCACAAGAATGCATCATTTTTATCTTGAATAGACTTTGAACATCCTTTATATTTCTAAAATAAAAACATAATCTTTTGAATATTAATACTCTTGCTTAGATTAAAGAATAAATCCAGTGAATAATAAAAGGAAAAAGCAAAGCTGAAGAAATAATTACGAAATGCCTATTTCTAAGGGAGAAGATTATGATGGATTTTTTATATATATTGTTTGAATTTTTGTGAGATAACTCATTTTAGGAGAGCAAATAGTGGCATTTTGTTATTAGAGCTGAGTGAATGAACAAATTCTTAGTTATCAGGCTGTGGCAAGAATAAGGTCAGCAAGTTTTACTGCTTGTGAGTTTGAATCTAGAATTGTCTTGACAAGAGGGGCCTCACTGAGGCCATAGGGCTCATGAAAGGGAGCCAAAAAGGATCTAACTCTGCAAGTCTTATTTGGTCTTTCTTTCTCACTCCTAAAGCCCCAAGGAATATAGACTTTCCTCCCTACCCCCCACCCCAACCCCACCCCCGACCTCCCCACCTCCACATTTTTTATTTCCGTGTGAGTGAGAAGTGTTGAAAGAATTCAGTGTGATTCAGTGCTAAGAATTATTGGACATCTGCTGAGCCTTAGTACTGACTATTATTTATTAGATAGCTTTGCCCAAAACATCCCTTTAGTGTCCAGTGTGCCAGCCCTTTTAGCACTTGCTCACACTTTCTTGCAACAGGAATCATTCCTCTCCAAACTTTTTGCCAATCCCAGAATAGTTCCATTACCTCCTACTTTTCTTTCATTTTGGAAACTGTTGTGCCCAAGATCAGCAGACTCGGCGAGCATAGCCTCCAAGAATCCAAAGACAGCTGATGCAAACGCAAAAGGGAGTTTATTACGGGCTCGAGACCGGGCCCTCGACACGCACCGATGCAACGGCAGAGGTCGAGAGCCCCGAACAGAGGAAGCAGGGGTATCTTATTGGGTCGCGAGTGACGCGAACTTTGCAAGAAGCTGGCAATTACTCATTGGCTACTACAAAGGCATTTTGGCGCGCGCGGTTAGTTTCAAACTGATTGGACAGTTAGAGATGCTGTCCCATTTATGGATAGGACTGCCCTCATTGGTGGCTGGGGTGGTCTGCTTTTTCGTCACCAAGTGGAGTGAGGGTTGTGACTGCTGAAACTATCTCCGGAATGCGGCTGGACAAGGACTAACATAGCAAGGTGGAGGATATACAAAATGGCGAAACCTCGGCTAAGCTTGGTTCCACATTCCCCCATTTTTTTTTTTTTTTTCTGAAAAACGGCTAGTCAGCTAAGAAAACAATAGCTACCAAGCCTTTTATCCGTTAGTCAGTCTCAGAATTATGGTTAAGTTCAGCCACATAATGTGTTCACAGGTTTATAGGTACAGGAAAATTTAAAATTGCCATCCTTATACAAAACACTGACTTTTTCTGGGTCATCTCAGACCATGACCTCTGAAAATCAGACTCTAAACCATCTATCTAGTCAGTAAGAGGTATTATCTTCAGTAACAAATGAGAATTACTCTGCTCAAACAAGGGATTTCTCTCCAGTTAGCCAGTCACAGAGTTATTTATTTGGTCACTAAACATCAGCTATTGAATAAAACAGGTTGCTGCCCACCAGTCTTAATACTAACCCCTTTTTATTTCCTCCTTGCATAAATGAGTCTGCTGCTCCAATTAAAACACTCTCTGTTATCACTTGAAGGAAACCAAGGCCAACGTTAACACATTCCTTTAGTTGTTATCTCTGAAGCCTTCCTAAACTCTTCAGAGGTCCCCTCCTGCACTGTCCCTAAAACTGCCTAATTACCCTAACTTGCCCTATGTCTTATTCCTCCCCTTCTGCGAATGGAGCCCCTAACTGCAGTTAGGAAAAGGGGCGTCGTTCTGATCAGTAACTGCTTCCTGCTGAAAGTGGGCGATGAGGGGAAACAGTCAGGGCTCCACTGCAGGGCGATGATCTAAGGGACCTCGAAAGGACAGTGGAGGCTTCATAGTTCGATGGTCTCCAGGCGAGAAATGACCTCGATGAAGGCATTGAGGATGTAAGGCCCAAGCAAGAGAAAAACAAAAACAAAAGATTTCAGTTCAAGAGTAAGGAGGTCACAAATTTTTTTTTTTTTTTAACTTTAGCCATTAACAGGTCTAGGGCTTTAGGGTTTTATACATACTTAATGTTACTGCAGTTATTAAAATGAGGCCCTCTAAATGTTAGTGCATAAAATGTTAAGTTTAAACAGAATAAGGTAATTCTCCAAGATGAAGACTCAGGACATCAAAACTTTGATTATTATTGCACCTATTTTTACAGAAAAATGGAAATTTTACATGATAATTTTTTTTTTAAATGTGAACAGACAAGTTGCAAAATCACAGACTCACCGGTACCAATCAAAATCTGCAATGAACAGTTCCTTTGAATTGATGCTCAACATCAATGCACAATGAGACCTGGCCAACCATGATCATGCAAACAAAAATTCTTCACAATTATATTTTTATGTTTTATAAAACGGTCTTAAAGAAATACTTTCATAAACATGTCTGGTGCAACTTTGTCAATGACAAAGAAACACAATGTTATTTTTTATTTTATTTAACCACTGAGAATGTACAAACAAGTAGCCTCGTAGTGAGCAAGGTAGCAGTGCTGTAAAGTGTCTTGGCTCAGTCTGGCCATCTTTACTAGTGAGGGAGACAATCGACCAGTAGGTCAATCCAAAGAATTGGAGTAAGGCAGAGCAAGTGGCCCCTTATTTACCAAAAGATGATCTTTTTGTCTGCCACTTCTAGGGTCACCCGAGGCTTATTCATATAAACAGTAAACAGGGGAGCTTGTCTCACCTCTGGGCTTCTTCAGAGGTCTTCTCCTGCACTGGATTCTTCATCAGAGGCAGCTGACCGTCAAGCCTGTCCTCCCATCCTGGCCCGTGGTTTGGGCTGGCCCCCTCCCTCTCTGGAGAGTGGGACAGTCCCCCTTTTCAGAGCCTTGTATGATGGCACTGAAGGCATGGCCCTGGGGACAGTTTTTTTGCAGCTGAGGTATCCTGGTTGCTGGCAGTGGATGCAAGCTGGCAGCCCATTGAGAGGTTGAGGTCCCGAATGCCCTAGGGCGCATGGGGCCTTGGGTGAGTCTGAGGTGGCAGAATACTGTGATGGCAACTGCCATCTACTGGGCCTTTTTTTTGCCTCTCTCCCTTTTTTTTTTTTTTTTTTTTTTTAGTAAGTTCCCTCCATATTACTGTAGGCCTTGAAGGCTATGTCTAATAAAAGTGTTAAAAGGATTTTAGGCCCTTGATTTAGTCTCCGGAGCCTGCACCTGATGTCAGAACAAGGATGGCTAAAAGATATATATTTTAATTACACATTTTTATACGTTTTATACAATCTCTATAAAATAGAGACTAGAGACCACTTGGATATTAAGTGACACCAAAACAGTGAATAATATTCTCCCAATTTTGAATAATTAAACATTATATTTTTTTATATAGTGTCTACATATAATACTGGAGAGAAAAATACAGGAAACACAAAAGTTATTATGCTGCCTCTTTTGTGAAGAAGCTAACTAGTTTTTTACCATTTTTGTCATTAACTATAAAACAGGTGTTTGATATAAATTATTTTACTTTACCTTGTTTACCTGTCCTGTGTCTAAAATGCTATTATTTTTCACATACACACTTTTGCATATAACACCTTTTTGCCAGGGGCACATGGGATAAAATAGTTGGTTTTTTTTAACCAAGCAATGAATAGGCAATTGCCAAAATCCAGCAATGCATTACCAAAAAGGCAAAGGATTTCATAAAATACAAAACTGAAATTTTTAGATTTACTTAAGAAGCTAAAATTTTTATACTAATTTTTAACCAGAGTCCAGACTATTAAAAACAATTATAATATTATACAGTTTATAGAGTCAAGGCCAAAATACAGAGATATAGGACTCCTGGGAAAAGAAGTTAAAACACGCACAACAGTATAAGGTACTACCTTCACTTTACTTGTATTTAGAATTATTACATTCTAGTTTTTAATCTCTGCATGTAAGACACCATAATAGCTGTTTATTATCTCTTTAGAATGTACAACTTAGACACATTTTTAATTAAAAATTTTTTTTTTTTAGTTGAGATGACATTAAACTTTAGTCTCCTTACAATAAGGAACAAAATGTAAACCTGAAAGTTCAGTAAATGGTTAGCAAATTTTTATTATTAAACTTAGTAAAACCTTAGTTTAGTTTTAGTTTTTCCTTAGAACTGGAATTTTAAGTCAACTTCACAGTTGCCACTGTAACAATTTTATATACCAAGTCTTTTTCCTTAGGCAAGCACTAGATATGTTACAGGGCAGGGAGAGGGGCAGCCCAGACCCCCAAACCTGCTTGTTCTATATAGGTTCTGCCATCAGCTGCATCAACACAAAACATACAAGACTTTAATGGGAAGGAACTTTAATACAATTAGGAGACAATACAGGAAAGGCAAATAATTTAGTTTCTAAATTAAGCACCCAAAGTGGGTAAAATTCTGTCCCCTCGTGGGTAAAACTCCGTCCAAATGGGATTGGCCCAAGCCAGGACCCAAAGCCTGCCACAAGTTTAAGGCCTCTTCCAGTGAGGACCCACAGGAAAGGGTTAGAAACAACCAGACAAGCTCGGAAGGAAAAGAGCAAAATTAAAATCAATATAAAAGTTGCCATTGTCTCCTCCCCACGGGTCTCACCCACATCTGTGTTACCTAGTCCACAACCAAAAGGCAAGCGCAGTTTTTTCATGTGTCTCTAGGCTCCATGCGCCTCCTCCAGGTCTCCTTTTGGATTTTTTTTTTTTTTTAATTTTGCTTTCTTCCTCCCTTTTTTGGGTTGGGCAGGGAACCTGGAATTTCCCCCTTTCCTGGGGACCACCCTGTTACAGATAGATTGACAAAAGCAAGAAAGAAAAGGAAAAAAAATAGACAGCTAATACTATATACATTTTTTTCAGTAACTTGTCCATATGGCTTTAGATGTTACCTTGAATTTTGCAAAGAAGTCTAGTCCTTTACTGGGAGAATATATTGTTTTTTTCCAAGGGGAAAAGACAAGTAGATCAGTCTTCCTGGAACAAGATCTTATCAAGAGAAGTTTAGATAAAAGCCTAGAAGTAAGTTTGTTTGTTAGCATAGGCCAGGTTAATTATTATTTTTTTCGTATAGCACAAGTAAACATATTTAAACAAAGCAAAGCACCAATTTTTTTTTAACACTTAAACCTTAAGGCATGTATGCTTTAAACCATTAAATTTTGAATTAGCTTTTGTTTACTACAATTTTAGATCGCAATTTCAAAATTTAGGATTTTTTTTTTTTTATAGGCGCCATTTACAATTAATTCTCTGGAGGCAAAAATCAAGAACAAAGAGATCTCTTAATTTTTATTTGATTTTTTTTTTTTTTTGCCACATGCACTAATTTTAAGAAACAGTTATTTTTACCAATATTTGCAAAAACACTGAGAAACTACAATTTAGTAAACTTCAGTTTTTTTTTTTTTTTTTTTTTTTAAGGTGGACAAAGGGACAGACTAATTTTCCCACAGCTGGAAGGCAGCAGAGATATACCAGTGATCTCAACACTGGAGAAAATGTCCAGGCAGCTGCTTGTTGAGATCAGAGGCAGCGTTTCTTACCAGCCAGCTGTGGTGACTTTTTAGTCCCCAGTATTTTACTTTTTGCCTTGACTGTGTCCAAAGACAGTGGAGTAGGCATTGCCTGACCCATGGTTACGAACACACAAACGCAACAAAGACAACAAACACCAGGAACAAAACAAAATTAGTTTGTTTTTTTTTTTTTTTTGAACTTTCCCCAAAAGGGGGACCTGCCCCAGTGCTGCCCCACAAGGGGTACGGATAACCAATTAGAGGTCCCTGGGTAGAGACAAACACCAAAGTTTTAAGAATAACAAACACACTAAACGAACCAAAAAACAAATTTTTCAAATGGGCCCCATACAAATGCTACCCCAGTGCTGCCCCACAGGGGATAGCCATTCAGGTGGTCCGGGGACGTCTCCCCTGGTCCACGCCAAGACACCTACCAGCACATCCACTTAAGCGTCTGGCTACCAAAATTACAGGTTTGCAAACAATTCCACAGGTACTGAGCACAAAAAATACAAATACAGGTACTCAGTACTTCTACAGGTTTGCAAACAATTCTACAGGTACTGAGCACAAAAAATACAAATACAGGTACTCAATACTACAGGTCTGCAGACTCAAACTTCACCACTCACCTGCGCGCTTTAATGGCTCCCTTCAGCCGTTTGGTGGTTGGGGTCTGTGCTAGCCGATCCCGGACGAGCCCCCAAATGTTGTGCCCAAGATCAGCAGACTCGGCGAGCATAGCCTCCAAGAATCCAAAGACAGCTGATGCAAACGCAAAAGGGAGTTTATTACGGGCTCGAGACCGGGCCCTCGACACGCACCGATGCAACGGCAGAGGTCGAGAGCCCCGAACAGAGGAAGCAGGGGTATCTTATTGGGTCGCGAGTGACGCGAACTTTGCAAGAAGCTGGCAATTACTCATTGGCTACTACAAAGGCATTTTGGCGCGCGCGGTTAGTTTCAAACTGATTGGACAGTTAGAGATGCTGTCCCATTTATGGATAGGACTGCCCTCATTGGTGGCTGGGGTGGTCTGCTTTTTCGTCACCAAGTGGAGTGAGGGTTGTGACTGCTGAAACTATCTCCGGAATGCGGCTGGACAAGGACTAACATAGCAAGGTGGAGGATATACAAAATGGCGAAACCTCGGCTAAGCTTGGTTCCACAGAAACCAGTTATGAAAAATTTTATTTTTCCACTGTGGTTCAGATGTAACTTGGCATCCTTAAATCAACCCCCTAATTATTTGTCGTGGTAATTGTTGTTTTGCCTTATTTAATTATAGTACAGTGTCTTTCTGCAGAAATTTGATTTTCCAGGAATAGAAGTGATTTTTTTTCAACTTTATTCAGGTGTAATTGGTTAATAGAACTGTAAGATATTTAAAGTGTGCAATGTGATAATTTGATATAAGATGAGAAGTATTTGAATGTATGCATATGTTAACCCAGAATAGCTAAACTTTACTTTTTGTAAATAAACTTAAAATTGGAGCATAGTGATTGTAATCAGGATAAGATTGTGTTGTGTACTCAGCTATTTGAACCTGTACTCCTCTCGCTGGTCATTCTCCAGAGTTCTTTAGAGGTATTGAAGAGTAAGAGGACTGCAAAAAATAACACCAGGGGCTAGGAACTCAGAAAACTCTTTGACCATTAAAGACAAAATTCTTGTAATATCCATTAAAATCCAATTTGTTTTGTAATTATTCCATTCTTCTAACCTACAGCTATCTGATACTTGGAAAGGTTTTTATGGGTGAACTGCTCTTTCTGAGATATTCCTGAGAATAAGAGCCATTTATTTAGTTTGCAAGAAAGCTGCTCTACAGCAGTGTCTTTTAATATGACATGTTCTTCAGTGATTTCTCTTTAAAAATCTATCCACCTCTGTGATCTGCTCTCTTGTCAGCTCATCTATTTAATTTTGGTTGCCCTTTTCTAAATTGAAACCCTCAGTGTTCTCAGTACCAGCAGATTTCTGTCAATCCTCTTTTCATCTATTATGTCTCTGTCTATATCTAAGGCTAGCCACTTGGCCCCCTAACCTGTAGCCACAGAGAGTTTCTTGCTTGTTCTCCTCCAAACTTGTCCTACTCTTGTGCTCTCTGACTTAAATAGTTATGTCTTCTAAGGCTTCGCTCTAGCTATAGCTGATGAAACCACCCTACTATTTTTTAAGATTCATCTACACCTCTCCTGCCCTGCCTGCCTTTCTCCCCCTTGGCTTTCTACCTCTGGTAAAATGAGGCTTTCCACTTTCCTATGCTTGTATTGCACAGTACATTATCTCCAATGTCAGGATTTCTGTGTCATGCTGCAGACCAGTATACGAATCCTATGCAGGAAGGCTGTTAGCTCTTCTAATTATGTTTATTTTAAATCTAGGGAAATCAAGTGATTTTTACTAATCTTTAATGCAGGGTACTTTTACCCTGTCCTCTCCCACTCATTTGCCCATATTCAGCATATTGTGAGATGTTATAATACTTTTATCTTGTTTTAAGAGAATTTACAAATTATGATATAATTTTTTTAAACCAAAACTAACATTCGTCAGAGAAACAAGTGCCTTAAATATATTCCTACAAAGATCCCTGGACTGTAGATGATAATTGTAATGTAGGCACAATAACTGTCAAGAAAAAGTCAGAGCTTACTTTCCTGTATGTCTGTGAGGACTTTCCCAGAAGCAATGGGACATGTGGTAATGTGTAAAACTATGCAATGGCCCTGCCCTCAGACTCATTCAAGGTAAAAACAGTAACAGCAATCTGATAGAATCTTACGGAAGATTTCAAATGATTAAGTTCTTTTAAAATATAGATTTATATCCGCTATTGCCCCCTTAGAACATCGTCTAAGGTTATTTTCCCCTGAGCTATTATATGAAATAAATATAACAGTAGTAATAATCTATGACAATTATAATAATTTACAAATAGAATTTATCTATTATTGGCAGATCATATTACAAATTTTATTAGGAGTATAAAATAAAAGAAAATTTAGAGACCAATACCAACAGTTTAGAGACCATATGTCTAATATTGTGGGTGGAGAGAGAATGTGTCTTCTTCATCTTAGTAATTCTAGCACCTGGCACAGTGAGTGGAACTTAGTACATACTAAGAAATGTTGAGTGAGTGAATGAGTATTTGGAAGAAACAATACAGGTTTTCCAAAGAAACCCAAGTTAGTTTTTCCTAGAGGTGAGGAGCCAAGATCAAAGAATCAGATGACTCAGATGCAGGAAGAGGATTTATGTCTGAGTACAAGTGATCAAATTAGGACCCTACAATGTTAATGTGTCTGGTGAGTTCATCACTTCCTATCTCATGGAAAAAGCTGGTTGAAGGAATTAACCTGGGACCATTCTCCTTTACACTTCACCCTAAAATAGTAACCCCTTACCCAGATCCTATGCAGATCTTGTCCTCTCACACCTTCCACTTGTGCTTCACTGCTGAAAGGTTCACCTGAATTCCTGGATGATTTCATTCACCACTAGTATAGTCAGAGGCCCAAAGGGATTTTCTGATAAATGACTGCAACCTTTCTTGCATAATCCTGCAAGTTCAGGCCTTGTCTTTCAATATAGATGGCAAAAATCTTTCAAATTCATGTCATGATTCTGTACTAAAAATCTCATCTTAGTATTCTATTATTTCCTCTCTTTAAGCATGTGTTTTCATTGGAAGTTCTGGTTCCTAATAGAGGGATACTTTAATCATTTCCATTCATGAATGATAATATTAAGTGCTAAGAAAATCAATATAGGTCAGCAATTAACTGTTTTCAAAAGTAAAGAAAGATAGCATTTCCCCAATATTTTTAAAGAAGCAAAACAATTTCAGTAACGATTGGTATAAAGCCTCATTATTTTGGTAGCAAATCTATATCATTTTGATTAAATGTTCTTAAAGATTGAATGATAGTTATAAATTGACCTAGTCTGTTTTAGCACTAGTAATTTAGGCATTCACAAATAATATTGATCTTTTAATTAAATGTTCATGATAAATGTACAGTATTCATTTTGAACGGTAATATTTTTCACTGCATTATTGGGAAAGGGCAGCTACCATCAATTACAAGGGGGACTCACCTTTCTATAATTCACTGCCCTTGAGCACACTGGGTCATTGGACAGTAGGCAGGGATGAAGGCAGGGAACATGTTTTTTCCATTCAATGTTCTAGCCTCCATGTCTATTCCTGGGAATAAGAGATATTCCTGGGAATAAGATATTCCTGGGAATATATATATATATATACACACACTCAGAATACCAACAAAGGTGAAACTAAGGAGACCAAGGAAAGGGACAGGATTCAGCCCTGGGCCTCAGGGGGAAAAAAAAAAACCACAACACTACATGTTTCCCATCTTGTTGACTTCACACATGTTCACTGCGGACCAGTTTATTTTAGCAAAAATCATGGTTTATGGACAGTTGTTGAGCTTTTATATCTTAGATCTTTAGTCACTGGATAAAGACTAGCTTTAAGTTTTCTTTGACCTAAATTTAAAATCTTGGAGGAGGAATTTTGGTTATTGAAAAAGGTTTGACATATTTTTGCTTTAAACAATTAATTTGCTAACCCACCACTCTCTTCTTATCCTCCATCAGCTTTTCCTCAGCATCATTTTACTAATTCTGAATTTGAATATCCCTGTCCAGTCTTTCCCCCAACTAGAATATGTGGAACTCAGATTTCCTGTTTCTTGTGCCTCTTATAACTTTTTCCTCTTGTCCTGAGTGAAAACTCCTTGCCCAGGGAATCCACTTCCAGATTTCTGTCTGGGAGGAATTGAGCCATAGGATATGTAAGTTTCAAGATTATGTAAGCCATAGCTATATTAAATCTTTCATGTGCTTTTACAAGGGTTTCACTTAAGGACAAAAGTCAGTTATTTTATATCTACTGTAGTCCCAAGCAGCATGTAAATAGGGTAGACATTCTTAAAATAACTTCTTTTGTAAAATGGGACACCTTAATCATCAGACTACTGGAAATTTCTCTGGTTCAAGTACTAAGAAATGACCTTGATTAGTAAAAAGATTCATACCTATTGAAACATGAGGATGATCAATAGAGTCCTTCCTTCCTGTTTCTGGACAGTCAATTAAGGTATCCTCTCCAACAGCCATAGCAAAACCTAACTTGACTCAGGTTTGACAATGTTATTATTTTATTGAGACCAAAGGAGATGCCAGCTATTTTTAGACAGGATATTTCATTTTCACTATTCCACTGAAACTTCTGTAATGAATTTCGAACACATGAGAAACTTGTCCTGGAATTATTTTGAATCTTGAGAACTTAATTACAGATTTTCCCTGCTCTCTGAAAGTAGAGTGTAGAGTGTACCTAGGGAACCTTTTATAAACTGAAATCATGTAAAGTGAAGAAGCAATATGGATATGTTTAGCATTTCCATACCCAAAACTAGCCTACTGAATCATTCTAAATAGCACATAAAATCTAAAATGACACTAGTAATTATTAAAATTAAGAATAACTTGATAAATGTACAGTCCCCATAAAGCTCATCCTTGGAAGAAACTTGGAGTTTCCTATCTCCTTGCTCAGGATGCTTGCAGCCCCTATAACAGCTCATGTGAAACAATAACTAAATGTTATTTTTGCTTCTTATCTTGTTGTAAAGCAAATATCCTCTTTGAATAACGTTTCGCTAGCAAAAACAGGTACTAAAGTAAGCCTTTTGTTAAAGTGAAGGGGCATAACATGAACTTCCAAAAAGTGAGCGATACGCATACCAATTAAGTCAGAGGGCAGGAGGAATCTCAGTGGCTAATGCAGTAGTCGTTCTTGGATTCTATCCTTAACTTTGGTGAAATTATTTTAAAATAAAGAAAAATGAAGTTTCATTTTAATTAGTTTATGAAGATGTGGGTAAGTGCTTTTGAAAGATTAATGATCTAGCTCTTAAGAGAATGTGGGTTGAAAATTGGAATTGATCTAGAATCAGCTCAATTAACTTTGTCACAATCTTATGTTTTACAGTTGACTAGCATGAATTCTATCATACTTAAACTTTCTTTTATTTCTTTTTGTTCTAGTTCTTATTTAGAATAATTGAATTTAGTCCACATGAAAATTATATTAGCTCATGTTGTGGAGAGAAATAAAAATACAATATTATGTTTTAAGGAGGTTTTTATCATACTGTAGACATATACTTAGAGATATGTTTACTAACATATACTTAGAGATATGTTTTTCCATGAGAATTTAAATATTTTGTGTTTTTATTTGAAGCACAATATTTAAGGAAGAATATGAAGACATAGTCTAAATCCATTCATACTGTTATAGAGCAACCCCAATATTAAACGGGTTCCTGGCTGTGGGTCCTCACCCGCATGCTTTAAAGGGACTTATGAAAACTCTACTACAGACACACACAAAAAGGTTAATAAAAGGTTTATTTACAAGAGGAAAGGAAATAAGGAAAATGTACAACTCAGGGAGAAAATAGGGAAATAAAGTCTTTAATGCGTCCTACCCGATCCGACGACCTGGAACCCAAAGTCACTCTCAGAGCTGGCCGGACGCTGCGAGCTGGTGGAGAGCCCAAAATGGGGTCCCCCAAAGCCCACGTGTCTGCCTTTTCTATCCACCTGGCTTAACCCCACCCTCAGGTCCCAGCCACCTTCCCTTTGGTGGTGATGGGATTTGGAGTTCCCAGTGTCTTTGGCTTTGACCTGGGGTGGGGGTGGAGTCCACAAAGCCTATATGGAAATAGCTTTGGGACATCCTTTTCCCCCTAACAATACAACTTTGATTTCTGTTTTTGTTCTCTTGTTTTTATGATGACAAGGGCCATGTGATTACCTAAGTGACAGTGTATACCTTTTAATACATTGTTTCTCAAACCAGGGTCTGAGAATCATAGAGTGTATATGCATATTTTTAGGCATCTGTGAGAACCTTTATAACAATTTTAATAATATTTTTATAATATGTGATGTCAGATGCTTTCAAAAGGAATTTTTGTACATTTTATACTATAACCCTCATAAATCTTAGGAATTTCCACTAATACTCTCATTTTAACACATAGAAAAATTGAAGCAAAAGAAGTGAAAGAACTTATTGGAGATGTCAAAGCTGCATTTAAAATTTTTTTTTCATTCATTTCATAATTGTGTTGTTTTTATTGTGGCAAAATTGGTTTACACTGTATATGATTTCAGAGTATAGGTGCACACATCTTCAGATGTGTTACCATACCATGCCTACCAGCAAAGCACCAATAATCCTCCACCATAGCCCGATGGGCCCCCATCACCTTTTATGCTCCACCCTATTCTCCCCTCTGGTAGCCAGAACTGAGTTTTGAACCTAATAGTCTAACTTCTGAGCTCACAATTTTGAGTGGTATGATATTTTCCCTTCCTAGTAGTCAAAATAAGCACAGCTCTCTTCCTTTACCATAGTTTCCAATTTGACCATTAAAATTAATTTATCAAATATAGTTTTCAATTTCTTAGAATAAAAAGATTTCAGAAAATGGTTCCTGTTTTAAGAGCATCACTACTTATATCAGGAAATAATTTATATATCAAATATTTTTAGAGTTGTCAGTAGAAACTATTAAATTATAATAGCAACTAAGTAGGGAAGTATGTCAATATAGTGCAGTGAGGGGAGTATGGAGTGTCAGAGTGAGGATGGAATCTGTTTGAAATGTTCTAATCTGCCATGGAATGTTGAAGTTTGTGTAATGGTGGTGGGTGTGGACTGTGGTTGTTGCAACCAAAGTGGAGGAGACAAAGGCATTTGCGTAGTGGAGGTGCAGCATTAGAAATGGGTGCTTGGTTATACATGGGCAGTGGATCAAATAAAAGTTATAAAGGATAACGGGAGCAAGTCCTCACTGTTGGAATAAGGAGTTACTAATATAGAAAAGGAGAAAACTGTAATGAACTTTATGCTACTGTACAGTTGTAGATATCAACATGTATTCATGTTGCTCTCTCTGTCTCTATCATCTATTTTTAGGGATAGAGATAGAAGTGTGTGTGTGTGTGTGTGTGTGTGCGCGCGTTTCCTGTTTGCCAACAGAGAGGGTCAAGTAGCACAATATACCAGTAGCTATGAACACATCTAGTGCCCAGATTTTGACATCTAAATACCATCTTCCAAAAAACTAAAGCTCCTTAGAAAAATAGCTAATTCCAGGACTGTGACAGGCACCGCACAAGGTGAGCTTTAAAAATGTTGTTTAAAAACAAGAAAGTGCTCAAAGAATGATTTCAAAAGGACACAGGACTCCTCAACCATGTATTTTTATGTTCCCTCCTTTTCCCCTGCAAGGACCCTTGTTATGTAGTTCATATATAACAATGGGTTTGAGTCGATTACCAGAGATCTTTTGACAAAAACTAGGACAGGGGTGGGACAGATTATTTGAACTTAAGATGGATGCAAATTAATGGTGAATAAAAGTGAATACAATTGAATTGTCCTGATAATATGAGGGAAAGTAGAATATGTGGGAAGAAATCTAATAATGAGGGTTGGGTAAATCCCTGAGGAAAAAATGAACAATTTGGTGATTTGGGGCACCTGCATGTTGACTTTTATCAAGAATTGTGTACAGATGGCAAGAGATAGAAGAAACTGTCCTGGGTTGTTAGTTCTGTAGAAAGATACTAGTTCCAAAGATTATGGAGTTTGGAGCATCTCTCTTTGGGCTGAGAGAGCAATATGAAAAATTATTTCAAACTGAATGTGGGATATCTGAATGTCCCAGTTAAAAGCTCATCTATTAATTTGAAAGTTAAGGTCTGAAAGTTGGGACTGAAAAAAGCTTAGGAGAAAATAATTAATCTGCACTGTAACCACATTCATATAATTTCCCTTCATGTATAGGGAAGCAGTGATGTGTACTGTAATAGTTCTTGAATGGGGCTAATCATTAATATTTTCTAAGGAGCTTTAAAAAAATAGACAGTCTCAAAAATCACTGGTATGATGAAAAGGGTGAAGCCAGTTGCTCGAAAATCTGTTTTCACCACTTCCTAAATACATGTCCTTGAGTGAGTGAAAAGACAAAAGAGTGCCAGTTTTTTCACCTGCAAAATGGAACTAATAGAGATATTTTACAGTGTTAATATATACTGGGTAGGCACTCTCTTAATAATTGTTATCTTTGTTATCCACATACCCACATTGATATATATTTGTATTCCGAGATGCCTCACCTAATAGCTAAGCCAAAAAAAAGTCATAGTCTAAATCTTGATTAAGAGTGTAATTTAGCCAACTTAGTATAAAGAGGGATTATCCATAAGAAATGAAAGACTAGACTACTCTATTTGTACTTTATGGCTTTGGGGAAGGCAGTAGCACAGAAACCAGGGGAGATAATGCAAAGCTTTCCTTTTCAGGATGCTCATATTGTTTTGGCAAATGGGCAGATGGTTTATTACCAGAAGGATCACTTTTTTAAATGTCCCTGTCTTGCCAAAAGGCTACCTCACACTCTGGGAAGGATGCCAGGGGTCCCTAGGAAGTTGCCAAAAATCTTGTTTGATCTATAGCAATGTGAAGAGGCTAAGACCTATCCTGAAATTCCATAGAGGCTTAAGTACAACATAGATGGAGAGAGATGAAGAAAAGCAGGATCTGGTGTTTGTATTAAGACTACATATGCAATTTTGTGACCTATAATTCTTTTATTGTAACATGAATCTGTTCTCTTCTCTTTCAATATTTTATAGTGTGTATTTTACTTGTTTTATGTTTTTAAGGTTGCAAATTATTTCATTGAATGGCTATGCATACTTTTAACCATACCCTTAAGAGTAGACTTTTGGATTCTTTTAAAAGTATTTACTATTATAAAGTATATTGCTATAATTAATATCTTCTGCCACCTATCTTTGTATATACCTCTTATTACAGTCTCAGGATGAATTCCTGCTAATGGAAATACTAAGTTTTCAATATAATTGCCAAGTTGATCAACAGAAGCTTTGAGCAATTTGTTTGTTTGATGGTACATTAAAGAGTCTATTTACTACACCCTTGTCATTATTATGTTATGCTGTTTTTAAAATTTTTGTGAATTTGTCAAGTTAGCTATAACAATAATAGACAATAATAGATTTTGCTCACAAGTTGCCATGTACTGTTCTAGTAGTGGACAGACTACTACATAGAATTCTGTTCCATGTAGAAAAAAGAATTCTAAGGTGGCCTCAAGGCTCCCTGTGTTCTGGTGTACATGCCTTGATAATACCCAGCAGTATAAGTAAAATGTGACATTATTCCTGTGATTATGTAATTTTATATGGCAAAAGGGATTTTGTAAATTAAGGCTACAGATTAGTTGACCTTCTAACAGGAAGACTCTCCAGTGGGACTGATCTTATCACACAAGCCCTTTGAGTCTGAGTTTAGAGGTCAGAGACAGAGGAATCCAAAGAGATTCAAAGCATGAGAGGGAGTTAACATGAGAGTGGTTATTCCTGGTGGTCTTAAAGATGGAGGAAAGCACTTAATAAGGAATGTTAGCAACCTCTAGTTTCTGAGAGTGCCCCCTAGATGACAATAAGCTAGGAAATGAGAAACTCAGTCTTAGAGCTGCAGGTTGCTGAATTCATGAGCTTGCAAATGGATTTTCCCCAGAGCCTCTGTAGAAAACTCAGTATAGTTAGTACCTTGATTTTAGCCTTGCGATACCCCAATCAAAGAACCTAACCATGCATGCTAGATTGACTTACAGAACTGTGAGCTCATGAATGGGTATTGTTTTTTTTAAAAAAGTAAGACTCAGAAACCAGCTTGAAGAGGTTTCCATTAGCCAAATTGGGGATAATATAAGCATCAAAATAATTCATTAACTAAAATGAATCTGTAAAGATATAAACAAGTAAATATATAAATTAAATATTCAGAGAGGAAAAGGGTATTTATATAATTCCAAAGCAACTTTCCACAAAACACTTATTAATTACAAGTGGGGAAAAAAACACTATAGTAAAGAAAGCTGGAAGACAATACATTAATTAAGTGATCAAAATGAGTATTATCAGCAATGGACTGATGTAAATCAGGTGATAGGATGCAAAAGAAGAACATAAATAATTTCTGTGCTTTTATTGCCAAATATGTATAACCTGAGTCTAATCATTAAGAAACATCAGATAAACCCAAATTGAGGGGCAGTCTACAAATAACTGCCCTGTGATCTTCAAAAGTATCAAGATCATAAAAGTCAAGGAAAGATTGAATAACAATTTCAGACAAAAGGAGAATCAAGAGACATGACAACTAAATTGCAATACTTGCTTCTGAATGGTGGCTTTTGCCCTAAAAGACATTATTGGAACAACTGGCAAAATCTGAGTGGGATCTGAACATTTGTTGATGGTAATGTTATCAATATTAATCTCTTATTTATAGTTTTCTTGTGGGTATGCAAATTTCCTTGTTTGTAGGTAAGACAATCTCAAATATACAGGAGTGAGGGAAAATAGAATGACAACTTCCTCTGAAATGGAAACTTCCAAATATTTTTTATTACTGTACTTGAATCTTTTCTGTAAGTTTGTGATTATTTCAACATTTAAAAAATATTAAAATTAATACTTTTTTCTTCAAATTCAATGAGAATTTTTAAAACAGCAAAAAAAGTTCTATTCACATTGTTACTGTTGCACTGTGACATGTAACTTTATGAACATTTATTAAATATACATGTATATATATGTCATTTCATTACACTCTTGTCGTTGCTGAGCCATTGCTATTTTTATTATTTATATATACATGATGTCCATCCTACCAAAAGCAATATGCAGATTCAACGCTATTCCAATAAAAATGACATTCAATGACATCTCAATGACATTCTTCAAAGAAATAGAACAAATACTGATGAAATTCATATGGAACCACAAAAAAA
The DNA here is from genome assembly GCF_014898055.3 of Talpa occidentalis. Classification (NCBI taxonomy): domain Eukaryota; kingdom Metazoa; phylum Chordata; class Mammalia; order Eulipotyphla; family Talpidae; genus Talpa; species Talpa occidentalis. Next base: position 91,445,962 of record NW_023603184.1, on the reverse strand, counting down.
CCATGAATAGCCAAAGCTCTACTGATGAAAACAAAGAAGAAAGGAGGTATCACATTTCCAAACTTCAAGCTATACTACAAAGCCATAATAATTAAAACAGTTTGGTACTGGACCAAAAACAGACACACAGACCAATGGAACTGAATAGAGAGCCCAGAAATAAAACCACACTTATATGGACAACTGATTTTTGACAGAGGAGCAAAGAACATGCAATGGGACATGGTCAGTTTGTTCAATAAATTGTGCTGGGAAAATTGGACCACCACATGCAAAAAAAAGAAACTAGACCACTATCTTTCACCATGCACAAAAATCAACTCAAAATGAATAAAAGAACTGGACATAAGCCCTGAAACCATAAAATATATAGAAGAAAATATAGGTAAAACACTACAGGATATACATTGCAATAACATCTTTAAAGACTCATCACCCAAAGCAAAGAAAGTCAAGGAAAAGGTAAACACCTGGGATTACATCAAACTGACAAGCTTCTGCACAGCAAAAGAGACATTAACCAAAACAGAGAGACACCCCACTGACTGGGAAAAATCTTTGCACTCCAGTCAACTGATAAGGGACTGATCACAAAGATATATAAAGAACTCACAGGGCTCAACAAATACAAAATAAACAATCCAGTCAAGAAATGGGCAGAAGAATTTAAAAGACATTTCTCCAAAGAGGAAATGCAAATGGCCAACAGGCATATGAAAAAATGTTCAACATCCCTGATAATCAGGGAAATGCAAATTAAAACCACATTGAGATACCACCTTACACCAGTAAGAATGGCACATATCAAAAAACAAGCAACAACAAATATTGGCAAGGATGTGGTGAAAAAGGAACTCTCCTACATTGCTGGTGGGAGTGCAAACTGGTCCAACCACTATGAAAAGCTGTCTGGAGGTTCCTCAGTCTACTAAAATTGGAGCTACCATACCACCTGGCAATTCCACTATTAGGGATCTACCCAAAGGACACAAAAACAGTGATTCAAAAGACCACCTGAATACCTATGTCTATTGCAGCACTATTTACAATAGGTACAACCTGGAAACAAACCAAATGCCCAAAAATAGATGACTGGATCAAGAAGATGTGGCATATATACACAATGGAATGTTATTCGGTAATCAAAAAAGATAAGCTCATGCCATTCGTGGCAACATGGATGGAACTAGAAGGAATTATGCTCAGTGAAATAAGCCAGAAGGAAAAAGAAAAATATCAGATGGTTTCACTTATGCAGGAATATAGGGAAACCAAATAAGACATCAGTGTAAAATAATAACAGTACAAAACACAACAAAGCAAAACCAGATAATTACAAATTAGAGACATACTGCAGGGAAGGAGGAGGGAGAGGGATCAGAGAGAGGGAGGGAGGAGCACAGGGGACTGAGGTGATGGTGCACGGGTGCATTGCTGAAGGAAACTCTACAGAGACTACACCTGAGGGGGTGGGGTTTAGCAAATATTGATTAAAAATGAACAATGATGTAAAAAAATTTTAAAAATTAAAAATATATATACATGAAAAATATGTACTTATAAAATTAGGGTTCCTTCTAGTTTGTATCATGCATTTAGATTTTGTTATTCATATAGAGTTTATATGTTATTAAAGTCTTCCACAGTATTCTTTATGACAACTTTTTTTGTATATAAAATACACATGTTATTTGCAATATTCAGGTTTTGGATTTTTATTAAGATATATAATTATTAAGTAATATATTAGATTTAAGGATATACAATCATGATTTGATATATGTGTACATTTGATATGTGTAAAATAAGTTTAGTTAATATGATCACCATGTATAGTTAGAAATTTTTTTCTTGTTATGAGAACATTTAAGATTTACTGTCTTAGCAACTTAAAAATATGTATCGCAGAAGTGTTAATTATAGTCACCATGCTGTACATTAGATCTCCCAAAATTTTTAATCCTATTAGGGGAAGTTTGTGACTTTTCACCACCTTCACCCATTTCACCCACTTATCACCCTTCTTCCCTGGCAACCACCAAATCTTTTTTTAATCTGTGAGTTTGTTTTTTTAAGATTCCACGTATCAGTGATAGCATTACATATCTTTTTTGTTCTTTATTTGTCTGACTTATTTCACTTGGCATTATGCACTCAAGGTTTAAACATGTTATCATAAATTGCAGGATTTTCTTTTTATGACTGAGTACTATTCCATTGTGTGCAGGTATACCAATGTATCTATACCTGTGTCACATTTTCTTTATCCAATCATCCATCACTGGACAGTTCAGATTTGGTTTTAAAATTTGTTGCGCACATCTCATCAAGTTTGTCAATTTTGTTGTTGTGTCAGATTAACCACAGCTGGCAATTTTGAAGTTATTTTGGAACAAATAGACCATACTCAAAAAAGAATGATGTCTGATGTTTATGTGCCTTTTTTAATAAACATTTTCCCTTGGATGGAACCAGGAACATCATTTTCTTGACACAAGAAGGCACTAGTATTGATGAATATTTCACTACCCATTTTAGCTCAAAACCCCATCCCCAACAATAATTGTAAAAAATAGTGACTTTGCCAATGTGATAGCAGGCAGACTGTGGGGTTCCCTGGGACCCCCACATCTGCACATACTATGCAGGTTCTGCCATCCACTGCATAAACGCAAAACATTCTCTTAGTGTGAAAGAACTTTAATAGAAAGTGTGCAAAGAGAGAGAAGAAAGGGTAATGGTTTTCCAAAAAACACTCAAAGTTAGTTTCCCAATGAAATTCCCAAATTTCCCCATCCGTTCATGGGCAGAGGTCTAGCCAAACTGGGTTGGCTCAAAGTTTGGGCCATTGAAGCCCAAAAATTTGCCACAAGTTTTAGGCACCTTCTGGCAGGGAGCCAGAGGGATGGAAACAGAGCAGAAGAGAACATGCAAGTTTGGGACAAAAAGAACAAATCACAGGGCAAATCAAGTTAATCACCGCTATTGTCAACCTCCCCTTGGGTTTCTCACCCACCTCTCTTCTAAGTATCGCTACATGTTTTGACTTCAGGCATCTCCTTCCATGTCCCCTAAGTTCCGGATGCAAATGCAAAGTCAAGAAGCAAGTGGCCCTTCATTTGTCTCTCTGCTCCATGTACCTCCTCTAAGACTTCCTTCTTGTCTACTCCTCCTCCCTATTCATCACCACCCTTCATTAGGTGGGGCAAGGAACATAGAACCTCCCCTTTTTTATGGAGATTATAATTAGAAATATACCACAGTTTATTTATACTGGAAATAATGCTACTAACCATTCTTACATGTATCTTCTGAAGAAAAGGTGTGCACATTTCCATTGGGTATATTTAGGATTAGAATGACTGAGACATAGTAGCTGACCTGCCAGTGAGTTCTCTAAAGCAGTTGTACCAATTCACATTCCCACCAGCAATGTGGCATGCTCTGGCTGTTGTATAGTCTTACTAACATTTGGCATTTTCTCTTTTTCATTTTAACTACCTTACTGTGTTTATAGAGGTATTGCATTTGAGTTGGATTTTCCTAATGAATAAAATTGATCAAATTGAGCCCTTTTAATTTGTTTATTGGTCATTTCAGAATACTTTTATTGTCTTCTGCCCTATTTTCTATTCAGTTGTTTGCATTTTCCCTATTAATTGATAGATATATATGTACATACATATATATATATATGTGTGTGTGTGTGTATATATATATATATATATATACACACACACCATAAAATATATACAAGTCTTTTGTTGAATATACGCCCTGCAAATATAATACATCTTTCCACTCTTTGGCTTGCTACCACTCTCTCTTAATGGTATTTTTGAATGAATAAACATTTTAATTTTAAGATTTTTTTAACTTACTATAATTTCCATTTATGATTAACAGGGATTTTTTGGTGAATTGTTTAAGAAATCTTTGCCAACTCCATGGTCATGAATAGTTCTATGTTTTCTTGTAAAAACCTCATTTTTAATCCTTCACATCTAGATCTTTAATACATCTGGAATTGATTTCTGTGAATGTTGGGAGGCAGTGTGTCAAGATTCATTTTTTCCACATGGGTAGTCAACTGACCCAGGACTGTTTATTGAATACTGTTCTTTACACATTACATAGCAAATGTCATGAATCAGGTGATGATAAACATATGGATATGTTTCTTTTTTTTTTTTTTTTAAATATTAAATTTTATTTTTATATTCCCCCATACAATTGCAAACGCCCCATTCTGACCCCAATCCTTCCCCTCCCGCCCCCCACCCCCAAAAAGTGTCTCTGGTTCATAGTTTTTTGTTGATTTTGATTTTCACTTTCTTATATTCATTTTCCTGGTCCCTTATTTAAGTTTTCTAGATTCCTGCTATGAGTGAGACCATCCGGTATTTTTCTTTTCTTTTTGCTTATTTCGCTGAGCATGATCCCTTCCAGTGCCATCCATGTTGCTGCAAATTGCATGTGTTTATCTTTTTTGAATGCTGAGTAATATTCCATGGTATATATGTACCACATCTTCTTGATCCAGTCATCTATTTTTGGGCATTTGGGTTGTTTCCAAAGCTTAGCTATTGTAAACAGTGCTGCTATAAACATAGGAGTGCAGGTGCTCTTTGGAATTGATGTTTCTGTGTCCTTTGGGTAAATACCTAGGAGTGGAATTGCTGGATCATATGGAAGCTCTATGTTTAGTAGGTCCAGAAATCTCCACACAGCTCTCCATAGTGGTTGGACCAGTTTGCACTCCCACCAACAGTGCACAAGAGTTCCTTTTTCTCCACATCCTCGCCAACATTTGTTGTTGCTAGTTTTTTTAATATGTGCCATTCTCACTGGTGTGAGATGGTATCTCATGGTAGTTTTGATTTGCATTTCCCTGATTACAAGTGATGTTGAACATTTTTTCATATGTCTGTTGGCCATTTGCATTTCCTCTTCAGAGAAGTTTCTTTTTAGCTCTTCTGCCCATTTTTTGACTGGATTATTTTCTTTGTTGTTGCTGAGTCTCATCAGCTCTTCGCAGATTTTTGTGATCAGTCCTTTATCATTAGTGTTGGGTGCAAAAATGTTCTCCCAGTTGGTGGGGTTTCTCTTTGTTTTTGTTATTGTCTCTTTTGCTGTGCAGAAGCTCTTTAATTTGATGTAGTCCCAGCTGTTTATCTTTCTCTTCACTATCACTGCTTTGGGTGATGTGTCTGTAAAGATGTCTTTGATGTGCAAATCCTGTAGTGTTTCGCCTATATTTCCTTCTATGTATTTTATGGTTTCAGGTCTTATGTCTAGTTCTTTAATCCATTTTGAGTTGATTTTTGTGTATGGTGTGAGGTAGTGGTCAAGCTTCATTCTTTTGCATGTAGCGACCCAGTTTTCCCAGCACCATTTATTGAACAAACTTTCTTTGCTCCAATGCATAGTCTTTGCTCCTTTGTCAAAGATTAGTTGACCATAAATCTGTGGGTTTATTTCTGGATTTTCTATTCGATTCCATTGGTCTGTATGTCTGTTCTTGTTCCAATACCATGCAGTTTTGATGATTATGGCTTTGTAGTATAGTTTGAAGTCTGGGAGTGTGATGCCTCCATTTCCTTCTTTTTTTTTTCAGTAGAGCTTTGGCTATTCGGGGTTTTTGGTGATTCCATATGAATTTCATCAATAATCGTTCTATTTCTTTGAAGAATGCCATTGAGATTTTGATTGGAATAGCATTGAATCTGTATATTGCTTTTGGTAGGATGGCCATTTTAATAATGTTTATTCTTCCAATCCATGAGCAGGGGATGTCTTTCCATTTCTTTGTGTCTTCTTCTATTTCTTTTAACAGTGTTTTATAGTTTTCTTTGTATAGGTCCTTTACCTCTTTTGTTAGATTTATTCCCAAATATTTGATTTTTTTTGTTTCGATAATAAAAGGGGTGGTTTTTTTGATTTCTTCTTCTTCAGATTTATTGTTTGTGTATAGGAAGGCTACTGACTTTTGCGTGTTGATTTTGTATCCTGCCACTTTACTGAATTGATTGATGAGTTGAATTAGTTTTTCTGTGGAGATTTTGGGGTTCTCTATGTATATTATCATATCATCTGCAAATAGTGATAGTTTGACTTCTTCTTTTCCTATTTGGATTCCTTGGATGTCTTTCTCTTGTCTTATTGCTCTGGCTAGGACTTCCAGTATTATATTGAAAAGCAGTGGTGAGAGTGGACATCCTTGTCTTGTTCCAGATCTTAATGGAATTGCTTTCAGCTTTTCACCATTGAGAATGATACTGGCTGTTGGCTTGTCATAGATGGCCTTTATGATGTTGAGGTATGTTCCTTGTATCCCAAGAATTTCAAGGGCTTTTATCATGAATGGGTGTTGCACTTTGTCGAAAGCTTTCTCAGCATCTATTGATATTATCATATGGTTTTTATATTTCTTTTTGTTGATGTGTTGGATAACGTTGATTGATTTTCGGATGTTAAACCATCCTTGTGCCCCTGGAATGAATCCCACTTGGTCGTGGTGAATTATCTTATGGATACATTGTTGGATTCTGATAGCTAAAATTTTATTGAGGATTTTTGCATCAGTGTTCATTAGGGAGATTGGCCTATAGTTTTCCTTTTTTGTGTTGTCCTTATTCGGTTTTGGTATTAGTGTAATATTGGCTTCATAGAACGTGTTTGGTATTGTCCCTTCCTTCTCAATTTTTTGGAAGAGTTTGTGAAGGATAGGCACTAATTCGTCTCTGAATGTTTGGTAGAATTCATTTGTAAATCCATCAGGTCCTGGGCTTTTGTTTTTGGGGAGGTTTTTAATTACCATTTCAATTTCGCTGCTTGTAATTGGTCTGTTTAGGTGTTCTATTTCTTCTTTATCTAGCTTTGGGTGATTGTAGAGTTGGAGGAATTTGTCCATCTCCTCTAGATTGTTGAACTTGTTTCCATATAACTGTTCATAGTAGTTACTGATTATTCTTTTGATTTCTGCTGTGTCCGTTGTGATTTCTCCTCTTTCATTTATGATTCTGTGTATTTGTGCTTTCTCCCTTTTTTCCTTTGTGAGCCTGGCTAGGGGTTTGTCTATTTTATTTATTTTTTCAAAGAACCAGCTCTTGGTTTCATTGATCTTTTGGATTGTTTTTTTAGTTTCAATTTCATTTATTTCTGCTTTGGTTTTTATTATTTCTTTTCTTCTACTGGTTCTGGGGTTTTTTTGTTGTTCTTTTTCTAGATCTTTGAGCTTCGAGATTAGGTTGTTTCTTTGAGTTCTTTCTTGTTTTTTGATGTGAGCTTCTATTGCTATATATTTTCCTCTTATTACTGCTTTTGCTGCATCCCATACATTTAGGATATTGGTGTCCTCCTTGTCATTCAATTCAAAGAATTTTTTAATTTCTTCTTTGATCTCCTCGTTAGTCCAGTGGTCTTCCAGTAGTGTGGCTTTTAATCTCCATGAGGTAGGATAGTTCCTTGCCTTCTTTTTATGATTTATTTCTAGTTTGATGCCTTCGTGGTCAGAAAAGATGGTTGGTATGATTTCAATCTTGGTGTATCTGTTGATGTTTGTCTTGTGCCCCAGTATGTGATCGATCCTGGAGAATGATCCGTGTGCGCTTGAGAAAAATGTGTACTCCGTTTTTTTTGGGTTTAGTGTTCTATAGATGTCTGTTAAGCCCAAATGCTCTAGGTCCTTATTTAGAGCTTTAGTTTCTTTACTTATTTTTTGTCTTGTTGATCTATCCATTGTTGATAGTGGTGTGTTGAAGTCTCCCACTACATATGTGTTTTCTCTGATGTCTGTTTTCAGAGAGGACAACAGTTGTCTGATATATTTTGGTGCTCTTTCGTTTGGTGAGTATATGTTAATGAGTGTTATTTCTTCTTGAAGTATTGTCCCCTTAATCATAATGTAGTGACCATTGGGGTCTCTTTTTATTTTTTTGAGTTTGAAGTCTGTTTTATCTGATATAAGTATAGCTGTTCCTGCTTTCTTTTTTGGCCCATTTGCTTGTAGGATTGTTTTCCATCCTTTGACTTTGAGCCTATTTTTATCTTTTGTAGCTAAATGTGTTTCCTGGAGACAGCAAAAGGTTGGGTTTTGTTTCTTAATCCAGGCTGCAACTCTGTGTCTTTTTGTTGAAGAGTTTAGTCCATTTACATTTAGAGTTAATATTGATATGTTAGCATCTGTATTTGCCATTATGTTTGTCTTTCCTTTGATTTTATTTATCTATTCTTTTAATAACTTTTTTTTTTTTTTTTGGTCTTCTTTCGTTGTTATTCGTCCCTCTGAGGTTCTGGCTTTAGGATTCCTTGTAGTATTTTTTGGAGTGGGGGTTTAGTCGCAATGAAATTCCGGAGTTTCTCTTTGTCTGGGAAGGTCCATATTCTTTCTTCATGGAGGAAAGAGAGCTTTGCGGGATAGAGTATTCTTGGTTGGCATCTGTTTTCTTGGAGTCTGTTGACTATGTCCCTCCACTCTCTCCTTGCCCGTAGTGTTTCTTCAGAGAAGTCTGATGTCAGCCTGATTGGTTTTCCTTTGAATGTTATCTGTTTCTTCCCTCTTGTCAGCTTCATTATTTTTTCCTTGTCCTGGATTCTTGGGAGCTTTACTATTATGTGTCTTGCTGTGTTTTTCCTTTCGTCGTGGAAGTTTGGTGTTCTTCTTGCTTCTTGTATATCAATTTTCAGCTCCTTCTTCTCATTTGGGAAGTTCTCTTCAATTATATCCATGAATATTTTCTCTGTTCCTACATCTCTCTCCTCTCCTTCTGGAATTCCTATAACTCTTATATTTCCTTTCCTCATGGAGTCAGATAGTTCCCGAAGTCTTTCTTCATTCTTTTTCCTTCGTACTTCTCTTTCCTTTTCTGTTTTGGTTCTTTTTATTTCTGTGTCTTCAAGATTACTTATTCGTTCTTCCATTTCATCTATTCTGCTTTCATTGCTTTTCCCAGAGTTCTTTAGTTCCTCCATTAATTCTTTGATCTCCTGCATTTCTCTTACTTCCCTCTTTAGGGACTCAATTTCCTTCTTCTGATCTATCACTTTTTTAATCATGGCAATTTTAAATTCTCTTTCTGGAAGGCTCAGAAGTTCTTCCAAGTTGCTGTCGTTGCAATCTGGGGAGTGGTTTTCTTTTTGTGGTGTGCTTCTTTCCTGAGGAGTTTTTAGGTTGCGTGTGGTTCTTCTACTCCCTACTGTCTGTTTTCTAATTTGTCGTATGCGTTGGGACACTGTGTTGCTCGGACTGACTGACATCTTGGGTGAACTTCTCTGCTCCCCTCTGGCTCTTCCAGGAGCCATCTCTGTCTTCTGGGGGAGCTTTCTGCTGGTTTTAGGCAGTTTTTACTGAAGAAATGTCCCTGTTCTCAAATGGCGAAGCGGGATGCAGTCCCTGCGCCTCCGGTTTCAGGCACACTCTTCTGCGCACCCGGTCTGCCCCGGACGTGGGTGCCTGCTCCCTCTGTGGGCTCAGACTGCTGGTCGGAAGGGGCCTGGCGTGGAATAACTTCCCGGCTGGCCACTGGGTCCTCCAGAAACCTTCTGCCCTTTTCAAGCAGTCTTAAGAAATGTCCTGTTTTATAGGGTGTTAGTGACTTTTTTTTTCCTGGTCGCTAGGTGGCGCCAGAGATCTCTCCTATTGTCCTTGGGGGGCTGTTTTTCGCCTCCCCCCACCCCGTGGGACAGAGAACAGAGCGGGAATGGTAGGGTACACCTCAACAGCTTTGGGGTGCTGTGTCTGCCTTGAGCCCCACCGTCGTGGAGAACCCACGCCCCGAATTTTCGTGCCCCGGGTCTCAGTTCAAAGCCCTCAGTTCCAGGACGCGGGCTGTAGCCCAGTTCAGTGGCGCGGGAATGGCGCCTTTTGCACCGCTCCCGTGCCTGGGCGCCTGGTTCCTGCTCACTCAGGGAGGGACCTTCACCTCAGTGAGGACCTCCGTGCGTCTCCCCGCAAGCCTAGGTCGTCTCCCCGCAAGCCTAGGTCGCAGGCGCGGGGACCTGGGCAGCCGTGATCCAGGTCTGCACTTGCTTTTCAAGCTCCCCGAGCGCGCCGCGTTTCTGCGCCAGCTTACCGGCAGCCCGGGCTGTGTGCGAGTCTCCAGGGGTCTTTGTTCTTCTCTAATGGCGCCAGGAGCCGTTCGCTCACCGCCGCGGCGGATCCTGCAGGGTTCGCCTCAGCTCCCGTTCACGGGGTGTGGTGGCTGCAATAGTTCCTTTCCACTCACAGTCCCGCTTGCTGCGTCGTTTGTTCTTGTGGGCCGTTTTGGTTTGTTGTTTCCTCCTCTCTGCCGGTCGGAGAGTGCCGCCTCTGTGGGCGGGGGAGGGGAGCAGGGTTCTGCGCTTCCCTCCCTTCTAGTCCTCTTTTATGGCCACTTTCTTCTTCGGGTAGTTGGCTGGCATCACCCGTTTATCTTCCGTGTCCCAGTTCTCACTGGGACCTGCCGCTTTTCCTCCCTATTAACTTTTTTTAATGGGAGATCTTACTCGCAGCGTCTCCTCGCCGCCATGTTGCTCCGCCCCTCTCTCTGGATATGTTTCTTAACTATACTGTTCATTCTCTTGACTATACTGTTCATCCTATCATGTCAATTACTCCTTGCCTTTATTACTGCAGCTTTATAGTAGACCTTGATACATGACATTGGAAATTCTACAACTTTGTTCTCTTCTTTAGGATTCCTTTAGCTACATTTGTCCTATGTATTTCTATAATATTTTTAAAATCAGGTTACCAATTTTCACTGAAAAAAATCATCTAGAATTTCAATTGAGATTGTATAAATCAGTTTGGAGGAGTTGATCTTGTTGCAATATTGTGTCCTTCCACCATTTAAGTAATTGACTCAAAGACCCACAATTTATAAGTAGTAGTGTTGAAAATGAATCTCTGGTAGTGTTATTCCAAACCCCAACATTACTCTAGAGTTAAGAAATACTTTCTTTTTTTAAAGGATGTGATATTTTTGTTTCCATTATATTTCAAACAAACCTATTTTGTAGGCCTAATGTATTTTCTATCAGACAATTTTTTAACACCTCCCATTACACAGATATATTGTATCCATGTCTGTCAATGATGACTAATGTAGCCATGTATTAGCAACTTTCATATATTGTTTTATTATTGACCATTAATAAATTTGAGCCAAAGTATTTAAATGTTAATTTTATTTTTGTTTCTTTTTTACCCCCTCCAAGTATAATTATTGAGGTAACATGTGTGTTTTAGTGGGTATAGGTTGAAACCTCTACAAATATGTCTTTACACTATACCCACCTCCAATAGTCCTCCACCCTGCGCTTCAATGATACCTTTCTGGTCAAGTGGAAAATCTTATGCAGTCAAATGTTTACTGCTTGTCCTTGTGTTACTTGTCCCTCTCCACCCTCTTACCCCTCCACTCCCACACCCCAGGCAGAAAGGGTAACTCTTTCCTTCTTTCTCTGAGAGAGAAACTTATTTTCCTTCTACCTCCCCAGCTTTCATAGGATATTATTAAGGTTTTCAATATAAGGATTTTCAAATCATTGTTACGAGAATATGGATCCCTGTGGAAGGAAACCAGGCAATAAAGAATAGTGAATTTCTCTTTTCTGTGTAAAGGACTAGGTTGAAACTAAAGTTGAAACAGGAAAATCCCTTTGATATCTATTTATACCCTGCCATTCTGCCCTCTATCAAATGTTACCTCTTCTCCAGGTGGAGCTGCTTGTACAGAGGTGGTTGCCTGTCCTACTGGAAGTCTGATCCAGACCCACCTTAATACTCACCATTGCTGCTTCAAAATCATCTGCCTACCTCCTCTGCAGTAAAACATCTATCAATAGTTATTTCAGTTTATCTAATCTAAATAGTGAGATTTTTTGATAGGAAGGAAAGATGCCTTCTTTGTTTTTTTTTTTGTTTTTTTTTTTTTTTATAGTATTTTTTTTTTTTATAGAGGCATGCTTTATTTATTTGTTTGCTGGTTTGTTTGTTTGTTTTGTTTATACATGCACTGGGTACAGTCAGAAGCACGGGAGGGTGAGAGAATTCACCAGAGCCAGAGCAGGGAGCAGAGCAGGCAGAAGGACCGAAGTACACTGCTGAGGGGAGCAGCGGGCAGCAGGAGAGGTCTGCACGCTATGTGGGACCCTCCTCCGGTGGCCGGGGAGCAGCCGGGGATCGAACCGGCGCCGCAGAGGCCGCGGGCAGCTTCGCAACCCAGCGCTCAACCGCTGCGCCACCGGGGAGGCCCGATGCCTTCTTTGTTAACCCAAAGTTGAGGGAACTGGAAAGAGGAAATAGGAAATGAACACAATTTTCTTTTTTTCTCTTTCTTTTCCCCGGATTTTGTTTTTCATCACTCTTTCTCTTCCTCCTTGTAAACTTTATTTAAAGTCCTTCAATCTTTTCCTTAGTTTCTCCATGTTCTAGCCTAGAGAATTTTTCCTTAACAGGCATAATACAAAAATGAATTAATATTCCTTACCTGTTATAATTCTCTCGTGCATTCAAAACTGTACTAATCCTCTTGTGTTTCAGGCACCATCATTTATCAATTTTATGGTCTTGATTGTTAGAGTGATGGATTGCTGATTTTATTTTTTAAAAAACCTATAGTGTAACATTTAAAAGAAATTTTTCCTTGCATAATTGATCTTTTAAGGAAAAACTATTTATTCTGGAGTGTCAAAAACCCATGGATACATCCTTCTGTGTTACTTTTTGATAGTGGAATTACGTTTCTGAGTATTTTCCCTCTTCAGGAACTACCTACACATCCTTTTACCCACTCTCTTTAGGCTATGTTGAAGCTGCAAATGTAACTCCATTTGAGTTTTAAAATAAGAAATTTTGCTAGCTGTAATTTTCTCCTGCTATATTGAAGAGCAATGACAGTAATATATTTTGGTATTTTATCCTGTTCCTTTATTGATGTGTACTTTTCTAGACAAATTTTTATACTGCTTTATATGAAGAGGCATCAAAATCTCCTGGGTGCTTCATATTACCCCAGCCTATTATCAGTTGGGAGTTTTGTTTGGCTGAAAGTTACAGAACCTGATTGCAAAAGCTTGGGGATTTATTTTTTCTCATAACAACAAGTCCAGAGAGAAATAGTTTACTGTTGGTAAGGCAAATTCTTGATATCATTGGTGTCCAAGGCTCCCTTTGGCTTTCTCCTTTGCACTAGTTAGTATATATCTTTCATCCTAATACTACATAGTCAGGTCTAGTTTCACATCCACATTACAGGCAGAAAGAAAGGAGGAAGACAGGGAACAAGGAGAAGGGGAAATGCCTGCACAACAAAGAAAATCTTGCTTCCAAATTTCCATCAGACTTTTGGTAATACCTCACTAGCAAGAATTGTTTCACATTGTCACATAGAGCCCCTGGGTATTAAAAAAAGGGCTATTATTTTTACCCTGAACAAAATTAGGTTCTCTTTAGAAGGCAAAGAGGTGGAGAATGAATAGTGACACCTATCTGTGTCTGTCACAGTTTTAAACTTCATATGATATAATTTCCTCACCAGAATAGTAAAAAGCACATCAAAATATCATTTAATTGTTGAACTCTATAACCTTGTTATGGCCTTGATAGTAACAGTTTCCTCTTAATGAATAAGCTTGTAATCAAGAGAAAGAATAATGTATTATGAGCATTAATCAAAAGAAAATATACTGTATTTTAAATCATTTTATTAAAAGCATGTGTGAGGAAAAAAAAAGCATGTGTGAGAAGGAATTTTTCACACAAGGGACAGAAAATTTGTATTTAAATTATTCAATTATTTTCAAAATTAAAGGTAAAGTTAATTGAATATTTCAGGCTGGGCTCCACAGGATTATGGTGACTTGGTAAGTCAATGTGCTGGGGAAGTGGTCTAAGCTTGGCAGGGTCAGAAATGGATGTGACTGGGTGGTATAGCGCTGAGGTTCTCACTAGCAGAACCCACTGGATAATGACTTATAAAATTTTTTTTAAAGATTTGTTTATTTAGGCATACGAGAACTGGGCTACAAGCCAGAGGTATGGGGGGGTGAGAGGATTTACCAGATACAGAGTAGGAAACAGAATAGGTGGATTGACTGAAGTGAAATACACTGCTGAGAGGAGCAGAGGGCGAGACAGGAGAGGTCTGCTGCACCATGTGGGCAGCTCCCCGGCCAGGGATTGAACTCATGCTGCAGTGGCTGCGGATAGCTTCATAGTGCTGCATCTTAACCCCATGTGCCACCAGGGAGGCCCCCAATGACATAAACTTGAATGTAATTGCATTAATTCTATAACAAATGATATCATTATTTTGAGAGAGATTAGTTTATGACCCTTAATTATATAAATATACCCATATATATATATATATATATATATATATATATACATTCCTTTTATAAAAATGAAAAGACCTCATTATAGATTAAGCTGAATTCCCTTTGAGAGTAACTACCAGTTGCAGTATCATCTTCAGTTTGGTCTATTTGCAGACACTAGAGTTTCTTCTTTCTTTTGGGGAGCAAGAGAGGGAAGGGGAGAGCAAGAGAGAGATTAAAAGAGAAATTGAGAGAAACATGCATAGTATTGTTTTGTGTCTGTGTGTGTTTGCGTAGTTGTATCATATGCTGTGTATGTTGGTGATACTTGCTTGAAGATAAGATTTTTCTACTATACAAAGAATGCTCTTCTTAGCCTCAAGCTTTTGGAAAAGTAAGATAGCACAGATATCTTTAGATTGATAATACATGAAAACATAGTCCACATTTCTGCATGAAGGGGTTGTGTGTTGTGACTGGGAGCTGAAAAACTAGTCAAAGGGCATCTGTCAACTGCTGTTAACAAGAACTTATGATCAATGCTGAAACTCCCAAGGTGAAGTGGGAATGTTTCTCCTTCCTCGGTTCTTGAAATATACCTCAATTCACTGCCATTTTGGCTTGGAGTTTGTTCTTGATAATAATTTTACCTCATGCCACGGAGCCTAGATTTAAAAAATTGGAGAAGAGGAAGTGAAAACTATGAGTTGCCTATAATGCTTCCATGCCTTAGGGTCAGGACTGTGATCTTTAATGTAATCTCTTGATGCAGAAAATATATATATTGAATGTCTAATATATGCCAGGAACTAATTTAGGCACTCTCGAGAAATAGAAATGATCAGTTAAGGGTCTTGCTTTCACGGAACATATGTCCTAGTTGTAGAAATGAACAATAAGTAAATAAAACATAATATAACACCATATAATGAGAAGTGTTAAGAAGGAAAACAATTAGATTTAGGGGGTAAAGAGTGTTTGAGGGTAGAGGAAGCTATTTCAGATGAGATGAATAAAGCAAATGTCTCTGAAGAGTCTGAATAAATTTATATTCTTTAGTCTAATAGCTGATATATGTCCAGTAAGCATTGAAATAAATGAGTAAGTGCATCAGAATATATACACAAAACATAAGAGTAGCAAAGGAGAGGAGAAAAATCACCTCCATTCGGATTAGAAGAGGCTAAAGTAGGATACATAAGATGGGACCAAGAAATAAGTAGCATTGGCTAGAGAGGCAAAGGGAGGGAAAGGCATTCCAAGCATAAGTAACAGTATGCACAAAGGCAGGGAAGAACATTACCATAAACATAGTGGCTTAAACAATACAAATTTATTATCTTATGATTCTGGAGGTCAGATGTCTGAAATAGGTTTCATTGGATTAAAATCAACATGCCTTCTGGAGGTTCTGTGAGAGCATCTATTTCCTTACCTTTCCAACTTCTAGAAGTTGCCTGCATTTCTTGGGCCATGCCTCCATTCCATCATCTTCAAAGTCAGCAGAGTAGCATTTTCAAATTTTCTTCTCTCTGATCTCTGCATCTGTCATTACATCTCCCTATGTGATTATGACCCCTCTCCCTTCCTTTTATAAGGGCTCTTGTGAATGTTCATATTAAATAGGATCAACTTCAAGTTTACTGCCTAATGATTTCAGCTCAGATTGGATTTGACCACCAAATTGATTGTTATATAAACCTTCATTTTCAGAGATTTTTGCATTATGAAGATGAGATTTTGTGTCTGAAGTTCTCTGTGATATTGGTCATTTTTCTGGGCTTCAATCATCTCGCATGCTAAAATGAGACATTAGATTAAGTGTGCATGGTTCAGATTTGAAATCTGAATGTCTAGTTAATTCTCTGATATAAGAAACACTATAAGTCAGTCAGTTATATAATATCTCAACTTAATAATTCCTTAGTTCAGAGGCCCTCAGCATTCTTGAAAGGTGAGTAGTAATTATTTATGATTTATATAAAAAAATTTCAAGTATCTAGGTCAAGAAGTGCTCCTACTTGGTCTTCTAGGTAGTTGGAACTAACCTATGTTTCAAGTTAATGAAAACAGATTAGTTTTTGCTTGCAATTTGATTTCCAGAATGTATTCTAATGTGTCGTATGGTCATAAAGAGACTGAGAACGATGGTAACAAGCATTGTATGGGTTTCATAACTTTCCTGTGAAAAACAAAAGGAACAAATAAAACAGGGTCAGAGCAAGGAAACAGAAGGGAATCTGCAAAGCCCCATTTTGTTTCAGTCTCAGTCTTTGAGTCTCCATTCCGAGTGAAATGAGCCTTTATTCTAAAGGGGCTAGACTCCCAATTAAGGGAAGACTAAAGTTAATCAATCACAGACTGATCTCTCCTGGATGGGGGTGGTCAATGTGGGCATTTATGGGTGGGAAAATAAAATGAAAACTAGAGACTAGATGCAGTAGACCATAGCTGATGAACTGCCTGCTGAATGCAGAAGTGATGTGTTTGGAGACTTGTTTTATTTGTCTAGAAACTGTTAAAAAATGTATTTGATTATCTTTGAGCTCAAGATTCTGTTTTCTACTTTTCCTGTGGTGGTGTACCTTGTCACTTCTCTCATTTAATTTACCTAATGGCCCCTGAAGCCATTTATATTTGCTATTCCTGCCAGTAGATTGTGCTATCAAAGCAGATTTTTACAAAATTGAAAGATTATTGTTAGGATGGGAGGCTTTGGTACGGGTTTAGGAATTGTTATTGCAATTATTCTGTGGAGCTAGAAGACATCCAGTTACTGCCAGCTACATTTTATTTATTTCATCAAATAATAATTATTGAGTACTTATTGCTCTTACTAGGCACTAGAGATGCAATCAAGTATAAGAAAATCATCAGCCACATGTCTATTTAGGGAGGCAGACATCAAGCCAGTGAATATGCTGATATGAAGATTCATACAAATTATCATGGAAAGGAGTAGGATAGGATGACAGGAACAAGGGTACTCCCTTGATGGAGATGACTGGTTAGGTCTCTCCGCAGAGGTCAGTATAGTGGTCAAGTTGAAGGCAGAGTAGGAATCCCAGTAAAAAGAGGTAAGATGTGTCTTTGAGGCAGAGGGAACAGCAAGTGGGAAGGATTTAAAGCAGAAAAACTTGATATATTTGTGAAATAGAAATATCAGTATAGTTGGAAGATGAATGAGAGTGGAGAGATGAACAAGGGTAAGATCATGTAGATCATTTAAAGAAGTTTGGATACCATTTTTAAACAGCAATGGAAACCACAGAGAGGAATCAAGCAAAGTCAGACGAGAGTTTTTAAGAGGTTTCTTAGTTTGCTGTCTGGGAAATGAGCTGTAAGAGTTCAAAGGCAGGAGGTGATGGTGACTTGAGATACTGTGGGTGGACATCTGGGATATACATTGAAAAGAATCTTGAAGGAAAGGATGTGGATGTCAGTAAAAATCATACTCTTGGGAGGATTGTCAGTGTTATGAAAGGCTTGAAACAAGAATACCTTAACCAGAGAATCTATACAAATTCTATACTGGGATTTACATCACTATATTCCTAAAGTTGGTGGTCATTCACCATGATTCTTGTCTACTTGGTGGAGTTTCCAAAAGCCTTGGACTTTTTAAGATGATTTAGGTTATGGCAAAGGTCATTAGACTTAGTTCAACCTAGTGGATATGAGAAATCTTATGAAAAAAGGCACTGTTCCTTAAGGAGCCACTTAACTCATCGGTTTACCCTGGAGGTGATGTACTCTTAAATATATCAGTCCAGTTCAGTGCTATTGCAGGTTGGGTTCATGGGAAGTAGACGGTGAGGCACAGTTTGGGGCACAAAATATTTGTCAGGGATCCATAATGTAAAAGGAAAGAGGAGGAAGAAGGTTTGGGAAGATGAAGAATTCAATCCTGTGGCAAGTTCAACAAAGTCTGGGCCAACCTAGCACAGAGCTATGGAGCAAAAACTGCCCATCAGATCCCACACTGGGCCTTGCACTCTTCACTTGCTCAGCCACTTGATGGAGGCTGCTCCAGCAGTGGTATGCTTTTGGACAAGGCTGCTCTCTGCAGCTGAGGCCAGCTCTGAATGGGGTGATGGCATAATGTGCTTTCTAGAAGTGGATGGCACATCTCTGTGTCCATCACAAGGGCTATACTGCTTTATAGAAATAAAGAGTAATTTGGTTTGCTGCTCATTTCTTATGTAGTTTCTTTCCTCTTATGAATTCAAGATAAAGCACACACTTTTTTTTTTTTTAATCACGAGGTATTTATCTGTCACTGTGACAATCCAAGAAGCAGGAATTAAGAGGTAAAAGACTGGAAGGAAGAATTACAACAGGAAAGCAGAGAGGGAAAAATGAAGAGTGACTGAAAAGCAAGGAGAGGCAAATTTTAATAAAATAGAAGGAATTAGGGTACGTAGAACTTGACCTTATTTTAAGTCATTTGTGGAATATAAAGAACAGTAAGAGCAACCAAATAAGAAAAATAAAAACAGAACTGTAAATGCTCACAACAAAGTGGTGGTTACCAGAGGGAAAAGGCACAAAATATTTGTCAGGCATCCATAGCTTGGCGTCGGATGGTGACGGCATTTGGTGGTGGGTGTGGTGTGAAATACGTAGTTGCTGACGTGAGAAACTCTACCTGAAACCTGTATCATGCTGCAAACTGATGTGTACCTCCATAGAAAGAAAAAACACGATATTCAAAAAAGAAAAATTAACTCATAATAGAAAAGAAAGCAGTACAACTGATGTATCTTTAAAAAATAACATTGTGAAATTTTAACTGTCTGTTCTCCTTGACAGATGGTAAACATGGATAAAAGAGACCCTCCATTCATGACTCTTCAGAAAAACAATAGCTCAGGTACTTTTTCTACTTCCAGATCTGTTTTAAGATTTATATTTTACATATCATTTACATGATAAGATATTGGGATGTTGATTTGCAAAATTTTAGTAATGCAAAGCTTATTTGGTGGTCTATTGAGGGTTTTAATCTTCCAGCTAGTATTTTAATTTTCAACAGTAGCCTGGCCGGCCTTGCTTTCCTTCACTGTTTTTATCCTTAGGGCCTTTGAAACCTTCTTGTGTTCATCTGATCCATGATAGAACTGATAAATGTTAATTACTTTATGTGGAACAGATTAATTATTCATACAATTGAGGCAAAAGTAAATATTTTGCTTGAATTACTGAGGTTACTGTACTTTATGCTACTGACTTAGAATACCTTCTATGTTTTACTTTATCAAGATAATTAATATCATACTCAATTAGGATATTTTATGTATGTGAATAGAGACTGCCTGAACATTTTATATAAATTTAATTAGTCTTTTTTGGTCTATTAATTTTTTAGCTCTCAATTTCAGTTTTTTTTCCAAGTTTAACTGAAATTACTTTGATTTTTCTAAATTAGAAATGCAACTATTTCATAAAAATCTGTTTACTTAAATTGATTCATAATAATGTAATTCTCCAATATTCAAAGTTTATTCCTAACACATTTATATAAAAATGGTTCGAAAGTGGTGATTTTCTGAAATTTTTAGTATACTAACTTTAATGGAAGTATTCATTTTATGCCCACTAGAAAAAATGTTATGAAAAAAATTATATATTTTTTAAAAGTGTCTAAAGATAGAATTTCAAATATACTATGAAGTTATGACATATTATTATATTTATTTTAAAATATTTAAAAATAAGACCTGCAGTCAATATGTTGCCATAACTATATTTTGACTTCCAATAACATGATGCTATTTCTTTGTCATTTTCTGTGTTTGATAAAAAACAGATAATCTGGTTATCCATATGAAAAATGGAATAAGAAGCACCAAATATAAGCCAGTAGACTATCAACAATTGCATGCATTAACAGAAGCAAAATTAGCTTCTGCCTCTACAGAGCTAAAGGTTAGAAGTTGTGTATGTGTGTGTTCTAGTTTTGGAAAATTGAATTGCTAGGAAGTTTAATGATATTTACAATGTTAATGGGAAAATAAAATAACATTCTAAATAGTTTTTAGAATCTTTCAACTATTAGTAACAGTAAATAGCAGCTAACAATTATTGAATGCTCTCAGACACTATAGTATATAGTTTACATTCATTATTCATTTAATGTTCATAACAACCCTATGAGATCTGAATTCAACTTATTTTTTTAGAAGGACAGTTATTTAATTGGTTTTCAACAATTTCCAGCTTAATCTAAAAATTAAAATTGCTGGTAATTGCCAGTCATGAATTATCATTTGATTAAAAACTTATTCTGCAACACCATACCATCTGGTGCCTCTCTTTTCTAGAATTAATCTCTTTTGCACAGGTTATTTGCCTTGAGCCAAGGAAAAGTAAACCTGTCTAGATTTGAAAGGGGTTTATGTGGAGTAATTTTGCATAGTACTGTAGGACCCTGTATGGTTTACGATAACTTTAGCAGTATGTTTCCCTCTTGTGCAAATGTTACAGTTGATTAAAAGCAGTGTTTTCATTACTTACTTGTATAAAAATGTGGTTTGTTAATTTTTATTGTTAATATATTTCACAAAGGCAGCTTGCAATGATTCTACAGCATTTGATACTCTATTCTAGAAAAATCACCATCTATCCATAAGGTATATCCCCTCAAACAGAGATTAATTAAAAAGTAGGGCATTATTTGTTTGGTTGTGATGTAACTTTAAAGTTATCAAACATTCAAGGAAATTTCATGGGAAAATTGTTTACATAATATCCTACTTGCATATCTTTTTTTTTTTTTTTTTTTATCTTTAGAGACAGACTGTTTTATTTTAATGTTTTTTCATCTAGTTTTTCAAGTTTTTTTTAGCTTGAATATTTACACTGAATCATTCTAAGCATTTTATATTTTGTCATGCATTTTCTTTTTTTTTTTTATAATTATAATAGCTTTATTTTTTTTTTTAAATATTAAATTTTATTTTTATATTCCCCCATACAATTGCAAACGCCCCATTCTGACCCCAATCCTTCCCCTCCCGCCCCCCACCCCCAAAAAGTGTCTCTGGTTCATAGTTTTTTGTTGATTTTGATTTTCACTTTCTTATATTCATTTTCCTGGTCCCTTATTTAAGTTTTCTAGATTCCTGCTATGAGTGAGACCATCCGGTATTTTTCTTTTTCTTTTTGGCTTATTTCGCTGAGCATGATCCCTTCCAGTGCCATCCATGTTGCTGCAAATTGCATGTGTTTATCTTTTTTGAATGCTGAGTAATATTCCATGGTATATATGTACCACATCTTCTTGATCCAGTCATCTATTTTTGGGCATTTGGGTTGTTTCCAAAGCTTAGCTATTGTAAACAGTGTTGCTATAAACATAGGGGTGCAGGTGTTCTTTGGAATTGATGTTTCTGTGTCCTTTGGGTAAATACCTAGGAGTGGAATTGCTGGATCATATGGAAGCTCTATGTTTAGTAGGTCCAGAAATCTCCACACAGCTCTCCATAGTGGTTGGACCAGTTTGCACTCCCACCAACAGTGCACAAGAGTTCCTTTTTCTCCACATCCTCGCCAACATTTGTTGTTGCTAGTTTTTTTAATATGTGCCATTCTCACTGGTGTGAGATGGTATCTCATGGTAGTTTTGATTTGCATTTCCCTGATGACAAGTGATGGTGAACATTTTTTCATATGTCTGTTGGCCATTTGCATTTCCTCTTCAGAGAAGTTTCTTTTTAGCTCTTCTGCCCATTTTTGGACTGGATTATTTTCTTTGTTGTTGCTGAGTCTCATCAGCTCTTTGCAGATTTTTGTGATCAGTCCTTTATCATTAGTGTTGGGTGCAAAAATGTTCTCCCAGTTGGTGGGGTTTCTCTTTGTTTTTGTTATTGTCTCTTTTGCTGTGCAGAAGCTCTTTAATTTGATGTAGTCCCAGCTGTTTATCTTTCTCTTCACTATCACTGCTTTGGGTGATGTGTCTGTAAAGATGTCTTTGATGTGCAAATCCCGTAGTGTTTCGCCTATATTTCCTTCTATGTATTTTATGGTTTCAGGTCTTATGTCTAGTTCTTTAATCCATTTTGAGTTGATTTTTGTGTATGGTGTGAGGTAGTGGTCAAGCTTCATTCTTTTGCATGTAGCGACCCAGTTTTCCCAGCACCATTTATTGAACTACTTGCATATCTTTAACTTCTATCCAACGATTGTAGATACACCATATATATACATGTGGATACACATAAACATATACCTATATATTTTCTTCCAAGATAAAAATAAATATAAAATCCTATATACTTTACCCCCTAACATTTTGTTACATAATCTTTACAATATTTTAACTAGAATATGCCATTTACACCAGAAAATACATGTTTTTTATGAGCCTACTATTCACCTCGAAACAATAGTGGTGAAAAAAACTTAACCCTCATCCTCATAGAGTACCTTGTTTGCTGGAAAGAAGGAGGAGGGAAGTTGGTGTTTTTCAAATAAGCTCTGAAATAAATTATATTAAGATAAATTCCAATGAAAAACATGCTGTCTGCTGTATAATAACAGGGATTGATCCAGATTGGGTTGGTGGTTGGAGAAGAATTTCTTGAGGAACTGATACTGGAATTGAGGTCTCAAGGTCACTAAGAATGAACTAAGCAAACACAGTACAACAAATAGAAAAAGAGACATACATTAGCACATCATGAATTTTGGATATTTGTATTGTTTCCAATTTCAGGATATTGCCTATCACATAGCAGTAAATGTCTGCATGCATAGACTCCTTTCATATTTTAGAATCCTCTGCTCCCTCTGGATCAATTTCCATATTGGAATGTTTGGGCCAAAAAGTATAAGTGCTCTTTGTGTTTTTGAAACCTAGTACCAAATTTCTTTCCTAAAATGTTATTCTAATAAAGATGTCAATAAAATCATTTTCTTTACACCTCTGTCACTATTGACTAAGGGAATATAAACGTAAATTCCTAATATGTCCATCCATCCATCCATTCATTCATCCATGCATCCATTCATGCATCCATTCATGCATCCATCCCCAAAACAACATACTTTGGCTGAATATGGAATGATTGCTAAAATCAGTATTTTCTTTGAAATAGAATCATTGTCAAAGAATGAACAATTAAAAATTTTGATAATTATTGTGGTTTTAAAAGTTTGACATTAACTACAGGGATAGTAGTTTTTCAGCATTGTCAACTGCTACATTGCTTCCCTGGTCACTTTATTAAACATATGTGAGGCTAAACAGATGACCAATTTCAATTAGCATTTTAAATACCATCACTAATCTTTTCACTTATAGAATATAATTCTGGGACAAATTTTTTCAGTACATGTTTTCAAGAAATAACTTTGTTCTTTCTAGGTTCATATATAGCTTTGAATATCTGAAAAAAATCTCTTGTCTTCAACTGCTGAAAATGGTTCATAATCTATAGCAATCAGTTTCACAAGCTTTTTATTTCCATTTTCAATTCCCACAGATTCAAGTGACAATGAATTGTCCTTTTGAAGCATTTTTATAATATTTTTCATTTTGAAATTTGGTTAGTGAAAACAAAATGTGTCAATTTCTTCTTTATGTATTTTTCATTTTTTATTATATCTGGACTAAAGAAGATGGGAATATTGGTGTATGTAATTTTAAGTGAGATAAAATTTCATTTAATTTAGAGATATCAAGTTGACATTTTGCTTTTAATTTATTCTTGCAAGATGTGAACAATTCCCAAATAGGACTTTTGTGCTTCTTGGAAGATTCATGGCTTAAATGGAATTAGATAACTGGAAATTAAATACAAATCTAAACCTTATTTTGTTTAATGTTATGAATGTTAATATACCAAACAGTTCACACTAACTAAATTATGATTATAATATCTCCCTGTTGTTCTTTCTTATACTATTATTTATAAATTTTTATGAAATATGTGTTGGCTCAAGAATACATTATTCTTCCTAATGTTATACAATTAATATATTTTCTCTTAACATTTGTATTAATTATCAGTTCAGTTACCTATTTATTTTACTAATTAAATGTGCTTTTGCACATGAAATTAAGAGTTTTAACAATCATTGTTAATTATTACAGCATTTGGCAATATTTAGTATAAACATACTTAAACTGAATAATAGAAAGTTGATATTTAAAGCATATAAGGAGATTTTTGCTTCAAGTTATAGCTGGAATATTCAATGTACTTGAAAATAGCAATAATTGTTATTAACTAACAGTAAATTCAGAATACTTTCCTGGTTTGTGTTTCGGATTTTATCACATTGATTACATATGTTGCCAATTGTCACCTATGTAATTCTGTAAGACATGCACAAGTATTGGGATGTCAGATAAGACACTGAAGAGAATAGTGAGTGATTTAGTCTTTCAAAGGCTAAAATTAAACCTGCAGCCAAGTGGTAGACTTAAATTGAAAACTGAGACCAATTTTTGGTACATTTTATGTTAACTATTCATTCCCAACTTAAATACAAGAGATCTTTACAATTATGTTTATTTGAATTTATTTGCTCAGCAAGAATGAGTATTTCTTCTTGTCCAACTCAAATATCCATAATTGATTTTTTAAAAATGTTACATTATGGAACATTGTAAGCCTATGCTAAACTAGCACGAGGCTCTCATTAGTGTGCATATAAAATTAGGCAGCTTCAATAGTGATCAACAATTGGCCATTGTTTCCTCTGTACTCCCACCCACAACTTCCTCCTGTGCCAAATTATTTTGAAGCAATTCTCAGACATTATATTTCACCATGAATATTTCTAAAAGATTAGGGCTAAAAAAACCACCCAAATCCTACAATACCATTACTGTTAAAATGTCAATTTCTTACTATATTCAAATATATATAGTCAGTGTTAAATTTCCATGATTTTCTCTTTTTTTCTTTGACATTTATTCAAATCAGTATCTAAATAAGATCCATATGTTACAATTGATTTTTGTGAATTAGATTTCTGTCTCCCTTCTTTTGTATTCTTATAATTTATTTTTTGAGGAGATTATCATTTGTCTTCTAGTCTCTTATAGTCTGGATTTTGCTGATTACATCCTTGTGGTGTCATTTCATGTGTTTTTCTGACTCTTGTATTTTCAGTAAATTAGTAGTTATATCTAGAGACTTGATCAGATTCAGGTTCAATTTATTTTGGCAAGAACACTTACTGATGGAATTTTGTGGGTTTTTTTTTTTTCTATTACAAGTAGTGTTTCAGTGAATAGCTTTGTTTATTCATCTTTAAATTATTTTGTCAATATAGTTTTAAAATTTCCATAAGTAAGATTTCTAGGTTAACAGGTAAATTCATAGGCAATTTTGATATACATCTCTTAGCTCCCTTCGATGGGAGGTATATTCGCATCGTATTGTATTGCTATTAGGAAATAAGAAAGAATATTTCCCCATAGCCTGCCAGAGTGTTAAATATTTGTGTTTTGCCAACTTGAAAAATGAGAAATTATATTTAGTGAAGCAATCAGATTTTTTCCTTTCTATGTTAACAGTTCTTTATAGAGGTACAACTTACAAACAATTAAGTGCATAACTCTTAAGTGTACATCTCAATAAATTTTGACAAATATGTATACACATGCAACCAACACTTAAATTTTTTTGCTATTAGCTATTTTTGTTTATATTTAAAGATGAGTCATTTGGCCCAAAGGACTTTTGTGGTATTTCAGAGTGCCTAGTTAGGGTTTTATTATCTTGGATGATTATAATAAATCACACAGGAAACCTCTAGTTTCTGATTCTTTTATAAATTTATTGTTTTTGATTCAACATTCTGTATAAATCATCATCTACCTTAAGCATTAACTTATAGGTTATTACCCAGCAAAATGAATTGGAATCACCTAGAAATCTCTCTATTGATAAAGATATAACTGTTTGTTCTTCTAAGACTTTATTTTTCTTTATTTTTGCCCTGAGGATAGAAAAGAAGTCAATGAATGAATTTACAAAATATCAGGATGTTCTGCAAAATATTGGATGTGTCCAGTGAAAAATAGTGGCTTTATTTTGACTTTTATAGTCTATTTAATTGGTCTTACCTGGGCCCAAAGGCAGCAGCATTGATTTTTTTTTTAACTATAAAAATGTGTCTACATCTTTCACCAATGTATTTTAATTTTTTTGTACAACATATACCAAATATGTCAAAGAAACATAATTTTAAAATTTGTGTCGCCTGCAACAAACTTTAGAGACGATAGAGATCAAATAGATGGAATGCGTTTTAGGCATTTTTAAAACAAATACTAGAGTCTCGGATTTTGGAAACACTATGTGCTTTTAATTTTTCAGTAGGTAAAATAAGAGATTTGTAAATATTTTCCTTAGTATTTTTGTTTAAATGATCTTTTCTCCCAAATTTCATAATGGTATCACCCTTCAGACTGCCTGTGAAAAGACTTGGTTTTGCCTTTTTGTTTTTTAAAGAAATCTTTGAGTTATTTTATTTTCTTATATCTCAGATTTTGAATCAGTAACCAGACAGCAGAAAGATAAACTCAAGGTTAAAGTAATCAGTGAATGACAGCTAGAAATAGCATGCATTATAAAGAGTCTTTTTAGTCTTGTCTTCTGAAGTTTTTATATCTTCAGTATTGATCTGTTAAAGCATGCAGGGTGCTAAGTATTCTAGTAGCAGAGAAAATATAAAATATGCATATTTCATCAAGTTCCTGATTTGAGAGTAGCACTTTTATAGATGTTTAAAAGTATTAATATGAAATACATGAGTTCAGGGTACATACGACTGTCAGTCAAAGTCTAGCCAGGAAACACACACCACTTGAGGACTTAGAGTAAATGGGTCTTTAATGCAGGAAATGATTACAAATGATTACCCAGTGATAGAGTGGAGAAGCCACAGTACGGTGAAGCAGTACAGGGATTAACGATAGCAGGAAGTCGCTGCTATCCCTACGTCAGAGGAATAGGTATTAAAAGACCATACCTCACTCTATGGTAGAGGTTACCCAGAGATAATTGGAACTGTAGTAAAACTGTCAAGAAAAGGTTGCAACTGTGGAGAAGATGCAGATGCTCGTAGAGAACTATCTTGGAGTACAGAAGGCAGGAGGAGTAAATCCTTTAGTTTTTCCTTGCTTCTCTCCCTTCTGTCTTCCACCACTACCGTCTCCTCCCTTTGTTTGGGAGTCACTTGTTTGGAAGGCCACTGACAGGCATGCCTGAGAAATACAGGCTGCTCTGTGATATAAAACAGATCAGGAACGTGGCCAAGAGAGGCTCTTAGGGCAAACAGACCCAATCTTGACGCAATTTATCCACAGAAATCCAGAAAACAGTATTAATTATGTGCCACATTTGAAAAAATCAAATTTAAGGAAATTTAAATTTAGTTGAAAATTTAGGTTTCAACACTATGATTTTTTTTAACCATTTAAGTACTTGCAAATACATATTGGCCAAATTTTAAATTTTGTATTTTATTTACTGAGTCATGAACTTGAAAGATTAAAATTATATACTCAGGATCATATTTCTAGTACAATCTAAAGCTCAGACTACTGCCAGATCTTCTAACAAATTATACAATGACTTTTCCCCATCTTGTGCTGAGGGCTCAAATAAAAAACAGTCCTACCACTATGGTTCTGTGTGATTCTGTTTATAAACTTTGTCATTTTGACCAAGTCTTTTAACCTCTCTAAACTTCAGTATTTTCATACATAAAGGAGGAATAATAATATTCATGATGCCTCTCATGGGAAAAGTGCCCAAAAAGCTATATAGGTATTTTTTTAAGATTATTTATGCATACAAGAACTGGGGTGAAGGCCAGAGGTTTGGTGGCGAGTGGGAGTGGGGGTGTGAGAGGATTTACCAGAAACAGAGTGGGAAGCAGAACAGGAGGATCTACTGAAATACACTGCTGAGGGGAGCAGCAGGGCAAGAAAGGAGAGGTTTGCTGTGCCATGAGGATCAACTTCCTAGCTGGGGATCAAACTCATGGCGCAGTGACTGGTGATAGCTTGATAGCACTGTGTCTTTAAACCCTGCACCACCAGGGAGGCCCAGCTATATAGGTATTTATATCTATCTATCTCATCTCTGTCTCTACATGTACACTTTCTGGGACTATATGAATTAAGGTGTTATTTATTGTATGCATGAAAATAGAATTACTTCATCTTTCTTAAAAAAAAAAAGAAAACTTTAGAAATAGTTCTTTATTTGATCAGTATTTCAAGTCACGTTCTTTCCCCTCCCTGCTTTTTAGTACACTACCTATTTTAAGGTGGATTTTGTGTTAGAAGATGCTCATATAGGATTTAAAAAGAGTTATCAACTTGGACAATACAGACTAAACAGACTAAACTAAATGTGTTTCTCTCGTGGCAAACATTTAGAAAACATTGACATTGTTCCTCCTTTGTTCCTCTGATTCTAGATCAGAAAAACAGTGCAGACTTCAAAGATATCTAAAGAACAAGCACTAATAAAACAACACAAACAAGTATGGTGGCAGGAACACCGAAAGCTAAATGAAGTCAGGTAAGAACTGAGGGAAATCTCAATGAGAACATGTAGGAATTACACACTAGTTAGCTATTCTTTAACTTTCTATGTTAATTAAATCATTATAATCAAAATTTAAAGTTATTGGTTGAATGTGAATCAAATTACAATCCTTTCATTTCCTCACTTTAATTTGGAATCCAATGAGTACATTAATATAGCTTTTGCTTTACTTAGGAAAAAATGATAATCTTCATTCATTTTTTCTTCTATATTCCCACTCATACCGTGCTTAGTTATAATATCCTTAGCACATTGGAACATAATGTTTTGTTTACATACTTTTCTTCTTATAAGGTGGCAAACTTCTCAAGAGCAAACATGCCATCATATTCATCTTTGCATTGCAGGAGACCTGAAAGAACAGCTCTCAATACTTTAGATAAATGAATGAAAAAATTGCTAAGATTTTCAAGTTGTTCAGTGATTTCTAAATGTTACTGCAGCATGTCTAACTTTTTCAGTTTGGATTTCTGACTTATATTAATATTTCCAGCAGTCATTTCAAGATGAATTCAAACAAAATAATGATTCTATACTTGGTATTAATTATAATCTTTGAAACATAAATTCCTCAGAGTTTAAGGCAATGTGAGAGATCAGATGTTTCTCCTCCATTTGAGGCATCTGCACCAGCTTAATGATGGTGGCATTTATATAGTATGCTTTTCAAATTTTCTTTATTAAGATAACATTGGTTTACAACATTGTGTATGATTTAGGGGGTAAGTTCGCACCTCCTCAACTGTATGTTACAATACCAGCCCCCACCATCCAGGTACATATAGTCCTTTACCCTAAGCCAATGCGTCCTCTCCCCACTGTGTTCCCACCTCCAGTGGCCTTAATTATGTGATCGTATTTCTAGGGTTTATTTGGATTGAGTTTTGTCAGTTCTTTTGTGCTTTTCTCTCTGTGTTCCACACGTGAGTGAAGTCATGGAGTATTTGTCTTTCTTCTTCTGACTTACTTCACTTAGCATAATTCCCTCCAGATACATCTATGTTGTTACAAATGGCCAGAGTTCATATTTTCTTTATACCTGAGCAATATTTCATTGTGTGTGTATATGTGTGTGTATATATATACATATATATGTATATCACATCTTAATTCACTGCTCTGTTGATGGACAGTTAGATGATTTCCATAATTTGACTATTGTAAATTGTGCTACAGTGAACACAGGCATGCATATATCCCTTCAAATTAGAGATTTTGTATTTGAGTAGACACCTAAGTGAGAAATTGCTGGATCCATGATCGACCTATTCATAATATTTTGAGGAAACTCCATACTGATTTCCATAGTGGCTGGACCAGTTCACAATCCCAAAAACAGTTACAAGGATTCCTTTTTCTCCACACCTTCACCGACATTTGTTGTTTCTGGTTTTTTGGATATGGATGATTTTACTAGAGTGAGGTGGTATGTCATTGTGGTTTTGATTTGCATTTCTCTGATAAGTGATGTTGAACACTTTTTTATGTTCCTTTTGGTCATCTCTAATGTTGTCTTTGGAGAAGTGTATATTTAGCTCTTCTGCCTATTTATTGATTGGATATTTGTTTTCTTTTTGTTGAGTTGTATGTGCTACTATGGCCTTTTGAGGGAATGAAAATATAAGAGAGCTGAGCCTGAGGGTTTTTAAGTGTTAAGTTTTTGGTTATACAAATCCATTATAAAATAACTTTTGTTTTGATTCTAATATTATGTACTCATCCGCCATATGACTGTCTTAGATAAATAATCTTAAAAATAGGACTTTTAAGATTTTTCTGGCAAAAACTACATGCTGAAAAAGTAAACATTGAAGTGTCATTTACAAAAGCACCCCTCTTTTATAAATATAGCAAAAAAATCCTGTTCCATGTTAGTGAATTGCTTTAGAAGATAATCATACATATATAAAATGGAATACTATGAAGTCATTAAAATAATTATAAAAATGATTTTGAAATATTCATTAAAATATTATTCCAGTACTCCCAATATAAATGTTCAATATGCCGTAATTACAACTATTTAAAATATATATATGCATGTAGACAAGGCCAGAAAATTTACATGCAAAAATGAAAACAGCCTTATATTAAAGTTATAATTATTGCTATTTTTTTTACTTTATACCACTGTTAGCATAGCATTTTAATAATCATAATAAATCAAAATTTTCTATGATTTCATTATATCTACCATAAGCAAGGGGTAAATTACATTATTTTTGGATACTCCAAAAATGACTATATTTAAATAACAATAAAAGATTAAGATTTATTATTTTATTGGTGTTTAAAAATAAATTGTTTTTATTCCCATTTCCCTAGTCCAGCTCTTCATCAACTTTCTCTCTTTTTTTTTTAAGATTTATTTATTTATGTATACTAGAACTGGGGTACAGGCTAGATGTGTGGGGGGTGAGAGGACTCACCAGAGACAGAGTGGGGAGCAGAACAGGCAGACTGACTGAAATACATTGCTGAGGGGAGCAGTGAGCAAGTCAGGAGAGGTCTGCTGCGCCATGTGGGTAGCTCCCTTGCCGGGGATCAAACTCGTGCTGCAGTGGCTGCAGATAGCTTCATAGGTTGCATCTTAACCCCTTGCACCACCAGGGAAGCCACATCATCTCTTTTTTATAAAAAAAAATTAAAGTAACATTGGTTTATGAAATTACATATTTTTCAGATGTACAGCATTATATTGTACTTCAACATCTGTATATACTGTCAATACATTTTGATCACCACCAAAAGACTAGTTTCTATCCACCACCAAATAAAGAACCCTCTTTATTCATTTCACCCACCCCAACCCTTTTCTACTTTGGTAACGATGAATTTGTCCTCTGAATTGAAATTTGCTTTCATTTGCTTTGTTTATCTTCCACATGAGTGAAATAAAACATTTCCATTGTGTGTATATGCCACATCTTTATCCATTCATTTGTCAGTGAGCACTTAGATTGTTTCTATAACTTCACTACTATAAGCAATGCTGAGTGAGTATAGAGATATATTTTTGTATTTGATAAATACACAGAAGTGGAATTGGCAGATCACATGGTATTTTTCTTAATTGAGGAATCTCCATACTGCATAGTGGCTGCACCAGTTTACATTTCCATCTACAATTTGTACAAGTGTTCCCTTTTCTTCACATCCTCACCAATACTTATTGTTTCTTGTCGTTTAGATTATAACCACCTTAACAGGTATGAAGTGAAGTCTCATTGTTGTCTTGATTTGCATTTCCCTAATAATAAGTGATGATGAACATCTTTTTATGTGCTTCATGGTCATCTGTCTAACTGTGGAGAAATGTCTATTCAGATTTTCTGCACATTTTTTAAAATTCATTTTGCTATTGTTGAGCTTTATGAGCTATATTCACATTTTAGATATTAACCCCTTGTTGAATATATGATTTGCAAATATCTTCTCCTAGTCAGTAGATTGTCTTTCCATTTTGATGATGTTCCTCTTATGCAGAAGCTTTTCAGTAATACTGTTTTTGTTTATTTGTTTTGCTTATGTTTCCATTATCCTTAGAGTCAATTCACAAAAACATTGCTAAAACTAACATTGATGAGCTTACTGCCTGTGTTTCCTCCTGTTTCATTTGTGGTTTCAGGTCTTACATTGACATCTTAAATTCATTTTGAATTAATTTTTATGTATGGTATGAGATTGTGGTCTAGTTTCTTTTGAGTGTGCTTTTTAGCTTCCTCAACACAAGAGGACCTCATCATCTTTTAACTTTTAAAATAGCTTCCTTTTGGTCCAGGTCTTCCTGTTCCCATCTCTTCATTTTCCATTTTTATTGATCGTCCATACTTCCAGACTATTCTCCATCTGCCTGCCTTGAGGATCTTTCTGAAATATAGATCTGCTGAGCAGGTGAGGTCAGCTTAATATTTCTCTGTGGTTCCCAATACCCTGAGCTCTCCCCACATGAAGCAGTGCCAGGACTTCCTATGTGCCTGCCTTTACTCACACTATTACTTCAGCCTGGAGTGTTTACTTATGCTTCTTTCTACCTTAGTTTCTGAAAAATATCCTATCTACCTTCTGAATTTAGTATATGACCTAATTAATTAAACAAACAAGTGAATAAAACTACATTAGATTGAAAAAATAGCTAGCAGTACAAATGTTCAAACATGTATGTGTGGGTATGATTATGATTGTAACAAAAACTGATTGAGACAATGTCTATTTCAGATATAAAATGGAATCTGAAATAAAATCCTTTCTCATTGAAGAGCACATTGGCAATGAATGTCTTGCTGACTTTATAAATTTTGGTGAGTTTTTATTTTTTGATCCTCTATTAAAAGGGAAGTTTTGTTTTGAAGATGAACTCAGTTCGTGTTCTTTCAATATTAACTGTTGTTTGTTTTTTTCTAAAGGAATCCAAAAATAAATCTGCATCCCAATGACCTGTTCTTGGAGAAACTTATAATAATGTTACCTTGATTTAATTTTGTTTTGTCACAGGACAAGAGCTATCAGAACAATGGTGCACATATCTTAAAAATGTAATAAGTCCTATTCATCAATTGAGAGCAGATCTAAAGTATAGACAACATGACCTTTTACAGCATTCACATTCATATACTGAGTTTAACTCTGTGAAAATACTGGAAGAGGTCAGTGTATTCCCTTACCTTTATTGTTAATCATGTAGCATTTCATTTTTGTACCAATAGAACAGTACAAAACAGTCTGAGATTAAAAACAACAACAACAACAAAAATAGGCATATCTTGTATACATTTAAGTAGAAGGTACAGCAAATTCTGTTTACTCACTATTTTACATATATTACTGTATTTGTGCATCTGTGCTCATTTCTTAGCTGGAATCTTACAGTGGCCTCATTGCTGGTGTCCAGCTTTCATTATTGCCCCTCCTTCGAGTTGATTTAGAGATCCTCCCTCCAGTGCAGGGGCATCCAGCCATCCCCTGGTGAGTCCCCTTAGGCTCTTGCTGGATCATAATTCCTCCCTATATTTTGTGCCCTCTCATCTGTCATTGCCATGGCCTTATTGTTATTTCTCACATACCAGGTTGTTTCCTCTGTCCCACTGATGGCAGATCTTAGCATAATTCTTAGCTTGAATGTCCTCTCCTGTGAGATGCCTGCCCTGATAACCCACATGAGAGAAACCAAAGTCATTCCCTAGCATATCATTCTGTTTCTACATCCCTTACCTCTCCCTGGTACTTTTTTATCCTTTTTTTTTTTTTTAAGTATATTGACTACCTCCCTTGACTAGAGCATAAACTGCATGATTATAATTGCAAAACATCTTGGATTTTAGCTATTTGTCTCAATCTGTATTTCAGTTATTGGGTAGTGTTATTATATTGCTTTTATGAATAATAATGTTAAAATACCACTAACAATCCGTGTTCACCTGGGGATTAGAGATAAGGATATAAGAGAAGTAACAGGCAATTGAAACAGAGGTAAACTCTTTGCATTACCACAAACAAAACCCAAATGTGGGTGCAGAATGGCTGTGACCACACTTTACTTCTCATGCCCACTTTTAGGTTATGACAGGAAGCCTCAATGACACTCCTTTGAGCACTGCCTGACTGTGGCATCCCTCGTACCCTCTCCAACAGTCCCTCAAAGGGACTGTCCTTTATCTAACTTTTCATTATTTATTAAGTTTTGAGAATAAGTCCTATCCTTTTAAATATCAGAGTTGGATGAATCATAGAAATTTGCATGATACTCATAGTAAATGTTCTGTAGGTTGACTCCATGAAAAAACAATTGAAAACTGTCTTTGAAAGACTTAACCTGGAGCAACAGAAAATAGAAAATGATCTTTCAGACTGGAGTATGAAAGTAAGTATGATGAGATAGTAATTTGCTTATCAACTTGTCACTTACGTTATTACAAATTATCAATTTGTCACTTATGTTAATTAAAACAATCGTATAATTTTTTATATTTTATTTTATATAATTATTACATCATTTTTCATTTTTGCACAATGTATGCATTTTCATTTTAGTTATATTCCCCATACAATTCCCACCCCCCCTTATTTTAGCCCTAATCCCACCTCACTTCCCCCCAACCCCTTAGTGTCTCTGGTTTATAGTTACTTGTTGATTTTGATTTTTTCTTTATTATAATTAGTATTTTTCCTGGTCTATAATTTAGGTTTTCTAAATTCCTGCTATAAGTGAGACCATCTGGTATCATATAATTTTTTTTACAGATACTAGATTATTCTTCAGAAGAAAGAAGCTATCAGCTAAGTGAACTGCCCATCGAATTAGAAACTTTGGAATGCCCATATCCTGATTTGAAATCTTCAGTCCTTAATGAATTCTGTAACTTTACAGAAAAATATAAAAAGAAACTCCAAGATTTTGATATGCAGTTAGAAGACATACACAGGTGATATGATAAAATTATTTGAATGAGATAGATTTTTGCCATAAAATTTTAATTTTTGTTGGGGGTGCACTATACTTCTGACTTGCTGTTTTCATAGTTACTAAATAATTAGTTTCAATTAATAAATGTTTAAATTGACTATTTGTTTACTGGAAGGGTTTTTTCTCCAAAACAATTTTCCTAAAAAATGGTTTTAAAGATTTTTTTTTAAGCTTGAACATGATATGCTCTTAACTACACAGGTAAAAAATATTTTTCAAACATGAATTTTTAGTAAACTATGAATTTTCATTGCAAGATATGAAGCTCTTCAGCGGGAATTTATAAATCAGTACTAATAATTGATTACAGTGGAATTATGTTACTTGCAATCCACCGTGGTATTGTCCTATGCTGAATACAAACAAAGTATGTTTTGTAAATTTTTAAAAAGATGGTCAATTTTTAGGAAATATACTTTTGGTTGTGTCCTGAGAATGATATTTTTCTTCTAAGAGACGGATATAATGTTAAGTGATTTAAAATTCATTTTTGACAGGGTCATCTTCTCTAATGTAAATTCTATATTAAAATGCATTTAATGAACGAACTCAGAAATGCCACCTTGGTTCAGCTCAATATTCTACCTCATTTAATGTTCTTTATATGAAATTTCTGAGGAACAACTTATTGGGAACTTCCTTTTTATCTTATTATATTGACCTCAAGCTTCTCCTGAAAGAATATATATTCTAAAAGGAAGGGACATGACTGAAAGAACACATTTATAGTGCATTTAAAGTAAAATGCTTTTACCTTGAGATGGAAGAAAATAAATATGATAATATTTTTTCTTGCACTTAATAAATTGCCTGTGGATGAAACTTCTCTATGTGGAATGAATAACAAAGGATTTTAAGAAATGCATAACAAGAAAACCTTTTATCTTACCACATGGAATTCTT
Organism: Talpa occidentalis; assembly: GCF_014898055.3. NCBI lineage: Eukaryota > Metazoa > Chordata > Mammalia > Eulipotyphla > Talpidae > Talpa > Talpa occidentalis. Next base: position 91,409,713 of record NW_023603184.1, on the reverse strand, counting down.
TGCTTTAGTAGTGCCTTGACCCAAACTTTTCAGTTAGCTTCTACTTTTTGTTTTTTTTTTTTAAGATTTATTTTTATTTATTTATACAAGCACTGGGTACTGTCAGAAGCACGGGAGGGTGAGAGAATTCACCAGAGTCAGAGCGGAAAGCAGAGCAGGCAGACTGACGAAGTACACTGCTGAGGGGAGCAGTGGGTGGCAGGAGAGGTCTGCGCGCCATGTGGGACCCGGTGGCCAGGGATGGAACCGGCGCTGCAGAGGCTGCGGGCAGCTTGGCAACCCAGCACTCAACTGCTGCACCACCGGGGAGGCCCTGGCTTCTACTTTTATCACCTCACTCATTTGTAGGTTGAACCTAAGTCATACCTGTCCTAATTTTCTACATCTCTGTGGGGATGGTCATGTGTTTGTCCTGAAATCTTTTGGTCTCCTAAGAGCCCCCTTCCTACCATCCCACTTCCCTCTTTCTCTGCCTGCCTTTGTTTCTTGCAATAAAACTGAGAATAATATTAATATATCATTTACATATGTTGATAGATTATTTCATAATACTTTAATTGAAACTTAGTCATGGTGAAGTTTTACTTAAGTGTCTAACTGTAAAGTAAACATCCCCTCTCCCTTCCCCATCTGAACCTTGTTGAAGAAATTTTAGACCTTCTCAGGGAAGAGGGAGAGGTATTTATTTATTTATTATTTATTTATTTATTGGCAGGGAGCAGGATTGTTATCAGGCTGATTGTGTTTGTGGGAGATAAATTTGACTGTGTTCTTTTAAAGCAACTTGGCTGCCCCATGATCTTTCAGGTGGCAACTTGCCCTTACTCTAAGTTGGTTGAGATTGTGCTGTTTGTTGCAGCTTCAAAACTTGGAAGAATTTCCTTTAGCAGCTGTAATGGTTACCTTCTACTTAGGCCTATCCTTCACAGCTCATTTTCCTACCCTACTTTGAATCTGAACTCAATTTCTACTCTTCCTTCATAGAACCTTTTGTCACTCTGAAAAGAGTTAAGATTCACAGTCTATTGCCACTACTGAAGAGTAAGTAGAGAATAAGATGAATATGCATCACGTGTACCCTGACCAAATGAAAATTACATGCAAATGTCAACTGAAGAGGCTATTTTATAAATATGCTGGCAGTAAATGTAACATCGATAAAACTGAATGAAGTTTTAGGAGTAGGTTCATTGAGGAAAGAGTCAATGAGCTATTTTGAATAAATACAGACATAAGGAAAGGTGGTAGGCATCAGTCTTCTGTGACTGGTGGCAGTGAGGCGTGTAAATACACTGTCCTAACTAGCACAGTGAATTATGGGTTCAATTATAATATTGATTGGACTTCTAGCTTACCAATATCTGCCCTTATTTTGATGGTCATTTCCCATTTTGGTTCTAGTTATTAGACCTTGTGAGACTTTATATTGATCGGTGTACTTGCATGTTCACACCCGCACAACTTAGCATGTACATATTTTAAATATGTACATAAAAGGTTGACATAAAAAGGTTGAAATACCTAGGATATATTTTTAAATTGTGTGAATGGGCTTTTTGGTGACTAAAAGATCCTTAGTTTTAAGCAACAGTTGATTTGATTTCACAATATCTGTGACTAATTAAAATTGATCTGTTGATTTAATATGATTGCAAATGAAGAGCCAGTAAAAGTTATTCCAAAATTTACCAGAAAAACTAGCTTCTAAAAACAGGCAAAATGTCAAAATGAATAAGTAGGTATAAAAGCATAGTGAAACTTGCACAAATATAAATATATATCTTAATTTCAAAATAAATCAAAGTTTTATATGTCCATGAAATATGTGGCAGATCAGTGGAACAAAATAGAAATATAGAAAGCAGAAACTATCTATAAGTAGTTTAATTTATTATAAGGGGAAAATTTCAAAACTGTGGGGAAAGATTGGGTTATTTATAAGATAGTACTAAATAAAAAGCAAATGAAAAATAAAGTTAGATCTCTTCCTTCCTCCACATGACTCAATAAATTTCAGTTGCATTAAATTTTTTGAAGAAAAAAACTCAGAAAAGTATTAGATAAAAGGAAATATTTAGTAATCTTGGAATGGGGGAAAGTCTATTTTAATATGCTACCTTCAGTCAAAATCAGAAAAAGTTTAATGTTTATGCTTAATGACATAATGTTTATGTTTAATGACATAAACATTAAAACAACTAAAACAATCTAACAGGTTGGTTTCTCAAGCAAGTTTTAATCACTAAAGAGCCAACAGAGACTTATAATTTCCAGTCCAGCATGTAAAGAATTGAGAATTTACTGTTCCATTCTTCAATAAGTAAAAAACTGAACAAACTGAATAATCAGCAACTCTTCTCAGAAACATCAAGGAAGTTAGAGGATAGGACAAACAACCATACCTCTAATTGGAGAGACAGGTAATATAGAGAATCACAACTTATCTGAGAAGAAACCCAGGAGCAGAAGTCTCCAAGGGAACCAGAGTTGGGAGTAGAAAAACCTGAATATAATTGATGAATTGCTGGAAGTTGAGTGTGGACAACTCTGAGAATTAAAAACTCTTAGTGGACTTAATCATATGGGAACCCCTACACTTTCGTGAGTGAGCTTTCTCTCTAGGAAACTCAAAAATTATTAATTTTTTCCCCTCCAGTTTTCCTTCTAGTAGTTTTCCCTCTAGTAGTTTTCCCTACTAGGAACTCATAGTGAATATCTGAGAAAAGTCCCCGGATGCCTCTGGCAGTAGGAATGGAAAAGAAAACATTTTGAAATATCACAGAGCACTCTATTCTTCTTAACAAGGGAGTATCTTCAGGAAAAACTATTTTATCAAATCCTAACCACGCTGGAGTTTTATCGGAACCTACCTGGAGTCAGAGAAATACCCAACTTCAGCCAGTTCTGATCTTCCATCCATGGGAAGGAAAGTATCCAACTTTAGCCACCGACAGCCATCCTGTCCCACCAAAGGGAGTTTGTGGGTGTGGATAGCGAAGCACTGATGAAGCTCACAATCTAGTGTCCAGGGACAGAAGCACATCAAAAGATTAAAGCTAATCATTGGATAATAAAATGTCTCTCTCCCCCTCATACCTTACTTTTATGTTATGAAAGACCTATTTACCTCAGTTCCTTTTACCTAGTAAGCTAACTCTACCTTTCAACAGCAAAATGTTACTTAGAATACTAGAAGGCAAAAAATGACAATTTAAAGAATTTGAGCAAGCATCAGAACTAATCAGATAAATAAGAATGCTTTAATTAACAGATCAGGAATTAAAAAAACAACTATGATTAATATACTAAGGACTTTAGTGGAAAAATTAGACAATATGCAAGAACAGATGGATAATGTAGGCAGAGAGATGGGAATTATAAGAAATATTCAAAAAAGAAGACTAGAGAGTAAACATACTGTAACAGAAATAAAGAATACCTTAGATGGGCTTTGTTGGAGATTGGACATGGCTGAGGAAATAATCTTTGAGTTTGACTATATATGGTAATGGATTCTTCTGAAACTGAAAAGCAAAGAGAAAAAAGAAGAAAAAATCCAAAAAGAATGTTCAAAAACATTGGGACAACTACAAATGGTATATCATATGTGCACAGAAATAGAAGAAAGAGACAGGTACTGAAGAAGTATATAATGCAATAAAGATTGAAAATTTCCCTAAATTAATGTCAGACAGCAAATCACATATCCATGAAGCTCAGAGAACATCAAGCAGGAAAATACCAAAAAAATCTACACCTGCACAAATCATTTTCAAACTTTAGGTGTCACATTCCTTGGTTTTACCCAAAGTAGTTGAAAATACATGTCCACACAAAGACCTGCATGTGGATATGTATAGCAGATCTATTAATTGTTACCAAAACTAGAGCAAACAAGATATCTTTCAGTAAGTGAATGGGCAAATAAATCGTGGTACGTATAGGCAATGGATTTGGGTTTCAGGAGAGATTTCTGAGCTGGAAAGCTATGTTTACAAATTATCAGCATTGTTTTGGATGTAATCAACAAAATAGTGAGTGAAGTAGAAAAGGAAAAGATCATTACTTATCCTTTGGGCCTGTTGGCATCACATGGTCAGAAAGAGGAGGAGGAACCAACAAAGTACACTACAAGAAGGTCTGCGAGATATGACAAAATCCAAGTGAGTGTGCTATCCTGGAAGGCAAGTGAAGAGTAAATGGTCAGCAGTGTGATCCACTGAACAAATGCCAATAAGACCAATAAAATAAGACTAAAGAGTATCTATTCAGCCAAGAAATGGGTTGTTGGTGACCATTTTTATAAATGGGAACAAATGCCATGTTGGGCTGGATTTGGGAACAGAAAAGAGAAAGACAATAAACATAGACGTTCTTGAGGATTTTTTTTTTTTTTTTGGCCAGAATCAAGACATATGGCCAGACTTTAATATTGTTGTTTGATGTTTCTTTTTTTTTTAAATGGAAAAAATGATGAGAGTAATCTAATAATGGGACCTAATACATGACAGAAGGCATAAGTACAGATAGTTCATCTAGCACATTAACAGGTGAGGTGGCTGAATATTATGATGGCAATGCTGGAGGTGAATAGATGTCCTAGTGGTTAGTTATGGAAATCTGGGAGTGAATGCTTAATACAAATGTGTAAGAGACTAATGAAAATTTCTTAGCATAACCCCCTCCAATTCCATCCATGTTGTCACAAATGGCAAGATTTCATCTTTTATCTCTCTATATAAATTTCAGTAGTATTCCATTTTGTATATATATACTGTATCTTCTTGTCCACTGATGTGTTCTTTGGTGTTTAGGTTGTTTGCGTAACTCGGCTATTGTAGCTAGTGCCGTGGTGAACATAAGGATTGTACATATCCCTTTGTATTGTACATATCCCTTACCAACATTTGTTGGTTTTTGCCTTTTTTTAGTTTAAATGCCTTTTATTTTCAGACAACCTTCAAGATACGTTTTTCTTAGAACAATGCCTCCACTTCAGATAAGTCAAGGCCAATATAAATGAAAAGCCCATAATGACGTCAGTCCCATTTGTCTGTCCTGGTGTTGTATGAATAAAAAGCAACAACCAGTTATGTTGACAGTTGATAGATACATAGTAATGGACAAATTTGTTAACATTTTTCCATTTCTAAATCATCCTTCAAGAAAATCATATCTGGAGGTCACAACATCCTCATGGTAGTCCAATAGAGCCATACCATGGAGTTCAGATCCACACCATGATTCATGTTTCACCAACAAAGAACTGGTAGTTTTTGAAATTAGCAAAGATGTGCTTGATTTATCCTTCAGCTCCTGTCATAAAAGGTTTTATTCTTTCTGGCCTCTGTTCTTCAAGTTTGCCTTTAATTGATTTCATGTAATTTTTGTAGGCTTCATGTACTTCTTGTAGGCTTCTTTTGTAAAACCATTTTCCTACAAGTGATAGCAACATTTGCAACAATAGCAACACTACTGATTACTGTGCTTTTTGGTCCCTTAACCCTCAGGGCTTTCAGTGGAGGCATTTCCACCAATGAATGAGCCATAATTGTTATCCTCTGTCCTTCACACCCTTACCAACATTTGTTGGTTTTCGACTTTTTGATATTTGCCATTCTCACAGTTGTGATGTGGTATATCCTTGTGATCTGATTTGTGTTACCCTGAAAATAATTAAGGATGAGCATGTTTTTATGTGCCTGTTGGCCAGCTAATATATCTTCTTTGAAGAAATGTCCCTTTATCTCTTCTGCCCATTTTTTGATTGGGTTATTTGTTTTCTTATTGTCAAGTTATATGAGTTCTCTATAGGTCTTGGATATTGCCCCCTTGTCAGATATATGATATGCAAATATTTTTTCCCATTTAGTAGGGTGTCTTTTTTATTTTGATTTTAGTTTCTTTTGCTGTGCAGAAGCTTTTTATATTACTGTAGTGCCATTTGTTTATTTTTGATTTTGTTTCCCTTGGCAATGAAGTTCAGTCCCCAAAGACATTCCTGAAGTAAATGTCCTAGAGTGTTCTGTCTATATTTTCTTTCATGTATTTTTTGGTTTCTAAAGTTCAAAGACTTTAATCCACTTTGAATTAATTTTTGTGGAGGGCATTAGATAATGATTTAGTTTCATTCCTCTGCATATGTCTCTTCAGTTTTCCCATTACCATTTGTTGAAGTGACTGTCTTTCTGCAGTATATGCTCTTGACTCCATTGTCATAGATTTACTGACCCAATATAAGTATAGGTTTATTTCTGGATGCTCAACTCAATCCTATTGGTCTGTGTGTCTACTTGTATTCCAATGCCCTCCTTTTTTTTTACTACAGCTTTGTAATATAATTTGAAGTGTGGCAATATGATACCACCATTATTTTTCTCAGGATAAAACAATGAAACTTTTTAAAATATTCAGATTTTTACCTATAAACATAAATGAAATTTATTCAAAGTTAAAAGTATGGTGACAATGGTCATTTCACTGCATGACTGATGTATAAATTCTTTTGAAAGGCAATATGGCAATATGTCATTAAAATCTTTATAAATGTGATTAATCTTTGTTCTTTAGAAAGAATCTTAAAAGAAATAATTATAGAAGTGACATATGTAATTTCAAGGCATTCAACATTGACTATTTTTAGTGATAGCAAAACTTCAAAATGCCTAAATAGCCAAGAAATAGGGGATTAGCTACACCAGCTATGATATATCCACACAATGGAATATCATACTATAATTAAAAATTACATAAAAAGAATTTTTCATAACATAATCATGATATTTTGCTATACAATTAATTATCATGCCACAAAGTACAATAGCTTATATAACATGGATTCTCTTTTTCCTTTCCCCTTAAAATGTTATTACTTTTATATCTATATGGCCCCCCCCCCACACACACAAAATAACCCTGGAAAGTTATCCACCCAAGTAAAATTAGCAATGTTACCTCCAAGTGGTAAATTATAAATAATTTTGGCATATAAGCTCTTTCTATTTTAGAAAACAAAAATACAGATTTTTAAAAAACTAAGATAGTGAAGCGACTAATATTTAATGAATACCCATTATATGACATGGCAATTGCATGCCATATTAATCTTCAATACACCCCACTTTCAAAGCTCCATTTAAAGATGAAGAAACTGGGCCTCCCCGGTGGTGCAGAGGTTGAGCGCAGGGTTGCGAAGCTGCCCGCAGCCTCTGCAGCACTGGTTCAATTCCCGGCTGCTCCCAGGCCACCGGAGGGTCCCACATGGTGTGCACACCTCTCCTGCCACCTGCTGCTCCCCTCAGCAGTGTATTTCTGTCCTTCTGCCTGCTCTGCTCCCTGCTCTGGCTCTGGTGAATTCTCTCACCCTCCCGCACTTCTGACTGTACCCAGTGCTTGTATAAATAAATAAATAAATCTAAAAAAAAAAAAAATAAAATAAAGATGAAGAAACTACAGTTCAGAGTAAGGTGAGCAGTTTTCCCAATGTTTCTGAGCTAGTAAATAGCTGAGCAAGAGAGTGAATCTTTTCTGTTCATCTGATTAGAAATATTTTCCCTCTCCCCACACCACTTTGCACATTTTACATTTACCAAGACCTTGGCAAATTGGGCTGACTACTAGGTAAGTATGGTTAAGTAGAATTATGATGTGAGGCCATATGTGTGCCGCATATGTAATTTCAAATATTTAAGTAGCCATATCAAAAAATGTTAGAGAAATTTTATTTTAATATTTTATTTAAATCAATAGCTTCCAAATGTTCTAATTGCAACATATTATTAATATTTTGAAATTAATAATGAAGTATATTACATTCACTTTTTCATGCAGCTTTTGAATTTTAGTCTTCATTTTATACTTCAACACATCCTCATTGGGAGTAGCCATATTTCAATACTAAATAGCCACATGTGGTTAGTGCCTACCTTTTTGGATACACAGCTTTTAAGGATGTTGGATTTCATTAAAACTTGATACAGTTGAATCCACTTCTTTATTCAGTATGTTGTGAAATATTTAGATTTTATTTGGATTGCATTTCACTAGTAACATGAAGACAAATTTAATTGCTTGTTTTAGATTTAGATGAGATTGTGACTTTAATTTCCCAACATTTGGATGAATTAATTATATAGATGAAACATAATTGTCTGGTGCTCCATTTAGCTATGTCAGATCTGAATCTAATATGTGGCAAAAGCTATAGAATGATAACAAGTAATTTCTACTTCATTGTCTGATAGGTATATTAAATTTTATATTAATGCATAATTATTATTCTATTTTATGATCTGAATTTAAAGGCTATTTAAAATCCAGTGATCTTTGAACAATTTTGTCCCTCTGTGTGTAGATTGCTAGACTCATTTTTTTCAACTAAATTATTTCAATTTCCCTGATGATTAGCAACTTTCAAAGTCACTGTCAGTAGTCTATGGACTTTTTAATATATTTTTTCTCCAAAACAGAAATAATTACATATTAAAAGAAAAAAATTTTAATAGAGGCAAAAAAAGAAAAGAAACTACAAACTGAGATAAATTTGCAATATCCATAGATATCCTCTGGTAACATTTTGTGTTATTTATATATGTTATATACATGTAATCTATATGCATGTATGTGCATGTATGTATTTATATATCTATTATTTACAAAAAGAAAAATACTATACTTGTATCCATTTTTTCCTGTTTATTAGTCAAGTACAATATTCATTTTTTTCAATAATGTTTGCTAGCCTATGTTTTAGGTCACTGTATTGAATATTCCTTAGACCACATTTTTTGTAATATGCAGTTTTACAATTTATTGGCTTACTGCATAAATTCAACTCATTTCCTATTTTTTGTTCAATTATTTATCTCATATTCTGATATGTATCTACAAACCTTGGAACTAACAACTATGTTGCTATATTTTAAATAATCTAGTGAGTATTTCTTTAAGATGAATTCCTACAAATGGAATTGCTGAGTCAAAGGGCTTGAAAAATTAGAAGACTTTTGAGAATATTGCCATCTTCCCTTTTGAAAATGCAGAAACAATTTATACTTTCACCAACAAATTTCTGTCACTTGGCTCAACTTTTAGATTTGTTGATTAGGACATTGGGTATTGCTATCATGTATAAATATCACCAGACTCTTGTTCATATTCTCTTTTTCAATATTTATTTTTATAGCATAGCTCTGTCACTGTCCCTCTGTGAAAGTTTGGCCAAAGAGAAATAAATCTAAGTATTAGTTCTATAATAAATCTTGTTCACTTTTTCTTCTATTGTTTCAACTGGAAGGATATACTCAATTGCTAATAAAAGATTAAATAGATCAAAAGCAAGCATTAGAAGGCAGCACTGAAGAAACAGTGAATAGGCTCACCTATTTTTCTTTAAAAAATATCTGAACAAACAAATATGTGTTTAACTTTTGCTTGAGGAATACGGGTAGAAGAATGAGAGGAAAAAGAGTATAAAAGGTAACTAATATTTGCTTACTTGATTAAGTCATAACAACTTAAAATATTGGAACCTTAATGCAAGTTGGCTTTTTTCTCTGAGATGGTAGTCTCATAACTGTTGGAAAGTTTCAGTGCCTGAGCATAACCAGGATCAGGTTCTACATTTCCTGTCTGAGTTGTTTGTATGTAAGTTAATAATGGAAGAAGTCAGACATAGGAGAAGCAACATCCCCCAATGATTGCAACTCCTGTTTTCTCTTGGCATGTCCAACCCAGCTTCAGAATTTATGTTTGTTGGGGAAAGGTAATAGTTGTAGACTATGGTTTTGTTTTCATCATTTATTTAAAAAACTTTCTCCTAAAGAAATCATTAATTATTTTTTTTAAATAATAAATTTTATTTTTATATTCCCCATACAATTGCAACCCCCCCATTCTGACCCCAATCCCTCCCCTCCCGCCCCTCACCCCCCAAAAAGTGTCTCTGGTTCATAGTTTTTTGATTTTCACTTTCTTATAGTTATTCATTTTCCTGGTCCCTTATTTAAGTTTTCTAGATTCCTGCTATGAGTGAGACCATCTGGTATTTTCCTTTTTCTTTTTGGCTTATTTCGCTGAGCATGATCCCTTCCAGCGCCATCCATGTTGCTGCAAATTGCATGTGTTTATCTTTTTTGAATGCTGAGTAATATTCCATGGTGTATATGTACCACATCTTCTTGATCCAGTCATCTATTTTTGGGCATTTGGGCTGTTTCCAAAGCTTTATGACTTAAGCCAAAAGCCACATTTTGTGACTGTTTTATCTACCTTGGGCTTGTTGTCAGAATCAAGTATACTTTACATTCACTTGACTGTGGTGGAATGCATCATTTTATCAAGGGAAAAAGATGGGTCTAATTTTAGAGGGCACCCCAAAACTGGTCTTAGACATTGCTTTGGCTTAGATAATAACTCATTCTCTATATTTATTTGCATGTTATGTTTGTTTACATGTATATGTGAAAAGCATATCTAAGAATAGTTCGGCAGGTTTTTATTGTTACTATCCCTGGAGCCCACACCTGCCTTCTTGATATAATTGTTTTAGCGAAAAACTACACGGTATAGTGGTATGTGATGCTAAACTTTTACTCCTTCAAGAATCTGAAAAACTGAGTTTTTTGAAATGAAGGAGTGAGAGTCATTTATAAGAGGTTTCTATTCTCCACTGGGTATGAAATCAAATTAATCTTAAGTAAATCAGATTGGAGAAAATGGAAATGTAGCAGCTTGACAGATTTGTGTCTAGGACAATTGACATATGTAATTTTTTAACCTGCATAACACAGATAGAATTTGTTATCAAAATAATAAAATATGTGTGGCTATAAGCAAAGGCAAGATTAAAATTTCTGTGGATAGGCTTGTCCATTTTTTATGTAGGAGGAATTACAGTGCTTATTTTATATATCAAACCAACTGCTCATAGCAACAAGTTTTCCGTATTCCTTGTACCTTGAAGTCCAACTGTGGGTAAATATAATTATTAGAACTGAGAGTATGGAGAACCCATAATGTAAGAAATTATAATCACCCTATTCACAGATTTATGTTTGTTTGCCATATAAGTGCCTATAAAAGAACATAAAGTTGAACATTGTTAAAGTCTAAAAACAGCAAACTCTTCTAAATCCATTCTTATAATTTCTTAACGATTATTGGTAGTTGGTTTGAGGTGATGTTATAACATTTTTATGTGGCAATTAAATTTTCAGAAGGCCTCATCATGGCTAATTAAATTTTTTTCTCATGTCATCTCAAAGAGGTAGAGCAGTTTTATTATTCTTGCTTTTGAACCTGGAGAATTAAATCATAATGTCTAAATGAGGTAACTTTATTCACTTCAGCATTATTGTGCTTTTGCTCCCCAAAAGTGAAGAATAAAAATTCTTTTTTTTAAAGATTCATTTATTTATACATTCAGGAACTGGGGCACAGGCCAGAAGTGGGGGTGTATGTGTGAGAGAGGATTCACCAGAGACAGAGTGGAGAACAGAACAGGCAGGTCGACCGAAAGACACTGCTGAGGGGAGCAGCAGGCGAGACAGGAGAGGTCTGCTGCGCTATGTGGACAGCTCCCTGCCCAAGGATTGAACCCGTGCTGCAGTGGCTGCAGACAGCTTCATAGGCTGTGTCTCAACCCCCTGCGCTACCAGGGAGGCCCCCTGAAGAATTAAAATTCTGACATGGAAACTGATTTGGTTCAATGAAGGATTTTTCATTGTAAATCAGAAGAAATATATTTTAGATAATCTGATCTTTATTCTGTTCATTTACATTTGAGTTGTTTCTATTTAGCTTAGGGTTTTTTGTTTTTGTTTTTGTTTTTTGTCAAGTTATATTTTGAATTTTCTGGAAGGACAGACCCAGCCAACAAGTCGATTGTGTGAGAGCTATCTTTTATCTACATGAATTCACTGGTGGCTCACTGCAATCCTGCTTCTTAGTGGAGGAGCAGTAGGTGCCAACATTGTTATAGTTTAAGAGATAAGAATTTTTTGTGAGGACAGATACAGTATGGCCATTTCCCCATCTTGGGGCAATTGTTAGCTGCTGATAACTGCATTGAGCTACCTTCAGAACACACTAATTAACATTTTGTTGAAAAGCTACCTTTACTGTGAAAAAAATAACAACTTTCAACCAGTTGGTAGACAGTGTTTAGTTGCATAAACTTGATTCTGCTATTAAACTACCTGTTACGCTTCTGTATCTTGTTTGCCAACATTGCTGCATCTTGCCTTTTCCCCCAACCCCATCAAATGTATTTTGATATCGTGAAACTAGAACTCTAATGTAGTGTTCTGTATGTGACTATGAAGTATACTTATAGATAAGTTGCCTGTGAGTCAGTTTAGGATTTTGGGAATGATTCAAACAGGTGCAATTAGAGAAACAATTGGCCTTGGTCAGCTTGAATTCTCACAGTTGTAAGGTCCTTTCTGTATTGCCTGTTTTGTCACATTTAACAAATCATTAATGAAATGATATCTGTGGACTTCAATATTTGGGGCAGGGGATGATGGGTAGGTGTTGAATGATAACTACCTCAACCTTCTGCAGGCTGAAATTTCCTAAAATATTAAAAATGCTCAATAAACCTACAAACTATAAAATCTTGGTGTGCTATCATAAAGATGAAACTTACAAAGCGCTTTAAATTAAGAATCTTGGATGGACAAAAAAATAATAACTTCCAAAGATCTTTTTTGTCTATTTTTAAAATTGCAGGTTTTTAGGATCATTTTAATACTTTCTAAAAAATTATGGTCATTTTTTAAAATTCAGAATTCAGTAAGTGATCAGAATATTTTTCATTATCTATATAATCTAACTAGTTCTACCATTATAATTATCATCAAGCAGTCAAATAAAATAAGAACTTCAAAAAGTAAAAGCTAACCTTTTTCTCAGATCTTTTATGTAGATTTTTCTGTTTAATGAAGGGATGAAGGTTTGGTTAGGATAGAGACATGTTCAGATTTAAATTTAGAAATGCAGATATATTAAATTTGATTTTTATTTTAGAGACTAAATACTTTGTTATTGTGAGGAGGTTATTATGTTCGAATATTCCTCTTAGATTTTTACTATCCAGAGTCTTGGCAGATCTATAATGGTGGAAGTTTTCTCCCTCACAAACAGCATTCTAATAGAGACGTATGACTGAGCCATTAGTATTTGCTGATGTGAATATTTGCCTCACGATTTAAGCCTGCAGCTCTGGAAACTGCTATGAATGTTTTTAAAATAACAATATTGTAAATATTTATATATCACTTCTTTTAAACATGTTTTTCATTTTTATTCTATACACCTTAGAAAAATGACATAATTTGTGTAATTGTGCTAACTGGAAAAAGCTGTTGCAATGTGAGGTTTCTAAAATCAGTAAGAAGGATAAAATGGATGTGATCATTGTTTGTCACTTTCTTGGTTTAAAATATCTGGTTTTAATGTTGTATTATCATTTTCATTTCATATGTTTAAGTGTCTTTAATTTTGTTAAAACGGCACCTAATTAATACATTCATGCAATGTATAAAAATGTACTGATTGGGCCTCCCCGGTGGCGCAGCGATAGAGCGCTGGGTTGCGAAGCTGCCCGCAGCCTCTGCAGCGCCGGTTCAATCCCCAGCTGCTCCCCAGCCACCGGAGGAGGGTCCCACATGGTGCGCAGACCTCTCCTGCCGCCCGCTGCTCCCCTCAGCAGTGTACTTCGGTCCTTCTGCCTGCTCTGCTCCCCGCTCTGGCTCTGGTGAATTCTCTCACCCTCCCGCGCTTCTGACTGTACCCAGTGCTTGTATAAAAAATAAATAAGAAATAAAAAAATAAATCTTTATAAAAAAAAAATGTACTGATTGCCATAAATTCACCTCTGCTATGTAAATACTGCCTAATGTGTGCTTTTATTTGAAAGGCATTTTTGTAAATGTTTGCCATTTGCACTTTTTCTTTAAAGACAGTCACAATTTTGCACCACCATTTAGTATGGGAGATCATCAAAACAATTAGCTTAGAATGTGTTTCCATTTAGCAAAGATTTTAAACTATTTTTGAAAATTATGAGTAACATTGCTTGTGGTTTACCTTGGTCTGTAGTAGCAGAGCTGAGACAGGGATTGTGACAAGTGATTTATTGGGCTATGCTCTCAGGAAAAATGGTAAGGGAAGCAGGACAGAGCAGTGAAGAATGTCTTAGTGGGCAAGAGATTTCCATGGAAATGGGCTGCAATTTGTTCCCAGTGAATTGTGGGGACATGAATGGTATCACAGCCTTGGTCTTATTTTGAAGCTAGTGGACTAGCCACTGTACCCTCATGCCAGACAGTCATTGATTGTGGATGGAAAGAGGGTGAGAAAGTAGCCTCTTTCATAATGCAGTTCCTATTGAGGCCAAGGCGGTTCTCCAGAGAAGGGACATCTGTGAGTCATCAGCATCTTGTGATGGGAATTCTAGCTAATAAGGGTGTCCTGGGCATTACACCAACAGTGTCCATTATATAGATGAGTGACAATTTAAAAGAGCAGAACAGTTGTTGGACCTAGGTTCTGTCACTTTCCCCTCCCAAGCACATACATTCACAATTTTAATCAAAGAGAGGTGGAAATCCAAACTGCATTCAAGTTCTTTGGATTATATAAATAGTTCAAATGCATTAATGAGAATATGGACTGTAGATCTAGTCTTTTGTTGTTGTTGCTTGCAGTGTTAATAGAAAATGTGGCTAGCTCTGCTATTAAAATGCATTTATGTTAGCATAAATGAAAATTAGTTCTTTGAGAGAGGACCTGAGATATTGTTGAGGGTGTTTTAAATGATAAATACTCTCAGACAAGCCTTTCTCCAGGCCTAATACTCCTACTTGAAATGCTTTCTTTGAAGTAGTGTTTTACCATCTATAAATGAAAAACTGATTCAAACAGAATCAAAAACACTCAGTGTGTTCAGCAAATGAACTCATCTCAAATTCTTCCTCTGCAATAGATTATGTCTTACTCAAGAAGTATAGAGTGTGCTGCTTCCTGCTAAAACACCTCCACCCCACTTTTTCTCCTCATTATAGAGTTGTTAGAGAAGATTCTCTTCTTTGAAAAAGGGTATTTTTTTATTTCTTGCTACTTATCAGAATAATGAAATGCTTTATAGCAACTAGGCAACTTTGTATGAGGACAGTGGAATTCTCATTAGTATCATTGATTTAAAAGGTATTTTATTCTATTTTATGTTGTAGCAAATGTTTTTCAAGGGCATAGAAGACATATTATGAAAACACTCTTTTAATTGCACAATTAACTTTAAAGTAGAAGACCCTTGATACAGTAGAAATAAATAATAGCAAGCCTCCATCTTGGATTAAAGAGATATTTGTTACTAATAATATTCCCTCTGATTGCATCTGTATTTGATTATTCCAATTTATTAAATAAGAATAATATGCAAATAAACTCAGAATAATAAAGAGACATTAATTTGGTTTAGAGTTCAAGCTGATATTGCAACTTTTAAACTCTGCATTTGGCTTTGCTTATACTTTATGTAGAACACAAACAAGGCCAGTGCCTAGGGATGTTCTCAAATAAGAAGGCATTTTGGAGCATGGTGGGCACATTGCATGAAGGGATCCTATTTACAAATGATTTCTTTAATGGTATGAAATTTAATGTCTTTGACTTTCTTTCCACTACCAAAATCTAGTCTTAATCCCACATAGCAAGAAGAAGAGGGAATAAAGTAAAATATAACTCTAGATCTGCTTTTAAAGTTCAACCTTAAATAAGTACCTTGCTTTGTATAATTGTCCATTTAGCTATCTCCATTTGTGTTTTCCTCCAGTCTAACCATAGGAACTCTGTTTAATAAGCAAAATTTCTTTTTAATCTATATGCTTAATAATTTATTTCTCAATGTTTGTTTACTTTATTCATTGGTAAAAAAAATATTGTTAGTATTGGTACAGGCAAAATTGAGTAAGTGTTTAAAAATATTATGTCTCTGCCCACAGTGTGCTTTGAGATCTTTGGCCAAAAATTTATATGAATTGGTTGTTTAAAATTTTTTTATAAAAATATATTTCTAGCAGTATTATAAAGATACTTGCTAATAATCTCCCTCTTAAAAAAATTAAAAAAAATAAAAATATTATGTCTCATTGTTAAACTACTTCAAATTATTCCTGGAACAAACAAAGAGATGAAAAAAACCATTGTTTTGGAATTTAGAAGTGTCTCTATTGCAGACATATGATTTAACATATATTTTTTAAAACTTTCATTTTATATAATTATTTTCATTTGTTAATGGCTTGAACAGTTTGAGATTCCTCAAACTCCATGACTGCTTAACAATATTTTGGTGCTTTCAGAAAATTCCAATTAAGTGAGGAAGACCACTGGATTTACCAGACTGTTTTGGATCAGTATCCTGGAGATCTCTGCGGCAGAAGGACTTTGTATCTGGACATGTTGCAAAGACATTTGCCTCACAAATCCAGGCATGATTTGGTAAGTGTTGGGTCCCATATGTTTAATTGGGACAAGTTTAATTGCCTTAGTAGTCAAGTTATTAAGAAAGGTATACAAATTTTACATGTTGTTCTTCTTTCTATACTCTGGAAAATAATAAAGTTATAGGTTGACAGTGTATTTTTTTTCAAGTTTGTATAGTCCACAAGGAGGTGAGGGAACTCTCTGGTAATATTTACTTTTCTGTTCTTGCTTGCTCCAGAGACCTTTCCTATGATTCCCTTGGGTAGGTGAGGGGAGAGGTGGCAATAGAGGGCCTCCAGAGATCATTGGCAGAATTTCACTCACAACTCAAATTGTAAAGAGGTACAAATAATGACTTGGTTCACAAATGAGCCTCTTGGATAGAGAAACAGAAGTGAATCCTCCTCTTACCATGTGCGATGGTAAGACACAGTGCTAGGTACTCAGTGTAAACTGGTAGAAGAAAACAAATGTGAGCATGCTAGTCAGAGTGCTAGACCTTAGAGTAATAAACACATATATTTAAAATTCAGAGATATGGTATATACTGGCAAAATGAAAAATTCTTTAGGTCAGTGACTCTCATTTCAGGAGACATACCTTTATTTAAGGAGCATTTCAGAATCACCCACAGAGATTTTTCAGCCTAATCGGGCTATCTCCATTCCTTTTATTTTCCTCAAGACTCTGAGCTCTCCTTTGGTGTGGATTCACTGCCAACAGGAGCTACTGAAGGGTCCAATGTGCCATAGCCCTCAGACTGGAGGGATGGGAAGGGGAATGCCATTGCTGTAATGACTGTATGTGTAGACATCTTAACATCTGAATACTTCAGTACTCACTCGCACAACTGAGTTTTCAGGATTATTGTAGCAATATTTTATGTTTATTGGCATGAGCTTGACTGAAGTCTTTGAAGTAATTATAATAATAAGGCTGATTTAAAGAGGGAGCATTTTTGAAATTATACATATGGTAAATAATGTTTCCTACTCATAGAATCTTTGCCATGGAAAAATGAAAGTTGTTGTAGGGACACTCATCGGACTGCATCCTTTGTGAAGAAATTGAGGACTTATAAAAGTTAAATGATTGATTTTCAGCTACTAGTTAACCACAGGCTCTGAGGCTGATAACTAGTTCTCGTTGCTGTATTTACTATTAAGATACTTGTCCCCAGTTTTTCAAAATCATTTGTTATAATTCATTTTATTTGTTTTTGAGACAATGACATAATACATAGGCTTGCTTTCAAAATAAGTTTTTTATCATCTGTTATCTTTTCAGGTCAAACATGAGAAATACTGTGACCAATATCATTTCGCTAAGGAGCAGCGGAGGATCCTGATATCGAGTTGGAATAAGAATAGGAAAGACTTTATACAGAAGGCTGTGCTGACGCTTGCCGAGGCCTGTGCAGCTCATGAAATGGAGAGCGCATTGGCGAAGGACAGGAAAAAGCAACAGGAATTGTGTGCTGACCTGAAAGCCAAAGTAAGTCATAGAAGGTTTTCCAGTAGTTGACTGGGCATTCATTTAAGAATTTACATTTTTTCCTTTTGTTCAAACCCAATCTAAAGTTCAGTTTCTCTAAAAAGTCTGCCTTGAAAAAATTATTAGTTTGAAGCACGTGAAATTAAAATTCTTTTAGGTCAGAATAGTTAGCAATCAATAATTCCATTTATTCAACTTAAAATTATCATAACAGGATATTAATATTGAAGTTTTGACTGATCCCTACCCAATACCAGCCATAAATACCATGTACCAGAGACAGGTGCTGGATGAAAATGCAGAGTGTAATTAGAAAGTAAATGTCTGATGCTGGTTCAGAGACTCTTGGAGCTCTCATTAACATGATGTAAAATAAAGGTCGAGTTAAAGGAAGTTATAAAGAGATATGTTAAGGAGAGTTGATGGGCTGTGTGTGAGCATTCAGTCAAGTGAAAGAGTGAGTGGGTGGGGTTTTTCTCTTCCTCAGACCCAGTGAGATTACTCTTGAATGGTTTGGAGAGATAGTGGGGAACCCCAGCAGTTAGAGGATTGAGGACTGGTGTCTCACAGTGATAAGGAAATACAGAGCAGCTGCCTCAGTTGAGAACTGAAAGCAGGAATGAATCTGTTGGGAATAAATGCATTCCCCAGACCAGGTACAAGTGCAGGAGTCCTGGTGACCTCATGTGGATATGGCCTCCTGCAAGTGTTGGCAGCACCATTAAAAACAAATCATATCAATGTACATCATATATACAGTGAAGTGCATAAATTGTGACTCGTTGATAAATGATATGGTAGGAGGAGGATGGTGCAACAAGAAATTTTTGCTCTTGATAGAAAAAAGAAAAACCCGGTAAATGTTACAGCATAGCAATTAATAGCATATAAAACAAATGTTTCTATTTGAAAACACTAGAAGAAAAATCTCTGCCCTGGATCTTTTTTTATTTTTTATTTTATTATTTTATTTTATTTTTTGAAGATTTATTTTTCATTTATGCATATAAGAGCTGGGGTGCAAGCCAGAGGTGCAGGGGGTGAGAGGATTCACCAGAGACAGAGTGGGGAGCAGAAAAGGCAGACCCACTGAAATACACTGCTGAGGGGAGCAGTAGGGAGCAGCAGGCGAGACAGGAGAGGTCTGCTCCATGTGAGTCAGAATTGAACTTGTGCTACAGTGGCTGTCAATAGCTTCATAGCACTGTCTTTAATCCCTGAGCCACCAGGGAGGCCCCACCTTGCATCTTTTCTTTTTTAAAAAAAAAGTTATTTACTTAGCTTATAAGTAATTTCTTATAATTTATTTACTTAGCTTTATAAGCTTAGAACCTGAAAGGAAGAGAAGCTGCATCAACCTGATCTACCATGTGCTATAGCTAATGAATGTTTCCTGTCCTTCTACAGGTGATAGAAGAAACACACAGGACAGGGGCCAAGGCCAGTCCTTAGATACTCCTACTATCAGTTTATATTATTTTATTCACATTATCATTAACTCCGGAGCTAGACAGTGGTACTTTCCTTTTGTTGTATTGCACTGAAGTAAACATACATGCAGTAAAGTGGGTCTGGTATGGAATGGGTCTGCACTTGTGCCCTGGTGGGCTTGCTGCTCTCCCTGTGTCCCTGTCCCCCAACAAATATTTTTCTATAGCTCTTTGTTCCTGTTTTGCAGACCTGAACACCATAAGTGGTTTCCTCCTCTCCTCTACCCTGACTCCAATCTTCATCAGGAGCATTCTGTCAGGCTCGTGGAGAAAAACGTGTGCGGGAGTATAAATTCCCGGTGTTTATAACTACCACTGCTTCTATACTCACATTTTCCCATAATAACAAATTGTTAAAATTTAACTATAGGGTCATCACAGAGTTTCAGGTGCAATCTTGTTACCTACTTCTTTGGTGACCTTGTTTTCCTTAGGTGTTCAGCGTCATGGAGGCCAGTTCTCACAGTGCTTCCCTGCTTGCAGCTGTGTGTCTTTTAAAAAATACATATTGAATATTGTTATAAAATATTATATTGTTTACCACAAAAGTCTAGTTCTATCCACCACTGCAGAATTGCCCCTTTATCCAATTTTCCCAGCTCCTCTCCTTTCCCCTTTGAGTAACCACTCCCCTTTGACTAATCACAAAAAACCACTTTATTTTTTTTTAAATAATAAATTTTATTTTTATATTCCCCATACAATTGCAACCCCCCCATTTTGACCCCAATCCCTCCCCTCCCGCCCCCCACCCCCCAAAAAGTGTCTCTGGTTCATAGTTTTTTGTTGATTTTGATTTTCACTTTCTTATAGTTATTCATTTTCCTGGTCCCTTATTTAAGTTTTCTAGATTCCTGCTATGAGTGAGACCATCCGGTATTTTTCTTTTTCTTTCTGGCTTAACAAATAACCGCTTTATTTTTATTTCATTTAGTTCATTTTTTTTGGTTTTGTTTCTTTATCACTACACATGAATGAAATCATATGTATAGTTCTCCATCTGAATTATTTCATATTGTTGCAAATGGTAAGATTTCATTTTATTTGTATAGCTGAATACTATATCATTGTGTATGTATACATACCACATTTTCCTTTTATTTAAGATTGTGTATGTATACATACCACATTTTCCTTTTATTTAAGATTTATTTTCTTTATTTATCCATACAAGAACTGGGGTGTAGGTCAGAGGTGTGGGGGGGTGGTAGGGGTGAGAGGATTCACCAGAGACTGAGTGGGGAGCAGAACAGGCAGATCCACTGAAACACACTGCTGAGGGGAGCAGTGGGCGAGTCAGGAGAGGTCAGCTGCGCCATGTGGGTCAGCTCCCTGACCAGGGCTAGAACTCAAGCTGCAGTGGCTGGCAAGATCTTAATAGCACTGAGACTTTAACCCTTGCACCACCAGGGAGGTCCATGTAACCACATTTTCTTTGTCTACTCCTCACTGGACACTTAGGCCATTTCTAAGTCTTGCCTATTGTAAATAGTGCTGCAGTGAGCATGGGGAGGCAGACACCACTTCAAGTTGGTGTTTTCATATTCTTTGCATATATACACAGAAATGGGATACCTGGATCATCTGGAGTTTCTATTTTTAATTTTTAGAGGAATCTCCATATTCCAGGTTAGTTTCTTGCCCTGTAATATCTACTTTCTGAGGGGTTTAAGAAAAGTTCTGGTGGTGTAGGCTCTTCAATTTTTTCTTGTGGTTAAAGCGGGAGTGACATCCTTTGCATCTTTATGCATCTTAAATGGAAGCTGAAAAGTCATAATGAAATATTGTTATCAACATTTTATGTGTCCTACTTAAGAAATAACTAGCTAACGTTGTGGGATCATTTTTGGAGGCATCCTGCTCAAGATAGTCTGTCCAGTTTGACTCCTGTCAGAGGTTAGGGCCCCCTCCCCCATCAAAAAAATACTAAACAAACAATGGGTGGAACAATAATAAATAGGAACCTGATAGGTGGAGGAAAAATAGTTACCCAGAGAAAAATATACATGACCCACATCAGAGGAATATTTTCAGGAACAGCCCAGCTGGCAATCAAGGCAACAAAGCTGGCAGGAAGGCAGGAGTCAGCCAGGTTTGTTAAGGACAGTGATGGGCACCACTCTAATGAGAACTCTGTCCTCTCCCCCCGTTTCCTTCCCCCACCTGTGAACTCTGATAGATTAAGCATCTAGGGAATGAAAGGAGATGGCATCTCCTGGATAAAGATGGAAGAGTTAATTAATCTTGTGGAATTGGTCAATTTAATTTTGAATCAAAACTGTATTTTCTGACCTAAAGTGACCAAAGAATCCTCTGTAACCCAAGCATGAGTCATGGATTCTATTTAGTTTTCATCTAGTGACAAGAGAGACATCTAAATGAGGGATAGGCGTAATGCTGTGCTTTGATTATTTCCTACTCATCATGATGTTCAGTGTATTCCGCATACTTTACATCTTAAGCATTCTAATAAGAGGCCTCATAGACCTTTTCTGATAGTATCTTCAGTTAAAAATGAAGATACGCTGAGGTTGCTGCCTAGCACCCACCCACTGAAGTTAGGGTCTCTGTTCGTAGAGGCAACATAATATGGTGTCTCCAAAAGGAGGCATGGTCATCAGATGCAGATCACATAGTTGTGAACATTTAGAGATGAGCCTTCAATGAGTAAATGTGGGCAGAGAATGGGGAAATTGGAACAACAATTATGGTAAAATGGATTCTCTCTCCTTTAAAGATGGTGTTATCATTAGAGTTTGTGTTCCTGATCAAGGACTAAAGCTCAATACATTAGAGCTGCGATCAAAAATGCCCTGAAAACCTCCCTGGTGGTGCAACAGTTTGAGCACAGCGCTGTGAGGCTGTCTGCAGCCTCTGCAGTGCTGGTTTGATTCCTGGCTGGCCAGGGAGATTCCCACATAGCGGGGCGGACCTCTCCTGCCTCGTATGCTGCTCCCCTCAGCAGTGTACTTCGGTCCTTCTGCCTCTTCTGCTCCCCGCTCTGTCTCTGGTGAATTCTCTCACCCACCCCCCACACCTCTGGCCTGTACCCCAGCGCTTGAATAAATAAATAAATAAACAAACAAACAAATAAATAAATAAATAAAATGCCCTAAAAGAAAAGGGGGCAAACCTATCAATTCTGTAATAATATAAATAGTAATATAAAAGATTAAGTTATGCTCATGTTGTTTTTTTACTTTAACCTGGAAGGAGACTTGGAGATTTATCCCTTTCCTTTATTTTACAAGTCTGAAAACTGTAGTCCTAAAAGATAAAGTGACTTGCCTAAGGTTCATGCCAGCTCATTTGACTTGTGATTCACTATTATCTAGGTCCTACACAGCTTTGCATAAGAGAATCTTGCAAAATAATAGAAGATATTTATTATACCGTGGACCCCAATGTGCTATAAAATAGACCCATAGAATGTGAAAAATATTACTTCATTGTATCATAAATTTGACCTTTCTAAAGCTAACATGCTGGCTATAATAAACATTAATTAAACATTTAACCATAATTTTGTTCTCAGTGTTGGAATTTAAAAGGGCTTTTGGGGGATGATTTAGATGATTCATGTCTTTTAGGAAAACTATTAAAAGAATTTTGAAATAATGAGTTTTCTCTCTCTCCCTTTCTCTCTCTTTCAATGACAGTTGCTGTAGCAATCACAGGCATTTATGCCTCTCAACAGAAAGATGACATGAAAGTAAAGAGTAGAGTTCTTCTTCTTTTCCTGCTCTCACAAAACCTACTCTTTGATCCCCCAGATTTTCTCAGACTACCAGCCCTTACCTGGTATCCAACCTCTGTTAGCTGTACATTGGATTTCTCAACATTCGCAGCTATCCATGGCATGATTAGAAATCTTGTTCCCGGGCCTCTTTGGTGGCCCAGCGGTTGAGCGCTGGGTTGCGAAGCTGCGAAGCTGCCCGCGGCCTCTGCGGCGCCGGTTCGATCCCCGGCTGCTCCCGGGCCACCAGAGGAGGGTCCCACATGGCATGCAGACCTCTCCTGCCGCCCGCTGCTCCCCTCAGCAGTGTACTTCGGTCCTTCTGCCTGCTCTGCTCCCCGCTCTGGCTCTGGTGAATTCTCTCACCCTCCCGCGCTTCTGACTGTACCCAGTGCATGTACAAACAAACAAACAAACAAATAAATAAATAATATATATATGCCTCTTTAAAAAAAAAATTAAAAAAAAAAGAAATCTTGTTCCCACATCTGCCTCACAGTTGACTTTTATGTGTCCATGCTTGGTGGCCAAGTGCTTCTAGGAAAAAAATCAGCTTCATCAATACTCTCAATGGCACACAAGAGGTCTTAATGTTGTCCTTAGTTCACCAATCCTTCCCATTTTTCTTATGACTGTTTCAAAGAGTCACCAGTCCTTTCAAGATTCATACCTAATGCTGTATACCTTCCCTCCATCTCCGGCCCCTATCTCCCATGAGAGAACACACCTCCAACATTCCCAATTAAAATGAAGTTATGGAGGTGTGAAATTGACCCCTAATTTCTGCCTCCCCCACCACACATGTCTTTCAGTCTCCAGCTAGTCCCCCTGCCCTTCCTCCCAATGCAGAACTAATGCCTTCTGCATGTTCAAGTCCAGTTCTTCCCCTAATGTTTGACTCCTGTGTATCCAACCACTTCAGAAACTTGCTTCTACTGACTATCCTCTGTGGGTATTTCACCCAACCTATAGACATGCTTGGATTTTTCTTATCCAAATCAAATCTAATCTTGACTTTAAGTCATCCTCTAACTTCTGGTCAGACCCAATCTCTACTCTTTCATTTGAAATTAACCCTTTTGAAAGAATAATCAGTATTACTTTCTCTAGGACTTCTGACCTCCAGTCTACCAAAATTATCTCCTCTTCCAATGTCATCAAACTAGTGATCTCTTTATAATCTAATCCAATCAATGATTTTCCATCATGTACCTACAGTATCTCTCTGCTCATTTCTCATTGTTGGCTACGAGCTCTGACATTCTTCATTCATCCAGCTTCTGTGATGTTCACTTTGCCACATCTTACAGTGATTCCTACTTGGCTTCTCCTGAAACCCTGTATCCTTACTCTTAGCTCTTCTCTCTCTAGATCATTGGCTTCCCACTCCGCCTTAAACCTTTTTTCCATCTCAGAACAGTTCTCTTTTAAACCTCATTTATCCAGTTATATACTGGTTATATCAACTTAGAGGTCTACAGATGCCTCAAACTAGGTATCCAGAATAAAAATTTGTTTTTCCAAATTTTCCAAATTACAATTTCCAAGTAGTAAATTTGTCCTTCTTTCTTGAAACTTTTCTCTTCTCTCCCATCTTTCTCGCATATAACCATTTATCAACTTCGGATATTTTTATTTCTTGACTACCTAGCCCTTTCTTTCTTTCATTGGGCCCTGTTCGTTATTTCTGCACTACTGCAGCAGCTCTCTTGTGACTGAGTTTCACATCCTGCCCTCCTGATATCTGTCCCTTAATCAGAAGACAGAAAGCTCTATCTAAAATGCAATTTGGATTACTCCATTTCCCAATGACACCCTCCCAAGTGAAATCCCTTTGCTTGTAATAACAGCTGAACTTCTTAGCTTGGCTTTCCAGCTCTTAAGTATCATGGACCCCAGCATCCTTTCCAGTCTCCTTCCTTGATGCACTCTACCTCGCACTTTACAGTTTAGAATATTGAATTCCTTATAACACATGTCATCTCTCCTATATGGCATTGCACAACATTTTGCTGCCTGACTCTGTGCCTTTGTTATTGCTATTGTTGACTTTGCCTGGATTGCCTCTCATATCTTCCTTTGTCTTACTCATCTTCAAGATTCCACCCAAATGTCTGCTACAGAAAGACTCCTTGAGTCCCTGGCTAGATTCAATTCATCCTTAGTTCTCTCATTCCTCATACATAACTCTGACTTGCCAATAATTCTGGTATGATGAAAAATTCATGTCCCCAGTAGAACTGCAAGCAGAAACCCCATTTTACTCATAGTATTTACTCCTTCCAAGTCCCTTTCATCTCACCTCCCCCATTAAAATAGATTTTTCACTGATTTGAACATAGTAGGTGCTCAGTAACTTTTGTTGATGTGAAATATATAAGCCTTAGGCATTACTTCTCTCAGCTTCTTCTCAAGACCTCCTAATACATCTTTATTTTCAATACCTTCTTCCTACCTTGTTTATGAGGAAATTGCTGTAATAACAAATATATACAATATAAAATCATTAAGAAGTATAGTTTAAGTTTTGTCAATGCTTAGATGTCAAATGTGATTTTTAAAATAAAATCTGGTTACCTAAAATAATGGTAGTGTATTTCAGGTATGAAAGTTACTGACCACATAGTATTCATCTTCATTTCATCTTACTTTTTGCTTCTTGACCCATCTCTGATTATGTGGCCTAATCAAGAAGCCATAGTAGTTGGGGAAATCAGATAATGGTTAGGTAGAAGAAACTTTGTTGTATAAATATCATTTGAACACTCCTTCCACATTTTGAAAGTTCCCTATAATAACGGCTCCTTCAATAATCTCCCTTCTCCACAGATTTCAGCTGTTTGAGAATAGACTTAGCTTTCACAAATCAGATGGTGAGTGGTACTTTAGTTCAAAATAGTCTCTTATATTCCATTTACAGAAATAATTAATAGCTGAAATTATGCTGAACAAATATAAAAACTGAAAAAAATTAATCCAGTGTGCATGCATTGGACAACCAGTACATGAATAAGATCCTTGAAATAAGAAAAGCTTTGGAGCTGCTTTTATATTTACTCTGAATTTCTTCCTGAGGTCATTTTTCAATATGAGGTGAAGAGATATATAAGCCAACAGAGAATGATAATGTTGGTAGGTGAAGGAAACAGGATCCAAAATGTATATGAAAATATCCCATGGATACTATGCCAACTTGCAAAATCTGAATACACAGAGGGAGACATCAAAAGGCCAACAAACAGCCACGGGAAGGCTGAGAACTAGCTGGAGCTTTCAGAGGTCACACATTTTGGAGAAGTGTAGGTAAAATATTTGTGTTGTTGCCCAAAGTGGAGAAATACTAGTGAACACAAGGTATTCAGGTGACGCTCCGCTCCAGAAAGGTCATGCCTTAAAGGTGAGACCTGCACTCTGGGATTATGGACAAAACTTTTTGAAATAGACCTACCTTTACAAAAGTAAAAATAAAGCATCAGCATGATTCAGGAGACTCTCTGGCAATTTAACTGCCTTCCAGACTAAAGACCCAACACTTTCTAGAAGAAAAAACGATATAATCTAAAACCTGGATGCTACATCCTTCAAAACTTTCAGCACACAATAAAATTACTAAGCAATAAAAGAAACAGGAAAAAGCGACTAATAGATAATTATGAACTAAAACAGACTCAGTATTGGTATGGCTATTATACTTTAAAAATAATTATGATTAATGTATTAAAGCAAATGGAAGAAAAATTGAGGATGAAAATATGAATATTTTGGAGGGTGTTAGAATTAAAGATGAATCAACTGGACATTATATAGAAATGCGATATATAACATCTGAAATAAGGAACTCACTGTATCAGCTTTACAGCAGACTAGACTTAATAAAAGAGGTCAATAGAATATTTGAAAACTGAAGCACATAAAGAGAAAGTAAAAATGAAAATCAGAATAGAGAGCATTAGAATTATACAGAACATAGTAAACAGTTTAATATATATGTAATTAAAATCCCAGGAAAAAGAAAGAAGGAATGAGATAAAGATATTATTGAAGAAATAACATCCAAGAGGTTACCAAATTTGACAAAAGACATCAATTCTATATTTTCAAGAAATTTAGGAACTCTTAGATGGATAAAGACAAAGACAGGCAAATGATAATCTAACTACTGAAATGAAAGGCAAAGAGAAACATAATAGCATATATGAAGAAGTTATGTGAAGAGACAGACATGGCATGGAGAACCATTTTGCTTGTGTGATTATAAGCAAAGGAAGCATTTCCTGGGTTCAGTGGGGAGTAAGAGCAAGTTCCAATTTTTCCAGAAGCAGAGTGTTATCATTACCAGACCAGCTCTGTGAGATGCAATGCTAGGTTAGTCTAGAACTTGATTCTCCAACCCTTTTCTAAAACCTGCAACTTTTCTAAAAACCTGTATTTAATAACTTATCTTCTTAAACTAATTATGGTGGATTTTGTTGTGTGCACCTAGTAACTCAATACAGATGATGTCTGGGTCCTGCTATGCTATTGTAACTTGCCTGCTTACTGACTGCAGGTAAAGATGAACAGGAGCCAGAACCAGTAATTACCCATCTCTCTTGGCTCAAACTGGAATTGATCTTATAGCCACATAGGACCTTAAGGGAGAGGGTACCACTGAAAGCTTATTTATCAGGTACATGATCTGAGTGACTAGATGCAGGGAAAGCACTTTCTGCACATGGTAACAATCTATCAATGTTCACAGCTGTAATGTACTTCTATATATATTTTTGTTATCATCTCAGGGGCTTTTTCCCTTGGTAATAGGAGATAGCAGATTTTGTCTTGGTCATTAATGATAGTCGTATTATAGGCTACTTTGATCAGAAAAAAAAAAAAAAAGAAACATCACAGCTGGAAAAGCCTGGAGGTTTAGTTTACAGGAACTGGCAAGGATTCAGTAGTTTTGCCCATTCAAGGCATTTGTTCATGAATGTCTTAGTGTGGTCAACTGTGCTATACACCATCAGCATAATCAGTGTATCAGTGAATTCTTGCATTACTGACTTCCCTTTAGTCTCTGAAGCTGGGGACATTCACAGAGAAGTTCTATGTGGCTAACCATGAAGTTCAATGTGGCTAACCATATTAGCAGAATCAAGAGAGCTCTCAGGAACCGTAAGCATTGATATTAGAGTGATTTTTGGTCACAGAAGCAGATGGTATTTCTTCCATACAGCTATATTATGCTATCTGTGGCTCTTGGCAGGTAGCTAATTGAAATTCCACAGTCTGGGGACTTGATGGAATTGTGTATCAGTTCCAAGGAAAATATTCAAAGAACCCCTACTCTTAAAATATCCTAGTTTTTAAAAGTGTATTTGTCTATATTGGGATCTGTTTCATAAAGTCTTAAAGAGGCTATACTTTTTCATGTTTTTTATAATGAGAGTGTTATATTTCAGTAGCAAGTTATAACAACATTTTACAAGATGTTGTGCTGCAAATGAAGATACTTGGTATGGTATATAGATGTTTGGATTTTACAGAACTTTATGCAATAAAACTTCAGGAAACCATAATCTCAAGAACTAGGTAACTTAAGAGAGGAAGCTACAAGTTAGAGTTAGGAAAGTAATATTTTTAAAATTTCTGTTAAAAATATATAGCTACTAAATTTTTTTAATTATAAATTTTATTTTTATATTCCCCATACAATTGCAACCCCCTTATTTTGACCCCAATCCCTCCCCTCCCTGCCCCCCAACCCCCATAGAGTGTCTCTGGCTCATAGTTGTTTGTTGATTTTGATTTTTACTTTCTTATAGTTATTCTTTTTCCTGGTCCCTTATTTAAGTTTTCTAGATTCCTGCTATGAGTGAGACCATCCGGTATTTTTCTTTTTCTTTCTGGCTTATTTCGCTGAGCATGATCCCTTCCAGTGCCATCCATTGCATGTGTTTATCTTTTTTTGAATGCTGAGTAATATTCCATGGTGTATATGTACCACATCTTCTTGATCTGGTCATCTATTTTTGGGCATTTGGGTTGTTTCCAAAGCTTAGCTATTGTAAACAGTGCTGCTATAAACATAGGGGTGCAGGTGCTCTTTGGAATTGATGTTTCTGTGTCCTTTGGGTAAATACCTAGTAGTGGAATTGCTGGATTATATGGAAGCTCTATGTTTGCTACTAAAATTTTTTAAGTGGGTCTTACAGAAAGGAATAGAGGGCCCAGAAAGTGACATATATTTATGGTCAGTTGATTTTCAACCAAGATAGAAAGTCAATTCAGTGGATAAAAGTTAGTCTTATGAGCAAGGGGGAACCATTGACTATCCAGTTGGAAAAACAAATGAACCTTGATACATACCTCCTGCCCTATATAAAAATTAATTAAAAATGGATCATTGATCTAACTGAAAACAACAAAACACAGGGGAGACAACATAGAAGAAATCTTTATATCCTTGGGTTGGGCAAAGATATCTTAAACACGACACCAAATACACTTATCCCTAAAAGATATAAGATGAATTAGTTGGACTTTCTAAGAATTAAGAAAGACACAGTGAAGAAAATAGAAAGACAAGTCATCCACTAGGAAGAAATATTGCAAACTACATAAATTATGAAGGAGTTGTATCAGAATTTATAAAGAATTCTCAAAATGTAATAGGAAACAACCTAATTTTAAAAAGCGGAATATAGGGCCTCCCTGGTGGCGCAGCGGTTGAGTGCCGGGTTGCCAAGCTGCCCTCAGCCTCTGCAGCGCCAGTTCTATCCCCAGTTCTTCCCCAGCCACTGGAAGAGGGTCCCACATGGCGCGCAGACCTCTCCTGCCACCCACTGCTCCCCTCAGCAGTGTACTTTGGTCCTTCTGCCTGCACTGCTCCCTGCTCTGGCTCTGGTGAATTCTCTCACCCTCCTGCGCTTCTGACTGTACCCAGTGCTTGTATAAATAAATAAATAAAAATAAATCTTAAAATAAATAAATAAACAAATTTTTTTAAAAAGCGGAATATATAAAGTCATTGCATCAAAGAAGATATATGCCAAACATGAAATGATGCTCAACGTCACTAGTCATTAGAGAAGTGCAAATTAAAACCACAATGGAATTATTAATACACACATATTAGAAAGTTTAAAATAAAAAAAAAATTGTGCCCAGTATTGACTAGGTTGAGGAATAACTTGAATTCTTATACAGTGCTGGTGGGATTGCAAAGTGATATATTTATGTATTTCCTGATACTGTTAAACTTAAACTTACCAGGTGACCCAGAAGTCTTAGTCTTAGATGTTTAGGATAAAATGAAATGAAATAAAAATCTGTGTTCACACAGAAACCTGTAAGTGAATATGTATAGCAATTTAATTTCTAATTAATTTATAAAACTGGAAGTAACTCAAGTGACCTCAGCTGGAAACAGGATGAACAAACAATGGTACTTTCATGCAGTGATTATTGCAATGAACACTGACATATGCCACCATATTGAGAAATATTTTTTAAATATTTTTCATTTAATATTTACAAATGTATATATAAATATCACATCATTGTTCATTTTTGTGCAATGTATGCTTTCTCCTCTCAGGTGTAGTCCCCATAAAGTTCCCACCACCAATTCACCCATGAATCATCACCATAGTCCCTTATGCTCTTCCTCCTCTGTTTTGATCCCTCTGCTTCCCCCTTCCTTGCAGAATGTCACTGATCTATAGTTGCCTACTAATTGTTTATTTATTTGTTATTGTTTGTATTTTTTTCCTAATCCCTTATTTGGTTCCCCTATATTCCTCCTCTAAGTGAAACCATCCTGTATTTCCTTTTTCCTTCTGGCTTATTTCACTGAGCATAATCCCTTCCAGCACAGTAGGGAAAAATCTTAATGGTATTATGCTAAGTAAAAAAAAGTCAGACATAAAGGCAACATACGATATGATTTCATTTATATGATCTTACAAAAAACCACAAACTGGGGAAGGAGGGACTTCCACAACCAGCAGGAAGAAGGAAAGGAGAAGGCCACACCACTGCCCTTTAAGTTTTATTTACCAAAAATTGCATGCTCCAGTTCCACCAAACCTCCCAGGAACCAGTACTTACTCATACCTGTCATGCCTGCTCTCAAACTGAACAATGTAGTCTATTTCAGGTGGTTGATCACCAGCCAAAACTCAAAGGTCATTTCCATAAAAGAAGAGAATAAATAAGAGCGACACCTAGCAGACTCTATGGCTATGTATTATGAACAAGGGACTTAGTGGAGTACCTGCCTTCCTGAGACTCTCTCTGCTTCAGGCCTTCTCCCAGATGTTCTCTATGGCTACTATCTGTAAGAACAAGAACACTTGGAGCCACACAGTTCTTTTGGAGGACTGAGTCTATAATTTTTTTTTTTTTCAGGAAAATTTCAGGGAAAAAAGATTAAGTGGTAACTATAACCCTTAGCTTTACTCATTTCCCATTGGTGCCATCTACTCTTCCATAGAGGTCACTCCATTGATGATGGATTTAGTGCAGACAATCCATCAACATAGTGCACTATATGGTAGCCTAGAAACTCTGGGCTCAAGAGATCCTGCTTACTCAGTCTCCCCAATAGCTCAGACAACAGGCACATGCCACTGTATCTGCCAGTTCCATCTACTCTTCTTCCTTCCATCCCCCTCTACCTGTACTTGCTATGTGGCCATCAAATATTTGTGGAATAAATGAGACTTCATTTAAAACTGATAGGTTAAAACCAGTCTGATTTCTGTTTTTGTAGGTACTTTCAAAGCTGCTGTATATTGGTATTTTCATGCACCATAAGCTAGTGTGTAGATAAGTATGAGATTATTGGCTCCTTTTACATCATCTGTATTGGGGTGTGTGTGTGTAATGTGTGTGTGTGTATGTTTATATATGTTTTATGTGTGTGTATGTAGTTCCATGTTGCCCATAGATCTGATTTTCACATGCAATTCAATAGATAAATATGCTCTTCCCCTCCACATTTTTCTGCCTACACTCATCTCCCATATCACATTTATTACACCTGATGGAAATGTTTGTTTGTATGTATATGGCATATGTATTTGTACATATTTATAAAAACATATTAAAGGAAGTTTCTATTGTTTATTCATCTTTATATCACCAGTGCCTAACTCTAGTTCTAATCCATAGTAGGTAGTCATTAAGACTAGTATTAATTTCATATAACCATGAATACATTGTATTTGTTGAAATTGACTTTATTTTTTAATTGCTATAGAAACAATCTAGTATACCTATTTATGTTCTTTGATAACATACTTGTGTTTCAAATTGTTAACATCTGACTTTAATGTTCTCCACAGCTTAAAAAAAATTGCATCTTAAAATCTGCTCATTGTGTTAATTCATCTAAGTCTGTTTGAGGCAATCCCTGCAGTTTTTTTTAACACCAGAGCTCATTCTGGTTTCTATATATATTTTTCTTCAACTCAGAGGGCAGGTCTAGCTGCTTTTTTGTAGTTGTCCTTTTACCCTGGCATTGTTTGATTGGGAAAACTTTATAAAGGTGGTGATTGTGGGGATAATTGGGTAGAAAGAAACACTCAAGTCCTGATTTCATGCTCTTAGCTCCAGATGGCACTGGAAATCTTTTATGAAAAGAATATCAAGTTTAGGATTGACGGGTTACAAATGGACAGAAGAGGTCAACTTTTCAATGTGTGGTATTATTTTATAGAACTCTCTGCAAAATAAGGGAGAAATTAAATATATTCATTACTAAAGTTAATCTCTGCTTTGATACCTATGTTATTTATTTATTTTCTTTATTTTCAATTTTTTATTTAAATATTTTATTTTATATAATTCTTACATCTTTTTTTCATCTTTAAGTTCATTTCTACCTACTGTGGCATTTGACTGATCTGACTATTTGAATACATTGACCATTTGACACTCCTTACCCCAGGCTGACTCTAACCCACTGAAATCTCATTGGAGTATTTTCACTGCAGACTGCTTGAAAAAAAAATTCCCATTTCGTAAATGTCTAAAATAATGTGTGTTGAGTTTCTCCTATATTCTATCATTAAAACAAATGTTACATTTGGTTACATATGGTGGCTTGCTGATAGTTATTTTTTGTGGGTGAGAGAGGCAGACCAGTGAAGGGGTAAGTCTGAACAAAAAAATGACAAAAATGATCTGTTGGTGCCTGAGGCATTTATAATAAAGAGAATCAAATTTCTGGGCATGAAAGGACCATAAGAGACATGTTAAAAGTGATTTTTCTGGGCTCTGTGCCTATTTCTTTACTTTCACAAAAGATGGAATTTGTAAAAGACATATGTCAGATGCCTGAGTTTTTGAAAGTCACACAAGTTGCTTGTTAGTAATTTACTTAGCTACTATTCAAAAATTATTTTTCTTTAGATATAGCATAGCTCTTTCATTTGTTCATTTGATAAATATTTTTTGAGCACCTGTCTTGTGCCAGGTATTGTGATGGGCACTAGGCATACAGGAATGAGTAAGATGCCCTCAAGGATCTCAGATTCCACTAGAAGAGACAGGCATATGAATGTATAGTTACTATGGAATATGTTAAGTGTCTCAGGAGAAAGATGTATGAAAATTATGGGGCGCAAAGGGGAATACATAGCCTACAGGAGGGGATAGCAGTAATAAGATCAGGGAGAAGAATCCATTTGAATTAAATCCTAAAGGATGGTGTTTGTTAGCTTGGTAAAATGAGTCGTAGGAGAACATTTCAGACATGAGGATGGATGTACCAGCTCCTACAGATCAGAAACAACACGTTAAAAGTACATTGGTATTCCTTCACAAATTCTGGGTCAAAGAGTTAAGAGAGGAGCACCAGAGAGGTAGGTAGATGTAAGATCTAAGATGCAGTTTTAGTTTTTATGTTTTGAGGAACCATTGAAAGTTTTTAGTAGGAGACTGACATTTTAATATCAGTTTGATCACTGGGTGGGGAAGAAAAGAGAATGGATCTTTATGGAGTCAGGATTCCAGGAGGTGAGGGAAGTCAGGGTTCCATTGGAAGAGTGTGGGTGAATGATGACAGTGGTCTGAACCAGAGACATGGTAATACAAATGGATAGAAAGGGATATTTAAAATGCTAAATGGAGAAAACTAGGTAATGGAGAAAAAGGAGCCAAAGACATAGAGATTTCTAGCTTTCATTAGGAGATGATTAGTTTCATTCATTCATATATTCATCCATCTATCCATTCATTGACAGATATTTAGGGAATGTGAAGTATATGCTGGCTTTCTTCTAAGTACTAGGGAATCAAACATGAAAAATGTCTGTTAATCCCAATCTTCATGGAACTTACATTCTAATGGAAGATGGATGACCTACAAGATAAGTATAATGTATAATAACAAGGGAGTGATAAATACTAGTGAGAAATTTTTTTTTAATTTATGTAACATTGGTTTGTAACACTGTATATGATTTAGAGCTATAGAATCACACCCTTCAGGTGTACTTTGCCACACCACACCCACCATCAAAGCACTCATATCCTCCACCTTAGTCCAGATGTCCCTCCCCATTTACTTTCCACTTTCCCCTCCCCTTTCTAGTATTCGCAAGTCTAAAATCAGATTTGTAGGACTTGTTATTGATCTGGTTTTTTCCTGAAACTTTATTCTGTTTCTTTATAGTCCACATATAAGTGATACCATCTGGTATTTCTCTTTCTCCTTCTGACTTACTTTGCTTAGTAAGTCCATTTCCATCTGTGTGGTTGCAGATGGCAAGAGTTTATCTTTTTGCTAGCTGAGGAGTATTCCACCGGGTATATATACCACATCTTCCCAATCCACTCATCTGTTTTGAGGAACCTAGGTAATTTCCATAGTTTGGCTATTGTAAGTAGTGCTGCAGTGAACATAGGAGTGCATATTTTGAATCTGTGGGGTTTTTTTTTTTGTTCTTTGGATAGCTATCTAGAAGTGGAACTCCTGCATCATAAGGTAGATCTATTTTTACTATTTTGATATTTAATATTTTTAAATATTTAATGTTTTTAATATTTCATACTGTTTTCAAAAGGGGCTGGGCCAATGAACATTCTCACCCACAGTGTATGAAGGTTTCCTGAGGAAAAACTATTAAGCCAAGAAAAGAATACAAAGTAGGGGATGGGGGTGGGATTGAAAATTTAAGTAGCCTGTCTATGGAAATCTTTATTAAGAAAAAAATACAAACTTGAAAGGGAGGCAAGAGCAAGCTATGTATTTGAGGGAAATGCACTCTTATAAAAGGGAGCAACAAGGGCAAAAGCCCTGCCTATTGTACTTAAGGAAGAGAATTAGAAGAGTATGGTTGGAGTGAGTACAGAACGACATGATCCGGCTTAAGGAGTTTAACAGGATCCTTTTGGTTACTGGTTTGAGACTAGATTAAAGGGGCAAGGGAAGAGGCTGGAAGACCCATTCAGAGGTTTTTGCAATTAAATAGTTTTTGCTGTTTTCACTTGGCTAGAGATAATGGTAGGAAATGCTCACATCTAATGACAACCTGCACTCCCTTACAGAGCATGCCCTGATGCTGGCCTCCCTTCTTCCCTGGGGTGTTTCTGTGCAACTTATGCCCTTTGCAGCCTGCTGCCATGCCTTAGTCCCTCCCCTCTGTGTCTCACCTCCACCTCTATATCTGCATCTAACATGTGGCCCCCAGGTCTACTCCCTACCACATACCCTTCTTTGTTCCATCCTCAAATTTCTACCTCATCCCAGCCAGCCATGTATTTCTTTTAGTTCTTTTCTTTCCGCTTCTACTACCACTTTCTCCCTCAGGCTTTACCCTTTTCTCAGCCCTTGTTATAACTCTACCCTATGCTCAGACCCTTATCCTCAGTGTTGTAATCAAATTTTTGTCATAATTATTTTCATGATTTTACCATTAGGTATACACTTCTGAACATTGTGTTAGTTTTGTTGTGTTTCAGCCTTTGTGATTGGAAGAATATTGTACTGTATTGTGTTGTGGCATCTTTTTCTTAATGTGTTATTGTTGTATTTGACTCTTGTGTATCACAGTTTATTCATTTTGCTATTGATAGACATTTGGGTTATTCTCATGCTAGAGATGTAGGAACAATATTGTTATGAATTTCATATACATGTGCCCTGGTACCCACATATCTGTAGGATCTGTACATGAGTAGATTGTTAAGTCATAGGATATGTGCATTTACAACTTGAAAGGTAGTAACACCCTTTATCCCAATGATTTGTACCAATGTACAGTTATACCAGCATGTTTGTACACTTCATTCCTTTGATTTCTATTCATTGAGGACTTGTTAGCATGTTTAATGGCTTTTTGGATTTCTTTTTTGTGAAATTCCTATTCAAATCTTTGGTCCATTTTTTTCTGCAGGGTTATCTTTATCTTATCAGTTTGTACTTGTTCATTAAATAATTTGGGCATAAGCTCTTTGTGGGCTATATGTGTTTCAGATATTTCTCCACTCCATCTCTCATTTTCACTCAGTAGTACTTTTCCATTCAGAAAATTTTTTAATTTTTAAGTAATGAATTTTTCACTCTTTCTCTTTTAGTGCTTCTGTATTTAGTATAAAAATTCTTTTCCTACCCACAAAGTCATAATGATGTTTTCTTTTAAACCTTTTGAAGGCTTTATTATTTTGCCTCTGATACTTAGGTCTATGATGTACCTGTAATTGTGTTTTTTTTTTCCTAGTGGCATGGCCTAAGGGTACAATTTTATATTTTATTGCAAGGGTACACAGTAGTTTCAGCACCCTTTATTATAAGCACCTTTCCCCCTCTGCTTTACCGTTTTATTATAAGATAAATTAATTGTTTTAAAGTTGCGGGGGTTTGTTTCTGAATCCTTTATTCTGTTTGTCTATAAGTAACTGTGGGTCAATAATCTCATGCCTTCATTACTACTGCTTTATAAATAAATGTTGATTTATTACAGTGTATGTCTTCTTAACTCCTTGTTCTCAAATGTCTTTGTAAGTCTTAGACCTTTGCATTGCCATTTGCATTTTAAAAGTTTGCCAAGTTCTAAAAGAGAATTCCTATTGAGTGTTGTTTAAAATTGCAATGACTGGGGCCTCCCCGGTGGCGCAGCGGTTGAGCGCTGGGCTGCGAAGCTGCCCGCGGCCTCTGCGGCGCTGGTTCAATCCCCGGCTGCTCCCCGGCCACCGGAGCAGGGTCCCACATGGCGCGCAGACCTCTCCTGCCGCCCGCTGCTCCCCTCAGCAGTGTACTTCGGTCCTTCTGCCTGCTCTGCTCCCTGCTCTGGCTCTGGTGAATTCTCTCACCCTCCCGTGCTTCTGACTGTGCCCAGTGCATGTATAAACAAACAAACAAATAAATAAAACATGCCTCTATTAAAAAAGAAAAAAGAAAAAAGAAAAAAAAAAATAAAATAAAATTGCAATGACTGTATAGACAAATTTGGCAAGAATGGAGAGCCTTATAAAATAGGGAACAGGGTGACTATTTTAATTTACTTAAGTCGCCTTTAATTTTAATTATGCATAAAGTATTAATCATTTCTTTGCAGAGAATCTAAACGTTTTTGCTAAACATGTATCTAAATACTTGGTATTTGTAATGATGTAAAATAACTTTCAAAAAATAATATTGAATGTTTATTGCTAGAACATAAGTATATAATTTATGTTGACTATAACAACTATGATATACTAATATTAATATATTGTTATTAATTCTAATAATGTATGTCTATATTATGTTACCTACAGAGAGAATATTATCTGTGTATGATAATTTTGCTTCTTCCTTTCCAAAACTTATATCTTTTGTTTATTTTTTTGCCTTACTGCACTGCTTAGAGCTTCCAATACACTATTGAATAGAAGTTTAGATAAGACCATTGTTGTCTTATTCATGATCTTAAAGAGCAAGCTTTCAAATTAAGGACATTCTTCTCTATTCCTAGTGTGCTACAAGAATATGTATGTAGATGTAAATATATTATTATTAAATACCTTTTCTGTTTCTGTACTTACCCTTTTTTCTGTGCATCCTCTTTGTACTTTTTGCTTTATTCTGGATAATTTCTTCTGCCTTGCCTTCTGGGTTATCAAGTCTTTCTCTAGTTATTTCTAATTGTCTGCTAAACATACTACTAAATTTGGTTATTTTAGTTTTGGTAATTTTAGTTTTGGTAATTTTAGTTTTAAGTATTATAGCTTTGTGTTTTAGTTTTCAATTATACAATTATTTGCTCTTTTCAAGTTCAACATGTCATTCTTCAGTTTCTAATTCCTTGCTTAAGATTTTAAGCTCAACTTTTTTTATTTCTACTAACATAGTAAAGACAGTTGTTTTACAGATTGCCTCTGATGATTCTTGCAGCATTTCTGGTATATTTTGTTTTTGTTCTTCCAGCTCAAGCAGGTTTTCACTGGTTCAGCTCTTTATAACCTATGTTTTTGTTAAGATCTTTCCAAAGCATTTCTCTTTTTCCTCCAATTGGCAAATACCCTAATGCTCATCTCCCAGTTTTTCAAAAAAGACCTGGTGATTTTGAGTAGCTATCCAAATCCCCAAAAGGAAATCCCCAGTTGATTCATTATTTTCTCATAATCTTAGTTTTTTTAAAAAAAATGTTTTTTATAAAAGCAAGGCTATGCATGTAAATTATATGGCATAATTTCTGGCATATAGTAAACATTTCATAAATGTTGTTATTTTTCTTATTTGTGAGTCAGAGATAAAAGTGGTAATGGTACATTGAGGTCAACCATTATTCTCTTCATTTATGACAAAATATTAGCCTAATTTGGAATATTTCTTGGTAGATATGAACTTTTTTTAATTGAGAATGGTCATCATTATAAAAAAAGGGAAGACTTTTCCTTGTTAACCCAGAAGGCAAGGCAAAAGAAACTAATCCAGAATAAAGCAAAGAATATAAAATAAAGAGGATGCATAGAAAATAGGATAAGTACAGAAATAGAAAAGGTATTTGGTAATAATAATATATATACATCTATACACATATTCTTCTAGCACACTAGGAATAGAGAAGAACATCCTTAATTTGAAAGCTTTCTCTTTAATATCATGAATTCAAGACAACAATGGTTCTTATCAACTCTTCTATTCAATGGTGTATTAGAGCTCCTAAGCAGGATAGTAAGGCAAAAAAATAGAGAGACTCTAAAGGTAAGAGTTTCATTACAACTGAGTATCTCTTCTTACAGTAATACAATTGCTTTGATGAAAGCCCCTCATAGTAGACTTATGCCTACATCTCTTTGGCCAAAAGTAGCTGACGAAATCTGGAAAGGTATATGGGGTATGTGTGTGTGTGTGTGTTTGTGTTATTGCTTTATTGAAATATAATTTACATATAATAAATTTGTGTGCTTTAGAGTTGCTCCCTAAATCCTCAGAAGGCCTTTTTGTATCAACCCTGTTGTGAACAGTTATTCAGATTGTGTGCTGGCCAACTTTAATCTCTACAAATGGTGGCACCCTCTTGAGTTGTGCTCTGCATACATCCTGCAACACAACTTGCAGTAACCTTAGGAATATTCCTCAAAAATAATATAGTCTCAACACATTTGCAATATTAATTTGCAAACTATAATTGGACTTAAGGTGTCTGTTGTAACTAATCCTAACAATTTTTGCTTCTTAAAAACAATTAAGAAATTAAGAAGTCTAAGAAAATTTCTTGAATTTTAGTTCTTGCACAGTACTAAAGAGTTGCATGAACTCGAACAAATCACTTAATATTACCAGGCTTCAATTTCTTTATCTGTCAAAGAAGAGAGTTGGACTAAATGGCTCCAGCTCTAAAATTCTATGATTCACATGCAAAATGCAATGTTTGTGTCTCTGGGGGATTTGTATCTTTGAGTTGATTTCTATTATTACCTTAACAGTTAGAATTTGTATTTATAAACTGATGAAGGATCATATTTCCATTTGTTATATTTAAAAAGCATACATATTCTAGAACAAATGTATGACATTTGAAATATGTGGCTTTGTCTGACCTAAGAAGCCTTTTCAAAGACTGTGCTAGCACTCTGACTATCTGTACATAAATGGCCATATGGTTGCCCACTTAATTCACAATATTTCAAATGGCTGGGGAAAAGTCCTCATCAGTGATCACAGAAATGCCCTTTTGTGTGCCTAAGTGGTTTCAGCTCATCTAGCTCAATCTTAAAGTTGGCTCAGTGGTATGAGGCAATTTTGAATGCAAGCCTCATAAAGGTCTAACGCCTTATCCTGACCTGATAAGACTCTTAAAAACAAGCCATATAAGTAATTTACAACATTGTGTGTTTACATGTTAATCCTTTTATTTGACTAAATAAATTTCTTTTGTGGGGGCTAGAAATTAAGCATTGTTTTCTAAAAAAAAATGGTTGGCAGGAATTTCTGGACATAATAGTAATTATTTTATTTTAAAGTAAATAGATTCTGAGGCCATAAATTTCTTTGGGTGCTGACAAGTATATGGTGATTCTGTCTGGAACTTCCATTGCCAGAAAAGCACATGTACCTTTTCAGAGTCATGGTGACTACTTAACTTTTCTAAAGTAATAATAATTTCCCCAGAGATTTTTTTCAATTTAAAATTTCCCCGTCAAGAATCTTTTACAAAATACTTTGAATAAATATAACCAACTGCAACTCTGACTTCCAGCTGTCACCAAAGGTCTCCAAAGAATATACTTTGATTATCAAACTAGATTGACAGGGATTTGAGGAAAAAAAGAGACTCCCGAAAGCCATAGGACTGTTAGCCCCTTTGTTCAGATAAATTCCCTAGCATAAAGCCATAGAGAAGTATTAACATAAAAAATTCTGTCTCTTTTTGAGAGAAGAAACCTAATTATTACCTAGACGTGAATGGCATGGCTCCCATTTGTGCATGCAAAAGCTCTGAATGGAACCCTTATCCACTGCCTAAATCTAAACAATATGACAATCACAATTTCATTATCTTCCTTAATTTTTCAAAAATACTTTGACAGATATTTTTGACAGATATTTTTCCTTTGACAGATATTTTCCTCATAAAACTATCTTATGAGAGAGGAAAAGTTATTATTCCTAAGCCACAGATAAGGACATTGAGTCACAGAATATTGGCTTGCCAGAAATGATGTATTTGGCATTTGATTTGGGACCAAAATTCATTCCGCACTTCCTTAGCAATGCTTTTTCCTGAAGATTACAAGCTAACTTGTGGGGATGTAGGAATAAAAGGAAAAATGCTGATTTTCTCTTTTCAAAGAGAAAAGCAAAGGAGCATTTCTTCTTCTTTCTCCCCTGTCATGTTCCTTTTCCTCTAGTACTCATGCCAAAGCAAAGTGAGTTAGCCTTATTAGTGCCAAGCTGCTCAAGCATTTGTGGCCACCAAACTACTAATTTATATAATTTGTATAAATTCATTTGACCCTGGTTGAATCCATTCTTGCTGCTTTCTTCTTTAAATCCTCTCATCCTTGCTTTTGAGAGTTCTCTCTTTCTGAACTTTCTTTGGATCCATGGCCACTCCTCAGACTCAGTTTGCAATAAATGTCTTTCACATTGGTTCCTCCAAATCAGCCTGGTGACCCTAAATCTACCTCCCAATCAGTCACCTTAATAATCCACTGGAAACAAAATATCATATTATTTCCCTGCCTCAAAATTCATGAATAACTTCACATGATGGTAAAAGTTCTTGACAGGCTCCCAGATCCAATATCGCCTGTTTGTAACAAGTAATCTATAACATCTCCCAAAATGAAATCCATAAAAACTACAAACAACCTACACACATAACTTTAAAATAAAGTCAATACAATACCCTCCCTATGAGTGTAAAGTAATGTGTACCATGATGTGCAGATGTTTGGGCATGATACCACCAGGAGACATGATGTGCCCATTTATGTAGACCCACAGGGGCTGTGATGTCTGTAATGCGGATGGATACAGATATGTGTATTCATGACTCAAACCCATGAGCAGTATTGCTGTCAGTGATGTAATTTTCTAAAATGGTAACACTTAGCAATATAGTTTATAATATTATCTTTTCATGCCTTCATGTAACTATTAATCACCTGGAGAGCTCCTTAAACTACACATTCTGGGGTGGAGTCTAAGATTATGTTTTCTTAACAAGCTTCTGCTGGTCCATGGACTACTTGTGTTGAATAGACATGCCTAGAGTAGGGGACTTCATTTGTGTCCAGAGGCTAATGACATCTAGGAATATTTCAATAAAACCTTGAAGTCCGATGAAAGACCAAGAATTCTAGCAGGAGGCCATATCTTCTAAGATAACTATAATCCATGAAGGC
Source organism: Talpa occidentalis (assembly GCF_014898055.3). Lineage (NCBI taxonomy): Eukaryota > Metazoa > Chordata > Mammalia > Eulipotyphla > Talpidae > Talpa > Talpa occidentalis. The sequence goes on along the minus strand of NW_023603184.1, from coordinate 91,367,176 downwards.
CAACATCGTTAGGTCCGGAGCAGAGAACACACTACATCCATCCCTGAATATCAGTTTCTGAGGTTGGAATCTGCACAAGGAACTTATCATCTTTTTCAAGGGATAGATGAAATCATATTCAGGTGCCTGAAACAAATGCATGAGAGTCAATGATGGCATCACAGTCCAGAGTCTTAGTCCTTGGAAACAGATATTAATAATAAGCATGTATTATTTATGTAAGGAACTCAGAATCCTCATGTCAGAGGATGACTAGTGGCAATGCAGAGCTTGTTAATACCCTTAGAGTTTGGTGGTTTTACATACCAGGATATGGCATATAAGGAGAGTAAGATCTTTCTCCAAGTTCTGACATACAGACAAATGCCTGTCAGACATGTACTTATCACTATATCCTTTGTTAATTCCTATTAATCATTTGGAGAAACATTACAGTGGGTTAAGCTCCCTTGGGAGGTGGTGAAGATGAGGAAGCAGTAAAATTTGTACACAAATGCTAATGTGATTTCATTTGTAGTCATAGGTTGAAGAATCTGTGGACTTTGGGGATATATTGTTATTAACTACTGATAATTATCAAATACCCCCTTCAGTGTTCAGATATATAATGCCTATTATCAGCATATGTATCATTTTTACCCATTTTCATCTTTTATCTTGACATCTTTTATATCAGGTCTATATGGCTTTTCCAAAAATTTTCTTCCTGATTTTTTTAAAAAAGCTCATCTGACAGTTTGCCAATCTAGAGTCATAATTTGTGGTGCAGAAGGTAAATCTTTTCTTTGACCCTTTGTTGAGAACCAACAATTTTCTTCTCTTCCAAAGTCATGATCTTTAATTTGAAAAAAAAAAAAATAATCCACCTCCTTTGTTTTGCAAGTTTCAATTTCTTAGAAAAGCTTTGAAGGTCCAACAGATTTATTCTGAATTTCATTGTTTCTTTATTTCCTAATGAATGAGTAAGACTGGCTACTGGTGTGATTGATTCTAGGCTGGCTTTCCTTGAACATTGACTGGATTTTCCATAAAAATAAATTCCACTTATCAGAGTTGCATGCAGCTACCCTGTCCTGTGCAGAAGCATCCTATATCTATTCCATCACGGTGCTGTCTATCTTACTCATCAGGGCAGGACTTCTGCAGCTTCATCAGGTCTGAGTCCATCCTTCCTGGGGAGACTTTCATACATGATGTATAGTTAAGGCATTTATAGTCTCCTCTTCTTTGGAAAAATGTCACAAATGAGAATTACCAACGAATTGGCAGTAGTTGGGCTCTTTTTCTTTTTGACTTGTACTCATAATTTATTCTTAGTAAATAACTATACATCATCTTCCATAAGCCAGACATGTAAAAGGAGTTATCAAAGTCTTCTCCATCAAGGAGACCAACTTGCATTTAGGGACATATATTGTCTCTCTCTCTCTGGCACATGCTTTGCATGTCCCTGAGGTTGTTCCATGATCATTGTTAAGTCTGAAGTTGAACTATTATTTTTCTGTTTTCCTCAGAAATTCTCACTATAAATCTTATGAAAACTCTAAGAATGCTGTTATTTAAGCTTATCAGATAGTTTTCATGTCTTCTCAGAGCTAACTTACAATTGGTTCTAATAGTAACTGATATATCAATCTAGCCTTTTGAATTTGGACAGGATGAGAATGAATGGCAGAAAAAAAGACCAAATAAAACAAAGAATGAGTAATATAAATTAATTTGCCATACAGGGGAAAAGAGAATATAAGGTGTCTGAAATTTCCAACCTAAAATGTCTAGGGAAATGGAGAAGAGCAATTTACTTTTGTGATGAAATTAGTAAGGTTGTTGTTTTTTGTTTTTTTAATTTTTTTTAAGATTTATTTATTATTTATTTATACAAGTACTGGGGTACAGTCAGAAGCGCGGGAGGGTGAGAGAATTCACCAGAGCCAGAGTGGGGAGTAGAATAGGCAGACCGATGAAATACACTGCTGAGGGGAGCAGTAGGCGCAGCAGGAGAGATCTGCGCGCCATGTGGGACCCTCCTCCGGTGGCCAGGGAGCAGCCGGGGATTGAACTGGTGCTGCAGAGGCTGCGGGCAGCTTCGCAACCCAGCACTCAACTGCTGCGCCACCGGGGAGGCCTAGTAAGGTTGGTTTTAAGGCATATTGTTTAAATGATAGTTTTACCCTAAATAATATAGTCAATAGTCACCATTTCATTTGATTTCAGTAAAATAAAAATAGATATATTGCAAGATACTTATATACTGGTGAATTATTATCTGAGAGATTTAGAAAACTATACATAAAATCCCAAAGTAGCTTATTAACCTTATTAACTCCATTAATTGGGGAAAGTGAATCTGATTATAATTATGTTAAAGCAGAGGACGGATCAGCTTCACAAAGGCAATATGTTGTAAATGTTTATGATGCTTGATTATTGTAAATACTAAGCAATTATTTGTATAATTTTCTCTTATACATTTTCATTTAAAATCACATCCAACCTGGATTCTTCATTTTCCCCAGGAGCTTTTTCTCCAGTGCTAATCACTGGAAACTATAAACTAAAATGAAATTTAGGAGCTATCCTTTAGTAGAGTACACATATTGTGGCTTTTATCTACCAGTATGTCAGGTTCTACCTTTTATTGAAATACTAAGAATGCTATCTACAACAGGGAAAATACTCCACCCACCTCACAGAGTGCCCATAGATATAATCAACACACATATGTAATGTATATGTGCTAGAAAGATCTGCACCAATAAGAGTTGACTATACCTTATCTTGTCACCAAGAAAATTGAGAAATCTATCCTTCCGAATAGACTAGCTTTCTTCTGCTTGCTAAAAAAAAGTTGCTTTAGTATGGACAAAATGAAAAATGTTGTTAAAAGTGATCATAATAATACAAACCTTTACAAGATCCCAGGTTTACCTATAATTATTCTCTATATGGACATTTCTTAGGGTAAACTTTATTTGAGCCATTTAATTGGAGCTTTAGTAACCAGAGTTATCAGGATAGAGGACTCTGTTTCTCATACAAAATAAAGAAATCCTTTCCTTTGCTATTTGCTTCTGACCTAACTGATACAAGCGTCACTGTCACTCAGATCCTCTCTCCAGATCTGGTGTGGCCCTGTGCAGAGTCACACCTCTTGCATGACAGACCACATCTCAACAAACCATTTCAGTTGTTTTATATACCACTCCCATGAGGCACTGTCACAAAATGTGCAAGTAAAATAAAACAAAGCAAATTTACAAATTAGTATAAAGTTAAATATTAATGTTTTGCAAGTTCACATTAATATTTTAATGTTTTCAATAAATCTAAAATACTATATTCACTTATCTCCTTAAAATCCTAATTGAAGAGACATATTTAAGTTTTAAAAATTCAACAGTTAAGTCATATGACTTTATTTTTTCTAATAGCTCATGCTTGAAGACATGCCTAAAACTGGTTCTCACTACAGAAGAAAATATGTGTGCTTTATTTTAAAGATTTATTTATTTATTTTATGCAAGAACTGGAGTACAGGTCAGAAGCAGGGGAGGGTGAGAGAATTCACCAGAGCCAGAGTGAGAAGCAGAACAGGCAGATGGACCAAAGACACTGCTGAGGGGAGCAGCGGGCGAGGCAGGAGAGGTTTGCTGTGCTATGTGGGGTTCTCCCTGGCTGGCTGGCGGGGAATCGAACCGGCGCTGCAGAGGCTGTGGACAGCTTCGCAGCGTGACACTCAATTGCTGTGCCACTGGGAGGCCCAAATATAAGTGTTTTTATGTCCCCTTCAGGGAGTATCAGGATAGATTTTGCTTTGTTCTGTTGTTTTTCCCCCTTTGAAGTGAGGTACTTTCCAAAGGTGCCTTAGTCCAGATTAAACCTAAAGCAGTGTCCACGTCGCAGTAACAACTGCAGTTAAAAGGTTGATCAAGATAGTACAAGATGGGACACAGATGTCAGATGCATCAGTTAATAGAGAGTAGAGAAAAAATAATTTAGAAAAGATCAGGCAAATTAAAATCATAATGAGATATCACCACATTTAATATTAGAATGACTATAATCACTTCAAGTCCCACAAAACCAAACCATCCAAAAAGCTAATGACATCAAGACCTGGTGAGGATGTAAAAGAATTGGAATGCTCATATATTGCTGATGAAAATGGTACTACCATCTTAGAAAAACAGGTTGCTGTTTCTTGTAAAGTTAAACATGTTATTTACCATATAGCCCAGCAGTCACAGTGATTATTCATCTAGTAATATGAAAACTTAGGTTTACACAATACCTGCAGCTAACTGTAATCAATAAAAACTCAACCCAGTGTCCCACTACTACTGAAAGAATAAACAAACTTTGTTATGTTCATACAATGGACTACTTCACAGCAATACAAAGGAATGAAGTTTTGATACATGCAACAACATGATGAATCCCAAGTGCATTATGCTGTGTGAAAGACACCAAACCTAAAAGATGACATACAGTGTAATTCCTTTTTTGTAACCCCCTGGAAAAAGCAAACTGTGAGACCAGACCCAGGACTGCACTCACTGCTTAATGAATGAAGGACCAATCAGTCTGGCAGAAGGAGACAGATTATGAGAATGTTTCAGTTAAAGCTGAAGTCTTTATATTTATATCATATACCAATGAAGATCTCTAGCCTATTATTAATACTTTGTTGTAAACTGGGGAAAATGACAAGTTTATCTCCTATTTAATTCTAATACAATTATGTAGACATTAATAGACTGAGATGAGACTCAATATGAAAAGTTGAGTAAATTCTTGCCCCAAAAGAGCTCCATTGTCTGATGAAGGAGGCAACTTTAAAATAATTCTGTGAGACTATTTTATAATAAGTGTGTGCTCTAGATATGGTGGTGTCATCAAGGGTGAAGTAATTGTCTTGGCTGAGTCTAGGAAGACTTTACAGAGGTGGAGATGCTCAAACTCAGCCTGGAAGCATGAAAAATAATTCAAACGAGGTAGTTAGGAAAAGCAGAATATTCCAGAACCAGGAAAGACTATTCAAAGCCATGGAGACTTAAAGTAGCTTGACTTATTGGAACAACTGCATGTGGTTTAGTATGGGGGTGGGGCATAGTTTGGGTACAGGGAGGGAGAAGAAAGGAAAATTTTTTGATAGATAATGGGGGAACCTCATATGTCATGCTAAGAGTTGAAATTTTATCTAGTAAAGATGTTGAAAAATGATTACATGAATATTAAATTAGGGCTTCATATGTTTATCATTAAGAATGTGGGTGTATTTTCAACATTAAATGTTTTGGAAAATGTGCATACAAACCCAGACTTCCAACTTCTCTTGAAAAGTTGGAACATCTGGTAGCCCAGGGCCTACATTTTCTGTGTGGTAACAACTGACTAGAGTCAAAAGCCACTGGCTTCTTTAGGTGTCTGTAGGTGAAGCATGTACCTGTCCATCTGGGTACAATCACAACCACCACCTGGTGTCTTATATCCAGCCCCCTTTACTCAATATTGGTACTTGCCTCGTACCAACAGGTATTTGAACTTGTGCCTCTGCCAAAGACACTGGGGACTCATTGAAAGCTCAAGACAGTGAAGTAAAATGATCATATTTTTCATTATAAAAGGATTAGTCAGTCATGAATGTTGAGATCAAATGATGGAAAAATCTAAAAATGGGGATCCCACTTAAAAATGCAGTTTAGGAAAATGATGATGAAAGTTTAACTGGATTTAGTAGGTTTGGTACTGGAGGTGAGAAAAAGGTGTTTATACATATTAGGGAGGATTTAGTGACAGTTTGTAGACTATAATGGAAAGGAGTTTAGTGTGATTTTTAATGAATTATTTTATTTTATATAATTCTTACATCATTTTTCATTTTTGCATAATGTATACATTTTCATTTTGGTTATATTCCCACAATTCCCACTCCATTTTTTTTTTACCCTAATCCCTCTTCTTCTCCCCCACCCCTCACTGTAGTGTGTCTCTGGTCTATAGTTGCTTGTTGATTTTGATTTTTACTTTATTGCAATTAGTCTTTTTCCTGGTCCTTTATTTAGGTTTTCTAAATTCCTGCTATGAGTGAGACTGTCTGGTATTTTTTTTTCTTTCTGGCTTATTTCACTGAACATGATCCCTTCCAACTCCACCCATGTTGCTGCAAATTGCATGTGTTTATCTTTTTTTGATTGCTGAGTAATATTCCATTGTATATATATATATATATATATATATATATATATATATATACCACATCTTCTTGATCCAGTCATCTATTTTTGGGCATTTGGGTTGTTTCCATAGCTTAGCTATTATATATAGTGCTGCTATAAACATAGGGGTGCAGGTGCCCTTTTGATTTAATGTTCTGTGTCCTTTGGGTAAATTCCTAGGAGTGGAGTTGCTGGATCATATGGATGCTATCTTTAATAGGTCAAGAAATCTCCACACAGCTTTCCAAAGTGGTTGGACCATTTTGCATTCCCACCAGCAGTGTAGGAGAGTTCCTTTTTCTCCACATCCTCACCAACATTTGTTGTTGCTAGTTTTTTAATGTGTGCCATTCTCACTGGTGTAAGATGGTATCTCATTGTGGTTTTGATTTGCATTTCCCTGACTACAAGTGATGTTGAGCATTTTTTCATATTTTAGCGTGATTTTTGACTTGAGCAACTGGGTAATCTATGAGGCCATCAACCTACATAGGGAAAATAAGTTCTGAGGAAAGGACAGTTGTGTTTTGAATGTGTTGCATTCCGAGGTCTGTGAATTACCTAATAGGCAGTTGGAAATGTGGATCTGAAACCTTGGATGTCAGAACTGTGAGCACATTCATGGCATTGGAGGGCCAGTGGTTTAGTAAAAGGGAAGTAGCTAAAAAGGAAACTCTGGGAATACCAGAGAATACATAGAGGAAGTGGGCCCAGCTGACTGATGAAGATGTATAATCAATGTTATTAATTTTGACATACTACTCTTTAAAATATGATTTTATGCAATGACAAGTTAGAGGCTTTTTCTTATTAATTTCACAGAATATGTCTTAAATTAAGTGCTAATAACAATATTACTCAAGACTTAGAATTTCCCCATGTAAGCCATGGAATGTGTACAACATATGGAATCACTCATATGAGAAACCCAGAATGCCTTTGCTCATCTGACTCCTAGAAAAAGACAAAATAATTTTAAATGTAAAATATCTCTAAGAGATTTATACATAATGATGTAAAAAAATATTAGTCAGTAACATGAACTCTGTCATGACAGGATCTTTTTTCTTAGTGGGAGTAATTACCTGTACACAGAAAGCTTGCATAGAATATAGACCTGAAAAACCAAATCCAAATTTCTAAATCAAGCATAGTGGCAGTGATATTCAGAATATACAGAGTTATTTCCTGAGTGAAGACTATAGAATTTTATGTGAGGGGGTCATACCTATTCTTCTGAGAAAAATATACAGCATAAGTAATTAGAAGATTGGGGGAGTTAGAGGAATGTATAAAATTCAGTGGAGTCGTCATGTAAAGGTAACACCAGTTAAATCTTGAACATAAAAGAAATGAGTGCACATTGTCCTAGTGTTTATCTGCTCAGAACATTCATCTGAGAACATTCATTTCAGAGGTTTACTAAGACTTTATGGAATAGAATAAAATTTCCCATTTCTGCAAACACATTGTAATATCAGTATAGGATCCTGCCTCTTTCTTATTATCTATTTGGAGAAAGTTCAAGAAGATGGGATTTATCATCTTATGAATGCTCAGGGAATTGAAGCATGTAACTTCCATTTATATCTGGGGGGATAATCTGAGTGAGATCCCTGGGGTGTATATAATGACCCCTTAAATTTGCATTTACCCATTGCATTCCCCTCTTTCCTTTGGTGTTTTGTCCACAAGATGCTGCTTCTGTTGCTGCTCCTCCTCTTCCTTCATCTTCATTCTCTCTGTTCTTTCTGCAGGGAAGCATTCAGGCAATATGCATATATCAACATGAACTATATCTCATTTGAAATATTTATTGCTGAATAACAATCCAAGTGACAGGGGTTCTGCTAATGTTAATGGAAGTCACTGTCTTTATGACTTTTCCCAGTTAATCTTCTTGTGATCTCTGCTTGTCTTCTCTTCTTGGCCCCCTGTATAGATAAGATGTAATGAGTTTATGTGAGGAGATTAAAACTACTGCCAAGTTCTTTAAATTATCTGTTGTTAGATTTATGGTCAACTAATCTTTGACAAAGGAGCAAAGACTATGCATTGGAGCAAAGAAAGTTTGTTCAATAAATGGTGCTGGGAAAACTGGGTCGCTACATGCAAAAGAATGAAGCTTGACCACTACCTCACACCATACACAAAAATCAACTCAAAATGGATTAAAGAACTAGACATAAGACCTGAAACCATAAAATACATAGAAGGACATATAGGCGAAACACTACGGGATTTGCACATCAAAGACATCTTTACAGACACATCACCCAAAGCAGTGATAGTGAAGAGAAAGATAAACAGCTGGGACTACATCAAATTAAAGAGCTTCTGCACAGCAAAAGAGACAATAACAAAAACAAAGAGAAACCCCACCAACTGGGAGAACATTTTTGCACCCAACACTAATGATAAAGGACTGATCACAAAAATCTGCAAAGAGCTGATGAGACTCAGCAACAACAAAGAAAATAATCCAGTCCAAAAATGGGCAGAAGAGCTAAAAAGAAACTTCTCTGAAGAGGAAATGCAAATGGCCAACAGACATATGAAAAAATGTTCAACATCACTTGTAATCAGGGAAATGCAATCAAAACTACCATGAGATACCATCTTACACCAGTGAGAATGGCACATATTAAAAAAACTAGCAACAACAAATGTTGGCGAGGATGTGGAGAAAAAGGAACTCTTGTGCACTGTTGGTGGGAGTGCAAACTGGTCCAACCACTATGGAGAGCTGTGTGGAGATTTCTGGACCTACTAAACATAGAGCTTCCATATGATCCAGCAATTCCACTCCTAGGTATTTACCCAAAGGACACAGAAACATCAATTCCAAAGAGCACCTGCACTCCTATGTTTATAGCAGCACTGTTTACAATAGCTAAGCTTTGGAAACAACCCAAATGCCCAAAAATAGATGACTGGATCAAGAAGATGTGGTACATATATACCATGGAATATTACTCAGCATTCAAAAAAGATAAACACATGCAATTTGCAGCAACATGGATGGCACTGGAAGGGATCATGCTCAGCGAAATAAGCCAAAAAGAAAAAGAAAAATACCGGATGGTCTCACTCATAGCAGGAATCTAGAAAACTTAAATAAGGGACCAGGAAAATGAATATAAGAAAGTGAAAATCAAAATCAACAAAAAACTATGAACCAGAGACACTTTTTGGGGGGTGGGGAGCGGGAGGGGAAGGATTGGGGTCAGAATGGGGCGTTTGCAATTGTATGGGGGAATATAAAATAAAATTTAATATTTAAAAAAAATAAATAAATAAAAAATTTAAAAAAAAAAAATAAATAAATAAATTATCTGTTGTTGGTGCTGTGCTATACCTAAAAAGACTGAGTTGATGGGAAAACAGCACTCTCATTGAAGGCATTCTGTTTTGGCCTTATAAGAAATCCATAAACTTTAATCACTTTTATCATACTCTATAATCACTTTTCTTAATTTTCATTCTCAGCAGTAATCTCCATTTCATTGCTCCAAAATAGTCTTCATCTCATAAAAAAAAAAAAACACCAAACTGTTACAGTGATTCCTTATCTATGAGCATTTCTCTTGAGGTTCTGTTCATTAAAATAATAACTTTACAGAGCTTTGTGGTATATAGTTATGTTAATATAATCCTGCAAATTTAAGAACACTAATGTTTATTTACATTATATAACACTTTCTCCCTCTATACATCATATCATTCTAATTACTGAAGCAGAATCGAGATAACCCCTTTTAGTCTCAATCTATTTCATTTGCATTAATTAGACAAATGACTTGTTAGGCAAATTGTGCTAGTTATTTTATTTTTAACCATAGCCCAAGATAAGAAAGCATGAATTGCACAATCAAAAGTAGCATAATTTCTGGGGCTGGATGACTTTATCAAAAACTCCTGGCAGTGAAATTATCAATAATCTTAGGGTTCCACAAAAAATTGTCTCAATGTCCTTAAGGGATGTTTGTAAGATGACAGATATCTTTAATAATGAGTTTTATAGAGTAATTTCTATGGGTTTAGTATTACAGTGGATTTTGTGGATTACAAAATTGCGTAAGCCTTAACTTCAGAATATAAAAAGAATGTTAAATGGTTAATAAACAAGGCAATCTTGTATAACAAAGTTATTAAGAAGATTTAATAAGCTGTTTAATAAGCAGTTACTCTGTGCAGGCACTGAGATAGTTTCTGTTGGAGATCAAAAGAATAAATTAGTACACGCTATCCACTGGGAATGATAACTATACACATATATAAGCCTTACCTTTCTCAAGACCTTCATTCATAAGGTATATGCCCTAAAGCAGAGTCTTAATGTATTCTGAACTGTTCTGTTCTCTTACAAACTAAATCCTCCCTTCTTTCTTACGAATAGTTCAAAGCTGACTTCTGTTCTCCCAGCTGTATGAAATCTTAAGGACCTTAGTCTTTCTTTTTGATAAAAGGCCAAAGCAGCAGCAGGAGAGAGGGGATAGGTGAAAGGAATTTTGGTCTATGTAAGGAATTGGTCAGTTTAAAGTTTCCCGTTGAAATTATGGAGTCCCAGAAGTGCCATGTTAGCTGGACCTAAGGTTTAGAGACTAGACAAATATACAATTTTTCACCTGAGTTTTAGACACTTAGTCACTCCCCACTAAGAAATATTCGGTGAGTACCTGCTTTGGGTGAGGCACTGTCTCAGTAATAGGGTTTGCACAGTAGATAAGGCCAAGTACTTGCCAATAGGGTGCTTAATGTGTAGTGAGAAAGAGAGATAAGAAAACACACCAATTGACTAATAATATAACACTGTATAGTGGTAGATAAAGTGAAAACAAAGTCAGATGGGTGAAAGAGTGACTGATGTGCTAAAGAGTGACTATTTACATCATTATTCATGATACAGGTCAGATGTAGGATAGACAAATGTTAAGTGAAATCATTAAAAAGGAGCCTTGAATGACCCTGAAGAACAGAAGAGCAGGCTTTTACAGGCAAAGGCCTGACACAGAGACAAGCCTGAGTGAGTAAGAGTGGCGAGGAAAGACAAAGGGGGAAGAGGAAATGGAAGGACTGGCCTGTTTGCTCTGAGGAATAGTAAGAAATAAGTTCATATGTGAGTTGAGTCTAAACACACCTTAAAAGATGAAATCCTCCTTGAAATATGACCAATGTACATTGATGGTGGGTGTGATGTGGTAATATGCACATGAAGGGCTATGATTCTATATATCTAAACCATACACAGGGTTGTAAACCAATGTTACCACAATATAGAAAAAATTAAAATATATATATGTGGCCAGTGCAAATCCATTACCATTAGAGGAGTTTTAGCAGGGAGACCAAAAATAAGTGAAAATCAATCCTAAAGATACTGTGTCTATGGAATGGATTGAATTAAAATGATGCTGATTTTAGGGAAGTCAGCTAGAATGCAACTACAGCAATCCATGAATATTGTCAACATTTGGGTAGTGCTTCTGCCTTCTTATTTCATTTATTCATTCATTTGAACAAATGCATTGAATTTTTTTAGGTGTCAGTGCAAAAGGCACTGGATGGTGAGCCAATCAAAAATGATCCCTGTTCTCATGGATATTATGATTTAGAGAGGAAACAGATAAGACTGAAAGTCTAATTTTGAGCTTTGATAAGTACCTTGAAAGGAAAGTAAATTATATTGTGAGAGCATGAAATTGGAAGTTTTCACCTCATGTAGGGTGGGTAGATATGGCTTCCCTGAAAGATATGAAGATAAATTTTGGAACTGAGTAAGTATTGACTAGGAAAAAGTTTGGGTATGCCCTGTAAAGGGGAAGAACAACACAAGCAAAGGAAATAGCATGTGCAACATCCTCAGAGCTGGATGTAACCTGTTCAGGGGTTTGTAAGATGGCCAGTGCACCTGGAACACAGAGGGAACATCTGATTGATTTGATATTATGAGTTGGGGGCAGATATAAGTAGAGCCAAACACTGGAGAACATGTAACCCATAGTTAGGAGTTTAGATTTCACCCCAAGATCAATGCATACCAATGAAAATATAACATAGTAAGATGGGGGTATAGGCAGGAAATTAAACAAGAGTGGATGTAGAATGCATCCTTGTACCATTAGGATGGGAGCCATGAAAATAGAGTGAAGTGAATGAGTCCAAGAGATAGTTGGAGGTATAATCAATAGTTAATAATGGATTATATGTGGAGTGTCAGGGACAGGCAGTGTCAGGATGATCCCTAAGTTTTGTGCAAAAGGATAGTGTTTGCTCAACAATCCTGTAAGGTGTTCTTCAGTGTTATCCTGTTTTGCATTAACCTGAGGTTAAACAGTGTACTCCAGGGAATATCATTAATAAGTCACAGAGGTAGGTCTCAAATCTGGTTTATGATTTTGAAACCTGGTTTCCCTTACCATGCTGTGCTTCTGGGTTGATTGCAGAAGGAATAAAGACTGTTGCTGGCTCAGTGATGAAACACAATAGTTTTGGCCTTTAGATCACAAAGCCACAGAATCTTAGTATTAGAAGAGATTATAAAGAGCTTCCCTGGGGTGTTTTTCAAGTTTCTTTCACTGTGACCTACCATGAGAAATGTATTTTACACCACTAAAAAAATACACATGCTCACAATAGGAACAATTTTCTTTAAAAAATGATTTTACTATGATGACTCAAGTTGCACTCTGAAATTTTCTGTTCTTTCATTAAAAAAAAAAAACAACAACACTAATTCCTATCCACAAAATTATTTCCATGATTTACTAATGAGTTGTGAACCTGGCTTGAAAACTTATCTAGTTCTCTTCATTTTTCAAAGAGTATTTGATGCCCAGAAATGGGAAATTATTTCCTAGGTGGAATAGCTAGCAGGCAAGTGATTTTTTTTTTTTACTGTTAGCCCCATTTTCTGAGCCTGTTATACAGTTTGGATTTGCCAGTTTCATAAATAAAATTTATAGGTTTGTAAATTTTGTCCCTTAGGGAAAAATATGTAGTTCCTGCTTATTGACATTTAGTTTGTTTCTTCCTCTACAAGTCTTGTTTTACACTAAGGTTAAGACCCTCCAGGACCCAATTAAATGAAACATTGCAAGATTTTATTTGAAAAGAAAGGACATTAAATTGTCAAGATAATAGTGCATGAACTTTGAAATTCTGAGAAGGACTAATAAAAAGCCACAGCAAATGGAAAGCAGTTATCAAAGAGAGGTGATAAAATATGCACTTAGGAACTCACCCAAGAAACCATGGGACAATTTTGAAACAGAGGAAAAACCAAATCTTTCTGCTAAGCAAAAATGTCAAGCAGAGAACAGAAAGCTTTAATAAGGCATGTGAAATCACTTGGTACTGTATTTCATGAGAGAAGTTTAAACATAAATGGAACATGTAAGATTAAAAAGCTTAGTTAGGTAATATTGAAAAATGATGGGACATTTGGAAATAATTTAATGGAACTATCAGACAGTTGAAGATTTAATGAAATGAAAATTTGAAGTTTACTCAGCTGAACTGAATTTAGAAGCTTATAGGAACATTTAGGGTGAAGACAGAAAAAATGATTTGCTTCCCACCTTTCTGCACATGTCTATTAACATTGATAGAAATATGAATTAGTTATTGAAAATCTTGATAAGGTTTCCTAAATATTTTCCCCATCAGACAAGCAGAAGTGGAGTTAAGGAGCACAGGACAACCAAGATTGGGGGAAGCAAGGATCGAATGTCCTGTGATGGAGGAGTCAGAAAATGGTAGCATGTCTGTTAGGAAATATAGTCATTTGAACTTCCAAGTAGAGCCTCAAAAACTTGGCCATGCACCAACCAACAAGTATTTCTTGAACTCTTGGCTGATGCTGTGCTAGACTCTGGGCACTGCTGATAAATATGACAAATTTGGTTCCTGCCTTTAAGAAGTTTATAGCCAAATGAGCAGTACAACAAATATAAATGGTTTGATGCATTCTGTTATAGAAGAAAGGAACAAGGTGCTAGCAAATTAAAGAGGTGCCTGACTTGGGCATAGAGGGTAGGGAAGTCTCTCTGGAACAAATGATAACTAAGCTTAGACTTGAGTACAGAGAAGGAAAAGTTAGCCAAATGAAGTGTGAAGAGGTAGGCTTGTTTACTTTGAGGATTACGTTATACCCTGTGCTTAATGTCTTTATTATAAAGTATAGGCCTGGCACACAGCAAGTTCTCATAAATCTCAGTTTTTAATATTTTACTATTGTCAGTTATAAGCTCAGATCAGATGGCACCTTTTCTACATGAAACAGTCCACCTCTTGCAATGTTTCCATAAATATAGCTGATAGAATTAAATATTAATGTTTCATTGTCTATTATTATTTAACAGGCCCATAAAATACTAATGTTCCTCATTGCAATTCATTTTGCTTGCAGAAGAAAATTAGAAAGCATGTAGCATATTGTTATCTCTCCATATAAGGAAAATATAAAATAGAATAAAAATAACAATTTATAGGAACTCTTTATTCAGCCCCTAACACATGAGAAAATGGGGCTAACCATTTGCTCAAAGTAAGAATTTTGCTGGTCATTGACAGAGGTAAGACAAGCAGGTGTTCTGACTAACATTTCAATGCTCATTTTCATTTAATACTCATTGCCACATAATCTGGTAGATTTTTTCAAAGTGCTCAACTTTGATGTAGAATTGTGCTAATATTGTTACCCTGATGAATTTTCCATTATTACCTTTGAAGTTTTCATGAGCTTTTTGTTTTGTTTCTCTAGTGTTTTATTCACTCTAAGAATTTATGTGTTTATTAATTTCACTTGAACCATATTACTTTTACATTAAAAGCAGGATATGTCTGCAATGCTGCTACTAGCCATTTTCATTTTAAGCCTTCAACGTATTATTTTGCAATAGACAAGTGCATCTTTAACTTCCATTTGTTCTGTTAGGTTAAGAGTTCATTCAAAGACTATACCTTTACCACAAATATTAAAGTGTTAACAAAAGACCTGGAAAAATGTTCTTTCGTAAAAAAAAATCTACTTAGATTATTAGCTTTCCTTAAAGTGCTCCTGACTGCCAAATAGCAATGTTCTTTCATGGTTATTATTGTTACACAGTTATGTTCACATGCTCTGTTCAGAGCTGTATAATTAACAAACCCTTTAAAATAAAACTACTGAAATGTTCTCTGGTCTATTCTTCCTTTTGCATCTCTGTTCACTCAAAAGTCTTCTGTGCTTTAGCCTATTGTACTCACATTGATTCCTTTGCCCACTTGACAGCATTTCTTATTCTTGGATATTTCAAAAATAACATAATTGGTTGTCATTCTCTCCACATGGGAGTTGTCCAAATCCCTTGGGTCCCTCTGTGGGGATTCATTGAATAAGGAGTTTTTCAATGGTACCCCTTTCCTACTAGATTTTTCACTGTATCTATTATTCATTCTAAACAGCTCCGTTTTATCTCACTGCCTGGTTACCAGTTGCTGTAGAGCCTGTTGTCAAAATTTCTCAGCTCTAGCTACTTAGAACATAATGCCAGCATCAACAGCCTTCTCTACTTTTTACCTTTCTTTGGGACATGGTTATAATTACAAATGATTTTGTGAGGTACTGATTTCAGGTAAACCTCTAAGGGTACTTGACCATTCTTATGATTCCAATATTAAGCAAAGCCATTTAATTTCTGAAGAGTGACGCTGACTTGCTTTAGAGGTTCCCCCACAGATGTCATATTTATAAAGTGTACATACACGCGCGCGCGCACACACACACACACACACACACACACAGAGACACACACACACACACACACACACAGAGAGAGAGCGCTCATTGACTTTTAGTTATTCAACTTGCATTCATTACACCATTCTATGGTATATGTGCCCTGATTTAAAAAAAAAAAAAAAAAAGCATGGGCCTCCCCTGGTGGCCAGTGCAGCGCTATGGAGCTGTTTGCAGCCACTGCAGGGCTGGTTTGACCCCAGCCGGCAGGCGAGGGTCCCACATGGCTCGGCAGACCTCTCCTGTCTCGCCTGCTGCTCCCCTCAGCAGGGTATTTCAGTCAGTCTGCTTTCTCTGTTCCCCGCTCTGTCTCTGGTGAATCCTCTCACCCTCCTGTATATCTGGCCTGTATCCCGGTTCTTGTATAAATAAAAATAAATAAATCTTTAAAAAAAAAAAAAAGCAAACACCACAATCTTAAATTTTCTAGAACAAATGTTATTTAGGCTTACAAATGACAAGGAAAAGTAAATTGGGTAAATTGGTAGATAACCTCATAAATAAAACTGGGATAAAACAGTTTATCTTCTTGCTAGACTTGCCTTTGGGCACAGAAATCTTTTCTAGTTATAGATATTTACTTATACTTTGGCTTTTTAAAGTCATGTGATATCACATATGCAAAGGTTGTTTAATGATAATTCTCATATTAGTCTTAAATCAAAAGATGAGATTAGTTCCAAAACGCAAACTTCGTTTATTGAAATTTATAGGCATAGTCTCAGTACTCAGGCAAAATGTAAGCCGTTTTTCTGTTCATTATTTCAGTATGTCTAAAATCTTCCTACTGTCTCAGAACCTTGAGGCTACAGTGTTTTATTATATAAATCTCTTTGGACATACATCCTATTTTATGGTTTCTTTTGCTCTATTTATAAAATTTTTAGTATGGAAAAATTTAAACCTATACAAATGTCTATCATCAACTTCAACAATTATCAATTCTTTAGTCAAATTTGTTTCATTTTTTCCATATTTATTGGGTAACTGAATAAATCCCCTACCATTTCATCTGTTTTCATTATTATCTCTAAAGTTAAAAACACTCTTTAAAAACCAGCTACACTATAATCATACTTAAAAACTTCAACAAATTTCCTTGATATCCTCAAATAACTAATCAACTTTGAAATATTTCTAATCGTTTCGTTCTTTTTTTCTACATTTGGTTTACTCAAATCAGAATGCATCTATGGGGCTTCCCGGGTGGCGCAGCAGTTGAGCACTGGGTTGCGAAGCTGCCCGCTGCCTCTGCGGCACCGGTTCGATCCCCAGCTGCTCCCCGGCCACCAGCGGAGGGTCCCACATGGCGCGCAGACCTCTCCTGCCGCCCGCTGCTCCCCTCAGCAGTGTACTTCGGTCCTTCTGCCTGTTCTGCTCCCCGCTCTGGCTCTGGTGAATTCTGTCACCCTCCCGCGCTTCTGACTGTACCCAATGCTTGTATAAACAAAACAAACAAACAAACAAACAAACAAACAAATAAATAAACATTAAAAAAAAAAGAATGCAGCTATGATCTACTATTGTTTTTGGTTGATGTATTTCTTAAACCTCTTTTTGTCAGTTCTTTCTTTTTTCTTATATTTTATCCTTTAAAATTTTTCAAATTTCAATTTTGCTAATTGCTTCCCCACACTGTTATATAATGGTTCTCCATTATATATTTTGGCTGAATTTCTTGCAACCTTATATATAGGTTTAGAAATTTGGTCACATTTCTTTATATTCTGGCAAAATAGTTCACAGCAATGTTGCATATTTATGTCAGGGATCCAAAATACCTGCTTTCCTGTATGTGATGTTAATATTGTTCATTTTGTTCAGTCGTTGCCAGCCTGCTTCATTCTTTTTTTAAAAAAAAGATTTATTTATTCATGCATGCAAAAGCTGGGGCACAGGCCAGACTTGCAGGGGTTGAGAGGATTCACCAGAGACAGAGTGGGGAACAGAATAGGCAGACTGACTGAAATACACTTCTGAGGGGAGCAGTGGGCAAGTCAGGAGAGGTCTGCTGCACCATGTGAGTAGCTCCCTGCCCGGCAAGTATTGAACTCGTGCTGCAGAGGCTGCAGATTGCTTCATAGTGCAGTGCTTAACCCCCTTGCACAACCAGGGAGGGCCCCCTGATTCATTCTTTATAATGTTTCCCACCAGCTGCTAGGATAAAGATTTTTGGATCCATTAATGATCATGAGAGATGTCCTGTTATTTCATTAGTTGCTGCAAATTGGTATATTCTATCAATAATGCTATCATTTCTCCATTTATTATATTTCATTTAAAAATGCTCATTTTGGCAAAGAAAGTTTGTTCAATAAATGGTGCTGGGAAAACTGGGTCGCTACATGCAAAAGAATGAAGCTTGACCACTACCTCACACCATACACAAAAATCAACTCAAAATGGATTAAAGAACTAGACATAAGGGGCCTCCCCGGTGGCGCAGCGGTTGAGCGCTGGGTTGCGAAGCTGCCCGCAGCCTCTGCAGCGCAGGTTCGATCCCCGGCTGCTCCCCGGCCACCGGAGGAGGGTCCCACATGGTGCGCAGACCTCTCCTGCCGCCCGCTGCTCTCCTCAGCAGTGTACTTCGGTCCTTCTGCCTGCTCTGCTCCCCGCTCTGGCTCTGGTGAATTCTCTCACCCTCCCGCGCTTCTGACTGTACCCAGTGCATGTATAAACAAACAAACAAAAAAAAAACAAATAAATAAAAAAAAAAGCCTCTATAAAAAAAAAAAAAAAGAACTAGACATAAGACCTGAAACCATAAAATACATAGAAGGAAATATAGGCGAAACACTACGTGATATTCACATCAAAGACATCTTTAAAGACCCAAAGCAGTGATAGTGAAGGCAAAGATAAACAGCTGGGACTACATCAAATTAAAGAGCTTCTGCACAGCAAAAGAGACAATAACAAAAACAAAGAGAAACCCCACCAACTGGGAGAACATTTTTGCACCCAACACTAATGACAAAGGACTGATCACAAAAATCTGCAAAGAGCTGATGAGACTCAACAACAAAGAAAATAATCCAGTCAAAAAATGGGCAGAAGAGCTAAAAAGAAACTTCTCTGAAGAGAAAATGCAAATGGCCAACAGACATATGAAAAAATGTTCAACATCACTTGTCATCAGGGAAATGCAAATCAAAACTACCATGAGATACCATCTTACACCAGTGAGAATGGCACATATTAAAAAAACTAGCAACAACAAATGTTGGTGAGGGTGTGGAGAAAAAGGAACTCTTCTGCACTGCTGGTGGGAGTGCAAACTGGTCCAACCAATATGGAGAGCTGTGTGGAGATTTCTGGACCTACTAAACATAGAGCTTCCATATGATCCAGCAATTCCATTCCTAGGTATTTACCCAAAGGACACAGAAACATCAATTCCAAAGAACACCTGCACCCCTATGTTTATAGCAGCACTGTTTACAATAGCTAAGCTTTGGAAACAGCCCAAATGCCCAAAAATAGATGACTGGATCAAGAAGATGTGACACATATACACCATGGAATATTATTCAGCATTCAAAAAAGATAAACACATGCAATTTGCAGCAACATGGATGGCGCTGGAAGGGATCATGCTCAGCGAAATAAGCCAGAAAGAAGAAGAAAAATACCGGATGGTCTCACTCATAGCAGGAATCTAGAAAACTTAAATAAGGGACCAAGAAAATGAATAACTATAAGAAAGTGAAAATCAAAATCAACAAAAACTATGAACCAGAGACACTTTTTGGGGGGTGGGGGGTGGGAGGGGAGGGATTGGGGTCAAAATGGGGGGGTTGCAATTGTATGGGGAATATAAAAATAAAATCTATTATTTAAAAAAATAAATAAATAAATAAAAATAAAAATGCTCATTTTGGCACAAAACACTATGGTGACAGTTCATGTGCAATTTGGAACTGGGAATTTTATGGTGATTTGAGGGAGAAATCAAACATTGTACAAAAATGAATGATGATGTAAAAAAGATAAATAAAAATATTAAAAATTAGGGCCCCACCCTGGTGGTACAAGAGGTTAAGTCTCAGCACTGTGAAGCTATTGGCAACCACTGTAGTGCGAGTTCAATCCCCAGCTAGGGAGCTAACCCACATGGCACAGCAGACCTCTCCTGTCTCACCCACTGCTCCCCTCAGCAGTATATTTCAGTCAATCTGCCTGTTCTTCTCCCCACTCTATCTCTGGTGAATCCTCTCACCAAGTCCCCTGGCCCCTGCACCTCTGCCCCTCCTGCACCCCATTTCTTATATGCATAAATAAATAAAAAATAAATTTTAAATATATTAAAAATTAAAAAAATAAAAATGTTCGTTTTGGTAAAGTAAAAGGGAAGTAATTACTGGCCACCTATGATGTGTTAGCACTTTGCTAGAAAATATAAGAACACAAAATACATACACATCATGGGCCCTGCACTAAATGGAAATAGAAACAATGTGCTCAGGATATTCAGAGATTAGTTATGGTCTGGTAACTGAAATATGAAAAGTGAGGGCCTCCTTGGTGGCACAAGGGGTTAAGCACCTCACTGTGAAGCAATCCACAGCCACTGCAGCACGAGTTTGATCCCCAGCCAGGAAGATACCCACATGGCGCAGTAGACCTCTCCTGTCTCGCCTGCTGCTCCCATCAGCAGTGTATTTCAGTCAGTCTGCCTGCTCTGCTCCGTATTCTGTCTCTGGTGAATCCTCTCACACCCTGCATCTCTGGCCTGTACCCCAGATCTTGTATGCATAAATAAATAAATCTTTAAAAAAAAAAAA
The DNA here is from genome assembly GCF_014898055.3 of Talpa occidentalis. NCBI lineage: Eukaryota > Metazoa > Chordata > Mammalia > Eulipotyphla > Talpidae > Talpa > Talpa occidentalis. The sequence continues at coordinate 91,346,393 of NW_023603184.1, read as the reverse complement.
AAGAAAAAAGTATGAAAAGTGAGGTAAGCATGGATTGGAGAGTGTTTTATGAAATCATTGGTCATGTGCTTGACCAAGAAAAATGATGTAAAATATATATAAAATTGTAAATAAATAAGAAAAGAAATAGAAAGAAACTAAAGTTTCTAGGTGGGGGAATAGTTTGTACCATTCCATGAGGTTAAGAACAAGAAGGGCTGTGGAAATTGTATATGAGCTAGGTTAAAGTGGGCCATAGGGTAGGCGTGAGAAAGCTACATTATTTAGGTCCTGTTTTGAGAAATTGATATTATCCCTGTCAAGTTTCTGATATTATTCTAGATACGTTTGGCTGATAGACTGGGTGGATTAGAAACGACAGTGAAATGGCCTAGTGCACACTTTAAAGTTAGACAGACACATAGATGTGCTAGGTAAACCCATAGGGAAGGAGGAACACATCAAATAATGAACACAGAGCTACTGGTGGTCAAAGAGAGGATAGCAGCAGAGTTGGGATGTAAGATGGACAAGGGAAGCAGAAAGAAGAAGTAATATCCATGGCGGAAAAGAAGGGATTGCAATGTAATGGCCTAGAGAGGAACAAGTTTTAAACATGAAGAGATGGTCAACAGAGCCAAGTACTACCTTGAGGTTAAAGAAAAAGAAATTGAGAAAACTCTCCTCTGGGTATTTTGGAGGGACATCACCAGCAACTCTTGACAAGACACCTGACTTTTACTTTTTAAAATTTTTATTATTGCGCTGACTATTTGGGATCTTTTATTCATTCCATGTAAATTTCTATAATATTTGCTCATTTTTTGAATTCCATTGAAATTTTGATAGGGATTTCATTGAATCAATATATTGCTTTGTGTAAGGTGGACATTGAGACTAATTGTAGGATATTTTATTAAATTTTTCATTTTATATATTATCATTAATGAGTCATGCCTGTAGCAAACACATACAGTATGCAGTAATTAATTGACAAATCTAGTTTTGTCCTTTTTTAGGAATTCTGCCTACCTGTCTCCCTCCTCTCTGCTTCCTTAACTACATGTATACACAGAATACATTACGTGGTTGTTATTATTTTGTTATTTTCATTGGTTTCCTGTATACAAAGATAATGCATATTTGTTGTAAAAATATCACTTGCACAGAAAGGTTTAAAGAGTGAAATTTTTAAAATTCTGTGAAATGATGCTATTCATAGATAGCCAGTATTGTTACTTTGGTAAACCCCCTTCTAAATCTCTTTCTATGCATAGATATATAGTTGAGATTTTATATAAATAATGCCATAATATTAATGTGGTTTTGCACCTGTTTTTTGCACTTAATAGTATGTTGTGGGACATTTTTATGTTAATGAATATAGCTATTAGCATCCTTTTTCAATGGTAGTCATTGTGTGAAGGTACCATAATTACTTTTAGCCATTGCCTGTTGTCAGACATTTAGTCTCTCCATTTTTTTGTTTAATCAGCCCTGCATTGAATATAGCTGTGAACAAATATTGTGTACTTGTTCAATAGATTGTCTTCTTTGAATAATTTCCCTGAAGTGGGTTTGTGGCACAAAGGTTATGCATTTCTTCTATTGTGATGCATACTTACATATTGCTCAGTACCTTCAGAGAAGGTGTATCAGTTCTACTTCTATCAGTAAAGCATACCTGTACCCAGAAAGTTCTTGCAAATATCTTAATTTTTTTTCTTCATTGAAGCTCGTTTTCTTCACTTACAAAATAAGTGATAAAGTATATCAGTGGTTCTTAAGCCTTTAGGATCTTAGCACCATTAAAGAATTTTAAAAATCTACTGAACTATTTTCCACAAAGCACACATGTGTAAAAGAGCAGAAATTTTTATACTATTTATGGGAATCATAGACTCTGAAGTCAATTTACAAACAATCCAGGATATCCTTAAATTCAAATAAAGAATCTCAGAATGAGGCAATTTTAAAGTTGCTTACTCCTTTTAGTACTAACACACACATGCACATGTTGAACACATGTCATATACTCATGCACACAAAGAATTTTAATTTTGTATCTGGAAAAACTTTGATATATACTTGATGTAGATCTTAGTCTTAAGATCTGTGAAATCACTTGAACATGCATGGTTATTGAAATGAATTCTATTTATTCAGGTTCTTCAGTGGCGAGTCCACCAGGAAGAGGTAGCAAGACTAGAAATGGAAATTTCTGCCAGAAGAAGAGAAAAGGAAGAGGAGAAAGAGAAATTGTGGAAGAAGAAGAAACTGTTGCAAAGAGAAGAGAAGAAAAAACAAGTATGAAATCTGCTGTTGCTGTGAATGTGTGAATGAATGTTTATTTGCCTGATTGAGCTTTGATTGATCTTAATGTTTGGCATGAAATTCTTATAGGCAGTTCTCAGAAAGATTCAAAAGGGTCTGGTGGAGTCAGTGTAAGTTTATTCGAGTTTCAAAGATTTGTGGACATGGAGAACTTGATTGACCTGCATGAGCACAGATACTTGTGATTAGAAGAGGTGATCTACATAAAGATAGGGGTGCGACTTTTGTTAGGTCTTACACTAAGAAAGGATGTGGCAAAGATCAGAAGGTTCTGGGATAGCATTTGGGTTGACTACAGTACAGAAAGTGATTGTCAAAAGATGTCATAAAAAAGGCCCTTTAAAGAAGTCACATCTGAATTTTTTTTTTCTTGACACAAATTCATCATTCTACTTTGGAGCAGACATTTATTTCCCAATTTTCAAAATATGAATTATAATATTTACAAATACATTTAAAATGGTTGCTGATAACCTGTGGAAAGTAAAACATATTTGAGGGGAGATTTTTGAAATATGTATGGGATATTTAAACATTTTTTTTGTTTACACATCACAGTTTATAGAATTTGCAGTAAAACATTTCTGCTGAAGATTTTGAGATTTTTTTTATAGAATTGCTGACTTCTGTGGAAATAGTTCACAAAAAGGCAATGAATGTTCAACTCTGTAACATAATGAAAGGGATCTCCATTAATCTATATACCTGTATGGAAATGATCTGCATGATACAAGAAATATTGTCTTTAGGAAATCTGCTTAAGGTGCTGAGAATGAGTAATTCATAGTTCTTTGTGGACAAACTTTTTTGTTTTTGTGAACACAGTTGACACTTTGCTATTCAGCCAACAGGGTTTATGAAACACTTGTCTAAAAGTTTTTGTTCAGAATTCACTTCTGGATGAATAAAGGTATTCAAATTTTAAAGCTGAGGCCAGGTTTTCTGCTTTTTTTATAATACCAGTTGTCATTCTTGCTTGTTCTTTGCTCTTAACTCAGCAAATTGGTATAGAGTCATGTAGTGTGGAGACAACATATGTAAAAGTTACATGATCATTTGACAAAATCAGCAGCTAAGAAGATGTAATTCACAGTTTAATTTCTAAGAATCTAAGTTGGATAGTTTCACCAGTTCCCTTCAAGAGAGTTCATAGTTAAAAGGAAGAATTGCATAAATGTCAGAAACTCATAATTATCAATCATGTTTCAAATAATGTATGTGAACTATGCCTCTCTATGGAAGATATTATTTTCTGTTATGTAACCGCAATAATGGAAACATATATCTTTATAGTTTTGTTGTCTACCTAAGCCGCTTTCATAGCACTTCCCATCTATGAATTGTTATGGCCATGAAAAGCAATGTATTTTAAAGTATCTGTTTACATGTAGTGAAATCTTAAGTGCCCTATAAAGAGATCGAGAAAAAGTTCCAATTTCCATGGGCTTACACAGATAGTGAAAGAGTACACATACTAACTAAATCAAATATTGAGAATTGGAGTATGTGCATTTAATTGTTAAATTAAATTTGAGTAGGGGAGGGCCTCCCCGGTGGCGCAGCGGTTGAGCGCTGGGTTGCGAAGCTGCCCGCGGCCTCTGCGGCGCCGGTTCGATCCCCGGCTGCTCCCCGGCCACCGGAGGAGGGTCCCACATGGCGTGCAGACTTCTCCTGCTGCCCGCTGCTCCCCTCAGCAGTGTACTTCGGTCCTTCTGCCTGCTCTGCTCCCCGCTCTGGCTCTGGTGAATTCTCTCACCCTCCCGCGCTTCTGACTGTACCCAGTGCATGTATAAACAAAACAAACAAACCAGCAAACAAATAAATAAAGCATGCCTCTATAAAAAAAAAAAATAAATAAATAAATTTGAGTAGGGGAATTGGCATATTTATTCAGGAGAAAATGGAGGTACATTGCTAGCTGTTTCCTTTGCATTCTGTAAGATTTGTGGAAGCAAGAGAAAGATATTTTGAAAGATGGGAGAGAACACTTTTTGAGCTAACAGATCAGCTATTGATATTTAACTTGAGATTTGGCTTGACACCAAAACAGCAATAACAGCAGCAAAACTAATAGTAATGTAAGGAATAATTAGACGATGATAATGGCTAGGTAATCAAAGGGCTATACCAAGTGCAACATAAAACAAGAAAGTACTTAGGCTGAGCATTTTAACACCATCATCATATGGGCAAATTAAACGTAAATACACTTTCCACAGGTTTGAATGCAAGATTGATTTTATACCTATGAGCATTAAGGAGGTATATTTTTAAGATTACTTTTAGTGGAAGTAATATTTGTGTTTTTGCTTTTCATGCTGAAGTAAAAAAATATGACTTCCTAAAAATATCTAATCTTTGAATTCCAGAAGCTTAAAATGTACCAAGTTTATATTTGGGGCATGCATTTTTACTATTATATTATATTTTTAAATGTAATATTTGGGTATTCCCATCTATTGCCACCATAGTGCTCTTGAAAACATATCAAATTCTCCATACCTAGAATACATTTTTTGACTTTAAATTTGCATGTTCCTAAACTGCGTGTAGGCATGATGTCACTGTGCTGCACTTTCTATCAAGGGACACAAGAAATGCCTATGAAACATGTTGTTTTAGTTACATAGATCATAGGAGACATTAAAGCATTTTTTAAAGCTCTAAACCAAATGCATTGTCAACTCTTGCAACTGTATAGGATAAGACATATTGTATTTTATTTTCTTTTTTAAAAACTTCTGATATTTAGAAGATTTTTTGAGTACAGAGGTTTATGTTGTAAACATATTAACAATCACCTAGCAATGAAAATGTTAGTTTTTTTTCAATTTTGTTTCAGATTTATTTTATTTTATAAATATATTTGATGATGTCTTTCGAGGCCTTCCACAATACCACTTCCCTTCTTACCTCCCCAAAGGCAATATTGATCATGAATTCTATTTCTGTCTTTTCAGGCCATATATTTTTTAACATTTTAATAGGTAGTATTCATTAAAAAAAAGTTAAAAGTAACAAAATATCATATAGTGTTATTGTATGGTATGTGCTTCTTCATTCAACCTTACATTTTTGAACTATACCGTTGTTTATACAAAAATCCTAGTTCACTCCTTTACTCTGCTGTGTAGTGTTCCACTGTAGAACAGGCTTACCATTTATCTTTCTTCTCTGTGTTTAACATTTAAGTTACCTGAGTTTTCTTTTTGCACCTGCCTTGTCCATATCTGCCATATTGTGTGTGAATAGTGTTATCTAGGGTATGTGTAGGAGGGGAGTTATTATTGAAAGATTTGTGTGTTTTCAAATTTATAAGAATATTTTCAACTTATATTACAACAATCCTTTTTTAATTTGGCCAATCTAGTAAATGTGGAAAATAGCTCATTAATGTTTTCTAAATTATTTTTATTTATGTTTAATGGAGGTGATATTTGGATACCCCATCAGGTAATACCACTATACTGTACCCACCACCAACTCACCCATAGTCCACCAACATAATCAATTGTGCCTCCTTCACTGTTTGTTCTCTCATTAATGTTTTAAACTTTATTCTCCTGAGGATTTGTGAGACTGAAAATCTCATGTTAACTAGGCAATTTTCTTCCTGTTAATTGCTTATTCATACTTTTTGTCCATTTGTTTATTTTTTCTTTATTAATCTGTAGTAATATATATTTTTGTAAATTCTAGACACATTCTTTGTTGTCACATACATGGGTTGCAAATACATTTTGTGAAAATAGGTCATTTGCCTCTAAATTTTACCTGTTGTATCTGTAGTTTCATGGAAATTTGAAATGATAAAAAGAATTGTGAATTCTGTTTTCCTTTGTGAATTCTGATCATCTCTTCAGTGGGATCATCTCTTCAGAGAGTTTATATATTTGCTTCTGCTAAGGTCCTATCCATTTTACTTATTTGGGACCAATTGGTTTATTAATGTTGAAACTTGTGACCTATGCTATGAGTTTGAAGTGTGTGCTAACTTAGCACTCATACACTGCCCAGCTAGGGTACTGGGCAGGATTCTGACCAGGATTCAGGATTCTGACCAGAATTCCGTATTCAAGTCTCCTTTCACTTTCCTGACAAGTGATCGTGTATATTGAGTCCCCACTGTGAATACGGACAAATCCTACATGACTTACTGCTATTTGAAAATAGCTTTATTCCAGTTCCTGTACACAAAGGTCCCACAACTAATCTTAAAGGCCCAACCACTAGGTGCTCAGGTCTATCTTTAGCTCAGTTTTCCCAAGAGTCACTTAGTATTGACTCTTTCTCAGTGCACTGACTTTGAATTCCATCTTGATTTTCAGCTCTGGGGCATATTGTGTGTGTGTGTGTGTGTGTGTGTGTGTGTGTGTGTGTTGTATTATAGTTTGTCCAAAATATCCATTTGTTAAAAGTGAGAAAGGAGATTTCAGTGTCAACTCACACATACTGACCAAAGTTCTGACTACCTTTATATACAGTAAACACCACTTAGATTGCTTTAGCTATTTTATATGTTAGAGATAAATTTTAGTTCTTCAGAATTTAAGAGCATCTTGGCAGAAATCTACTTCCCCACCTTAGGCAACTCTTCCTGACTTGAGTCTGGTTTCTTTCTGATTTGCTCTGATATATCTGGTGTGCCTGGCTTTCTCTTCTCACAAAAGAGCAGCAATAGAGATCAAGAAACTATGCTGCCTTAGGATTTTGAAAAAGCGAGCAGCTTACTCCTAATTCCTCTTCCCAGAAATTTGTGTTTTGGAGTCCATTTGCTGCAATAATAATTTAATTTGTATCCTATGCCAAAATTTACCCTGATCCTAAAAAGCATCTTTCAAATCTGCCTTTATATTATTAGATCACATTTTTTTGTGCTTTAAAATTTTAAACATATTATCTGGTTTTCATAATTTTATCTCAAGACTCAAGGAAAAGCATCGTGTGTGTGTGTGTGTGTGTGTTATAAGTGCTATATATGTAATTGAGGTGATAATAATCTAAAACATTGCTTGTGTTTTGCAGGTACAGGATTTCCCCTTCAGGTGTTGTTATCACTCACAATCCACTACCAAGACACCCATAATCTACCTCTACAGTTCATTGTGCTCTCTCCTCACTCTGTTATCAGCGTTTTCCCTCCTCACTCTCTGGTAGCCTCAGTTCTGCCATCAGATTTCTAAGTTTGCTATTAGTTTGGCTTTATCTAACCCTTTGTTTCATTTCTCTAGACTCCACATATATGTGACACCATCTGGTATTTGTCTTTCTCCTCCTGATTTATTTTACTTAATATAACTCACTCCAATTCCATCTATGTTGTTGCAAATGGCAAGAAATTAGCTCTTCTGTCCATTTTTTTATTGAATTATTTGCTTTCTTTTTGTTAAGTTGTATGAGTTATTTGTAGATCTTGGATATCAGTCCCTTGATGGAAGTATGGTGTACAAATATTTGCTCTCATTCAGTAGGGTGTCTTTTTGTTTTAGTGACAGGTTTTTGTTGTTGTTTTGTTTTGCTTGCTGTGCAGAAGTTTTTTAGTTTGATGTAGTTCCAATTGTTTATTTCTTTTTTTCCCCTTGCTGTTGGAAATGAATTCACAAAGACATCTCTGAAGCCTATGTTGTAGTGTGTTGCCTATATTTTCTTCTATATATTATATGGTTTCAGGTCTTACATTCATGCTTTTTATCCTTTTTGAATTGCTTTCTGTGTATGGGGTGAGACGGTGGTCTAGTTTCATTTTTTTGCATGTGTCCATCCAGTTTTTCCAGCACCTTTTATTGAAGAGGCTTCCCATGTTCCAGTGTATATTCTTTACTCTTTTGTCATAGATTGACGGTCCATATAGGTGTGGGTTTATTTCTGATCGCTCAGTTCGATTCCACTTGTCTGTGTGTCAGTTTTTGTTCCAGTACCACATTGATTTGATTATTGTTGCCCTTAGTATATTTTGACACCACAATTCTTTTTTGTCAGGATTGTTTTGTCTATTTGGTATCTTTTGTGATTCCACACGAATTTCAGTATTGTTTGTTCTATTCCTTTGAAGAAAGCCATCAGAACTTTAATGGGGATAGCACTAAATCTGTTATTGCTTTGGGTAAGATGGTCATTTTGATAATGTCAATTCTTCCAATCCATGAGCAGGGAATAACTTTCTTCTATTTCTTTTAACCATGTCATATAGTTTTATTTCTATATTTCCTTAAACGCCTTTGTTAAGTTTGCTCCTAGGTATTAAATCTTTTTTATTTAATTATAAGTGGGATTTTTTTTTCTTTTTTCTTCCTCTTCTAGCAAATTGTTTGCATATAGGAAGACAGCTGATATTTGTGTATTGATTTCATAACCTGCCACATTGTTGAACTGATTTATTGTTTCAATTAATAGTCAGGTCTTTGTATGTATATTATCATGTCATCTACAATACTAATAGCTTTACTTCTTCTTTCCTAACTTGGATTCCTTTGATATATCTCTCTTGCCTAATTACTCTACCTAGGACTTCCAATACTATGTTGAATAGTGACAAAAGTGGACATCTTTGTCTACCAAATATTAGAAATGCTTCCAGTGTTTCACCATTGAGAGTGATGTTAGCTGTGGGTTTGCCATAACTGGCCTGTATTATAGGTGAGGTATGTTCCATCTATTAGCATTTTTTTCAAGGGTTTTCATCTAAATGAATGTTGTATCTTATCAAATGCTTTTTAGGCATCCATTGATATAATCATATGATTTTTTATCATTCCTTTTATTGATGTGTTGAATTACTGTGACAGATTTTTGGATGCTGAACCATCCTTGTGTCCCTGTAATAAATTCCACTTGATCATGGTGTATAATCCTTTTTTGCATTGTTGGATTTAGTTTGTGAAGATTTTGTTGAAGACTTTTTCATCTGTATTCATTAGGGAAATCGTCCGTAATTTTCTCTTTTGTGTGTTGTCTTTGCCTGTTTTTTTGGTATTATATAATTTGGTATTGGCCTCATAAAAAGTGTTTGGAAGTATTCCCTCTTTCTCAATTCTTGGAAGGATTTGAGAAGGGTAGGTATATCATCGGTGAAGGTCTGGAAGAACTAATTTGTGACACCATTTGGTCTTTGACTTCAGTTTCATGTAAGACTTTTAATTACTGTTTTGATTTCTCAAGGAAATTTTTAATTCATGAGTTATTAGGTGATAATGGCACTATTTCAGAGCATCTGTCCACTTTTGAAATTATTTTCATAATAAAAATCAAAAGGCAAAACCTTTCCATAACCTCTTCCGAGGAGCTATTGTAAGAAATAACATTACTGTGTTAGATGAAGTTTAAAACTCATGTGATGTAATACTGGTCCCAGCACTCGATGTAGCTCTTCGGGTGGCTTGAATAATATAATAATTGCTCTGTATGATAGTCTTTCAGGAGGGTTTGTTTTTCCATGATACTTGGAGTTCCATGGTATACAAGGCAAAAGTAGTTTCAGTCTTGTTCCCAGAATGGAGATTTTAGGCAAGACTCACTTAAAAATCTCACATAAAAATATCCCTTCCCTAGCCTTTCCTATTACAATTCTCTTGTGATTTTAGCCAAGTTCTAACCCAACATTAAAACCACCCACACTGTATGACTGAGGAGTAGGGAGTATTGTCAGAAAAGTAAGAATAACTCCACTGGACTTTTTAACCTCTAGCTTTACTTCAGAGATATTTCTGGGGGAAAAGTTATCATTTTGTGATCTCCTTGCCTCTTATGATATCATAACAGAAAAGACTCAGGCTTCAGAAGGACTTTGGCATGTGGGTACCCCCTTTGCCCTCAGGTGACCTAGAAAATACCTAGAATTACACTCATCCTATAGATAACCAGGGGAGAGGAGAAGTAGTCCAAAGCAATATGGGATAGACTCTCAGAAACAGAATGTAACCCAGATCACTGGAACAATACTGTTTTTAAGAGATCTAAGAAGCTCTGTGCTGATGAGGAAATCTAGAGCAATTCCCTAATTTAGGTCAAAGCCATTCCCTCTGCGTGGGAATTTGTGGGTTCTTATAAGGACAATTTGTTGTGAAATTTTTCTTAATCTAATATACTAACTAAAGAGTAAAGTGTGGGAAAAATTGTAAACAGAGGAATGATTTAACAACAACAACAACAAAAACCCCAGACTTTAAACTCTGATTCTCTAGAATTACAGGAACTTTGAGGAGTCAACGAATGACCTGTGGTAGGTAGACTTCTAGGAATGGCCTTGAGATTATCTGCTCCTCAGCCATATAATATGCATCCTATATAGTCACCAGGACTGTAAACACCATGGATTTGGTTACATAATATAACCAAATTGGCACAGACAACCTTAAGATAGGGAGATTACCCATATAGCCTTAACATAATCATATGAGCTCTTTAAAAGCAGAAGAGAGTTTTCTCTGACTGGTTACAGGAGGAAGAGTCAGAAATCTGAAGCACACGAAGATTGAGGGGGTCATCTGACAAGGAAAAGAGGTCACCTCTAGGATGTGAGAGTGGGCTGACATATTCAAAAAGGGAATGGGAACCTATAACCTGTGTGTAGTCTTATAACAATTTGAAACTGAATTCTGCCAAAATAAGAATGAGAGTAGAAGCAGATTTTTCTCTAAGACATCTAGATGAAACCTCAATTTTGTCAAACCTTGATTTCATCCTTGTGATATCATGAGCAGAATACAGCCATACCATGCTGGACTTATTTCTGACTTATTCATTTCTTAGCTCAGAATCCTGTGTTGTTTTAAGCTCTTAAATTTGTAATAAATCATTATACAACAGTTAAAAACTAATATGGATTATGGTATCTTGAAGTTAAATGCTGTCATAGCAAGTACCTAAAAATGTGGAAATGGTTTTAGAATAGGGAGTGTGGGGAAGCTGGAAGGATTTTGAGGTGTATGATTGAAAAAGACTACAATGTCTTTAGAAGGAAAGATTTAGAATATTATTGGGAATGAGAGAATAGAATCATTGTTTTTTTTAAAAAAAGAGATTTATTTATTAATACAAGAACTGGGGTACAGGTCAGAGGCATGGGAGGGTGAGAGAATTCACCAGAGAGGGCGGGGAGCAGAACAGGCAGATGGACCGAAGACACTGCTGAGGGGAGCAGCGGGCAAGGCAGGAGAGGTCTGCCCCGCCATGTGGGTTTCTCCCTTGCCGGCCAGGAATTGGACCCATGCTGCAGAGACTGTGGACAGCTCCACAGCGCAGCACTCAACCTGTTGCGCCATGGGGGAGGCCCAAGAGTAGAATCATTGTTGTATGGGAACAGAAAGCCTAAGAAAATTCTATCATGAAAATAAGTGGAAAACTTTCTTTAGTAATTAACTTCATATGTGATAAATTAAGATTTCCAAAGTGTTTAATATACTACCTGGGTTTTTTTGTTTGTTTGTTTGATTTTTGTTTTACTAACCCCCTCATGGAGTATTCATGAAGACCTCACCTTGGGGTGACTTAGGATAGTACCTCTGCCCTCTTTCATGTATAGATGCTCTCTTATATCCTCATCCTTTATCAACAAACCATACTTTGAGCATTTTCTTCATAGTAGCCATGCTGGTCAGATTGCTTCATAGTATGAATACCTCAAATCTAATTTTCCCAAAATATATTCTTATTTTTTCCTCCAAATGTACTTCTTTCCCAATACTACTGTTCTCAACAAATAGAAGTTAATTATCCTAGTGTTCAGATCAAAAGCCTTTATATTTTCTTTGACTCTTATTCCTCCTCTCTCACAGCTTAAACCTTCATCTATCATAAAGAGCAGACACACTTTTCAAATCAAAACTGTTAAAATAATCACTTGATCTACTCCATTTCTCTGTGCCCTCCTTTTCTATTTTCACTCTCTCCCTTCAGTCTATTTTCACACAACAGTCAGGATGATGTTTTAAAAACTTATATCAGATTATGTGACTTCCTGTCCTACGCTCCCTTCCCAAACCTCTGGCTTCATTATATCTTGAATTTCATGTCCTACCAGTTTTCCCCTCACTCATTCTCCAGATATCATAGCTTTGTTCCTCCTACTCAAATGCCCTAGCACATGACCCCTTAGCTTTTTGCACTGGTGATTCCCTCTGCCTGGAAAACTTCTCTCCCAGACACATGCATAACTCACTATCTTACTTCATTCAGGGCACCACTCAAATGTTATCAAAGAGAACATACTTGAGTGCCAAACTTAAAATAACATCACCCTTCCCTGTTAGTCTGTCCATTTACCCTGCTTTATTTTCCTTTTAGCATTTATCATTCCTCAACATCTATCAATTTATTTATTGACTGTTTCCAATGTCTAGCACAATGTGCTCAATGAATATTGGTTGAATGAATGAATTTAATGAATGAGCAATATACAACTATATGTTAATGTTGTGGTATAGAATAAAACATGTCAAACAGGGAGGTGCTAACAATGTGGGAGGCCTGAGGCAAGTTATACAGGTTCTGTGGGATTTTGCCTCCTCAATTGTAAAATAAGGTATTTGGATTTAAGATTGCTAAAATCCCCTCAGCTCTAAGAAGTCATGATTGAATGACTCCGAGGTTTGCTTACTTTTCACTCTCCCTAATAATTCAGGCTTTGAAATACAACATCTTCAGTATCGACACTCCCTTCTTAATGAATATTGAAAAGAGGGAAATTAAACAAGATTACAGCCAAATTCATTTTAGCAATATCAACCTGTGACATGTTCATTAATGTAATATTTCAATGCCCATATTTAAAATAGACCAATTCCTAAAGAAGACATGACAGTTATTTTTTAACCCACCTGGCATTTCAATTAACAGAGCAATAACTAATGTGTTTACCCCAGCTCACTATCTTGGCTCATCATATTATAAGGACATAAGACTACATCACCACAGCAGAAAACAGCAATTGCCAATTTGAGTCAGCAGCTCTGCTTTGAAAAAGAATGTTCACGTAAGTGATCAAAGTGAACAGCACCTAAAAGAGACAATTTATGATGAAAGGCAGTAATATTATTGGGCTGGGTGTCTTCCTCTTGAGTCACATCTACTTTCCATTCTGCTCTGTAGCCAGTGGTGGTGTCCTGTAGGGCTTTCTTGCCCACTGGCTTCTGAATATGCTGCCTGGGTTTTTTTTTTCTATTTGATTCAAAGTGGAACATTGATGAAAAAATGTGGGAGGACACAGTGAGGTTGGGAAAATTGCTCCCTGAGCTCCTTGCCTTGCCGAGTTGTGTTTGACTGACTGTGTCCTCTAGCAAAGGTCTCAGCTCCTGTCAGGTGACCCTTCCCATACAGTCTTCTCTGACTCTGGTCTAAGATAAAGCAATTCAGCAACTAGATGATCTCATGTGATTGCCCTGCATTCCAACCATCCTTTGTTAATTGTCCCGTTATTACATTCTTTGAATTTATCCTAATTTTGAGTGTGCCATCTGTTTCCTATTAAGAATCATTAAAATAGAAAATCAGTAAAAGAAAGACAAAAAATTAAAAGGATGGGAATATAGTTATGTCAGCAAACCAAGACTAAAAAGGGGTACTGCAATTGAACACGGTTAAAGTTAAAAGGAAGCGTTTAGCTCTTATTTGCTAATAATAGACAACATCCCAGTGTGTCAGGAGCTGGCAGCATGTATTGAGGGAAGTGAGGCAAAAGACCCAGTGGATAGGATTTTCCATAGAAATTTTATAGAAGAATCTAAATCAATCCTCATATGATATGCATTGATGTTTATACAGCCTGTGGTATAAAATTAAATCACTGTTCCGTGAAACTTTTCTATAGAAAGTCAAAGTGAAGCCTATGCAAGGTGATACAAACAAAAACATATACAGGAATATATATATAATATATATATTATTACCATCTGAAGATACAGAAATAGAATTTGAAGATTTCGGGAATTAATATTTAGTCTCATAAATGTTCCTTCTAAATATTGATTTTTCTCGGACAGATTTTATTAAAAAATCCTTTTGTAATTATAAGGTATTTTATGCCCATTTTGAATAGTTTGGAAAATATCAATAAGCATAAAAATATAATAAAAATTACCCCAAATCCTAAATCCCTACTAAAAGAAAATTGTTAACAATATCCTTATAACTTTTTTCTATATAATCAGGGGCTTTAAGTATAGCAACACTTCATATATATTTTTTAACCTGATTTTTTCTCATTTATCAATATAGTTTGAATATTTTCTCCTGTTTTGCTACCACATAATTTTTAGTGACTGCATAGGTTTGCATCATGTGAAATGTTGCATTTAACCAATTTCTCAGTTTGGAGTATTATATTACTTCTAATTTTTTTACACTTTAAAGCTATAATGAGCATACTAGTATAAAAATCTTCACTACATCTCTGCTTAATAACTACTGAAAGTTTGTTTCTTAATTCTTAAATTTGCTAGTTATTTTCTTATTTGTTCTTCAGAAAGAGTATGACAGTTTGACCTTTAAGCAATTGATGTGCTTAAATTGTTTATCAGATTGGAGATTGGTTGAAAAAAGTTCAAGTTTAAAGCACTAATAAGTAGCTAAAATGTAAGTAGTCTTGATGCGGACTCAGAAGAGTTTCGTTAAATTCAAATAACCAGGCAGGAAGGTGATAAAATTGACTACCTATTGTGAAAACCAAAGATCTAACTTTGATTTCTTATCGATGTAGCATTTTCCCATGTTGGCAGGAAGAATGTCCTGCAAAATAATTCTTTTGGAGCCATATTTTTTTATTATCCTTCCTGTGTGCCTCAGATCTATGGTCAGCTTGCAAGTTTGTCCTTTTCCTAACCCTTTTTTTGGTTTCTCTATATGAAGCTCTTATACAGAGCTTCACCAAATCCTGGTTTGAAGCCCATACAGATCTTTACACTACAAGGTATAGAAAAGATAAAGGTTTGAGGATGGCAGTACTAAGTCCTCATCTTTAGCACAAAAAAAAAAACCTCTTTAATTTGACTGCCATAACAATTTGGCCATGTCTACAATGCTCTGTTGTGATTAAATGCACCTCCACACCCTACATGAATTGACCCACTTACTGAAAAATTGCTGTCTTATTAAGCAATGATTTGGGATTTCTATGGATTGATAAAAAAATTCATTACATGCAATGTTGTTTTGGGGTTTTGTTTTTCTTTGGATAAATTTAGTAAGTATATATCTTGAAACTCTCATCTGCAATGTGCTATACTAGACATAGTATAAGGCTCATTTCTTACCTTCAAGAAATCTATACAAATGTGTGAAAAATTATGTGTCAAAGTATTGGTGATTGTTAAAATATAGAAAAAAGAGTGTACTTTGGTGGTCACTTTGTGTGATGTTGGCTGACCTAATGATGTCCTGTTATATTCCTATGTGTAACAAAACTATTTCTTTGTGAATGTGCATATTCTAGGCCAAAAGTAGAAAAGAGATCTATAAGATGCAAAGACTTAGTAAGTAAATAGGAATCTAAAAAAAAATGAAATAAACATTGCTCTATATCAATGAAATCATGGGGAATGGAACTGGCTGTTTTGAACCTCATATTTTATATATTTTGTGTATATGGTTAAGAATTATGCCCTCTTCCTGAATAAGTAACTAAAGTTTTTGAAATAATGACCTTGGGACATGGCATAAAATTCTATTTGTTCAAAGATTCAGCATTGCACAGATTCCTTAAAATCAGAGCCTAAACTGTTTTCCAACTGTAATCTATGTATAAAGAAGAAATTCCTTTTTTATGCTGAATTACATTAATCCTTGGAAGGAAGAGAGAAAAAATATAATTTAATGGTTGCATAATATTACTCCAAGTTTTTAAAAATTAAACTCTGATGTACTCTATACTATAAACATCATGTTTATTGGTGGAGTTTTAAGTAGGAAACAATTTTTTTGGAAGATTAAAAAAGTAAGCTAAAATATAAAAATGATTTTAACCCTCTGAAAAAACATCAAAGCCGTATTTTGGCTTATGTATCTATATAAGGGATAGTTTCTTTAGTTTATTACATTACTAGATTAGTTTTATCAAAATGAATAAAATGTGAGATGTGAAAGAACATTCAATACAAATCAGAGATAAGAGAGACAGGGATAATGAGGGCTTTTTTTTTTTTTTTTTTTTTTTTTTTTTTTTTTTTCAGAAAAGCAAGCTTTTTCTAGAAACCTCATATGGAATTCAAGAGAGAAGTTTTAAATTCAACTGATCAGTTGCACTAACTTTCTGATTCTCTTATCATTGGAATGTTATGATGATCACTCAAAAAGTCTAAAAAGCAGTATGCTTAACATCTGTGTCTCAACAAATGTCCCAAAGGGGCATTAAAGGGTTAGTTAACTACCCTTAGCCTTAACTTTAGTTTGAGGCTTGCAAAGCCAGTAATTCTTGATACACACTTTTGGATCCTATTAATTGATACGAAGTGAATAGAATTGTCTGTCCTTAGGGAAGTGCTTAGTTCAGGCTTCACCATTCTGCAAATAAAACTGCTGGCCTGGTTCCCATCCATAATGCTGTTATTCTCGAACCAGAGACCAGAAAGAGTTTCCAATCATCAAATCAGGGCCCATTATGTGTCAAACACAATACAAGGTATTAGGGATACAAAGATGACTACTATAGGTCCATATGAAAAGTGGTATGCTAAGGCTATACAACTAGTACCTTAGAAACTATACCTAGCATGTCTGAAGGGAGAGGGGCTGGAGGGAAGCAGAGGAAGCAGTGTTAACACTGAATCTTAAAGTATGGGATAGGAGGGATTTAGCAGGCAACAGGGCAGGGAAGAGCATGCCAGGCATGTAGTAAATGACCAAATCTGATCAGTAACAATCTAGTGGCATAGCCTTGTGAACAAGAATAGAATAATAAAAAACAGGACAAAGAATGCAATGTAATAAGCTATCACCAAGGGTCATTGATATGCCAAGGATGGAGGTAATCTTTTTTCCTCAAGCATTCAGTTCAAAGGAATATTTTAGGAGGGGGTATTCTGGTTCTGGTTTTATATATTTATTTATTTATTTTTAAAGATTTATTTATTTATTTATTTATACAAGCACTGGGTACAGTCAGAGGCGTGGGAGGGTGAGAGAATTCACCAGAGCCAGAGCGGAGAGTAGAACAGTCAGAGTGTGAGGCAGGAGAGGTCTGTTGCACCAGGTGTGTCAGCTCCCTGGCCGGGGATCAAACTTGTGCTGCAACAGCTGCAGATAGCTTCATACTGCTGAGACTTAACCCCTTGTGCCACCAGGGAGACTCTGTTTTCAGATTTTGTATTAATGTCCATTTTAATGTTTTTAACACTAATTCCATCTTCAGTTGATTCAGTATGTAGTATAAGACAGGGGTCTAAAAAGACAAAACTAGCAGGCAATCTATAAATCTGAGACATACAATAGGGAATGGGGAGAGAGATGTGGCCAAACAGAGGAGGGAAGAACACAAGAGACTGTAGTGATGCTTCATGGGCAATGTGGCAGTGGGAATTTTATGGGGATTACATTTGAGGAGAGAAGTCAAATGTACAAAAATCAACAATGTAAAAAAAATGTATTTCAAAAAAAAATGGGGGTCTAGTTTCATCTTTTACATATGGTTGTCCAGTTTCTGCAGTACCAATTATTGAAGAGACTTTCTTTTCTCCATTATATGCTCTTGGCTCCTTTGTCATAAATTGGTTACCTGGACATGTGTAGGTTTTATTTTTCAGCTTTCAATTCTATTCCATTGATCTTTGTATATGTTTTGGTTTCAATGTCATACGATTTTGATTTATAGTTCAAAGTCAGGGACCATGATACAACCTTCCTTCCCTCCCCCCCACCCTTGGGATTGTGTTGGTTATTCAAGATCTTTTATTATTCCATACAAATTTTAGAATTTTTGATTCTGTTTCTATGAAAAATGACAATGAGATCTTAATAGGGATTGGATGGAATCTGAATATTGCATTAGGTAAACTCTTTAGTTGCTCTATAGGGAGAGAAATCAGTATATTAGTTGACAAAGCCTTGTAATAGGGGTTTTACTAGAGGATAAAATTATATAACTAGAGTATAACTGGAGGATGATGGGGAAGAAGTAGGTAAGTCTAGTCATAAAACCAGTTGCTACAATTGAAGATTTCAAAATTGGAACTGTTCTTGATGATAATGATGAGGTGGCTCACTGGCATGAAGGAAGTTATGGAGTTGTGCTCTTAGTGGTTTGGAAGGGCATTCAGACAGAGGCTAAAGTTATGTAGGAAGATGAAGGCATTGTTTTTGAGAAGATTGAAACTTTGGATATCTAAGTCACCAAGAATATTTTGGTAATGTAGAAATTCACATATGCCAGTTATGAGGAGAGATAAAGGATGTAAACATCAAAATATGAAGGTAATGCATATGAAAGGGATATCATGATGGTCTGAAAGCAGTTAACAATGAGAAAAATGTGCAAACCATTATTTAACCTCTGGCACGTGTGGGAGCAGGAATTGCACAAACTTCACTCAATTGAATTGCAGTCAAATCAAAAAAGCCATGTTCTGAAAGTGGAAGATGTTGGGGATTTTATGTATGATGATACAGAGGTTTCAGAGCAACCAATAGAAAGCACAAGGAAGGAAGAGAGAGAAAGAGAGAGAGAGCCTCCCCTGGTGGTGTGACAGACCTCTCCTGCTACGCCTGCTGCTACCCTCAGCAGTGTATTTCTTCAGTCTGCCTGTTCTGTTCCCCGCTCTGGCTCTGGTGAATTCTCTCACCCTCCCGTGCTTCTGACTGTACCCAGTGCTTGTATGAATAAATAAATAAATCTTTAAAAAGAGAGAGGGAGCGAGAAAGAATACCAATGGCTGAGGATATCAGAGTCAAAGATGGAGACAATTGGCTCTGAGATATGACATCTGCGGTGTAAAATATATCTAGTATTAGAGAAAAACATTTTACCCAAACACAGCCCAGTGCACCAAATTTTGTCAGTGATTTGAACATACCAGCAACCTGGGATTAGCTCATTTGTAATCAAGGAATTGTCTACTTCAACATTACATAGAACGCTGAATAATAAATAGTTCTAGACCCCTGAAAATAGCATACATGTACTTCTAGTTTTTTTCCTTCTGTCTCCATTTTCAAAGAAGGGAGTAAAACTGGCCTAGTAATAACAATGCTTTCAGCTTTTATTGAGCTTGGTAAATTTGCCCTTTGTTTTACCACATGAGTCATAACTACTATATATCACAACTCTGCCATTTTTTTTCCTTTCCTCTTTCCTCCCACCTATCTCCTACCACTTCCCCAGGAGCAGAAAGCTTTCAACATCCTGCTGTCCATTATCATAAATAATCTTATGCTTTTAAAGTAAAAATAGGTTTAATGCTATCTTTTCTAAAGACTGTATTACCATAAGAGAATAAAAATATTCTTGAGTAATGGGTAGATCATATACTTTAAAGACAATAACATGCTTTTTTTTTGGTGGTTCCCTGAAAGTCAATTATTTTAGCTATGCATTAAAACCTTAGGTCTCAGCACAAGTTACATTTCTGCTTCAGATTGTGTTAAACCATGTAGTTTCTTAGGACACGCAACTTTGTGTTTTAATTTATTTTTCTGTTGCCAATATATTACAGACAGACCTAAAAACTAAAAAGAACGAAGTCATATTTAAATTGATGAATCAATAGAGAATATTATGGCTATTCTCCTTGCTTATACATATCTTGCTAATTTAAATTTCATGTAATATTTATACAATAGATAAGAAAATACTGGGCTGAAAAAGAACAGAAGTGGCAAGAAATAGAAATGAGAGATCTTCAGCGACTAGAAGAACTGAAGAAATTAATGGCTGAACAGTCAGTAAAAGACAGAGAAAGGTAAAAGAAAAAATTTAAATTGTGTGGTAATGGAGGGGTGAACAGAGTCCTACAATGTGTGAGGATAAATAATGTTAGAGAAGAATTTTACTATATTTAATGTATCCTTATAATGTTTAATTTCACAAATGGATAAAATGACACTTATATTTTAAATTCTCACATTCACACATGTATTTCTAGTTTTCTGTTTTGTTTCTTAGATAGCTTCCTAGTTAAAACTCCCACAGAGGATTTCCTACTTATTTGATTGCATACTTGTATATGAAATACTGGCTGTTGTGGTGACTTAATATTTTATCTCAAAATGAAACCATTATTCAGGTAAGAAGGGAGACCCAGCTACCGTGACTGAACCAGGGAAGACAATACACAGTTATAATGTGCTCTGTATTTTCATTATATGGTTTGCTTCAGGTATATCCTATATAGTAAAAAATAAATTTCCTAGAATCATATAATTTTAGAGTTGGATGGGACATTCAAAATCAACTAACCCACATATCACTTTATGAATAAGTATACTGAGAAGTTAAAATAATTTTCTGAAGTTACTCTTTCCATCTGAGTGAGTCAGAACATAGAAATAACATAGTAATTTGAGCGGGGACAATTTAAGATAAAGAATTATTAATCTAATTCCCCATTGCATGGAGGAGACATTCTTGGATGGATCAACCAGAACTTTTTTACATTTACTGGGCCAGTAGGAAACACCCTATTACCATGCAGGATACGAAAACAGGAAGTCAATCATGAGGATGCTTGCATGACTCACAGGGAATCTGACTATAGGGGAGTCTCTGAAATTTGATGGGGACTGACCTTGGAAATGCCATTGGAACTTGGGTGGAGACACCACTGTGTGTCCTCCACACATGCTGCTGGCAGCCATGTGGTAGCAGCAGGAAGGGTTAAGTATAGAATCAGGAAGGAATGTCCTTTCCTTCATCAGTGTCCCTTCAGCATCCTTTTCTGATATAGTTAACACTGCAAGGGGAAAATAGTTACAGGGTCTGGTTCTATGTTCACAGAGTATACAATGAAGGGTGAATTTGGAGCTGAGAGACTAAGTTAATAACTGGCATAGTTATCTAGTTTATTTAGCTCCTTAGAGGATTTTCACAAAAGATAGATTAAGGGTAGATCTTTCCATTTTGTAACATAAATCATGGTAAGTTTCCTTTACAGTTAGTAAATACAAAATAATTGCCCAAACCTCTTTGTACATTCCACCACATTTTGCTGTGAATCTAAAACCACTCTGAAAATAAAGCTTATTTAATAAAATGTTCTTCTCAGAGTTACACATAATTTTGGAGGACATAACCAGTTTATATAACAAGGCTCACTTGTATTTAAGCTTATAGCATGAATGAATCTGGAGTTCATTATAGGTGCTAAATATGAATTTTCTAATTGAAATTCACATTATTTTCCAGGAATCTCAGAATTTTAGGGTTGAACTTAATCTGTTCATGGGAAAACCAAGAATGTAGCATAGTCAGAAGTCAGGGTTAAGTGGTCACGCAACCAATGAGAAACCAGTTAAATAAGCACAAACCAAGACATAATATGAGTGGACACCATAAGACAGGACATGCCATGCGTAATGGACAAGACCCCTCAAACACCTAAAGATTAAAGGGCATAATAATAAATACATAATGGGTGGGGAAGGGTAAATATCTTGTTGGGCAGTCTGAAATTATGCTGGGGAAACAAAACAAACAGAGCCTCAGGAATTAAAGGGGAAGGGGAAAAAACAGATGTGAGGTCTTAACATCCAGGAGATATGCTTCTAATATAATTTCTTCTCATAGCCAGGGAGTTTTCTTTGATTACAGAGGCATTTCAGTCTTTTGCTTCCTGTCCCAATAATTATCAAAATTAGCTGATTCAGAACTCCAAATGAAAAGAAAAGGAAAATCAGATTAATCTGCATTATGTAACAGGGAAAAAATAACATATTGTAGCATGGTGAAAAGAAGGCTGAGGACTGGGAACCAGGAGATCAGGGTTTTAGTTTTGATTCTTCTCTGAATAGTATGCAACCTGAGGAAAGTCCTTCATTTAACCTTTCCAAAGCTCTGTTTTGTCCTAAGTTAAACTGAACTGGATAACTCCTGTGAGCTCAGTGAGTCTATGTACTTTTAAGGGTCTGTGGTCTGTATGTTCAACTCTTTAGTAAAACGTACATTCAGAGATTCATAAATCTAATGCTTTCATGTCAATGGAAAATCAGTGAGGAAAATCATTAAAATATAAAATTATATAAAAGGAGTAATTTTCAGAAAACTGGATGATATTGTCAATAAATTCATTCTGTGATGTAGGGAGATAGAGTTCAACAGGTAAACATTGCTGGTAGCTTTTGCATTTGACATGAATCAGGGTTGTGTTCTCTTATAACAATTCTAATAGTAAGAAATTTGGTTGTTTGGGTAAAATGTTTTTCTCTAATACTGATATTCAATTCACAAACCTCAAGTTTGATATTTTAACTGTAGGCACATTTTTTTCTTATGTCAAAATAAGAAAACTTGAAACAGTTTCCAGATCTGTTACACACACACACACACACACACACAGCCTCAAAGATTTGAAACTTGTTGTTTATTTCCCCTTTCTGTTTCTTTAAGGTTTGGTTTCTTGAAAACAGTATTCCTCAATAAGCACATATATACACAGTGGAATACTACTGGGTGATCAAAAAGATAAACTCATGTCATTTGCAGCATTATAGATGGAGCTGGACTGATTGATGCTAAGCAAAATAAGTTAGAAGGAAAAAGACAAATATCAGATGATTTTTTCCTATATGTGGAACACAGAGAAACAAAACAAATGGTCAGAGAGAGACAAATTTTTAAAGGTGACCATAGAGTTGAGGCATCCATGAGAAAAGTGGGAAGAGAAGAAGGAGAAAGGGGTTAAAATGGAGGGGCAGGGGCTGTGAGCACAAGGGAATATGGGACTAGGGATGCTTTGATGGTGAGAGAATTATGGTGACCACGTCTGTGGGGATAAATCATATATTGTCCAACAATGAAATAATAAATGAAAATATTCTGCTGATTTTTTTGTTTACACTGAAGGTTTGTTAAGGAGAGTTGACAAATATAGCAAATTTAATCTCCAATATAAGAACATGCTTCCAGAATAGTTCTCCAGTTCTAGTCTTCTCTTAGGTTCTTCAGATAATTTTATTTATTTTAAATAAGTAGAAATTGTTGACCAAGAAATCAATTACAAGTTTTCTTCAGTAGCTCTTCACATATGAGAAAAAGTGTCTGAACTAGAAAATAAAAATGAGAATGTGCAGAGGTGTTACAAAAATTGACAGATGTTTATAATTTAGATTAGGTAAAACATGGTGACTCATTTCACTGAGGATGGAGTTCAAGAGAAGGCAGACATGGCCCAGAATATTGTTGAAGTTTTTTTTGTCCTATTGAGTTCAATCTCTTTTCTAATAAATTCATTTAGCTGTAAGAGTTTTTCCCCCCCCTGTATGCCTTTGATCACATTTTACAGGGTTTGAAAAAGTATTATTATGATCTAATTTCTAAATAGTTTTCATTGCATTTTTGATCCTAAAAATAAATTTTTAAATATTGGGTGCTTGTCATAGGCAAGGTTGCTGAAATTTTTCAGTTTCTTCTACTTTTTCACCTTCTGTGTCTTTTCATAAAAATTAACAAAAATTCAACATGTTTACGAGAAGGTGCAAACACTGCTACTTTTAACATTTTTTTAAAAAAAATAAGGTTTATTTATTTATGCATACAAGAACTGGGGAGGTGCGGGAGGTGAGAGGATTCACCATACAGAATGGTGAGTAAAACAGAAGTCTGCTGCACCAAGGTTAGCTCCCTGGCAGGGTATCAAACTCATGCCACAGTAGCCAGTTATAGCTTGATAGCACTGTCTTTAATTAACCCCTGCACCACCAGGGAGGCCCCTTTTAACCTTTAATACATTTGCTTCATCTAAGAAAATTTATTTCACAAACCCCTCCTATTTTAACAGTTTTATCTCCAGTTCAGTGATTTTTAGTAAATTTATTTAGTTGTATAACCACTGTTATAGTTCAGTTTCCATCACCCCCAAAATATGTCTCATATTTCCTAACTCCATTGCCCATTTCCTAACTCCATTGGCAAACCCCAAATGATAGATAATCTATTTCTGTCTCTATTGACTTACCTTTTCTGAATACTTTATACAAATATAATGTATAATATAATTTTTTGAGGTTTATCCATCCTGTAGCATGTATTTTTGGCTAGTTCCTTTTCACTGCTAAATAATATTCCATGCCAAAACTACATTATAAATCTGTTTTGCAAAGCAGTATAATTTTTTTCCTGTTGGCAAGAGATTAATGTCTGTAGGATAGTTTTTTTTAGAAAAAGCAGGATCCAAAATTTATATTGACAATAATATCAACATCACACAAACTATAATATAATAACAACAGCCCTCAGTATCTTTAGAGCTCCCCCCTTCCTGCAAGGTAGTAAAGAATGAGGGAAGCTTTTCAATGAAAAGTGTCTCATTATTACAAAATGGTCTCATTTGGATTATCTTTGTCTCATTGGAAGACAATGTACAAACTCCAGTCTGTACTAGAGATAGAGACTAGAGGTCAGGCAACCTCTTCCAACAGAGGAGTAGGACGACAGTTTCTGACTCCCCTAAAAGTCCTTACTACCCTTTGTGATTCTACTTGATCTTCCACTTCTGAGGTCTGTCCAGTATTATCCAGTAAAAATGTTATGTGAGTCACATATGTAATTTAAAATTTCTATTAGCCATTTGTAAAGATATAAAAAGTGACAGATGGAATTGACTTTAATGATAAATTTTATTTAACCCTATATCTTCAGAAACATTATATTTCAATGTCATCAGCATAAAAAATTATTAATAGTTTACGTACTTTTTAAAAACTAAGGTTTGGGAATATGTTGTATAATTTATACACTGAGAAACATTTTGAAGTAGGCATCCTTCAAGTGCAGAAATAACCACATGTGATTAATGGATACCATATTAGCTTACTGGGGTTTACAGCAAAACATAATGACCTACTAGTAATAGACTGTTGAGTGACTATTCTTTAGACAGATTATAACTCCCTATTTGAATTGATATCTTTTATGAAAAATTTGAAACCTTCTAATTTTACCATCTGTTTTAGGGTATTTACTACCCTTGCTAGTATGTCCTTGGTGTCTCTTGCCTCTATGAATGGGTCTTGGTCCTTAGGCAATCCATTGGTAACTTAACTGGATCAACTTAGCTTGAGGGTTCAGGCAAACTTGCTGACTACACACCTGACATTGTCTTTGGTCTAGAGGTCCTCTCTTCCAGGTTTTGCCAGTCCTTAGACGCCTCTTCCTATGTCATGCTGGACAGGAAGCCATACTAAACACAGAGCTTCCCTGGGAAGCATTTTATATGAGGGAAGAGGAGAACTAGCTCCAGTTACTGCTAACTATTACTGCTAACTAAGTATTAAAATAGTTAATGTATTTTAAAATACATCACAGGAGAACTAGTGATGGAATTTTCCCATCACTCTCACTTTTTCTACTAAGCCCCCAAACCATCCTAATTTGATCCACTAAGGTGCAGAAAGTAATGGAGCTGATATCTGAGAATTTTACCTATTTTTTACATTACAATACAATGTCCAAAGGAAAACAGGATTTCCAGGGGAAATAAGAAATAGATGAATATTTTTAAAATACTTTTTCTGTAATATCTATATAGAGGTCTAGAATGAAACATAACTTTATAATAACAGTTTTTATTTCCAGGTAATGAAATTAAAGATGGTTTTCAAGGGGCCTCCCTGGTGGTGCAAGGGGTTAAGTCTCAGAACTATCAAGCTATTGGCAGCCACTTTGCACCAGGTAGCTACCCACCTGGGGCAGTAGACCTCTCCTGTCTCCCGCTGCTTCCCTCAGTAGTATATTTCAATTTACCTCTTCTGCTGTCCACTCTGTGTCTGGTGAATCCTCTCACCCCTACCCCCTCACTTCTGAACTACACCCCAGCTCTTGTATGCATAAATAAATAAATCTTTAAAAAAAAGGTAGTCTTCACTTTCCTCTTTGTATTTTTGTATTTTCAACAATGAGCATATATTTCTGATAGTAAACAAAAACTCATAGTTTAAAAAAATTCTTTTCAAGGATTTTTGGCTTTGGGCTTCAAATTGGTGGCAAAGTGAAAAATAACGCAAACTATATAATAGTGAATATACTACTTCAAATATAAATATTAAATAGAAAATGTCCTCTTGAAATAACAGAAATAACGGTCTTTAAAACAGACATAAGGACCAATATTTCCTTTATTTTTAACCACATATTTTAACCTTATATTATCTAATTTCTCTAAATCTATGCCTTAAGTCCTTTTCTAGCCATCCCACCTCCTTGCCATTTGATTTCCTAACCTTTCTCCAAAGACTTCCTTTTCCACCTACTACTTGAAGCTAAATTCTTTCTTCTTTTGCAAACAGTGGCTTCTTTATTTCTTTCCAGGAAGGATCTGAATGCATTCAGGGGGCCAATGCCACAGCCCTTGTCACACTACTATGCATAGCTTTGTAAAGCTGTGATCTTTATGGGATTTGTTTGTGTGCTTTCATGTAACTTTAAAAATGTTTACCCTATCTCCCAAAACTTTCTTTACTATTTTTTATGTTGAATAGTGAAAGACTCAACATGCATTGAGTAGAAAAAAAAACATGTAGCAGTCATACCTGATTTTTTTCCTTGTATTTTGTTGTCATTCTTCCTATTACTGTTGACAGTTGCAGAGTAAATAAAGCAGAAATTAGATCATCGTTCCATGCACAGGGACCTCTCTAGCCTTGTAATTGTGACATTTTGTAAATGTGAACTTTTCTGAAGTTGAGCTCTCTTGGAGCTAACATAAGCTTTCCTTCTGCTGTATTTGCCAATTTTTATTTTTACAAGGGTAGATATAACTGCAACCATTCATTTATTTATATTCATTGCTATTTCTTATAATTTGAAAATTTGCCTCCTTTGTCCATGTACCTACTTGTAATTATTTTAATAAGTTTTAAATCTATAATGTAGATGGTAATTTGAAATATTTTTAAAGGCAGATTTACTTGGCTACGTTGTCCTTTTAGATATCATTTCATTAACCAGAAAACCAAAGCTGGGTACAAGCAATAAATGGAAGGTACGTCTTCTAAGAACTCATTGTTCAATGCTAATGTATGGGAGAGCAGGGGTTCTATTCTTTGCTATAAATGAATTACCTGATGCCCAGATCATACCCCAAATTAATCAGATAATTAATTAAATCAGAATCTCTAGCAGTGGGATTTTAGTCCCTACAGTTACTAAAGTCCTCGGGATAATGAAATGCAGCTAAATTTGAGAGCTTGTATTGTAAAGTTGTTTCCATCCTGTCTGAACTTTGAGCTTTAATTAATTTGCTGAGTACTTGACAAGATCCCCCTTTTCGTAGAAGTACCCTTAGTTTCTCTTTTTTCAGCACTATAGCCTCACTGAAATAGTTCTGAGGAGTCTTATAGGTGAAACTTTATATTCATGGGACAATTTATGAATTGTAGAAATTCTCTGCAAGCAAAAATCTTGCAAGTCTCTTTCCAAGCAGATGTGTGTGTATGCATATATGCGTGCATAAGTGGGCATATACATTTAATGAAGAAAGCATTGCATTCTACAGTAACAAACACTAGTTTTCCTTTACTTTTTCCAAAAGAATAGAGAGTTTTTCTATGTGAAGCAATAAACATTTGAAGTTTAAGACAGCAATGACCATTTGGGAAGGAAGAAACTAGAGCCAGCTGTCTTCCTAATATGAAATTGACTTTGTTAATCTAGTGTGTGTTTTGGGGTGCTTGCCAATAGCAGGGAATTGACAGTTATTGCATTTTCTAAGTTGTAAAACCAGATGTTTCTCTCAATTTTCCAACTCTTTTCTTAACAGTATGCAAAATTCAGCATGTTGTATTAGAAGACATTAAGGGCATTTAAAGTGGGTTCATAATCCAATCTTTGAAATTTTAAGAAGTTTAGCAAAGTGTCTTCAATAGAAACTTTACAAACATTTGTTATGCTTTTGCTTCTCAGCATGAAATTTCCCAAAATTAGTGGGAATGCTCTTGTTCATTAAATCTCTGTCAACCAAATCCCATTCCAAGTAAATGTGCCAAATGATGTCAACCAAGGTTCAACTGCGAGACATTAAACAAATACAGTTAGTAAGACTCTTGTCTTTTAAGTGATATTAGAAATGTTTCACAAATTAGAATTTTAAAATACTGAAAGGGGCTGTACTCACTGTCAAAGTACTATCTTCAGCCCACAAAGGCAATTTCATCTAAAAGATAATAATACTTGGTACCTCTTCATCAGCATAATACAACTACCTATGGGGGGGAGGGTGTATGCACATGTACATGTGTTTTCATATATTGGGTAGAGATATGCAGATTATTTGGACATGATTCTCATAGTCCTTGAATGGATCTTAGCTGAGCAAGTATGATTGACAGAGATAGGTTAAAAAATTTAAGGACAAAGCAATGTACAGTCATTTTAATGTGAAAATAAGCAGGCTTCTGCCAATGGGCAGATGGAGGACCAGCTGGGAGAGATGGCTTAGCTGAGGGTCATTCTAGAGGTCTTGGATGATGATTATTCTCCTGAGGTACCAAATCCAACTTCATATCTATAGTCCTTTCCAAACCAAGACAAATGAAGAGTGCCTTTTGTTGAATAGTTTGGGCCGCTTTTACTTCATTGTTTATAACTTTGATTTTTCATTTTAGAAGTCGTTGTTCATTAAAAAGGCTACTGGATTTCTATTTTATGTCAACCTGATTTGTCTATTACAGTTATTTAAGATATAAAATGGAATATCAGCAGGTTTCAGTTTGGTATAGGGTAAGCAATACTCAAAAGCCCTTTATAAACCATTTCTTTTTACAAAATGAGCATTATTGCTTCCCATTAATGCCTACCACTATTTTTATTTCACAGATATATGTTGATGAAGTGACCACAGATACTATAATTCCAAATAGAATATATAGATTCTAAGGTATTTTGGGGAATCAGTATCAAAAACTGGTATAAAAGAAATGTATGGAAACATAATTAAGGCCATACATGACAAAGGCATAGCCAACATCATCTACAATAGTGAAAAACTGGACACTTTTTTGCCAAGATCAAGAAAAGACAAGAATGCCCACTCTTACTATTATTTAATATTGTACTGGCAGTCATAGCCAAAGCAAACAGGCAAGAAATAAAAGTTATCCAAATTGTGAATGAGGAAGTAAAACTATCACTATTTGATATGACATTATATACATGGAAAACCCTAAAGACGCCACAGTAAAACTATTAAATAATAAATGAACATGGTATAGTAGGCTACAAAATCAATATTAAAATATGCCACATTTCTACACACAACCTGACCACAATTATGAATCAATTATCTCATATTCTCCCCAGAAACACATTTTTTTAAAGATTTATTTATTATTTATATAAGCACTGGGTACAGTCAGAAGCGCGGGAGGGTGAGAGAATTCACCAGAGCCAGAGCGGGGAGCAGAGCAGGCAGAAGGATCAAAGTACACTGCTGAGGGGAGCAGCGGGTGGCAGGAGAGGTCTGCGCGCCTTGTGGGACCCTCCTCCAGTGGCCGGGGAGCAGCCGGGGATCGAACCGGTGCTGCAGAGGCTGCAGGCAGCTTCGCAACCCAGTGCTCAACCGCTGCGCCACCGGGGAGGCCCAGAAACACATATTTTTATCTTTATCTATAATTAGTGCTACAGATATTTAATCGTTTCTCTTTGAGCATTGGATTATTTTGAAACCGCATTACCCTTTTCCCATTCAATATCTTCACCAATATGTAGAGGTGAATAATTTGCTTTTCCTCTTCAGCAACAAAGGAACGCTGTGTCCTCCAGTGCCACACACAGTATTTGTGAGTGGAGGGCAACCGCTGTGTACTTATTGATTCTTTATCACTAACCTTTTAGCTCAGAAATTTTACTAAGCACTTTCAGGTAATGAAATACTGACTGACCTTTTTGGCATAAACTTTATAAAAATTTTATAAAGTTGCAGGGTCAGAAAGCAGAAATTTAACAACTATGGTTAAATGAGGGAAATATAAAGATATGGATTGGGAGAAATGTAATGGGAACTTTCACAAAATGCCACCACTGTGCTTGATATAATGGAGCTTCAAGGACTGTGTTATCTTTTGTTTGGAACTACTCCTGCAAAGAGAGAGAGAGAGAGAGAGAGAGAGAGAGAGAGAGAGAGAGAGAGAGAGAGAGAGAGAATGTATCTACATAGCTATTAGGTGATATTAAATAAGAAATTTTTAATAGTGAAGAGAATATGTTGATAATTTGGATTACTTCCTTTATATTTTTTAATATGAGATCTATAGAGTTGGGAAGAATCTTGGAAAGCCTCTAGTTCAATATTAACTAGGATTCTAGTTTGCAAAGAGAAGCCATTTCTAGTTGAACTTTGAAATAAAATGATTTTGTTAAAAGACGCTAGTGACTTTTAAGAATCATCTGCAGAACCAAACTTAGAAGATGTTTGGGAATAACATAGGCTGGGAAAATAAGTCAGGACTGTAATCTGGTTCTCGCTTGAGAATCATCCCACTAAGTCCACTGACCACAAGATGCCACATCTTGTGCTCCACACACACACATTTGCCATCTCTGGTCTCTAGGCATCACCGTTGGCAAGGTTGCCTTTGTTCATTTTCCTCTATGGCCTTAACATAGTTGCCACAGACCCCACTTCTTTGAATCACAGGCTTCTTAGTGAAGCATCTGATAAGCTAAGCTAACATCATTCATGCTCTAGTTGCAAAGGAAACTGGGAAAGCAACCTGGTTTCACTTTGCCTTGGGGATTGCTTTGAAAGAAAAGTGGCCTTAGAAGCTGAAAAGAAAAAAAGGGAAAAGGAGTGGTTCTTAAGTTCATAATTTTAATCTGCAAAATCAGCATATGCTCTTCTTTCAAAATTTGTACTACCCCAACAATTTCTCTATGCCCTATTACGCCCTTTTCTTTCAGCCAGCATCTTGTTAGGTGAGGTTCCTTCATATCTGAGGAACTGGCTTATCTAGGGTGACTTTTACTACTGGGCGGGTAACAGCAGAAGGTGTTCTGGTTAAAAAAAAAAAAGGTGTCCTGGTAATTCCTCGTATTCCATCTACTTCTTCCCTGCCACAAATAATAGCTATCCTATCTCCCTTTGGTAGGCCAGTAATTTCAGCTGGCACTCTAATTTCCTCTTCTACCGGTGTGTTTAGTGGGTATGATAAACCCAACGGGAAGTACTTGCATCAACTCCTAATTTAATGTAGCCATTGCTGTTCTCCAGGTAGAAGCATTAGAAGTTAATACCACCTTTCTTTCTCTTTCTTTCCACACATACAATTTATTTTTCTGCACTATTTAAAAGTCAAGACAACCATATAGTCATGGGGGGGAAAAGTGATGGGACAGTACAGGTTAAAATAAACTAGTGAGACAAAAAAACCAGTGTCAGTGTGTGGACCCAGATATTAACTATCTACTGTATACATGGTGCCATTCCACCCTATTTCCTCAAATCTGTCTTGTCCAAATGATTTTTTTGGACCATGTACAGAATCTTCCCACTATCCTCTCCCATCAGAAGGGATTTGTGATCCCTTACAGGATGTGAGTTTAAAGTCCTCCTTAGTTGCTTTTCAAAGCCTCAAGACATAAGATCAATCCTATTTTTCTCTGAACTTTTGATTAGACTCATTATGAAAACAAGTTTATGAAGCGAGGCAAGAAAAAAATGACTCTTCCTTAATCACCAGACTTTAATCATCAGTCACAAGCATGAGGTTCATATCATTTGACCCTTTTAAGCCAAAGAAAACTATTAAGTGTCCCAAGTAACAATCTAAGTAGATAACTTTATTTTTACTAATAATTGTAATAAAGTGATCTTGCTTATTCACTTGCCATTTTCCTATCAGAGAAGGCTTAGAGTTAAATATCTCTCTTTATTCCAGAAAATGTCATCTAGAAACACCTAAAGCCAAATAACTTTGAATTGAAAGCTGAAAGGCCAGTTTTAAATTAATAAACATATCTCCTTATGAAAACTATTCACAAGAAATTTACTTTCTGAGCTAAAGTATCATATTTCAGAGCAAGCTTATAAAACCAAGATTTCTTGCAGACCAACACAGTTTTTTAAATTCCTACTTTAATACTATTCTCTCCATGAGATATATATATAACTTTTAGAGCAGAATACTAGACTACTTCTTCAATTTAATTTTTTTTTAAATTGAGGTAACATTGGTTTACAACACTGTATATGATTTAGAGGTACAGGATTACACCATTCAGGTGTTACGTTACCACACCACACTCACCACTAAGGCACTCATAGTCCTCACCATAGTAGAGCAGACTTCTTTATGCTCAACTAATTTACTAATCTTTCCTAGTCCCATTAGGCGTTCCTCTTAATTTTCACTCTTGTTTTGGTCTCTTCCTGTAAGAAGACATCTTTATGAGGTCAAAGCTGTTTCAAAGTCAAGATTTCTTTGATTTCCTTCCTCACAATGACATCTCTCCAACTTTTATTCCTTAGGAAGAAGATATTCTTGAACTTTACAGTGACTTTTCAGTTTTTTTAAAGTAATATTTATTTATGCATAGAAGAACTCAGGTGTAAGCCAGAGATGTGGAGGGTGAGAGGTAGGTGAGGGGATTCACCAGAGTGGGGAGCAGAACAGGCAGATCTACTCAAATACACTACTGAGGGTAGCAATGGTGAGACAGAAGAGGTCTGATGCACCACAGGTGGTTTAACCAAACTCAGGCTGTAGCATTTATAGCGCTGAGACTTAACCACTTCGGCCACCAGGGAAGTCTGGCTTTCCTGTTCTTTTTAACAAAGGGCTAAAGTTTGTGCTAGAAGTAACATACAAAATCAACCTATAGATAACTTTAAACTCAGTTCACCATTCTGCTTTTTCTATTCTACAAGCCATTTTAAAGGATAATAGTTCTATATGATCATTTCTAGCCTGTAAAAGTGATCTTGAAGTCACTTAAAAGTTGTTGCGTCAGCAACACCTCAGTGACAGAGAAAAGAAGCAGGAGTCATGGAGCAGGCTGTATCATGCAGGATGCTGCTCAAGAGCAAGAGCCTGGCCCTTTTTTTTTTTTTTGGACAGAAAAGGGTGGGTCTAACTGAGCACTGGATTTAGGGCTTTAGGGAGGGTGAGTCCAATGACATACTTCCAACTCCCACCCATGGCTACAAACATTAACAAGGTGTTCCACTGAGCATGTATGTCAGTCAGTGGCCCCCAGGTCTTTCCCGGTCTACCTCGGAATGCATACCTATTGCCCCAGAGCGATCAAGTGTCTTGCTCTTGTGTAACTTGAAAGGAGCTTTGTACACCCATAAAAAGTATCCTCAAAAAGTCCAATGAAATCACAGGCATTACTAGGAAAAGCAGCAAAAGCTTGAACTGACATATATTTTAAAATCATAAACTCACATTTGGGGAACTGCATGATTCCTAGCATGCAGGAATTCCTAGCATGATTCAGGTAAGGGTGAATACAATAGCCATAAAGCTGGGCCATTCTTTGTAAAGGGCCAATGTCTTTAGTATGAAAATAGAGTCATGATATTATTTTAATCTATCAATATTTTTAATTTACAAATTTAATAATTATAATTGAATACCTACTATCTTGGCATACAGTGAGTAACTGAAAGAACACAGTCCCTCTTTCCAAGAACTTGACAGTATTATGGGAAATTCAAATATCCTTGGTGAGGGCAAGCACTAAGAACTGTGGGCACTTATGGGATCAGCACTTAAACCAGGTGGGAGGTGGCACAGGAAAGTCAGGAAGTCCTTATGGTAGAAGGAAATTATCCAAAATGGGAAATGTCTTCCTGCCAAGAATCCATGGCAACTTTAAGGAATAAAAAGTAATTTAGTGTAATTGAAACATAAAATTTGGAATGAGTTGGGGAAAGGTGGTGAGAGAACAGATTGAATGGATAAGTAAAGGCCAAATTCTAAGATTTAAGTAGGGTAAATTCTGACTGCATTAATTAATTAGAATTATTGACATTAAAATTAATGAATATATTTAATGGCTTATCACTTTGTTTCCAAAGGGATTTTATGTATTCATAGGGATTTAACAAGTCCCAGGATACCAGAAGATTTGTGTATAGAAACTATACCTACCATAAGAATGGCAGTAAAAACTAGGGAGGTAATTAATCTGGGAGATTGCACATATTAATACTTAAATGGGCTCAAAGTGGAATTAGACAAACACACACAAAAGTGGATTATTGGGGGAAGTTGTTTGGTTGAGGCCCTCACATTCCCTACTGGAAAAGTACCCTATTGCCATAATCAGAAACTGAATTTTTAGACAGCATGTTTCTTTGTTCTCAGGCAGTATTACATGTCTTAGGTATTTATATCCTTATCCCTTAAGTATACATAACCATCTATTTGGGGTAGCCTTAGTAAATATGATCTTCAGTTGAACTTAGAACTTTGGAGAATATTTACAAAGCAAAGGTTCATATCTCCTTGTGGGGAAAATCCTGAAATCTCATCTCTCAAAGACTGCCTATTTAGGTGACTTTTTGGTAATGAGACTCTACCTTCAAATTAAACTTCTATGGAGTCATTGATTAAAATGGCTGATTAAAAACAACTTTAGGGGCAAAAAAATTAAGATAATTTTCTCATACTGAATTCTTCTAAAGTTCTTTTAATAAAGTGCTGTAAATTGAATCCCTCTTATCCTGACTTATCTTGAGTGGAAATGGAGAACAATGACTCCTCTGTATAAAATTCCCAATCATTCCCCAACATCACTTTCAGTTTCCCATTAGCCTTATCATTGCCATATAAGGAGCCTTCCTTTCTTTAGATTTTCCTGAGTCAGTTTTCTGATCCTTGAATATGTTTGCTGACCTACTCCTGAATTCCCTCTTAAGAATTCAAGTATTGATTCTAAGACATTTAATGATCTCCCTTTCTAGTGTTTTAGTGGACACTGAGCCAGGCTTAAATTGTAGTTATTTTAATGTACAGTTACCCAATCAGTAGTACCTGTACACTACCATAGAGTGCACACAATTATGCACACACAAACACAAATACCAAACATGATTGCAAACACCCACATGTAGAGTGAAGTCTAGGGGACAGTGTATATAAAGAGTAGGGGTTTTGAGCAGAGAAAAACTACTTAAAAAATTTTATGTAAAGGAATTTCTGACTTCATCTTAGAAAGAGGGGGCAATATGTAACATAATAGCTGAGTATAAAAATTATTCAGGACAATTATTTAATGTAAGTTATTCTTCCAAAAGCCTTAACTTGGTAGAAACAAGGTCATGTTGGAAGGAAAGCAGATTGTGGGAATGGGAAAATTTTAAGTAAAGTTGAGAATGTTAACACATAACTATTTTGTATTGTTATGTTTTTCCATCTTAAAATTAATTGGATTCACAACAGTAATGTAAATTAGTGTATTGGTAATATTAATATATTGGTAAATATTTAACAAATATTGGTAAATGTCTTTATTGGTATTGGTAATGTACCTGTGGTACAATACATTGATAATGCATTGTATTGGTAAACAAATATTTAACAACTGACTGTAGTTGAGAGGAGACTGGGATAAATTCCGATTGTAGCATTTGCTGATTGCTAGGGTAATCATCCACTCCGTATAACTTATTTCATACTACCAACCTGATGTCATTGGACACAGAACTAGGAAGGACCATGCAGTTGCACACCATTATATATCATTTTTCTACTGGACAGATATCTCAAGACCATAATTAATAGTAAAATGTAGTTTAAAAAATATAGCATGTTATGAATTTTGAGTATTTGTTACCTTTGTCTTAATGCATAATCTGTTTTAAATTTTTGTAATATAATGTTTATTGATAGCTTTTCTTAGCAATTAGCTTGCAAATGTCCTTAAAAAATTAACAATTAGTTCTCTCCAGCTGGTGTGAGGCAGCTCCAACACATGACTAGGTATCACAGCCAGTCCAGTAGGTGAAAGAATTCATGTGATTAGATCTCCTGAGAAGAGAACTGTGATTCCTCTGAACTGCTATGAAATTGCCTGTACACAGCCCTCTGTACCATCTTAGCTGTGCTGTCTCCTTGTGAACTTTCCCAAAATGAGAAGTAAAGTCCTTGTGTATACACTAGAGGCACATTTGTTCTGGCTTGTATAGCCAATTTGAAGAAAAGTGGAAGGTGCCTGGAAACTTTGAAAGCTAGAATAGAAGACTAAGGGAGTTGAATATAGAGGTGGTATTTCCAGCAGATCATCTTGTTAATACTGGTAGCTTTGGAAGCAAAATTGAACGTAAGAAATTCCTAGGATATGCTCTTCATGGTCTTCTAAAACTGATTTCCTAGGTCCTGTATTCCCAAAAGGAAGCTCTGAGTTAAGAACAAAGGATACTTCTCAAAGATGAATCAAATATTTTTGCCAGGGGTCTTACAATCCTAAAAAGTTTGGGTTTAGAATATTATCTTCAACTTTAAGAGAAAAGGCAAAAATTCCCATAGAATAAGAGCAAAACTTTGGAGGCAAATGGACGTTAAATGATAGTAAGTCCCAAGTATATGACTATAACTGGAGTATTGCAATATAGTGTAAAAATTAGGAAAATAAACTTTAAAGTCAGGATGTTAGATGTGTGTTCACGTGAAATTGTCATGTAGGAGGAAAACAGTGAGACAATAAATGTACTGAAGAAAGTGGAAAACAGCAGGGAGTAGACTTTGCAAGCATTTTGAGACTGAGAAAGCATAGGGTAAGAGAACCTGAAATAGAGAACCATTCAATAAAGACAATAAACTAGAAATTATATGAAAAAATCAGGGAACATATAATTTCCCCTTCCTAGGCAGTGATGACCAGAAGCTGGGGAGGACACGTCTCATTTCCCACAAACAGCATTGCAGTAGACTGACCCTAAGCAAGACAAGTAAAGATTGCAGCATGCATGGAGCTCTCAAAGTGAGTTTAGGAGTAACCAGTAGGGGACAGAGCATACACAAACACCAGAAATCTGTGACAGCTATCAAAAATGAGTCAATGGATGAGTTGCCATGGGATGGAGCCCTACGAAGAGACTAACAGTACCTTCAGCAGAGGCCATGCACATGGGGCCATCCAAAGAGAAATATTAAGTGAGCCACAGACCCGGCATTTGGAAGCATGGCAAGCGTGGGGCAGAAATAGAAAGGCATGAAGCAGTGTCCAACAGACTGATCACTGAAACAAACTTCTACCTTTTTGATGCTGGATGTTCTCTTGTTCCCATGCAACAGCCCCCAGTCCCAGTATCTTAGCAGTTTCCATACTTCAGAGAGCAAAAATGTTACCTGGTACAGAGGTGAAAACTGAAGTCCTGGAATCTTACCACCCATGATCCTAGGCTGGGCCCAGGATTCTGCATTTTAAAAATAAGCACATTGAAGATTCAAGTGTGCTTGCAGTTGGTTTACCAACCACTGTCTGAGAAGTGTGACAGTATTGTTAGAGGCCCTGCTGATGGGACATGTCTGGAAATAACTGTTAAAGAGCCCCAAAATTTCAGCATTCTTACCTGGGGAGTAAATACTGTCTCCTGTTAGAGGCAATTTCCTGGCACAGCTGTAACAACATTTACTTGGAAACATTTAGTCTTTATATTTGACTTTGTATCTTCGTTGATTTTTAATATTGCTGCTTTACCTTGGGCTTAATAGTCTATGTCATTTCAAATCTTGTTTGGAAACAAGTAGGGTTATAAATCCTAATTAAATAAAAGTAATTGCTTATACCCTCATATAGTCAGGAGAAGTAGAGAAAGTGAGTTATATATTGTATAGCTATTAGTTGGATGATAAATTACTTTTACACTGAATCCATCTTGATAATGTATGTGAGATATCTTGAAAACTGTAAAGTTTTATACAAGTATTTGTATAAAATGTTTTCAAAATATCAGTACCCAGTATATAACAAATAAGTATGTGCATTTTCTATTGTATGGTTATAAAGTCATTATATAATCAAATGTTCTTGTATTTATGTTTTACTAATTGAAAAGGGCAAAGTCCAAAATTTCCATCAAATATACCTAAAGAGAAGAATGCATTAATTTGTCAAAATATTATGGTTCTTTCTTCTTTGTAGCTCTTCTAAATCCCACAAACAGAGAGAGGATTATCAGTATTATTTGAATGTGTGTGGGCTTGAAAACTCTAAATGTTTCTAAAAGAGCAAGGCTTTTTGATGCTGTTAAAAAATACTGGGAGCTTTTGGTGCAAGTTAATCTTAAAGATCTGTCAGCATACCGTACTACCTGCAGCTTCCATGTAATGGAGACATAACTGATGTTATGCTGAGTGAAGCTCGGATGAGGTTTTCCTGTGGTCCATGTAGGGCAATTGACCTATTTATAGTAAGGCTTGTCTACATCTACAATTATGCATAATTCTGCATATGAACATTTTTACGCCTAGAAAGGAAGCCATCCAAACAAGACATTTCTGCTTGAAGAATACAAGTAAGAGAGAAATATGGACTATGCCCAGTCAAGATTATAAAATTATTTTCAGAGCCAAGAATTCAGGTGGAGGATAGATTTATTGATGTGACAATTGTCAGGGAAACCAGAGACATGATCTCAGAGAGATGTATATTCAAAAGGAGGCCTTAGGGAATATTCTTGTCTATTGAAATAATGGGGAATCTGCAGAGAGTTGTGACATCTGGAAGAGAACAATAAAGATGAAAATTTAGAGTCACTTGGAGAGAAAAATGTGAGTTGCCTTTCATATATGTGATCAGGTTGGCTGTATCTCTGAGGCATTAGTATTGTATAGACATTTAGCTTATGCTTTGAAAATAAAATATCCTTTCTCTTTAATCTAGTAGGGCATCGGATTGCCCAATAGCTCAGGTTAGAGGAAATAATCTAAATTTGAGGAGAAAAATTAATGCCTGTTTTTCTCAGCTTAACTTGGACTATGGGTTTTTGAAGAGGTTGGGAGAACCAGTCATTATTAGGTCTGTGAGAAAACCAGGACTTTTATTTTCTGAACTTCATTACTGTGAAGTTCTTGTTGTTGATTTTTTTTTAATATATTTTTTAAAGATTTATTTATGCATACAAGAACTGGGGTACAGGCAAGAGGTGTGGTGAGGAAGGGTGAGAGGATTCACCAGAAACAGAGTGGGGAGAACAGGTGGGTCTACTGAAAAACAGTGCTGAGGGGAGCAGCAGGCGAGTCAGGACAGGTCTGCAGCGCCATGTGTGTCTCCTCCCTGGCCAGGGATGGAACTCGTGCTGCAGTGGCTGCGGATAGCTTCACGGTGTTACGTCTTAACCCCTTGTGCCACCAGGGAGGCCCTGTGAAGTTCTTGTTACAGGAGAGAGCCCTTCTTTCTAGGAGATGTTCACACTCTTGCTTTATTCTCTGCAAAATGCGAACAAAGAGACATAACCTATCTTTCAATACCCTTTGTTTGCTGGGACTACATAGGCCAACACTGAGCTATTGTGATGTTTATTAAAATTAAAAGTCATAAAAGCTAATCTATTTTGTTTTTATCTATCACCTCCCCAACTTAGGAAACTGCCTTACTTCTTTTGCAGCCTGTCCACTATTTGCCAGGCTATTCCCCAAGTTTGGGATTTAATTATTGATATACTGTTAAATTGTGGACATTGTTGTAAGTTTTTATAAGCCTGTTTTATTATACTTCTCTGGCCCATGGCCCTCTTTTAGGAATTTCTGCATTTCCTTTGAAAGACATCTATAGAAAGGTCCTGTGGAATATGGGTGTGGACATATATAGTTTAATGTAATAAATGGAGATTTTTTTTTCTGCCAGTACCTAAATAATGCTGTTGAGAAAATGTCGTCTTTGAAGGTTAGTCATCTAGGTATTTATCTGGATCTCTGTCCATTTCATTGTTTCATCTTTTCAAAGTAAAGTTGGTTCTCCATCAATTTCATCAGCAATATAGTTTTCAGCTTCATTTATCCTGCTTGGGAGCTGAAGAAAGCTGCATATCTTAGCCTCAAGTAATAGACACTGTAGAACATCAGCTTTAGCAACTCACCTGAGAAACCTGCAGTGCAGACTGCAGAGCTCATCAAGATGGTACTGGCAATGGACCCTCTTCCCCAAGATCTAAACACCAGTCAGGGTACACTTGGTGGGAATTTAGGGTGTACCACTTTGTGAGTGTGTTTCTCCCTGAACATAAAACTTAACGATGACTCCAGAGTTTAATCCCAAAGCCTGAGTTCTGAGACAGAAGGAGGCAAGATTTGGCAGGAAGTCACAGGAGAAGCTTGTTAAAACTTGAAGAGGAAAACCCAACACAGCAGGAGTAAATCAGCATTTGAGAGACCAAGGGAAAGAAGCACTAGGAAAGTCAGGCCCAACACTAAAAGTATTTTTTTATTTCCTTTATTTCAAAACATATTTAAATAAAATGTATCACAAAAATGTTTTGGTAAAGAAGATATTTTATATTAAGAAAGGGAGTATAAGAAGGGTTACTGGACCTCACTGGTGGCTCAAGGGGTTAAGACTATGAAGCTATCTGCAGTCACTGCAGCATGAGTTCCCTTCCCGGCCAGGGAGGTGACCCACATGGCACAGCAGACCTGTCCTGACTCGCTCGCTGCTCCCCTCAGTAGTATATTTCAGTGGATCTGCCTCTTCTGCTTCCCACTCTGTCGCTGGTGAATCCTCTCACACACACTCTCCCTTTCCCACCCCCAACCTCTGGCCTGCACCACAGCTCTTGTATGCATAAATAAATAAATCTTTAAAAAAAAAAAAAAGGGTTACTTAAAAAAGAGAGAGAAAATCCCCCCAAAAAAACTCCCAAAAGTGTTAATGAAAGTAGCACTTAAAAAAAAAAAAAATCCTCAAATGTTAAAGTAAAGCATCTGTTTGTGAAGCCTCTTTGCTGATCATTTCCTAGGCTGAAAGAAAATCAGAGTTTACTTCATTCCTGTGGGCGGCTGTACCACTATAAAAATCTTAGGTTCTTTTGATGTTTGCTCTCTGCAGAAGTTCTGAGGGACCTGAAAAGGAACAGAGTTGTAAGGGGGATTTCCAAATATTATTAGAGAGGCAAGTTTTAGTAATCTTGTTTATTTAACTCATTTGTTTGAGGCAGAGGGCTGTGGTTTCCTTATGTCATCTCAGAGCCGTTCCCTCAGACACCTGAGGAAAAGAAACCAGTTCATCAGAATG
This sequence comes from Talpa occidentalis, assembly GCF_014898055.3. Taxonomy (NCBI): domain Eukaryota; kingdom Metazoa; phylum Chordata; class Mammalia; order Eulipotyphla; family Talpidae; genus Talpa; species Talpa occidentalis. The sequence goes on along the minus strand of NW_023603184.1, from coordinate 91,304,776 downwards.
ATACAGGGGTCGGTCTCTGGAACAGTGAGGAGCAATTACATTCAGTCTGATAAAAACAGATGGAGATGATTTGATAACATGGTGGTATGTTTTATTACTGTGGCTTTTTAAAGTTCCACATTAAGCAATGCTTCTGTCTGTACTTGTGACTCAGAAAAGACTCATTGAAACTTGGAGAGTCAGAAACTGTATATATCTCATAAGAATTATTCAGAAAAGTGCCAATAAAAGTCATTTTTTTTTCTTAGAAACCAAAGTGGGAAAGAATTCAAAGAAAGCTTCTAATGTGAGATGGACACTCATGTTGAGTATCATTCTTATATAACCTACAAAATGATTATTTAATGTCTTAATTTTTTTAAAATACAATACTTATTAATTGTAATGCTAAGTATTATTTCCCATTAATCCTTATGAGTTTAAGCATCACTGTGTAAATTATCCAATTAGCGTCGAATTACGAATGTCTTGTCTTAGTGAACTCATAAGATGGCAAGTGATAAATTCCTGCATATGTTCAAAAAAATCAGATGCTGGCTCTGCCCTTATCTATTGGTATGTGTTTCCAATTATTCTGGGCTTTTCTTAGGCTTTACAAAATGTGATTTTTACATTCATCTATGTGGCACCTAAGAGAAATATGAATAAATGAATGTATGGAAACAATTAGGTAAGTAAATCCTCATCTGGGTTGGTAGTGTTTCAAATTTTGGTTCATAATAATTCCTGAAAACCAACATGTCATTCTTGTCTGTGCTGTCCCTCCAAAATCACAGTAAAGGCCTGTCATGGATGTCATGTCTGAATTGGCATTTTAGCATCCATCATTCCTGATTGCCCAAAGGAATTAGACACCTGACTTGTTCTCCAATGATTCAATTTCTCTTTCAACTCTTCAAATGATTAAATATCTTACAAAGAAATATCTACTGAGTAATTAGACAGGCTTCATGGAAAGGTATATATCCACTTTATCCTTAAATTCTTATTTTTCCAATTCCTGTGTCCTGTTATTTACCTACAACTTAGGAAATTCAATTGAATGATTTCCATTACTTCTAAAATTCATTCATCATTTATTCTGTCTTTCATTTATTGATGCCTGACTTCTGTTTTAGATACTATGCTAGTTGTTGGTCCTATAAAGGCAATTAAGCTACAACCAGTATGCTCATGAAATGCAGTTTTACAGAAGCAATGAATGAAAACAATTATAATGCAAACCAATGAATATATGTTTGTGACCATTAGTTTACTTATTTAAATATCCCCTCTTGTTCATTGAAAAGCAAGTAGTATTTCTATTGAAAGAGGTTTATTTTATCATATAATTTGGGGAAATAAGCACCCAAAATCCTCCTTTTGGAAATTCTAATACACACCACTGTATTGTAATAAATAGCCTGAGAGATCATGCTGTAAAGAAACCTTTTTCAATTTATCTTAATTTTCCCCAAAGTTACTTAAACACCACCATATTTTTCATGGCACGTGTGTTAACATCCTGTGAGATGTTAACATTATATGATCTACAACTTGTTAAATGAACTGATTAACGTTTGGAACAGCGTGGTGCATGCCCTTTTGTTATAGAAGATAAAATGATAAATATTCCCTTATACCTGGAAGATACGTTATTAGTCAGGACTCCTCAGAAAGAAACCTAGCTCAAGCTAGGTTAGGCAGAAAAGTGAGTGGATAAATTCACATGAATGGGGCGTTAAGAGTGGAACTAGCCTAGGGACTCAAATACCTCTTTATTCTGTATCTGTTTGTGCATTGATATGGACTTCCTCATGTGTCTTGACTGAGATGGAAAGAAAGAAAAAGCATAGCTATAAGCATCTCCAGACTGATTTACATCATTTTTGCTTGGTGTCCTCAAAGAAGAGAGAGCTTTTCTTGTTCAATGTTCATATACAAATCCATAGGGGAAAGATTCTGATTGGCCTTGCTGAAGTCATGTGCTCCCTGAGACCCAATCACTATGGATGTATTTGAAATGTACTATTATTAACCATATCTGGACACATGTAAATCCCTAATAGGAATAAAGGCTTCAGCAGATCTACCCAAAATCAAGAGAGGCAGTTCAAAGGGATTTGATGTTACCAGTTTGATGTTAGAGGATCAAAAAAAAAAAAAGATGTCTATGACAATGTGGTCTAATTATTAAAGCCTAGATTTGGACATGATTGGCAGTTGGACTTAGAATGTAAGGTTAAAAAAAAACTGAACTCTTCTAATATAAAATTCATTATATTTGGAAAACATACCCCAATTTATAAAATGGTTTATAGTTAATAATCCCATTGTTCTAACCTCAGCCTATTGTTTAAATATATAAAACATTTTCTTGGTTACAAGAAATTATATTTCTCAAAGTTATACATTCTATCAGTGTGTACCTTGGATTTTTAAGTAGCTGAATTAACTAACTTTACTATAAATATTTCAGGCTAAAATTCTTATGGCTATATTATAAGGTATTAAACATTGGGAAATTATGACTTTAGGTTGGAGTGAACCACAAAAAAATTTGACTAGAAAGAATATTGGTCTGTCCATGGAACCAAGTTCCATGATGACACATCTCTAGGAGAGCATGGGGAGGACTTCCAGCCTTGTATTTAGACTTGTGTTATTATGTTAGTTCCCAAGTTTTCACAAAGGACTGTTAACTCTAAACCAAGTTCAGATGCCCATTAAATTAGAAGCTCTGTATTTAACTATCAATGTAATATATTTACACTTGAGAGATTTGTCTAAAGTCAATCCTTAAATTACATTTTTTTTCAAAAATATAATATCAAAAGATTTGAGGCTTTAAGGAGGTGAAGTTGCAGGTATGCATGCCTTGATTGCAGTTAGAGTCAGATTTCCCAGAAAATGTTTTAAAATTGAAAAAAGAAGAGGATTCATGTTGGATCTTTGGATAGACAGATGAGTCAGTAAAAGACAAGGAGGAGGAGAAGTCAGAGAGTAGGAGTTACATTTCAAGAAGGAGGTGGTGATCAGCACCAGGCATGGTAGACAGGTCAAGTAGGAGGAACTCCCTGGTGACATAAGGAAAAGCAGTTTCTTTAGAGGAGAGGGTCAGAGGGTTTTGGACTAAATGAGAAGTAAAGTTCTTTGCTAAGAGGAAGAATTAAGCATGGGATTGAAATGTAAGGAGAATGTTAAGCATCTTAGGTAAATAAAATAACCCTGGAGGAGTGCTGAGTTGTCACCTCGTGTGGTGGCAGCGGGATGGAGGAAAACAACTCAAACTCCAAGTAGTGAAAGAGAGTGACCTAGAGGGGCTCACATCTCGGAGATGCAGCGGCCCTTTCCTGGGCCAGTCTCACATTTATTTGGATCAGATCCAGGGAAGGTGGGCAAGTATGTAGAGGAATGTGTGTGGTGGGGATGTGATGTGGGGATACATAATAGTCTGGCACAAGCTGGGGGGTGTAAAGAGGGGCTATTGCCTGGGGGGTGCCATTGTTGTTGCTGATCAAAACAGCCTATCTCTAGTCCCTGTTTACACTAACTTCCTGTCAAGGTGTTCTAGCTGGTTATGCTAATCTGGCCATATGTCTGCCTGCTGTTTTCAGCAGATATCCTCATACCAAGACTTTTGTCCTTGTGAGAGGCCCCCTGCTCAACTCTACATTTTAGCTCGACCAGCAGAAACTTTGGGCACCAAGACAACAAGGAGGGGCTGGGGAATCCACATTGAGTTCCATTTAAAGTTTGATCTCACAAATGTGTGATAAATTTAACAGAATTAGGACAGGGCTGATGAGGAAAGAAAAGAAAACAAGTAAAGGATATTGGTAATAAAGACTTTGAAGAGAGAGACCCTGAGATCCATAGCTGTGGAGATAATAAAGCAAAAGTCTGATTGTGTCTCATAGCCCAAGACAAAAAGGAAGTAGAAAAACAACTTTTTGAGGGAAGATCTAGCCCAGTCCCTGGTATAGGATACAGTTAATAAATACCACTGAAAATGGGCAACTTGATAATCTGAAGTGCCAGGTTGAGTAAAGTTAAATGAGTGAGAACATAAAGAGGGTAGGAGGTTGGCAACTAATCCATTCCTAGAATTGTGCTATTCACAACCTTTATCAGTATGTGTGGTGATCCTCATGATTGGAATAAGAACAGAATCTCTCATTTTAAGATTTTAACAGCAGAAAGTTCTAGGTGAGGTCAATTTCCTCACCCTGTAGGCTGTTTAACCAGATAAGTGAAGTCTACTGAGGATCAAGGGACTCTAAGGATGGAGTTTTGAATAACCCTGAGAAAATGTTGGACAGTGACCTGGGCAGCCAGCAGCCACTGATTTTAAGAACTTGATTTTATTTTATTTATTTTTATTTATTTTTTTAATGCGTATCCTGTCACACATATCCTCCTCTTTATTTTTTTAAAGATTTATTTATTTTTATACAAGAGCTGGGGTACAGGCCAGAGGCATAGAGGGTGAAGGATTCACCAGAGACAGAGCGGGGAGCAGAACAGGCAGACAGACCAAAGGCTTTGCTGAGGGGAGCAGCGGGCAAGGCAGGAGAGGTCTGCTGCACCATGTGGGACTCTCCCTGGCCAGCAGGGAATCGAACCCATGCTGCAGAGGCTGCGGACACCTTCATAGCACGGTGCTCAACCCACTGTGCCACCAGGGAGGAGGCCCCCAAGAACCTGATTTTAAAAAGCATGGTAATTCCAAATTCAATGAATAGAACTTTTCTAGAATTGTCTTGGTAAGCCAGGAAAATGTTGGCTTCCTCTAACAACTACTTTAAAGGGTAGCAATGAAAGTGGCATCACCTGGAGAGGAGTGGTTTTCTTTTTAAAAAAAATTTTGTTAAAGTAACCACACATTAAACTATAATAGTGTATAAATTTCAGGAATAAAAATTTCAATGTTATTCTTCAAAGAAATAGAACAATTATTGATGAAATTCATATGGAATCACCAAAAACCCCAAATAGCCAAAGCTCTCCTGAAAAAAAAAGAAGGAAATGGAGGCATCACACTCCCAGACTTCAAACTATACTACAAAGCCATAATCATCAAAACTGCATGGTATTGGAACAAGAACAGACACACAGACCAATGGAATCGAATAGAAAATCCAGAAATAAACCCACAGACTTATGGTCAACTAATATTTGACAAAGGAGCAAAGAATATGCACTGGAGCAAAGAAAGTCTATTCAATAAATGGTGCTGGGAAAACTGGGTCACTACATGCAAAAGAATGAAGCTTGACCACTACCTCACACCATACACAAAAACCAACTCAAAATGGATTAAAGAACTAGACATAAAACCTGAAACCATAAAATACATAGAAGGAAATATAGGCGAAACACTACAGGATATGCACATCAAAGACATCTTTACAGACACATCACCCAAAGCAGTGATAGTGAAGGCAAAGATAAACAGCTGGGACTACATCAAATTAAAGAGCTTCTGCACAGCAAAAGAGACAATAACAAAAACAAAGAGAAACCCCACCAACTGGGAGAACATTTTTGCACACAACACTAATGATAAAGGACTGATCACAAAAATCTGCAAAGAGCTGATGAGACTCAGCAACAACAAAGAAAATAATCCAGTCAAAAAATGGGCAGAAGAGCTAAAAAGAAACTTCTCTGAAGAGGAAATGCAAATGGCCAACAGGCATATGAAAAAATGTTCAACATCACTTGTCATCAGGGAAATGCAAATCAAAACTACCATGAGATACCATCTTACACCAGTGAGAATGGCACATATTAAAAAAAACTAGCAACAACAAATGTTGGCGAGGGTGTGGAGAAAAAGGAACTCTTCTGCACTGCTGGTGGGAGTGCAAACTGGTCCAACCACTATGGAGAGCTGTGTGGAGATTTCTGGACCTACTAAACAAAGAGCTTCCATGTGATCCAGCAATTCCACTCCTAGGTATTTACCCAAAGGACACAGAAACATCAATTCCAAAGAACACCTGCACCCCTATGTTTATAGCAGCACTATTTACAATAGCTAAGCTTTGGAAACAGCCCAAATGCCCAAAAATAGATGACTGGATCAAGAAGATGTGGTACATATACACCATGGAATATTACTCAGCATTCAAAAAAGATAAACACATGCAATTTGCAGCAACATGGATGGCGCTGGAAGGGATCATGCTCAGCGAAATAAGCCAGAAAGAAAAAGAAAAATACCGGATGGTCTCACTCATAGCAGGAATCTAGAAAACTTAAATAAGGGACCAGGAAAATGAATAACTATAAGAAAGTGAAAATCAAAATCAACAAAAATCTATGAACCAGAGACACTTTTGGGGGGGTGGGTGGCGGGAGGGGAGGGATTGGGATCAAAATGGGGGGGTTGAAATTGTATGGGGAATATAAAAATAAAACTTATTATTAAAAAAAGAAAAAAATTAATTTATTATTAATTAAATCCTAGACAAAAAAAAAAAAAAAAAAGTCAACATATGTGTGTACTATAAGAAGTTCATCATTCAAATTCACATAATTTGCCCACCCACCTTTTCCCTTCTGGTAACCACAATTGGTCTTATGGTATAAAACTTAATTTTTATTTCATCTTCTTCATTTGTTTGTTTTCTCTATATACCACATATGAATAAAATCTTATGGTGTTTGTCTTTCTCTGGCTTATTTCACTAGATGTGATACCCTCTAGGTCTGTATATTCATGTTCTTGAAGATGGCAGGATTTTTTTTTTATATGTAGTGGAGTAGTATTTCATAGTGTATATATTCCACATATTCTTTATCCTTTCATCAGTTAATGGAGGGCACTTAAGTGTTTTCTAATTCTTGATTAGTATACATAATGATGCAATAAACTTGGGGGTGCATATATCTCTTTCAATTACTGTTTATATTTTTTTTGATAAAAACCCAGATTTGGGATAACTGGATCATTTCTATTTTTAAGTTTTGGAAAACTCACCAAACTGCTTTCCATAATGGCTGCACCAATTTACATTCCCACCAACAATTTATAAGAGTTCCCTTCTCTCCACACCCTCTCTAACACTTGTTTTTTCTTGTCTTTTGGATAATAGCCATTCTCACAGGTGTGGGGTGATATCTCATTGTGGTTTTGGTTTACATTTCCCCAATAGTAAGAGATGATGACCATATTTTTGTGTGCTGGTTGACCATCTCTATGTCTTCTTTGGGGAAGTATCTATTGAGATCATCGGCCCATTTTTAAAATTGAATTTTTTATTTTTATCATTGAGTTTCATGAGCTCTTTGTATGTTTGAATTTTAACCCCTGTTGGGCCCATGAAATACAATTATTTTCTCCCATTCAGTAGAATGTTTGTTTTGATGCAAATTTCTTTCACTAAAGCATTGGTTTTCAATTAAGGAAAACCTTTGAAAAAAGCAACTAAGAGGTAAGGTTCTATGCTCTGGTGGAGGGAGTATTTTAGCAATAACTTTTAGACTTGCTAGATATTTGTTAATGTTTTTAATTCTCTATATGTTGTGTCAACAACACCACAGTGATAAAGAAAAGAAACAGGAGTTGTGGAGCAGGCTGAAGGATGCAGGATGCTGCTCAAGAGCAAGAGCCTGGCCTTTTATTGACAAAGAAGGGTGAGTCAAACTGAACACTGGAGTTTGGGCTTTAGGGAGGGTGAGTCCAATGATATACACCCAACTCCCACCCATGACTCCAATCTTATTAACAAAGTGTTCCACTGATCAGTCCCTGGGGGACTAAGTACATCAGTCACCTGGCCTCTGGGCATTCCCAGTCACACCTCAGGATGTATACCTATTGACCCAGGGCTATGAAGCGTCCTGCTCTTGTCTAACTTGAAAGGAGGCTTGTATGCTACACCCATATCTATAGACAACACACCTCCTAATGCTGTAACCCACTTGAAATGCTATTGGAAAGGACTATTCTAAAAAATTTGACGATATAACATGATTACTGAAAACTAGATAAAAGGGATTAAAATAGTTTTAAAAAAAGGATAGACTGGCCGAAATGTCTGCAGTAATTTGGGGAAAGGCATAATATTGATTGATATTTATAACATTCTTCCAGTAACTACATATTTTGTCCTGTTTAACCCCATACTTCCAGCTCTAAGACTTTGTTTCACAGCTATTTATATCTACTAACTTCTAACGCAAATGAACTCAGATGGCTAGGTTGGAATTGATTACAGCCAGTAGGAAAATGAACTTCACCCTCACTTTTAGGTTTGACTTTCAGTATGATAAAATATCCTCCCCCTTGGAGCTGCAAGAACTATCCCCAAATGAATTGGCTCATACCTCCATTTTAAGGCTGAAATGCTTTCAAGTTATTTCCCCCATCTTTGATTTTGCTGAGTATACCCTTTAGATATCATCAGTAGCCCAAGGTTTTCAACTGTCATCAGGATGCACTAGTGTTTATCCCCCCCAACCCCTTCATAGAGGGAAAGGAAATAGTTCAGTAACCACCATTGTTAGAACTTTCCATCCCTGACCCATACCTGAGGGCCACTGACACTGCCGCCTGTTGAGATTATGGGGGTTGGGAAGGGTTAACTCTTCCTGAATGGCGGTAGCACCAAAACAGGAATTTCTAGTTTAGAACGGTGTAACTGTAACAGACAGCATGTGCCAAGAGAAATCAGCCCTGTCTAGGCAGTAATTTGTAACTAGTTTTGTCCTGCTAGCAATAGTCAGGTTGACTCCCCCTAGTTTGTAGTTTATCTCTACTGTAGTTCTCTTACCATGGTCCCCAGATCAGCAGAACCTGCATTACCTGGAAACGTGCTCAAAATGCAAATTTTGTAAATTTCAGACCGTGCTGCCTCACTGCTCTGACTCAGAAACTCTGGCGTTGATTGAGCCATCTGCCCTTCAAGGAGCCTTTCAGGTTATTGCTTGCTCAGGTTTGGGACCCCTGGGTCAGGCAACGTTGGTTCTCAGCCTAGGACGTTGCTTACAAAAATCTGGGTGAACTTTCAACAGACTAGCCATGCTTGAGCCCCACCCCGAGTCTGACGTAGTCTCACGGAGTCTGGGCATCAGAAGGCTGAATAAATGCCCGAGATTCAATCCCAGGACTCTGGCTGAGAGTCACGCTGGAACGCAGAAGGAGCTCTCTGATTGGCGCCCTCCGGGCGGCTCGGGCGAGCAGCGGAAGCTACTGCGGCCGGGCTCGCGGCGCAGGTACCTCCCAGGGCGCCGCGGAGCAGCCGGCGCGGGACCCGAGCACCAGAAACACAAGCATCGGGGCGGCGGCCACGGCATCAGCGATGGCGAAGGACGAAAGCGGAGCCGGGCGCGCAGGGCCGGGCGGCACCTGGCTGAAGCCGAGCCCCGCAGCGGCGCGGGCGGGAGCGCAGCGGGATGGAGTCCGCGGAGCGGCGCGGCAAGCGGGAGGAGCGCAAGGATGGATGCAAGGCCGCTGCGGGCTCCGAAACTCCATCAGCAGATGCCTCATTCCTCAGCATCTAGGAGACCAATAAACTCCGCGCGCCGAGCTGGGGCCGAGCCCTTTGGAAGTCAAGGCCGCTAAGAGGGAGGCGGGCACCAAGGAGGAGCCATTAGCTCCTCCTTGATGACATCGGATGTCATCAACCCCAAGGCCTTGCGACAGCGAGAAGAGCTGCGGGAGAAGCTGGCGGCCGCCAAAGACAGGCGCCTGATGAACCAGAAGCGGGGGGAGAGAAGGGCGCTGGGGGAGGGCGGCCCTGGGCTGGATGGACTCCGCGACCTGCATGGAGAGGAGCCGGCAGCGGCCCAAGGAGAAGAACTTGGCAGAGAAGAGGGCCAAGCTGCTGGAGGAGATGGGCCAAGAGCTAGGCATCAGCGCTCTGGTGGAGGAGGAAGCTGGGCTGAGCCCACAGGACCAGGACGGTGCCCGGGACCTGCAGGGCCTCACCGTGGAGCACGCCGCGGATTCCTGTCGAGAAGGGGAGACGCTGACCCTCACCCGCAAGGACAAAGGCGTGCTGCAGGAAGAGGCGACGCGCGGGCAAACGCGGGCCTGGTGGATCGACAGCGGCCAGAGGAAAATGTGGAACCGCGGAAGAAGCAGCGGGCTACCTGGCCTACGCACTGGAGAGTGTGGACCGCTTGGCCCAGCAAAAAACCCCCGCTCGATTCTGTCCAAGCGTGACGAGGAGCTGGAGGGCGAGCGGCCCCACTCTTTCCTGCTGGGCCCGGGGCGGCATGGCAGATGGTTTGCGGGAGCGGGAGCGGCGGGAGATCCGCTCAAGCCGGAGGAGATGGTGACCTTTAACAAAACCAAGTGGAGGGTGAAGAAGATCCGCAAGGAGAAGGAGGTGGTAGTTGCTGCCCCTGGGGGACCAGACTCAAGATGGGGACTTCGGTTCCAGGCTGCGGAGCCGGGGTCGGCGCCGGGTACCCGAGGCGGACGAGGAAACCCAGCAAGAGGCGCCAGAGAAGAAAGCCGTGCCACAGCACCCCGACCCCCCTTGTCCCACCACACCCGGGTGGAGAACGTGGACATCAGCCATGAGGAGGCTGGAGCTCCCACTGGCTCCCCAGAGGTGCTGGAGGGGGACCAGCCAAGCTGGAGCTGCAGAAGCAGCTGGAGAAGGGGCCGCCGGCGGCAGCTACAGCGACCCCAGCAGCTGCGGGACAGCGGAGAGAAGGTGGTGGCGATTGTGAAGACGCTGGAATCCCGCCAGCGGGGCTGGAAGCACGACGAGGAAGGACGTGGAGCTCAAGGGGGCCATCGTCTTCCATGCCACATGGGCGTTCTGCACCCCGGGGAGATCCCCGCCTACGGGCTGGCGGGCCACCGAGAGGAGCAGGAGGAGCTCACGGACTTGAAACCGGATGAGGAGCGACCGCTTGGCCAAGGGTGCCTCACGGTCAACCTGGAGGAGAAACAGCAGCAGGACTTCGCCGCCTCCACCACTACCCTGCACGCAGAGCCCGCCGTGGACAGGGGCTGGCGGCCGCCCGGCCCCTGTGTCGGAGCAAAGGGCTGCTGGAGACCACGGGTGGCCTGGGTGAAGGTGCCCACAAGTCCCTGCCGTCGGCCGCAGACTGCGTCGAGTGCAGGATGATCGTCGACGGCAAGCACAGGCGGCAGGAGGAGAACCGAGGCTTCACCCCGGACTTCAGGGAGAAAGAGGCTACACGCCCCACGCGAAGATCGAGCACGTGGAGGAGGCAGGCCCCGAACTCACGCCCAAGGATGCTTTCGGGCAGCTGTCCCAGCGCTTCTGTGGGAAGGGCTCCGGCGAGGTGAGGATAGGTGAGGACAGAGCAGTGCTGGAAGAAGCGGGACGAGCATACATTGTGCAAAAATGAAAAATGGTGTAAGAATTATATAAAATAAAATAAAATTAAAATTAAAAAAAAAAAAGAAGCGGGTCGAGGAGGCGCTCCTGAAAATGATGAGCTCCCGCGGCACGCCCCTGGGCACCGTGGCGCTGCTGCAGGAGAAGCAGAAGGCCCAGAAGACCCTGTGCACCGTGCTCAGCGGCCACAGCGGCAGGAGCACGAACACCAACAATGTTATCAAGTGACGCTGATCTTCCTCCGGCCTCCTCCCCACCTTTAATATTAAATGAAGTTCCCTCCTTTTTTCCAAAGTGTTTTCCAAGCACTTGCATTTGTATACTCGGTGCAGCACAGTCTGCTAAATGATAGGCAAATTCTCCATTTCTACAGATCTTGCTGCCCCTTCAACTACCCTTAGGCCTGGAAGCTTAAAGTCCTTTTCAGATTACTGTTACTGCGATGGCTGATTCTACAGCAGCTATGGCTTTTGAACAATAGGAAGCTATTTACTCCTCCCCCAGGAGAAGTCAAAAATACCTCTTTGCAGGTCTTTCAACCTTTGTAGACTCGGGAAACATAAAAACATAAAACACAGGCTTCCTGTTCGGGGATTCTGTGCACAGCTAAAGACTGAGTTTAGCTGCTTCCCGACATTGACTTTCATAGCAACAGTTTAATTTGGAGAAAATCTGCTCCCTCAAATGGCTGAAAGTATTTATGTGGAAAATTTTCCAAGTGATTGACTTTACTATGTTGCTATTTTCTTTCCCCATGAATATTTGAGTATTTGGCTTTCTCCCAGCAGTGTTTCTGCCTCACTTCTCTTTAGGTAAAGTTTGTCAGTCCAGAGAGCAAGAGAAAAGGGCAAAGTTTCCCCCTTTTAAAGTGAAATGTTTACCCATACCCTTTGTAGAAAAGAATTTGAGCGTGTCTCCTATTTCTTTAATTTCCCATGCCAAATCTTCAAGGTAGTCAAAGGAACCCTGACCATCGTGCTAGAGACAGCTCAACTGTGTGAGCTGTGTGCTTTATCAAGCACCACCCTGGCTCAGCACTCCCGGTTTGCTCAGATTCCCAGTCTCTCACTGAAATGAGGACCTCCACTCCCATCCTCATGAAGTTCAATCTTTTGTTCTTATAACCAAAAAGAGAAATTTTGGAGCCATCAGTGGATTTTTACAGGCCTTTCATGCTCAATCAGGGAACAGACCAGCTTCTCTCAGCACTTCTCTGGCTGTCTCCTCTTGTCTGCCCAACCTCATCAGAGTAAGGAGGCTGCCCTTATACACCCTCAACCACAGGCCTCCGCATTTACACATGCACATGCCCCCTCCTCTCTGGGCCAAGGTGTCCGTAATTACAGGTGTGCATGTGAGACCTCCGGTACTGGTCCTGGATGCTCATGGCGGGAAAGCAGAAAAAGCTTGATTTTAAACTCATTTTCTCTACATCCTCTAAGTTGCCAGTTTTACTGAGGGATACCATCATTCACTGTGCAAGACAGAAACCTAGAAACCTAACTTCTTCCCTCTCTCCCAAAAAATTAACACTTGATGTTCTATTTTCCATATAAGTTTTAAATCTAGGTCTTCTCCCTAGTTCCTACCAGCTTCCCTAGCCCCCTACCCGCTACCCCCCCCCCGCCCCGCCCCCTAGCTCAGGAATCATCAACTTCATCTGGAGAACTGTAGGGTAAAGAAAATATCAGGCTTTTCTGCCCTCCCGCCATCAGGATAGATGATGGATCCTTGTCCTGAATGCATGCCTGATGGCGGGCACCTGGAATAGGGTGTGGGCAGAGGTAGATGGGATTCAGCTGAGCTAAGATTATGCTTTTAAGGGCGGCGTCACGGGGGGACGCCAGCAGCACCAGTAGCAGCAGGAGCAGCAGTAGAAGCCGAAGAGAAGCCGAGATCACCAGAGAGCCCAGATAGAATGAAGACTTGCTGGGGGCTGGGAGGCTGGCAGGCCTCCCAGCCCCCCAGCCAGCACCCCTGCCTGCCATATGCCTGGTGAACCCCCAATAAAAGACCTGCAAAACCACTGAGGACTCTGACTCCTCTTTTACCCGGTCTGCATGGGATCAGAAAACCTGCACTGTGCCCGGTCCTGGCCTTACAAGAACTTTCTGGTCTTGCCTTTTTTTTTTTTTTACAATTCATCCTCCATTTTACAGGAGGGATTTTCTAATCACGGCTTTTTCCTGACCAAAAGCCCTCATGCTTGCTAAGTTCCTACAGTTTGACCCCTTCAGCTCTGCACTCCCCATCTCACATTCTTCATGCTCAGTCATTCCAAATGAAGACAATTCAGGAAAAAGTTGCCTGCATCTTTGTATGCTTATTAGATTGTCAGTTTTGTGAGGACAACTGCATATCTCCTAGGTGGAAATTGTAACTCCAGCACCTAGCAGCATGATTGATGCATAGCAGGTGACCAATACATATTTGCTAAATGAATTAATTATCCTCAAAGTAAATTAGGAGCCATCCTTCCTCACCACCCAGGTATAGATGCCTTATTTACATCTGTAACTTCTTCTTCATTAGCCAAGCTCCCCTAACCGAAACAACTATTACTTTTCCACAAAGGAGACACAACTTTGTTGCAGACAAAGCACCCTATATATCCCAAAGGAAGAGAAACTTTCCAAAGGTTCTGAGAATTAGCATATAGTAATTGTCAAATCCCAGGGTATCTTTTAATCGAAACTTCACAGTAGTTCACTTTAGCTTGTACTCACTGCTTAAACTGGGAAGAACCTCATAATAGAGGTTGTGTCATGCCTTAGTGAAAATGGAGAGAATGAGAAGTAAAGCTTTCCATGACAAGGAGACAGAGAGGAAGGAAGCAATCTGGACTGTGGGCTCTTCAATCTGTATGTCTGGCTGTTCTGACTCCTGATACTGAAGAGGACAGAGAGGACAGGCATGCCCATCAAAGGAGCTTAGGATTTTCCTACTAAGGCCCATTTTGGATTTTGTACTCTACAAGAATGTATCATATACTCCCTGCTTTCCTCTCCGGTGCTGCTGCTGCTTCAGTGCCAGACTCAGGAGCAACCTCTTTTAAAAGAGCTTTCCACCCCAGAAACAAATCTTTCTGAGGGGACCATGTGACTGCAAGTTCAGTCTGCCAGTAATTTCCTGGGATTTCAGTAGGGAAAATGGAGTGGCTCAGGCTATTTTTGTGCCTTCCCACCCCTAGCCTCTATGGCTGCCACCTGTGGTCTTGCTTTCCCACCCAGGATTCCTTGCCCACACTTGATAATGTGTTGTTGTAAAAGAGCGCTTAGAGGCATGAGCTTGGGGCATGCTGTGATTGCAGATGCCTGTGTGGAGAGAGCATGGAGATCATCAAGGGGGAGAGAAAGAGAAGCTAGACAGGGGGTATGGAGAACTCGGGGCTGGAAGGCTTGGTTGCTACCTGCCTCCCACTTTCCCTCGCTCCCTCATGCCTGCCTCCCTGCCTGCTGGTCTGTTGGTGTGTCCAATTCCCTGCTTCAGCATTAAAGGCCTGTCAGATCTATCAAGGGCTCCAAGATTCCTTTATCCGTTTTCCCATATCCACCATGAACCTGCCCAACTGCAACTGGTTCCCCATACAGCTTCTTTCTCTGCAGCTGCACATTTGTGCACTCTGTTCTAACCATTCTGACCAACTCCCTCCCAAGACTAGGGAGAGGCAAGAGAGGTGCCCAAGAGGCAAAATTTAAGAAGTTGCCCCCTCACAGATGCCACACCTGCACTTACATAATTGTGAGTGTCTCGCTTGGCTCGCCCTTGCCCTGTTCTCACTACCTGGAAGGCAGGCCTCCTCCTCAACTTGGCATGCCGCCTTGCCTCTCTCAATCCCAATCCTGAAGACACAGCGCATATGCTGCCACCTCCTTATATATCTTGCCAAGTCCTACGGTCTTTCTCGCAACCTGCAAGGAATCATCTCACCTTTCTTCACATTCTTAGTAGACCTTATTTATACCTTTACAAATGTCTTTTTAAAAAAAATTCCATTTGTTAATACTTATGCAGTGTAAGAGAGTAAATATCAAATATTTGTTTTTAATACCTATTTGCAGTAAGGTTCATAATTTTATGATTAAATGCACTGAATTATTTTTTTTTAAGATTTATTTATTTATTTATTTATTTATTTATTTATGCAAGCACTGGGTACAGTCAGAAGCGCAGGAGGGTGAGAGAATTCACCAGAGCCAGAGCGGGGAGCAGAGCAGGCAGAAGGACCGAAGTACACTGCTGAGGGGAGCAGCGGGCGGCAGGAGAGGTCTGCGCGCCATTCGGGACCCTCCTCTGGTGTCCGGGGAGCAGCCAGAGATCGAACCGGCGCCGCAGAGGCTGCGGGCAGCTTCACAACCCAGCGCTCAACCGCTGTGCCACCAGGGAGGCCCAATGCACTGAATTATTTTTTGAAACTGAATGTTTTGGTTTTTTGTAGATGCTACTAACTGATGTAACATAGCATTAAGCATCGTGTTTCATGTGTGCACCATTGAAAAGCAATGTGTTTACACTACATTAAATGTACCACCGAAGTATAATTCTATCCTTCAGCAAACAACTGTTCCCTTTGGCCAAATTTGCCCGCCTCTTTTTCCCCTTCCCTTCTGTTAACCGTTGAAAGTTGTAGTCTAAAAGTTATTTGTTTTTAACTACAAACTTCTTAAGGGCAGTCTTTTTTCTGTGTCCTCACATTATCTAGCCCAGGATTGTGCACACAGTAGATAATCATAGTGAAGTGAGTGGAGCAATTAAGGGGAGAAGAAAGAACAGCAGGGTTAATTGCCTGTGGTTGGACAGATGAGGGGTGAACAGGGCTCTGCTGTCTGGCTGTCTGGGCTTGGCATCTGGCTCAAGATATATATCATGTGTCTATGCCTCCACTTCTTTACCTTTAAATGGGATCAATAATGGCACCTATTTGGATTCCTTGGATGTCTTTCTCTTGTCATATTGCTCTGGCTAGGACTTCCAGTATTATATTGAAAAGCAGTGGTGAAAGTGGACATCCTTGTCTTGTTCCAGATCTTAATGGAATTGCTTTCAGCTTTTCACCATTGAGAATGATACTGGCTGTTGGCTTGTCATATATGGCCTTTATGATGTTGGTCATCTCATCATTCA
This sequence comes from Talpa occidentalis, assembly GCF_014898055.3. Lineage (NCBI taxonomy): Eukaryota > Metazoa > Chordata > Mammalia > Eulipotyphla > Talpidae > Talpa > Talpa occidentalis. The sequence goes on along the minus strand of NW_023603184.1, from coordinate 91,288,340 downwards.
AAAAAGATATTTATCAATCACCTGTATTTTAGGCACTACTGTAGAGGCTGGAGGTACATGGTGAATAATAATTTATAAAGGAAAGAAACTGTTGTCATTTTGGAACTTACTCAAATGAAAGGCAGGAGGTAAAAGGTAATAATAAAAACAAATTATCAGAAAAAAAAATAATAATGGCACCCCCAAAATAGGACTCTGTGTCATGCCTAAGTGAGTTAAAAATGTGTAAAGTACTTAGCACAAGACACTTCAGTAAAGTCAGGATCCAGCATTAAAAGGGTCTAGTGAAGACACATCCATGGAAAATGCAGGTATGCACACTAAGAGCCAATTATATCTGCAACCAACATTATAAATGAAGATAAATCTAAACCATCAATGAGAGAAGAGAGAAGGCAACAGTCTCACGTTCCTTCAAGTACCCGTGTGCTTACTTTTTCGGGAAAAGCTGGTTCCCATCTCTGTAATTCAATAGAATAACTTGGGCAAGAAAATGGTAAAGGGGGCTGCCCGGAAAAGCGAGAATAACCCCAAATGAGCTAGTGGGTGTTAAAATGGGGTTTTAAATGTGTTCTGTTTTGCTATCTGCTGATTTAAAGGGGATGAAACTTAAGGCTAAGGAAAAGTCTTGTTTTTGCTGCCATCTACAGTCAAAGTAATTTTTAAGTTTCTTAATGCCTGTCCACCCAGAAAGGACATTCTTCCCAAAATGAGGGGCAATATAGTTTGGTTTAAGTTATAGTAATCGAGACAAAACCAGCCTACTAGTATTGAACTTACTCTTTCTAAAAGTGTGTACATTTAATCATATAGCCTTTGTAACAGCTCAAGCTGTGCTAAGTGTATATCAGAAAACTGCTGTATTAGCTCATATAAGAGTGAGACTCCTATGTTGAGTTGCAAAAGCTGCAACTGTGGCCACTGACAGAAAGTTTGAGAGTTAATACAATGATTTCAATGAAGAAAAAGTTGGGTTGGATTTTATCCCAAACTTTCCTGCCCTGTAACCTGCAATTTGTGGTTGTAGCATATAGACTTCCTTTCAAGTTAGACAAGAGCAGGACGCTTCATCACCCTGGGGCAATAGATATGCATCCTGAGGCATGATGGGGAATGCCCAGAGGCCAGTGACTGATGTGCTCTGCACTGGAGGGACTGATCAGTGGAATGCCTAGTAAATAAGATTGGAGTCATGGGTGGGAGTCTGGTGTATATCATTGGATTCACCCTCCCTAAAGCCCAAAATCCAGTGTTCTGTTTGACTCACCCTTTTCTATCAATAAAAAGGCCAGGTGCTTGCTCTTTAGCAACATCCTGCATCTTACAACCTGCTCCACGGCTCCTGTTTCTTCTCCCTATCACTGCAGTGTTGCTGACACAACAGCCATCGTAACTAGCGTTATTGTCAGTTATTGGATTTTGTTCAAGTATGGTAGAGATGTCACCTCTGTAATGCCTTCTGACTTATGCTCCCATCCATAGAATCTCCACACTAAAGCCAATGATGTCCTAATTTCCCTGTGCATTATTTTTAAAGGGTTAAATATAGGCAAGAATTGTTGGAAAAGCGTTTGATGGAGAAAAAAGCAGTGGCCCTTGAAGAAGCACATGAAGAAGAAGAGAGAGCACGGCGCCTAGAAGCCCTTAGGAAACAGGTGTTTTTAATTTCAAAATTTTTATCGGTGGTTTCAGAAAATGTTACTATGTCCTCTTAAATAACATTAATAGGACTTAGTTCATGGCATCTGCTATATAAAACGTAACTTTTCCAAATGGGGACACTGATCTCCATTCCTACGAGCAATGAGATTTAGGTTGAACCATTTCCAGTTTCTCAGTATATGAAATGAACCTTATCAGCACCTTTTAAAAAGTGCTCTCAAGATTTAAATGCACCAATATTACCTCTAGTTTATTAGTTTATTAATATCCACTTACAGCATTGAAACTAAGCCTCTTCCAAAGGATTTTACTCTTTTTAAATAACTTGGTGGAACTCGAGCAAGATAATCCTCTTTAGGATAGGAACCTCCGTTTAGAACTATCCCACAGGCAATCACCTTGCTAAGCAACAATTAAAAGATACTACTTTTGTGGAGAAATAAAAACATCCTGGGCACAAATAGTTGAAAGTAGACAAAGATGGCAAAAGCAGGAATTTAAGAAGTTGGGAAATATTGTAAGATAGCTTTACTTGTTAATTTCTCGGAATTTCTAACCTGGAAGTGATTAACACAGCTCAGAACTCTAGAGTCCTCCTTGGCTCCTTTTCCAAGCTGAGCGAAAGTGACCGTCTGGTTTCCCTTCTATGTCCGTGGAGGCAGCATACATTCTTGCATTAAAATTTGGTTTCTGCTCTTCAAATCTGGTAAACCTGGTTGGATACTTACTGTCAGAGGAGACATAAATCTTTTACTTCATATTCTAAATTTCCTCATATGAAAAATAGGAATAACAGTAGTATCTGCCTCATAGGTTAGTAGTAATGTACGATCACACTTATTCAGTATTCAACAACTGTAAAACCCTGTTCTAAATGCTCTTCTGTTTTAGTCCATGTTATCTCCACAACAGTCCTATGATGCATATTATTTTTTTTTTTTTTAATTTTTTTTTTTTTTTTTTTTATAGAGGCATGTTTTTATTTATTTATTTATTTGTTTGTTTGTTTTGTTTATACATGCACTGGGTACAGTCAGAAGCGCGGGAGGGTGAGAGAATTCACCAGAGCCAGAGCGGGGAGCAGAGCAGGCAGAAGGACCAAAGTACACTGCTGAGGGGAGCAGCGGGCGGCAGGAGAGGTCTGCGCGCCATGTGGGACCCTCCTCTGGTGGCCGGGGAGCAGCTGGGGATTGAACCGGCGCCGCAGAGGTCGCCGGCAGCTTCGCAACCCAGCGCTCAACTGCTGCGCCACCGGGGAGGCCCTGATGCATATTATTAATTTTCTTATTATATAGAAGAGGACACTGAGAAGGCACAGATGTTAGGTGCTTCACCAAAGTCACACAGCTAGTAAATGGCAGACTAGATTCAAACCAAGGAAGTCGAGTTAAATGAGATAATATAGATGAAGTGTAAATGTGTACAACTATTATAACATTTTTTCCCCTAAAACAAATTACAAACATAAATTTAAAACAGGAATGTAAGTCCTAGCCATGCTAGTTTCAATAAACTTTATTAAATTATTAGCAAATAATTATATAACAAGGACTTCTGGTGCCAAAACAATGGTAATATTACTCAACCCATTCTTATTCAAAATATAATGCTGATAACTAGAGTCTGTATGATTAGAATTCTTTCCAACTGCAAAACCTTTGAAAAAGGAAATATCTGTGCCCATTATCTGTAACCAGTGTTTAGAACTACAATGTAAGACATTTTAGCTAGAAAACCTATAATAATTATAGTATGTTGAACACCCAGTTATGTCATTATTTTCTAAACAACATTAAAAATGCCATTTTCTTAATGCTAATTCTTGACTTTAGGAATTAGCAGGCAGGTGTTACTAATGGTGCATATAATTTACAAAATTAGTGGCTTCTTTTCATTAGGATGCAGGTTTGAATGATTTCAGTTATCGTAAAGGACAAGGGCATTTGGGTTAAAATGATTCTGCAGTTTTTCAGTAAAAGGTATTACAATGGTTTAAAACATTCCCTGGAAACCAAGTTGTCTTGTCAATACACTGGACTTTCTCCATGAACCATATGTTCTCGATTCATCTTGATCAGATTAAATTTTCTAGAAGACTTTCTACAAGACCACAGTCATAGATACCTGGTGGTTAAAAAAAGTTTTCTACTTTCTGTTATCTTCAGGTGGGCTGAATTTGTAAGTTTTCCAGCTAAGGTTTTCTATATTCTGTATAAGAAAGATTTTTTTAATCTAAAATTAATCATAACTAATTATAAAATCATAAGTAATTCTATATCCTAGCCATTTAATATGTTTTGTTATTAAACCAACTAACTACTTTGTATACCTTTAGAACTGGCCTAGTCTGATAATTTTTTCTTCCTTTTCCTCTTAGGTTATATTTTTAATAAAGTATCTAAACTTGAATGGACATTAAACATTAATGTGGTTGCACAGAACTATTTACCTTATATCTTGCCAAGTAGCCATGCTTTCTCTTTTAGGTTGCTATTGTCGCTCAATTTGATCCTGTTAGAATGATGTCAGGTACCATGGCATCAAAAGCAAGAATGGGGATTGGAACTGAAGAAGAGTTTATTCTTCAAAAGCCACTCTTCACATTGAATACATACAATGAACAGCAGGTAATTATGAAAATTAGCATGATTGATGCAAAAGTCATGATGATGACAGGAAGAACTGTAGAAATGTGTGTTTGGGGTTACAAATTATTTTCAATATTTACATTTGAATAACACCATGCGTATTAGCATAATTTTACTTCTAAGTGCTAGTACATAATTACTGCACAAGTCTTAATATTAAATAAAGTAGTTGATTGGTGGCCTTAGAACAAAAGTTTATCTGAAAATGTTATGTTTTTATCATTAAAGATCATTTTAAAATTTAAAAAAATATATAAAATTTTAAAGTGCTGTGTAATTATTGTATTTTGTTATTTAAATATCTCTCTACCTTATTTAAATTTGTTTAAATTCATAACATAATTCCTATTAAAGAAACAAGCGATGATGCTAACAAGACAAAGAAAGGATAGCTTTCAGGAATTAAAATGATAGAACATAATACATAAGAGCTAATGATAAAATCAAACATTTTCTGTGAGTTTTAAGGGGTTATTAAACCAGTTTTAGAAATTTCTGATTCATTGTAGTCTGTTCATATAACTGAGAAGGGATTTAAAAAGGATCTTATAATGGATGGAATGGAGGGAGGGCAGATGAGTCAATGTATGTCACTGAAATTAAGGGAGAAAGTTAATTAAGAAGTGACATTTAATGCTTATTATTTTAAAGCAGGAAATTCCATTCATTGACAAATAAATTGAGTGTGCCTCTACTGTGTACTGTATACTTTACTAAGGAATTAAAAATGAATAATTAATCAGACAAAATATTGATCAAACACATACTATATTATGGCACAGAATAGAATACATCCTAAGCAAGTTATACCTGTCCTGTTGAGAGGACTTGTGCAGGGGAGACAGGTTGGAAAGAAAAATTTCATGAACAGAAATAATGCTCGTGGGGTAAGATGAACTCCATAATAGAGATCTGAGGGCTATGGGGGGAAGGGGAAGGGGGTGAATAGTTAACCCTGACTGTGGGTGTCACTGCAAGTGTCAAGGGGGAAATGAAGTTATATCTAGGTCTAGGAGTTTTGGAAATTCATTCCAGATGACTTAAGCTAAAAACAGCAACAACAAAGGTTGGGGACAAGGGGCAGTGCTGGGGGTGAGTGAAGGGAGCAGGATTCATTATAAAGATGCAAGGGTATCTTCAGAAACCATAGGGAGATGGGCTAGGGCTTGCTAAGAATTGAAATAGAAGCTGGAATACTCTAGGTACCTGGGGAAGGGTTTCAACTAGCAAAATAGAGTATTCCTTCAGTATAAGAGACATGGCAAGGCTAAGTGCTAGGAGAAGAGACTGGAGATATGTGTCATACTTTTCAGTATGAAAAGTATAGTATATCTTGTTTGCTAAAATATTTGATATTTATCCTGTAAGCAGACGCGAGACTTTGAGACAGGTAAATTATGTAACCAGATTTATGATTTAGCAACATTTCCTGAATGGGAAATTGGTGGAGAGAGGGAATCAGATCCTTTTCAGATGGCCAAATTCCTCCTAGAAGTGGGGAAGGGGCATGGGTGGCTCTGAGTGAGAGTAAGGGATAGTGAAATTAGGGATGATTCTAAGCTTGGCGGCAAGTGATATTGAGAACCACCTGCATTTTGTATTCAAATCCATATCTACTATTTACTGACTGTGTGAATTTGTGTAAGCTATTAGCATCATTATGTTTTGCTTCTTATCTGTAAAATAATTATTTGCAAACTTCTTGTGAGGGTAAGGATAATAAATGCCAGTTGCCTAAAATATTGCCTGGCACCTAGTAGTAATTTGGTAAATTCTAATCATTAGGTGGTGCTGCCATTAACCATTTAAGAATATAAAAGGGGGAAAAAAATGAGTGTGAGTGTGTGTGTGTGTGTATGTGTGTGCATATACGGAGAGAGATTTTGCTTTGTTCATGTCATATTTAGGGTGAAAATGCCTATTGCACATCTACACGAAATAGATTGTCTGCCTCTGGGGGAGGGAATTGGGGAGATGTAGGTCAGCATGCAAGGGAGATCTCCATTTCACTTACTAGCTATTCAAAAGATAGATTAATGTAAATATCTTAACCTCACAGCACTGGAGCTGAGAAGAGGTAAATCCTGGAGATAATTAGGGAGCAAATGTCACATAAGTAGAGCAAGCATCTTTGGAAATAGATGAGGAAAAGGGAAAATCCTAGTTCTAAGGCTCAAGTATGTTGTTTCTCAGACACCAATTTTTGTATTCTTGACATTGTTACCCCTAGTGCCTGTATTTGATCAGTTGCTGACTTATATTGCATCTTCCCTTAGTAGTGTTCTGACAGTTATCTTTTCCTTGCTACCAACCTGGTTTTGTCATTTATTACTTCATGTCTAGACAATTGTAGCAGTAGGTTCCTAATCACTTTCCGGCCTCTATTTTTTCTTTTATCCTGAACTTACAATCAGATCCATCTTATGCAGTAACAATGATACTACTTTCATGTTAAAAACAGAAATACAAAGGCAACTTCAGTAGCTCCCCTTGCCATAGCCTTCAAGCCTTTAAAATTCAAGTCCAGTCTTAGAAGTGTGCCTTCCAGTGTTCACCAGTGGGACCCAATGCTCAACCTAAGATACCCTGATGTCAAATTGACTGATTTCACATCTATGTTCCTGTCTATGTTTGTAGGTGTCTTCCTTTTTGCTTGATCTGTCTTCCTTTCCTCTCTGTTTAGAGCAGAATGAGTTGAATTTTACAGTTAGCTCAAGTGTTCCTCCTTACCTGAGGTCACCTGAGTCTCACCTGCACCAGGACATGTATCTCGTTTTACTGCTTTTCGAACACCTGCATATGTTGCCACAAACTGAAGTTAACTGTATTTATTCTTCTTACCCCTATTAGTTTAAGAGCTCCATGAAGGGGGGGGCCTCTTCCAACAGCTGATAATCCCATCCTCTAGAGGGTCTACAAGTCTATGTGTAATGCTTCATTAGCTAAACTCCATATGTGACCACCTTCTTATCACTGCAAAGAGCTTCTGAAGACATTTAATATTCATAGGATGCGGAATAAGATCCAATCAGCTATAAATGAAAACAGAATTGAACTACTCATGTCTATTCCCACTTAGAATCAGATTGATGGAAGCATTTTCTAGTTCTGCTTGAAATAGAAATCCGGCCTTGAAAGAAACATTCTATTGATTTTGTTTTTCAAGTAGTGGCCATGTGTTGAAGCTTAATTTGCATAATGCTAGATGATAGAGAAATTAAAATGTCTGTTTAAAGACTGATATACAAGGTTGAAGTTTAGATTTATTTTCTTTTAATCGATGATTGTCTAAATTTTACAATTCCAGCTATTCATAATGAATCAATGATAGCACTGAAAGTAAACTCTTACCCCATCCTTTAATGATTTTAAAGTGTTATAGTTTGTCAAATCTAATATACAACATTTATTGGAAACCACTGATATATTGAAAAGTGATAATGTCCAAAAGGTTTATATGTTTTTAGAAAAAATAACCAAATTATACATGAAGCTTATCGTCATCTACTCATACAGAGAGAGCAAAAGCAAATTATTCAGCTTAGAAAATATGGGAGGGCCTCGCCAGTGGCGCAGCGGTTGAGCGCTGGGTTGCAAAGCTGCCCGCAGCCTCTGCAGCGCCGGTTCCATCCCCGGCTGCTCCCCGGCCACAGGAGGAGGGTCCCACATGGCGCGCAGACCTCTCCTGCCGCCCGCTGCTCCCCTCAGCAGTGTACTTCATTGGTCTGCCTGTTCTGCTCTCCGCTCTGGCTCTGGTGAATTCTCTCACCCTCCCGCGCTTCTGACTGTACCCAGTGCTTGTATAAATAAATAAAAATAAATCTTTAAAAAAAAAAAAAAAAAGAAAATATGGGAAATTAAAATTTTCTTCAGTTCATTGAAGTGCTACTTGTTTAAATTGTATTTTATTTCTACAGATAATTTCTGACCCTAGACTTCGTTTTGAATTAGCACTTCGAGAAGCTGGACTTCATAAAGCATTTTACGCCAAAGAGATATTACCAAAAATCAGTCCTCAAAAACCTCCAAGAAAGGACATGGAGTCTACTGTATTTAAAATTTAGAGCTCAGCCTTAAATCCTATGCTGTGTAAACAGGTTTTTTCCTTGAATGCATTTATATGGATAACAATGATTACTACTTTTAATTTAAAAAATATATATATACCAGGCATAGAAATCATAGCATCTATAAGAACAATTTTGCCTTTCTTCTTTGATTCTTAGAATTGTATGCACTATTTCCTATATCTTTTTGTGTTTAATAGTACTAAATTCTCAGGCTATAGAACTTAATTATGATACAAATGGTAGATACATTGTTTTTAAGTAAGTTATATGTTGGATGTTGTGTTGTTCCATGAAAGGAACTCAAAAATAACCATTGAGAGAATTATAATTTATGTTACTGCTACCTGCTAACCTTCATTTCTGCTTGTTATTTCAGAATTTGACTTCTTAATTATGGAAGCTTCATTATCATTAATACTTCCATTATTTCTTGATTGTTATAAGAACAGACTCAACCTTTTTCTAAATTTAGAAACCAATTTAGTATACCATGTTTACTGCAAACCAATCATCCAAACAATTTCATTTTGCAAATTAGCCTGTAAGAATAAATTAGAAATTAGAAATAGCATTTCAAGCATGGGAATATCTGTTTTAGCTTGGGAAAAAAATTGTGTAGTTGCTTAGAAGGAATATTTTTTAATTTATAATATTTAGAATGCTATCCAAAGAAAGGTGCTATCAAAAGGTCCAAATTTTCTGTTAAATATCTTGATAATTTCATAGCAAAATAGCATTTCAAATAAAACTGAAATAAATATTTTCCTATTTTTAAAACATTCTTTAGTCAGAACAGCAAGTCGGTGTTGCTGACATTTCCTATTACTACTGTTAAAATTGTACTCCTTTCCCTTTTTCACTCTACTGCAGCTCCTTGCTATTTCCCATCCAGCCCTGGGGGTGCAGTCTCCACGCAGTTACTAGAATAACATAAATAAGACAAAGTCTTGTCTGAGTGGTGGAATCTCTGGTTTTATGGTTGTGCCCAGAGTGATGGGAATAAACATTTCAGCAAAGCTCAACTCATCAGAATAAACCTTTGCAAAAGATTCTATGGGCAACAACCTGTCTATATTCCAAAATTCATTGCAATACACTACTAATTCAGCCTTTTGCATCATCACATTCCATAAGAAGAAAAGGAGGAGGGTCCTTATTGAACAAGATTTGGGGAATGGTGAGCATTGACATCTATCTTGAGGGTGTCTCCTGAGTTCCTTAATATGCCCTCAATTTGCTTGATGTGTGAAGGTCAGACCATCAACTAGACAAACTCTGCTCTGTTGAGCCCATTCTACCCATGTGGCAAGACACTGATGCTACTCAGAGTCCATAGGTCCTTCCCAACATCAGCATCCCCACTGTTGTCCAGCACCGTCCCTCAATTTTCAATCTGATATAGTTAGCTATACACTTTTCCAAAAGTTAACTGGTTGCTGGTGATCCAGAATAGGAGGTAACACCACCGCTTTGAGAATTATAGACTTGATATATGTGGTTATGGCTTAAAAATTAGTTGATTTGGGCAGTAGCCTTAGTGAGTCAAGCTATACCCAGACTCAGAATATTTTCCTTTTCTTAAAAAATAATATTATAGCTATCATTCAGTGACCACAAACTGTGTGCTCAACATTATATACATGCTTTATATAGAACATGAAAACAAGCCAAATGTTCACCAACAGTAGAACAGACATCAAAATCATGATGTCTCCAAATTGGAATTGTGTAGCAATGAAAGTGAAATTTAGTGGAAACAGCCAGATGCAAAAATATATGTACTGTGTTGTATTTAATTGACCTAAAGTACAAATACAAGCCAAACCTACATTGTTCAGAAATATATATATGGTGAAGTGAGAGAAAATCACAAAAATGATGATCACAAAATTCCCAATGTAATGATTACCTCTCAGAGATAGGGAGGAAAATAGGATGGGGGTGTCCAAGTTGCTGAAAATGTTTGATTGTATAACCAGGGTAGTGATTATGAGATGTTTCTAATTATTTTTTAAAGTGTACATAGAATTGTATATACAATTATATATCAATTCTCTAAATTCCCAATAAACTGGAAAAAATAACTTTATGAAAGCAAATTTTTTAAAGTATAATTTCTTAATATATGAATGTATCAGAAATAAAATTTTAGCTCATTTCTGATTAAATAGCCCTAATTCATAGTAATTTCTGAGATAGCTGGGCCAGATTCTGCATGGGGGTCATATATACCTTGGCATGGGATAGGGTCCCCTTTAAAACCTTCTCCCCCCATTTCTGTTCTCTGCTTCACTTAGGGTCTTAATAGTCTATTTTTTTTAGGCAAACAAAACAAAGAGTATGATGCTGATAAGAATAAGCATTCTGCCATGAAATTTGATTTTACTTATCCATGTGTGTGAGTATAGTGGATCACAACAACAACAAAAATTTTATTGGGTAATGATCCAAAACAATTGGAAACCACTACCCTCAATTCCGATGCTTAATAATGGTATATTTTACTCTGCTCCAGTGTGAGGATGATAGGCATGTGGGAAGAATGTAATCCATGTGTAAGAACTCCCTTACTCCCCAAACACCCAATCCACCAAGACTGCATTCACCTTTGCTTTCTCTAATGAAGGACACAGCACTGTCTCTAACAAACACCAGTCCTTTTGTGTGTCTTTTTGGGTTCCATCACCTCTCAACTCCATAAGAATTTCTCTTTTGGGACTTACTTTTTGTCTTCTAATATCTTCCAGCTCTCCCTCAACATAAAAATGTGCTCCAGTAAAGCCTACTTTAAAAATCAGTCTCCCTTAACCCCATATTCTCCTCTCACTTCTGCTCCTCTTCTCAGGCAAATTTCTTGAAATAGTTGCCTGTAGATATCTGATGTCTCCTCTTTTCACTTTCAGTTACTGTCATCATTCTGATTTACTTTATCATCACTCTCTACTGACACTCTAGCAAGATCACCAGTGAACTCCATATTCACTATGGAGTTGGCAAACTTATTGTCATATTAGCAATCTTAAAGACCCTTGTCAGCCTTACTGATGTCATGGCAGAATGTAACTCAATTGACAATTATACCATTTAGAACATACTTTTGGCTTCTATAACACCAACCTGTTTTACCACCTGCCTCTTTAATCACTCTTCAATTGTCTTTGATTACTTCTGTTTTTCTATGTATCTGTAAATGTCCAGGATTCTACTTTTAACACTATATTATTGAATTGTCCAAGGGGATATACTTATAAACACTGTACATTTGCTTACACTCTTAAATGATGTCTTTTTGTCTACAGGTCCTCCCTTTGTCCTTTATTTTTTCCTTGAAATTCATTTGTTGAAAAAACAAATTTACAAGTAGGATTTCCTGTGCTGGATCCTTTCAGTATAATTTCATGTCCCTCTGTCCTTTATCCCCTGTTCTCTGTGTTTTCTATAAATTGGCAGTTGAATTTAGAGACCTTGTGAGATGTCAGATTTAGGTTCCTTCCCCCACCCCCAAGACCACTTAACTGTCATGACAAACTATACCACCAGATATATATATATATATATATATATATATATATATATATATATAACCGTTTGCGCCATTTTTTAATTTAAATTTTTTTTTTAATTTTATCATTAATTCTCAATGCCTGGAGCAACTAATTATGAGTTGTATTATAGAATACCATAATTCAATAACTCCGTCCTTTATTAGCCAAAAATCTTATATAAAGAAAAAATTTCCCCTTTTTGATACCTGGTAGTATAAGAAGAGTAAGATAAGTATTTGAGTCCTTTTTGTTTTATTGTCAATAGTTTTCAAAATGTGTTGTTTTTTCCAATATCTTCCAAAAGTAATCAGTTTTTATAAAGTTGTGGATTTAAACATATTGTTTTTCCTCTACTGAAATGTAGTATAATTATTGCTGCTCAAACTTCTGCTTCCTATCCAATGGAAGCCTATTTCATTTGATTTATGGGCTTCTTTAACACCACATTATAGACATGCTAACTTCCTTACTCCAGCTATCTATTGCTTTTAACAAAACCTAGAGGTTCAAAAAATCTAAAATTTTTTACTATTTCTCATTGTTGTGTTAATCAACTGGGCTCTGACAGCTCTTCCTTAAAGTCTGTACCACTTTTATATCACTGCTGTAACAAATAGCCACAGGCTTAATGACTTTAAATAATACAAATTTATTATCCTATTGTTCTGAAGGTCAGAAGACTGAATTGGGTCTGACTGTGCTGAAATCAAGAAGACAGGGCAGCATTCCCACCCAAAAATTCTAGGGAAGAATCTGTTTCCTTGCTTTATTCAGCCTCTAGAAGCCCCCAACATTCCGTGACTCAGCACTTCCCACCCCTTTGTCTACAAAACCAGCAATGGCAGGTCTGCTTCTCCTCACAAAGCATTGCTCCCTACTATGTTTCTGTGGCCCTCTTCCCCTCTTAAAAATGCTTGGGATTGCATTGGACCCACACTAACAATCTAGGATAATCTCCCCATTTTAAGGTCAGTTGATTAGCAGCTTAATTCCCCTTTGCCATGTAGTTCCCAGGCTTTGGGAACTAGGGAAATGGGCATCTTTGGGAGGTCATTTTCCACCTCCCACAGGGTCTTTTATGGAATGGAGTCTTAAACTTTACCGAGGAAGGACTGTGGCGTCAAATCTGTCCTGCTCTTATAATTTTAAAATCTCTAGAAAGGTATTTTTCAACCTCTATAGTAATTCCTCATTTTACACTAACAAAAGCCTGCTTTCTTTTTCATTCTGACCTATTTGGGTGTTTGAGTTTAATTTTTTTAACTGCCTGACCTGATTCATGTTTGGATAAATATGTTTCTAATGTTACTCTTGCCCCTACAATTTTACCAAATAATTGTTTTCTCACAGAATTTCTTCTTAATGTGTGGGAATGTAAGTGTGGGGGTAAAGTAGTCATATTATTTTTCTATTAACACATTTTCCCAAGCATGCTAATGTTACTTAGCACCACATATGCTTAAAACTCCTAATATTTATAAATAAATTCAAAAACAATTTGCTTATATTTCTTTAGACATTTTATAAATATTGTATTTATCTAAAATGCTTACCTTCACACAGCATTTTAAAAATGCACTGCAAAAAAATTCTATTATCGTTGGCATAAACTTAGTTTAAGAAGATTATTAAAAGCAATATTTTGAAACTGACTAAAATGAGATAAAACTTGACTTAGAAGTGGAAACAACTTATTAAAGAAAACCCAGCACAACACAACATGTGATTATGTCCACATGGATTAGCACACCATGTCTGGAAAGAAAAGATACAGATAATGTAAAGATAGTATTTTTCTCATCTATGTTCTTATAGCAATATAATGTAGTTAATAAAATGGTGTAAAAGGCCAGTGGAAGTTTAGAGCTTCTTTATTTTTTTTTATTTTATATTAATAGATATTTTATTTTATTTATTTTTTTACTTTTTTGAGCTTCTTTATTTTTTATGTTTCTATATAATTTATTTTTCTCCACTTCCTCAGTCCAAACCTATAGTTTAATTCAACAAATATTTACTAAAATTATGACAGCAGTTAAGACAAAGTCTCTGAAGCCATTAAAAAGAATGAGGTGGTGGTTGCAAAATTCTAGGAATGTTCTAAAAATCATGAATTACATGCTTTAAATCAGCGAACTGTATGATTTCTGAATTAAAGCTTTATAATGCCATTACTATAATTATGATATGGGAACAACCTAAGCACCATCCATTGATGAATGAATGGATGAAGATGTGGAAGATATACAACAGAATACTAGTTAGCTATAAAAAAATGAAATCTTGCCATTTGTAACAATATGCATGAAACTTGAAGGGATTATGCTAAGCACAGTAAGTCAAAATGGAGAAAGAAAATACCATATGATTTCATTCATATATGGAAGATAAAACAAATAGCAAATGAACAAACAAAACAAAGCAAAAACCCTTAGATACAGACAATAGATTGATATCTACCAGAGGGCAAGGAATTGGAGGTTAAGTGAAACAGGTAAAAGATGTTAAGTGTATGGTGATGGATAGAAACTAGACTTTTGGTGATCGTGATCTCTTGGTGATCATGATATAGTGTCTATAGACATTAAATTATAATGCTGAAATTTATGTGATGACCCAATGTTATCTCAAAAGTTACTTTAAAAGAAAATAAAATATTTAGGGGAAAATGTAAATGACCTATAGAGTTTATAAATATGGATAGAACAGAGAATGAAGATATTTTAGAAATATATAAAAACAAATACACATCTAGGAAAATATAATTGAAAACAAAGAAATCTTCGGATAGGTTTTAAGAGACAGCAGAAGTTTCTGTTTTCTGGGTGCCTTTGGGCCCCTTGCAGCAGGGAAGATAATAAATTTCTGGGAGCTAGACCTTTGGTTTAGACCTGGTAGATTTTTCACACCTACGGGCTGCTGGCCATGTCAACTCCTTAGTTTTTCCACTGACAAAAGAAACAATACACCATTCAGATGTTTCCTAAGAGTTGTTTGTGTACCAATGAGACTTAACAAAGCTAGAAAGCCAGTATACCCATTGGTATTTGTGAGTTTCTCTTCTGTCAGTCTCCAGTCCAACCCCAAGCACAGGCCTTAGGGCCATTAAATAACATTCTAAGATGGTTGAACTTTATCTTATAGACAGAGCAAAACAGAGCTTCATTGCTCATAGAAGCAAAAACAGTGCTTCTAAAAAGTTAATATGAGAGCAAGTTATAAGCTGGATGGAAGTAAGGAAGAGACATGTATTATTTTAATAGATCAGGTTTGAACTGATGTGAAAGTGGGGTATCGTGGGGTCTCTGATCCTTACCACTTCAGGAGGAAAACTTAACTCTGACCTCTTTATTCCTTTTCCTCTTGCAGGGTTCCTTTAAATGTGTGGGTGAGCAGGTCTGTCTACAAAGAAGGTCTTGGACAAGTGGATATGCAAATAAAAATATGTATGACTCTCCTGTGTCTAGTCCTAGCTTCCCCTTTCTCTTGTCAAAATGAGATGTTTCTGCATTCCAAATAGCACATTGAGTGCACTTTCAGAGCCTATGACCAATTCTGGTTCCTAGCACAGGGTGATTAAATCCTTGAGGCTGCTGCTGTTGCCAGCATGTCACCCCTGAGCCTGTGTCCTTGTCTGCTACACCAGCTCCCATCTATGGTCACCTCTTTATAGTTCCTGCAGTTGGTTTTGCTCCCTGTAATACTCCAGGACCTAGAGGTTGTGTTCTCTGATCAGACTTCCTGTCTTTGTGATTCCTGCCTCATCCATCTCTTGTTGCCATGGAGTTTTGTCAATCATCTATCATGTTCCATCACAACTTCAGTCTCTCTACATCACAGATCTTGGTCTCTGTTCTCTTCAGTTATTGGAAATTGCACTTATTTCTTCTTCATTTGGAAATCATGCCTTCCAGTAGTCACATCCTTTTGTTGTCCCTTCCTTCTAATAATGAGTCTGGATGGCCTTGTGATTTCTTTACCCAACAGAGTAGGGCAGAAGTGACACTATAACAGTTCTGGGTCTAAGCATTAGAAAGAAACTGGCAGCTTTTGTGTTTCAGGAACCAGTTGCAATGTGATAAGTCTGATTAGTCTGCTGGATAAGAGGCCACATGAGGAGTCTGGAGGACAAGAAGATCTGAGGAAAGGGATGCCATGTGAGTATTTAAGCACCAGACATACAAGAGATGAGTCTTTTGGGACATCTCAGTAGAATCATGTGACTCTCAGTAGTTATCACGTGACTGCAGCCATATGAGTGACCACCTTAACACCTCTACAGTGAAAACAGCACAAAAACTACCCATATGAGCCCAGTCAATCCATAGAATTATGAAAAATAGCAATATATTCTTGTTCTAAGGTGTTTTGTTGTGCAGAGGCAAATACTGGAATCAAAATACTCAAGTAACATTTCCTTGACTGTTTCCAGTACTTTGCCTGAACTCCTAAGAGCCAATATTTATTGAGCAGTAATTCTATTCCAGGTGCTTTGAATGTTTGAAGTAATTTGATTTGCAGAAACAACCATAAAATATATGCACCTTTGTTAGTCACATTGTATAATTGGGGAGAAGTGACCTACCTTACCCAATATTGCACAGCTCAAAAGAACCTAGATTTAAAACCATATAATCTATCTTCTGAGCCCTGAACTCTACTGCCTCCTACTCTCAGTTTCTGAAAATCTGGCCAATCTTCTATAGTCATGAATATCTGAAAGACCTATTATGGGCATCTATTGATATGATTTTTTTAAGAAGTGCTCTAAGAAAGTGCCCTAGCAATCTACCTATGCCCCTACACTTTCTCTTATCTGGAACAGAGGATTCCTTCCAATAGTGAAACATTTATGAAACTGTGAATCTTCCAGAAGGCTATGACCTTTAGCTGCTATTTCCAAGATCTAGTCTAGAGAACCACCTTACCCAAGATCTATTCATTTACCAAATACCTTCCCACTTAGTGAGTATGTCTATGATTTTGCAATAACCACCATCTTTTTTTTTCACCTGTTTCACCTTTACACATTTCTGGAAATGCCTGAACATTATGCAAATGTGCCCTGGTTAAAGCCTATCATACTAGACAGCCCTATGACTCCAGCCACAGCCTGCTGCTCTCAGATCATCTTTTGTCATCGCCTATTTGACCTCACAGGGCAATAGCTCTTCTCCCTCCAAACCTTGCACCAAGCATGCAAACAGGGAATTTCCTTAATCCCACTTGCTAATATCTAGTAATTCAGAAGATTTATTGAAGGCTTAGAGACTAAAAGAGGATTATGATCAGAGAAATAAAGAAAAATACTAGATGCAAATGCTGGCCAACTCTGTTACAGGAGGCCTCCCAGCCCCATTCTCCTTGGCATAGTCTGCTTTAATGCGGTTATAGCCAGCCAGCCTGCACCTGGGAGAGAATCCCTTTGCCTCGTCTACCTGGATGAAACTTCCTTTCCTTTAGAGTCTTTCCAGGACTATTGACCAAGGTGCTCCAGGAAAATTGAAAAAAATCCTTCCCCTCCCAGTGGGATTGACTTATCTGGTGTGTCCACCAAGTACCTATAAGAAACTACCAGAGACTTTTTTAAACATCTGTTAATTAATGAACAACACTGTATTACAGTGTTGTTTACAGCACCCAATCTGTTATTTTTTAAATCTCAGCATAAAATGAACCGAAGTCTAACCCCATACCCTCCTGTCATTGTTCAGTCACTGTCCCAAATCTCCTGGAAGTAAAGGCCTAGGCAAAATCACACAGAACTCTCACAAGGAAAATTTTCAGACATAAGGAAAAAAATAGGTTGTAGTGTTATCATTATGTTAAAAACAATAAACCCAAACACATTTTTAAATGAAACAGTTAATATTTCATTCTAAAGGATCTGAAGTTTGTTTCCACTGCATTCCATTCTTCCAAAAAGAAACATGGTATATGAGGTATATACACAAGTATTTGTAGAAGCACACTGTAATATTGTGTATTAAGAGTAACAAAAAACAAGCAAGCAAGTTGGGGTCAGGGACAGATCACAGGAAATATTCAGCTTTGTAACCAGAACATTAATCTCAACAATTGTTACCTGGGCAATTAACTTAGGCCTCACAGGAGTCTACCATAGTGAGTCAAAAAAAATGTCCAGAAACAACAGAAAGGAAATGCTGGTAACACCTTCTTAGAGCATACTGGAGGGTGCTGATAAAATAACTGGAAGTGGATCTTGGAGATGATTTTTGGCTGCTTTTATTATGGGCATTGAGGTAGTGTGAGTATAGGCAATGCCAAGCAAGGTCACAGGCAGACAAGTTTCCTTATCTGTGTCCTTTGCAGAGTCAGATTTTCCTTCCACCATGTTTTCACAGAGAGCAGAATCCTTTCAAGTGTCTGACTCTTTGGAAGGCATCTCCATTTCATCTCCCTCACTGTGTACACTGGAAGTCTGGGCTTTGGTTTCTTTGTCACACTCTGTATCACCTCAGCAGCCATTAATCCCTATATCTTTGAGCCCTGTAGCAAGGATCAGCAAACATTTTCTACTAAGGCCTATATAGTAAATATTTTCACCTTTGCAGGTCATCTGATCTCTCTTGCAACAGCTCTACTCTGTTGTTACAGCACAACAACTCTGTTGTTATATATGGAGCCAGGTCAGTAGAAAACACTGGACCTGGTTGGATTCCAGCAGAACTTTACAAACACAGGAGGAGCAGGTCTTGGCTCCCGGTCTACAGTTTGCTGATTTGCAATCTAGAACAACACCTATGTCTGTGTTTGTGTTCCTCTACCTCTATGGTTTGGCTTACTCGTTGCTATTTCTGTCTTGTAAGGGTTTCCCCTAATTTCTTTTGTGTTTAATAAGGCATTTCAACATTATCTTTAAATGAAAGTCCAGTGTATGGCAGTGGATATCTAGATTTTTGGTCGGGCTCATAATGTAGCATGTGTAGATGTCAAGTTATGATGCTGTACCCCTGGAAACTATATATTGTTATAAACTAATGTCACTTCAATAAATTATAAAAGAAATAACAGTGAGACCACCAGAGGTGGTGCAGGAAAATTTCACTTTAAAATCAGTGAACTTTGATCCCATAGAAATATTCTCTGTTCGAGTTCTTCTCTTGTCACTAGTATTTTAGATTTAATCTTTCTTTCAAATAGCTATTGATGTGTTAGTCATATTCTGTCACTGCATCCCTGACTCTGGTGGACTATGCTTTGAAAAATAACCTTAGTTGGCTACACTATCTTGAGGAAAAGTACCTGAATTTGCTGATGCAAAGTTTAGGCCTCCTTGGCAGATCTACTGTTACATTGAAGATGAGAACATTAAGCTAAACATTCTCTCCGTTGGTAACCATCACCACACCCAATCAATTCCTTTGTTCTGATTTCTCATCAAGAAATTTCTTAGGAAGTTAGGCTCCTTCCTTCGAACCATTTGACTCCTTGTGTAGAGTAGAGAAGCCCATGTAGAAATGCCAGTCAGCAGGCAGGATCAATCACACCACATCGTGTGAACTTTCTCTCTACAGATTATTAGTAAATTAGAATTTGGTACTATAGAAACCACAACACAGATCTCTTTGAGGCTTTACTTTTTCATTGTAGTAAAATTCACATACCATAACATCTACCAATTTAATCTACAGTATATCCCAAATTGAAATTCTATGCCCGCTATGTAACTCCCCCCTTCTATCTCTAGACCGCCAGTAAACACTATCCTACTTTCCTCCTCTATGAATGTGACTATTCTAGTTACCTTGTATAAGTGGAATTATATACTCCTTGTCCTTTTGTGACTCACTTATTTACCTTAATATAATGTTCTCAAAGTCCATCCATGTTGTAGTATATATCAGAATTTCATTGAAACTTTACTTTTTAATGGTACTGAATTTTATACTTATGTCCTTTTCGGGAAAGCTAATTTTTTTTTTAGCTAAAAAGCCCTAAAGCGTTTCATCTGCATAGATACTGAGATCATCGCTGACATCTCTCACTCATCAGCCCTTTAAATGCCATCCTCTCCCACAACTACTGCTCTGACTCTGTCATGTTTGAACTTTCCTTAGCCTTTTAACAAAAGAAAGACTTTGAAAACACATCACCATCACATAGAAGGGGAATTTTTATTCTGAAATATATAAGCTGCTTAACTTATTAGGTGAAAATTTGAAGGCACTGACCTTCACTGGTAAGGAAGCTGACTAGTCTAATAAGAAAATAATGTCTTCAATGGCCTCAGCTAATCTTTAATACATCTTTGCTACCTCCCCAACCTTGGGATATTGTGAAAGGTAGCCAATCAAGTCTTGGTCATCCACACTCAGACAGTTTCTTGTTACTTTTCTTTATCTTATTACCTTCCTCCTCCCATTGGCCACCAACAGACTTCTAAACAGTCTTGCTCTATGCACAAAGCCACTTCACTTGCCTAGAAATGAGGTCCAATTCTCTCTGATCTTTTAGGGACCCACATAATAGAGCCCAAAATTACCTTTCTAGGTCCAGCCAAAAGGATTCTCCACTATTCTAGTCATATGTCCTATATTTGTCTCCTTTGTCTTACTATCGTGCTTTTTCCTTTGATGGTCACACCCTCTGCAGGTCTCTTTCAAAATTAAGACCCTTATATAAAATTCACCTCAAATATCCACCTTGTCCAAGAACCCATTCAAGTCCTTCTATCTCCATATGATTATAACCTCTGTTGATTGCTGAAGATATTTTTATGTCTACCTCTTTTTTGGAATCTGTCAGGTTGCACTTGGGTTTATAGCTATTTTTCATAGTGACTCAAATTTAGTAGGCTGTTAATTATTTCAAGAAAGTGACTGGTCTTGCTCACTCACCAATTAGGTTCTTTATAAATATAAATATGTAAATATATTCATTCTAGCATTCGTTTGTTTACTTAGAGTGGGTTATTGGCATTGCAACATTAAATCACTCATGAAATTGCCCTATAACAGTGGAAACCTCTGGCATCCCAATGGAAGGAAGAAGGCAGGATGATAAAGTCTAGGAAACAGACCTGGGTGGTGGACCTTTGTCCACTGCTACATTATTTACACAAAGTTGGTGAAACATGGATGACATTTTGTTTGCTTCATCAATGTTTTTTGTTAGTTTCAATGTTTGGAGGAAATATATATGCAAAGAAACTCAAAGTAAGATGAGAAAATACAGTGATATGAAAATGAAAAGAAAAACTGAGATTTTTAAAAATCTGTTCATCCTGTTCTAACGGGATGGGGCAAAATCAGATTACACAGATGATTTCTGTAACTCTAAAGTACTACCTTTTTGTAGGATAGTTCTTGACTAATTCTCTACAAAGTATGATATTGGCTTCTAGAGTGTCTGATGATTTTTTAAAACTATTTTAAACTTATAAAAATAATTTTTTAAGATCTCAGGAGGGAAAAGTAGTTTACTGATAGACTTTTCTCAAATGAAAATGCTATGCTCAGTTTCTAGAAAAATAGATGTTAAATTAATTCTGAATGGAGTAATGCCTATTTGGGAGGATTAGAAAAACAACCCAGAAATGGGAAAAAACATTTATGAGGGAATAATTAAGTAGCCTGCAAATTATGTCAGGTACTCATTTTAGGAGACATTGCAATACAGATGACTTGGTATTATTTTAGGGTGTTTAGAAGTCCTAAAGGACTAAGGAAAGAAACATTTTTAGCTCATTAATTTTTTTAGAAGGGACAGAAATTATAATTATTAAAGATTAGTTATTTAGTTCTAATCCTGATATGAAGATTATAGAACAAATCCTGAAAAAATCTGCTTGTGATACAGACATCTAGATGCACATGGGCTCTGTGGAGGAAAGGGTAGCTTTATGAAACTCAATGTGTGTCAAACAGTTTTAATTTCCTTCCTTGACAGTATGATGTAGCTTGGAGGCAAGAAGCAGAGGCCATTTATCTGTCTTTTGTTCAGGGTTTTAATTCCAAACAAGTCAAATACTGTGTTTCTCAAGCAGCAAGCCCTGGAAAGTTCCATGAGAAATTTTAAATATAAGAATTCATTCTTATATAGAATATTATCTTTTAAAAAGCATTCTACCAGTTAAAAATAAAAAAAAATATTAACTTCTGGTTTTGCAAATAAAAATTACAATGGAAAGATATGCATCTAGAATAACTTGAGTTTCTTAAGTCAGTCAGTGTTTCTCACAAATGGTTTTGGGTTCCCAGATGTGTTTCTGAGGCTGTATTATTGGGTCTCAGCAGGAACCAGATGGCACAATTAAAGTGGTAACTGAGAGAACTTACTGAAGAGACTGTTTACAAAGGAGTAGGTAGGATTTAGGGAGCCACAAAGGATAGTGCAGCTGGGAGCAGCTGTTAGCAGCCCTGATCCATGTGGGCTCAGGGGGAGCAGTCACCAGAAACCACAGAGGCAACAATATGGCAGTGGCACTGATAAGAAGTTTGGTCTTGGGTAGAGGTGGGAATCCTACCATCACCTAATCTGTGGAATGTGTGTGAACCCATGAAATTATATGCAAATTTGGGGGTATACATATGAATGTGCTTTTTCCTGCAGAGTGGGATCCACAGATTTTGCCAGTGGACTCCACAGCAAGTCCCCAATGTTAAGGGCTATGTTTTCAATAGAAGAAAATAAAATTCAAACTGACTTTGTTAAAATCCCTTAGGCAATAGTTTATAGTCCTTATTAAACACCTACAGGGTACAAAACACTTAATAACATTTTTAACTGTATAAAAAATAAGCTGGGAGGAGTTAGTGTATTTTGTACTGAAGATTGCATTTTCCTAAGCAATTGTTAACATTTCAGCTGTGTAGTGTGTTGGTATTTGGGAATGAAACATGAAATATAAGAGCTGGTCATGATTATTAATGAGCTCACATAGCAAATTTGAATTAAGTTGCTTGTGTTGCTCTGAAAGATTGAGCAAGTGATAAAATTTGGATAAAATTAACGTGAAAGGAAGTCAGCAATGCATTTGTTTATTTTGTGTGATTTTTTTGCATGTATGTAATTTGATACTATATATACATGTGTGTATTGTGTATGTATGTCCCAGTGCCCAAAATAGTTAATAAAAATGTATGTGTAGATACACATATTTATACACATATATTTATGTATATATATATATAATATAATCATAGTCAGCTCAGGCTGCCATGACTAAATAGATTAGGTGGCACAACAACCAAAATCTATTTTCTCATAGTTCTGGAGACTAGAAGTCCTGGATCAAGGTTCTAATCCCTCCTGTATCTGGTGAGAACTCTCTTATTGGTCTGCAAATGGCCACCTTTTCACTATGTCCTCATGACTTTTTCTTGGGGTGTGTCCACAGAGAAAGAGTAAGTGTCCTGGTACCATTTCTAATAGGAACACTAATCCTATTGGATCAGGACCCCATCCTTATAATTCCATTTAAACTTATCTATTTGCTTCTAAGTCTCATCTCCAAATACAGCCACATTGTGGTTTAGTGCTTCAACATAGGAATGGGAGTGGGATGGGGGGGTAGGAGGAGGAGACGCAAACATTAAGTTTATAACAATATATAGAAATATATAATATACGTAACTCTCTTTTACTATATGCGAGGCACTGTGCAAGTTGCTGGGGACATAAATGATATTTTTTTTCTCTTTTGATGAGAAATGTTTCAAATTTACTCTCAGCAAATTTCAAGGATATAATTCAGCACTACTAATTATAGTCACCATGCTGTACATTTGATCCTCAGAACTTATTCATATAGACTAAAAAATTGCATCCTTTGATGAATTTGACCAAAATCTCTCCATTCCCCCACCATACAGCCCCTGGCAACCAACATTCTACTCTGCTGTTATGAGTTTGCCTTTTTTAATTTAGATTCTGCATATAAATGATACAATGCAGAATTTGTCTTTGTCTGGCTTATTCTATTTAGCATAATGTTCTCTAGTATTATCCATTTTGTGAAAAATGGCATGATTTCCATCTTTTTATGGCTGAATAATATTCTTTTGTGTACATACATGTATATTGTTATGTTTTCTTTATCTGTCAACCAATGGACAGATTATTTGGTAGTTTCCACTTGGACTAAAAAAATATGAAACCAAGTAAAAACCCCATTAATGACTGCAATATTCTTCTACCTTACTTTTTGCTCTGGTCTTTTCATTTGGTGATTATTGGGTGTCTTAAAAATTGCAGTCCAAGCATATCTATTGCCAATAAGTTTCCAAAAAGATGGTATCTTTCAAGGAATTATTTATTGTCATTGATTAAAAAGATGCAAATAATTTCTATCATAGATGGAGTTAAACTTTAATTGAGCCACAGTCACATAAATATACGTACACAGCATGCCATACTTTACACGACTATAAACCATCTTCCAACTAACCTGGAAACTCCTATGTGTGTCAGCATTATTTATTTTAAATATTTATTTATGTATTATTTATGTATAGAAGAACTGGGGTGTAGGCCAGAGGTGCAAGGGAGAGGTGAGGTGAGAGGATTCACCAGAGACAGAGTGGGAAGCAGAACAGGTGGATCTACTGAAATACATGCTGAGGGGAGCAGCGGGTGAGACAGGAGAGGTCTGCTGCGCTATGTGGGCTTGGCCGCAGGGGCAATAGCTCTGAGATTTAACCCTCATGCCACCAGGGAGGCTCTGTGTGTCAGCTTTAGAAGAACTTTAGAAGAACACCAGAGAGTGTGGTGAAGCCTGTAAATAACCGGATACCTCTCAGAGGGGCAGACTGGATGGAGATGTGGGCAGATGTTGCTTCCTGTATGCTTCAAAGTCTCACAGGAGGATGACTTGAGAATTTGGACTCATGTCTAAATCCAATTGTCACTAATTCCTCAGTCTGTTATGTTAATATTGAAATTAGATTAAACAACCTCCTCAAAAGGCATTTCCTTAAAAAGAAAAACATTGCTTAAAGGTGATTTCAACATCTGTAATTTCTGAAGAATAATGAGGATCATTCTTTGCATTAGAGGTCTTCATTCAAAAATAAATATGTGAGCTAGAATTGTTATAGTCTGTAATAAAATCATAAATATAGGCAAACATAAGCCTCTAATCATATTTCTGGTGCACTGAAATCATTTACAGGGGAAAAAATGAAGTATGGTCACATTTCCCGATGGGTAACTTTTTCATATAGACCTACATCACACTAAGACTTTTTTCAATAAATATTTTGAATAAGAATGATCAATTTCTGTCACTCGTCCAACACCTAGAAGTGCCTGACAACGTTCTAACATGCATTTCTGGATTGGTTTCAGAAACAGAGTGACTGCTAGCCATATCTACAAGTGGCTGGTCTATTCTGATGTGAGCTTAATTAATGCTGCACATGAAACTCCAAATGTCACAATCCAGGAGTTTTACAATTTTAATTATTAGACTGACTTAGTTAACTTATTCTAAAATGAAATTTAAATTTCATTTAATGTATTAAATTCTTCTGCAATAAATTCATTTTTAAGGAGAACGGAGTTTTATAAAACCACTCTAATGTGCGCTGAGCATATGGATGAGAACTATATAAAAATGCCACAAGTAATATATAACCCCAGCATTACAACTTGAATTACAGACTTGCAGGGACAGATTGGCTTCCCGGTGATGATGATGTGTGGCCACCAAGTCTAAGCCGCCGTTTGATGAAGTTGGAGATTAGGAGCTGAGGCCGTTGCTGGTACTCCACCAGAATGTCATGGGGCAGGTTGATCTGGTCGCCTTCAAGTCTGTCCAGAAGCGTCACACAGACCACAGCAGCTAGAAGAGCAAGTAACACGATTCCTGAACAAATGGGTTTTTCTTTTGTAGAGAAATATTAGCCAAAGACCTCAACTTTCTTATCACATGAATTTTGTGCTGTTTTCCCTGAATTGTACTGGCAACCCCCAGAACCCTTTAGTTTTCTACATAATTCATATTTCTGTAGAATCCCACTAAACATTACATCTAAATAAATAAGTTCTTCTGGAGACATTTTTACCAGCCAACACACACACACACACACACACACACACACACCCCTCTCTAGCTTTTAACCGATTTCCAGTCCATAGAGAAAGCTCTTTTTGAGGAGCGCTAGCCATTATTCTTGAAATGACATTTTACTCCTTGGTGCAATGTTTGCCTTTACTTCCCGCAGCCCTTGCTGAAAAGTAAAGTAAATAGAGGTAAGAGCTGGAGAGCTGACCTCAGGCAACACAGTAAGGTGAGTGCTGACGCTGAGGAAACTTGAGGTGAAAAATACGATATAAAATGCTTAAATCTTAGAATCTGCTTCAACAAAGGAGTGAAATTTTAACCTTTTATTTCTACAGAATAGAAATAAAATCATAAACTAGATAAGAAGCTAGGGGTAAAGAACACAAGTCTTTTTCAAGGGAAAAAATAAAAAACAACAAACCTCATCTTTGAAAAATGCCAGGAAGACAGTGCCCAGTTTGTTCCATCAGGAAGAACCAGCAAGGTAACTAAAGTTCTCTACAAATTCTTCATTGTTGGTTTCACATGAAATCATGGATTTCAAGGAATGTGATTATCCACATTGAAATTGGTATCAATGATTTTTAACTGAACAAGTGTAATTTGCTGCATCTTCACCTGCATCATTTAAAGAAGGACCGATGTATATAGGATAAGATATGGCTCCATTACTAAACTTTTAGAGCATAGAGATAAAGTTGAGCATGACTGAAATATTTCTTTGATCTCTCACTATTCCAGACTTCTTTATAAGATCTCGATTTGGGGAGGAGAAAAGTACTGTAATTATCATAGCAGCTATCTTTTTTTTTCCTGGTTCAGCTCTTGCTATATGCTAGTGTTGATGGTATCACCTAATCCTTACAGCTGTACCATGAACTAGATATTATTTTTATCCCTTTTTGACAGATAATGAAATGAGAGCTTTGGGAGGTCAAACAAATGGCCCAGTGTGACACAGCTAGTAAAAGGCCACTCAATGCCCAGCTTCCTAAACTGCCAGGAGGAGTTCTCCACCTTCTGTTCCACCCCTGTCCTGAGCTGGCACGTGGTGAATCATTAGGCAGACCTGCCGTGACCTACGGTCCAACTGACCTTACTGTTCAGTGAAGTGAAAATATTCAACTTTAACTGAGTCAAATATTTCATCACCTAGGACCCTGTTTATTCAAAACGCACTCAGATGTAAAGCAACTTGGCTGAACAGGTAAACAAGCAAGTGGATGGACTAGAAACTTCCCCAGCTTTTCAAGTTAATGATCTGCAAGACTGTGAAGTTTGATATGGGCTGGCTGTAGCGAGGAAGAGTTGAAAATCCTTCTCTAATCCTTCACTTGGCAGAAGGATCAAAGG
Organism: Talpa occidentalis; assembly: GCF_014898055.3. Classification (NCBI taxonomy): domain Eukaryota; kingdom Metazoa; phylum Chordata; class Mammalia; order Eulipotyphla; family Talpidae; genus Talpa; species Talpa occidentalis. The sequence goes on along the minus strand of NW_023603184.1, from coordinate 91,261,033 downwards.
AAACTGGTGCTCTGTACTTTTCTCAGAGCAGGAGCTAACTTGACTAAATGTCTTTTCTGGAGATTTCAAGGGTAATGCCAAAGACGGAAAAGAACAGGTCATAGCAATCTCGGTGGTGTTTTCTGGACCCTGAAGGACCCATTAACATGTAGCATATAATAATCTTGTCACCTAAAATTACTATTTCCATGAGCAATTAAAAGGGACTAATTGGCCCAAACAATTTGTCAAAATTAAGCCTGACAGCCTTGCCACCATAATCCTCAGACTGGGTGGGGAGAATGGCTCATGTGGAGGGACCCTTAGTGACCTCGCTTCGCCAACGAGCTTGTCAGCTAACTGACATCAGGCTGCAATGTGATGGTAACACATTGGTGTGACTCTGGAGCTCGATGCACTCAGTGGATGGAGTTCCCAGTGACTCTCAACTCTCACACCATTTATGGCTGCTTTGAGAATGTGATGAAAGTGGTAATTAGAACCTCTTTTTACAAAAATACATGCATGTATACACAACATATTCATGTATAATCTCAGGGGCTTTGGGGCCCCTGAAGCCCACCCGAAGATCTGTGGGAATCAATACAACTCTGTGAACCCCCAACTTTATTCCCACCTCTCTGATTCAGAAAGGACTTGCAGGAAGATTTTCCCATGAACTGTAGGCAAAGACAGAAGTCAAACGGGCTGAACCTTGGAAGATGGCAAGGCAGCAACTGTCAGCTTTGGGGTTCCCACATTGGCCTTTATGACTATTCCATCTCTCCCTAACTCTTCATGACCCTCTCCACTCCTCAAGGGTCTTAAGTTTATTAAGCAGACCCCATTTTTACTCCCTGCACACCTGGTATAGAAAGCACAGGCATCTCAACAACCCAGAGCCTTTGTACCTCCTCTTTCTCTCCTGAGAAATCAATCTCAGGCTACTGGCTGCTTATTAAAAACCAAGTGGAGGAACTGTATATTCAAAGGGACTGATTAAAGCTAAGAGTCATGAGAACAACATGTTTTTCTAGATTGGTATTTCTTAAAATGTACCTACTGGCCACCTGCATCAGAGCCAGAGCTTGTGACCGCTGATTCTTAGACTTTATTCTGGACATAAAGAATTGGGGCTGAGGGGTGAGAGAAAGCAGTGAAGCTGCATTAAAAGAACCCTTCTTTGTTAAATTATTTGCACATTATTATTTGAGAGCTGCTGCTTTAAACTTTAAATTCTATTGTAAATAAAATTAAATTACAAAAAATGTATATAACTGAACCTGAATAGGTTGGGTTCCCAAAGAAATGCTGAATCAGACAAAACCAAGATGTAGCATTATCTATCATGAATTGTCCCATATCATTTTTGAGTACTATTGAAGACACTTTTATATTATATCCACTTATATCCATTGTAATACAACTAATAATTTCATTGAAATTTAACATTTGGATAAAGTTGAGTATTTGGATAGTTTAAAGGGTAAACTTCAAATGCTTTATTTTATTGGGTAATGAAAGTTGAGTAATTTAAAGTGCCTCCATTTTCAACTTGGCTTCCAGGAAACTCAGAACTAAATCTATGTATGTAGATTTAGTATTGCACTCCCAAATCTATCAATAGCTAAGGATGAGGCTTTTTACACCCTGTGGAACAGTGGAGGAAGTGGGGGTGAGGAGACTTGAGGTCGAGACCCTCTGTTGGTCTAGCTGTGTTTCCTTAGGCCTATCACTTCTACTCCAGATCTCATTTCATTCTCTGAGAGAGGAGCAGGCTGGACCTCAGTAATCCCCCCCTGCTCCACACCCTCAGCTTTGTGCCTCTCCTCATTTTTTTGATATGAGAACCATGTTATCACCTCCAGTAAGTTCAGCTGCAGCCTTGTGGACTTAAACTTCTGCAGGATACTGTTTCCCAAGCAGAGATGAGTCCCCTTACCAGAAGGAGCAGAAGATGGAGCCTGATGTGCTGTGGTGGGGGATCCACTAAGGGGAATGGAGGAAGCCTCACTGGGGTCACAGCAGGGAGCTGGGGGTGGTGGTTTAGAGGTGATGCCAACCACTCAGAGGGTCAAGTCAGTGGTTCCACAAAGTTCTCTAAGGTATGAGAGTGCTGATTTGGGGGAGGGAGGAGTGCAAGAAAGTGTAGGACAGTAGAGTTAACATGAATCAAATAAAACACTAGAGGGCCTCCCCGGTGGCGCAGCGGTTGAGCGCTGGGTTGCGAAGCTGCCCGCAGCCTCCACAGCGCCGGTTCGATCCCCGAGTGCTCCCCGGCCACCGGAGGAGGGTCCCACATGGCGTGCAGACCTCTCCTGCCGCCCCCTGCTCCCCTCAGCAGTGTACTTCGGTCCTTCTGTCTGCTCTGCTCCCCGCTCTGGCTCTGGTGAAGCCTCTCACTCTCCCTCGCTTCTGACTGTACCCAGTGCTTGTATAAATAAATAAATATATCTTTAAAAAAAAAAACATAGACACTGACTTTGATTCAATATATGTAAAAGCTGGCAAAGCAAGAAGAAACATCTTTTCAATCTTGTCTTTGAAAAAATAATGAATGAATTATTTACCATTTCTGCCTGATTTCCTAAATATTCTGACTGATTTTCTTGGTGAAACAATGGCTGTGCCTACTACTGAATAAGCACCAACTTGATGCTTGATTTGAATCCAACACTAAGTGTTTTGGTTTATGCTTAGCCCTGAGGGTTTGCTTGTTGAGGTAACACAACTATCTGCTCAAAGCTTTTAAAATAGAAAAATGTTCATGGGTGGGGGGGTGCTGTTCTTGAACTTTGAACCTTATATGTACATGGAAAGAAGCAGCAGAGCATGGAGTCCCAAGTAAGACAGAGTTGTGTTCAAATTCCAGCTAAGATGCTTATTAACTGTGAGAACTTGGGTAAATTATTTAACCTCACAGAGTCACAGTTTCTTTTTCTCTTGGGAGAGTGGAGAGCTGTAATTGGTTGCCTTGCACTCTTGTGTAATAAATTTTCCCAAAACCCTGATTTTTCTCCATTTTAGAGTTAAGAAATACTTCAGCTCCAGACTGAATAAAATCTTTAATCCTCATTGTAATATCTTCTTTACTTTATCAGCGATCACCATGCAGTTCCCAGAGCTCAATATCCTTCATTGCTGAGGCCAGCAGAAGAATATAAAAATGAAATTAAAGTCAAGATTGTGCTCACTTTCATTGAACTGTAATAAAGTAATATTATGAAGACTGAATATATCCCCAAAGCTACCAGTATCTGTCAAAAGAAATAACACTGAATTCTTCCTTTACTCCAAAGAAAAGCCACAGTGAGTGCTGCAAACAACTAAAGACATAGAAGAGGATTTAACCAGAACCTAATCTTAGATAAATATTAGGTTTCATATATTGCCATGCAAGCAAGTATGTGTCAAAAGACAGCACCGTCTTATAAAAAGGGATACCAATTGAACATAGTTATCACAAGCTCACAGTGCAAAAGGATTGTCATCTTTAATCTAGTGTTAGGGGTTTAATTAAAGTAGATTTTTGCTTTAAGAGAGGGACAGATTTATGCATATTATAAAATCATGATGAGTATATTTTTTCAGCATTGTACAGTGGGTTTGTATTATTCTGAAAATGCAGCTTTTTTTATGTAGAATAATTTCTTGAATGACACTACTTCCCTTCACCAGGATCTGTGTTAAAACAACATTGTGTTCCCACGACTCTTCTGGGCTCACCAGATTAGTATAACAACAGTGAGTTATGTGTGTCTATGGCACCATTTAAAGCAGTTTGTCCACATATCAAAAACCAAGAGATTCAGGGGATACAGATATAGCAGAAGTATTTGTATGAGCCATACTGCAAAGGGAAGCTGAACTCAAGGCTCTGCCTCTTTCATTTGGAGTTAGGAGGCCCATGATGTCCTATGGACAATTCTACGCTACTAATATGGTTGAAGAATGAGGAACAAGTTGAGTTTCTGTAGTTATTTTCCATGGTAAGTGAGAGTCCAGTAGTCATTCTTTTCATACTTCCATTCACTCATTCATCCTTCATTTGTTCATTTGCACATTTGCTGTTCAATCATTTAACAAATATTTATTGAATGCTATGTGGCAGACAGTATTCTGCATGCTTGGGATATAGCAAGAAAGTAACACCTTTTCTTGTTGGAGAGAGTACTGCATACATACTTCAGACATTATTTTATATATATTAGTGCATGAAGGTAATATGTAAATAAACCATAAATAGTCTATAGTGGTAAATATGATGCAGAGATGAAAGAGAGAAGAGGATGTGAGTTTAGTTTAGGTAGTCATGTGAGATTTCTCTGGTGACATGAGATGTGATATTAATTACAAAGGTAAGAACTCCCCGTGCCAGGCAGATGCAGAAATACCTGTTTCTGCACCAATCCACACTCAGTGAGTGATTCCACTGAGTTAGTACAATGGATTTCCACACCACCTTTGTTTAAGTAAAACATTGTTATTTATAAGCTGAGATCAGTAACCTTCATTGCCTTCGTATGAATTCAGATTAGTTGTCTAGTCATCTGGTAGCATGAGAGGGGCAGGAAAGGCCAGTAGAGAAGGCTACCTGGAGGGAGAGAGTGGGGGTGAGCCATTGCTAACAGCAGGATGGCAGGCCTGGGAGCCCAAATGCAGCTTGGGTTGCCTGGGGAAACCTATTTTCCTGTGTTATTTACTGTGTGGCTGTCCTCCCTAACTTCTCTATGTTTCAACAGCAGTTTGAAAAGACCTTCTGCTCTCCCCCAAAGCAAGCTTTTCTACCTTGCACAGAGTGGGTTGAAAATGAGTTAATACTAAAAGGTGGCAGCTTCAGAATCATGGAGGAAGAAGGCCATCAAGTGGGGATAAAATATGAGAACATGATAGTGTCACAGGCATGGGTTTTGTCTGTGTCCTCAGTGGTTGACCTTCCAGGGGACATTGTACTAGGATGTCACCCTTTAAGACAGTGATAGATGAAGGCAATCATGTCACCACAAAGAAATTCAGACAGAAATATTACCAAGAACTATAAAATTAGACTTATAGATGCAACCTTTAGTGTGAATGTTAGCAGCCCAGACAGCATCTGCTCAATGAAAAGGCTGCAGCAGTGGCCCAGAAGAAAGCTACTGGTAGGCTGAAATCAGTGTCCAGTGGCTTCACAGCCACAGGAAAAGGGGAATTACACATGAAACAGAAATATAGCGAGCTAGAGAGGAAAGAGTCCAGGAGGGCACCACCAGGTGACAGAGAGAGCAAGGTCACAAGGATTTGCAGCAAAGACAGAAAATTCCTCACAACAGAACAAATTCTCTAGCATTTTGTCGACATCCTTAAAGAGAGAAATACTTTGTTCCAGGGCTCACAAGATTAGAACTCTCCCTGGCTGCCAATCAGTGACTCCCATGAAAGAATTGAAGTTCATTATCAAACTTATTTAAGGGCAGCATGTTGTGTAAGTAGGAATTTTGGGTTTAACTGGTTACTAAACTCTTTCACTTGCATACTGAGTGGAGGGCCAACTGACTGACCACTTGTTTCTAGAACATAGAAATGTGAGGAGACATTTCCTGGAGCAGAAATATCTGAATGCAGACTGTATGCTCTGTGGACTGCTACTCGGGCAAGGTCGAACAAACAAATGATCTGGGGCTCCCACTCTCACTGACTTGTGGGGGGAAAAGCAGATGCTATATCAAGAGGATTGGTGTGTATACATATTACCCACATACTATGAGGATTTGTGCGCATATGTATGCTGAGAGATGGGAGTAATTAAGGATAATGGGCCTACAATTAATCTCTTCTTGGGAATTATAATTTTCTTCTAAAATGTATTTTTAGAAATGTTGCCACTTACATTATGTTTGTGGTTTTTCATATTAAAGTTGATGGACCATAAGGACAAATGAAATGAAGGCTCGACATGCTGTATTTCTTTACTTCTTTGCAGGTTTCTTCCTGCAAAGGATGCTGCACTCTCCAGCTGTCCTGGCCACTCCTCCTTTGTCTCCTAGCTGTATCTCCCTCAGTGTCCCTAACTTGCAGTGTCTAACTAAGGATCTGTTCTCATGTGTTTCTACACTCATTCTCATTATCATCTATATGTTACCTGTTGCATAGTTTTAAATGTCATCTATAATCTGTTAAATTACAAATTTACTTCTGCAGCCCAAACTTCTTGCCTCATAAGTAAATTACAAATTTACTTCTGCAGTCCAATATCAATTCATTGATCCATCTGCTCACTACTCCCTTTGAAATCTACTATCTTCAAATCCTCACCCAGTTTTCTCTGTTCCAATTATGGCAACTTCATCCCTCCAGTTCTTCAGGCCAAAATCCTGGGAGTCATCCTTAACTCTTATCTTTCTCTCAACATCACATCAAATCAAATTTGCCAACAAATCTTGTTGGATTTGCCTACAAGATGTATCTAGAATCAGACTACTTACTGCCTCCACTATTACCAGGTTCATTATCTCTCACCGGTACCGCATTAACCATCTTACCTTTCTCCTTCTTCTGCCCTTGACCCTAGTAGTTTCTTTCCAGCTCAATAGCTAGTGTAAACCTGTCAAAACACAAGTCAGATGCAGCAACTTCTCTAAAGCCCTCCCATTTCACTCAGAGTGCAAAGCACAGTCCCCAAATTGACCACATCCTCTACACCCTCCCATCTGCCCACTGCTCTCTCTCCTCCAGCCACACTTGACTCCACAGTCCTTAACGTGCCCTGTATGCACCTGCCCTGTGGCTTAGACTTGTATTTCCTAGGCTGCTCTTCCTCAGATGTGCATGTGGGGTTTTCAGGAGTGGCACCTTCGTGCACCCTTCCCTGACCACACTATTTAAAATGAGGGTTATCCGCCTTACCACAGTCATTCCCCTTCCTGTTCCCTGCCTTCTTTTTCTCCATAGCACTCCTCAGCACCTCACACACCACTGTATTACTCCTTCCTCTTTATTGCCGTCATTAGTCTTCTTCACTAGACTCTGTAAAGACAGAGATTTTTGTCTGTGTTGTCTGTTGCTGTAGTCCCAGTGTCTGTGCACCCAGGCTGGGAGCTGATGAACAGGAGTGGGTCCTTCTTTCTTTAGGAAGATAATTATTGAGATAAATCTTATCAGCCAAAGATCTTATTAAAAGACCATGCTTTCTAGTACTATGCCATGTACCCAATAGGCATGCTATAAAACACATTTGAATGGATGACTTAGTTTCCGAAGGAAAAAAAGATAATTGCTTTTGTGAAAAGCAAAACTGTGACTTCTGGTGGTGGGGGGTGTTGGGGAGGAGCTCCAATATTTTCTTGACTGCTTCTTACCCCAAACATTATTTTAGATGATGCCTTAGATATGATACTTTTATAGCCAATGTAATAAAGAATATCACTTTGCAGCTTTACCTTTTTCTATCAGTAAAATTTATGATTCTTTATCCAGAGGATGACAATAGAAATAATTTAAAGTCACATAGAATAATTATACTGATTAGTGCTCATGCAAGTTATGTTTTACTTCAACAGATTTTGTGGGTGCTGATCAAAATTTGGTGGTTCTGTTGGAATAATTTCACCAAAAGTAAAATATATAACACCATTACTTGGTTTTTAAATACCATCTCCACCACAAGGCACCAAAGTTTCTTGTAGAAATGGTTGATTCCAGACCTGAGGCAAGGAACATACAAGTTGTGTCTGAATGCTAGAAAATTCTTAAGAGCCTTTGGGATTGTACTGAAAGGGCAAAAAAGTGCCCTAGAAAGGCTCTCCCTTACAAAATTTGGGATAATTTGAGTAACCAAAAAAAATGATACATAACTTATGAACGGATTGATTTGAACAAAATCCTTACACAACAAAATGGGAAAGAAAAAAAAAAGACAGAGAGAGGGAGATAGGAGGAGGAGGAAGAAATGTTCTTTTTAAAGAAGAATGCCAGCTAATAAATGTAGGAGGAATAATAGAATTAGAAAATCATTTTGCAGCCTCTGCTAAAATCATTGGGTAAAAATCAGTTGACTTACAGAATATTCAGGCAGTGACAAATTATACCCCAGAGATTGCTTGCAACCTACAAAGAGAAAACTTTTACTTTTTAAGGGTTAGAGCTAGCAGTTGCCACTTGAACCAAGTGATCCAACCCAAAATTCTAAAACTGGGATATCCTCACATTCCAGCTCCCTGATGTGGCACAATGGGAAGTTCACAATGTTAATATGGAGTGTTTTGTCATCCAGCTGAATCTTATCAAGCCACTAGATTTTACTCCACTTTACAGGAAAGGTGCAATAGAGATGAACAAGCAGAATATCAGGCTGAAACACAGACAAATCTAGAATGTGGGATACTGTACAAGATAACTTGACTTATCAAACAAGCCACTCTTATGAGAAAAAAAAAGAAAAGCAGGAGGACTATTCTAAATATGAAAGTACAGAGATAAGATAACCAAGTAAGACAGCACATGATGTTGATTCTCTATTGGAAAAGAAAAAATTCTTTAAAAAGATATCCTTAGGGAAATTTAAAATATGGAAGGGATGTTAAGTGAACATATGAAACTATTTTTAATGTTTTAAAGCATTTTTTCAATTTGATTCTAATTTTGTGGTCATTAGAAAAATATCTTATTCTGAGGAGATGATGTTAGGGTCATTAAAAGTTAAGTCTCGATAAATTTAATTGTAATGGAAAATACTGCTACAACCAGGATGAAGGAAATGAACGTTCTGTCAAGTCCTGGCTATACAGCCCAGTAGCTGGTGACATTGGGCAGCTTACTTTTGATTCCTGAGACTCAGTGTCCTCATTTACATATGGAGATAATGTCCTGCCCACTCTTAACACATGAGATCATGCATATTTTATAAACAATTATCTGGTGTGTGGTCAGCCCAAAGTAAGATATAACTGGACTTCTTTTTTTTTCTCCCACAGAGTGAAAATAATTTCATGAAACAGGAGAATTGGACCTGAGGCTTTGATGAACAGCTTACCTTTTAGACCACAAAGTCTACACATAGCCGCAAACGCTGTAGATTCCATTTCGATATTCCTGACACCAGCTTTGTAGGCTCTCTTCAAGTAATCTAACTTTTTTTCTCTGGAAAAGGAGCACAGTGCTCCATCTAGTCGACCTTGGCCTGAAAGAAAATGGGGAACATTTAGCAAATTGATGTCTTACCACAGCGCCCCTGGCATCACGGAGTCCTCTTTGTCATCACAAGCTGGAGGGTCACTGAGAGTTCTGCCCTTTGAGAGAAATCTCAGGTTGCCCCCATGCCCAGGGGATGGCCAGGGGACAGGCGCTGGGGGAGAAGAGGAGGCTTCAAGCCTCGGTACATGCTCCCAGTTACCTGAGGACCAGGACAGTGCTTTGAACCCCTTAGCTCTCTCTGTGCCCCTCGGGAGGGTGTAAACATACACACAATGATTTGTCCATGTTCTCCCCTGTTTCAGGCCTCTCAGGCTGCATTCCATCCCTTTGGGATTGCTCTTTCTAAATTGTTCTCTAATACCTTTTCTCACTTAATTTCACCTGTATCAAACCAGTGGGGCCAGAGGAAGAGAAGAGCCAGATGCTGTCTACCCCTCCACCCTACGCGCATCAGGAACAGACTTCACACTCCACTCCCAGCAAGGCCTAGGGTAGCAGAAGGGCCAGTAGCTCTTCATTTCTCCATTATTTACACAATTGGTTTTTTTGGCTCCTTTCCTCTCTTTTTTCTCCCATCCCACTATCTAGCTTGCTGCTGCCACAGTGACTGCCCGCTTCTCTGTGTTTCCTTCCCAGGGTTGACTGCCAATGCCTCTAACAAACACGGTGTTACTTAAGCTGATTCAAAATAAGATGCCCCAGAAGTCAAGCAGATAAAGTCAAGGAGATCTGCCTGGTCTGAAGGACCTCCTCTTCCTTCAGGGACACAGCCCTGGCTGGGGGCTGGGACTTGCCAGGGCTGCCATGCATGTATTTCATATTTTTTTCTCTTATGCTATTTCAAAAGGTCAAAAATATGAATTTTCACATGAAATTCCCCAGAAATTATAAATGTTGGCAAGATAACTCATATTTGAAAAAATGTTGCGCACTTGAAGAAAACATTGACTCCAACAGGTTTCCACTTGCAAACTCTGGCTTCAACCTGTCAGCGACCCTTCCCATAAAGGGGCCAGTGACCTGTCAGAGAGGGTGTCAAGCCCATCAAAGCCAACATTTTTGTGTTTTATCACACATGTGTGGTGACACCACTTTTACTGACCAGAAGCAAAATGTATAGATAATATACTCTATCTTCATATATAATTTTTAATATTCTACATCATGACCTGTTTAAAGGGCAAAGAAAATGAAAATAATTTCAAGTGGAATAATATGCATTTTGATGAACATACCCTACACAATGAGAACATGCTAGAACATACACTGTAAGACTTCTGGAAAGCCCTCATGGTGCCCGATTAGATTCTTTCTTCTGGAATGTCCTTGAGGGTTTACTCTCCCAACCCCTTGCCCCTTGTGGTAAGAGCTGCTACTTGTCAGTCACTTCCAGTTTGTCCCTAAACTTGAATTGGAGACCTTTTCCTCATGACTGACACATGAAAGAACCACTCGGAGACTTGCCCATCCCTTTAGGATTTTCCTCCCCCAAATATCACTCCCCATTTCCTGTTTCCACTCTGTCCTGCATACCAGATCCCATTTGAGATATAAGTAAATATATCTAAAAAGGGCAGAAAAATAGAATCAGTATATTCCCTTTCTCCCAGAGATAAGATTTTGCTAATATTACTAATTGCATTTGTGTATTCAATTTCTTCTTGGAGGATTAAACTTAGTGTCAATATAAATTCATTATGGGTGCTTTTCCATTGCTGCTTATAACCTTATGTTCCTATGTTTTAGTAAGTTAAAAAAAGACTGTTAGAGCTCTTTTTAAAAACCCTTTATTAATTTTCTAAAGTAGAGTTTTTAATGTAAATTTTGGGTTTGAATAACCAAGTTGTTGGCAAGTTTCCTTTGCTTTCACAGATTGTAAATTATTCTCACCTTCATAAAAGTCATAGGTACACATCGTATGTCCAAGGAGGGTTGGGAAGTGGGGAGTTTCTTTGCTGCAGTGGAATAGTTCCTCAGCTAGGTCCTTGTCAAGTTCAGTACTTCGGGTGACGATGTTGTCCAAGATTACCTGTTCAAACCGTGGCTTAAAGAAGGAATCTACAGCTGTGTCTGTTATTACAACTGACCCTGGTGCAATTCCTATAATGTGGGAATAAATAAGTGATTATAGAAAAGTGTCATTTAAGATTTGATTTTGATGCTTTGTATGTAATCCATGCTGCCAATATTAATTAATGGCAGTCGCTAATGATTCTAGTTTCATCTTTTATTTTCTTTCCAAATACAATTAAATAATAACATTCAGAACAGGCATTTATATTTGCTGTCTTTCCAGATTCCCATTTACAATGTGATAGGGTTTAGATTTCAAGACAAACATGACTCTTGGACATGCAAATTAGTCCTGGCCCTCGGGCTCAAATTTGAATAAATTAGGTCTGAAATAAACTAAGTGATCTGCCAGCAAATAACTTTCATAAAGTGATGTGACTACTTGATATTTAATCTTCTCTGCACCTCCTTGATTACTATAATTTCTTTGCATCTCTATTCTCTCCTTTTGATTCTCATATCCATTACCTCCTCCCTCTTGGATCCCATGTAAATCAAGCCTCTTTGCTGACATTTCGTTGCTACAAGTTCTGGGCTACTTATGGGACTCAGGAACTCAAGGAACTCTCAAGTCTCAGGGACTTGAGAGACCATTTTTCTACCAATTATTATCCTTCCTGCCTGGAGTGTGCTCTCATCTTCTCCCACACCCTTTCTTTCATCAGACTTATTTCAATTCATTCTTAAGGTGTCTGCTTAAGACATTTCCTTCAAAAGGAGTAGATCCATTGTGGGGGGAGGGAGGTTGGAATAAAAAAAAAAAAAGCCAGAAAGATTACATTAAATTTCCCCAAGTCCAGCTTTTGACCGACTTTTTGAACCATTCTGATTTTTCTTCAGAGCTTGGATAAAGGAACATACATCAATAATGCCCTAGACTCTCCCTATCTTAACCTTCATCACACTTTTGGTAAGTACTCACTAACTTCTCTATTTCCCTGATAAAACTTGAGCTCTACAAAGACAAGAACAATGTCTGTTCACAGCTGTCTTTCCAGATCTAGCATTTTGCCTATTACATTAGAAGTATTCAAACATTTGTTGAATGAGGGAATATTTCCATAGAGATGCCATGGCGCAGCTATCTGCAAAGTATAATCACTGGGCCAAATTGTTCTTTTCTTTATAAATAATGTTTTATTGGAGCACAGCCACACCCATTCATTTACAAATTTTCTACATACCACAAAGGCAGATTTGAGAAGTTGCAACAGAAACCATATGCTCTGCAAAGTCTAAAATATTTACTATCTGGCACTTTATAGCGAAAGTTTATGTACTGATACCACAGAGCCATATCCTTCCGAGTCTTTATCAATTCCAACATTGATCAAAATAAGATTAATTACAGAAAACTTTACAAGGTTCAAGTTAGGCTCTTGTGATAGAATCTTGGTGGGTCAAATACATTTTAAGAAAGTCAAATAAAAGACCTTCAATTACAATGTCCTAAGAATAATAAAGTGATTGGGAAGGAAATTGAAAGTGTGTTTATTAAAAATGACATGCCATCCTAATATTTAGATGAGTTAGAACATTTATATCATGGTAAAAGTTTCTCAAAGGTGAAAATTCTATTTAATCAAGTACTTTACCCTCATTAAATTTTGCTGGCTCATGGAAAAAGTGATAATGTCAGCAAAGGAATAAATGATACCTCCTTCATCTCAAATGCAATAATGCTTAAATCAAACAAACATATCTTATTGTGAAACAGAGTTCTTAAAAATGAGGTCAAAACTTCAAAATGGGGGCCTCCCTGGTGGCACAGCAGTTAAGCGCTCAGTTGCAAAGCTGCCCGCAGCCTCTGCAGTGCTGGTTCAAATCCCCGGCTGCCGGGCGAGGGTCCCACATGGTGCGCAGACCTCTCCTGCCGCCCGCTGCTTCCCTCAGCAGTGTACTTCATCAGTCTGCCTGTTCTGTTTCCCGCTCTGGTGAATTCTCTCACCCTCCCGTGCTTCTGACTATACCCAGTGCTTGTATAAATAAATAAATAATCTTTAAAAAAAAAAAAAAACACTTCAAAATGAAGGTATCCACCCCAACAGAGTGCTTTAATTTTTCTCCATTTATAGCTATTTACTATGAAGCTGGTGCCACCTCTGGACACATGTACCACAATGCCATGAAACAAAAGAACTAGAACCCAAGACCACAAGCTGAATGGTCAACAGAATCCCCCATGCTTACTTGACACATGTTAATATCAGTGGAACCAGAGCAATCTCCATGGTATATTGCTGGGCTGTGGAGAAAGATACTTATATTCCACAACCCTAGAATTATGAGCAACCTTAATAAGAGTATTATTCATTTCATCCACAAATACGTTGTATCCTACTATTGGTTATTTGTGGCAACATTAGCTAAGCTACAGTCCAGAAGGATGCCTGATTTAACACTGTTAGCATTCTCTTTTTGGCTCAACAGCCATAGTTGTCTTTCTCATTCCATCTGTGAGGGCCATGGCTAGACCTTATTCTGTACCATAGCTGTGGAAAGGACATAATCTTTTTAAGCACATCTGTTTCTAAAGAAGCATGACTCAGCCATCCATGGCTCTGTAATAATGGGTAAGTAATTTCTCTACTTCTTTGAGGATTTGAGGTCCCTTTTGCCTCAAATAAATGGACATCCAAAACTGTATCCCTCCCCAAATCTCAGCCCTTTTTTATAATTTCCATTCAGTTGTCACTCTGTCAACCAAACCTTTCCAGTTACAATGCCCTGTCTGTGTGCATTTACATTTAGCAATATGGTAAAATCACCCCACTGGCAAGATCTGTTCCTGAAGAAAAGGCTTGTAGGGTAAGGTAAAAAGTATCAGGCTTTTCTGCCCTCCCACCATCAGGATAGATGATGGATCTGTGGTCCCGAATGCATGCCCTATGGTGGGCACCTAGAAGGGGTGTGGGCATATATAGATGGGATTCACCTGGGCTGAGACTGAGCTTTTAGGGGCGGCGTCGCGGGGACGCCAGCAGAAGCCGAGAAGGAGAAAAGAGGAGCAGGAGAGCAGAGAAGCAGAGAGAAGGCCAGAGAGCCCAGATAGAGTGAAGATTTGCTGGGGGCTGGGAGGCCTGCCAATCCCCAGCCCCCCCAGCACCCCTGCCTGTTGTGTACCCGGTAAATCTCAATAAAAGCCTGAAGAGCCACTGAGGCCTCCAGGACTCCTCCTTTGCCCGGCCTGCTGGATCAGAAAACCTGCCCTGTGCCCTGTCCTGCCCCTACAGGCTGAAGAAGGTTTCCTCAGAACTTTGCCTCAGCCCAGTATGAACACACAAACAAGGCTCCTGACCAGCTGCCTGCCCAGCCAAGGAAGCAGGCAGGAGGAGAGACTCTGGCAAAACCTTAGGAAGCCTCCCCTGCCCCTTTCCTAAAAACCCAATCTGATTTTTCTGGTGTTTTGGTAAGAAAAAGAACAGGCTGAGAAAAGGATGTTATCACGAATAGGAGCTGAAAGCAACATTTGCATAGTAACTCTGGAGTCCGCTTACTTAGCTGACAAACAAGGCAAATCTTAGTGATTATTTTTTCATGTGAAAGAATTTATTTCTGTCACTTTTAAAATTCTTAAATCTTAAAATTTACTCTTAATCACTAAAACTTACTCTTGTCATAAAAAAATATTGTGTAGTAATTCTCTGCTCTACCCTTTAGATCACCTAGTCCATAGGGGCAACAGGTTTCTTGCTCCAGGTTTCCATGGAGGATGGCAAGCTAAAAAAGGAAATATGGACACATTTCTTCAAATCCGGACTCCTGACACTTTTCACATATGGGTTTACCTGACATCTGGGTTTCTTCTGGGCTCAGTACCTTGGTGTATTTTGTCAGCTACTCTGCATGGAACAACACCTGGTGTGTATGGTAGAAATCAGCCCATCTCACCTAATCCCCCTGATGTACCAATTCTGATAATGGTAACGTCAGAGCACCTGGCATGGTGCAGTAATTTGATGAGTTCATGAAGCATAATCGAAATGGAGGGGATGCCCATGCCATGCTGTTGAGAGAAAAGAGAGAATCATTATACATCTCACAGACTGATACGCTCATGGGACATATTTTCTTCCTTCATTACAAGTTAACAGCCTTCAGATAAATTTACATAATCATTATGACTTTGCCAAAACTGAGAAAAACGTAAGTCAGTTTTAACTGATGTCAACATGACATGCTGATAGATGTGTCCATCTGTGAGGATCAGAGAGAAACACCTCCCTGCCAGTGAAACCGAGCTGGGCCCTCATCATCAAGAGCAGAAGGTGGGGATGGCATGGCTCACAGGTGTGTCAGGGCAGTGCTGTTTCTCCTCTCCTCACGAGGCTATTTACAGTGAACACTTGAAAAGCTTTTTGTAAAATTAACTTGATTTTAAGGAAATGTGAATTTGGCTGCAATTAGTCCTTTTCCACCATGCTAAAGGAAATAGTGAAATCCATTTCATTGGTCTCATATGAATTTAATCATTTGCTGCCAATTCTGTGTGAGTTCTGAAAGGTAGGAGGGTAGAGATCCGGGTTATAGCTAATGCCAACATTCTGTAGTGTACACTGAAGCTACAGGTGAGGTTAAATTGCTGCAGATCATAACCATAAGCCTGATTTTTCTCAGCATTTGGAATGGTAGAAGCAACATCACCAGAATAGGGCTTCAACATTGGTCAGAAGGTTTACTGACTCTCTGGAACTCTCCAAAAAGATTCTTCCTCCTGGAATTCATAGTATGTGGAGTCAAGTTTGGAATTGGTGGCTATTTCATTCCTAACATTTTATAAGAGAGTCAAATGTTTTCTTCAATGTGCTCTACTTTTAGGCACACAGACTTGTGAAAAGCACCATGGGCATCTTGACTGGTGGGTGGTGCCAGACACCGACCCTGTCCTTCTCATTAACAAATCTGGGAACCTTTGGTAGCCATGACCATGATATTTTCACCTGAGTTCTCTCCCTCTCAACACCAACAATATTAAACTATGGAAATGCTGAATTTCTGATTTCCCCACTTCTGGTTCCCTTTGAACATGTCCTGACTTCCAAATGCGTTGTTAGTCTTCTGGAACCATAAATCAGACCTGTGTTAATGTGTATGTCCAAGATTAAGTTTGTGGGCTTTGGCACTGTCTCTGCTACTAATGAGTAAACTCTAAATCTCATTTCCCTCCACTGTAAATTAAGAGGATAAAATATTATTTGATCTATTAAGTTTCTTCTAAATCAGATGTTTGATAGGTTTATGATTACCACTTATAGGACTTGCAGAGAAAATGATAAATGGGCTTTGTGTTTGTGCTGAAGTCTCTCTCTCATTCTCTCTGTCACACACACACACACATCTTAGCAGCTACTGAAGAGGAGAATTTTCAAAGGGGCCCCCATTGGAAATCCTCTGTGTGCCTGGTGAGGCCCTTTTCTAATTGGCTCAACTCTGACTCTGATATGTTTCTCAGCTTATTTTTCTGGACAGGATAGCAGGATCAGTCTACTGCTCTTTTTTGAGGGGGGACATTTTTGAAGTTTTACTGCTTGTTTATGATATTTCTACAACTTTCTAAACCTTACTTTTGTTCTTAACCATTTACTGTGAAAAAAAAAAGGACAAAGAGTTGAAGTCTAAAAGTCAAGCAGAAGTCACTAAGACAAAATTTCCCATGATCAGAGGATCCTTCTAATACAGATAATCTATAATTGTTTGTTGAACGAGTAAATGAATAGATTCTCTCATTTGAAAGCAGGTTTCAGACAATCTTGCCCCAGAGGGGTAATCAACTTAATTGCCCCCTTGACATCACATAATTTGGCCTTTCTTGATCAGCCTGTGATCATGATCCTCCATCCTTCTACCCCCAGGTATTATTGAGTGAGCAATGGATGGTAGCTGTTTGTGATGCAGAACCACTTATAACTCAGCACCTCAAAATTGCTACACCTCTGCAATACATTTTCCCCCTGCCCCTGGCATGCCTGTCTGTGCCCCTCATGAGGGCTGCACTATCCAACGTATGCTCCGAATGGCTGTTTCAGATATAGCTGTGTGCAGAGAGACCCACTTAGAAAGGCAAACAGTATACACACATATACACTCTCATAAGTGTATGCCAGCCTCAGTCCAAGAGGGGAATAGATTTTGTGTTCCCTAAAATTCTAAGTCATTCCACTTTCATTTTGTCTTAGGACATTGTGTGTCCAGAGCTGTTAAGATATTCTGAATACAGGGGAGCAATTCAAAAGAGCTCTGTGGAAGTGCATTAGCAGCTTTTCAGAGAGATTATTATAGTGTTAAAAGGCACTGCTCTGGCAATCTTGAAAATTAGACCCTGTGTTCCAAAAGCTCAACATTCCCAAAACTGGATAAGGGATAGAGGAGAGGAAATTTCCTGAGGCTTAATCAATTATAAGCTAGAGAAAGAGAAGAGGTATGCTTTGAAGGGTTTTTCCCTAACTTGAATAGCTAAGTGGTAACTAATAAGCTAAAGTAATACAGAATGCCATGCCCTGCCCCCAGGACGTTGTCCCATAATGAAAGTCACACCTGGACACAATTTACTTGTCTAACAATGCAACCTAAGAGGGGATAAAGACTCATATTCAGAAATTTCTACTTTTTCCTTGAGCCTGTGAGGACTGCCTAAAGTGCAACATTGAGTACTTACACTGATGGACAGCACTGGGCCAGTTTTGTACATAAAATATCTGTCTGTCCCAGCACAGATGTCCTTTATGTCCTCTCCACTTCCCTCCAGGCCAAGCTCCTCGTGCATAAACAGTGCAAATGCTTTCATTCTGTTGGGACTGCCACCAACGCACACAAACTATTAATAAAAATAAACAATTAGCTGCCATTGTAACTGGATAACAACCAAGGGTCAGCTTTCAACTCTGATGGTTTTATTTTGTTGTTCATTAATTTACTTAAGTTTATGTCTAGATATTATGGATTATGTTCATGAATTCACTAATTGGCATCATTAACTTATAAATAAGGCAACCAGATACAAAGTATGATGTACTTAATTAGTAAAGAAAGTGTTGATTTTGCTGGAGCTGGTTTCCAGGTGTCTTTGTTTATAGTAAGCATCAACCAGCATCTTAAATTGACATAGATATTCTATTGTTCGGCATTGGCAGGTTTTATATACTGAGAATGTAAATTCCAAGGACAAAGAATGTACATAATATAACAAAAGGAGGCAATGAACTTCTGTCATATGAACTTTACATATATTTTCTGATTCCTTTTCTCCAACCTAAGTTTTCATTGTAAAATACACTATATTAATTTGTGTTAAAGAAATCATCATCAAGTCTTTCCAACTTCACATTCAGAAGAAATTCTCAATGAACTAAACTTATCACTGCAGCATGGAAATCTAACTATGGTATTTCATAAGTTTCAATTATCTGGCTTTTAGTATGGTTTTATTCATGTTATTTTAACATGTCTGAAATCACAAAAAGTGTTGGAATTGAGGGTGTCCAATCTAATAAAATATGGAAATGAAACTGTCTGGTAGTTGCATGAGTGTATTAGGGTATCCCCTCCTCAGAGATGGGACAGGTGCCTACAGTAAGTGATTGTCAGGCTGTTCTGCCCTCCCACCATTGACATTAATGATGGATCCCTGTGGTCCTACGTGCATGCCTGATGGCGGACACCTGGAGTAGGGCGTGAGCATGCATAGGTGGGCACACCTGGGCAGAGACGGGGCTTATAAGTGCAGCATCACCGGGACCCAGCAGAGAAGCAGAGACAGGAGGGACATCACGAGAGAACAACAGAGAGCCCAGAGTAGGGAAGTAAAGTATCAGGCTTTTCTGCCCTCCCGCCACAACAACTGATGGATCTGTGGTCCTGGATGCATGCCTGATGGGGAGCACCTGGAGTAGGGTGTGGGCATGCGTAGGTGGGTACACCTGGGCTAAGAGACTGGGCTTATAAGGGCGGTGTCACGGGGACGCCAGCAGAGCAAGAGAGAATGCCATAAGGGAACAAGAAGAGAGCGAAAGGAGCAGAGAAGCAGAGGCCACAAGAGAACACTGGAGAGCCCCCCCCCACCCCCGGCACCCCTGCCTGCCGTGTACCTGGTAAATCCCAATAAAAGCCTACAAAAGCACTGAGGGCTCCGGGACTCTCCTTTCCCAGCCCGACCCTCCCACAACCCCAACCCTCCAACCCCCAGCTTGCAAAAAGCCACCGAGGGCTCCTGGACTCCTGCACCTGTCTGCCTGGATCATAGAAAACGTGCTCTGTGCCCTTCCTGCCACCGCAGGCGGGTGCCAGAGGGAGCATGGGAGCGGTCTACTAGCATTTGGATGAACAACAGTCATTGGTTGAGCAGCAGGGGTCAGCAGTGGAGAGGATGTGCAGCAACAGGAATCAGAGACATGCACAGCCCATGGACAGGCCCCAGGCACAAAGCCACTCAGGACCTGAGCTAAGCTAAGGGGAGGTGAAGTGGTGAGGCACAAGGATCTGAAGAATGGCCATGAGGGACATAAGGCAACATAGCGGTTACAGGCCTGCTCCTTGAGGTAGGTAAACTTTACTTTGTATCCTATCCTCATCACTACTTTTGAGCTTGCTTATTGTTTACTGTGTTGAAGGATTTAATGCAAATGAAGCTCATTCAAGTCCAGTAAGTAAAGGCAATTGATGGTGCTTGACTGACTTGGGCAGGAGAGCTGGGAGGTCCCTCATGGGGAAAAGGATTTTCTGTTTGAGGAAATACCTAATAGAGGTTATAGACTACGCGTCTGATGCACAAGTGATTTACCATGGCCACTGGGTGGTCTGATTATATGATACATTCTGTCTCTGTATAGTAGTAATTCCTGCGCCACACTCATCTTAATTATGGATATAATTATCCTTTTATCAAGACCCTCTGCTTCTCTTCTACCCTCATTATTGTCTTTTTTGTCCTTCTTATGAGTTTCTCTGATAGAGACTAAAGTTGCTTATGAACTACAATGGAAGTTAGCCATAAAAGCTGAATGGCAAACAGGATAAGACCATGGTCCAAGTTGAATTTTTAAATTATTATTGATGATGAAAATTTTCCCTCTGTTAGTATGGCAAGTTAAGACTTGGCTCAAGATCTAAATAAAGGAGGTCACTTTTTGTTTGGGTTTGTTTTTACAAATACAGTAGTTTGAAAATAACGTCATTGTCTGCTGCCAGTGAATGTAAATTGCAATGATTCAGATTGACCATAAAACCGAAACAGATGTTAGAATGGCTTGTGGTTTGAATTCTTCTTTGAACTATAGATATTGCTATAATCAACGGGAATTTCTGAATGTTTCTGGAGACATAAAGATGATATGTATAGACAGAGACATTTTAATTCTTGAAGATTTACTTCTAAATCAGACTTACTAAATAGCACCTTCTAGAAACAATTTTCAGTCTGGTTGCTTTAATGAGAAGTAAAATATAGCGAAAACCACCAACTAACATTGACCTTAATGAATTTAACTGTGATTCATAACCCAAACAAAATGATCATTTATCCTTGTTTTATCAAAGAAGACAGAAATACACTGGGAAGGAGAAGCATTGCAAAAATATGTCAAGGACATTGACTAATGACTGTCAGTAGGAACTCACTTTCAAATATGCCAAGCATCTTAGAAGACTTAACTTTGCTATGTTGTGTTAATCTCGTCCTGGCAGTGGATGTGTTTGGTATGTTGACAAAGGAGTATAAACACTTCTAAAATACATATTACAGAATCTTATAAGGTAATGATTTTCCATGTTACTTGCAGTTTTTAGGGAAAGATTGGAAGGTACCAGTTAGTGATTTTATGAAAACATATTTGAATGTTGCCAGGAAACCATCCCACACCCTCACATGTTGTGCTCTAAGAAAGATGGCAAGAGGAGGAAGCAATTTAGCACTTACTGCTAATGAACATCATATCTTATTTTGGCTCTTTCTCCCTTCCTTCTTTCTTCTCTCTCTCTCTCCCCCTCCCTTTGCCCTGCCCTTCTTTCCTCTCTCCTACTTCGTTCCCTCTGGGGTACAGGCCAGAGGTATGGGGGTGAGAGGGTTCACCAGAGACAGAGTGGGGAGCAGAACAGGCAGATTGACTGAAATACACTGCTGAGGGGAGTAGTGGGTGAGACAGGAGAGGTCTGCTGCACCATGTGGGTAGCTCCCTGGCCAGCCGGGGATGGAACCTGTGCTGCAGAGGCTGCCGACAGCTTCTGTGCTTAACCCGCTGCATCACCAGGGAGGCCCTTCCCCTTCTAATTTTTGGACTATTCTCAGTTACTTTGATTCAAAGAATCCAGTTAGTGCAGTGAGTAAGAAAACTAAAAATCGGACTGGAAAGAACTTGGTTAATATCCTAGCTCTGCCACTGTATCTTGTTACTTTAACCTCTTTCAACCTCTCTAAACTGAATTTCCTTGTTTATGGAGGAAATGAACATGTGCTAAACCCATCAAAGAAATTATGTGAGGATTTAGCTAGACAAGTAGGTGTGAGAGTTTTTATCTTGTTCTTATAATTACAAAGAAGTGAATAAAACTCAGCTTAAAACTGTGATTCTCTACTGGAGGAATTATGATAGGGACAGACCTTTTGGAAAATAAAAGTTTTAAAATTATATTCCCTTTGGCCATTTCTGTGAATCACCCTGAGCAAACAGTCTTAAGTGTGAAAAATATTTGGGTATAAGAAAAGCCATTTGAGTGCTGTTTATAATGGAAAATAACATAAAATTCAGTAATTATATAACTTATGGTACAACTATTGATATCCACAGTGTGTTTCAAATAAAATATAATATAGGAAATATTAATGACAAAGTTAAACTTGTAAATGCTACACACTGTTACATAATTCAAATTTTTAAATATACTCATTAGAAAGGATTAAAAGAAAAAATATGTTGAGGTTTAGATGGCATATTTTTTAGATGTGTTTTAAAAAGCATGGTTTTTTTTTGTACTTTTCAAATTTTAAATGATGACCATGAACTGTCTTATAATTAAAATGCAAATCAACACCACAATGAGATATCACCTCACCACTGTGAGAATGGCCCATATGAAAACAAATGGAAAAAACAAATGTTGGTAAGAATGTGGAGAAAAAGGAACTCGCATTCACCGTTGGTGGGAATGCAAGTTGGTAGGAAGTCAGTAGAAGAAAATGGGCTGGAGATTTCTTAAGAAAATAAAAATGGTGGGGCCTCCCCGGTGGCGCAGCAGTTGAGTGCTGGGTTGCGAAGCTGTCCGCAGCCTCTGCAGCGCCGGTTCGATCCCCGGCTGCTCCCCCGCCACTGGAGGAGGGTCCCGCATGGCGCACAGACCTCTCCTGCCGCCCGCTGCTCCCCTCAGCAGTGTACTTCGGTCCTTCTGCCTGCTCTGCTCCCCGCTCTAGCTCTGGTGAATTCTCTCACCCTCCCGTGCTTCTGACTGTACCCAGTGCTTGTATAAATAAATAAATAAATCTTTAAAAAAAAAAAAAAGAAAAATGGCAATTCCATGTTATCCAACAATACCTCTTGTAGGTATTTATCAACAAAATATGAAAACTCAACAAAAAGACATATGCTTCTATGTTTATAGCACTGTCCACAGTTGCCATGTCATAGAACAAACCTAAGTGTCCATCAAATTAACGGATAAAGAAATTGCAGAATAGGGGTCTTCCTGTTTACCTAGGAGTTGAGTCTCAGCACTATCACCACTGTGGCCTGGGTTCGATCTCCGGCCAGGGAATTAACCCACATATGGCACAGCAGACCTCTCCTAGCTCGCTGCTGCTCCCCTCAGCAGTGTATTTGAGTAGATCTGCCTGTTCTGTTTCCCACTCTCTCTGGTGAATCCTTTCTCTACCCCTCCCCACCACACACACCTCTGGCCTACACACCAGCTCTTTAACACAAAAATAAATAAAAATCTTACCAAAAAAAAAAAAAAAAGAAATTCCAGAATATATACTCAATGGAATACTAAACAGCTATTTAAAAAGACGAAATAATGCCTTTTATGACAAAATGGATGGACTTTGGGGTAATTATGTTAAGTGAAATAAGTTTGAAACCATCTAATATCTGTCACTTTCTCTTATCTATGGAATACTGATGATCAAATAACAAATACTGGCAAAATAAAGCAAAAACAAATCTTGAACTTAGTAAAAAAACTTACTGATTATGAGAGGGAGCATGGGGGAGGGAGGAGGGAATGGAGAAGGAAAGAGGATGAGGCTTTGGCACAGGGCCTTGGTGGAGGGTAAGTGGAACACGTGTGCATATGGAGGAGTAAAATAACTGTAACCCCAAAATTATAGTTTAAAATGACAAATAATGCAGAAGTATAATTATCCTAGCAGTGTTTCATAAAATATTTTCTCATGAAATATTTCCTATGAAATAACAAAAATCTTAATATGAAATGTTAGCTAATGGTTATTTTCAGGAAATGGGACCATATAGTATTATTCATTTTGTGAGTTATTTTTGATTAATAAAAGAATTGGTGAGATTCAGCTATAAATATACATGTTAAACAATAAACTGAATCATGAACTCTGAACACCTAGCGATATTGTCAGTAAAATTTTATTTATATCCAAGGATCAGAGAAGGCAAATAATCGTGTTTATATTTGATTCAGTTTGGGATCCTCTATGGATGGAACAGAAGTGATTGTTTGGGATGTACAAATTGTCTCTGAGTATGAGTGTGGCTGCAGTTCCTGGGGGGACTGCTGATGTTTCTCTTGCTTAAGATGTAAAGTTTATGTTGGGAAAATGAGAAGAAATATAAGCAGAGGAAACATAATCATTTTTCCTGAAGTTAGAAATAATTTTACCTTTACATCCCCAAACATTGCTGGTAGATTATGAGTTTTTGTTCCTAAATCCAAATGATAGAGAATATCTTCATCCATAGAATCCAGGTAAGGATTTTTAACATAAACAAACCTTTTTCTGGAAAAAAAATATGAAATAAGATGGGGAGGAATTTGGAAAGAAAGCACACAACCAAGAGAGAGTATCAGTTAACACTTATGATTACTGCCATCACAAATATTGGATCCAGATTTTCATTTAAGATTAAATAATTTGTCAATAAACAATGTGGTATAATAATGTCTCATATTTGCTGGAAATTGTACATAAACATGAAAACTGCATGATAAAATACATTATATCATTTAATCCCACAACCCTCATTCTACTAGGTAAGCAATATTAATAATCTAATTTATTAATGAAGCCAATGCTTAAATGAGTTGAGAAGCTGTGCAAGATTATACAAGAAGTAGATTTCACAACAGTCATTTCTGTCTAGTTCTGTCTGGCTCAAATGTTCATTTTCTTCTTTGCATGAGATGCTGTGTGATGTAATATAGTAGTCTTGAGTCAAATTGTCCAGGTTTCATTACCAGTTCAACCATATATATTGTATAAATGTGGGTAAATAAATTTATTTTTTGTTCTTTAGTTTCCTCATCTGTAAAAGGGTATAATGAAAATAATTAACTGCTTTGCAAGATTTCCTTGCAGCCTGAATAAGATAATGTTTGTAGACATCTCAGGTGCAGTGAACATAGAATGACTGTCATTATACCCCCCAATATTGAGAACCTGAAAGGTACTAGTTTTGGTGAGACTGGCAAGGAAAATAAGGGGTGGGAAAGAATGCCATGTGTTCATCAAAGCCCAATTTTTCCTCCTTCTGAGCACATTGCTAATGTTATTCTTAGCTTCCCTTGTAGCAAGATAAGGTCATGTGACTGAGTTCTGGCTAATGGAACATAAACATAAGTGACATATTTATTTCCAGTATCTCACTTAAATCTGATTCTCATATTCTCTCTCTCCCTCTCCCTCCCCCCCCCCCGCCCCACTCTGTCTTCTGCCAAATGCAGGAGATGGCAAAGTTAATGGAAGTCACTGGTAGAAGGTTTTGGATATCTGAATGACTGTGTGGAGGATAAATATCCCTCCTACTCATCTTTAGCCAATCAACTTGTTTGGGATTGAATAAGAAATCAATGATATTAAACTGCCAGTGCTGTTTTGTTAATAATTATAAATTAATTATTAGAGATAAAAGCGATCTATCCCACACCACAGTGGGTTGAGCCATCTTTGCCAAAAACTATCAGGGACTTCTTTGTTCTACATTCTTCTCATTTTGCTCCAAATACTTCAAACATCTTAACAAAAATCCTGCATCTTCATGTATCTCCAGTGATCCTCAACCTGACCTTGTATCAAAATCACCAGGGAGTTTTTCAAAGAACACTCATGCTCAGGTCTTAGTTAATATAAACTCTGAAAGTATTTTTTAAGTCTTCCCAGATGACCTGCTGTGTAGGCAAAGTAGAGAACTCTGTTTTAGGCCTATTTCTTCCCCTTCATTTTTCATGTATCATCAGCCTGTCATTCCTCAAGCTCAAATTAAAATATTTTCTCCATCAAGGCTTTTCCAAGCATCTTCCCTACCTAGTCAGTATAAATCCCCCACCACCACCCAACTGCAATCCTAAAGCACTTACTTCACACTAACACTGAGAGATAGCATTTCACATGTTCATTTTCTCTCTTTCCAGAAAGATTGAGAATATCCTTATGCAAGCTGTCTCTATATCTTTTTTTTAATCCCTACGTCTTAACAAATTGTTTGTTGAATTAAATTTAACTGTTCAGGAGATAAAACTATATACTATTAATTTCCTTCTCAAAAACATTGAGGGTAACAGATTCATAATTAGTGGATCGTAGTTTGTTTCAAAAATAAAACATTCCACGATGTTAGTATACTTTAGTGTTTCAGAGAAAGCGTCAAAGCAAAAGACATCTGTTTTCTTCTCTCGGTGAGAGGCAGGAGAAGTGCAGTTAATGAACAAGCAGCAGTGCCTGGGCAACTGGAAGGAAATGCAGATCCTCAGGCCCCCATTCTAGACCTACTGAATCAAAATCTGTATTTTAACCAACTCTTTGTGATTCCCATGCACACGAAAGTTTAAGAAACACTGTCATCCACTTCCTCTTCCAACTTCCATAACACTTTCTGCTTGACTCTGCCAAACTGCTTTTACTATTTGGAGATTTTCCTTTGGATTCCTTACTGAATCTATGAATAATTACACTACAAAAGAATCTCATTCATTTACTCCAGTGACTGTAAAGCCTAACTACATATTAGAATAATTTGGGGTGCTTTAAAAAGTACTGATACCTGCTCCCACTCCTAGAAATTCTGGTTCTATTGGTCAAGGAGATCTGGCCCTTGGTATTTTTACAATCACTGATCTCCTCCACTTTTTCTATCTTCAAGAAGAAATTCTTACACCAGCAAACCATTATTTATATTCTTTTATTAATTTTAATACACTTATGAATTAATTAGGCAATATGTATTAGTTTTTCTTGCTGTCTTTCCCAATGTCTAATGATCCCATGGTGGAAAATTTAGGGGTGTGTCCATGGAAGATTTTTTTTAAATCCCCTTGGGCTCATCGAGAAGTGCTTTTAAGAGGAGCACTCTATCAATGACCAAAGGAAAGACTAGCTTGGGCTATTACCCAAATTCAACCCCGTATGAATCTGACTCTTTGCAGAATACGTAATTTTAATTTAATAGATATGCATGTACCAGTTCCTCCTCAACCATTTTCTACCTATTTTTCTAAAACATGGACCAAAGGGTTGGGAATAAAGCCTTTTAGCAAATCAGGACAAATTATCCAGCATGGTCAGCATTGAATATTGATAACCAAAGAGAAGTGCTGGTTGAGAAGTCTTATTTTACTCTTACCTTCATCTTCACAATTTTTCCTTTTCTCTACCTCCTTGGCTTCCCTGAAGAAATTAACATGGCAGGAGGCTGCTTCTGCTTGGGAAGGGTGAGTGGAGAATTTTCTAAAACACTGATGTGATGGAAGCTCTAAGCAAGACATTTCATACGACTCTCAGCAAACCAGAAGGAACTCGCAAAAATTCCTTAAGCCTCATGAAGATTAATGCTCCGTTATATTTTGTGAACCTGGGGCAAGAATTGGAGCTAAATTTGCAGACAGCTCTGGCAGATTTATATCTACCCCTGAGATGAATAACTTACGTCTTATTTTAGAAGTGAATTCTACATAAAGTCCATCACAAAGCACATGGAATCACTTCATAATATGCTGCAACACAGTTAAATCTCCCTTAGGCCTTGGGAGTCCCTTTAATTATCTCAGATACAGCTTATAGTCTTGGAAATAAAGGTTGAAATCCAGGCTGAACTTGCAATTTGTTCACTCATGCAGCTTTGTTAAACGTTTGCAGGTTTTTTGTGACTTCATTTACCCTCATTTCTTTTTAATTGATATATAATTGACATATTGCCCTCTTTCTTAGATCAACCAAATTTCCCCAAGAACCAAGGAACAAAAAAAGTTACTGGGAAGGAAATTTGCTCGTTTTTTATTTTGTTGTATTATGAGATGTAATCCAACTATATTACCTCTAAACTTAAGAAATTTATATAACTGCAGAGGTCCATCAACTGAACATTGAATATAAAATCCAAAGAACATCTATCTGATCAAAACAAATACAAAATCAAAATTACTCACCCAACATATGTATTCCTGTCAGATCTCATGGGGTTATTGGAAGCAGGTAAAATTGAAGCCATACTTTGTACTATGTTGATAGTCACTCTTAAATTTACATCAGGAAAAAAATACTATGATTTGCTATTAAATTATAG
Organism: Talpa occidentalis; assembly: GCF_014898055.3. NCBI lineage: Eukaryota > Metazoa > Chordata > Mammalia > Eulipotyphla > Talpidae > Talpa > Talpa occidentalis. The sequence goes on along the minus strand of NW_023603184.1, from coordinate 91,233,077 downwards.
CTCTGGAGCTCTTATCATAGTAGTTCAACTCCAAGTTAGAATGATACCCTTCCTTAAAACTTGTATTTTCTTCTGAAATTTCTGATGGAACTTTTAGCATTCTAAACTACCTTCTTAGTCCAAAAATATCCCTGACATGGCCTTTTATACTACAGCCCAATTCTCAGAGCAACATTTCTCCAAGAATTTAGGCTCCCTTTGAAGGCGTGGCATCCTGTCTTTTTAACTGGGTTGGTAATTTGTTAACTGTTGACCAGTTCACCTTTCTTTTACATCTGGTCCTGGTCTCCACATGGGTCTGGTGTAACATACAGACTTATTTACTTTGAGGCAATTGAAAATGGATGCAAGACCTCTGCTGGTTTCCATAACAGCTCCTCCAGGTTACCTCAAAAATGAGTCCAGGGCCTCCCCGGTGGCGCAGTAGTTTAGCGCTGGGTTGCGAAGCTGCCCGCGGCCTCTGCAGCGCTGGTTCGATCCCCAGCTGCTCCCCAGCCACAGGAGGAGGGTCCCGCATGGTGCGCAGACCTCTCCTGCCACCCGCTGCTCCCCTCAGCAGTGCACTTCGGTCCTTCTGCCTGCTCTGCTCCCAGCTCTGGCTCTGGTGAATTCTCTCACCCTCCCGCGCTTCTGACTATACCTAGTGCTTATATAAATAAATAAAGAAATCTTTAAAAAAAAAATGAGTCCAGTACACATGAGAACTTTCAGTTCCCAAACATGTCATTTTCCCACTTCATCCTACCCCTCACCAACTTGTTCTCTTTCTTTGATAACAAGTGAGGAAGACATCCAAAGTCAGGACTTCAGAACACTGCTTCATCTGAACTTTGCCCATTCAAATTCACACAGAAGGTCTATATAATTAAACAGAACTTGTTTCCCAAAGCCTCTTCATTTAACTTACCCCTAGGTTGTCAGTAAAAGTCAATAAACCAGCTGTGGGAAGTCAGCCCAGGTAGGAGAACAAAATAAAATCTAGTATTTTCAGAAAACAGCATGTCTGTAAAATTCATGAACTAGAAAATTTTAGAGGAATTAAAATCTGTTCCTATTTTGGCCTCAGCCTCCATGCAAAGCCTCCTTCCAAACTTCCTTTGGAAGTTCTCTGATAGGAAGGACTTCAAGAATGTAAATCTCATGGTTTACAAGTCAATCAGAGTCTAAAATGTTTATAAATGGCCAAACAGCAGCTGATACAAGGCACTTCATAATGTGCATGAACTTGTAAGAACGTATGTGAAAGTGAAGCAACAAATTCCTGTGTCTTTACTGGGGTCTCCATGTTAGAAGACACTCCTCTTCCTGATGATAGCCCCGCTGGACAAACTCTAAAATTCCATGCTGGATTCCTTTTGTCCATCTTGACCAGCCAGCAAAGTTTACAGAATGGGAAGGAAATGGAATTTGCAACTTTGCCCAAGTTATCCAAAAATCCCTAAGAAAAATGTACTTGGTAAAGCTAATGACAATTTTTATTTTAAGCCTGCAAAGCATTTAAGCCTGGATGTGTGTGCTGCCATTGCAAAATAGGATCATAGTTTCTGTTTTACTTTATAATAATACTTATGTCTCTTACCACACAACCCACTAAAAGTTGGTCTTCCTGCTGCTCTTGTCCAACAACCACTGGTAATTCTGTGATTCAGCACTCCCACTTATCACTGCTGGGCCTTCGTGCTTTTACTCTGTATTCCACGCTATTTTTCTCAATCTATTTTTAGGGTACAATGAGGAGGACCATTGAAATCCAAGCTGGCATTTACCTCTGGCTCAGACAGGTGAAAGTGTTTGCTAATTAGATGTGTTAGATAATTAATTACTTCAGCAAATTAATTAGACTAATTACTAAGTGACCAGGGCAAATTCTATCAGTCAACAATCTTGATCACTAACAGTGCCAGGTAATGTGAATGAAGTTTTATGGACCCCAAATTATGACTCCCCAGGACATTCTGGCAAATGGTCATCACTTGAGTGAAGTGTGGGATTGTCTTACAGAATCTGAAAAGAGTACTAATTAATGTCTTCTGGGTAGTATTAAATCATTTTCCCTAATTTTCAGTCTTTAAAAGATTCAACACTACCCTTAAGGTAGATTATTCCTAGAGGATTTTTTTTTTTCATTGTCTGTTTTACAGTGGGCCAGTCCCCTAAATGAAAATGAGAAAAGGAGTGTTTTTTAGAAAGTGTGCAGGCAGGAGTGTGCAAGGTGAACTCAGGCACAGCCACTGGATATTTCACAGAGACAGATGGGGTGTCAGGCAGAGCCCTGGGATTCAGCACAGGCCTGGTCAGCAGGAACTGCATCAGCTCTGCCAAATCCATGTTTCAGTGTCTGACCTACACTTCACTCCCTCCACAGGGCCAGCATGTTCATGGTCTCACTCCCAATTTTCTCCATCTGGGCCATTTTGCCTGAACCTCTAGCATTGAAGAAAAGAATTCAGAGTCCTGACATGCACCCGGGTAGTGTTTGGGTCTCCCCATTTACACACTTTCTGCCAAATCTGGGAGGTTTACTTGTATAGACACAGAACCCTACCCACCCCCGGAAACAATGGTCCTGTCACTCTGAGGAGGGGCACAGCCAGGAGCTGGGGGCTCTCAGAACCATGCTGTAAGCTGAAAGATTATGGCAGGTTCTATGAAAACTCAGAGAGGCCTGTACTCCTGGCCCACAGAACAGTGTGTAAAATGCACAGAGGAAACGCAGCAAGTGGCATGTACGAACTAGCACTTTGACAGTTTCACTTCCACATATTTGCACCAGAACATCTCAATAGAGCCTTGGTGGCTGTCAGAGTTTCTGCAATGTTAAAAAATAAAGGCCACAATCAGGGTTGTATTAGTTACACTTTAAAAGTTTGTGTTTAATGAATTGACAGCTTAATTCTTTTAAGCAATATAGTTTACTTGTTCTGTTCAGAAGACATTGAACTTATAAAAATATTTCTTAATTTAGTACACTCTGTATGTTTAATGGGGCACAAATTGAAAGGCACCTTATATGTTTCTCCTTTCAGTGCAATCAGTGAGTTTGTGTGCACATGTCTATAAGATCTAATTTTAGACCAAATGGTCCCCCTGGACCCACCAGGTCAGGCCTACCACCTGCCTACCTCTTTGGTGCACTTTTACTTCTTCTCTTTTGCTCTGGGCCCAGAGTCTCTGGTCTTCTTAGGACACCTCTCCAGGAAGCATCCACCAAAGGTCATATCAGTTCACCTCAGTTTGCAACAAGCACCCCAGCCCGGGAAACAATCACACACACACATACACCCCAACCCCCCCGCCCACACACACACACATACCCATAACCAACCTCACAGAATGTGGGAGACAGTAATGGCAGAGCATAGCAAAGTTCCTACATTCACTCCTCCGCTGCGCCCCCCCCCCCCCGCTGCCTCTGTCCAGCCCTCTCACGGTGGGGCGAAGTAACAGAGTCCCTATCTCCTGCCACACACAGTCCCTCTGCTCCACCATTTGGCTCATAGCACCATTGATAACTAGAAAGAGTTCCAAAACGTCTTAAGTTATTGATTCTGATGGTAGGGTTTATTTTTTTCATTATTCATTCAACAAATATTTACTGAGCATACACTATACTTAATCTTAGAAGTGCTTAAGATACAAGCAAGAATGACTAAGTCAGTTCTTGCTTCTCTGATTTCTTTTACAAAAATAGTGACATTCCATGAACACAGAAGACAAATTACATTTCTTAAGCTAAACTTCTATGCATTGAAACACATGATTTAAGTTTATCATCATCATCCTCTTTTTCATATCTAATAATGAAGACTTAGTGAATCTTTAAATCTTAAGTGTTTATTTTTCTATCACAGACTGTTGCTGCCTCAAATCCTTTTTAGAAGAAGGCAGGTATTTAAAAGTGATGTTGTACTAATGATAAAGGACTGATCACAAAAATCTGCAAAGAGCTGATGAGACTCAGCAACAACAAAGAAAATAACCCAGTCAAAAAATGAGCAGAAGAGCTAAAAAGAAACTTCTCTGAAGAGGAAATGCAAATGGCCAACAGGCATATGAAAAAATGTTCAACATCACTTGTAATCAGGGAAATGCAAATCAAAACTACCATGAAATACCATCTTACACCAGTGAGAATGGCACATATTAAAAAAACTAGCAACAACAAATGTTGGCGAGGGTGTGGAGAAAAAGGAACTCTTCTGCACTGTTGGTGGGAGTGCAAACTGGTCCAACCACTGTGGAAAGCTGTATGGAGATTTCTGGACCTACTAAACATAGAGCTTCCATATGATCCAGCAATTCCACTCCTAGGTATTTACCCAAAGGACACAGAAACATCAATTCCAAAGAACACCTGCACCCCTATGTTTATAGCAGCACTGTTTACAATAGCTAAGCTTTGGAAACAGCCCAAATGCCCAAAAATAGATGACTGGATCAAGAAGATGTGGTACATATACACCATGGAATATTACTCAGCATTCAAAAAAAGATAAACACATGCAATTTGCAGCAACATGGATGGCGCTGGAAGGGATCATGCTCAGCGAAATAAGCCAAAAAGAAAAAGAAAAATACCAGATGGTCTCACTCATGGCAGGAATCTAGAAAACTTAAATAAGGGACCAGGAAAATGAATAACTATAAGAAAGTGAAAATCAAAATCAACAAAAAACTATGAACCAGAGACACTTTTTGGGGGGTGGGGGCCGGGAGGGGAGGGATTGGGGTCAGAATGGGGCATTTGCAATTGTATGGGGGAATATAAAAATAAAATTTATTATTAAAAAAAAAATAAAAGTGATGTTGTATCCTTTATGGTGTAGATGTGTTGCAGTTTAACATCTTTACTCATAGTTACCAAAAAATGTACCTTGTTTTCTATTAGCCCTCTAGGCTTTCTTGCTTTGCCTGCCCTCCAGGGAGCTGGGGCAGAGGGTGACCACTTGAGAACTTGCAAATCAACAAGTTTAATAGTGCCTTCAGTTTGATAGTCTTGCTTGGATGATTTGTTGTCTTTCCCATACGTGCTCAGTCTCTGTCCGCTGCTCCTATGTGAGATGACGCCTACTGATCAGTGGCTGGGGAGGGGCTTGATTTCGGCAGTGAGGATGTGAAGGGCTCCCGGATCCATGTGCTCAGTTTCTGTACTGCCCTTTGTCTCCATGTGAGGTGGCAGGTCAGGTGCTGTCCATTGTGACCTTGTGTGGGATGGTGGCTATTCACTGTGGTCCATGGGTCTCTGAACAGAGCCTCTCAGAGGCAGCTTGTCCTATCTAATGGAGCATTGTGCTTGCACCTACTTCTGAAGTCTGTGGCCTCTGTTATTTGTCTCCAACCTCAAAGCCCCCTTGATCTGTGGCCTTTTTGTTCAGTCCCAGGCCTCTGACAGGCAACTGAATCCAAGAGCCTAGGTTTCATCATGCGGACACTTGGGAACTGTTAGGTGCCTGCAAGCCAGATTTACGCTTTGGGAGTCATTGGTGTCGTCTCTGGCTGTCTCTCCTGCCTCCTAGCTCTGCCACTGGAACTCCAATTCTCACACACGACATATCGAGTATGGAACTTCTGCTAGACTTGCAACCTCTCCTAGGCTACATCAAAGAAAGCAGGCCTCTGACTGTAATGTTCGCCTCTGGATATTTGTATAGCACCCTTTACCTTGAATTTTATCCCCAAGGGAGGATGGTATCCTTGTCTAATCAATTATCCTTATTGCTCCCCTCTCACTCTCATAAGTACAAGGTGAGTTCCTCTTTGTCTGATGCAAAATAAATCATATCTTCATTATCCCCTGACTTATAGCAATCTCCATGTGTAAGTTGATGGGAACTAGCTTTTGATATGCTAATGAAACACAAAATTTTTTTTTAATCCTTCTACCTTCCAATAGACATTGCCTCAATAGGGACTCAAAATTTTTTTCCAAGAATCCTAATTCCCTACTGCAACTCCCATTCCACAGCAGTTGGATGGGAATGTGGGCTATGAAAATGGTCATGTACACAGAAAGGAAAAAAGAGCCAAGTCATATGTTTCAAAGTACTATTTCTATTATAGTTACAAACAAAGAGTCCAATTCTTTGTGCAAATTCTGGGAATACCACTGTGTTCTTCATCGGAGTGCTCATCCCTCCATGATTCTGTAAAAAAGCAATACTCTGTGTACACGAGATCCCAAGGCAGGGTATGGGAAGTCAGGACAGGTAAAGTCTTTGCTGTGAACCAAGTCCCTCAGGGTCCACTCCAGAGGCTAACCTGGGCTGAGTCCATGAGACAGATGACAATGGCCCCCAATCCTTTCAGAGAAGAGCAGCTTCCTGTCCAGGGGGATTCTAGAGTCATTGTAGTTGTGTTTTAAAAACTCAGTAATGATATACAAAATTAAAAATACACTATAATGACATATTTTCTAGAACATTGACATCTGGAATTTTTCAAAGTTGAAATTTGTTTTGGGAAAATAACTTTTATTATAAAACTTCTTTGATCTGTTTTTCTTTCTGAAATTATATTTCCTAATATTTAAAAGTATATATATCCAGGGCCTCCTTAGTTGCATAGGGGTTAAAGTCTCTGCTATCAATCTATCACCAGCCACTGTGGCACGAGTTTCATCCCCAGCCAGGAAGCCAAACCACATGGCACAGCAGACCTCTCCTAACTCACCCGTTACTCCCCTCAGCAGTGTACATCAGTGGATCTGCCTGTTCTGCTCCCTACTCTGTCTCTGGTGAATCCTCTCACCTTCCACACCTCTGGCCTACACCCCAATTTTTGTATGCATAAATAAATAAATAAAAATTATATATATATATATATCCAGAAATTTCCCTTTGAACAATGATTCAAAATAATAAATAAGTTGTGTGGACATTTATAGACCTTTGGAGAAGACTTGACTATTGTCAGAGAGGCTTTGTTCATTAATATGTTCAGGTTGCTATAAGAAAATGTCATAGGCTGGTTGGCTTAAATAGTAAACACTGGTTTCACAGCTTCTGGAGTTTGAGAGATCCAAAGAAATCAATGTATTGGCAGATTTGGTGTCTGGTGAGAGACTGCTTCCTGATTCATAGATCTCCTGTGACCTCACATGGCAAAAAAGTTATGACAGCTTCCCAGGGTCCCTTTCTTTCTTTTATTATAGCAGTATGTATGTTCCTAGTGTGTATCATAGAACATCAGCAAGGGTATACACTATGTTATATTCACAACTACAAGTTCAGTTCTATCCTTCACCATACAATTGTACCCTTTTACCCTGTTTGCCCACCTGGGGCTCTTTTTCTAAGAATACTAAGCCCATTCATGTGGGTTCCAACCTCATGATCTAATTACTTGCCAAAGATTCTCCCCTCCTAATGCCAACACTTTCAAAGTTAGAATTTCAAAATATGAATTTGGGGGGTGGGGGGTACACGTAGTCATATCAGTCTGTTTTTTAAGGTAAATGGAGACTTTCATCATTCAGGAAATGATGATTAAGCACAATGTGCTACGTTTGTCCAGGCTTCTGAAGAATTATTCTTGTTTCCAGACTCATTCTTCTGGCAGCCTTCAAATGAACAGGATTCAACCTGCAACTTCTCTGGCTGATTTGGTTCCTTCCTTACTGGCATTAAACTCCCACATGTGACCAAATCTTGAGTTTCCTCTTCCCAGTGGCTGACCTTACCACCGACACCAGGGTCTCCACATGCCCACAGACCCCTGAGAAAGGGCAGCAGTGCCTCAAGTGGCCTGGTCAACAGAAGGGTTTAAGACTGAAGCCACTTGACTTCTGAATGCGCTGGTTACCAATTTGTAGAATGTTTCTGCTCTTAATGATGTCTGAGAAAAGCAAATGTGAGGCACAGGATATCAAATAAAATTTCAAGAAAAACCATTTTATTGGAAATGAAGCATGATATTTTGAATCAATAGCAGTCAGGAATAAAATTAAAAAGCTTGTCTCTAAGTTCAAAGTAATCACTCCCAACTTGGAATGGAATTCTGAAGGACAAGAAAAAATAATTGAAAGAACAAGGAGAAGAATGTTTGTAACAGCAGTGATTAATTCAGCATTACACCAGTCCAGGTTCTGGGTTATCTCATTAAATTCTTACAATACCTCTGTGAAATGAGTACTAATATTTCCCCAGCTTTTCAGTTTAGGAAAGTGAAGCCCAGGGAGGTTAAAAGATGTGCCTGAGAGCCTGCAATGAATAAACCGAGACTGGAATTCAGGTGTAGTCAGCACAGCTATAAAATCATGAAAATTCTTTCTATTTCATCACTGTTTTTATTTTTTTTAAAGATGTATTTATTTATGCATACAAGAACTGGGGTATAGTCCAGAGGTTTAGGGGGTGAGAGGATTCACCAGAGACAGAGTGGGGAGCAGAATAGGCAGACTGACTGAAATACACTGCTGAGGGGAGCAGCGGGCAAGTCAGGAGAGATCTGCTGCGCCATGTGGGTTAGCTCCCTGGCCAGGGATTGAACTTGTGCTTCAGTGGCTGCTGTTAGCATCATAGTGCTGTGTCTTAACCCCCTGAGCCACCAGGGAGGCTCCTCATCACTGTTTTTAAATGTTAGTCCTTTAAAGTAGATAAGAACCAAGGCATCAACAAAAGTAGAGAATTCAACTTGGATCTTAAAGGCAACTGGGATGTGAGGAGCTGGGTTGTGACTGGGACTGGAAAGTGAGGAACATCTCTGCAACATCTACCACTGCTGGTGATAAGGATTATTGATTTCACTCATTCATGGGTAAGGAGAGCATAGCTAAGATGTAGTGGGTGTGTGTTACGTGGGTGCTTCTGAAGAAAATAACCCCTTTAAAATAATAGTCCAGTCCTAAGATTAATTACAAAATCATCTCATTGCCAAAATTTAAATTGACCTTTAAAATGCGCCTGAAACACTTTATAAATTAACTCACCTCAGGGTGACCTTTGCCCTTTTTTACCCAAACAGCTGGGAGGATTCAACATCCTGCCTGCAGCAAATGCTTGTCTTTTGAGCTGACCCTGGAAAGTTAAGTTAAAAACCATAGTCCTGGGCCTCCCTGGTGGCACAAGTGTTTAAGACACAACCTATGAAGCTGTCCGTAGTCACTTTGGCACAAGTTCGATCCCCAGCTCGCCAGGGAGCAACCCACATGGCACAGCAGACCTCTCCTGACTCACCTGCTGCTCCCTTCAGCAGGGTATTTCAGTCAATCTGTCTGTTCTGTTCCCCACTCTGTGTCTGGTGAATCCTCTCACCCCCCATACCTCTGGCCTGTACCCCAGCTCTTGCATGCATAAATAAATCTTTAAAACAAAAAAAAAAAAATAGACCTTACCAAATGGAGTGACCAGCAGAGTGACCAGTGGCCTGCAGAGCAACATGCCCAAGTTTTATTGTGATGCTGACTTTCCGTCTGTGAGAAAGACACACTGCGGTTGTGGAAACACAAAGAGAATGTGCATGGCTAATGTCAAAAATGGTGGAAGAGCAGGCTTAGGCTTGACTGACTAAACCACTGCCATATTCAACAAGAGAAGATTGTTCCTACTCCATTCTCTGCTCCTCCTCCTGAGGGGCAATGATCCTACCTCTGCCCAGTCTCCCAGGTCCTCCTCACCCTGATGTGATGACAACACCCCAGATGGGGTTCACCCATGACGCAAATGAATGGCTCTGCTCTCCTGGGATGATGCCAGCAGGACCTCCTCCTGCATGTGGTCACCCATGGGAGGTCACTTACCAGTGATGCCTGGACCCCTGCAGATGAGACCTCCAGTCAGTCCTACGATGGTGCCCACTTGGCCAGGAATGACTCAGTAACCAGATAGATACAAAGAGAGTCTATCAGTTCTACATCACTTGTTCCGCTTCACCAGGAAATCATGGTGCTAAGACTCTGGATGTCATCTAACAGCATGACCAGGGACACTTGCTCTCCCTTCCTCTCAGGGAGGGAAGAGTTTTAGAGGACAAAAAGAAAAAAAAAAAAGCAATGTTTATTTATATTGCAAAATCTGAAAATAAGTTGTCAAATCTTTTAGTTAAATAAAATAAAAGGCCTGGGACTGAGAGACTCCATTTCTGGCCTGGCTTCCCAACTGCCTGTGACTTGCCCATTCTGATAACTTCAGGCCTCAGAGATTAAAGCCTGTGTCTGTGTCTCAGCCCAGATGAAAGCACCCCAACTGGAACGTGAAATACACTGGGAAATCAGACTCACAGTTGGAAGGAAGCTCTCTGAGTCTGACAAACCTCATGCTGAAAGGAGAGGGCAAGGAGGGGCTCGTTTCCTTGGAACTCAAGGAAAGTTCAGTCCTGACCTCTAACATAAAACCAAGGTTATTTCTGCTGCTGCCCAAGAGGACTCAGATGGAGAAATAATGCTAATATGTCCTGGCGGTGGTGAATTCCAGGCCCAGAAAGTCATGAAATTTCAAAGCTGACTGATTCTAATTTTGGTTTAGCCGAGTGACAGAGAACAGTGTGTTTTATGGCTCTCTCCTAACACCACTAAGTGCAGCACATTGAGTTAAACATTAATTTTTTCTAAGAAGTAGAAAATCTGGAGTACATAATAGTGGTGACACTCACATTTCTGTTAATACCTGACCTTAGGAATGTCATGACTTCAAAAGTGAGTTTCCTTTGAACACTTCACCTTGGCTTTGCCTTTCAATCTCTGTTATTGTGATGATGGTAGGCATTTCTCTGAGTATTTTATGTGAGTATTTTTCAAATTTCTAATTATAAAATATTTAAAACATATAGAAATGTATAATGGTAACAGATGTGTAGTTGCCACATGTTTTAACAACTGCTAACATTTTGCCATATGTAATGCAGATTATTTCTTAGAAGAATCCATTAAAATCTTCTCCATCTTCCTTACCTTTAGATTATTTTTGCTTTCTCCCCAGAGTTTAACTGCTGCCTTGAAGTTGATGGGTATCCTTCTAGAGCACATTTAAAACACTTATAAGAATGTGCATACAACTATATGAGCAGATTATATATTTATACACCTTAAACCTGCCCCTGTCTAGAGATTACACTGAATATATTCTCTTACAATGTGCCTTCTTAAAAGATTGCTTTCTTACTTACTTTTTAAAGGTTGCTTCCAATTTTTCCCTGTGAACATCCCTAAGTATATCTCCTTATATATGTATAAGAGTTTTACTAATACGTGACCATACGTTTGCATGTATTCTATTTTACTAGGTATTATTACACTAACTTGCAAAATAGCTTTGCCAACTTATATTTGTGTTAACAGTGTGTAATGTACCCCATATTCTCATATCCTTGATGACAAATCTAGTGTTATTAGCCATGTGACTCTTTTGCCAATGTGATTGTCTCAAAATAGTACCTCTTTGGCTTCATTTTCTATTTCTTAGTGAGGTTAAGCATCTTTTATCTGAGTAAATATATTTGTCAACATTGTTGATACAGATTTTGGAGTTGTTGAGTTCGGAGAGTGGGGCATTTGGGTTCACTCTGGGAAAGGTTTCACCAGAGCTTCCCTTTCATCAGCACTGGTGAGTTCCCAGGCGAGTTTCTCCAGGACACAGAGATGTTAGTTACATCCAAAAGGGCAGGTTTCCCCAGCCAGGGAGCTACCCACATGGCCCAGCAGACCTCTCCTGTCTCACCTGCTGCTCTCCTCAGCTGTGTGTTTCAGTAGATCCACCTGTTCTGCTCCCCCACTCTGTCTCTAGTGAATCCTCTTGATGTCGTTTTGTGGAGTTGTGGGGTCCTTAGGTTCACTCTGGGAAAGGTTTCACCAGAGCTCCCATTTCAGCAGCACAAGGGAGTTCCCCAGGTGAGTTTCTCCATGAGACAGAGACATTAGTTATATTTAAAGAGCAGGTTTATTAGGGAAAGGGTTTGCTAAGAGAGGCCTGCATGGTCACAGGCGGGTGGCGTTGAAGCATGGGCAGGCAGGAGGCTGCTGCCCTGCAGAGGGAGAGAGTTGGTGAAAAGAGGCACCTGCATAGTCACAGGTGGGCAGAGGGAGTGCTGCCCCGAGCCTGTGCAGAGACTGTACTGATATAGTCCTTTTCTCTTTGGGAGGGGTCACTCCTCCCTGGAGTGGCCTGCTTGTTGCCAATGTTGGGTAACAGGCAAAACTGAAAGGGACCAGATATTCCAGGGTGGGCCCAATCTCCGTATCTTTACCCTCAGATCTGTGCTCCACTCCCTGTAGCATCTGATCCTGCTTGGGTCTCCTGCCTTGTGATGAGGCCCTGGTGCCTGAGGGTCACAACCTCTACAGCTGGGTTAATGGTCCTGTTATTCCCCTCAACTCCCACCTCCTTTTGTGAGTCAGGTTTTAGTCTTGTGAGGCCTCCTTTCTAGTTTTTCTATTCTTGTCCTCCATCACTCTCATTGTTAGGGGGAAAAGGATGTCCTAAAGCTAATCCCATACAGGCTTTGTGGACTCCACCCCCACTCCAGACCAAAGTCAAAAGACATTGGGAGAGACAAATCCCATCATCACCAAAGGGAAGGTGGCTTGCACCTGATGGTGGGGTTAAGCAGCCAGGTTTGGTATAAAACCTGACACTGGCTTTGGGGGATTCCCCTATTTGGCTCCCCACCAGCTCGCAGCACGGCCAGCTCATGGTGTGCCTTTGGGTTTCCAGGTTGGCGGATCGGGTAGGACGCATTAAAGGCTTTATTTCCCTATTTTCTCCCTGAGTTGTACATTTCCTCAATTCCCTTTTCCTTGTAAATAAACCTTTTATTAACATTTTGTGTGTGTTTGTAGTGGAGTATTAATAAGTCCCTTTTAAGCACGGGTGAGGACCCACAGCCAGGAACCTGTTTTATATCGGGGCTGCTCCATAACATCACCACCCCCTCTTTGCACCTCTGGCCTACACCCCCAGTTGTATGCATAAATAAATAAATCATTAAAAAATAATAAAATTTAGAAAGGGATTTCATTATAAAAGGGAGCGAACAAAGGACACTTGCATAGACACAAACAGGCAGAAGGGCTGTTTAGGAAGGCACAGATTTGCTAAGAAAGAGGCCTGTGTGGTCGCAGGCTGGCGGCCTTGAGGAGAGATGGCTCTGCTAGGGAGGTCAGTAAAGAGAAGCACCGGCCTGGTCACAGGTCCCGGGCAAGCAGAAGGCTGTTGCCCTGCGGAGGGACAGAGTTGGTGAAAAGGAGCAAGCACCTGCATGGGTACAAGTAGACAGAAGGGCAAGTGGACATTGCTGCCCCAGCCAATGCAGACACTGCACTGATACATATTTCTTCTCTTTGGGAGGGGCTCACTCCTAGGTGGAGTGGTTTGTTGTTGACTTTGAAAAAGTTATGTAGAATTTGAAAGGGTCCAGATTTTTACAACGGCTCTCAATCTCCATATCTTTACCTTCAAGTCTGAGCTCCTGACACCTCCTACAGCAGTCTGATACCTGCTCCCTCTTGTGCTTTGTGATCTAGGCATTGGCGCCTAAGGATCTTAGCTCCTACAGCTGGGCGAATGGCTATGCTAATCCCTTCTACCCCCACCTCCAGCTCTTGGCATTGTGTGAGCCAGATTTCTGGTCTTGTGGTGTCTCCTTTCCAGTTTTTTCTTTTCTTGTCCTCCAGCAGTTGTGATTACTGATATATTTTTATTCATCACTTATTTTGTGTTTCTATTTATATATACAGTTAGGCCCTGACCTGTGTTTAGGTCTGACTTTTTAAAAACTAAATTTCTTTCTCAGAGTTTATTATGCTTCCAAATTATGAAAAAGTTTATCTAGTATAAATTTGGGGAAATACTCAATATTTCTTCCTTGAACATATTGTCCTCTCTAGTACTCTATTTAGATATATGTTTGGCCATCTCAGTCTGTCATTCCAATATCTTAGCTTTTTAATATATTCTATTACTTTGCTTCTCTACTACAAATTAGGAATTTTTCTCAGGTCTTTGTTTTTATTTGTTTGTTTAACCAACTCTTTCATCCATCTGCAATCTATTACAGCAACAACCTTGATTTTTTACTTCTCCTAGTTTTCACACCCCATTTCTCATATGACTGTAATTCAATGCCCTCTCACTTTAAATGGGGTGATCTGCCCTACACCTTGACTCTGGACTTGGCCAGGTCACTCTTTTAGCCAAGAAAATGAAATAGAAGTGAGGGTGTGCCAGTAGTTCACGCCCTGCACCTCTGTCATTATCATAACAACAAGCCCAGGCTACTCTGCTGGAGGGTGAAAAAACATGTACAACAGAACCCTATCACCCTAGTCACCCCAAATGAAACCAGGCTACCTTCAGCCTATAGCCATAAGAGGGCAAGCCTTCCCTCCCACCCCCCTAAAGAAGAGGGCAAGCTCAGACAAAGGCAGCTGAGCCACAAAGCCAACCCTTGCTGAACCCAGACACACAAGCAGTAAATGCTTGTCATTGTGTGTTCTCAGTCCCCGCAGTAGATAACTGATGCACCATCCATGGAGATTTTTTTTCAGTGGATATTTTATTTGTTGATATTCAAATGGGTTCTTTTTCAAAATTGACTATTCTTTTTAAACGGTGGCCTTTTATTTCTATTTCTATTCCAATTTTAGTCTACTTCATCATTTTAAGCATAGTTATTTTATAACTTCTTTCAGATTGTTACATTATCTCACATACTTGGTCTGCTAATCTCCCTGTTTGTTGTGTCTGCTGATTTCTCTCTTAAAAGATTACATCCCCATTTTATCTATAATTTCTATTTTTTTAGCCCGTGTTTGTTTTCTATGCATGTTCAGTATGCATTGGTTTATGAAAAGCATCCCTAGGAGGCTGCTTTGCATTTGCTTCTGCCAGAAACTCCAAAGGCTAGTTTCCAGTCTAGGACAGGATTTACATTAATTTCTTAATGTGAGGATTTCAGCACCACATTGCTAGCACAAATTGCCATTCTACAATCACACAGAAGACTTTGTTTCAGTTTCTCACTATAAAAATTTTTACCTTATTTGCTGATAGAGACAAACTTGTGCATTTCAAGGCTGGTCTTGAAAGCATTTCTTCCTACTGAATTTCCAAGGCTCCAGTTTAATGCAGAGTTTCAGGCCCAGCTCCCACCTCCTGCAGGTCAGGATAATTGTGTGCATCCTGCAAAGCCCCAGGGCCTTGGCATGAGGGTCTATTCAAGGTTGAGCCTGAATCCCAGTGGCATCAGGTGATGAGTTGTCTTTCTTCATTTCCAAAAGCTGTCTTTCTTCACTGTCTTTTCTTCATTAGCCTTTGCTTAAAGCTTCACCTCAAAATGTTACAGGACAGGGAGAGGGGCAGCCCAAACCCCGCAAACCTGCCTATTCTATATAGGGTTCTGCCATCCGCCGCATTAACACAAAACATGAGACTTTAATGGGAAGGAACTTTAATACAATTAGAAAACAATACAGGAAAGGCAAAGAATCTAGTTTCTAAATCAAGCACCCAAAGATACCCATCTCCTCGTGGGAAAAACTCCATCCAAATGGGATTGGCCCAGAGCAAGGCCCCAAAGCCTGCCCCAAGTCTAAAGCATCTTCCAGTGGGGACGCACAGAAAATGGTCAGAAACAACCAGACAAGCCCGGAAGGAAAAGAGCAAAATCAAAATGAAGATAAAAGCTGCCATTGTCACCTCCCCACAGGTCTCACCCACATCTGTGTCACCCTGTCCACGACCAAAAGACAAGCTCAGTTTCTTCACGTGTCTCTGGGCTCCATGCGCCTCCTCCAGGTCTCCTGGCTCCATCCTGCTTCCTTCCTCAGTCTCTTCTGCAGCTTCTCCTCTTCCTGCTCAGCTCCACCCTCCCTTGGGTGGGGCAGGAAACCTGGAACCTCCCCCTTTTCTGGGGACCACCCTGTTACAAAAACACAACCTTTCTTTTATTTACTTGTGGTGATGTGTCCACTTGTCTCAATGTATCATGTTGCTGGCACATCCTTTGTTGAATAAGCAAAAGTAACGCTGTAAAAAGTAGAGTGGTGTTGTTTAAAATAACAGTCCCCAGGCAAAAACAAACAAAACAAAACAAACACATGGTACAATACAAAAAATGATTCAGGGCACAAGTTTTTCTTTAAAATAGTCTTGATTTTTGTTGAGCACTAAAAATAGCTTCACTCAATGTTAAGCAATACAGAACTGACATCGGCAGTTTTTAAGCTTATGATCATGTTTTTCCAATATCAGCATTTCATACAATTCTGTTAAATTCTGTGATATACTTTATAAGAATATACCTATTCCTTCATTTTCCTGGTAGTGTTTGAGTCTTATATCTCTGTTGTGCCCAAGATCAGCAGACTCGGCGAGCATAGCCTCCAAGAATCCAAAGACAGCTGATGCAAACGCAAAAGGGAGTTTATTACGGGCTCGAGACCAGGCCCTCGACACGCACCGATGCAACGGCAGAGGTCGAGAGCCCCGAACAGAGGAAGCAGGGGTATCTTATTGGGTCGCGAGTGACGCGAACTTTGCAAGAAGCTGGCAATTACTCATTGGCTACTACAAAGGCATTTTGGCGCACGCAGTTAGTTTCAAACTGATTGGACGGTTAGAGATGCTGTCCCATTTATGGATAGGACTGCCCTCATTGGTGGCTGGGGTGGTCTGCTTTTTCGTCACCAAGTGGAGTGAGGGTTGTGACTGCTGAAACTATCTCCAGAATGCGGCTGGACAAGGACTAACATAGCAAGGTGGAGGATATACAAAATGGCGAAACCTCGGCTAAGCTTGGTTCCACAATCTCTAACTCATTTGGGGTATAACAACACTGAAAATCCAAATTTACAAGAGGACACAGGTATGACGCACTAAATTTTATTTGAAAATATTAAAAAATAGAAGCCTATAAATGAATACTTTTTAAACGCTACAACATGTGTTTTTCTAATAACCTGTGTTATTGAACCCCTTCCCACTCCTCTCATCAGGACCCAGCTCTCTTTTTTTGGGGGGTGTGGGGAGTGCCAGGGAGACAAGGAGCAATGATATTTCCACACTGATTTGAATCCTGTACTTCTTTGCCTTAATTTCTTCCTCATTCCTATGCTAATGAGAGCATAGTTTGGTGAACAAAATACAGAGACTGGGATTTTGGTAAAAGTGTCGCAATTTTGTTTCAAAGTAGAAAACTACATATACAAAGTTTTTGACTTGAACTAGCTAGGAAAGAGAACTATGGCTTTGATGAGCTTGAAGACATTAGCACATCAAGATTTATAAAAATAGACCAACAATATACCAAATGATGTATTGTCCTGGAGTATAATCAGTGTGTGGATAAATGGAAAGTCATTGTATTCAGAGAAAACCCATACTCTTGGCTCTGGAAGCAGAAAGAAGTAGTAAGCACAATTCTATCACAATATATTGATGCTGTTTTGCTTCAAAATGGTAGACTAGCATATTGTACCTACAGAGACAATATGAAATACTGAAGATAATTCTTCTGAAACCAAATGGACCCACATATGATTGAGCAAGCTCAGAATCTTTCCAAATTTTAGTTTCCTATAAAGTAAATTAATGATAATAGTGTCACAATTTTGTTTCAAAGTAGAAAACTACATTTATAAAATTGCCATATAAGAATGTTGGGAAGGTAATATAAGAAAACATACGTTAAATACCTGGTTTATAATACCATAGTATAGGATGGCAATTATTAACTTAATGTCATTTGTTATCTTACCATACTCTTTCTTTTAAAAATTATGGAATATGTGAAATGATGTGTGGTTCCAATAAATTTGAATCTTTTAGTTAAGAAGTAGATTTCAAAAGGAAGAGCAGAGAGTTAAGTTCAGGTCTGATGTTTATGCATCGCTCACACTCCTGGTAAAGTGAGAAAGAGAACTTTATTTCGAAGTTTTCTCAGGATTGCTGCTGCTGATGATAGCGGTAATGCCTTATTAATGCAGAATATTTTATAGTTCATGGTATGCTTTCATATACAGAATATGGTATGCTTATGGTATGCTTTCATATACAGAATATCTGTCGATATTCTGTTTGGTAGTAACCTTTTATTTTCTAAGAAGTCCACCTTAAGATACATTGCAGCTTAAAGTTGCTTAGGTAAATAAAACACATTAAGAAAATATTCCAGTTAATTCCAAACAGAAACTTTAGTAATCTCCATGACTCAATTATTTTATTAAAAAATAAGAGATATTAAAAAATAACTAAGAGGCAATAAAACACAGTGGATTATGGATAATTTGGTGGTGGATGCAGCATGGTGGCAATACCTGATGAGAACATACAAGTATCACTTTAATTAAAAATTAATTAATTAGTTTAGATATACCTCCAGAAGCTGATACCTATTGAAATTCTAGGTAAATTAATGTTTCAGAAATGAATCTAGATTGCCGTATTTATCATCAAGACTAGTATGGTACAAATTTGGAATTTGGCAAAGAGGGCCTGCATGTTTATATATTTTCTCTGCTACCAATTATTTTACTTGTTCAAGTTTGGAATTTTCAGTCTATGATACAGACGGGGCTCCATGTTCCTTCATAACTTTACCCCTACTGTTCCCCACAAAGGCATTATACTCTTTATATCTTTTGGCCTTCTTTCTAACTTCATGCCCACAGGGAATGAGCTTTGTTTGATTTTTAGCATCAGAGTTATACTATAAGGTATAATCCCTATGTTTTTGTTAATTCAAAAATATTGAAGTACCTACCTTCTTTCAAGCATAGCCTTATCCTAACACTACAGCAGTGAACCAGAGAACTCCAGCTGTTGAGAAGCCTGGCTTCTAAAGAGAGAGATAAGGGCCTTCCTGGTGGCCCAGCGGGTTGGGCACAGTGCTGTGAGGCTGTCTACAGCCTCTGCAGTGCCGGTTCATTCCCTGCCGGCCAGGTAGATTCCCATATGGCCAGGGGGATACCTACATGGTGTGGCAGACCTCTCCTGTCGCGCCTGCTGCTCCCCTCAGCAGTGCTTTCGGCCTGTCTGCCTGTTCTGCTCCCCGCTCTGTCTCTGGTGAATCCTCTCACCCTCCTGTGCCTCTGGCTGGTACTCCAGTTACTGTACAAAAGTAAATAAATCTTGCATAAAAGTAAATCTTTAAAAAAAAAAATAAAGAGGGAGATAGGGAATTAAACAGGTGATTGTGGAGTTTGACAGGTGATGAGTACTATGGTGAAAAAAGGGGCAGAGAAGAGGATGGGGGCGCTGCCATGAGAGGATGAATGGAAGGCTTACCTTCCAGAGAAGATAAAAGCTTAGAAAAATGTAAATTATTCAAGAAAATACTGTGGTAAAGGTGCAGGTATTCTCTCTAAATTTGCTGTAGCAGTTTCAAAAGGATGATCATGAAGCTATAATTGTCAGCTTGGGGGTGGGGGAGAGGAAATGAAAATGAAAAGAAGCAGTTGGGTCCTTTCTAGCAATGAATTGAGTGCTTGGAAAATTCAATATGCAACAAATGTATGTTGAATATGTACATAGTCTAACCTTACATAAGTCAAGTTAATGTAGGAGTGCTATCAAGAACAGAATTTTGGAATGCCAGTATAATGGACTTCCCTTAAAGTTAAGCTGATTCTGTCATTGCCCTCATCCATCTGATGGTCCTAGGAAGGGAGAAGTACTGATGTGTGTGATCGCATGGGAAAAAGGAAACAGTATCTTACAAAGGAACACCAGCAATCCAGACCCAGAGGCCTGGAGAAGACTGAGAGTCTTTACAGCCCGTCTCTGGGGCACAGGTGGTTGCTGGCTGCATGTCACATATCTAATAGATATGGAAGAATCTGGAACCTCCAGAACTAATAGTATGTTCCTCTTCACCACCTAAGGAAAGTGACCTAGCCTGGTTTAAAACCTTGAATGTGAACACAAGTCTCAGGAGCAATGATGCAGAAACTGAGAGGTGTGGCCAAAAGAGACCCTAAGGCAGAGCGCCTAGCTCTCTAAGTCCTGTTCAGGGTGTCAGAGCTGTGCATTCCAGTACAGGATCTACTGGACACATAAATACATTTGAATTAAAATATGAAAGCAGGGCCTCCCCGGTGGCACAGAGGTTGAGCGCTGAGTTGCGAAGCTGCCCACAGCCTCTGCAGCTCCAATTCGATCCCAGGCCTCCAGGTGAGGGTCCCACATGGTGCGCAGACCTCTCCTGCTGCCTGCTGCTCCCCTCAGCAGTGTATTTCGTCAGTTTGCCTGCTCTGCTCTCCGCTCTGGCTCTGGTGAATTCTCTCACACTTCTGACTGTACCCAGTGCTTGTATAAATAAATAAATACAAATCTTAAAAATATATATATATGAATGCATCAAAATTAAATAAAACTTAGTTCTTTAGTCACACTTGCTACATGTCCAGTCTTCAATAACTGTTTTTGGCTGGTGGAGTAATTCTGATACAACTACTGTATTAAAAGGTGCAGATATTTCCATCTTAAAAAGGTCAACTGAAGAATACTGGTCAAGAGCAGCAGTCAGCAAACTTTTATTCCAAAGAGCCAGAGGGTAAATATTTTCTGCATTGCTGTAAATATTTTCTGCATTGCTGACCAGTCTCATCCCAAGTGCCCAACACTGTGGTTGCGGAATGAAAGCAGCTGTGGTCATTTGTACATGAGTGGGCATGGCACGTTCCAATAAAACATGATTTGCAAAAACAGGTTTTTGCCTGAGGGATGCAGTGTGCCCGTCCATGGTCTAGCAAACCCAAAGTTCTCCCATGCCTCAGTGAAGGGATAAGAGCCTCTGAAAGAATCAATGGACTAGTGAAGACCCAAGGTGGGTTCAAATTACCTGATCTTTGTACCTAAAGATGTTGCAGGTCCAGATGTAACTAAGCAGACACCAAAAATTAGCACCAATGAGCAGCCCACAAAATTACAAACACACAAACACATGGCCATCTTGCAGGAGCAGAGGGCAGAAAGCGATCCAAAATATGCCCAACAATTTAAAAGATATTGTTTAATTGGAAGGGACAATAATTGCTGTTTGTGGCAAATTGTCACCCCCCCCCGCCCCATGCCCACCATTCCTGGTACCCCTACCTCACACACTAAGGGGGTGGGGTGGAACTCAGGAGAAAGCTTAGGTCCATCACATAAAACAGATCAGCCATCTCTGAGTTAGACTGCAAACAAAAAGGTCAATACCACTACACAATGTTTTCTCATGCACATAAAGAGGACTTAGGAAAGGAAATCTTTGCACTCTTCCTAGGAACTCCAATTTGAGCTAATTCATCTTTATAGTCCCAGCAGAGCTTCCTGTGACTAATGATCTACACAGAGGCACTGTGTGAAGAGAACACCGGCCTCTCAGGGAAAGAACTGGGCTGCCACTGAGTGGCTACTGCTAACCCTTTTAACTGCACAGTAAACTTATTGCCACAGTAACCTCATTGCCACAGTAACCTCATCCACCATGCAGGAAGGTGAGTCAGACAACTTCTAAGTTCTTAACCATCTCAGATAACAATGTTATGATTCTCTGTAAGACATCTAGCTGGGATTCCAGCTGTGACTACAATTAACATAGAGTACCAGGTCATATGTCAATGAATAAAGTCTTAGCTTTGTTGGTAAATTTCTATCAGTTCACTGAAAAGTTCTGACATTTCATACTTGGATGGTTATGAGATCATCTTATCACTAAAACTCTAATCAGTCTGCTGGGGCTGCCATAACAAAATGCCATAGGCTTAGTGGCTTAAGCAGCAGGTATTTATTTTCTCTAAGTTCTGGAGGTTAGAAGTTCAAGATCAGGATGCCAGCCGGGTTGGTTCCCAATGATGACCCTCTTCCTGGGTGGTGACAATCTTGCTGTGTCTCCTTGCTCATGTGGCAGAGAGAGAGAAAAAAAAAAAAAACTTTTAATGTCTCTTTTCACAAAAGCACTTTCATCAATGAGTCTCTGTTCTTTTGAATTCATCTAAATTAGCTACCCCGATGGCTCCATGTCCAAATGCCATTGCGTTGGAAGACAGTGGTTCGACCTATGAATTGGGAGTGGAGGTCTCAATCCAGTCCATAGCACAAACCTTCCTACTCCTTTATGCTTGAATGCTGAGTTCTTGAGTCTCTTCGCTGGTCATGGACAAAACAAAAAGAGATGCTCTTCTCATAAGTAGGAAAAACTTTCAAGGAAGAAATATGAAATTGTACCCTAGTTTTCTGAGATTCCAAAAAGCAGTGGAATGGGAATGACTGCCTTGATTATCACCATTCATGATAGTTCACATTCACTGGGCAATTTACTGTGTGCCAGGCTCTCTTCCAAGTACATTGCATGAATCACTCATTTCACCCTACAACAATCACATCAGACCTTCTGTAGAGATGAAAACACTAATTCATGGAAATTCTAAGTGACTTACAAAGGTCACATAACTAATATGAGATTGAGTTTCAATATGAAATCCAGAGCAGACTAATTCCAGATTCTGCCCTCTAATCACTATGCTCTACAGACTCTCAGGTTAGATGAAAGTCATGGAGAGTGACCCTGCACACACACACACACACACACACACACACACACACACACCCCAGAGATGTACTTGAATAAGATAACATGAATTAGTATATTAATAATTTGTATTAATTAATGCAATAATCCTGTAAACTCTGTACTCTTTATGTTGGACTTATTTAACCAACTATGCAAAATGTTTTTTTCCTTAACATCTATCAATAGCTGAGAGAATTTTAGGATATGAGAGTTTTCATGAATAGTGAAGAATGCAGGTGTTTTGGATTGGGCCATTAGAGAGGTGAGAGGCATGAATAAAGGGCTGACTTTAAGAGACCGTGAACAACTAGGGTGTGAGACAACTAGGGTTATGTACTTGAGAGGAGGAAAAGGGTGGGGGAGAGAAAGATTACCCTTCCTTATGAGGGAGAGAAGTGGCGGAAGTAAATGGGGGTGGATACAGAGTGGGGGCCCTCTCCAGAGCTCTGCATACCAGACACTCTACTAAAGATGTTGAAAGTGCATTATCTCATTTTTCCTCTACATTACCCTTTGAAGTGGACTTTTTTATTGTTATTCCCATACTGAATCATGGAGATATTGAAAACATATCTAAGTTTACATGCCTAGTAAGTAAATAGCTAAATTGGAACTGAAATATCTATACTGTATGTACAGCCTCCCTAGGACAAGGTTGATTTACTCTGCCCTTTTGTCCAGCACAGCCAAAGTGTGTCACTAAAACCTCTCTTTGTGCCAACCAGGTGCTCAAGGTTGCTTATGCCTTCCCATCAAGATATGTGTGATAGATGCCTTGTGTGAAAATGTAACTTTCACATAGTACAACACAAGGGAGACACTAAAAGATTTCAGTGATTCAGTTCAATGACAGAATGGATGAATGGTCCATCATCCTACCACCAATTCAAACCCTTAGTTATTGAAGGCTTTCTCAACAAGTGATAAACAACTCATTTCATAACAGGGTCACTTGCTTTGATATCTCTCGGGACTCTCTGTCCCTGTCTCTTTTCTTTACATCCCTCCATTTATCTCTCTCCTCCTTAACCTTTCTGACAACTAATCAGGAAATCTCTCTAGGCCTAGGCAATTCCTCTCTTCCATTTTTCATGAATATTGTGCTTCTACTCCTTCTCAACCTCCTGAGCAATTCCCTTTTCTTATCTAAATACACTTGCATTGGTTTCTATTGTCTATTTTCTTCCATGGTCTTCCTCCCAGTAACAAATAACCCTGAACTTATCATGAGTAAAACATCAGACAAATTCCAACAGTGGACCATCCTCTAAATATCTGACCAGTGTCCTCAAAACTATCAATGTTATTTAAAACAATGGAAGTATGAGAAAACAAAGAGGTTCTAAGAGGAACCAAAGAGACAGAACAACTGCACCCCATGTGGTACCTTGCATAAGATTTGTTAGGTTGAATTGTGCCTGCCCAAAGAATGTGTTGAACTCCAGACCTTATGTGAATATAGGATAGTTGCAAGGCCCTCCCCAGTGGCTCGGGGGTTAAAGTCTCAGTGCTATCCTCTATTTACAATAGCTAAGCTTTGGAAACAACCCAAATGCCCAAAAATAGATGACTGGATCAAGAAGATGTGGTACATATATACCATGGAATATTACTCAGTATTTAAAAAGATAAACACATGCAATTTGCAGCAACATGGATGGCGCTGGAAGGGATCATGCTCAGCGAAATAAGCCAGAAAGAAAAAGAAAAATACCGGATGGTCTCACTCATAGCAGGAATCTAGAAGACTTAAATAAGGGACCAGGGAAATGAGTAACTGTAAGAAAGTGAAAATCAAAATCAACAAAAAACTATGAACCAGAGACAATCTATGGAGGGTAGGGGGTGGGAGGGGAGGGATTGGGGTCAAAATAAGGGGGTTGCAATTGTATGGGGAATATAAAAATAAAATTTATTATTAAAAAAAAAAGTCTCAGTGCTATCAAGCTATCGCCAGCCACTGTGGCCTGAGTTCCATACCCGGCCAGGGAGCTACCCACATGGTGTGGCAGACCTCTCCTGTTTCCCCACTGCTCCCCTCAGCAGTGTACTTCAGTCAGTCCACCCGTTCTGTTCCCCACTCTGTCTCTGGTGAATCCTCTCACCCCCTGCACCTCTGGTCTGTACCCCAGTTCTTGTATGCATAAATAGATAAAATAGATCTTTAAAATATGTCTATATATATGCACGTGTGTGCGTATATATATATGTATACATATATACACACATACAGAGAGAGAGAAAGAGAATAATTGCAATGTAATTAGTTAGGATGAGAGCATGATGGAATAGTTCCCTAATCCATTATGACTGGTATCCTTATAAAATGGCCATGTGAAGCCAGAGACACCCAGAGAGCACCATTTAATAACACAGGCAAGGACTGCAGCATGCAACTACAAGCTGAGGAACACCAAAGATTGCCAGCACAATAACTCTTAGAGTAATGCCAACTCTATCATACAAATAAAGGCACTAAGAACAAAGAAGTTTTACAATGTCATCAAAGTGCCAGAGCTGATACATGGCAGCTAATATCACTACAAAATTTGTGACCTTAATTCAGTTTGCTCAATACTTGTGTAATGAGTGGCTACTATTTGTACCCAGGACATCAGCCATTAGGTACATAGCGGTACAACTTACTCTAGGTAATAAAATTGAGTCCATTCTCGATAACAGTAGCTCCCAATGCTGTCACTGTTTATTGAATATTTGCCACAAGCAGACTTCTTTCTAGTTTACTTATATTCTGGTATCTCTACTATCACACTTTTTCCTGCAGTTTCATGTAAAAATAGAGTAAATATGGTACATTTTTTCTTTGGAAAGATTCCTCACTATTCATTGGGTCCCAGGTGCATTATTAGGTTCCAATTTCTTACCTGGTCTTTCTTCCAGGTTCCTCCCTGTCAGTAAGTGCCCATGGCACCCCATCCAGGGTCACCAGATAAAATAGAGCACAGCAGCTACATTTGAATTTCAGAGAAGCAACAACTTTTTTGCTATAGATATGCACCATATAATATTTGGGACATGTATAACCCTCTTATATTTTTATTTACTAAATCTGGCAAGCTTAACCCCACTCCAATATTCTTACGGGTGGAAGACGAATTATGCTCCGTGGAGTAGAAGGACAATTACTTGGAAGATGATGCAGGTTAGGAGAAGGGCACATAATTTGTTTATAAAAAGTGTGTGCCAGGCTCTGGGCAGTGTCCCTATAGTTCAATCTGTTTTACCCCATGAAATAGGAACGATATTGAACAGTTCTGTAATTTTTGTGAATACTGAATGACAGTGCATGTCATTAGCATTGCGATTTGCAAAGTGTAGTAATTCTTTTTCCAGATAAAATGTGTTAATGTATTTTAGTTGTTCCCTCTGATAGATAAGAGTCCTTAATACAGCCTCAGCACAGTGCTGTCGCGTCCTGCCCCCTACTCTTCTTCCTTTCCTAGCATCTGACTAATGAACACCAGTGACAATTAAAATTTATTTAATCATGAAGTATGCAAACTCCTTCCCTGGTTTATAGATTCCATAGGAAAAAAATTAATTAAACTAATTGGTTTGCTATGAAATGAAAGGTATTCCATATATATATATTCCTTAGATTATAGAGGGCCCCTCAGTGAATTTTAATAACTCACAACTGGTTATGTCATCCACCTCTGAGCAACATCCTGATTCAAATTCCATGTTTACACTTGATAACAGCAAATAAAAACTCATTTAAAAAAATTTCTTGATCATACAAACTATGATACTAACCCTTGAAAGCAGACTACAGATACGAGACATTCAGGAGGGGAAAGGAAGAAGATGGAGGGGGAATAATAGAAAACAAAGGTTGGGGAGGAGAACACAATGGAATATGGTAGAGGATTCTGGGTGCTTTGGTGGCAGGGAAACTATGGTGGTCACATCTGAGGGGAGAAATACTATATTGTGAAAAAATCAACAAGAATGTTTTAAAAGTAATCATAATAAATAAAGAACTTGAAACCTGGAAAAATAAACAATAATTTAAAAAATTCCTTGAATAATGAATTTTGGTCTTCTGGTTCACTCAGTAAATGCCAGATCTTTCTTATTCTAAGGTCTTTTTTAGAGACTAGAATTTTATAGTTGGAGATATATTTTTCCATCTCTTCCTTATTAGGAAACAAGGATAGTATAAAGTAGTACATGGAAAAAAATAAACTAAGCCATGTAACCATGTAAACAAATTGGAGCAAAACTCTTGGCTTCTCAATCGTCACTTAGTCTTTGCCTTTAAACTTTTAGCAAATAATAGCTAAGAACTCTCACAGTTTCTTATAAATGCAGAACAGAGAAAATATTTTCCCTGTCTCCAGGAGGTGGTCTATGTCAGAATACACTCTCAGAAAACTCAGTCATGCAGCTATTTATTTCACATGAATCTCTTTAACCAAACACTTTCTGCTAAATTTCTGTGTAAGGAACAGAACAGAAAGCCTTCCACTTTCTATGGTTACCTGTTATTCTGACTATTTCCACTCCTCCACCCAGGAAAAAACAAAAGGAAAATAAAATCAAGAAGTCAGTTTTTATTCTAATAGTCAAGAAAATTGACTATTAGAAATAGCAAAATGAAACACCATTGTGAAGAAAGAACCCTAGAGTCAAGGGGATTTTATTTCAGATTGCAACAGGGATTGTTGGTTCAAATAAATAATGGCTCTTATCATTTATGAGCCATTTTGTGCAAATCTCTTCCAATTGAAATTTGTCCATCAGATTTGGGTCTTAAACAAAAATGTTTGAGTTCTAAGGTATGATCATAAGAAACCGATGGCAATATTTTACAAACTTCTTCCCAGGTGACTTTGCCCCGTTCATTTTAGAATCCCAAATGAAAGCTGATGACTGCTCTACTGTAGACTAAAATCTTTGAAACAGTCTTAGATGCTAAATGCATGAGTCCGTTGAAGTGCCCAGAGGTGCGGCTTCCCACAGGGTCTGTGAAGGTCTCACCATTACAGCCTGTTCTCCTGGATCACGATTTTCATGTCCTTATTGTTCACTGTACAGAAAATGACTCACTGATGTATCACCCCACCTTAAAATGGAAAAAGTATGAAAATACATTCTCTGTTGCCAAGAAATGTGGGGCTGCAAACCAATGAGGAAATTTGAAAAGGAAAATGGGGGAAAGAACCCCTAATAAGACCTGAGGCTCTCTGGTTTGCTTTCTACCTGAAAACAACTCAGAAGTTAACTAGAAAGGCTAAAAGAGAGGAGAAAGGTGGGGCCAAAGATGGAGAGGCTTTTAGCCCCCCTGGTGCTGTGGTTCTGACAGAGCCATTGCCAGATGCACAAATCCCCAAACTACTCTCCAGTCCCAGAGCCTACCAGGACAGGGGCAAACCTTTGAAGTAAACCATCTACCTCTTGGGCTTTGTTTTTCATTTATATATCTCCATGTGGAAGAAGGTGGCCATAGATCCATGGTCAACCACTATTTTAGAATATGATTCTTTAATAAAAGTCACCTAGTGACACCCTGAGGGTATCAAATGCCTAACAATTAACCTGTGATGGGGGAATAGGCAAGCAGGAACTCGAGCCACAATGGGAAGCTTAAATTGTCAGAGTTCACTCCACTAGCACGAGTGCCTGGCTGAGGGGTGGGGCAGCTGTGGGCTGGCCAAGGATACCTTCACTCGGTCATGTCTTTAAAGAGCCTACCATATTTAGATTGGAGAGGGGCGGGAGTTTGGAACTGGATGGGGGTTTGCCTGTATTTCCAAACTCCTATGGCCCTTAAGTGACTTTCTGACTTCTTCCTTTTCGGGATATTCAAATAGGAGGTCCCAGAGAAGCAAGAGGAATCTGGTTACACATGGAATCAGGAATCTCAGTTAATAATTTGCAACTTTTTAAACCACTATTGTTTAAAAACTTATTTGACTTGGAGGAGTGATTACTACTGCACAGGGAAAACTGAGAGGGAAGATGTGTGGGGAGCCATCAGTTTCCTTTATTCTTCCTGAGTTACTCAGCTCTGGCTAGGGCCATATGGAGTAGCAGCAAAACTAAAGTGTGTTTTAACATTCACTGTTCCTGACACCTCCCCAGTGCACGGTCACACCATGCCCCCACCTTGCACCAGTATCCCTTCCAACTACGTAGAAGGGAATCCATTAGAAGATTTCTTATAAAAACCTGTGTTCTTTCTTATTCTATGTCCAGTAATTCTATTGTCCTCCCAATTAGGGCTTGTGGGGAGAGGTCCAGCAACCTTACCCCGTAATCCATCTCTTCTTGAACCACTGGTTATGGATTTTCAGGGGTGCCCCTACAACCCCATTTCAAGTGGCTTCTAAAATAATTCACCCTACTTACCCCTTCTCTCTCCAGATTTTGAACTGTGCTGGGAGTGAAAATCCCACAGAACCACCAGATACCCTTATACCTCAGGGTATGAGGTTGGGAGAAAAGGTCACTGAGAAAATTTGCTACTGCCCTACCCCAACTCCACCCCCAGCAATTTACGAGGAGCCCGGCACATAGTAAATGTTCACTAAATACTGGTTGAATAAAAAATGAATAGATGTGGGATAAGGATGATGAGCTACCCTACCTAAAACTATAATTGAAGGTACGTTGTTTATAATTAGGCCCTCCATTTATCTAGGTTTCAACAATTACAGTGGATATAGAAGTGTATGTTATTTTAATGTCAGGTCACACTACAGAGTGTTGAACTGAATTAGGAAAAAAGAGATTTTCTGTTTCTTCTGATTTCTATTGGTCTCTCGGTTTAGCCTTGGGTAAATCCACTTGATACCTTTGATTAGAGAAAAATACCCAGGCTTAAAACTGATGCCAGCTACAAAATCCTCATGTCATCGTGTTCCTCTTGTCACTGACATGCAAATTTGAGAAAGGGGCAGGTTTGAACTTATGTTGATGTTGGTTGAATGAGTACACAACAGCTACCTGGATTTTCAAACACCCCTCGGGTCACCATGTGGCTTTCCCCTAGGCTCATGTTAAGAAGCGATCCCCTGGAATGGGTTTTATGATTGGTTCCCCTTAAATGAACTTCAACATCCCTGCTGTGAGAACATGTGGAGTTCTTGACAAACATGTTTATGAGGTAGGGAATACACCGCAGGACACTTCAAAGTTGCTTTTGGGAGAAATGAAAGTTGAATAAATGCAGCATGAGAGAGAATTATAAGCTGATATAGACTATTAACCAGAACTCTCTCAGATCCACATAAAAAGAGCAATGATAACTTGTTTTCATAATTATAATCCATAGAGACTACAAAATACTGAAGTGTCCTCTGAATCCTCAAGTAGGAATAGTGTGTGCTGTGATTTTAGTTTTTTTTTAAAATAGATTTGAATTCTTTGAAAAGTCATATTTTGCTGATTATACAAAAGCCAAAATTTTATTAACTGGAATATCAGAGTAACTAGCATATAAAATTAAAATTCTGCTTGAAAAGAATTGACTGGTCCTTGATTCCCTATATGGAAGAAGAAAATTAAATTTACAGAACCTCCTAATCTTATTTCTGGAAGTGGAGAAACTCAGACTCAATTACATAGTCTAGTGGAGACATGTGGAAAAAGGAAGGTGTGGTCAAGATAGAACAATTTAATAACTTTACAAGGCACTTTTCCCAGTTCTCCTCACTTGTGACTTTAAACATAAGTGGAACAGTAAAGAATTGACTATTTTATTAATGTATGAACCTTAAACACTTCTCTGGAAATTTTCCTGTCTACAGCTGCGTCTATTTCCTATTCCAAAGATCAGATCTTAATGCACACACTCTGACTTTCAAAAATGATGATCTGAGCCAAGCAGATTTTCTTATGGGAAGTCCTTGAGCTATCAAATTGTGTGCAAATCAGACACTTAACAATGAGCAATGCAAGTGTAGGTAATGATTTAGAGAACAATTGGGAAGTTGGCAGGGAAGTCATGAGGGACCATATTCCAGTGAAGTTTTGAGGGAATGGAAACTCTGAGCAAGCAGACATTCTATGGTAAAGGTTATAAATATATTTAAAGTACAGTTCTACTGTGTAGGGAAAATGCAGCCTGTTCATTCAATTAATCTCCTGCATGAGCCCCCATCCACTGGAAAAGAAAAAGAACAAAGCAAAACAAAGTGCTTTGGCCCAGTTCTTACTATGAAGTAATAATTTTCACATACTTTAGGTATTACTCAGCTCTTAGAATTTTATTTCTTTCCTTTCTCCATTTCAATATGGTGCCTGGGTCTATGAAACCAGGGGTGTAAGTGTCCTTGTGGCTTTGAAGGGAACAAGGCCTAGAAGTCATGTGATGTACTTTGTCTCTAGTCTCCACAACCCTGACCTTTGAATGCCTGGTCACAAGAGCCCTGCTGGCACTCCCAGCTGCCATTGCAGGTGGTGTCACTTGTGATCTGGCCTCCTGCAGCTAGGACAGTGGCCTGCAGCCCTCCCTCCATTCTGCTCTTGCTGATGCTAAAGGGCTGTGACTCCCGTTCAGCAGCCCCAGCATCAAAATAATCTTGCTGAGAAATAGAACTCCCAAACTCGCAGTTCCCTTTGTGTTGAATCTGCATTGCTGGAGCACCACAGGCAGTACAAAGACACTAAAACATCAAGAATCCATCTCTTCTCCCACATAGCACCATCAGGCTTACTTTGATGAAGCTGTTCCAGACAGCTGCATGGGGCAACAGAAGGAGTGATTGCCTTCTGAAGTCCCAAACGTGGAGTGGCACAAAATCCTCTTGCTCTTCAAGTGCACCCCCAAATACCTAGATGTCCTTAAAACTACCCACAACCTTGAAGTTTGCCTGAAGTGGTGATACGATATAAAAAGAAGAGAAAAATAGACACTTTTCCTCTACCTCTGTCTCTCTCCTTTCTCCCCCTCTGTCCTCCGGGCTAGAAAGGGTAGGGCTTTCCATCACTTTACCTCAATCACACCAACCTTCTTTGGTACTAGTTAAGCCTTGGGACTTAACCAGATTAGCTGGAAGGGAAAAATCCATGCCCTGGGAAGAATTCTACTATCTGATCCATCCAAGCTAGTTGTTAAAACTCTGAAGGGCTTTAGAAAATCCTCTCTCTCATTTAAGCCTGGTTTTCAAAACTGTTATTTTCTCACAGGACAAGGGATTTCATGGCTGAGCCTCAAAGGTAGAAGCTAGAAAGAATATGAGTTAAGAGGGAAAGTAAAACATATGAGTTTAATATCTTGTAAATATTATGCCCATTACATTATAGAGAATAATGTGGGCTCAGTCTCCCCAAAAGTGTTCAGATAAGCCTTTACCAGTATGTATCACCTTGGTATCTGGAACTAAGATCAACCGAGGCCCTGTGGGCTTTGGGAAAAATTGGTACCTTTACTGAAAGGACGAGAATTACCTAGATTTAAAGTATCTCCAGAAATAACGTTTGAATCCAAGAAACCGATATTAATGCAGGGCAAATGTCCAGAGGCAAGATTTTGTCACAGCAGTCATCCCTTCCTTGTCATATCCTTGGAACCCTCATCTCTTACCTCATCCCTTGATTCAGGATTTAAACCTCTTTCTCCTGGAAGGAAAACAGGACCTGCATAGTCACTGTTGCTCCCTGATGCACACATTATTAAATTGATTTTTCCTTTACTAACCTGTCTGATGATGTTTTAAATATTCCACCAACCCAAGAAAAACCCAGAAGGGTGCAGAATTTTCCCCCGCTTCCCAGCAATAGAAAATATTTTTATAAAGGATGAAGGAGTTGGTCAATAGTGAGAGAGCTGAGGTGGAGACATGTGGAGCATAATTAAGTCTGTTATTGGTGGAGCATTAAACTAAAACATGAAGGCATCTTCCTAGATCATTTGGGTTATAGAAGTCTCTCCAGTTACTATCTCCCTGAGGCCTCCTTTTGCTGGCTTGTTTGTTTAGCTTTTTCTGAGTGCCCATGCTTGTGTACAAATCTGTAATTACTTGATTTAACATTTGTGTTCCTTAAAGCCAAAGGATCTGAACAAAATCTTTTAGTTAAGCCTTAACATTCCACATTATGGAATGTGAGTGTTCCCAAGTCTTATTTCATGCTTCCTGTAAATGGCTTTCTAATCCAACCCTCCAGCCCACCTCGCATCCCAGTCATCATACCCCAAATCACTGCCCTCTTCCTCTAGCTGGCTAGCCTGACTATAGTTCTCAATTTCCTGCAATTCTTAGCCCTTCAGTCTCCCTGTAACTCCACCTTCACTACATCTGTTACATAGCAGGGTGAGAGGCACAATGGGCCTCTCAAACCTGCCTGCTCTAAATAGTTTCTGCCGGGCCTCCCTGGTGGGGTTAAACACAGCATTGTGAAGCTATCTCACAGCCTCTGCATCATAAGTTCGATCCCCAGCCAGGGAGCTCCCCACATGGTGAAGCAGATGTCTCCTGACTCACCCACTGCTCCCCTCAGCAATGTATTTCAGTCAATCCTCCTGTTCTGCTCCCCACTCTGTATCTGGTGAATCCCCTCACCCCCCACACCTCTGGCCTGTACCCTAGTTCTTGTATGCATAAATAAATAAATCTTTTAAAAAAATAAATAGGTTCTTCCATCCACCGCATAAATATAAACACACTCTAGTGCCCAAGACCTTTAATAGAAAAGAACTTTAATACAATTAGTGTGTGATAGAGACAAGAGAAAGAATATAGTTTCAAATAATTTCTAAATGAAGCCCCCAAACTTACCCATCTGCTTGTGGGTAAATGCCCCTTTTAGGTTTGTACAAAGAGAGTCGAACCAAAGCAGGGCCTCTGAGGCCCAAAATCCTGCTGCTAGTCTAAGGCACTTTCTGATGGGGCCCCATAGGAAAGGGGCAGAAGGGACCAGGCAAATCTGGAAGGAAAAAAGCAAAATCAACATCGAGATAAAGGCTGCCATTGTCAACCTCCCCCTTGGTCTCTCACCCACGTCTCTGACTCTTTCAAGTGTCTCTTACCATGTTCCCCAAGTCCCTGGTACAAGCCCAAGACCAAGAAGCAAGTGCAACTTCTTCACATGCTTCTCTGCTCCATGTGCCTCCTCCAGGTTTTCTACTTGATCTCCTTTCCTTCTTTTTTTTTTTTAAGATTTATTTATTTATACAAGCACTGGATACAGTCAGAAGCATGGGAGGATGAGAGAATTCACCAGAGCCAGAGCAGGGAACAGAACGGGCAGACTGACGAAATACACTGCTGAGGGGAGTAGCGGGCACGGCAGGAGAGGTCTGCGCACCATGTGGGACCCTCAGTGGTGGCCGGGGATCGAACCGGCGCTGAAGTGGCTGTGAGCCGCTTTGCAGCCCAGTGCTCAACCGCTGCGCCACCAGGGAGGCCCGATCTCCTTTCCTTCTATCAGTCTCTCTAGCTCTCTTCCCTGCCCAGCTTCACTCTTCCTTGGGTGTGACAAGGAACCTCGAACCTCCCCTTTCCCTGGGGATTATGCTGCTACACATCCTCTCTTGTTCAATGACTTTCACATTGAATTTCTCCCTTCTCCCTACCATATCGAGTTGGATTTGCTTCAGCCCCCTAGTCCAAACTCCCTCTCTGTTCACCTTGCCTCTACTCTAGGCAGCCTGATGCCCAAACTTGCCTGTAAGTAGAAACTCTATTATCTCTCTGTGCCTTCTGTCACATTTTTTTTTCTTTATAATAAACACAATTTTATTGGAATACAGCCGCATACAATGTCTATGGTTGCTTTCTAGTTACAACAGCAGTCAAAAAATTATGAGAGAACATATGACCTATAAACCCTAAAATATTTATTATCTGAAACTGTATAGAAAATTTTGGCACCATGCTTTAACGTATCAAAGGCATTTTAAACATATAAAAATTAAAAAATCGTGGTTTATAAGATCCAGAGTTTTACCCATTTAGGACTGTCCTACCTTCCTACACTCGGATCATTTTTATTAACATTTGTTACCTTTGTTTTTTTGTAATACAGTCTGTTTTTTTTTTTTTTTTTTTAAATATTAAATTTTATTTTTATATTCCCCCATACAATTGCAAACGCCCCATTCTGACCCCAATCCTTCCCCTCCCGCCCCCCACCCCCCAAAAAGTGTCTCTGGTTCATAGTTTTTTGTTGATTTTGATTTTCACTTTCTTATATTCATTTTCCTGGTCCCTTAATTAAGTTTTCTAGATTCCTGCTATGAGTGAGACCATCCGGTATTTTTCTTTTTCTTTTTGGCTTATTTCGCTGAGCATGATCCCTTCCAGTGCCATCCATGTTGCTGCAAATTGCATGTGTTTATCTTTTTTGAATGCTGAGTAATATTCCATGGTATATATGTACCACATCTTCTTGATCCAGTCATCTATTTTTGGGCATTTGGGTTGTTTCCAAAGCTTAGCTATTGTAAACAGTGCTGCTATAAACATAGGAGTGCAGGTGCTCTTTGGAATTGATGTTTCTGTGTCCTTTGGGTAAATACCTAGGAGTGGAATTGCTGGATCATATGGAAGCTCTATGTTTAGTAGGTCCAGAAATCTCCACACAGCTCTCCATAATGGTTGGACCATGTCACATTTTTTTTCATGCCCTGAAATGATTTTAGCTTCCCCTAATTCAAATTCACCCATCATTCAAACTTACCTCCAATCCAGCTTATATTTTTGTTTCTCTGAATTATATCACACTACTTTAGATCTTAATTATATTCTGCCTTTGAATAATGAATAGTATCAATAGCAAATGTGTATGGCACCTTCTATGGACTCAGCACTCCATAGGGTAGCTCATCTGATCTTCCACCCCAGTGCAGAAGGAACAGTGATGTGCACATTTGCAAATAAGGTGACTGAGCCTCCTGGCAGTTCAGTCATCTTGCTAGGGTTATACAGCCAGTAAGTTGATGGAGGCAGGATGGTGCCAT
Source organism: Talpa occidentalis (assembly GCF_014898055.3). Classification (NCBI taxonomy): domain Eukaryota; kingdom Metazoa; phylum Chordata; class Mammalia; order Eulipotyphla; family Talpidae; genus Talpa; species Talpa occidentalis. The sequence goes on along the minus strand of NW_023603184.1, from coordinate 91,197,664 downwards.
GAAATCAGATTGCAGAGTTTAACTCAACAGCTTTGTGCCCCCAGAGAATCTCCCCAACTTCTAATGTCTTCCTCTTATCTCCCCTTAGGTGTGGCACCTAGGTGTAAGCATAACCAAGATCATGGCCTCTCAGCTCGCTGGGTCCTCCTAAGTGAGCACATAACAGGCTCTTGAATGATACTTGTCTCTCAGGTGGCCTTTCCCGTTGAATCATTGATTTTCTAATATAGAGCAATATGGCCTATGCATGGAAGGTTTGCTCAGACTCCGAGGTGTGTACTGTGGTGCCTATTTCCTCCCTGGGGAATGCTCAAGTACCTCAATGGCTGAGGCATCAACCACCCAGAGTAGGAGGCACAGATGCCCACACAGAGGCTGCACTTCTCTCTCTCCCCATCTGTTGGCCAGACATGATTTCTAATGGCACAGCACCCTGGCCACTCCCTGATGTCTTCTTGCAATGCCAGGGATGAAAAATGTTCCTAAATACCTTCCACACATCTCGGTTCTACCCAAAGGATTTTATAAAAAAGGATTGTAGCCTGCAGGAGGCAGTCTCGGGCCAGTTTCCTCAATGTTGTGCTACTTGAACCACGTTTAAAGGAGATTCCCTTGAAATGCTCAACAGCCCTGTGATTTATATAGAGAACAACCAGCTGCCCTGGTGTGAGAGAGAAATGTGTGGTTTGTTAACAGATTTTAAACATTAGCTCTTATGCCTTCAAAGGGATTTTCCCAAGGGGATTTCTCTTTCCTCTTCTAAATGTGAAGATACAAGCATTTAGTCCTCCCTGAAGATCTGATTAAAATGAGACTTTGAGACTGTCAACATTTGGCCTGGATCTTTTAGGAATGTGTGGGAGGTTCACAAGCCTAGGCCTGGCAAGAGACAGTTCAGCAAGGGGCACTCTGTTGGGAGAGGGTTTCAGGGTGGAAGTGGCCCATTTCCTCAAAAGGCCTCCTCCCAACAGACAGTATGGCGTGTCCCTTCCTCTCCAGCCAGCACAGCAGACTCTAGAGTAACCCTCCACCCCTGCTTCCCCTTCCCTCCCACTGACTTCTTCAAGTAGAAAAAAGACAACAAAGCCCATTCAAAAGCATCTCCCAATTCCTCAGAGCACAAACTTTCTTATGTACTAAGATCAGACAGAGGAAAGTGGGAGAAGCAGAGCCAATGGGGCCTCCCTGGTGGGGCAAGGTTTAAGACACAACCTATGAATCTATCCACAGCCACTGCAGCACAAGTTCAAGCCCCGACCAGGGAGCAACCCACGTGGCACAGCAGACCTCTCCTGCCTCACCCACTTCTCCCCTCGACAGTGTATTTCAGTCAGTCTGCCTGTTCTGCTCCCCACTCTGTCTCTGGTGAATCCTCTCACCCCCCACACCTCTGGAGTATACCCCAGTTCTTGTATGCATAAATAAATAAATCTTTAAAGAAAAAAAAAAAAAGCAGAGCCAATGAAGACATGACAAAATCATTTAAGGATCCCCTTAAAAGACCAGTTGTTTGTTGAAATTCCTGTCCACAGCTGCCTGTTTAGGAAATCTAACAAAAGAGTTCTGAAATCCTGTTTGATCTCAGTCATGTTCACTGCTAATCCCACAGGATAGGAAAGTGGAGTTTGTTTCAAGATAGAGGCAGGATGGCTTTCGTGACCATGGTGGACATCAGCCATGTCAGGGGTCTTCCAGGTCAGGGTGGTGTTCAGAGCCAGAAGGGGTCATTCTTTCCTTGCTGGCATATGTCTTTCATCATCAGCTCTTCTTGCCTACAGAGGATTGAGAGGAAAGGACCCTGCAATCCTCTGTTGTACTCAGGGCAACAGGAAAAGGGAGAGATGCTCCATAGAGGAGTTCTCTTTCCTGCAAGTGGGAAACTTATTTCTCTGCTGGGTCCACCTGTGCCCACTTCAAAATGACCTTGGACCTGGCCCCTTACCTGAAGAGAGAAAAATGAGGTAACTTCACTTGATCACCAGCTCCCCAAAGAAATATGGTTGTACCCTACTCTAGGAAAGAAAATATGATTCATGGAAATCCAGATTTATCAAAGTAAGATTAAATCAGGGATTAGGTAGGTTTTTCATTTCACTTGAGAAACATCAAAGGATGCCTTAAAATACTATTTCCCATCCAAGGGCATTTGAAATATGATCTGATTCATATGAATTTGATCTCAAAATCAATTCTTGGGAATCAGATCATATATGGTTTTAATGGGAGAAGGGGGACTCCACATCTATGCAATTAGATATAGACTGGGTGGGGAAGCAAAAATTTGCATGCCAGAAAGATTCCCTAATTAATGGACCACTTTCATAATTAGTTTCCACTTAATCATAACTTCCTATTTATGCTGGTGTCTGCCCTCAGACATAGCATCCAGATCTTTGTTGGACACTCCCATGTGGTCAATAACACAATGCAAATCAGATGCAAATTGATTGCAACAAAGTAAAATCACATATCCTGCAAAAGGATGCAGGCTTTCATCTGACTTGGATCAGGACACAATTTGAGTTTCAAAAGACAGTGATTTAAATATCAGAGAATTAAAAGAGGCCCTAGAGAGAAAGAGTGAGGCCTTTTAAATTATTTGCCAAAGGAAAAAAAAAAATGACCCTTTCAATAGCTGAGTAGCAAATGTACAATTTGAAATAAAGGGAATCTTAAAATTTTATCAGCCCAGCCAAGTTAAGCCAAAAGATCAACACGTGATTCATTTCCCAATTCTAAAAATTAGCAAATAATTACAATTAAAACATTCTAGTATACATAAAATAAATACTAACTTATTTTATACATTTCATTTTTCACAGTAAGAATCAATTGCTATTTTCAAAAATACCACTTATTGTGAAATTTTTATTCTTATGTAAGTGATTTTTCATAATTAAATTTTTTTTTAATATCAATTATCCTCAGGTAATGAGGACCGTCTATGGTTATCATATCACATATACTATCTCACTTAATACAGTCACCCTGTTTGTTAGGTTGAACAGCAATTAGCACCATCTTACAGGTAAGAAAATTTAGACCCTAGGAGCAGCACCACAAAATGGTAAATATTAGCTTCAGTTACGTAGGCAATGCTAGTTTTCTTATTTTGAAATAAGGAAATTGTATCTCCAAAGATTTAGTGACTAACCTTTGATCACAAGTAGTAGTCGAACCCAGGCCTTCTGCCTCCCAGATCATGCCTTATTCTACTGTGCCACCAGATTTCTTTACAGATAAAAATAGCAAATCATGACGTAACCAACATCTTGAGTACTTACCTATTTCCTAGATATCATCCTAAGTGTCCTTTGGGTTCCTCTCATCTAATCCTTACAATAAACCTACGAGACAAGTACTTTGCTCTACCCTTATTTTTAAAATGAAGGAACGGAGGCCCAAAGAGGTTTGGTGAATTGCCCAAAGATACACAGCTGTGACATGACAACAGTTAGAATTATAACCATGTTTACATGTGTAACTGATACACAACTTTGTCCCCCTTCAGGAATAGATCTATTCCACAGATCTTTGCCCTTAACAATGAAAAATAGGCCCTTAATAAAGAAAATTAGGACCTTAATATATAATGCATTATACTTTCTGGGGGAAATTGTCCTGGAACTCTTTCTTCAATTGGTTTGTTAAAAAAGAGAATGTGGAAGAATAGGGCATAGGATAGTTCAGTCTACTGGAGTTGTTCAAGAGCAGGAGTGGCAAACACAAGTGTCTTCCATATCAGATGGCAAACTTGCTTGATGGGAATCCCTAATCTGGATTCCTAGGTAAAGAATGTCATGAGGCTTCAATAAAGTTGCCTCTGGGAGGGGGACTGACCCACAGAGGGGCCATGTATTTCCTATTTTACCCTAATGTAAAGGATCAAGATATGGGCACTTTAAGTTTGCATGGATTCATGAAGATTGCATGCCCCAATATTTCATAGCACAGGCTGCCTGAGCTGGCAAGTGGGGAAGAGAGGCTAACATAAAATGTTAGAACTTGAATTTGAAATATTGAACAACTCTGGAAGACTGTCCTTTGATCAGAGTAATAAGTAACCTCCAGATTTAGTTTTAAACCTTCCCCAATAAATGAATGATGGTTATAAATTGGCAACCACAATCAGCAAGAGTCGCATGTTATGGCCTTCCATGGCAGCAGGTTCAGTGGGACTGTCTTGCAAACACAGTTGTCCCTTGCTCAGCCAACAGTTCATTCCACTCTGTTTCAGGTATTGGGTGGTGGCTTCTTCTTGACCAGGGCAAAGAACAGAAGAAAAACACAGGGGAAAAGTCATTAATGTCATATATCTGAAACTGTGGAAAACAAATCTCTAACATGCAGAATAGAAACACCACCCAGGCACACACACACATGCACGGATACTTGAGCACGCAATCTACCTTTGCACCTTTGCACATTTAAAAATGGCAAATGGGTACCTCAAGGTATTCAGGAAGCAGGTTCTGTTGCAATCTCCATTGCAAGGGAGGGTAATCACCATTTGATTAAAGTATGTATTTAATTCATTTCAGATTGAGTTAAATTGGCACTTCAGTCATGAGAGTACAGCAGGTTATATTCTTCTTCAGCGACCCATTTGCCAAAAGTACCACAGTAATTAAAACCAAGCAAATATACATAGGTAAGATAAAAATAGCATTCAGATGTTGAAAACCTAAACTTACCCAGCACATTTAAACTTAGTGCAGCAAGGCATATGTGGTATCTATATTTATTAATGGATTTCTATTTCTAGCTTCTTTTTTCCTTCCTGCTTTGGTAATGCTAGATATATGTACAAAATTCTAGATATTTATTCAGAAATCGGTGCTTTACTACTCATGAGTTGATACAAACAATATAACTAGGGCTCTTATAATGTTAAGTGAATTTTGAACAAATAGAGTTAGAAATCCAATTATCTTTCCATAGAAAGCTTTTGTGTAGAGTCATTGTTAAATAAAGGAGGGAAGCCAGTGGGAGAGTTAGAATAGCAATTTCTCCTGCCTGCAAAAGGACATTGGAGAATTTCATCTTGCACATACATTAATCCACTAATAATGGCTTCCCCCCTGTGGTGGACCCACAAAGATCTCTTCCAGCTACTGGAAGCTTCCTTTTGGAAATAGAGCAGAGAGTCAGGAGCATGTGACACGAGTAAGGAATTAACACGTGAACTGCAGAACTCTGCCCTTGACAAATAGCTGGAAACTAAGCATGGGAAGGCAGGCACAATCTCCTCTCCAGGCCCCCTTCCACCTAGGGCCTTCAGAGCTTTCCAGAGGTGACGGAAAATAGGAAACCCCTGCAGTGATTCCAATTTGATTGTGCTTGGTCAGCCTTAGGTCAATGCCTCTCAAATTTTGGAAGGTAGTAGCGCTCACTACTACACAGCCTCTCAAACTTTAATAGGCCATAAATTACCTTGTTATCTAGTTAAAAATGCAGATTCTAATTAATCAATCGAGAGTGGTATCTGAGATTCTGCATTTCCAAAAAGACTGCAAGGAATGCCATATTCTTAGTCCATGGACTTTGCGTAGTAAGAATCAAAATTAAACTAAGCCTAGTTGGGACACAGTGTCTTCTACTCCACTCTTGCCAAAGAACATTAAAATTCAAAAGGGAGCTTTAAAATCCTCTAGTTAGCAACATGGCGGCGAGGAGACGCTGCGAGTAAGATCTCCCATTAAAAAAAGTGAATAGGGAGGAAAAGCGGCAGGTCCCAGTGAGAACTGGGACACGGAAGATAAACGGGTGACGCCAGCGAACTGCCCGAAGAAGAAAGTGGCCATAAAAGAGGACTAGAAGGGAGGGAAGCGCAGAACCCTGCTCCCCTCCCCCGCCCACAGAGGCGGCACTCTCCGACCGGCAGAGAGGACGAAACAACAAACCAAAACAACCAACAAGAACAAACGACGCAGCAAGCGGGACTGTGAGCGGAAAGGAACTATTGCAGCCACCACACCCCGTGAACGGGAGCTGAGGCGAACCCTGCAGGATCCGCCGCGGCGGTGAGCGAACGGCTCCGGGCGCCATTAGAGAAGAACAAAGACCCCGGGAGACGCGCACACAGCCCGGGCTGCCGGTAAGCCTGCGCGGGAAACGCGGCGCGCCTGGCGCGCTTGAAAAGCAAGTGCAGACCGGGATCGCGGCTGCCCAGGTCCCCGCGCCTGCGACCTAGGCTTGCGGGGAGACGACCTAGGCTTGCGGGGAGACGCACGGAGGTCCTCACTGAGGTGAAGGTCCCTCCCTGAGTAAGCAGGAACCAGGCGCCCAGGCACGGGAGCCGGGTGCAAAAGGCGCCATTCCCGCGCCACTGAACTGGGCTACAGCCCGCGTCCTGGACCTGAGGGCTTTGAACTGAGACCCGGGGCACGAAAATTCGGGGCGTGGGTTCTCCACGACGGTGGGGCAAAAGGCAGACACAGCACCCCAAAGCTGTTGAGGTGTACCCTACCATTCCCGCTCTGTTCTCTGTCCCACGGGGTGGGGGGAGGCGAAAAACAGCCCCCCAAGGACAATAGGAGAGATCTCTGGCGCCACCTAGCGACCAGGAAAAAAAAAGTCACTAACACCCTATAAAACAGGACATCTCTTAAGTCTGCTTGAAAAGGGCAGAAGGTTTCTGGAGGACCCAGTGGCCAGCCGGGAAGTTATTCCACGCCAGGCCCCTTCCGACCAGCAGTCTGAGCCCACAGAGGGAGCAGGCACCCACGTCCGGGGCAGACCGGGTGCGCAGAAGAGTGTGCCTGAAACCGGAGGCGCAGGGACTGCATCCCGCTTCGCCATTTGAGAACAGGGACATTTCTTCAGTAAAAACTGCCTAAAACCAGCAGAAAGCTCCCCCAGAAGACAGAGATGGCTCCTGGAAGAGCCAGAGGGGAGCGGAGAAGTTCACCCAAGATGTCAGTCAGTCCGAGCAACACAGTGTCCCAACGCATACGACAAATTAGAAAACAGACAGTAGGGAGTAGAAGAACCACACGCAACCTAAAAACTCCTCAGGAAAGAAGCACACCACAAAAAGAAAACCACTCCCCAGATTGCAACGACAGCAACTTGGAAGAACTTCTGAGCCTTCCAGAAAGAGAATTTAAAATTGCCATGATTAAAAAAGTAATAGATCAGAAGAAGGAAATTGAGTCCCTAAAGAGGGAAGTAAGAGAAATGCAGGAGATCAAAGAATTAATGGAGGAACTAAAGAACTCTGGGAAAAGCAATGAAAGCAGAATAGATGAAATGGAAGAACGAATAAGTAATCTTGAAGACACAGAAATAAAAGAACCAAAACAGAAAAGGAAAGAGAAGTACGAAGGAAAAAGAATGAAGAAAGACTTCGGGAACTATCTGACTCCATGAGGAAAGGAAATATAAGAGTTATAGGAATTCCAGAAGGAGAGGAGAGAGATGTAGGAACAGAGAAAATATTCATGGATATAATTGAAGAGAACTTCCCAAATGAGAAGAAGGAGCTGAAAATTGATATACAAGAAGCAAGAAGAACACCAAACTTCCACGACGAAAGGAAAAACACAGCAAGACACATAATAGTAAGCTCCCAAGAATCCAGGACAAGGAAAAAATAATGAAGCTGACAAGAGGGAAGAAACAGATAACATTCAAAGGAAAACCAATCAGGCTGACATCAGACTTCTCTGAAGAAACACTACGGGCAAGGAGAGAGTGGAGGGACATAGTCAACAGACTCCAAGAAAACAGATGCCAACCAAGAATACTCTATCCCGCAAAGCTCTCTTTCCTCCATGAAGAAAGAATATGGACCTTCCCAGACAAAGAGAAACTCCGGAAATTCATTGCGACTAAACCCCCACTCCAAAAAATACTACAAGGAATCCTAAAGCCAGAACCTCAGAGGGACGAATAACAACGAAAGAAGACCAAAAAAAAAAAAGTTATTAAAAGAATAAATAAATAAAATCAAAGGAAAGACAAACATAATGGCAAATACAGATGCTAACATATCAATATTAACTCTAAATGTAAATGGACTAAACTCTTCAATAAAAAGACACCGAGTTGCAGCCTGGATTAAGAAACAAAACCCAACCTTTTGCTGTCTCCAGGAAACACATTTAGCTACAAAAGATAAAAATAGGCTCAAAGTCAAAGGATGGAAAACAATCCTACAAGCAAATGGGCCAAAAAAGAAAGCAGGAACAGCTATACTTATATCAGATAAAACAGACTTCAAACTCAAAAAAATAAAAAGAGACCCCAATGGTCACTACATTATGATTAAGGGGACAATACTTCAAGAAGAAATAACACTCATTAACATATACTCACCAAACGAAAGAGCACCAAAATATATCAGACAACTGTTGTCCTCTCTGAAAACAGACATCAGAGAAAACACATATGTAGTGGGAGACTTCAACACACCACTATCAACAATGGATAGATCAACAAGACAAAAAATAAGTAAAGAAACTAAAGCTCTAAATAAGGACCTAGAGCATTTGGGCTTAACAGACATCTATAGAACACTAAACCCAAAAAAAACGGAGTACACATTTTTCTCAAGCGCACACGGATCATTCTCCAGGATCGATCACATACTGGGGCACAAGACAAACATCAACAGATACACCAAGATTGAAATCATACCAACCATCTTTTCTGACCACGAAGGCATCAAACTAGAAATAAATCATAAAAAGAAGGCAAGGAACTATCCTACCTCATGGAGATTAAAAGCCACACTACTGGAAGACCACTGGACTAACGAGGAGATCAAAGAAGAAATTAAAAAATTCTTTGAATTGAATGACAAGGAGACACCAATATCCTAAATGTATGGGATGCAGCAAAAGCAGTAATAAGAGGAAAATATATAGCAATAGAAGCTCACATCAAAAAACAAGAAAGAACTCAAAGAAACAACCTAATCTCGAAGCTCAAAGATCTAGAAAAAGAACAACAAAAAACCCCAGAACCAGTAGAAGAAAAGAAATAATAAAAACCAAAGCAGAAATAAATGAAATTGAAACTAAAAAAACAATCCAAAAGATCAATGAAACCAAGAGCTGGTTCTTTGAAAAAATAAATAAAATAGACAAACCCCTAGCCAGGCTCACAAAGGAAAAAAGGGAGAAAGCACAAATACACAGAATCATAAATGAAAGAGGAGAAATCACAACGGACACAGCAGAAATCAAAAGAATAATCAGTAACTACTATGAACAGTTATATGGAAACAAGTTCAACAATCTAGAGGAGATGGACAAATTCCTACAACTCTACAATCACCCAAAGCTAGATAAAGAAGAAATAGAACACCTAAACAGACCAATTACAAGCAGCGAAATTGAAATGGTAATTAAAAACCTCCCCAAAAACAAAAGCCCAGGACCTGATGGATTTACAAATGAATTCTACCAAACATTCAGAGACGAATTAGTGCCTATCCTTCACAAACTCTTCCAAAAAATTGAGAAGGAAGGGACAATACCAAACACGTTCTATGAATCCAATATTACACTAATACCAAAACCGAATAAGGACAACACAAAAAAGGAAAACTATAGGCCAATCTCCCTAATGAACACTGATGCAAAAATCCTCAATAAAATTTTAGCTATCAGAATCCAACAATGTATCCATAAGATAATTCACCACGACCAAGTTGGATTCATTCCAGGGGCACAAGGATGGTTTAACATCCGAAAATCAATCAACGTTATCCAACACATCAACAAAAAGAAATATAAAAACCATATGATAATATCAATAGATGCTGAGAAAGCTTTCGACAAAGTGCAACACCCATTCATGATAAAAGCCCTTGAAATTCTTGGGATACAAGGAACATACCTCAACATCATAAAGGCCATCTATGACAAGCCAACAGCCAGTATCATTCTCAATGGTGAAAAGCTGAAAGCAATTCCATTAAGATCTGGAACAAGACAAGGATGTCCACTCTCACCACTGCTTTTCAATATAATACTGGAAGTCCTAGCCAGAGCAATAAGACAAGAGAAAGACATCCAAGGAATCCAAATAGGAAAAGAAGAAGTCAAACTATCACTATTTGCAGATGATATGATAATATACATAGAGAACCCCAAAATCTCCACAGAAAAACTAATTCAACTCATCAATCAATTCAGTAAAGTGGCAGGATACAAAATCAACACGCAAAAGTCAGTAGCCTTCCTATACACAAACAATAAATCTGAAGAAGAAGAAATCAAAAAAACCACCCCTTTTATTATCGAAACAAAAAAAATCAAATATTTGGGAATAAATCTAACAAAAGAGGTAAAGGACCTATACAAAGAAAACTATAAAAACACTGTTAAAAGAAATAGAAGAAGACACAAAGAAATGGAAAGACATCCCCTGCTCATGGATTGGAAGAATAAACATTATTAAAATGGCCATCCTACCAAAAGCAATATACAGATTCAATGCTATTCCAATCAAAATCTCAATGGCATTCTTCAAAGAAATAGAACAATTATTGATGAAATTCATATGGAATCACCAAAAACCCCGAATAGCCAAAGCTCTACTGAAAAAAAAAGAAGGAAATGGAGGCATCACACTCCCAGACTTCAAACTCTACTACAAAGCCATAATCATCAAAACTGCATGGTATTGGAACAAGAACAGACATACAGACCAATGGAATCGAATAGAAAATCCAGAAATAAACCCACAGATTTATGGTCAACTAATCTTTGACAAAGGAGCAAAGACTATGCATTGGAGCAAAGAAAGTTTGTTCAATAAATGGTGCTGGGAAAACTGGGTCGCTACATGCAAAAGAATGAAGCTTGACCACTACCTCACACCATACACAAAAATCAACTCAAAATGGATTAAAGAACTAGACATAAGACCTGAAACCATAAAATACATAGAAGGAAATATAGGCGAAACACTACGGGATTTGCACATCAAAGACATCTTTACAGACACATCACCCAAAGCAGTGATAGTGAAGAGAAAGATAAACAGCTGGGACTACATCAAATTAAAGAGCTTCTGCACAGCAAAAGAGACAATAACAAAAACAAAGAGAAACCCCACCAACTGGGAGAACATTTTTGCACCCAACACTAATGATAAAGGACTGATCACAAAAATCTGCAAAGAGCTGATGAGACTCAGCAACAACAAAGAAAATAATCCAGTCAAAAAATGGGCAGAAGAGCTAAAAAGAAACTTCTCTGAAGAGGAAATGAAAATGGCCAACAGACATATGAAAAAATGTTCAACATCACTTGTAATCAGGGAAATGCAAATCAAAACTACCATGAGATACCATCTCACACCAGTGAGAATGGCACATATTAAAAAAACTAGCAACAACAAATGTTGGCGAGGATGTGGAGAAAAAGGAACTCTTGTGCACTGTTGGTGGGAGTGCAAACTGGTCCAACCACTATGGAGAGCTGTGTGGAGATTTCTGGACCTACTAAACATAGAGCTTCCATATGATCCAGCAATTCCACTCCTAGGTATTTACCCAAAGGACACAGAAACATCAATTCCAAAGAGCACCTGCACTCCTATGTTTATAGCAGCACTGTTTACAATAGCTAAGCTTTGGAAACAACCCAAATGCCCAAAAATAGATGACTGGATCAAGAAGATGTGGTACATATATACCATGGAATATTACTCAGCATTCAAAAAAGATAAACACATGCAATTTGCAGCAACATGGATGGCACTGGAAGGGATCATGCTCAGCGAAATAAGCCAAAAAGAAAAGAAAAATACCAGATGGTCTCACTCATAGCAGGAATCTAGAAAACTTAAATAAGGGACCAGGAAAATGAATATAAGAAAGTGAAAATCAAAATCAACAAAAAAACTATGAACCAGAGACACTTTTTGGGGGGTGGGGGGCTGGAGGGGAAGGATTGGGGTCAGAATGGGGCGTTTGCAATTGTATGGGGGAATATAAAAATAAAATTTAATATTTAAAAAAATAAATAAATAAATAAATATAGCAGGAAAAAAAAAAAAAAATAAAATCCTCTAGTTTTTGAAAATTACTAGCTGTATGATTTTTTTTTTAAAGTTTTATTTATTTATGCATACAAGAACTGGGTTACAGGCCAGAGGTGTGGGCATGAGAGGATTCACCAGAGACAGAGTGGGGAACAGAACAGGCAGATCTACTGAAAAACACTGCTGAGAAGAGCAGCGGGCCAGACAGGAGAGGTCTGCTGCGCCATGTGGGTCAGCTCCCTGGCCAAAAATTGAACTCGAGCTGCATTGGCTGCAGATAGCTTCACAGTGCTGTGTCTTTACCCCTTGCGCCACTAGGGAGGCTCCTAGCTGTGTGATCTTGGGCAAATTAATTATCATCTCTGTGTCTTGTTGTTTTTTTTTGTGTGTGTGGGGGTGTGGGAAGTGAGTTGAAAAGGAACTTTTATTACAGTGGGGTGGGCCGGTAGGTGTATAACTTAGAACTTCTGGATCTGCTTCTTGGTGTGGCCACCTTGGTCAGGCTGAGCACATGGAATTGCTGTTTTGCTCAGGAGCCTGCACTCCCCCACTGTGACCATGTTGCCCATCTGGACATCCCTGAGACAGGGGAACAGGTGGGCAGACTTGTTTTTCTGGTGCTTCTTGAAACGGTTGCACTTTCGGAGTGTAGGGTAAGGAAAAATATCAGGCTTTTCTGCCCTTCCACCATTAGGATAGATGACGGAACCCTGAGGTCCTGAATGCATGCCTGTTGGTGGGCACCTGCAGTAGGGTGTGGGCATAGGTAGATGGGATTCGACTGGGCTTTTAAGGGTGGCATCACGGGGACGCCAGCAGAAGCCGAGAGAGAAGCAAGAAAAGCAGAAGCCGAGGGAAGGCTGGAGAGACCAGAGTAAAGACCTGCTGGGGGCTGAGAGGCCTGCCAGCCTACCAGCCCCCCAGCACCCCTGTGTACTTGGTAACCCCAATAAAAGACCTGCAAAAGCCACTGAGGACTCTGACTCCTCTTTACCTGGTCTGCATGGGATCCTAGAAAACCTGCTCTGTGTCCTGTCCTGCCACTACACGGAGGTAGTGAAGATAGTCTGGCAAGGACAGTGTTCTTCTGCATGTCCCAATCACTACACTAGACAAGATCCACCCTCGGATGGAGACATTACCAGCAAATTGGTATCTCTTACCAATGCAGGTGCCTTCAATGGCTTCCTCTGGCAACTTGAAGCCCAGACCCGTGTTCTTGTAGTATCTTGAAAGCTTCTCCTTCTTCCCTCTTATCTTAAAATATGGGCAGCTGCTTTTAGCGTGCTCCACAGTTGAGTGAAGGATTGAGTGAACTAGTGCTTACTGCAGTGCCTGATATTCAGCATTTGCCTGGTAAATACTAACTAAAGCCATCTGCCTTCACTGCTACATTTTGTGGATGTAGAGATCAGTCATTCTGAGACAAGGAATCTTGCTGAACATGATGCAGCTGGTTAGTGCCAGTGGTGAAGCAAAATGCTATGTCCTGACTTCTTGATAAAAGCCCTTCCTGCCATCTAGTTAGAGACCATAGCTTGTTGATAACGTTGGCCCTAGTGTCTACCCAGTCCCCTTCTCTACCCCAGCCTCATAGACCCACAGAATAACTGTGGCTAAATCCACACCCAAATATTTTTGCTATAGCTGGTCCCAACAGCTCAAGTCTTCTGCTGTTAATTATGAAGATTGTCCAGATAATTGATTTAATTGGTAACAGAGAGGATCTCAGTGCAACCAGCCAAAATGGATTAAATCTCCTCAGTGCAATGCAGGGTTCTGCAGCTCTGAAGTAGAAGGCATCCTCCCAGGGGAAAATTATGGCTATCCCAGTGAAATCTAGGTATAAACTCTTCATTTCACTAGTCTTGGTTACTTGATTCCCAGGGGAAAAGTTAAGTCTGTTACATGTGTTGGGCAGAAAAGATCTCCCTTCTTCTCTGCCATCTTTAGAAAAATACTAAACAGAGTTTTTAAAGCCCACACTTGACAGAGATGTCCTTGGGGAGGTCAGAAAGCAGACAGAGTAAAAATTCTCTAGCATTGTGGTTTTGCCAATGGCCATTAGCCACATACTTGTTCCAGCTCAGTGGTGAAGAGTAGCACAAACTTTCCTTTCTCTGCAATAGAAGGAAAGAAATTACTTCTTTCTACAGCAGGGTTTAGATATGAATAAGTAAACTAGAAAAAATATTAGCTGTCTTTCTAGTGTTGCTGCATAATATAAAATAGATCATTCCAGCATCTGCCCAATGAAAAATTACAAACACACTAGCAAGTGCATGCTACAAAACATTATCACTTTGGATGTCCTCATTATTGGTATAGTCAAAATGGCATTATCAATCTAGTTCTTTGAAATCGACTATTTTAGTATCCACTTATCCTAAAGACATAATAGCCCTTTTAGCAAATCAGTTTCACATACTTTACCTCCAGGGAATATTTTTTCTGTTTCTACATGTGTTGAAGACATTTTGAAAATCTGGTAGGTAGAAAACACAAGAGAGAGGAAATAACCTGAACAACATACAGAAAACTGGTTTTATTGATACAAGTACTCAGAGATGTGTTCATGACATCTTCAAATTTGGAAAACTAAAAATAAGATGGTTCTGGAGATCGGTGGTGGAGTATTGAGGCTTTATCTCTTAGGTGATTGTTGACATTCTAATTAAAGCTGAGATGGAAAAACAATAGAACAGAAACACTTCTATCCATTGTGGATACTTAATTGAACATCTTAATTTCTTTAAAGTCCAATGAACCTGCCACCACATATCGAAGCTATCTAAGATGTTGCTTTACATTCTGTGGCAGCAGTCATCATCTGGTGGGGTCAGATATTATCTCATCCCCTATTATGTTGGATTGTGTCCCTCCACAAAAAAACAAAAAGTCAGGGCCTCCCTGGTGGCGCAAGGGGTTAAGTCTCAGCATTATGAAGCTATCACAAACCACTGCAGCACCAGTTCGATCCCCAGCCAGGGAGCTAACCCACATGGCACAGTAGACCTCCCCCACTGCTCCCCTCAGCAGTGTATTTCAGTAGATCTGCCTATTCTGTTCCCTACTCTGTCTCATGTGAATCCTCTCATGCCCCTCCCCCCAACCTCTGGCCTACTCTCCAGCTCTTGTATGCATAAATAAATAAATCTTTGAAAAAATAAGTCAGTCCTAATCCCTCAGAATGTAACTGTAGGGTAAATGAGTTAAAGATCAGGCTTTTTCTGCCCTCCTGCCTTTAGCATCTATGAGAGGGGATATAAGAGCAGCCTCACTCTGAGGATTTAGGGCAGATGAGAGGAGACAGCCAGAGAAATACTGAGAGAGAAAGCTGGTCTGTCCCCTGATTTAGCATTAAAGGCCTGTAAAAATATACTCAAGACTCCAAAATTATCTTTTCATCTGCAAGAACTGACAATGAGCCTACCTGGCTTGGGATGGTTGCATTTGGAAAATAGAGTAATGATAGACGTAGTTAAAATAAAGCTATACAGGAGTAGTATGAGCCCTTAATTCAATATTTACTGTGATTCTTATAAAAAGACAGCCATGTGAAGACACAGACATAGAGGAAGACATTTTTGACCATGTGGATGGATCTTGAGGGAATTATGCTAAATGAAGTGTCAGGAGAAGGGCAGCAAATACCATACGTTTTCACTCAGACATGGAATATAAAGTAAAGTAAATGATAAAACAAACGCAAGCTCAGATTATGAGAGCAAAATGGCAGTCACCACAGGTAAAGGGGCATGGCTGGGGGGCAAATCAGGTAAAAGGAGTCCATATATGGTGGTAGATAGAAACTAGGCTTTTTGGTAGTAATTATAATGTAGCATATGCAGACATCAAATTACAAGACTGGGCACCCCAAACCCTCATAGTGTCATAAACCAACCGTACTTCAGTAACAATAATAAAAAAGACAAAGGCAGAGATTGGAGAGATGCATCTACAAAACAAGAAATGCCAGGGATTGCATGGTGTCACAGGAAGCCAAGAGACAGGTAGTGAACAGATTCTCTCAGTGCCCTCAGAAGGAACCAATCCTGCTGACAGTTTGATTTTGGACTTCTAGCCTTAGAAATTACAAAAGAATAAATTTGTTTTAAGTCACCCCGTTTGTGGAACTTTATTATAATATCTCTAGGAAATTAATATATCCCCCTTGTAAGTATTGTTCCATTCCATCCTCTGTCAAGTTAGACCCCAGTTGGTCCTCTAAGATTCCAGCAAATAAGTGAGCCTGAAGATTGGAAACTTTCCCAGCCTCACGCAGGCTTAGGACTGAGCCAGTGTTGCGTGCCGATGAGTCATTGTGTTGAAAATGTGTCATTTTCTTTGAAAGAACATACAGATGACCTTGGGTCTCCTTGACTGTCTGGAACCTTTCACTGTAAAGTAAAAAACATTTGGAAATGTGAAATTTTGACTGTACCCCCTTTCAGTATAACCATTCCTTGATTCATTTGATGAATATTTATCTTCTGCCCCCAAGGACAGAAAACTGACATGCTGAGTACTGAGAAGTAACTGGTCTTATTTTCATTTGTCTTTCCGTAAACATTTATATTCACAGCATCGGTGTCACAATCTGCAGTTGATTGATTTTGAAGGTGTGCTTTTCTCTGAGACTTATACCAGCTTATGAACAGATAAGAGCTAGCAAAATTTATGCTCAGGGTCTTTACATAAATTGGCACTACTGATTAGAGTTTATGATAGAAATAGCTTTGTAGGGTAAGTGAATTGGTCAGGTTTTTACACCACTAGCCAAAGTGGCTATCACCTGCAGCCTTGAATGCAGGAGGCATTTGGGGGTGTGGGCGTGGTATGCACGTGCCCGATTGTGGACATGTGGAATATGGTGT
Source organism: Talpa occidentalis (assembly GCF_014898055.3). NCBI lineage: Eukaryota > Metazoa > Chordata > Mammalia > Eulipotyphla > Talpidae > Talpa > Talpa occidentalis. Next base: position 91,180,787 of record NW_023603184.1, on the reverse strand, counting down.
GAGGGTGCATGAGTGTGTATACCTGAGCCTGGAGGCTGAGGCTATTAAGGAGATGTCATTCAGAAGGGGACATGGCTACAGCAGAAGGGCTACTAGAGGAAGAGGCCATGAGAGAATGCCAGAGAAAGAGTAAAAAGAGAAAGAGTAAGGATTTGCTGGGGGCTGGCAGGCTCGCCAACCTCCTGCACCCCCAGCCTCCCTGCCTTGCCAGCCTGTGGGCTTGCCCCACGACAACTGACATAGAAAGAGCATTAAAGCCTTAAAGAAGACACTGAGGGGGTCTAGGGCTCTCCTTTACCCATCTATCCAAAGCAACAGAGAACCTGCCCATGCTTGCTGGCACTATAAGCTTTCATATTGCTTGGCACACAGTGGGCCAGTACTAATGGTTTGGTACAACAAATGCCAAGTCAGAGAACTTTGTTTAAAGTCATTTATGAGACCCCCCTGGACTCAGCAGGAACATGTAATATTTCTGCTTAGCACATGGGGGTAACTTACATAGCACATGGGGGCATAGCACACGGGGTACAGCAGTGGTGAATGGGCTGAGTATTTGCCATCCCTATTCTTTAGGCTAAATTAGAAAGATTGTAGTTTAGACCCTGAAAAAGAAAACTGGGAAACACAAAATATAACTTTAATAAGAGAATGTGTGCCACGGCCACTCTTGGAGAATGGCTTATGAAACTCAGCAGACACTTTCCCTCGTCTTCTGTAATGATAATGGTGCTCATTTCTCAGGGTAAAGCAATTAAGCTGGTATCTTGTTTTTCAGTGATCGCTTTACTTTTCAAGCTTGTGAGCCTGGTTTCCTCCAGGGTCTGTGTTCAGGATCCTTTTCCTGCTGCCCAGGTGCTCACATATGTCAAAGTAGCAACAATCTCTCCAAGTGCTTGGAAACTATTGGTCAGCTATTTGACACAATCCTGGTCCCTCAGAACTCATTAATCTAGGTTAATGTGAAAATCAACCCTTTATACATTCTCGAGCCCAGGAGCTTGTAATAATGATAGCTATTTATCAGAGGTAAACCAATTTCCATCCCTGTGTATTTGAACAACTGCATCCCATGTTTAATGAGAACATCTTTGGATCAGCCAGTCCCTTCTCTGGAGAATTTCATGCTGGTTTTTAAATAGAGTTAAACAGTTTGGCAGATCAAATATCATCAACCTATGGATTTGTTTTACACTCTTTTTAGCTGTTTTGTTTTAGTTGATTTTTTTTCCCTTTAGCTCTAAGAAATAGAGGCTAGCCACACGGTGTTGCCAGGATAGACCCTGTCTAGCCAACCAGGTCATAATCCCATCCCCTTGGTAGTAGTGTGTGGTGATCCATTGATAAGCCCATCAAGGTGCTATAAAATGGTGAGGAGTTGACTGGAACCTGAAGCATTGCTTATAATGCTATGACCAGAGTCCACTTCCAGATTCTGATCCCCTTAAACCCAAACACCCCATATTATATCTCTATACATTCTCTGTCATTTCTAGCACTGCACTTGAAAAAGAGTCTTTTAACAAAAGTTGATCAAATAAAGAGATGTAGTGAGCTTTCCACAAAAGCTCTGATGCACCTCTTCCAAAACCTGGTCTGATAGTTAAACCAGAAAGGGGTCCCAATCAAAATTATACTGACTGCAGAGCCTCCAGAGGGGACATTTGTTGTGTGTGTGTGTGTGTGTGTGTGTGTGTGTGTGTGTGTGTGTGTGTGTGTGTGTGTGTAGAAGAACTGGAGTATAGGCCAGAGGTGGGGGGCTGTGTGTGTGAGAGAATTCACCAGAGGCAGAGTGGGGAGCAGAGCAGGCAGATCCACTGAAATACACTACAGAGGAAAGCAGTGGGCAAAACAGGAGAGGTCCGATTGTTACAGGGCAACCGGATATAAAACGGGTTGCCTGACTATGGGTCCTCACCCGCGCACTTAAAAAGGGACTTATTAATACTCAACTGCAGGCACACACAAAAGGTTAATAAAAGGCTTATTTACAAGGGAAGGGAAAATGAGGAAATGTACAACTCAGGGAGAACAGAGGGAGATAAAGTCTTAAATGTGTCCTACCCTTTCCACTGACCTGGAATCCCAATGGCACGATGGGAACTGGCTGCGAGCCAAGAGCCATGAAGCCAAGAGGAAAGAGAGACTCCCAAGATCCATGTGTCTGGTTTTATACCAAACCTGGCTGCTTAACCCCACCCTCAGCTTCCAGCAACCTTCCCTTTGGTGGTGATGGGATTTATCTTTCCCAATGTCTTGATGGCTTTGATCTGGAGTGGGGATGAAGTCCACAAAGCCTGTATGGAATTAGCTCAGGACATCCTTCCCCCTTAACACACTGACCATATGTGGGTTAGCTCCCTGGCCGGGGATTGAACCCAGGTCACAGCGGTGATAGTGTTGAGACTTAACCCCCTAAGCCACCAGCTGGAACAATTTGGTATGGTAGAGGAACACTTCTGCATAGAGTGTTGTTTGCTAGGCTGCATAGTCAGTGCCTGGGCTCTTAAGCATTTTCTCAGGTCTCGTTCAGGTTGAATGAGAATCCTCAGCTCAGTGGAACAGTCTGCCTCTACGTAAGGCAAGAAACAGATCATGCCCTGTGGCAATGGTGCAGACAACACTGCTGTTGGTGCCTCTCAACCTCTGCTTTATCAGTCACTGTACATTTCCAGTGGGCTCTGTTGACACTTGCTAGAATCCTTAGACACACAAGTCTTAGTTTTCAAGAAGGAAACAGATGTCTGTTTCTCCTGTCCTCTTTGGGAGCTTCACAACTCAAGGTCTTCCTGGCTGTCCATCCCCTTTTAGGTCCTTGAAAAGAAGAAGGTTTGGAAAGGAGCACTTGATTGTCAAGCTCCTCGCACATCTTAGAACTTACTGACACCTGCTGGACGGTCTCCTCTCTCTACAAGGCACAAAGTTGCAACCTATGTTCTGAGTGATGGTCCTGGGATGCTGCTTCTGGTCTGGGATAGGAGTGGAGACCTTTCCACACCCTGCTGTGTGCTGTCTGCTCAATGAAAATGTACCTTTTTGCCCCAGAGAACAGAATTGAGGATCTCCAGCCAACTTCAAAGACAAATGCATTGATGGTGGAAATGAATAAAGGACACAAGGCAGAAGCAGATCAAGGCTGAAAGTCTGCAATTGCTGATTGTTGCCAAACTCTGGATTCCTAGGGGCTTTTTTTTTTTTCCTACTGGAAGAACTAAACAGGAAACTAGGCTTCAAAAGCATAGAGCCTTATCCCGGGCTCTGTGTGGCTTGATTGGTTGGCCCATGGTACTCTCTGCTCTCTCAACTCAAAACATTTAGTTGTCGTTGGCTGCCTTCTCTGACTCCTAATACTTTCATGGCCGTTCACACCACTTTTAAGGGAGCCAATAAGTGAACTTAACTGCATCCTGATGAAACTGCATTTTTAGAGAATATCAGGGTTAGACTTAATGTTAAAATCCGGTGACTCTTTCCTAATGGTAGAGATTCAAACTTACAAGGAGGCTAATGCAGAAGCCATTTGAGGGGCTTCCAAGTCCCCTCACATGATCAGACATTGGGGGCTGTCTGCAAGCAGATCTTGTACAGAGCCAGTTGCTTACTGCTGCCTTCTGCCCAAGGAATCACGCACAAGGAGACTGGCTGCTGGACTGCCCAATTCCCAGCTGCTTCTCCTCGAAAAGCAGCAAAAGGACTGCCACCCAGCTGTCCACAGACTCATTTGAATATCCCTTCTGCAAAGCTGGCTTTTGTACTCCCTGTCTGAACCACCCCTCCCATCTGGGGTAGTGGGTTACAGAGCAACCCTGAGTCTCATTTTTGCTCCCCCCACGCACCCAAGGAACCAGGTTAAATGTAGAAAGAGGGAGGGAGGCAAGTATGAGCCTCTAAGAAGGGGAGGCCAGGAGTTGGCTTGCAGCCAGTGCTGGGGAGATAGCCTCTCGGGAGCAGAGCTCCACCCTCCCACAGAAACACTGCCTGTCCGGGCCAACCTCAGAAACCACATGCCTTCATTTCAGGCAGGAAATACCAACCTCAAAGGCCTCCCACCTTTGGAGTCCTCTTCCATCTTCAAAATGCTTCAGGCCAGAATTTAGGGAGAGTTCTGAAATTTGAATTCTAATAGCTGGGTGTTGCCTACACTTGCTGTTCTAAGTGACCGCTGGCCTCCTGGGGGTAATTACACAGTGGGCTCTGAGGCTCTAGGGTGGGTAGGCTGATACTGGCAAAGGCCAAAAGAATGTACTATTTCCTTTAAAAGCCTGTTAGGGCGTGAGCCTCCAGGGATAAAAGAGGTCAGAAAATGCCATAATATTGCTTGCTTTCCACCCTCACTTTTGTGCCCACTAAGGCACTGCACAAAGAAGTCTGCTCTAGGGAGCTTTTGAGTTTCAGATGTCCCTGCGATACCCCGGGATACCCGCTCCTGTTCCTCGTGAAAGGGGCTGACTTTAACTGAACACAGCGTTCAGCCACCGAAGCTGTGTGGCTGAGTGTGAGCGCAGACAAGAAGGGGATGGAAGGGGGGTGGAGGTTTCTGGTGAAAATTGTGATGATCATATCACATCTGGATTCCAAAGATCTTTGCTTAAAACAAGGGAGCTGCTTTGTTGTCACTGTAACATTTATTCTAGTTTCTCTGACAGATGTCTACAGGGCTAGAGGGCTCTCTGCAGCACATATGCGGGCTTTCCATGCAGTGCTCCTTCAACTTACCAAGTAATGCTGTACGCAGGTTGAAGGTCTGGGAAAAGTTCTTTTCTTTGTTTCTGGAGTTTCTTTTTACATAGCTGTATAGGCTTCAATAAGTGAGTTTCCCTCCCTCACCTTCAGTTTACTTTCTATTTCAAAATCTATGAAAGTAAAAGTCTACAGTTAGTAAGGACAGCAATGGGATTGCCTTTTGCCATTAACACCTCAGAAGCCAGAGGATTTCCCTATCCATTCCAGCTCATCTGCTCTCTTGGTTCTTCTAACATTTGAGGTGTTGATTTTCTGTGCCATTTGTTTTCATTTTCGAATAAAAATGTATTTTTATTTTTATACATATAAGAAAAATAGGATAGCTCCAAAAGAAAATCATCTTACAGCCTTGGAAAGTTTAAGGAACATGCTACAAGTTGAATAGCTGGCTAGTACAGGCACTTTTCCACCCACAACGAGACGTTAAGCTTTGGAGAGACCAGAGGAGACCAGACTGACCATCCTTCTTCCCAACATCCGACTTTTGGTAATCGTACTGCAGGCCACCTTAACAGCAAATTAGAGCAAGGCTTAGGTCTAGCAGTGAGGCTTCTTAGGAATGATCTGTGCAAAAGAACTTGCCCTGGGCCATTCAGCAAAGTGAGAGAGAGAAGACCTGTGTGTACTCATCTTTAGGATCTGCTTGTATTCATCATCTTTTATCTTGTGCATGGTGGCATTTGAAACAGAGCAGCAGCCAACGGGCTTAAGATAAAGAAGACTTAGTTCACAGGTTCAATGTCCTGCTTTATCACCTTTGTCCTGATTAATTTTCTGCTCAGACAGGAAGTCAGCCAAAACTCTTGTTGACCCACCCTTAATCCCAAGAGCCTATTGTTATAAACCTACTCAGAACACAAAACTACATGGTAATTGCCACATAAACCTGGTGTGAGCTGACCCCAAATACAAGGTGGTTCCCCGTAATAAAAGCCAAAGACATGTCTTTGGCCAATTTGATATATAAGCTTTTAAGGATGTGGATGAAACAGTCAAATGTCTCCTCATAACATCTAATTTGCTATTTAAATTATCTATTGATATTAAAAGTCTTGTATCACAAAAAATTATACTAAATTTAGAGTTTGTCTACTCCATATTTCAGAGTAATTGTATTCAGTCTTCACATATATTTTCCATTTTCATTGTCTCCATCACAATGGCCAATTTTTTTATCTTTCACCAAGTTGTCCAGAGCACATCTTCAAGCTTCAATTGTTTGATATATAGCAATTTTTAAATCATGTATGATGATGTTACTAAAAAATTTCCTCTAAACCATAAGCTCCATAACAATAGGAGTTTTCATTCATCCCGGGGACTAACAGCAAAAATAATTTCTTTCTTTTTTTTTTTTTTTTTTTTGCTTTTTTTAAGTGTTAAAAAAAATCCAACCATTGAAATCTTGAGGGACTACCCTCAGGAATAATTACTAAATCTGTGTCAAATTTCTCTCTCCCTTTAAAAACTCATTTCCACTAGTTGACCTCTATAAAAATGCAAAACTAGCAGAGATTAAATCATTTCAGAATGTCTTTTTTGAACAGTATTTTGTTGTTAAAAAAAGGAACTTGAAATGACCTAAGATATGAGAAACTTCATGAGAACCTGAATAATATCTAGGTTCATAATTACTTCTCCCTCCTTTCTGTGGTATTGAAGAAAAATACTTGCCTATAGGTAAGGAAGTCCCAGTTTATACCAATTTTCTGCAGTAGTCATTGACACTGTGGCCTTGAATTCTCAAACATGTCCTATTTGGACAATTAATTACACAGTGACTACTTACAGTGAGGCATAAACTATATATTGTAATTCTGTGTCTTTGCCAAAGCATTCAACATATTGGCCCTTCAGCAAGGCTCCTGTGAGACTATTATCTACAGGGCTGCTGAATAGAACTCAAAGGCACAGTAGTTGGGAATTAAAGCAATGCAGCTAATTATCCAGAGTGATATTAAAATGTCTAAGCTTCTTGTAATATGACTACCAGTCAACACAACATCTGCTTCCAACAGAAACATTGTTTTTTTTTAAATATCATTTAAAAATCTAATCACAAAAAACTCCATTAGCTAAGAAGTGCTGCTTTTGATCTGAGAATAGTGCATTTAGCTTACTATTAGTTGAAGCTAAATATTCAGTTTAACATTTCTAAATGTTTGAAGGTATGGTGTCTTTATTATTATTTATTTTGTGATTGAACCTATCAGATTGACAAACATGTCTCCATGAGGGCAAAATTCATTACCAGTTGTATGTCTTGCGAGTGTTGTGTGTAATGAGGGTGTAGGAGCAGGTAGAGCCACTGCTGAGGGCACTCATGTCAGTGCTCCGGCTCCAACCCCCATACGTGCCCCTAAATCCCCCCACACTGGTTGACGGACTGCCTGTGCAATGCTGATGATTATGCAGAGACCAAAGGGGAGAAGGTGGATGAATCCTCACAAATCCACTCCCACTCATCAGAACACCAACCGCCATCACCAAGGATTGGAAACCTCATCATCAAACATGATTTCTACCATGCAAGGCAAAAGCAAACCCACAAAAACTCAAAGTTGATTCTTAAAATTAACCACCTCTACATTTTTCCATTCCTGCCTCTAGGAGCTGACAGCCTGAGTATAAGTAAAGCAGAGACATATACCCCAAAGACAAGGCATTTATCACAGGTTTTATTTTAGAGGGTCATTAAATAAGCAGCTTACCTTTAAATCAATCATCGGCTGTATTTTATATTCAACAGTCTCATTAAGACTGCCAAGATGTGAGCTCTTTCTGTGTGTTCAGCTTTGGGCTGCCCATCCCCCAGAGTCACAGATAATGCAAAAGAGAAAGGCCTTGGTCAAGGGGGACTCATCTTAGGCATCCCCTCCCCTCGGCCATACACTCTTCTCTAGCTGCCTAGCAGCACAGGGAGGCTCCATGGGTTATAGTCTGGTGACATACTTGATCTGCATGGAGAACTTCTGTCTTCTCTGTGAAGCTTTTATTTGATTTTTTCTGCAGTGAATAGACCTGAACAGAGAATAACCAAATGACAACTATCCTCAAGACACCCAGGACCCCCAGGCCTTTGCCCTGACCCCATGGCATATCAGAAAAAAGAGGAACCATCTCAGGAATCTTTTCTTTTTATTTAAATTTTTTTAAAAAGATTTATGTATACAAGAATTGGGGTATAAGCCAGAGGTGCTGGGGGGTGAGAGGCTTCACCAGAGACAGAGTGGGGAACAGAACAGGCAGATCAGGTGAAATACACTGCTGAGGGGAGCAGTGGGTGAGTCAGGAATGATCTGCTGCACCATGTGGGTCAGCTCCCTGACCAGGGATTGAACTCGTGCTGCAGTGGCTGGCAATAGCTTGATAGTGCTGTCTTTAACCCCTGCGCTAGGCCCATCTCAGGAATCTTTTTGCGTTCCCCATATTTCTCAGAAACAGGCCCCTCAGAGTTGTTTCCCTCCTGTCTTTCCTATCCTGACCAAGAGTATGATGGGAGAAACAAGGAAGAGATTCAGCAATGGAGACCTGTTCTATTTCCTTACCATTTACCTCTAAACTCCTTCAATGATGTCCTCTTACTTTTCAGGCTTTCCTCTTCAAGATGAAGCTGAAATGAGATTGTAGGATGTGAGGGTAACCTTCCCAAGTCCATGGAAAATGAGGAGGCGATTTTTATCTCTCCAAACAGTCCTCCTACTGACATAGGTCCCTCGACACATTGTTCTTATATTCAGTGCATTGGGGATATCCCTAGTGTGAGACTCTGGTCAGAGGCTGCTCTCTGCACCTAGTGTGCATAGATGTGTGTGCAGATAAATTAAGTCCACTAAACGTCCAGAAACCCTGTCCCCTGCCCTCTGCTGGCCACTCACAGTCTCTCCCTGTGGAATGTGCCCTGATCTGACTATGAACCCAAACCACTGACCACTCTGTGCCCAAAGCTCCAGGCTGGCCGTGACCTTGCCAATGACTTGGTCTGAGGCTTTGCTGCTTGACTTGAAGTTGTGCTGTGTTGAGTCCTCCATGTTCTGCCCTCTGCCCTCAGCCACTGGCTTCCTCACCTGCTGTCACCATCCTGTGAGACCCAGTAGCCCCTACTCTCTCAGGTAACTGGAGGTGTGGGAGGAAGGCTTAGACCCACACCAGCCAAGTCGCAGCTCCACTGTTATTTTTGGTCCAGGATTGCCCAAGGGTTATTATGTTTATCCAGATCTTTTTTTTTCCTTTCTCTTTTTTCATTTTCTGATCCTGACTACAGACCAATATAAAGGAAATTTTACCAGATGATGCCTTTTTATTTTTTAATGACCAAATTTCACCTGCTAGTGCTCAAAAAAAAAAAAAATTCCCATAAAGCTTTTAAGATGCTTCCTTTGAGTGACATTTTTCATTTTGCAAAGACTACAGCCTTTTCTTAGACAGATTTTTATCTCTTTTCTTGGGGTCTAATGCAGAAATCTCACTAAATTCTTCCATCTAGAGCATGTCAGTATTTGATTGAAATGCAAGTTTGAAGGCTCTTCTGCTAAACTGTTTCTCCTTGCATCCTTTTAAAATTAATGCACACTTTTAAAACTAATGATGTGTTTAATGTTGAAAATAAGCTAAACCAGATAACTTGCAGAGCTCTTCAAAAAGATGCAGAAGATTGCCACCTTGTGGCCACTGTGGAAACTGACACTCAGACTTTTACTGTTTTTTCTCAGAGTTTGAGGTTCCTTACTGTTCTAGTATGATCTTTTCCCATGCTGTTCCCATTCCCAATAGTTCTCCTCTGCAGGTCAATTTGTGGAGGTTTCCTAACAGTTTGGGAAAAGGAGGCTATTCTAAGTGGACCTGTAACCCGGGCCCTCCAGTGTGGACTGCAGGGCAAGACTGGAGTTTTTTCATTGCTGCCTAAGCAGTGGGAACCTTTAGAAAAATGTGGTGGTTTAACCTGCCCTCACCAAAAGCTGCTGCCTCTGGGCAGTCCCTCCCTTGGGTGCTAACTGGGTTAAATGATCCAATCAGGAGGTAACATCTAGGGTGGGGGGCCCTAGAAGGGAATATAAAACAGGATAGGAGAAAACTGAGGATCCCGCCCAGACTCCCAAACTAGTCATACTCTGTACCTGCCTCAGAAAGAAGAAAGAAGCTTCCAGCAGCTGACCTCAAAGGAGAGAGAAGCCGAAGAGTTTTGCAGTGACCAGGTAGCTGCACCTGCCTCTGGTATTGTTGCTGCCACCACCTGAAAAAGCACTGAGGCCCTCTTTATCAGACTGTGCAGCACCGCCTTTTGGTGCTGCTGCCTTGGCTATTGTCTGTTCCAGCCTCCAGTGCTGTTCATCTGGACCTTTAGACCTGTTGAAGGCTGCTATGGCATCTTCTCTGCAGCCCCAGCTGTGAGCATCTGCAGCTGCCACCATGACTTGGATCCCAGCTGCCTCCTCCAGCTGCTGAGCCCTCCAGGCCCTCGTTGGCTGGACAGTGCCATCTTGGAGGAGAGGCCTTTTGTTTGGGACCGATGAACACTGTGGCTGCTACTTGTGGCCTTAGCGACTCTTTGTTTCACTTGTTTGTTAAATAAACCCCATTACTGTTGTCCCTGACCTGAGTGGTCTTGCAGTTGTGCGCACAGGTGAAGAATTCACAGACAGAGACCTGTTCTCAACTGGGCACTGTCCTTGGTGACTATGGTATACCCAAAGCCCTGTTGCAGATCCAGTGGTTGAGTTGAAGGAAACTTTTGGTTTGTAAATTTTTAGTCCGGAAAGGAAACAACTCCTGGGGAGCTCAGGTCTTTGCTTCACTCAAAATGTTCTCCTAAGGGATACATGACTCAGCTCCTTGAGGAAAATAAGAAAAAAGCAGTTTCTGGATTACCTTCCCTCAGGGTGTAAGAATTAGAATGTCTGGAAAAGGCTTCTGGGATTTGCTTCTTTAACGAGTTCCTAGGGTGATTTTTATGCACGCTAAATTTCTCAGCTGCTTCCCTAGTATACTTAAGGAAAAATTTACACATTAGCTAAACAATTTAAATGAGTGTGACCCTAAGGAACTTCCCCCTGGCATGGGGAGCTGAAGAGAGATCACAGGCCAATGAGGACTTTCCAAAGCTCTCACCAACCAAAATGTTTTCTGCTTCCACAAAGAAGACTCCATTAAGGACTGACTGTTCAAACAAGAAGTATCCTTCACCCTGGTTTCAAGATCTTTTGTTGAAGGAGTTCTCCTGCTACCAAAACCAAATGTTCTAGTTACATCTTTTTTTTAAAGATTTATTTATTATTTTATACAAGAACCGGGGTACAGGCCAGATGCGTGGGAGGGTGAGAGGATTCACCAGAGACAGAACAGGCAGACTGACGAAATACACTGCTGAAGGGAGCAGTGGGCGAGACAGGTGAGGTCTGCAGAGCCATGTGGGACCCTTGCCAGCTTGCCGGGATCAAACCTACACTGCAGAGGCTGCGGACAGCTTCACAGGCCTGCGCTCAATCACTGCGCCACCAGGGGAGGCCCTCTAGTTACATCTTAAAAGAAATGACAGGTTTGGCTTGGGGCAGGCTGAATTTGAGAAGCAAGGGGAACAGGTGGAGGTGTCCAAATATGAAGAGCTGATCTTAGGGCTTAAAAAATAGTTTCAGAAGCATGCGTGTAGGTGTCAGTGAACGGGGCTGCCTAGTTCCATGACAGTCTCAGCTCCATAGTATTAATGATCACTTTCTGGTATTCTTAATGAAGTGGGTTTGGTCAGCTGTTGGGTTCAGAGAGCAGGGTCCTTGGGTTACCTCTAGGAAAGTTTCACCAGAGCTCCCCTTTCAGCAGTGAGCGTCCTAGGTGAGTTTCTTGACAAGACAGAGGCATTAGTTATATCCAAAAGGGAAATTTACTATAAGGGAGAGAAAGGGCCTCCCTGGTGGCGCAAGGGGTTAAGATGCAACTTATGATGCTAGCCACAGCCACTGCAGCATGAGTTTTCGATCCCCAGCCAGGGAGCTACCTACAAGGCACAGCAGACCTCTCCTGACTCACCTGCTGCTCCCCTCAGCAGTGTATTTCGGTCAATCTGCCTGTTCTGTTCCCCAGTCTGTCTCTGGTGAATCCTCTTGCCCCCACACCTCTGGCCTGTGCCCCAGTTCTTGTATGCATAAATCTTTTTTAAAAAAAAATAAAAATAAAAACGGAGAGAAGACTAAAGGATACTTGCATAGACACCAGAAGGCAGAAAAAGCTACCCCCAAAAAGGGATAGGTTTGTTAAAAGTGAGGCCAGCATAGTCACAGGTGGGCAACGTTGGGAGGAGTCCTGTCTCTGCAGCTTTGCAAGGGGAGAAGGCCATGAGAAGGAGCACCCGCATAGGCACAGGTGGGCAGGAGAGCTGCTGCCCAAGCCGGTGCAGAAATGGCACTTTTATAGTCTTTCCTTTGGGAGGGGCTCATTCCTTTATGGAGTTGTCAATTTTTGTTGACCTAATTATTTCTAGGGTATGACTGGGTTGATTTGTAAGAACAAGTGATTCTCTACCGTCTCCATCTCCATCTCTCCACCTCTGGTCTATGCCTCAGGGTACTTTCTAGAGCAGTCTGATAGCAGTAGGCGCCTAAGGATTTTTCCATTCTATAGCTAGTTTAATAATTGTGTCAATCACTTCTACCCCCACCTGGCCACGCGTGAGCCAGGTTTCTGGTCTTGTGGTGCCTCCTTTCCAAATTTTCTACTCTTAACCTCCATCACTAATATAAGTAATCACATCCAGTTATCATGTGCTGGCACGGTTAAAAGCTTCCTGCTGCCCTGTGATGCTGGAGGCCTCTGTCTTGGCCTTGTAGACCTCTGCTCCCACCTGTTGAGTGTTCAACTTATCAAGAGAACATGGGTTTATGCCCACACCAGTTTTTGGCAGTTGCATTTGTTTTCATAATTTCATCAAATAACATAAACCAGGGCCTCCCTGGTGGCACAAGGGGTCAAGTCACAGCACCATGAAGCTATCCACAGCCACTGCAGCATGAGTTTGATCCCTAGCCAGGATGCTAACCCACATGGCACTGCAGACCGCTCCTGTCTTGCCCGCTGCTCCCCTCAGCAGTGTATCTCAGTAGATCCTCCTGTTCTCTTCCCCACTCTCATCTCTGGTGAACCCTCTCAACTCCCACACCTCTGGCCTGTACCCCACTTTTTGTATGCATAAATAAATCTTTTTTAAAAAAAATACATAAGCCAATGCAACACGAATGCAAAAAATAAATTATTTCCATCAAAATCAGTTGAATTATTCAGAAAGAGCAGGCAAATTACTTTGCTTTCAAATGAGGTAGGAATGAGACTTGTAAAATAAAAATTGAAACAAATTCTGGGCTCAGATTGCTTTACAAATTCTTTAAATTCTTACTAGGAAAATAAAACTGGAATGTGTAGGTGATGCATTATGAAGACAGTTTTTACAAGAAAGTCGACTCCGCCTCCAAGCTTCAGAACTTGGAGATGGGAGATTAGTGTAGATTTGTGTTAAATGAAAATAAAATGTTGCATGGGGGAGGGAGAAAGAACCAAGAAGTTATCATCCACCAAGAGTGACCCCCTTGTGTAATGCACCTCCCTCTGGCTGTTACAGCGCAGGGTGAGGGGTGCCCCAGGAACCCCAAACCTGCCTGCTCTAAATAGATTATGCCATCTGCTGCATCAAGACAAAATATACTCTAGTGTATAAGACCTATAGTGGAAAGGAATTTAATGCAGTTCGTGTGCAATAAAGAGAAGCAAAAGAATATAGTTTCTAAATCAAGCACCTGAAGTAACTCATCCCCTAGTGGATAAAGCCCAGCCAAACAGGGTTGGCCCAAAGCAGGGCTGCTGAGGCCCGAAAGTCTGCCACAAATCAAAGGCAAGTCCAAGGTCCAAGGTCAAGATGCAAGCACAGCTTTTTCACCTGTCTCTCTGCTCCAAGTGCTTCTTGCAGGTTCTCATTGGGCTCCATCCTCTTCTTTCCTTCTCAGTCTCCTCTCCAGCTTCTCTTCCTCACTGCTCAGCCCCACCCTTTCTTGGGTGGGGCAGGAAAGCTGTAACCTCCCTTTCCCTGAGGACCACCCTGTCATGTGGCCCAGAGAGGCAGCTGCATAATGCAGCTTGACAAAGCAGACTCACTCCTAGGCTGCCTACTGAGACCAAAGACAGGCTGCCCAGGAAATGCCTAAGTGCCCTGCCCACGAAGAGGCAAAAGACCCAAGAATAATGTTTTGCCTAATTATCCATTCTAAGACAGGAAATCTCTGCTGTTCTGGGAGGTGGGAGAGAGCCTCACAGCCTTATCACCCCCGGCTAGCGCTTTCAGGGTTTGTTTTCAAAGCCTGAGTAGATGAACTGTGGCAAATTCTTTTACTTGTTTTTAAAGATTTACTTATGCATACAAGGACTGGGGTACAGGCCAGAGGTGGGGGTGCGGGATGAGACGATTCACCAGAGACAAAAGTGGGGAGCAGAACAGGCAGATCTACTCAGATACACTGCTGAGGGGAGCAGCAGGTGAGACAGGAAAGGTCTGCTGCACCATGTGGGTAGATTCCTGGTCAGGGATTGAACTGGTGCTGCAGCAGCTATGAATAGCTTCAGAGTGCTATGACTTAACCCCTTGTGCCACCAGGGGGGTCCTTCTTTTTCTTTTAAATTGCAAAGTTCTTTACTTTTTTTTCCCCTCTTAAGTATATTGCCCCCTATCTAGAAATTACAGTTCACTGTAAATATCAGAAGGTGGGTTCATATTCTACACACACACACACACACACACACACACACACACACAAAGCTTGTCTTTTCTCTTACTAATCTCTCTTCTGTCAATTTAGTTATTTTCCAGGCTCCTGACTAGAAATGTAGAGGAAAATTAGCTCCTTCCCCAACACTACCCATCCATCATGTCCTCCCTTCCAGAAGTTCCATGTCTCATAGTCATGAGATGGCTACCAGAGATGGAGGGTTCATGAGGTAGGAACCCATCTTCCAGGCCTGGCTCTCCCACTGACCAATTGTGTGGACTGGGGCAAGTCACTGGCCTCAGTTGGCCCTATTTGTAAAACAGACACAGCTGGTAACCATCTCTGAATTTCTTCCCAACTGTAACATTCTGTAAGCTAGTAATTTTGAGTTCCCAAATGCAGAGGAGTGTCTTCATAAGGACTGATCTTAGGAGTCCAGTATTCATCCCAAGTTCAGGAGTAAGTCTTTGCCATTTGCTAGAATTAATTCTTAGGGAGTGTCACACTGACAGATGAGTTCCTGTCAACATGAAAATAACACCATTTTGCAATGTCAACTCTTCATGGGAGAAAAACTGAGTACTCACCAAGGGCCCTCCAAATTTTCCAGGAATGACATGATCTCAGCTCTACCTCTCCCTTACTCCCATTATTTTCCAAAGACTTCAGCTCATCATGCCCACCCCAATCCAGACTTTAGGTTTGTGGACCCACTTCCTATTTGAAAGTGTGTTAGGAAGGGTACTGGGATGCCTGCAAGAAATTGTCTAGACAGAAGTTCATCCAACTCATCCTTCTTATACTTTCAGTCTCGCTGCCACCCAATGCCACTCCTGTCACTCCATGGCTCCTGGGACCTGCCAGCTCAGTTCTTATCATGTGATATTATAATTATCTATTTATATGGCTGTAGTCCTAGATGTAATACCTGTGTCTACCACAATGTGGATGTTCAATATTTCTTTGAATTAATTAAATTAGAAATGAAGAAATGAACACATTAAAGAATGAAGGAGCTGGAATCTGATTACTATACAGACCCTCCATAACTATTACACAAGCCTTGATGAACAAAGGGCCTGATCCAGCCTTGTGGGGCCCCGGAGAGTTCTGAGGAGAACCTGGGTATGGAGGATAATGCCAAGGGTAAAAGAAACATGGCCACTTATCAAAGTGCAAATCATAACATGCTGTGGATCAATTTAGTGGGTTCAGACCAACATTTTCAAATGAAATGGAACCCAAAAATTTAGAAAATATGTCTCAGTAAGAGCAAGTACTATTGTAGAGAAACTTTATTTTTATATAATGTGTATGTGTGATGATGCAAATTATACTTCTTTACTTCTTTCACTCAATGGTGAAAAATTCAGAAGCCACTAATCTAGAGAAGGTCATCCTTATAATTACATTGACTCCATGTGAATAAAACAACTTCTTGATCTTATGGCATGGCTTCCATCTATTAGAATGTGGGGACCCATTTGTAAGTAAACATATATGAATTCCACGACTCTTTTGAGAGATCAGTGTATTTTCTAATTATGTGAGATGATTATTATCTTGTAACAGGGTAATCCCCCAGGGAAAGGGGAGGTTCCAGGTTCCCTGTCACACCCAAGAAAGCATGGAGCTGGGCAGGAAGGAGAAGGTAGAGAGACTGATAGGAGGAAAGATCAAGCAGAAGACCTGGAGGAGGCACATGGTGCAGAGAGGCCAGTGAAGCAGTTACACTTACTACTCAGCCTTGGACTTGTACCAGGGACTTGGGGAACATGGAAGAAGACACTAGAAACAGATGTGGATGAAAAGACCCAGGGGGAGGTTGACAATGGCAGCCTTTATCTTGATGTTGATTTTGCTCTTTTCCTTCCAGATTGGCCTGGTCCCTTCTGCCCCTTTCCTGTGGGTCCCACCAGGAAATGTGTTAGACTAAGTGGCAGGCATTTGGGCCTCAGTGGCCCTGCTTTGGGCCAACTCTGTTTGGCTGGGCATTTACCCATAAGGGGATGGGTAAGTTTGGGTGCTTCCTTTGGAAATTATTTGAAACTATTTTCTTTCCGTTCTCTTCTATCACACATTAATTGCATTAAAGTTCTTTTCCATTTGAAGGTGTTAGGCAGCTCTTATATTCTGTCTTTATGCAGCAGATGGCAGAATCCATTTAGAGTAGGCAGCTTTGGGGGGTCTTAGGGTATTCTTCCTCTGCCTCATAAAAATCTTATTTTATTTTATTTTATTCAGGGTGAGTGGTGGGGCTGATTAGAGTGCACTTCGGGATATAAACCCCTCCACTATCCAAGGACCATTTCTCCTTTTCTGTTTCTCCTTATCAGCAAAGAGATACCACCTCAGTGCCATTATTCAGTCTTTGGACACAAGGGTGCACAGAGCTAGTGGGTACAGTGCCCACACTTATCTTCCACCTACAGTTCACAGAGCCCTCTCCCTGACTCATGTCAGGGGATCCTCCTATCAAGCCCTGCTTCGCAAAGGAGGTCAACTGAAGTTCAAAAAACAGTGAGAAATCAAGTCAGAGTAGAATCTAAACTCTTGCATTTCAGTCTAGTCAAATGCCCTGAGAAGGAAACTAGAACACACAGTCCTCAATGGAAGCAAATTTTTTGGAAATGCCACAGCAAGTGCTTAACAAGAGTCATTTAACTAGATGTGTTTACATTTTAATAGAGCAAGTGTAGAGAGATTGAGAAAAAGAGAGGAAGGGGTTGTGGGAGTGAGGGGGAAAGAGAATACTTGGAGCTTATAGGGAAGCTGGGATGTTTCTTGTGACAGTAAAAACAGTTATAATACAGTGAAGTTGACTTTTTTCCTTTGGTTTACAATTCTATGAATTTAAACATACATATAGATATGTGTAACCACCTTCAGGATACAGATCCATCACTCCAAAAGACTCCATATGCTGGCCCTTTGAAATATTTTTAAAAGATTTATACTGGTGTACACATAAATTTAAAGCTATAGGGATATTTGTAAAATAAATTATGCATTTTGTTCATGCGATATTAAGACATAAACTGTGTGTTTGTGCATGAATCTCAGAAGGTTTGATTTCCTGCTACTTTGGAGGATATGAAAATTAGAGAAATTACTCACAGGCCACAGTGAAGAGCTTTTTCAATAATTTTTCAAGAAATATGGTAGCTTGACTGCAGATCGCAACAGGTGTTGCTAGAGTCGCTGTGTTGGCTGCCCTGTCACCTACTCAAGGCCTTCCCACCCTCACTAGCTCCCTAGCCTGCCTGGCTCCCCACCCGCCCCCAGCCGGGGACCCTGGAGGCTTCTTCCTCTCAGTTCCTCATTTTTCTCCTACTTACTTGTCTCTTCCTTCCCTTCTCTCTGCCAGGATACTCTGCACTTTCTGTCTCATTTTTTTTTTTTTTTAAATAGAGGCATGTTTTATTTATTTATTTGTTTGTTTGTTTGTTTGTTTTGTTTATACATGCACTGGGTACAGTCAGAAGCACGGGAGGGTGAGAGAATTCACCAGAGCCAGAGCGGGGGGCAGAGCAGGCAGAAGGACCGAAGTACACTGCTGAGGGGAGCAGCGGGCGGCAGGAGAGGTCTGCGCGCCATGTGGGACCCTCCTCCTGTGGCCGGGGAGCAGCCGGGGATCGAACCGGCGCCGCAGAGGCCGCGGCAGCTTCGCAACCCAGCGCTCAACCGCTGCGCCACTGGGGAGGCCCACTTTCTGTCTCTTCCTCCTGGAGCGAGTGTGATAGGAATGGAAGAAACTGACCAGAGGCAAAGGATTTCCTTTTCTCCTCACTCAGATTTTACCCCCTATAGTGTCGTACTGTTCACCCATCATTACCCGAAATAAAAGGCTGCATTCCTCACTGCCATCAGTTTCCAACCAGAATACCCCCATTTGCTCCAAAGATCTCTGGGAAAGAAGCACACCCAAGGCTCCTGGCCTTGCAGCCTGATGTTCCTAACTCAGCTGACTGACTCCCCCCTGACTTCTTTAGGAAAAGCTGAGCCTAGGAGCTGAGAAAGAAGGGAGATCCTAGGATCAACTGAGCACAGATGAAAAAGGACCCTAATTCTCACACTGGCTTCCTTCCTGCCTGGGAAAAAAGGCACAGCGGCACGTAAACTGCCCTCTCTAAACACTGAAACAGAGGATGTTAGTTGAATCCAAATGGTCTAAAGAGACTTCTGAATTCTTCAAATAATTGAATTCTTACTAAATAGTTTTGGAAGTAGATATTTCATGGCAATTCACAGAAATCAGAACTTTTAGGTAAAGAGTATCCTTTGGATAATTCTTGATATGGCACCATGGTCTTAACAGAGCACCACTTCATTGGTCATAATGCAGTCTCGTTAGTCCATGTGACTGCAGTGGGAAAAGGAAGAAATAAATTGAGGAATCTTTTTATTTTTTTCATTTTTGAAACACTCATTATATCCAAATAGGACTGCACATACTTTGGAAGTTTGATATTGGGGCATAGCCAGAGGCACAGGGATGAAAGAATTCACCAGAGACAGTGTGGAGGACAGAAAAGGCAAATTTTTTTAAATACCCTGCAAGGAAGCAGGGGATAAGAGAGGGAGTCTGTGCTTAAGGAGAATTTGGCCTCTTATTTATTCCTTGTTTCCATGGGCTTTTTCAGGACTCAGGGAGGTAGTCCCTGCTGGTGGCTACCTGCTGAGACATCAGGTTTTGGCCAGCCTCCCCTCAGGTGGTATCCTGGTTCTGTTTGCCCTGTTGCCACCTTTCTTGGAATTTTGGCAGCCCTTGGTGTGGCCCCTAAGAATGGTTCCCAGGACGATTTTCTTGACTTCCCTTTCTTATGTACTCTATGTCTTCCAGCAGTGCCCTGCTGAGCAAAATGCAGACTAGTTTTTAACTATTAAATACACCCTGGCATATACTATGCTGTGACTGTTGAGGGACAAACCCTGCATCTCTATTTACATGTATCTCTATATATAATAGACTACAACTATTTTCCAAGTATATATGCTTAAAAAGAAGAAACAAAGAAAATGAAAGTTAATATAATTAATGGAAAATAAACTTTATGTGGTATCTACATATGTTGATTATAATGCAATGCTACTTCAGTAAAAAAATATGTTTGAGAAATGTGCAAGAGTTTGATGTAATCAGAGAATACAATTTGGTGATGAAACTGGCAACAAACAAAAAGCACCTGAGTATCTTAATTAGTTTTTGGACTTAAAATTAGTTCTCCATATAAGGGAATGAGCTCATCCCACAGACCTAAACCAACCCTTTGGTGTCCAAAAACAACAATTCTCAACCAGGTGTTAGGAATATGAACTTTGCATGGTCTCAGGACTCATATAAACAAATGTTTTACTTCCTCTAAGTTTTTATAGTAAGTGGCCTCAGTTTTTGAATCCTTGTTTCAACATAGTGGCAGGAATTTTAAGATTGCCAATTTGAAGTCAAACTCGATCACTTCTGGAGTTAATATCGGTTATGTTCTGTGTAAATATCCAATTGAAGATCCTTCCAACTTCCATCCAGGAGAGATGTAAGTACCAGGAAGGCCTATGTAGTATCTGGAGAGGTGAATTTAATAGTTTAAATATGTTGTTCTATTATTCACAAGGTACTTCTGGGTCACCTTTACTATAAAAGGAAGAATATTTTTTAAAGTTAGGACACACTCCATAAAAGTTTTACAACTCACTTAAAATCATAGAAGAGCTGTATATTTCAAGATGAAGATTTAGACTCTGGTTATTTAGCAGGGTCTTGGGAGGCAGGAACTGCTGTGTCAACTGATGTTGTGCTCTATATTTCATTACTGCCTTTATGTTTTTTTTTAAATACCTCAAGAATAAAGTTTATTTAAAATGTCACACTTTGCCAGAAGCACATTATAACCATGGAATATATCAATATCATTGCCATTACTCTTATTTATTATGGCAGATTAGTTATGGACCCTCTGCCATAATATCTTGGCTTATTAGCATACTGCATACTAAAAAGTGTAATGAATGGCTCCATAATGAGCAGTTACAAAATCTAGTCACTCATTCCTCCATGGCTCTCCACTTTGTGCATGGGGAATGTGAAGAGCCTTAGACTTATGCCTGCAACATCAACCATCTGATTCAGCTTGTGAGGTAAGGAGAGAAGGGGACCATCTCAACACTTAGTTATTGAGAAATGTGTAGCTGGCTCCCTCCAGGCTATAGGTGAAAGCTAGCAATCATCAGAGTTGCCTGAGCTAATCTCAAATTCAGATTCCACAGGAAGAGGAGAAAAGCTTGCGTAATCAAGACCTATACCCTTAGCACTTGCTTACTGAACTCAGTTTTTTAAAGTAAAATGTCAGAAACACACTGACGGTATAGGACACCATGATGCTATCCAGTTCACAAGAATTGTTCTGTTGCGTTGCTGTTCACATAAATTGTTGATCGACTTCTGCACAAAGTAAAACTTTTAATAGGCACTTTGATCCCCACAAGGTACTCAATAAATACCACGGACACTAGGAAAGAGACTTCATGGAAAGGACTGATTAAAAATCTTTTCTCAATTGACATTAAAAAGGTTATCAGTCATTATATATATATATTCATTTTTATTTTAATGACCGTAATCAAATGAAGTTAACTAATTGATAGGAATGCAGGTAATTTTATTATCCATACTGTTTCAAGAACAAGTTTTCTGTCTCCTACAAATCAGCTTGGTTAATTAAGCATCTGAGATACTGTCACTATAAAACCCAAGGATTGTTTTATAATATAAGCAGAATTTTCAAAAGAATTTGTGACCAAGCAGTGACCTGGAGTAGCAGCAGGAAGGGCTCAGAGCAGGATATCTTTGTGTTTTTTTTCAGGCTTGTGTTGGGATTTAGCAGCTATACAGCAGGCAGGAGTACTGGGGGGCCGGGAGACTGGAGGCCTCCCAGCCTCCAGCAAGTCTTCACTGTTCCCGGGCTCTCCGACCTTCTCTCGTGACCTTGCTTCTCTGCTGCTGGTTCTCTTCTCTCTGTCTTTCTGGTTTCTGCTCTCCTTCTACTTGCTCTGTTGTCCTGTTCTGCTGGAAGCTCTCCTGCTGTTCTGTCCACTGCTTTCTTCTGCTGGTGTCCCTGTGACACCACCCTTATAAGCCCAGTCTCTCAGCCCAGGTGTTCCCACTTACATATGCCCACACCTTACTCCAGGTGCCCGCCATCAGGCATGCGTTCAGGCCCACAGATCCATCATCAATCCTAATGGCGGGAGGGCAGAAAAGCCTGATACTTTTTTACCTTACCCTACACCTGGAAACCAAAATTGCCCTAGGCTACTCAATGGTTTGGGTGTTCTGTTGTGTTGGAGTGGAAAATGTGGTGGAATTTGGTGTGATTCTATGGGAGGACGCGGGTTGTGTTTTTATAATACACAATAACTGTATCCACCAGTAGAAAATTATACAAAGTGCATGTCTTATGTTTCATTGCTTAGTTTTATGCTGTGTACCCTCAATTTGCTAACTGCTGTCCTGAGGAAATATAGCTGTGCAGCAAAAGGAACATTTATTAGCAGAAACATATTTTCTCATATGAAGGGGGAAGCGGGGAGGTCCCGATCAACTGTACATTCAATGAGAGTTGAGTGCAGTTGTAAAACTGTTAAGGAAACCGTGGCTCTACCTTGGATTCTGGGATGCCCATAACCTTCTTTCCAGCTTAATTCTGCAGCAAGGCCCTTTCTACAAAGCCCACCATTTTTGAACAACTGGAGAGTATTGCTAGATGCCGTTGTTCTAAGATCTGAGATCATCAACTCATCCACAAATGTCTCCCCTGCTTAACTTTTCCTAATTGATTTCACCAGGTCTCCTAGTAGACTAGCAGCTGCTCCCACCCGCAAACCCACCCCTGTGTAGTCTGGCTTCTAATAAAGGCAAACTCTTCAGAGACCACTTGCCGGGTTGGGAAAGGGGAGGGCAGTGGGGCTTGGAGCTGCAGTTTAGGCTGTCAAGCAGATGTGTGGCGAACGCTGCAGCCAAGCACACAACACATTTTCCTACGTGGGAAGACTGGATAGAGACAGAACATTGCTTAACAGTAGGTGGGCAGGTCATTCCTAAGCAGCTCTGAGCTTCCCCTTTGGGGACACTGCAGACACGCTGTGGGAGTCAGGTCGCTCCTGACACTGTTAGGAACAGACAGTGGCTGCAGAAGACATTCCCTTGGGAAGACTCTACCTGTGATTTTCCTGGGTAAACAACATAAAACAATGCCCCTGGGCTTGCCTTTAGTACAAACCAGCAGTAAAAAACTTTACTTCACATGCAGGTGCTACTTTGTTGTTCTCCCTTTAGGCTTCACTGCTACATTATGGTGTTTTTGTCTTAGAGATGTAAGGGTGCCTGGAAGGCTCCTTCGCAGGAAAAAGAACAGTATTACTAGGTCCCTGTCACCATCTAGGAAATCTGGGCAGAAAACTCATCTCTTCCTCCCCAAACAGATCTATTCCAAATGAATGGCCCAAAATCATACTGTTGGCTACCCTGCTCCAGGTCATGCTTCTATTTTTCTTCTGCCAGCATGAAACAGAAAGTCACAAATAGGATCCCTTCTCCACTTGCTAATTCCCTCCTCCTTCTGTTATAGAGCAACCCCGATATTAAACGAGTTCCTGGCTGTGGGTCCTCACCCGCGCGCTTTAAAGGGACTTATGAATACTCTACTACAGACACACACAAAAGGTTGATAAAAGGTTTATTTACAAGAGAAAAAGAAATAAGGAAAATGTACAACTCAGGGAGAAAATAGGGAAATAAAGTCTTTAATGTGTCCTACCCGATCCGACGACCTGGAAACCCAAAGTCACTCTCAGAGCTGGCCGGACACTGCGAGCTGGCGGAGAGCCAAAAATGGGGGATCCCCAAAGCCCACGTGTCTGCCTTTTCTATCCACCTGGCTGCTTAACCCCACCCTCAGGTCCCAGCCACCTTCCCTTTGGTGGTGATGGGATTTGGAGTTCCCAGTGTCTTTGGCTTTGACCTGGGGTGGGGGTGGAGTCCACAAAGCCTATATGGAATTAGCTTTGGGACATCCTTTTCCCCCTAGCATTTCCACTTCAGGGACTGAACAGCAGATCCTTGTCAGCCAGACTCACCACTAACATCTGGGGAGCGCAGTTTAGATTCAGCTGGAGGCCCACATACCCCATGTCTAAATATTTGAAAGTTACAATAATGGTCCTCTAAACACTGATGCTTAGTGCCCACATTATATATGTGCACCAAGGTTTGTGCATGAGATAAATTGGAAACTCTAAATGTGCAACAACAGAGCATCTATAGTACCCAGATACATACAATATCCGTATATTCTGTGGCTAGTAAAGCTACATAATAAAATAGTTCTGTCATTAAAATTGTTAATAATCTACAAAAATGTGAATTATTGTTAAGTGAATAAAGATTATTAAAATTGTTGGGGGAAAAGGTTGTCCTGAACAAACTCCAGAAACAGGTTTTATGGACCTCGCCCCCACCCCAGACTAAAGAGATACAAGACAGCAATGACTACAAATCCCATAACATCATCACCACGGAAGGGAGGATTGCTGGGAACTGAGGGTGGAGTTAAGCAGCCAGGCTTGGTATATAACTAGACATGTGGGCCTTAGTGGTGTTTGGTTTTTCACCAGTTTCAGCGTACTATGGAGTCCCAGCTCAGCGGAACTGGTAGGACACATTCACCAATTTCTCTCTCTCTCTTTTCCCTAAGTTAGTCCTTTCTTCGTTTCCCCTTTTTGTAAATAAACCCTTTATAAAGCTTTTTGTATATTCCTGCAGTTGAGCCTCATTGTAAGTCCCTTTTAAGGATGCAGGTGAAGACCCACAGTCATTTCACATTGGGTTTACCCTGTGAAAAAATGTCTTTGTAATGATGCTTGTTTGAAGTATGTGTGTACTTGAAAAGTCCAACAAAATGGCAACAGTTACTATCTTATTATAAACTGTGTTTTCTTCTATGTATTTGTAGTATTTTTCAAAAATGTGATGAGAGAAAAGTGGATTTCTCAATTAAAATTTATAATGAAAATTGTATAATAAAATAGTCATGCTTTAATCTAATAATCTTATTTTCAGGAATTTCTTCTAAGGAAAATCAAAGCTGTGGTTAAAGATCACAAGGGATTCATTGCAATGTTATTTATAAAAATGAAAATTATGAACAATTAAAATTCTAAGAACAGGGCAATAGCTACACAGTTATTGGGGGAAAAGGCAGAGACATAAAGGCTCAAACTGTTATTTTCAAAATTGAAGATAATCAGAATGCTCAAAACACAATGTTACAGAGAAAGTGAAACGTGAATTTAAATTATTTTAGCAACATAATTTGCCTTAGCATTTAAATAAGATTAAAGCAATGTTATGGGGAAAGGTCCTTTTAAGTCTGTGCATCTTTCAAATATCTTAAAAGAAATAATCTGATAAGATTATCAATTTTTTGCAATTTCATCATATTTAGTATTTGTTATTCAATTTGGCAGGGAATACATGGGTTCTCCAGAAAGTAGGTGGGACACCAATGCCAGGTCTGAGAAAGAAAGAAAATATACCCAATGGGTAAAGAAAATATTTACTTGGTCAAATGGACAAAAACCAGAATTCACAGAGTAAGTTCTAGTAAAGTGAGAACTTACATGGCCACAGACAGGAAGGGGGAAAAGGTCTCAAAGTTTAATATGAGAAGGAAACTGGCTTTTCCATCTCCCAAAAATAGCAAGCGGACACCTAACAACACCCCACTACCACTTACACCTATCCTGGAGTCTTCCATTCATTTAGAAAAGTTATCAATCTAATACTTGTTGGGAGAGGAAAAAGGGAGTTAACCTTGTGGCCTCCCTTGTGGCGCAAGGGTTTAAGCACAGCACTTTGAAGCAATCCGTAGCCTCTGCAACAAGGTGAACACAGGAAGGTGACCACATGGTGCAGCAGACCTCTTCGGTCTTGCCCACTGGTCCCCTCAGCAGTGTATTTCAGTCAGTCTGCCTGTTCTGCTCCCCACTCTGTCTCTGGTGAATCCTCTCACCATGTGCACCTCTGGCCTGTACCCCAGTTCTTGTGTGTATAAATAAATAAATCTTTAAAAAAGGGGGGAGTTACCCCACTTAGGTGTATCGGGCTATTTGTTTCCTTCTGTAGAGAAACCACACGTTTGCCCCATCCCTCCAGATAAGTATTCTGTATCCTCATGTGTCTCCATGACATTGTTCACAGTGATTGGCTGAAAAACAGTCAACTTATCCAAACTCAGGCAATCAATGGATTACACTTGCTTGGCTATTGCAATTAGTCAAATGATGGACATGTGCCCCCAAGTAGGCCTACATGAGCCCCCATTCTTCTATGGCTTTTTTCTGTCTTTTTTTTGGAAAAAGGGAACTCCTTTTTCACATCTGTGGTGATGTGAGCCTAGAATCTGCAAATAACCAGTTAGAAGCAGAGATGTTGAGACTACAAGCAAGGTTACTGGACATAGAAATGTCTTTAAGATGAATAGTTCAAATCCCTATTTTAGATCTCAGGCCCCCTGACTGCTCAGTTACATGAGACATTACCTTTCTGTTCTTTTGAAGTGCGTTCCAGTTGTGTTTTTGCTGTGTGAAACCGAGAGTCCTCCCGGACGCAAGGGTCTGGCATTGACAAGTGCTGAGTTAAGTAGTGAGGAGCCGGAGAACAACAGAAAGTCTCCCAGATCTGTGAAGCAGACAGGTAAGATGCTGCAATGGGATGAGGGAGATGATGGTGCTCCCACTGGAGGGAACCTACTACACGCCCTCTTAGCTTTTAACACAACTCTTCTTTCACACGTTAATTCAACCAATATTTACCAAATACCTACCTTACATTTCCCTCTTCCGGACACGCCTTTTAATCTGAATTGATGCATGTTTGTTCTTCTTTCCTGTTTAATTTCATCAGGCCTGTAGGGAAAATTAAAAGAGAGGATCCCACTTGTGCCCATAACTGTGAAAACGCAACAAATCTTTAGTGGAAAGTTTATAACTAACCACAAGATGGGGCTCTTATGCAATGAAAGTAAAATTTTATGGGGTTCTCCAACATCCAAAACAAAATACTCAACGCTTTCCTTAGTGGAAAAAAAAAAAAAAAACAAAGAAAATATTCTATGGCTGTATATGCAGACCTAGGGAATACTCCTTTTAAAAACAGAGTCCTTCGGAGGGAAAGTTTATATATGATTATGACATTCTATATTTTCTCCTCAGAGATTTTGCCCACATCAAGTTTGCTTGCTTGTCTCTCTCCCAGGCCCTTTCATTTTCATTCCTCTGTCTCTTTTAGTGAAAGGTCATAATATAAAACGGAAATGCATCGATTTATTTTTTTGTTACAGACTTCTATGTCCTGTGGATTCAATTTCAAAAACAAATGAATGGCATTTGACATTTTCTATCAACATGCTCTGCTTTCCTGGTCTCTCCCACCTCAATCTAAATTAAATCACTTTGACCTCACTACTTTCCCCTTTAGATTTACAGTTTGAGGACAGAGACAACTTTTGATTAATAACGATAACATAAGGTCACCACTCTCAGAAAATCCAAATAGAGCTACAGGAGGGAGAGCCCCCAGTGGGCCTTTGACTTCTCAGAGGCCACACTGAATGAAGCAAGGTGAGTGCAGCAGGGGCCCTATAGAGGGTGCCAACCTATCCTGAGATGCCAGCTGCACAGAGAGGGCTGTCTACACACAGCAGCAGGAAAATCTCAGAGAGGAGATGTCCTCTTTCTTCCATACCGCAGTGCCTCAGGGCTGCACTAACCCAAAACTGGGAGCATCCTGTTAAGAAACAGAAAACCTAAAAATAGGCCTCAGAAAGTACTTTGACCTTGACCTGAAAGTCAGTTAAGTGCTATGACAAGAAAGACCTTTTCCATGAAGATTATGCTCTTAAAGGTCATATATCATCTGCATGCAGAGTCTCAGTAAAACCACATTCAGAAAATGTGCATCTTGGCTATCTTTCAACTGTACAATCATTATATTTGGCTCTGGTTATTCTGGACATTAGATGCTTATGTAGGGGTTTCTTTCCCAAATTCCTCACGTGCAATATTAGAGGTTATTAAACTGGATTAATAGTGACATTTAAGCAAATGTGCTATTACTGTATATCTCATAATTAATGATTCTGGAAAGAATTCAAGGACAAGGCAGGAAAAATGTTGCATTCAAGTAATAAAAAATATACATGCTTTAGAAGTAACTATAATAAACTAATGCCTACTCTTCAAGAAGTCTATCCAGAGAAGCAAGACACTATATATATTTAAAGTTTCGGTAATTAAATTGAGAACTAAAGAGTATTGGCCTTTATTTCTTATATATATTAGAGTTGTAACATTTGATATTTTCAACATGAAAGAACTTCTGGGGATCTTCATAAGTATTCCACATATACTTCAAGGCCGACTCTTAAACTGCAATTTTAAAAAAGCTCTTAAACAGGGGAAAGACCCTTTTATATACTTGGGTAACTTGGTAAGGAACAGTTTCTACCAATTAAACAACACATACTTTTTAAAGTCTCTTGGGGGTTCAGTGTTCCTTCAGTAGACTGAAAAATCTGGGGGAAAATGGACTTCATTAGCTACTACAAAAGTGTTGAAAGGATATTTGAAATGGTGTTTAATACCTGCAAAGACAGGAACAACCAGGGGTCTAAAGTTTCACTATAAAGATTGGTAAATAATACTGATTACAGGTCTTATTCAAACAGAAAATAATGAACATGTGATGAAAGAGAATAATGATCCAAATTGCTCTTAATCTTAGAATTGTGCCTCCTGATTGACCTAGAAATAATGGTGATAATCGTATGGTAAGGAAGCCAAATGCTTAAGAAAGTCATTAACCTTAGGGGAACACGATACCCATTTATTGTACTAGTAGAGTATTTTATTGAGTAAAATTTTCAAACCACTGTGTGTTTAGGAAAAATTCCAGTGTTAAGTCAAACCACATTCTTCTCTATTCCTCTGTAACTTGTAAAAGCTATTTAGGAATTCTTTATAGTTCATCATACATTTACTAAACACCTACTGTATGCTTGGCACACAACAGAATCAAACAAGGAATTGAGCGTTCCTAAAGATAATTACTAATCTCACAATGGTTTATTTCTACTAAGCTGAAAAAGTAATGACTTTCTCATACTAGTAAATTTGTACTTCAGACCTCAATTTCTGGCAAAGTTTAACAAACGTTTATAAATATGAAATAACTTTAGAGACACACAAAGCCTTTTTAAAAATTATGATGTATCATCTCTAGAAAAAGCCTCAGAAGATTTCAAATTTGAAATATCCTATTTCCCATTAACTTTTGTAGAGAACCCATGCAATCATTTGGATGTTAAATTCTTTTTTAACAATGACTTTTTTTTTTTTTTAATAGAGGCATGTTTTATTTATTTATTTATTTGTTTATACAAGCACTGGGTACAGTCAGAAGAGCGGGAGGGTGAGAGAATTCACCAGAGCCAGAGCGGGGAGCAGAGCAGGCAGAAGGACCGAAGTACACTGCTGAGGGGAGCAGCGGGTAGCAGGAGAGGTCTGCGCGCCATGTGGGACCCTCCTCTGGTGGCCGGGGAGCAGCTGGGGATCGAACCGGTGCCGCAAAGGCTGCGGGCAGCTTCGCAACCCAGCTCTCAACCGCTGCGCCACCGGGGAGGCCCTGGATGTTAAATTCTTTTAAATGATTCTTGAGACCTTTAATGTGTTCGTAAATATGGTCTTAAAAATTTGTCACTCTTATTTAATTTAAAATGGTGGCACATCATTATCTAATTGATAGAAATAAAAGTAATGAAAATGTGCTTCTCTTAAATGTGTTGACCAAGGAACTAGTCAATGTTAAGGCTTTGCCAGGTGGGGGCGGCAAAGAGCACTTTGCAAAGTTAGCTGAGGACGTCAAAACAGGGTGGTTGCCTGGGAACCCTCAGGGCACTGAGGAATTGGGTAAGATCAATCTGTGCGGGGAAATTAGCTGACTGGGAGTCTGGTAGCAGGATGTAGAAGCCCAGAGCAACAAGAGGGAGCAAGAAAAGGCTGAACGCAAAGTTTGGGTTTTGAAGTCACAAAAAAAGTGACTTTTGACACCAATGGTCACTACAGGCGAAGAACTGAATCTCCATTTGATGCTTTTCATGTGCATAATGACTATGAGGATACATCACCACCTCGTAGAATTATTACTAGGTTGTAAGATAATGTATGTAAAGTGTGTAACACATCCCCTGACAGTATACAGAAAGGGCTTAACAAATGTTGTAAGCTATTATTATCATTTACTGTGGCTGCTGTCAGATTGGCTGGCAAAGTGGGGCTGACAGGGTTTGGGGGAAGGAAGTTCCCTGCAAAGGAAGCAAGGCAAAGGGATCCAGGATGGTGAGGACTCTCTATACTAAGTTGAGCTGATGACTTTTTGGAGATTTAAATCTGTCCACTAGGGATGTCCACTAGGATTGTGATCCTGTCTTAAAGATACCTTTAGAATTCAGTCATTTGTAGCAATGGAAATTGCTGGAAAGCAAATCCAGTGTCACTTCTGATCAAGACCTATTTCTCTTACAGTGAATGGGCTAAGTAAGAATGGGGCTGAGAAGTTCCGTAGAAAGGGGTCCTCAGGTACCCCAGGTAGGGCATCTGATGGAGATTGTTAGCTTGTTATCCCAATCCACTGATTTATGGAAGTTGATTTTTTTTTTTTTTTTTTTGGTGAATGGCCAGTGAAATTTCCATACATCTGAGTGCAGTTGCTGCAGTCTGCAGGATGTTCAGTGTTCTACTTCCTGGTGGGGATTATGGACATTTTTTGGTAAAAAATTTATTTATGCATACAAGAACTGGGGTGTTGGCCAGAGGTACGGGAGAGGGTGAGAGGATTCACCAGAGACAGAGTGGGGAGAAGAACAGGAGGATCTACTAGAATACACTGCTGAGGGGAGCAGCAGGTGAGACAGGAGAGGTCTGTGTGCTATGTGGGTAGCTCCCTGACCAGGATTAAACTATTGCTGTAGTGGTTGCTGATAGCTTGATAACACTGTGTCTTTAACCCCTGCACTACCAAGGAGGCCCCGATAATGGACATTTTGAATTGGACTTGCTCTTGAAGAATTCAAGAAATTTTTCTCTGGCCATAAAATATTTACAAACTAGACTCTCCCCTAGTAACTGCGCTGAGAGCCCAGGCTTTGGGAAATGGACGTGGGGGCACTTTGCTGGTTGTCATGGCTAGGATCATTCCCCCATCCTTAATCAAGGAAAATAAATGTGTCAGAATAGAAGAGAAACTTCTTTGCTCCAAGTGGAATGGTAGATGAGGCTTGGATAGCCCTGCACACTTTGCAGGTGAGGTTTGCGCTGGTCCTGGTTCTGCAGAGGTCTCCAGGGCCTAAGCTAGGACCCTGAGATTTGTGTTGAGATGGCTGTAAATTCAAAGAGAGCCCACCAGTCCCTACAGCATTAAACACTCATGATGCCATTACTTTAGTACTTGGTAGAGTTTTCATTAAATACCATGACTTCCCCCCAATTTTAGTAAATGGCCCAGCCATACAAATTTACCCCTATGTTCAATCCGAAGAGCTTCTATTTCTCACCACTCCTACATTAAACCCATTGGCCTCCAAAGATATGAAATCCTAAGTTTCTTCTCTACCTTCTGATCCACCTTTCCCTGCTTTGCACTTGGGTTACAGCAGGATCTCCTCACGCTCCCTGCTTCTTCTCTAGACGTGTCCACCCCTTCTTCATAGAGCAACCTGTGGAGTCTGTTTAAAATTAAATGAAGTCAAATCATTCTAAGCCACTCTTAGAATCTTTGCAATTTCCCAGGATCCTCAGGATAAAGACCCTCTGTAGCATGTCTGCAAGGCCAAGTCTAGACTAGGTGTCTTTGGAGAGTGTATGTGAGCCACAGTCTCTGATAAGAGCCACCGGGAAACCCCAGTTGTAGGACAGGCAAAGAGATTCTTCAAAGTGTGACTTCTGGGTAGGTGACAAAGGACAAAGAGTTCTGGGAATTCCGCTGGAAGGGAACCCAAAAGAAGAATGGGCTTCCTATTCCTGTGCTAGGGCAGTAATGGAAATATGACTAATTGTGTAGGAACAGGTTAATAAAGTCGGGGGGGATTTCAGCCACACCCAACCTGGAGGAGGAAACCACTTCACTGTAAATCAAAGCATCTCTCACAACTCTCTTGATCTTAGTCACCAAAACAAGAACCCCAAATTGTGCAACTTACATATAATAATAGCTTCTGTTTATCAAGCTCCTACTAAAGGACTGGCTTTATGCCAGGTGCTTACCATGTTTGATTACAATGACTTTATAAGATAATTATCATCTCCATTTTTGCTATATGGAAACTGAGACTCAAAAGGTTACTAAAAGTCAAAAGACATGTGAGACACAAACTTTTAACAATTACCAAATTACCTTTCTCATCAAAAGGGTTAATGTTTATCACCAACCCATGTATAATGCACATCTGGCGGTTATTACCCATCTCCCACCACTGGAGAGAAAGAGCCCCACAGGGCAGGAACTCTGTGGCTTGTCCCTGTCATCAGAGCACACAGAACAGTGTCTGGTCACAGCAGAACATTAAAAGGGTTCTATTTTTTCCCCATCCTTACAATAGCAAAAGAAATGCAGCAAAGAATGAAGAAATGAATTGTAACATCTACTTTAATTTCTAAGTACTTTTGATTCAGTTTTACAAAAGTAGAAAAAAATTAGAGTGAATATTCATGTGTCCACAGTGTTGGATATGTTTTTCTTATCTCTCCACTAAATAACTGTTATTAAAATACAAGTATGCCTTGTTCAACCAGAGGTTTCCATTAGCAACAAAATTAATTAAATTATGAGTCACCAACAGATGACATACTAAGGCCAATTATCCCCCTATGATTATTGTTTTCTGTTTTTCTAATTATAAAAGTCATAAAGTACACAAGCTAAATTTATTAATTTTAAACACAAGGTATGTCCTGTTATGAAAAGATGCCTAAGATACATTTTTATGAAAAAAAAAAAAAAAAAAAGCTGTAAAATAGTGTTCATGACACATTTTTATCCCAGGGGATAATAATAATCATTATTGAAAGCTTACTATAAGCCAGATCTGTAATATATCTGATACGTGAATCTGTTAGGGGGAAAAGGATGTCCCAAAGCAAATTCCATATAGGCTTTGTGGACTCCAACCCCACCCCAGGTCAAAGCCAAAGACACTGGGAACTCCAAATCCCATCACCACCAAAGGGAAGGTGGCTGGGACCTGAGGGTGGGGTTAAGCAGCCAGGTGGATACAAAAGGCAGACACGTGGGATTTGGGGCGCTCTCTCCATTTTGGCTCTCCGCCAGCTCGCAGCGTCCAGAGAGTGACTTTGGGTTTCCAGGTCGTTGGATCGGGTAGGACGCATTAAAGACTTTATTTCCCTATTTTCTGCCTGAGTTGTACATTTTCCTTATTTCTTTTTCTCTTGTAAATAAACCTTTTATCAACCTTTTGTGTGTGTCTGTAGTAGAGTATTCCTAAGTCCCTTTAAAGCGCGCGGGTGAGGACCCACAGCCAGGAACCCGTTTAATATCGGGGCTGCTCTATAACAAATCATCTAATTTAATTCTTTTAGCGGTACCATGATGTTAGTCCTATACCTCCACTGTAGATAGTGCTATTCCCTCACATTAACGTTTCTTTTTAGTTTTTATTTTGAACCATCCCAAGCTTAGAGAAAGATTGCAACATAGAGTACATACACACACATATACATATGTACATTTTACTTCTACATTTACTTCTATATTTCCATATATTAAAGCCATGAGATCATACTAATATCTATAATTCCAGTCTTATCAAACAGAGTTTCCACTTTCTTTCTTTTTATGTATGTATTTCTCGTCTCCAATAATGAGAAACCTAGCTCCTGTTGTCCTCAACCGATTTACTTTTTTTTTAAAGATTTATTTATATATGCATACAAGAACTGGGGTACAGGCCAGAGGTGCGGGGAGGGGGTGGGTGAGAGGATTCACCAGAGACAAGAGTGGGGAAAAGAAAAGGCAGATCTACTGAGATACACTGCCGAGAGGCGCAGCGAGTGAGACAGGAGAGGTCTGCTGTGCCATGTGGGTAGCTCCCAGGCTGGGGATCAAACTTGTGCAGTGCTGCAGTTGTTGCGGATATCTTCACAATGCTGCGACTTAACCCCTTGCACCACTAAGGAGGTCCAAACTATTTACTTTTTTACTTTTTGAATACACTCCCTCTGCCTATATCCCACTTCTCATTGTTGCTGCTGTCCCCTCCCTGGCAGGGGTGTCTGTCTTATCCCCCCAATCCCATCAGTCACCACAATCTCCATCAATCTTTGCCTCAAATCTCCTCTCCTTTGTGGAGCAACAGCCTGATCTGCCCTTACAGCTCATGCCAGCACAAAGATGTTCCTTCCTCTAGCTAGACCATCCTTACTCCGATTGAGATTGACACGCCACCCCCAGCCCCATCCCAACAGGGTAGGGAAAATGCCTAACCTACCTTTCAGGGTTGGTCATAGAAAGTGCTCCTGGGGATCCCAAGTTTTGAGATTGGGTCAAGCCTAATGTGTTAGCATCTTTGGTAGCTCATTTCCTGAAAAGACCCGTAGCATACATAGCCATTTAGCCAATCATTTGCATGAAAATGAAGCATAGAGGTGAGAGGGACAAAAAGAAGAAGGAAAAATGCTCCAGGGATGAAGATATTTCCTGAGCTGAATCCCAAGCAGCAAAGTCACCACTGATGTCACAACAGTGCTGCCAGCTAATAACGGGCTGCTTCATAAGTGTCAGGAGGGAACTGCAAACAGCACAACATTAAAAGGGTTCTATTTTTTCCATCCTTACAATAGCAACACAGCAACAGAGTGCTGATCTCTCAAAAAGACAAAGGCTGTGAAAATAAACATGCACTTAAGCCAGGGGGCACTTGGGTTGTGGGTTTTTCTTTTGAAATGTTAACTAACTATCCAAACCTCTGCTGGGACCAGCTCCTGAGGGTGCAGTGGGAAGTCACCAGCCAATGGTAAATGGCTCAGAAAAGCTCTAGCTCTGCGTGGGCCTGCCAGACAACTGGGCTTTCTCTTTTCCTCACTTGCTTTGGCTGAGATGCTTCCAAGGTGTTTCAGAAAGCAAAATGTCAGATTCAAAATAAAGAGCAGACACCCAGGCCAGGGCTGCATTTCGCTCTAACTGTGCTAATCGGTAGCTGTTTGGCTTCTGGTTCATATGCCACAGCCAAAGCTGGACTCAGGCCTACTCTTTCTCTACAGCAGAAGGATTGCTTGTGGTTCATGAGTTGTAAGTTTCTATTTGGTACTTCTTACTTCCATTTTGTTATTACTTCACCTACTCCACCTACTTTTTGTAGACAAAAGACCTCACTTTTGTCTACACATTTCTGGAAACCTTTTTACTTCATCTCCTTCTCTTTTGTTGTAATTATTATTATTAACTATTTTTTCCCCCTTCCTGACACCTGTGGCTGCCTCTTAGGACTTTGGAAAAGGAGGTGAACTTTTTGTCTCTGGGAGATGCTTGGAGGATGATCTTTAAAGTCAGCCCCCAAAATCTCCTCCTGTTAGTGCAACAGGGTGGTCCCCAGGAAAGGGGGAGGTTCCCTGCCCCACCCAAGGGAGGGTGGAGCTGAGCAGGAAGAGGAGAAGGTGCAGAAGAGACTGAGGAAGGAAGCAGGATGGAGCCAGGAGACCTGGAGGAGGCGCATGGAGCCTAGAGACACGTGAAGAAACTGCGCTTGTCTTTTGGTCGTGGACTGGGTGACACAGATGTGGGTGAGACCCGTGGGGAGGTGACCATGGCAGCTTTTATCTTGATGTTGATTTTGCTCTTTTCCTTCCGGGCTTGTCCGGTTGTTTGTGACCCTTTTCTGTGGGTCCCCACTGGAAGATGCTTTAGACTTGTGGCAGGCCTTGGGGCCTTGCTCTGGGCCAGTCCCATTTGGATGGACTTTTACCCATGAGGGGATGGGTAAATTTGGGTGCTTGATTTAGAAACTAGATTCTTTGCCTTACCTGTATTGTTTCCTAGTTTTATTAAAGTTCCTTTTCATTAAAGTCTCCTATGTTTTGTGTTGATGCGGCGGATGGCAGAACTCATTTAGAATAGGCAGGTTTGCGGGGCTTGGGCTGCCCCTCTCCCTGTCCTATAACATTAGGGGGAAAAGGATGTCCCAAAGCTATTTCTGTATAGGCTTTGTGGACTCCACCCCCACCCCAGGTCAAAGCCAAAGACACTGGGAACTCCAAATCCCATCACCACCAAAGGGAAGGTGGCTGGGACCTGAGGGTGGGGTTAAGCAGCCAGGTGGATAGAAAAAGGCTGACACGTGGGATTTGGGGGACCCCATTTTTGGGCTCTCCACCAGCTCGCAGCGTCCGGCCAGCTCTGAGAGTGACTTTGGGTTTCCAGGTCGGCGGATCGGGTAGGATGCATTAAAGACTTTATTTCCCTATTTTCTCCCTGAGTTGTACATTTTCCTTATTTCCTTTCCTCTTGTAAATAAACCTTTTATTAACCTTTTTGTGTGTGTCTGTAGTAGAGTATTCCTAAGTCCCTTTAAAGCGCGCGGGTGAGGACCCACAGCCAGGAACCCGTTTAATATCGGGGTTGCTCTATAACACTCCCATGTGTCTACATATAATAACAGCGCTCCTTTCTTGATGCAAATCCTCTCCACTCAACCAGTACAGCTGCCCCTCTCTAGAAATGGCTTGATTCAGGATCCACTCAACATTCACAACTAGAGAACAAAACCTCCTGCTAGGAGGATACATATTTCTAGGCACTTGACACCTGCATTTTGTTTTCTTCAATACCAGACTGTGGCTCTCAATCTTTTCCCCACTTCAGCTTATACAAGTTCAGCATTCCCTACATCACAACCCAAGAAAGTTTTGGAAACATTTAGGTATACATTGTTCTGAGAATAGGTTTTTTAACCATGAATCATAAGAGCCCAGGAGTCCAGCACATGGGAACAAGATAGGTGTGACACACTTTCTCTAGGAGAAGCTTCCAAACTAAGTCCAAAGTCTAGGACAGGCGAATGCTTTCCATTCATTCCTCTAAACCACACTGTTCCCTTTGCCACCCCTTTCCATGCTGTAAGTGGAGGCTGAACCTTCAGGGTGATGACAGATTTGCCTCTTGTCTTCCTTTGCTTCAGCCACAGGGGGACCACAGGCCATCAGTGAGGGGTACAACGGGGACGTCAGTGTATTTGTTCACTAGTTCTCTCTTCATGCATTACTATAGACTGGCTGAACATTCTAGGTCCTGTGGGGCATCTTCTCTTTCTAGTTTTTGTTCCCACCCTATCTTTTGTTGCCTCAGGCCATGGAGAATTAAAGTATCCTTCTATAAGCCCAGGGAGTTGCATCACCCCTTGTGATCTCTCTAGAACCTGCCAACACCTTTGTCACTAAATCCTGTATTAAGCTCTTTCCAAATCATCCAATTTGAGTGGACCATCTGTTTCCTGCTGCTGATTTGAAGCTTACACAAGTTCTCTGCTTAGGGAAGACAGAAACAGGTGTATGTGAGAAACTGCAATAGGAAGTGATTAAGAACCCTGTTAACTGGACACTGAAACCCTTGAGTAGGAATTCAAGCCAATCTGACACAGAAAAACAAAGAAGAAATATCTTTATTGTAGATTAGTGATGCAGAAAAGAGAACAAATTGACACCTGGAGGTACCAAACTCAGATTCTTAATAATAACAGATTTACTGTGCCTTTATTATTGGACAGATACTGTGATAAAGACTTAATACATTCTCACAGTTTAGATTATTTTACCCACTTACCAGATGGAGAGACTGAGTGTATTGATCATTGCTGTTTTTGTCTACCCAACATGCATTTCTCAACATCTTTCAGTAATAACACTTTTCTTTCCTGCAAGGGACTAACTTGTTTTAGGAGAGCTAACTATCTACCTCACATAAATAGTATTTGATTTAGTGATGGACATGTAACCCAAACAAGCCAATAAGGTTTTCTTCAAATTTGATATATGAACTTAAGGAAAGAGCTAAAAGGATGATGATGTGAACTCCCGCCTTTGGGGCACCAGGTAAAGTACTCAGAAATATATTACACAAGTTGGAGGGGGAAAATAACAGTTGTACACTTTGCTAGTTCTTCAGAACAAAACTAAGAGTTCTTCATAACAAACCTGAAAGGGTGAAACTGCTCCCAAATAAATTAATTGTAGCCTCTAACAAAGTTCAAGAATATGTGTAGAAATACAGGAATATGCAGTATCTGGGCCTCCCAGTGGTGCAGGGGTTATAGACACAGCTCTTTCAAGCTATCACCAGCCACTGCTGCATGAGTTTGATCCCTGGCTAGGGAGGTGACCCACGTGGCACAGCAGACCTCTCCTGCCTCGCCTGCTGCTCCCCTCAGCAGTGTATCTCAGTACATCTGCCTGTTCTTTTCCCCACTCTGTCTCTGGTGAATCCTCTCACCTCACTGCACCTCTGGTCTGTACCCCATTTCTTGTATGCATCAATAAATAAATCTTAACAAAATAAAATAAAGCATTAGTAAATTCAAGGACATGTCAATAGAAACTATTCAAAATGAAATACAGAGAGAAAAATGACTGGGAAAAAATGAAAAAGCATCAGTGAGCTGTGGACAACCTTGAACAGCCTATTATTTTGAGATTGTAGTCCCCAAAAGGAAAGGAAAGAGCATAAGGAATATTAAAAAAAAATTTGAAAAACTAATGATCGAAATTTTCCAAAGTTGTTGAAAAACATGATCATCCAGATCTAAGATATCCAATAAACCCCAATAACATGAAACAAAGAAATCATAGCAAGTCACATTGTGACCAAATCAGGGACCTCTCCCCATGGTAGTATCCCCAGAAGTCACACCTGCCCCGCAAATGAGAGCAACCCCAGGGTATTTCAAAGATGTTGATATTCCCTTCACTTCATTATTTCACTTAATGTATTTCTCAATAGCTTAATAAAGGGAATAAATTCTGGGCCTTCTAGTGAAACATAAATGTGAGGTTGATTATGCAAGTTATACATAATATATCAAGACAAACCTTCTTACCTCCCTAAACCTGTGGATTCCCTCCTCCACATCATACCAGGGAAGTTCTAGCTTGTCATCTCATTATATACAGGCCACAACTAAGTCCAAGTTTTAGCCAATAAAACAAAAAAAAGATGTTAGAGCTACCTCCAGCTGCATGAGCTGACACCTAAGTCCAAAATCTCTAGGAAGTACATGCATATTCATAAGTTCTACCTAATCTACTGCTATATCTGCTTTGGATAAATATCCTTAGAATGCACTTTAAACATGTTGCCAAGACTTTTGTTGATATATATTACCAGTAACATGCTGAGATTTGACCCAACCCTCAGGTTCAGTGGCAAGAGGGGGCAGTTTCTGAAGGGAAATGGACACTTTCTTTTGTGACATCTGACCCATATGAAGTTATCACAGGGTTTTTCCAGTGAAGTAAGGACACAACAATGGATAGATTCTCATGCAATCACATGCTCTTATCAAACACCCATTTCTCAGAAATGCCTGGTTTATTTTGAGAACTAAAATGGTTTATTGGAGACTCAGTTATCATGGCAATTAGGAAACAGCTTAAAAAGAAATTCTATCTTGCCAGTGGAGTATATGCTTTAAATCAGAAACCACTGAAGAGTGCCATGTCCTCTATGGATCTGTCAATTAAGGGACAAAAGTAAAGGAACAATCTTTCCTGAAAGCAAATTCAAAACTTTACCTCTGAGGAAAACAGAATTTGCTGACAATTTAAAAATAGCTATTTCCCAGCCCTAATCCAACCTTCTCATTACTACTAAGCCACAAGTTTCTAAAAAGAATATTAAAATCCAATGCTAGCTACCTGAAAATGTAGGGATCTTTATAAACGTTCAATAGTATGCTATAAAATGATAATTTTAAATAAAAGAAATGAGCAAAGATTTCCAAATTGAGCAGTAGAGTGCCTGACAGCAAAATAAAAAATAGGGAGAGCCAGAAACAAAATATTATGTGATGCCCCAAATATGTTTTCCTGATTCCATGATAAGCTCTCTAGTTCATCCTCCTATTTGATCTAATAACCAAACAGACAAGCAGTCCCCTGGTGTTACAGGCAGACAAATTGCCCTTAGAGCTTAGGGCTCTATTCCAAAGAAATGTTATGAGAAAACAACAGGAAAGGCTTCCTGCTTGCTGCGCTCGCTCAGCCACTGTAATGGTGTTAGGACACACTGTTGAGGTTAAGAGGTAAAGGTTAAATTGATGTCATTCTCTTGGTCCTCCCGAAAATTCTCTCGGTTGACTGAAAATTATAAGTTGAGATGAAAACAATAAATGAAGAGAATTATGGTTATTTTCTTAAAGTTTTATTACTGGTGAGTAAATGTCTTTTCAGGATGCAGCTTATCATTCAAAGGCATATCATATTTCTGCCTACAGAGGTTTCCTTTGAAACAATTCCGTAGTAAACTTGTCATTCATGTGGACTCTGATCAATATGGTCTCCAGCAAAGCAAACCTAGGATTTGGGAAAGTATCTGAGCCCTTATGAGCTATAGCTGAGCTTACCTAAAGACTGGTTTTCGGGGGTGCTTTTTCTCTGCTGAATTTTAGAAAACTAGAAGAATTTGGTAATCATGCAAATCCTCAATGAATACAAGCATGAAATGGCTATCAAAGTTTTAGAATTAAATAGAAGAATTATGTTCTCTAGAATCTAATTCTTATTTCCAAGTCATTTTGGTTACCTGCAATTAGGAACAACATGACTCCGACCTTACGTGGGAAATCATCCATTCATTTGATAAGGGTAAACCAGTTCTCAGGTAATACATGAGACAACAAATTAATCATAAAATCACTTAGCAAAGAAAGAAGAGCTCTGAGAAAATAGCTTTTAAAAAATAGTATGTTTAGGGAATAGTCATGTCTCCTACACTAACCAGAGTGATGGTAAATAAAATTAAGATATGGCCAAAGCTATACAAAACTATGAAAAAAATTTCTCTCCAAATACACCAAATTTCTCTGCAATTATGTGGGCCTACTGTGTACACTGTAGTGATGGGATATCTTCTGTGTTCCAAGTTAAACTGTGTCACTTTGGTTTTAGAGAAACTAAAGGGAGAAAACTAAATAGATTCAGATCCAAATGTGAGATTAATGCAAACAATCATCCTTGCACTGAGCTGGGACAATATTGCTAAAATCAGTCTATAGAACAATTAATCAATATATAGCAAAATGCTTTAAAAATGGCATTTCCTTTG
This sequence comes from Talpa occidentalis, assembly GCF_014898055.3. Classification (NCBI taxonomy): domain Eukaryota; kingdom Metazoa; phylum Chordata; class Mammalia; order Eulipotyphla; family Talpidae; genus Talpa; species Talpa occidentalis. Next base: position 91,139,870 of record NW_023603184.1, on the reverse strand, counting down.
AATAGGGTACTTTGGTTTACTCTAAAGAAATAATCAGGTATTCTGTTTTGCAAAAATGGTCTTCATAACAAAGAACAAGTAATTTAAATACCTAAGAAGACTTTTAATGTGCTTTTTCCCAAATTGTCAATGGCCAGTACATTAGTAGGGAAAAAAAAAGTTTTACAAACCATGTGTCCATTATTTTCCATTTCTTAAATGTGTGTATGCATATGTGTGTGTGCATGTGAAAAAAATGTGAGAGAACAGAGAGTATTTTTTCTGGGGTCTTTCTTTTCCTATGTTCAAATTTTTCTCTAATTAAAAAAGGAAACTGAGTAGCCAACTACTTTAAAGAGTATTATGAATTCATGGTTAAACAAGGTGATAGAAAATAAGGCACTAGTGCAATCTGCCCACATAAGTGGTTCTAAAATACCCTTTCTCCACCTTCAGTAATAACTACCTTCCTTTCAATGAGTGGATAGATTCAAAAAAAGTTGTGAAATTGTGCCAATATGTGTTCCATCATCTCTTAATTATTTGCGTCAACTGATGGGAGCTGAAATATGGAAAACGTCAAAAATATAATTCTAAATTAGTTTGTGCTTGGACTTGGAATATGACCAGATACATGTGCTTAGACATGAATTTACCCCCCACTAATCCTCAGACCTTGTCCTCACTACTTTTTGGCCTGGCTCCCACTAGCAGCTCTGGGGAGGTCCCCAAGAACCAAAGAAAATCTGAGAAAGGATTGTTTGTTGATGGAGATTTGGCTCTGAATTATGGATATTTATATGTGTAAATTAAAAGGCATCCATATTTAAGCATCTACATATTTATATTCCACCTACACTAGTGAATTTTCCATAGTTTTTTTGATTATAAAAGGAGAGTGTTATTTGTGTAGAACCCTCCAGATTTGGCGAAAGTAGTAACTAGGGTCATGGCAGAGCTGGCTATATAATTTCAGGGCTGCAGTGAAAAATGAAAATAGGGGGTCCTTGTTCTAAAATTATTCGGAGGTTAAGGTGGCAATAGCAGACCATTACACCGAGAACAGGGCCCTTGTAAGTATGAAACGCACAAGCCATTTGCCCAGGAAGCCAGTCCTGAGTCTTGGTGTCAGGTATACACAAGATCAAATTCCATGCTTTCATTTACAAACTGGGTTTCTTAAGTAAGTTCTTTAATCTTTCAAAGCTTCAGTTTTTCATCTGTGAAATGGGAGTAATGGGAGCACAGTATCGGTTCAAAATTTTGACAATTAAAAGAGCATTACATTAAGGGGACAGCAGAGTGTCTGACTCTTGGGCATGCTTTCTTCTCCACTGGGTATACAGCAGTTAGGTCATATTCTTTTTTTTTTTTATTATTTTTTTAATTTTATATATTTTTTACATTATTGTTCATTTTTGTACAATGTATGAATTTTCATCTTGGTTATAGTCCCCATACAATTCCCACCCCCACCCCCTTGTTTTGATCCTACTTCCTCCTCCCTCCCCCGTAGTGTGTCTCTGGTTTAGTTGCTTGTTGATTTTGATTTTTACTTTATTATAATTAGTCTTTTTCCTGGTCCCTTATTTAGGTTTTCTAAATTCCTGCTATGAGCAAGGCCATCTGGTATTTTTCTTTTTCTTTCTGGCTTATTTCGCTGAGCATGATCCCTTCCAGCTCCATCCATGTTGCTGCAAATTGCATGAGTTTATCTTTTTTGATTGCTGAGTAATATTCCATTGTGTATATGTACCACATCTTCTTGATCCAGTCATCTATTTTTGGGCATTTGGGTTGTTTCCATAGCTTAGCTATTGTAAATAGTGCTGCTATAAACATAGGGGAAAAGGTGCCCTTTTGAATTAATGTTTCTGTGTCCCTTGGACAAATACCTAGAAGTGGAATTGCTGGATCGTATGGAAGCTCCATTTTTAGCAGTTTGAGGAATCTCCCCACAGCTTTCCATAGTGGTTGGGCCATTATGCACTCCCACCAGCAGTGCAGGAGAGTTCCTTTATCTCCACATCTAGAGGTCATATTCTAAAGTGTAGGCTTGAGGATGGCTCCCCACCTTAAAATTATTTTTGGTTGCCCATTATCTACAAAATAAAATGAAAATGCATATTCTGGCAAAAAAGACCTTACTCTTCATATTTTTTCCACTTTTCTGGTCTTGCCACCTGCTACTCTCCCAAGTATATTGAGGACCAGTTTCACTTTTCCTTAAGGGTCAGTAGATATGTATAACAGGGGTAAGCGACAGCCCAAATGGAGTCACTGATGTAAGTCACATGTCATCAAACTGAGACAATTACAGTTTCAGCTTTCCCCAAAATGGAATCTTCCACAAGTCAGTCAGGAATAGCCTGAGCAGCACTAGCTAGGTAATTTGCCTGATAGACACCTATTATGCCCTAAATGAAAGTAACTTTGAAACAACCAACCTGCTTTTTCACTTAGTATAACTTTTTTGTTCCTGCTCCTTCTGCCTATAAAAATCTTCCATTTTGTACAGTTCTAGGTAGTTCCTTACTATCTTCTAGGTTGGATGTTGCCCAATTCAAATTGGTTTTTGCTCAGATAAACTATTAAAAATTAATATGCCTCAGTTTATCTTTTAACACATATAATAGATGTTTCTTTGTCCCAGGCACTATGCTAAACATTCTGTTGGTGGGAACACTTATTCTCCACTCCTGAATTTTATTCTCATGAGAGGGAGCTCCAAAAACAGTAACCCTCCTGGATACTCCCAGCCCCTCACTTACCTTCCCCTGGGTAGGTGTGATTTATCTCATTGGTAAACTCAGAAGAAAATGAGTATAATTCAGCTTCTTCCTCTTTTCTGGAGCAAATCTCCTCCCAGGGATCATGTGCTCTCAGTTGATCTCAGGTATGCACTAAGTTAGCAGCAAAGACCTTTGCCCAGTGGGAGACCTATTGTATAGGATGTTGCTGACTAGGTAATCAGTCTGTCTATATATTTTTTTAAAGATTTATTTATTTATGCATACAAGAACCGGGGTACAGGCCAGAGGTGTGGGAGTGAGAGGATTCACCAGAGACAGAGTGGGAAACAGAACAGGCAGATAGACTGAAATACACTGCTGAAGGGAGAAGCGGGCAAGTCAGGAGAGGTCTGTGTCACCATGTGGGTATCTCCCTGGCCAGGGATCGAACTCATGCTGCAGTGGCTGCGGATAGTTTCATAGTACTGTGTCTTAACCCCTTGCGCCACCAGGGAGGCCCAGACTGTCTGTTTCTGATGTTTGAAGCCAGAAAACCCAGGTCCTCCAAGGTCAGACTCATCAATGTCTCCTATCTGTTTGTTAGATGGTTCAAACTTGGGTGAGGAGAATGTGTATTATTTATTGAGGTTTGCCAAATATGCCAATAAAATCTACACCCATTAATTCCTATAAACCTCATAACTACCACAGAAGACAAGCATTCTTATCCTGCAATTTTTATAGAGAAGTGAGGATTAGTGATCAGGTAAGTGGTATAGTCAAAATCTGAACTAGCTCTATATAAATTTTCCCATTTTGTTTTTGTATGAAAGTTTAATAATAAACAATAAGAACATTCAAATTTTGGTTTGATGTTGAAAAGAAAACTAACACAGTATTATATCCAGGATACTTATATCCGATTTGGCAGAAAAATAAGCCAAGCTAAACTTAAATTCAGCAAATGCTAAATTTTATTTTAGGATGAGCAAGCTGCAACCATAATAAAAAATTGTATTTACAGCTGACAGCAATACCCACGTTACTGTATAGGTCTTACACACTACAATCTGAAACTGCATATCATCATCTACAAGGTCTGACAAATAGTAAAAGGTATGTTTCTGGAGATTTCTCATTAACAACAAAGCTTGCAATTTTCTGTGGAATTGTTTTGTCTACCTTTCTCAAAACGTGTAAAACACCTCCTCAATGGTGAACCCATTCTAATTTGAACATCTGATTATTTTCAATATTCTGGGAATTCCTCCACACCTTATCTATTTCTGAGAAGGTGAAAAGAAGGGAATTTAGAATATTTGAGGTAGTGACTGCCAACTTACCACCACCTAAAGAATGAGCTCTGCCTACCCCAGTTCCTGCAGGTAGTATACCAACCAGTCATCAACAGTTACTGTTTCAACTCTTCATGCTGAATTGCTAATGAGAAAAATAACAAAAGGGGGCAGTCCCCAGAAGTTCTAGACCTGCAATTTAATATAACCACTTACATCCTGACTAAACCCTTCTTTGCATGATCATAGTTACTGTGTTTTTTAAGATTCCTACCAAGATTCCTCCCTCCTGTGCCCCACCTCTTATCATAAAGAATGTCAGCATTGTGCAGTATTTTCTTCTTTATCATGTCTGTATCCCTCCATACTTTGCTCACCAAGATGTATTTTTACCTCTGTCATATTTGTCTACTCCCATTTATTCATTTCATAGTATTTCTATCAGGAAGCAATACATACAAAATATTCCCAAGCATATAACTATTTTTTTGTGTGGATCTTCTTATATTTCCCATATATATATAGCCTGGCCTAACATATCTCCCTTTTTTAATATGATTCTTGCCACAGATTGTCTCTTTAACATTCTATCCAAAAATGCAACTGAGAAGACAAAGAGGACAGAGTGTGAAGGAATGTAACTCGTACTCTTTGTAACTGGCACTATTTATCAGGTGTGCTTTTTTGTAACCAGCTTTGGGGCACTTCAAAACATGCCTCCCAGTCAGTGCTCAGTCCTTTACAGGTCCAGTGAATAATGAGAAGTCTGGAGATTAGAAAAGGTAACCAGTGAGATTACTCTGTTGGAGCAACTGTCTTTTTCTTTGGGAGAGGTTGACTGATCCAAGAAGATGTTCTCGAGAATGGTTGTTGACTCAAAAGATGGGTTTTAATCTGCATGGGTAGAGCAACTTGTTTACAAAAAGGTTTGTATATGAATATGAATATTGCCTTGCTGATATTCTTGTAGTCTGAAGATAAGGGATAATTTACCTTTGGAAAAAAAAAAAAACACAGGTAACTTGAGGTACAGAGTGATAAATGATTAACTCAAGAAAGTGTAAAGTATAGGGGGGAAAAAAGAACATGTAAAGTATGATTTTGAGTTTAAAAAATTTAAATTCAAACTCCCCTCAGTAACCTGATGGTGAAAAGGGCTTCTGATCCCCAAATTTCCTAAACTGTAAGATGTAGAGAATCAAGGAGCACAGCCCCAACTTGCTTTGTCTTATTATGTTGGAAATCCTTGAGATGGAGCATTCCACATTAGAGCCTACAGGCCTTTCATTCCACCCAAAAGTCTTTCGTTGTCTACCTTCAATCTTCTGCCAATAGCAACCCTTACCTCTCTGGTTTAAGCAGGCAGTTCTAAATAGTTGCCGGTGGTTACTGTGGTAACAGACACTTAGGTTTCAGCTTCAAATGCCTCTTTTAATGAGGCAATTTCAAGAATATTTGTGATAAATTACTAGACCACAGACTTAACTGTGGGAAGTTTTGCTTTGGAAAATCTAATAAAAAGAAAGCAGAAAGAATGAGCAGCACATGCAATAAAGAAAATGGGGCCACATTTAGAGGAGCAAATGGAAGGGATCCCAGGTCCAACTACCAAAAGCCAAATCAAAAGCAACTCAAATCAGAGCTTTAAATTATAAATGGTCTCTGAAGGGTTACCCACAAGACCGAGCCAAGCTTCCTCAGGAGGAAGAATGGCAAAGTGAGAGTAGAGAGGGGTGAGAGTGGCCGTTTCTTTTAAAGAGCTTCCATTTCTTTTTTATCACTCACTGTGGAGGCTAAATGTCAGCAACAGTCTTCCCTTGGTGTCCCCATTTCTGAAAGCAGGAGACACTGTGACCTTAGCTAAAAAGTGAAAATTAGGTAAAAAGTGAAATTTAGCATAAAGTGAATTTCATAGCAATCTAGTTTACAAATCCCAAAGACATAGCAGTCCTGATGCCATCATTAATCTCTAGGAGAAATTGAATGCATTGCTACACTATCACATGGAAGGAAACATATCATAATTAGCCAAAGGAGGACATGTCAATCATCATTACTATGCTTTAATATAAAAGCAAGCCTTGTCATTGTTATAGCTTGATGTTCTGCCTGGTCTCCAGCAAGACAATGGCCTAAAGGAGCTTTCATAGACATGTTACATTTCTGGTAGGGCTCCTTAGGTCCCTACAGGAACATCTTACTCTTGCTGCACACGGAAAGCACCAGAGAACAGATGCATTACAGTTTGTGACAGGAGAACAGCCTGTGGATTCCGCCTACTCCCTCCAAGTCCATCTGGGAGGTGGGTGAGACAGGGAGCCCACAGAGAGGGGGGCTCTCCTGGGAATCCCTTGGGGTACCATGGCTATCGGTGCTTTATTTTCAGTAGATGGCACTGTGTCTATTGAGATAAGTAAAAGGAGAGTCTAGATGGCAAATCTAATTGTTTCTAGAGAAAGCACACTCCATGTGAGAATGCGTGGTATTTTTTTTTTTTTACTTAGTAACTTGATAACACAAATAGTATTCAGTATTCATGTTAGCACCCTCTTTGGAGGTCATGGAACTTTATGATTTATTATTCTGGCTCAGATGCAGGACTGTGGTGGAGCCCAGGGCCATCCTATGAGGGATAGAGTTGGAATAAAAATAAATCACTCAGAATGTTCACCCACTTTACCACCCAAACACATACATCAGCACCTGTACTCCCATCTGTTCCCTGGATTCCTGCCCTGGACACTGAATCCCCTCTCACCCCACACTGGAAACTCTAACATCTTGGTTCCTGCCCGCACACAGGGATCCTCATACCCCCAGAGTTGAGGCTGCCAGAAGAGTTTCTTGGACCTTGGTGGTCCTGTTAGCAGATCTGTTCGTTGCCTTCCACCCCTTTTCCTTTCTAATAGACACCCAATTATGTTTTCTTCCAGGAGTGCTTTCAGGAAAGTAGATATAAGCCCCAACAGCCAAAGCAAGGTCATTTTTAGTCAATTGTGGTCTTTTAAATGGGAAGAGAAACTCAAGTTTCTTCTTAGAAAATGAACTCAAACATAGTATGGAGGATGGAGCAGTTGAAAGGATTTATGGGCCAAGCACAGTGCTATGCACTTAGTAGAACATTCTCTTTCATTCCTTATAATAATCCTGAGATAAGTACTATGATACAGGTTTTACAGATGAGAAAACTAGAGCCCAGAAAGTTTAAATATCCTGCCCCAAATCTTCCTTGCTATTGACAGGGCCTATGAGGAGATCCTAACCTTAGGGAGTCTGCTTTAGGACTTCTTGGAAGTCCCACATGCAAGAGAAAACTCCCATTTCTGTCCTCTAATATTACCTTCTGATATATCTGATACTACAGCATCATCTAGACACAACTCCAAGAGCCAACCCTAGTTGAAGTTGACAGAGCAACATCTTGATCATACTCTTTAGTTACTGAATGAACAAATTCTTGAATTTCAGGGTGATGCTTCAACAGCTTTGAAATATATGTGCTTTATTTGTAACCTGAAATATCCTAATAAATACAACCTAAGACCCTGGACACTAAGGATTAGAAAAAGGATTAGTGCTAAGCTCAAAGCAGATGCCCGTGGGTGACTGCCAAAGCAACAGGATATGAGAGCACCCATCAGGTTCTCTACATTGGATGGCGTCTAATGAACCAATCCAATCCTTTCTAGAGGAGCCTGAATATGATAATATTTTATCCCATCTTCTCAGCAAGCTCTCTTCATCAATTAACCCATCTCTCTTTTGCATCTTCAGTGTTTTCTGCTCATGTTAGCAGCTTTCTAAATACCATTTAAACTGTTCATATTAAAATCTAATGTAACACCTTTATCAAATATCAGCCTTCATATATTTATATCACTCTAAATATCTCTTTCACAATGGACTTATAAAGTAATGGTCTCCAATTCTAATCCTTCCAATCACTCTTCAACCCATGGCAATTTACATCTGCAGTACAAAAACAGGTCATCTTCTCTTATAGATGTTACAAAATGGAATAAAATAGGCTATCAATTGCTGCATATCAAATTGTCCCCCAAATTAGTCATTTAAAACAGAAGTTTCCATTTATTATCTGTCACGATTCTGTGGGTTGACAGGGCTCAGTGGATGACTCTGTTCTGCATGGCATTGGCTGGAGCTGTGGTTGCCTAGAGGCTTGAATAGACTAGAACCACCACTATGGCTCATCCACATGGCTGGCAGGTGGTAATGGCTTTGGGCTGGAAGCTTAGCTACAAGTCAGTGCTACTCCTCATGGCCCCTCCATATGTGGACTTCCCACAGCATGAAAGATGGGTTTTGAGAGGGAGTGTTACAAATTTGTGAAAGTAGAAGTGACCTAATCTCACAGGTTAAAACAACCCTACTTCTGCCACATTTTGTTGGTCAACATTAGTCCAATATGGTTCAAGTTCAGGGTGAGAAAGATAGATTTCATATCTTTATGGGATTCATTTGTAGCTATTTTTTAATGTACCCTGGTTATTAATGGTCTTTGCAATTGCTGAATAAAATGAAAACATTACAGTTCTGATTTTATGTGGCATGTTATTTTCTTTCAACTCTCATGATAGCACTTCTGATTTCAGAGAACCTCTAGAGACACCCTTGCTTTCTTATGAAGAAAACTTCTATTTTGCTCAAACTCAAAACATCACTGCTCCTTAGAATTCCAGCATCAGCCCTCTTCTATTATCACTTTACTTGCTGGACATCTTAATAAATCCAAGACTTTCATTACTGTCTACATAGTAATCACTTTCTTTACTCACAGCCCATATTGCTCACTTAAGTTCCAAATATAGATGTCCCACTCCTTACTGAACATTTTCTATCTCCATTTAAATATCCTACAAGCTTCACAAATTCAAACTGTATAAAATTGAGCATCTATTTCTCCCAAAGCTCCCATCTCAATGTTATCTCTATGACTAATAATTCCCCCAGTTACTTGATACAGATAATTAATCATTTTTTTTACATTTTTCTTTTGCTCAACCATACATCCAGTCACAAAAGATAATTAACATTATCTCTTATTATCTTTCAAGTTTGTTAGTTTGTCTATATCTCTTCTCTGATACTCTAGTACTGAACTCTAGCTTAGATCACTATCATCTTTTATCTGATATATGTCAGCATCTTCTATTTCATTTTTTCACCTCCAGATTGGCCTCTTATTTAATTCATTTTCCTCGCTGAAGTCAGAATAAAAGCTTTAATGACAACCTTAGATCACAGTGAGTTCAATTCAGCAGCAGATCTACTAAGATTGGAATAATACAAAGAAGGCAAGTATGCTCCCTGTGCAAGGATAGCTTTAAAAAACTATCAGAATTGAAAAGGACAATAGGCAATGCAACAATAATAACTGGATATTTCAACATTTCACTTTCAATTATGGCTGAAAAACTAGACAGAAAATAATCAAGTAAATGGAAGTCTTGAGTAACCTTCTAATTCAATTAGCAGAGAACTATAGAACACTCCATCCACTACAGAACACATTTTCTTCTTAAGTACACATAGAATACTTACCAGGATAAACATATGTCAGACCATAAAACAAGTGTCAATAAACATTATGAGATTTAAATTCCATAAAGTATGCTCTCCACTCAGAGTGGAATGAAATGAGAAATTAACAACAGGACAAAATTTGGAAAATTCACAAGTACATGGAGATTAAACACAGACATAAATAATCAAAGGGTCAAAAAACAAATCACAAAGGAAATTAGAAGTTACTTTGAGATGAATGAAAATGAAAATACAACATAACAAATCTTATAAGATGCAATGAAAATAGTGCCCAACAAGGAATGTATACCTTACATAGCTACACTAAAAAATCTCAAATCATTAATCTAACATTGCACCTTAAGGAACTAGAAAAACAAGAGCAAATTAACCTAAAGCAAGCGGAAATGAGGAAAAAATATAGATTAGAGCGAAAATAAATCAAATAGAGAATAAACAATAAAGAAAATCTAAAGTTGGTTTATTGAAAAGATAAACAACATTGACAAATTTTTAGCTAGTCTATCAAGCCAAAAAAGCAAAAAGACAGAATTTGCTAGTCAGCACTCTTACTTTTTTAAAAAAAAATCTTACTTTTAAAAAATTAATATAGAAAAAAATAAAAAATCTTACTTTTAACAATTTTTGTATCCTTAAAATGCATATGTTGGAGTCCTAACATCCAAAGTAGTATTATTCAGAAATGGAACTTTTGGGAGGTAATCAGGTGTAGATTAAGGTGCAAGTGGGGTTCTCATGATGAAATTAGGGACTTTTGAAGGAGGGAAAGAGCTTTCTCTCACACCACCACCCTCCCACCTTCCAGTGCTCATACTAAGAAAGGGCATGTGATGTTACATCAGGCAAGAAGGCAGCAGTTTGCAAGCTCTCTGTCAGGAAGAGTGCTCTCACCAGGAGTCAATTGGCTGACACCTTGACCTTGGACTTCCCAGCCTCTAGAAATGTGAAACATATATTTTTATAGTCTAAGCCATCCATGCTATGGTATTTTGTATGGCAGCCTGTGCTAAGATAGATTTTGGCACAGAGAAATGCTGTATTGCTGAAATATCAAAATATATGAAATCTACATTGGAACTGGGTAAGAGTAGAGTGGGGAATACTATTGAGATGCATGGTACGAATATGGGCTTCAAGACAACACTGGTATGGGTTCAGAAAGAAAAGAAGAGCCCTGAAATGAAAGTTTCTATTTTCATAAAGAATACAAAAATAATCATGACAAAATACTGGTAGAAATATGAACATTAAAGGTCATTTGGTGAGGTCTCACATGTAAATGAGGAACATGTTATTGGGAACTGGAGGAATAGTAATCCTTGTCATAAAATGGCAAAAAACTTGGCTGATTTGTGTTCATGTTTTGTGGAAGGTGGAACTTGTGAGTGATAAAATTGTATATTTAGCTAGTGAGATTTTGAAGCAAAGTGTTGAAGGATTGTCTTGGTTCCTCCTGACTGCATATGATAAAATGCAAGAAGATAGAAATGAATTGAAGAAATTGTTAATTAAAAAGGAACCAGAACTTTAAGATTTGAAAAACTCCCAATCTATCTGCAGGCAAAAAATAAGAAAGTGTGTATTGATGAGAAACCCAGAAATGTGACTAAACTACCACTGATAAAAAGAGCTTATGGAATTATAAGAGCAGAAGCACTGCCAGTTTGAACTGAAGAGGCTGGAAATGGCATGAAATGAAGGAAGACTGGGTAATTCATGGATATAAAAGAACTGGAATATAGCACTATTTAGCTTGAACATGTGCTGTTCTTCAAGAAGAAGAAGACAGTGACCCAAAAGCAATTCAGAGATCATCAGGATCACTGCCTAGATTTAAACAAACCAGATGGTCTCTGATGAAAGCCTTGGAACAGGCCCACATGCAGCAGAAATGTGGGCCAGGGCCACACTGCAGAGCTGGGGGACAGGGCCACCATCCAGCAGAATGTTAGGTTGCAACCCCAGCCCTACACAGTCACAGAAACAGAAAAACCGTCCCAGTGGGTCTCAAAGGCAGTGGACTAAACCAAAAAGGATTCAGCTCAAAACTTAAGGTCTATTGGAATTTGTCTTTCTAGAATTTGGGCTTATGTGAGATCCATCACCCTTTCCTTTCCTATTTCTGCCTTTTGGAATGGGAGTGTCTAGCCTGTGCTTGTCCCACTGTCTCGACATTCTATTTTGGAAGCACATAACTTGTCTGGTTTCACAGGTTTAGAGCTAGAGAGGAGTTTTTCTCAGGATAAATCATACCTCAAGTCTCACCTATATTTAGATATTTAGATGAGCGCTTGGACTTTAGACTACAGTTGATGATGGAACAAGTTAAGATTTGGGGTCTGATGAGATAGAATGAATATTTTTTACATATGACAAGGACATGAATTTGAACTACTCTAGGAAGACTACTATCAGGTGAATGTTTTTATCCCCCTCTCAAAAAAGTACATATTGACCTAACTCCCAATGTGATAATATTTGACAATCTGAGAGGTAAGATTAAATCATGCAGATGAGGTACTCGTGATGACCTTAGAAAAAAAGAAAAAGAGCAAAATGCTTCTCTCTCTCTCTCTCTCTCTCTCTCTCTCTCTCTCTCTCTCTCTCTGCCTCTCCCCTAAGGTTTGATAACAAACCTGAGTCAGCTATCTAAACTTCCTAGTTTAAAAATAATGTTATAAACCCTAATTTGTCTAGCTTACAGTTAGTTGTGCTTTCTGTTACTTGCAATCAAATGTTAAAGTTATTTTAGTGAGATGATATTTATATATTCATTCATCTTTCTAATTAATAAGCATGGATTAAACCTATACTGAGTGCCAGGCATGGACAACAGCATTTCTCAACAGGAATGATACCACTACTGGTAAGCATTTTCAATGTTCATGGGAAAGCATTTGGAGTGTCCCGGCAAGTGGGTATGACTAGCATTTAGGTTGGTACTGGAAATACAATACTTCTTAAAATGTATGGAGGCAGTCCTTCAGGCATCCAGGGAAAAGGGGGGAAATGCTGTTTTAAGTATCTGAACTTAAAACTTACCCATTTTACAAACAAATTCCAAATATTTTCTGCATATATTTAACATATCTAAATTTTCTAGGAATATTTTGTTAGAATGCACCATAAGTTGTTCAACATGTAGGAAAATCACATTGTGAGTATATATGCCTTTGAGTCTCCAATATAACACACCTGTATCAGTCTGCATTTATAGCAGTCTCATTTGCACTGAGTCTACATATAGGCATAAGCATCTGACAGGGATACTCTGTCTACTAGTCACAGAGAAATTTATATATTGAAGTACATACTATTTTATTATAAACATCTTTGCTTTTAGTACTCCTTTGTATTATAATTAGGCATATGTTGCTTTTTTGAAATTATGTCCCTATATAAGTTATATTAATTCGAATATTAGTGACAGAATTGTATATGGGTGATAAAATATCTGTTATAAAAAGGACTTTAAGAATTACTGGATTAAATAGTAATCCCACATATTCAAGGAATTTTTAAATAGCATTAAATATTTTTGACTAAGATGACAAGAAAATATCTAAAGACAAAGAAAATCTCTGGTTGTTTGGAAAACTTTCCCTCAGCATAGATTTTGAGACTGGGAGGTGATACCCTGTGGCTATTTGACTCAGATCACAGAAGTTCTTGCTCTCTATCAATTCTCCCCTCACTCATGTCTTCTGAGGAGGACTGGGAAATCTCCTTTCCAAGAATTTGGATTCAGTTCTCTTGAAGTCTAATACCTTTCTTCTGAAGGGGAGAGCAAGTAAGGAGGACCTAATGACTCACAGAGAAAGAAAGATAAGAGACGTATGAACTTGTCTAAGGTCAGGCAAAAAGGTAGCAAGTGGTAAGAAGAAGGACTCAAAGTCAAATTTTCTGGTTCCTGAGGCTATATAGACTTTAACCCGCTAGTGTACCTGTTATATGCTGAGAATGAAGAGGGAAGGAGGAGACAGGAATTAAGTGTGACATCAGCGTGATAATAATGATCTCTCTCTTCTTAGAATTTAATAGTGGCTCACACTTCCATTGAAACATCTCCCTTTGAATCGTCTTTTTTTTCTAATTTATCATGTGTAAGTTTCTTTAAGTTTCACAACAATCCCATTATCCCACTTTGTAAGTGAGGAGAGTGAAACTAGAAAAATTTCAAAGGTCAAAGAAATATTAATTCATGGATGACGTTCTAGCCAAACTTCTTTAATATAGTAAAGTATTATAAAAGACTCAGTGTTTGCCTCTTGTTGTGATTTTAAAATGGCATCATCAGTCATTTCCACTCAATCCCTATGCCTACTCATTCACCTTCATCTCTCTTACCGGATACGTGAAGGTTCTTATACTGGGTTCCTTCTATTTGGCTGTATGGGACACATTTCATTTATATGAATCACCAGAATCATACAAGAGATTTCAAAACACAATGTGATACTTGGGCTAGCCTAAATCTCAAGCGGTATGTTTGAAATTCAACTTACTCCAGTCCATTAAAACTTCATATCTACAATATTCACACTTTATAAATAAGCACAAATGGGTTATAATAGCCAAGGTATTGACTGATTCTATAAAACCACCTACAATTTTATGTGGAGAGTAAAGGGAAATATAGATAGGTCTGACTCTACTGAGAAGCCAATAGAACTTTGACAATGTGGGCTTTCCTGTTTTGTCTGGACATGAGGTGCAAAGCTAAAGTAAGAAAACTTGTGGAAAGCATAGGGGTAAAAGAAAAGGCAAAAAGGTAGGTATGGGAACGAATGAGAGTATATGTGTTACACATTTTGAAATTAAAGAAGGGAAAGCAGAGTGCTCAGATGGTGTTGCTGGGATACAACACAGACACTTTACAAATGGGATAATTTTGGCCATAGACGACAGAAGACTCAACCAGTGGTGACTTAACCATTAGGACAATTGACAGCAGTCTGGAGATAAGTGATTTGCAATTGGTCTGGAAGCTCATAATGTAATTAAAGGTTGTGGCTTTCCAATCTTTCTGCTCAGCCATCTTCAGTATGTTGACCAAGTCTCTGTGATCATACATTGGCTGCTGGAATGGCAAGCATAAAAGTCTCAACCAGCAGCTTCTATCAATACCTAAGCAGAAAAGAAGTAGGGATACAAAAGAAGACATTCTTTTTCCATGCATTTCTTGTGTTTTATTTATGCACTTATATATTACCCTTAACCTCGTGTTCTTTTTAAAAATTTTTTAATATATTTTGTATATTTTTGCTTCTGTTTTAGTAATATCAAGCTGTCTCCCTCTCTTTAAAACAACTGAATTGGGGCCTCCCCTGGTGGCGCAGCGGTTGAGCACTGGGCTGCGAGGCTGCCCGCAGCCTCTGCAGCGCCGGTTCATTCCCCGGCCGCCGGCAAGGGTCCCAAAAAAAAACAAAAACAAAAAAAAACACAACTGGATTGTATTATAGTATGAATATGCCGCTGTTTATGTGGCCAGCCTGCTTGTGTCACTGTTCTTTTTTTAAACCACCCAACATGGAGACTGCCTGTCTCTGTGATGATTCCTGGATAAGGTGGGTGACTGAAGCATGCTTCATGCTAACATGTGTGATTCCTTTTTGATTCAGTCCAATTTGAAAATATTTAAAAAACCCAAAATGAATGATAGAAGATTAATAATACACAATCCATGACGTCAAATAACTTACAGTCCGACAGGGAAAACAGATCCCTAAATAATGGACTAAGAGGCTTAAACACCATAGTATGGACACTCAAAAGAAAAGTATTTAGTCCAAACTAGGAATTCAGAGTTGGTGTCCTGAAAGAGATGCCATCTGAACTGAGTCTTGTAGGTGAGTCCATATTAGTCAAATCAAGACAAGTGAAAAGCAATTCTAGGCAGAAACACAGTATGTTCAAAGATGCAATACTTGAAAGAGCACAGCATATGGTTATGTTAAACAGTAGTGGTGATATCCTGCCTTGTAAGTTTTACTCCAATCATATCCACTTCCCTAAAACTCCAGTGGTACCTCTGCTACAAAATGGTGCCCAATACATGTAACATAAAGCAGGCTGTCACCATTCCTTTTCTAAAATTGTACTGGCTTTGCTAGCTAGCTCCATAGTGAACATAACAAGGCAGGAGATATAAAATTTCAAAAGAACAAAATCTGTCATTTTGTGGATGATGTGATCATCTATTGAAAATATGCATGGGTAATATATAAGCTACCAGAACTAATCAGGAATTTTGGCAAAATTGACAGACACATGATTGTACTAAAACAAAAGTAGCCAAGATATAGTGATAAAATTAACCAATTGACCAAGAAATAAGAATACTTCTGTAGGAGAAATTTTTAAGTCTTTTTAAAAGGCACAGATATGATTTTAATAGATGAAAAGTCTTTGTGCTTTCAAACTGCATATTTCAAAGAGATCATTTTTCCCCTCAATTGATGGATTTAGTGCAGTTTGTCAAAATTCCCATTAAGTTTTGGAGATAATTTATACTCTAACTTTCATATGGAAAAATGTCCTCAGATATTTATATTGCCTTTTTAAAATAAAGAAACTTTGCAATATTGAAAGCAATAATAATAAAGAGCAGAATAATATTTATATGAAAGAGGAATTGAAAAGAGGAATTGAAAAGAGAAAACATAACCTCTATTTAGTGGTATAGAATAATGGATTTATCATAGTATTAGATCCAACATCATTATGGGAATTGGTGGGAGAGTCCGCACAAGTTGTTGCACCCGTGTATATTGTTAAATCTGAAGTCTTTATATGAGAGACACCAGCAGTTGGAAAGGAAAGCTAGATTTTGATGGAAACACACAGACTGGACCCAATGAGTACATACTGAGACCCACCGGACCGGCTATCTGTCTCTCCAACATCAATCTCCATGATATACATGCTCCATGAGAGAAGGTAGCATCTTGCACCAATGGAGTTGTCCATGAACTTGGGGCAGAACTTGGAGAAATGAAGGAGGTCTGAGAGGAGCTGGAGGAGATGAATGGCTGGGTTGACTGAATAAGGTAAACTAGTAGATTAGTCACAATGTGTGCATCTGTCTCTGTACCTGGCACTGACTTCAGAGCACTGGAAAGAAAGGAGAAAAGAAGGAAGGTAGAAAAAACGGAAGAATTCACCCAAATTCACCCAAAATGTCTCTCATAGCCAACACTCAATCAGAACCATACAGGAAAGAGAATTACAGGAAATATACTTCCAAAAAAGCTAATTTCACCCAGTACAAAGCTGCCACAGTATTGGGGTTTGGTTCAAGAACAGAGACAGAAGGACCAGGAGTGCCAGGGACATATTTATGCAAGAACTTAGCAGACACTAGTGTACAGTGGCTATTTGTATTCAAGTAAACCTGTATCTTTATATAAGATGATACAAAAGATAGATTCAAAGTAGATATAAGAATAAATATGAAAGGTACAGCTATAAATTAATGGAATAAAAAATAAAAGAATGTGGTTTTGGCTAGCTATAAAGAAGGGTTGTTTACGTAAAACTTCAGAAAATGAATTAAGGCAAAAATGAAAAATAAATGATTTAAGTATCTCTAAATCCAGATATTCTAGTCAACAAATTATGTTTTGTACAACTTAGTGGGTAGATGATCAAGTAGGAAGTCTTAAAATTATAAGGAATTAGGGGCCTCCCCGGTGGCGCAGTTGTTGAGCGCTGGGTTGCGAAGCTGCCCACAGCCTCTGCAGCACCAGTTCGATCACCGGCTGCTCCCCGGCCACTGGAGGAGGGTCCCACATGGCGCGCAGACCTCTCCTGCCGCCTGCTGCTCCCCTCAGCAGTGTACTTTGGTCCTTCTGCCTGCTCTGATCCCCGCTCTGGCTCTGGTGAATTCTCTCACCCTCCCGCGCTTCTGACTGTACCCAGTGCTTATATAAATAAATAAATAAATCTTTTAAAAAATTAGATTAAAAAAATTATAAGGAATTAGGGGCCTCCCTCATGGCTCAAGGAGTTAAGCACAGCACTATGAAACTATCAAACACTATCAAACTCTGTAGCACGAGTTGATCCCTGACCGGGGAGCTAACCCACATGGCACAGCAGACCTCTCCTCTCTCACCCACTGCTCCCCTCAGCAGTGTATTTCTGTCAGTCTGCCTGTTCTGCTCCCCACTCTGTCTCTGGTGAATCTTCTCACCCCCCCATCTCTGGCCTACACCCCAGCTCTTGTATGCATAAATAAATATTTTTTTAAATTATAAGGAATTAATAACTAATACAATAAAGTTCAACTACAAATCAAAAGATAGCAAGTGCTGAGGGCAATAGGACAATGAATATCATCAGAGCAAAAGTAAAGCCTGAGGTCAAGATTTATGTGTGATGACATTTTTTTTTTTAAAGATTTATTTATTTATTTATTTATTTATTTATTTATTTATTTATTTATTTATGCAAGCACTGGGTACAGTCAGAAGTGCAGCAGGATGAGAGAATTCACCAGAGTCAGAGGGGAGAGCAGAGCAGGCAGACTGACGAAGTACACTGCTGTGGGGAGCAGCGGGCGGCAGGAGAGGTCTGTGCGCCATGTGGGACCCTCGCACTGCGGTCGGCGGTCTGGGATCAAACCGGCGTTTTAGAGGCTGTGGGCAGCTTCACAACCCAGCACTCAACCGCTGCACCACCGGGGAGGCCCTGTGATGACATTATTAAGGCATCCAATTCCACAGAACAGGAATGAAGGGAAGTCAGATAAAGAAAAAAGAGAGAAATTTTCTCTAATCAATTCTCTTGATTAAACTCTTCCTAATTTTGCCAGTGATACCCATCAAGCTGGCTTTCATGTCCTTTTGATCTGCGTTCATTTTTTGAGCACAGTTGGCAGATAATCTCCCATGAGTCTCTTAGTACTGCACAGTTTGTGAGTTGTAGCACTAACTAGATCACTTTCAAGAATTTTTATATAACAAAGAGCTTGCAGGACAAGGAGAATGTTTTCCTCCAAAGCAATGGTCAGTTTGCTAACCCTACAATGTTGTAAAAATTACATTTCCTTCAACGCAAACGTCAAGCTGGTTGCTCAATGCCCTGCCCACTATGAAAGTTTAGGTTCCCTAAACTCAGGATTCTGCTATCTTGACACAAATTCATGATTTGTGAGTTTGGTGGGTGCATATGCAGCACCCACTCCTGTAGAATGCCCTATCAGGATTGGGAAGCTAGGGGAACTGACAGACCTGGAGCTCCTGCTGCTTGCTGTGTGGAGACTAATGAAGTGCCTTATACCTAACCCAGGAGTTCATCAAATGAAACCACGTGATCATCAATGAAACCATGGCAAGTTAACTAGTTTTCAAACAATTTTTTTTGAAAAGATTTATTTATTTATGCATACAAGAACTGGGGTACAGACCAGAGGGGTGGGGGTGAGAGGAGTCACACAGAATAGGGAGATTGACCAAAATACACTGCTGAGGGAAGCAGCAGGCTGGTCAGGAGAGGTCTGCTGTGCCATGTGGGTCACCTTCCTGCCTGGGGATCGAACTCATGCTGCAGTGGCTGTGGATAGCTTCATAGGTTGTGTCTTAACCCCTTGCACCACCAGGAGGCCCCCAGTTTTCAAGCAGTTTAAAATTCTTAACAGGCACGTGCTTTCTAGAACACAGTGTTTTATGAACCGCCTGTGCTTTACCTGTTCTAAATCTGAAACTGGCTACTTCTTCAGTGAGTCCTTTTTCCTTTCAGTGGGAAAATGGTATTTAAAGGTCACATCTGTGTGCTATACCTGTTCCTTACCATTAGTATGTCACTGCTCCCGTACCCTCTCAATGGACACAGAGCTGCCCTGTGTGTGCACATGAGTGTGTGCACATGCACATGCCAGTTGCATCTTTTTCTTTTAATCCAAGTATCTATACACATTAAAATGCAGTTCACACCAGTGCCTCCAATAATCCAAGATCAAGTTCATTTTACCTTTTCTATTTCTGTGTTTGTATTTTGCTTCTCTAATAGTGAGAAAACTAGTTTCTATCTTATAAGTATTCATATGTTTGATTAATTCCCCTTTATGGTGAATCTCCCAACTCTGCTACCACTCTTTCTTCCACATATATGCTTTCTGACCTTAATCAGCTTCTTCTGACCTTAATCAGTCCTTCCCTGGTCCACACTGGTGCCATCTGGAGGACACCTCCTCAGTTCCTTAGGGAAAGGGCCTACGCGTGACTTTGTAGATACTACAGGCTGAATTCTCCAGAACCATACTCTAAGGTAGAGCTTAATGTGAAGGATATTTATTAGAAGCCAATATTTATGAAGGGGCTCAAATATAAATCATTTACATAGACGCTCTTCAAACTATATTATTACAAGAAGCAGCAAGGCATTAATATCACTTTGGGACAAAACTGTAAATGTATATTATTACCTATCCTATGTAAAAGCAGCTGATCCTGATGTTATTTTTTTTAATCAGAATATAAAGGAATGAATTTGCCAAGTCAATAGCCACGCACCATGTACTTGAAAGCATGTTAACCTGCTCTAGCAAAGAAATGAATCATACCTAACACTGTGGCTGCAACCAGAGGGGCAATTTATAAAAATTTCCAGTAAACTGTTGTTTTCCAAGATCCATCCAGTTTCTTCTAGGTGCCAGATTGGCAAATTAAATGGAGATATGATACAGTCCTGCATCTCTACACCTTTAGGTCCTTTAAAGTGTCACTAATTTTTGCTATCTCCTTAATCTTGGATTATGATATTGGTTTTGGTCCTTAGATGTCATTGTGGGGGATAAAGTATTTTCAGAGTTTTCTACATGGCCATTCCTACAATGAGAGCCATTGCCTCAATGCCAAGAACTGAAAGGTAGTTCTGTCAACTACTATATAGGTCAATCCCAATTATATATTCATATGTGGGAATCATGAAAATGACTGCTGGTGAATCAACAGATCCAGCAGGTCCTCTGTAGGCAGAACCTTGGCCAGTACCCTACAATATTCCACTCTAAGCAAAAGACCATGATGATACTTTGGTTTTCTGAATATTAGTATCGACTCAGACCTAATGTTTGGGGTACCTAATTATAAGTGACTATTCAGTCAATGGATGTTGTACCTGAAAATGAATTCAGATCCAGTTCTGAGCCAGGGATCACAACATTTTATTTGGATAATTGCCCAAACAATGTGATCATTCCATCTTTGATTTATTCTGATGGTACAAGCTAAATTGAACCCTTGTTTGGGTGTTCGTCTATTTTGCTCCTTTCAACACTGTATGCTCCATTACCCATCTCCATTACTCTCTGCAAGTCAATGTCCCTTGGCCAACTGTCACTTCCACTCATTAAGAAAATTATATCCACCTGGCTACTGGCAGTTATGCGTTTCTAACTACTTCAATTGTTTTGGTGCCCCACTGCAGATTCTGTAATGGCCTCTCCTACTATTAACCCTGTCTTGCAAAAAAGATCCCTCACTAAACTTGTTAGTGATGCTAGCACTCCTTTGCCAATGCAGTGGTTATCACCTTGGCGACAAGGTATCCAAAACGTTAGTAGTAATTAATCATCTGATGTGTCTGTCAATATTACATATATATCCACTACAACACGACAATTTCACTGAAACTTTTAACCCCTTTCTCCACTGTCTACTATAGCAATTTTGGTATTTCAAATTTATTTAGCATAGACTATCATTTTCCCATGTTTCATTCATCCACACTAGTAGTGAGTTCCCACCTTCTCCTTGATCATTGACAGAGTGTTAAATCTTATGTTTTAGAAGAGTGCCTCCAAGTCAATAAAGTCTCCCCTATCTAAATGTTGTTCCAGTCCAGTGGTGGGGTGGCCTCAGAAAGCAGTCCCTGTATTTCTCCCCCAGCACCTGCCAATACTTTCTACTTAGGTCTTAGAATACCAGGGGTTTGAGTCTTTTTCTTGCGTTTCTAGGTACAGCATGTCCCCAGCTGTGTTTTATTGGAACAAAACCTTAGTTGTAGGCCCAATGGCCAGAAAAGAAATGGCAGAGGCCAGGAGGGAGGTACTTAAAAGCCTCTACATTGTCTTTGAGCAAGGAAAGAATGCTAAGTTTCAATGGAAAGAAATTACCTTTTCTATAGGCCAGGAGGATTCAAAGAAGTTTGGGTTCAAAATCTTAAATATCGGGCCTCCCCGGTGGCGCAGCGGTTGAGCGCTGGGTTGCGAAGCTGCCCGCAGCCTCAGCGGCGCCGGTTCGATCCCCGGCTGCTCCCCGGCCACCAGAGGAGGGCCCCACATGGCGCGCAGACCTCTCCTGCCGCCCGCTGCTCCCCTCAGCAGTGTACTTCGGTCCTTCTGCCTGCTCTGCTCCCTGCTCTGGCTCTGGTGAGTTCTCTCACCCTCCCGCGCTTCTGACTGTACCCAGTGCATGTATAAACAAAACAAACAAATAAATAAATAAAAACATGCCTCTATAAAAAAAAAAAAAAAAAAATCTTAAATATCTCTACCCAAATGTCCCAGCTTAAGTGTCAATGTTCTATTTTTCCTTTTTTTCTAACCATGGCCCTAATCTTGGTGTAACAGATTTGCTCTGATTTACCATTTAATCTTTTCCCATTATTATCAATTAAAATAAAAAACAAAAGTCTCCATGTCTATAACTGTGCAAGTGGACACACAAGCAGGAATATGCCAATGGAGTTTATAGTAGCATGCAAATCTCTGGAAGTAAATATCAAACTTTTAAAAGTGGTTAAGGGGCCTCTCTGGTGGTGCATGAGGTTAAACACAGCACTGTGAAGCTATCCACAGCCTCTGCAACAAAAATTCTATCCCCAGCCAGCCAGGGAGATACCCACATGGCACAACAGACCTCTCCTATCTTGCCTGCTGCTCCCCTCAGCAGTGTATCTCAGTCAGTCTGCCCGTTCTGTTCCCCACTCTGTCTCTGGTGAATCCTCTCACCCCAGCACCTCTGGCCTGTACCCCAGTTTTGTATGCATAAATAATCTTTAATATAAATAAAAAATAAAAGTGATTAAGTATGCATGTGGAAGGGAGTAAGACAGGAAGATATAAAGAGAAGAACTTAAACTATTTGGTCAACATTCTTGTCTGAGTTGTTCTTACAGACATTTGCACAAGATTTCAAAGTATGAGAAAAATTTAAATGATCACTGCCTTAGAGGGAGAGAATAGAAGGAATAAAGAAGATTTTAGCAATAGTCTTGATTTTCCCCTGAAAGGTTTGACTTCCCTTGACCTCCATCCCAAGAGAAGAATTCAAAGGGTGATGGCCACTGCATGTTTGTGAATGAACGATTCCCCTGCTCCTGGAGAAAGCAGAAATGAGGAAAAAGGGCTGGTTATCTGTAGCTCGCCCCACTCTTTCAGTCTCCTTCAGAAGGAATGGAGGATTTTTTTTAAATAATAATTTTTTTATTATTTTTTACATCATTGTTCATTTTTAAACAATATTGGCTTCCCCCACCCCCTCAGGTGTAGTCCCCATAGAGTTTCCTTCACCAACGCACCCGTGCACCATCACCTCAGGCCCCTGTGCTCCTCCCTCCCTCCCTCTGATCCCTCTCCTCCTCCTCCCCTGCAGGATGTCTCTGATTTATAATTGTCTGTTTTTACTTTGTTGTGTTTTGTGCTGTTATTATTTTTTTACACTGATGTCTTATTTGGTTCCCCTATATTCCTGCTATAAGTGAAACCGTCTGATATTTTTCTTTTTCCTTCTGGCTTATTTCACTGAGCATTATTCCTTCTAGCTCCATCCACATTGCTATAAATGATATGAGTTCATCTTAAAGATTTATTTAATTATTTGTGCATACAAGAGCTCGAGTGTAGGCCATAGAATTCACCAGAGACAGAGTGGGGAGCAGAACAAGCAGATCTACTGAAACACACTGCTGAGGGGAGCAGCGGGCAAGAAAGGAGAGGTCTGCTGCACCATGTGGGTCACCTCCCTGGCTAGGGATCGAATATCATGCTGCAGTGGCTGCTGATAGCTTCATAGTGCATAGACTTAACCCCTTGCGCCACAATGGAGGACCAGAGGACAGGAATGGAGGTATTGAGATTGGAATGCAGATCCAAAGACAATGGGGACTGCATCTGAAGCAGATCCCTCTGGGTGCCTATTACAGAAGGGTGATCCAGCTGGGAGGACCCACGGAGGAGTTGAATCTGTCCATTAACAACTCTTCTCAGCTTTCAGGCAATTTAGCAGGATAGAAAAGGGCCAGATTATATAAATAGAATAAAATTTTTTTATTTTACAGCTGTTCATTAGATAGATGTTCAATACACTTGACATATGTATTTAGGCTGGTATCTTAGTTTCCTGCAATTGCTATAACAAATGATCACAAACATGGTGGCTGCAAACAACAGCCATTTATTCTCTGCGGGCCAGAAACCCAAAATACATCTATGTGGGTTTTTACACACAATCTGGGTCCAAATAGAGTAAATGGGACCCTGCTGAGACAAAGGCGCTGTCATTAGCCCTGCCTGCAAAAAATGTCCACGGTGGGTGAGAGAAGCAAGTCTGACTATAAAAAAAGAAAAGAGGGAGGATGGGGAATAACACAGACCAAAGTGGTAATGTTTTCATAAATTATGTTACCCTCCCTTTACAGATGGAAAGAAATTGAGCCTCAGAGAATTTACATCTTAATAGCAATTTGTCAAGCCATAACTTGAACCCAGTTCTGCTCAACCCAGACAGAGCCTAGATTCTTAACCACTATTCTCATCCCAGTGTTTGCTCCAGCCCAGAAATCAAAAATGACAGATTCCAAAGCACTTTCTACATGAAGCTATCTGGGAGCGTTATATTTTTGTGAATTTTGAGGCTCAGGAAAGTTACTTGGACAGTGAGAGCTCACTGTTCATTCATTTGGTGTTCGGTGAGCAGGTATTGATGGCTGAGGGTTGGGGAGACAGTGTTGATCAAGTGCTGAACATCCCCTTGGTGATGGACATGTTTCATAGCTTAACTCTCTGGACGTGAGAAGCAAAATCTTAACTCAAACAAGCTTAAACCAAACAGTATGTATTAACTCAACAGAACAGATAATCCAAGGGAGAAACAGACCAGCAAAACTAGTTGCAATGCCATCATAACGCCCTCCATTTTCCCTCCCCCTCCAGCTTCAGGTTTTACTTTCCTCTGTGTTAGATTCACCCCCAGGTAGGCTCCTCCACGTGAGGACAAGGATGATCACCAGCATCTCTAGGAGCATAATATCCCTGCAGCCAAGAATAACACAGAAAACAATTCTTTTCTCCCAGAATTCATGGCAATTTAAAGAAGGACTGGTCCTTCCTGTTGAAAAAACAAGCTGCACAACAAGCTGGGCTAATGGCTGTGTCCAGGGAAATGGTGCCCATGTCCTGAACTGCTCTTCTGAATCCCATGTCCATTCCCACAGTGGGATAGGTGGGGCCACTTGATTGACAGACTTATTGAGATCACAGAGAGTGGTCTAGAAACACTTCCCAAAATAAAAGAAAGGGAGGAAAAGAATAGCAGGCAGAATTAAAATCACATTATAGAAAAGCCATGGTTTTCTTCTTCCATGACCTAGAGATGTTATTTTCTCAGAGTTTTCTGTGTGTGCCAGTGTAAGGGCAGGAACGGCCACGGTGCAGGTTTTCTGATCCCATGAAGACCGGGTAAAGGAGGAGTCAGAGTCCTCAGCGGTTTTTTGCAGGTCTTTTAGCGGGTACATGGCAGGCAGGAGTGCCTCCCAGCCCCCAGCAAGTCTTCACTCTATCTGGGCTCTCCGGAGTTCTCTCTCTCAGATTCTGCTGCTGCTTTCTCGGCTTCTCTTTCGGCTTCTGCTGCTGCTGGCGTCCCCGTGACGCCGCCCTTAAAAAGCACAGTCTTAGCCCAGGTGAATCCCATCTACCTATGCCCACACCCTATTCCAGGTGCCCGCCATCAGGCATGCATTCAGGACCTCAAGGATCCATCATCTATCCTGATGGCAGGAGGGCAGAAAAGCCTGACATTTTTCCTTACCCTACAGCCAGTCAAAATCTTGGGCACTTGAAGTGCAAGCTGATCTTCCTTCCACAGGGAAAATGAATAAGGATTTGCTGCCCTTTCTACAGATCAGCTAATTAGAAAGACTGAGGAGTTCATCTCCACTAGCACACTCAAAGTAGAGTCAACAGCAGCATAGTTATAACCAGAGTTTGTTTAAAACACTGTGGGGTAAATGAAGAGGGTCAGGCTTTGATGCTGCCAGCCTCTGGCTATCACCTGCGGCCTTGAATGCAGGAGGCATTTGGGAGCGTGGGCGGGGCCTGCATGCCTGATTGTGGACACGTGAATTACAGTGTGGGCATGCGGAAGTGGGCACGCCTGAGCCTGGAAGCTGAGGATATAAGGGTAGCGTCACACAGAGACAGCTACGACAGCAGGACTTCAAGAGGAAGGGACCAGGAGAAAAGGCCTGAGAAAGCCCAGAGGTAAGAACATGTAGAGATTTGCAAGGGGCCCATGTTGCTGTCTCCCCTATTTACTATTAAAAAACCTGTAGGGATGATGTCAAGGGCATCAAGGCTTTCTTTTCAGCTGCCTGAACCAAAGGTGAACCTACCTGGCCTGGTTGCAAAACAGACATACTTGGACTTAATTTGAAGAAGAGCTTTCTAACAACTGAGTCACCCTACAGCCCAAAGAGCTGTGACCTCATTGTGTGGACTGAATGTGTGTGTCCTCCCCTCCCCAGTACTACCACCACCACCACCAAATTCATATATTGCAATCCCACCCCACCCCCAATGACTGTTATTGCAGATACAGCCTTTACAGAATAAAGTTTAAATGAGTTTCTAAAGGTAGAGCCCTGATACCATAGGATTAACAGCCTTATAAAAAGAGATCCAGAGTTGGGCCTCCCCGGTGGCGCAGCTGTTGAGCGCTGGGTTGCAAAGCTGCCCGCGGCCTCTGCGGTGCTGGTTCAATCCCCGGCTGCTCCCCGGCCACCGGAGGAGGGTCCCACATGGCACACAGACCTCTCCTGCCACCCACTGCTCCCCTCAGCAGTGTACTTCGGTCCTTCTGCCTGCTCTGCTCCCCGCTCTGGCTCTGGTGAATTCTCTCACCCTCCCGCGCTTCTGACTGTACCCAGTGCATGTATAAACAAAAACAAACAAACAAATAAATAAATAAAACATGCCTCTTTAAAAAAAAAAAAAAAAGAGATCCAGAGTTAATTCCCTTTTAACTCTTGGAGGGCACATAGAAGAAGTTGTCTGCAAATCAGAAAGAGAGCTCTCACCCTGATCCCTGCAGAAACTTATCTTGAACTTCCCAGTTTCCAAAACTAGAAGAAAATTTATTTTTGTTTTTTAGCCATTCTTTTGGTATCCCAGCCTATACACACTCGCCTCATTGGAATCATTAAAACAAGCTGGCAGTCACCTCTCTGAAGATACAGAGGGACTTTGTGCAGGAAGAACAGCAGAGTGACAACAAATTCCCCAGAGCCTATTCCAAGGATTCTCAACCTTGGCTGCATACTAGAGTCACCAGGGGAACTTTTAAAAAATACTGATACCCAAGCCAATTAAGTCCGGATCTCTGGGTGCGTGCATTTTTAGTGTCCCAGGTGATTTCAAAGTGCAGCCAAAGCAAGGTTGAGAATCACTCCCTTAAGAGATCTGAGACCCTTTCCAGCTTGAAGTTATCATTTGTTGAGACTTACATCTAGTGATACAGGAAAGGAATGTGTCGGGGATGCCATTTTGCAGGTATGGAAGAAGAAAGAGAACTGTGACATTGAGCTCCCCATCACTAGTCAAACTGGTAGTGAAACTAGAATCCTGTTTTTCATCTGTGACCTCTGGAACACTCTAGTAAGATACAAACTACATTCAGCTGTGTACTACATGGCCACTGTTTTTGCTAGGCTGGCATCCACATCCTTTCCCTCTTTTTCAGAAGCTGTATCTTATCTTTGGGAACTACTCCTTTTCCTACATGGGATTATCACAGGGCCTCCCATATGGCCCCAACAAAGCCAATTGAACTCTTCAGGGAGAAAGAGAAGAGAGAGAATAGATGGGATGGATTACTCTCATTACACAACCTAAAGAAAGTGTGAATTACTAAGATCCTATAGCTTCCTGCTTTCCTTACTTCCAAGTCCTAATTCTCAGCATTTCCTGTAATTGCATGAGCTATAGAGGGTTGCCGATAAATTTATTTCTCCACCTAGAGGAGTCAGAGCTTTCTTTAGTTGCTTACAGAACTGGCTCAAAAATTCAATCCTGGAAGTGGACGCTGGAAGTCACAGACTCTCAGTCATGGGAATACAGAAGTAGGTAGTTACAAGGTGGTGAGAAAGTCCCAATTCACCTGAATAAGTTGAAGTCGTTTCTTTTTCTTAAAATTACTAATTTTCATAGGTACCAAAACATTTTTCTTTTGTCTTAATCTAGTCCTGAGTAATATAAGCTATTTATGCAAAATGGAAACTGGTGGGCTGAGGATGCCATTGGGTGTGCCTGGTAGCAAATTTTTTAAATCCATTAGAGTAGCCTTGGTGCACATTGAGACCTGGTCCAGACCAAATGTTTTGCTTTTACAGCCCTCAAATAAAAAAATAATGAGAATAAAAAAATTCAGGTGCACAGAGTAGTTCTCATCTAAACTCCCCATCCTGAGCCTCCCTGGTTTTGCAAGGGGTTAAGTCTCAGCACTATGAAGTTCTCAGCAGCCCCTGCAGCATGGCATAGAGTTCAATACCTGAAGCTAACCCACATGGCAGACCACTTCTGACTCACCCACCGCTCCCTTCAGCAGTGTATTTCAGTCAATCTGCCTGTTCTGCTCCCCATTCTCTCTCTGGTGTATCCTCTCACCCTCCGCACCTCTAGCCTGTACTCCAGTTCTTGTATGCATAAATAAATCTTTAAAAAAAAAAAACCCTCCCCATCCTTCTAAGGTTTTTATCCTCGAAAGAACCAACAGGGAAGGCAGAGCACAGCAAGTTGGCATCATATTAATGACAATGTCCACCATTTGTTAAGCTCTTACTATGTGCCAGACACTGGGCTATGATGTGGTTCAGTTCTAAAAGAGCAATACTATTACGTTTTGTTTTCTTTTAAATTGTAGTTAAGGTTGAGCTGCAGATGCACAGAATTGAATTGATTTAATCAGCGATTCTCTTCTGTTACTGGCATGATACAATCATCTGTCTAGACATGACCCCTATTTTTTTCTTATCATCTTTATCTCTCATCCCTGTGTGTATCTAACATGTATCTTTCCAATCTATTTTCCATAGAGTTATAGATCACAAAATATGTAGTGTGGTGTCTGTTTTTAAAATGTATATAAATGGATCACACTGCTTGTCTCACTCTGCAGTTCGCTTTTTTTATTCAGTATTATGTTTTGGAGATCCATCCATATTGATAGAGAGCTAGTTCATCTGTTTAAATTGCTTCATTGTATAATATCATATCGATATACTCTACCTTACCTAAGCATTTTCTCTGATGGATAACTAGACTCTTGCCAATTTAGTCCTATTACAAAAAGGACTGCAATGAATAATCTTGTGTGTGTGTCTCAACGCCTTGTGCAAGAATCTAAGATTTACCTAGAAGTGGAATTGCTGGGCCTTAGGCTTCATGTATTTTCAGTTTTAGTAAATCCTGCCAAGTTACAAAATAACTTTATTAATTTGTACTCTAATTAACAGTATAGGAGAGTACTTGGGATATAGGCTATTCTCTTCTCTTTGCAGATGTGGAAACCCACAAAATGTCCCAAGCTAAACATTATATTTATCCCAACTATGTCTTTCTAACCCCAGGACTACACTATATAATGTCACTATACAATACACACCAATTAACAGTTGGAAATACATTCAGCTGTAAGTGATGCAACCCTTGATAAGGGCTCCAGCAGGATGGACTCTTCTTGTCTCACTTACTAAAAACACAAAATGGAGATGTTTTCACGGCCTCTCATCAGTGTCATTAGTGATATGGGCACATTTTAGTTTTCAGTGTTACCATCCTTTGCTGTTGAGTTTTCATCCTTATTTGTCTCCTCTCAAGCCCAGGGCGATTGGCATTGCTTTGACACAGTGTCTGAGTTCAAGCAGGGAAAAGGGGTAGCAGTGGCACCACAATGCTTTTTTCTTGTTATTGTCCTTTTTATAGGAAAGAAAAATGCCTTTCTTGGCTCTTCACTCAGCTCAAACTATTCCCTTTTTTTGTCTCATTAGTCAGAGCCCACTATGGGACCAGTCTTCAGGCAGAGTGGAATGAGATTATCATGTTGGGTTTAAATCAATCACAACTCAGCCACTGGGTGGGCAGAAGGGTCTGCCTCTTGGATACCAGGCTATCTCCATGTCTAAAATCTATTGTGTCAACAAGAAAGGAAGAGATGACTGTGGATAGCAACTTGGTTTTTTATCCACTTCTCTGGCCTTATTCTTCTCAGATTGATTTGCTGGCTTCTCCTCCCCATTCAGTTATTAAATATGTGCTTCATCTTTGTCTTTTCTTTCCAAGATACTTAAGACCAGCAGATGGTCAACAGAAAAAAAAATTGAGTTTGTGACCCCTCTGTCTACCCTCTTCCTAAGAGGATAGCAACCATTTTCATAGTTTTCATTACTATTTACGTAGTTAGAACTCCTAAATTTGCACCTCCAGCTTCTCTTTCTTAAGTTTCAGATTCATATGTTCCATCGCTTACTTAGATATTCCTAGGACATCAAAACCAGCATGTCCAAACCAATGCTTTTTACCTCCCCACCCAAATGCATTCTTTTCTAGCACATCTTGTCTCAAGGAATACCATCCTCTTCCACTGATCTGTCCAAGTCAGAGGCCTCAAAACTTCTTATGCAACCACTACCAGGCAGGGAGAGGGGCACTTCAGAACCCCAAACCTGCATGCTCAAAATAGATTCTGCCATTCAACATATTAAAACAAAACAGACTCTAGTGTATAAAACCGTCAACGGAAAGGGACTTAATACAATTAGTGTGCAACACAGAAAAGACGAAGAATATAATTTTCAAATCAAGCACCCAGAATTACCCATCCCTTCATGAGTAAATGTCCATCCAAACAGGATTGGCCCAAAGCAAGGCCTGAAAGCCTGCCACAAGTCTAAAACACCTTCCAGCGGGAACCCACAGAAAAGGGTCAGAAACAGACAAGTCTGGGAGGAAAAGAGAAAATCAAAACCAAGATAAACACTGTCATTGTTAACCTCCCTGCAGGTCTCTCACCCACATCTGTGTCAACCAGTCCAGGACCAAGAAGCAAGTGCAGTTTCTTCACATGTCTCTCGGCTCCATGTGCCTCCTCTCCAGGTCTCCTTCTGGCTCTGCATCCTGCTTCCTTCCTTCCTTCCTCTAGTCTCCTCTCCAGGTTCCTCTCTTCCCTGCTCAGCTCCACCTTAACCTTGGGTGGGGCAGGGAACCTGGGACCTCCCCTTTTCCTGGGGACCACCCTGTTACACAATGACTCTCAAATTTGTCTTTCTTCATCTCCATTGCAAACACATTGATGTAAAACTCTGCTACTAAAGTGTTTGTGGTATGAACCAGCACCTGGGCACTTGAGTTACAAATGCCTTATCTCAAACTGTTACAGGGCAATCCTGATATGAAATGGATGCTTGACTTGGGTCCTCACCTGCGCTCTTGCAAGGGACTTATAATAATACTCAACTGCAGGCACACACAAAAAGGTTGATAAAAGGTTTATTTACAAAAGAAGGGGAAAAAAATACATAAGAAGGGGAAAAAAATACATAAATTGGTGAATGCGTCCTACCAGTTCTGCTGAGCTGGAATCCCAAATAGCACGCTGACAGCTGGCGGAAAAACCAAGAGACCCCCCGAGGCCCACATGTCTGGTTTTATACCAAATCCGGATGCTTAATTCCCCCCAGGTCCCTGCAGTCCTCCCTTTGGTGATCATGACATTATGAGATTTGTTCTTGGTGTCTTGCATCAATTTGGTCTGTAGTGGGGGTACTTGTGACTTGTGGGGTTTGTTCAGGACATCCTTTCCCCCAAACAAGCCTACAGTACCAGAATCTGCATTTGAATAAGAACCCCAAGCAACCCCAAGCAACTCATTAAATTTGAGAACTTCTAGTCTTGACTTTTGACATAGCTTATTGGTCTCCCTGCATCCATCTCTTGCCCCCTAAAACCACTTCTCTGAAAGGTTCAGCGAGGTAAAGAAAAGGAAAGCCAGGCTAAATTTCTCAAAGGAAGGGAAAATTTATTGTGCCCCAGGCGGACCTCACAGACCCAAGGTGGGGGTCAGTGAAGCCACGCACGTTGTCAGGGGGATGCAGGCTTTTATAGGGTGAGGAGAGGTCAGGTGGGAGACTGGGTTCCTACAGCAGGAAAAAGTTTGTAGGGGGTGGGGTGAGTTTCCTTGTCTGAGAAAAGATTTGTAGGGCGGGGGAGGCTCATTGCCTGAATCCTCTAGGCAGGCTTCCGCATTCCTGTACCCCAGTGGGCTTCCTGGTGGGTTTTTGCTTTCCGGCCTCCTGCATGGACCTTTCATTCTCCACACTGAAAACTTCGTAAGTCATTTCTCTGATTTAAATCTTTTTTTTTTTTAAAGATTTATTATACAAGAACTGGGATACAGGCCATAAGTGTGAGGGGTGAGAGGATTCACCAGAGAGAGAGTGGGGAGCAGAACAGGCAGACTGACTGAAATACACTGCTGAGGGGAGCAGTGGGCGAAACAGAAGAGGTCTGCTGCGCCATATGGATTGCTCCCTATTAAATCTTATAACTAGCTCCCCATTGCTTTGGAAGTAGATTGCAAAAGCCTACAGAATACAAAGCCCTACAGAAGTTTGTCCTGCCTAGTCTCCCGCTCCATTCTGGTTTGTCCTTTGGCTCCAGCCACATTAGTCTTCTTCCAATTCTTGTGCCAGGCCATTTCCCAAGCCAGAGTCTGTTTGTCTGCTACCCACCATATCCAACACGACCTCAGTTGCCCTGGCACATAGTTTTAACTCCTATTTCTTCATTTCCTCAAAGAAGTCCCCTCTCGTTCAGCCCAAGTGAGGTCAGTCACTGTCGTGTGTCGTGTTATACTCTCTTTGCATACTGTACTACTTCAAATCTTTATTATAGTTGTATTTAAATGATGGAGTATGTTTCACTGTTTAAAGTCAGTCTCCCCCATTGAGTTAAAGCTCTAAGACAACTGCATTGGCTCTAATATTGTTACATCCTCCCAGTGCCAGAGCCTAGCACAGTGCATGACACTCAATAAGTAGCTGCAGTCCTGATGAATATGAATGAATAGTCATCCCCAGGGTGACCCTACTTTCTTAGTTCAGCTGAAGTCAAGAATCTGAAAAAAGACTGAGGAGGGTCAAGAAAGTATAATTTGTCTACTAGCAAGCTAATCAGGGATGAAAATGTACAATTCTGACAAATGTACCCCGTGCACGTGCTGCAAAGAAAACAGAAGCAGTGTGCCTGAGAGTTATGGTAAACATTTTGTTCCCTGGCCAGCGCCCTCCTCCTCAATACACTCCCAAACTGACCTTTAGAAGGACTTTTGTATAGTGGGAGGTCTCTTTTAACCTCCATTGAATAGGGATGTGAAGTGGTATTTGCTTTTTTCTCTTTGTTCTCTGGCTGAGAAAAGTCTGGAGGCGGTTGAGTGAGGCTTAGTAATACAATTGCCTTCTCTTTCAAATGCTAAAGAGGGTTTTTGCTCCTGGTTTAGTATAATCTGAGAGTTGTAGAGGTCTGGAAGGGATCCACTCCCCTTCCTTTCAGCATCTCATTCCCCGCAGGCTAGGGGCAACTTTGCAAGTCATAGAAAAACAAAGGTTGTAAAGTATAAGCCAACATTGCCCTCTGAGATGAGCCAGCACAGGAGAGTTAAATGCTAAATTTACAGGAAAGGTCTTCAGGAGAAATGTTGGAACTATAATGTCTCACAATCCTGGAGATGGCCAAAGATCCTGGCTTTTGTGACCTCACCCAGGAGGGAGTTGGTATCCACAGGATGACATGCTCAAGATGGTGGCTATCACAGCCTTTAGACTCCCCCGTAAGTGTGGATGTGGATTTAGGGAGCATGGTATTTATGCAGTCATAATGTTAGGGGGAAAAGGATGTCCTAAAGCTAATTCCCTACAGGCTTTGTGGACTCTGCCCCACTCCAGACCAAAGCCAAAGACACTGGGAACTCTAAATCCCATCACCACCAAAGGGAAGGTGGCTGGGACCCGAGGGTGGGGTTAAGCAGCCAGGTTGGTATAAAGCCAGACACGTGGGCTTTGGAGGGGTCCCCATTTTGATGCTCCGTCAGCTCACAGCGTCCGGCCAGCTCGGAGAGTGCCTTTGGGTTTCCAGGTCGGCAGATCGGGTAGGATGCATTAAAGACTTTATTTCCCTATTTTCTCCCTGAGTTGTACGTTTTCCTTATTTCCTTTTCCCTTGTAAATAAACCTTTTATTAACCTTTTGTGTGTGCCTGTAGTGGAGTATTCATAAATCCCTTTTAAGCGCGCAGGTGAGGACCCACAGCCAGGCAACCCGTTCAATATCGGGACTGCCCTATAACAATAAGACTCCCTTTAAGAATGTGAAAAGATAAAACTAAGAATAAAGTCAGAAACAGGGCTTTAAAAATAACAATTGAGGATCTCCATTGTCTTCCAGTTGAGTGTACTGGAAAAGTTGAAGCTTTGAAATGCTAAGACAAATCCATGCCCTATGGCCTTAGCTGGATAATCTATAAAGTGGCACTCTGACACTGCCCGCAGAAATGGTCTAGAGATGCGTGAGATGAGAGAAAGGAGAGCGAGTCCTCAAATATGGTTCTTTTGTTCAGCACCATTTTGTTGCAACACTGATGAGAAAAAAGAAACTCTGGCTCAGGTCGAGCAAACCAACATTATCCTACCTAAAGTCAAAGTTGACAAGAATCTGTTGACCACCACTGTAAGCGAGACCTTAGTATAGGAGGTGCTCAATAAAAATGTCATTTTGGAGACCTCCTTTCTGGAAACTTATAGATCTGCAACAGAGGGGTCACCAGGGAAAGGGGAGATTGCAGGTTTCCTACCCCACCCAAGGAAGGGTGGAACTGAGCAGGGAGGAGGAGACGCTGGAGAGGAGATTGAGAGAAGGAAGTAAGAATGATAGAGAGCAAGATGGAGACCTGGAGGAGACACAGGAAGCAGAGCAACATATGAAGAAGCTGTGCTAGCTTCTTGGCCTTGGACTTGTGCCAGAGAATTGGGGGACATGGAAGTGTTACAGGACAGGGAAGGGGCACCCAGAGTCACCAAACCTGCCTGCTCTAAATAAGTTCTGCCATCTGCTGCATAAAGACAAAACATACAAGACCTTTAATACAGTTAGTGACTTTAGCCTCCCAGGCACAAGGGGTTAAGTCGCAGCACTTTGAAGCTATCTGCAGCGCAGCATGGTTCAATCCCAGGCCAACAAGGGAGCTAACCTACATGGTGACACAGACCTCTCCTGTCTCATCCACTGCACCCCTCAGTAGTGTATTTCAGTCAGTCTGCCTGTTCCCCACTCTGTCTCTGGTGAAACCTCTCACCCCCTGCACCTCTGGCTTGTATACATAAGTAAATCTTTTTTAAAAACACAATTAGTCACCTTCAATACAATCACAATTAGGCACTTTAAAACAATTAGTGAACTATACTTAAAAGACAAAGAATATAGTTTCTAAATCAAGCACCCAAAGCTACCCATCCCCTTGTGGGTAAAAGTCCAGCCAAACAGGGTTGGCTCAAAGCAAGGCCTGAAAGCCTGCCACAAATCTAAATCAGGCAGGGACCCATAGAAAAGAGTCAGAAACAGACAAGTCTGGGAGAAAAAGAACAAAATCAAGATAAAAACTGCCATTGTCACCTCCCCACAGGTCTCTCACCCACATCTGTGTCACCCAGTCCAGCACCAAGAAGCAAGCAATTTCTTCACAGCTCTCTCTCTGCTCCTTGCGGCTCTCTCTCCCCTCCAGGTTCTCCTTCCTGCTCAACTCCACCCTTCCTAGGGTAGAGCAGGGAACCTGGAACCTCCCCTTTTCCTAGGGGCCATCCTCTTACAGAAGACACTTAAAATTGACATGGGTGAAAGAGGGGTGAGGAGGTTAAAAATGGCAGTGTTTATCTTGATTTTGATTTTGCTCTTTTCCTTCCAGATTTGTCTGGCCACTTCTGCCCCTTTCCTATGGGGCCCCACCAGGAGGTACCTTAGATTTGTGGCAAGATTTTGGGCCTCAGAGGCCCTGCTTTGGGCCAGCCCTGTTTGGCTGGGCATTTACCCACAAGGAGATGGGTAAATATGGGTGTTGGATTTAGAACCTATTTTATCAATTCTTTCCCTTCTCTTGTCTTTATTGCCACTAATGATATTGAAGTTCCTTTCCACTATAGGTTTTACCCACTAGAGTTATTTTGTCTTGATGCAGCAGGAGGCAGACCCTATTCAGAGCAGACGGGTTTGGGAATTATGGGGTGTCCCTTACCCTCTCCGGTAACAGATCCATGCTGGCTCATTTTTCCTCCTGCTCAGTATCTGCTTTAGCTCTATTAAAGTTTATACAGAGATTGCTGTAATATATTTGGGCTATATCTTATTATTTAGAAACTTAACAGAAGTTCCCAACTGGCAGCTGAAGTCAACACATTTTAGAGGGGCAACACGAGGTTTTCTAGTAGTTTAACTTGCTTTACTTTTTAAAGAGCCAGTTCAAGTTGTTGTTTTTCTTTTTTTGTTTGTTTGATTTGTTGTTTAATTTTTTGGCCAATGTGCAAAAGGTAATCCAAAGGTCCTTCTGGTTTGTGTCTGTGTGTGTGTGCATGAATGTGACAAACTGAGGGTCATGTTTACCATCCTTAATGTTTCCTATTCCTCACTAGGTTCACATTTATAAGCATAAAGACATCTGAGGTTATAACAAAAGCAGCTAGTAAGCCTATTAAGGAATGGAAAAGGAAGAAGAAAAACAAAAGGACAATAATATAAAGTCATAGATAGTAAGTAGGTCGATAATATTGGGATCATTTGGCATACTTCTGGTCTTATACTATTTCACTCAACTCCCAGCTTTGCCATTTACCAGCTTTTGACCTACAGCTGTATTTGTGTGAACTTTCTAAATCTCACTTTTCTCATCTATAAAACTGGGATATTTAGACTTACAACCATGGTTGACTCCAAGGACTAAATGCGAAAATCCTCTCAAGGTAGTAAGCACATAGCTAAAACAGGGTGACCCCTCAATAAATGTAGTTATTACTGAGAGCACCTCCTGTGTTGCCTGTAGGGAGCTTTATACATGTCACTTCAGGTTTACCACACTGGGAATTAAATGACCTGCCCCAAATCCAGACTGTAAGAGTTTAGAAAAGATGCTAATTTTAATGAGTTGCCATTTACTGCATTTTACCAAGTCAAAGATCCATGGATTTATAAAATAAATGCCTATTTCCAAGTATTAAAATGTAGGGGAAAATTGCTTCTCAGAAATGAAGTAGTCCTCTTTCCACAGCATTAAATCTTGCTTCTCTTCCCATATTTCCCTTAGCATTTGTCCTGTGGTGGATGCACCCATCACCACCATTATTTATTAGTTGGATTACATACTGAAGATATCAATGGGATCCTGCAGATTTTTCATTGTATCCTCCATTGTCATCACTTCAGTATGTGATCCAGATACTTGACAGATCAAGCTGAAAAGGTCACCCTCTTCCCTCCTTAAGGAAAGTACCAGGCAAAATATATATATATATATATACATAAATTTAAATAAAGAAAACTATCAGGCAACTGCATGGTGATGTTCAATTGCATGCTAATCAAGTTCTGAGCTGACAGAGTCAGCAGGACATTTTAGCAGAAGCTGGAGACACCTGGAAATGGAACTCCTTGTGGGAAAAAATATGGTATAGAACATTTTTGTTGTTTGCTATAGAGGACCCATGTCCAGTAGCAACTTCTTCAGCACAAATAGCCATGAGACTTAAGAAATGACATCCTGTATAAAATGACACCAATTAATTGCTCTCTCCTATTTCCAGACATCAGAGTAAAGATTCAAGATGTAATCATGTGGAATGTGACACGTGTGGATGAGCTATATAACATAACCTTTATTAATGTAATTGTTAATTGCTAAAACTTGTTGTTTTTAGGGGTTATAGAGATGGTGGAAGTTGGGCAAATCACAGATAGAAAAGATAAATGCATTTATGATGGTGCATGCATTCTGAAAGTCTAAAAGGATATTTGACAAATGTTCATTATCGTGGGACTTTCTATTTACCTCTATATTTGTGAGTTTGTATTTTTTAAATAACAAACATGTATTTTGGTAATATGTTTATTTCAATAATTTTTTTTCTACAATGAAAAACCCCTGTGCTAAAGAAAAGTTCTTTAAAAAGCTGTGATTTGCTCAAATCAAATCCATTTAACACATTTTATTCCAGCTGCCCTCCCCACAACATGTTATTGGATCGTGTGAAAATCAGCCCCTAATTACCCACTTCCCTTTAAATCCTCTGTCCTAATATTTGCTTGTTATGGGTTTTGGTATAATACCTTCATATAAGAACAGAATACCTCTTTTGAGAGAAAAGTAACTTTCACAGCATCAATTATTGAGTTTTATAATCAAAGGGGACTCAATTTGAGCATGGAATCAGCAGTTTTTTGAAATCAGAAGCACAACATCTCAGAAATTGGAAATTTCTGATAAAAAGTTAAGGACAAAAGAATTACCTTTTAGGAAAATGACACCAGTCTGGCAATTTTGCTGCTGGAGTTTTCTTCCTCACATCATAGAAACTGGTAACATGTATATAGTTCTAGCCTCAGGCCCATCTTTTCTCTAACAGACTCTTCTCTGGGGATGTCCTCTATTTCTTTTTCTTTTTTTTTTTTTTTTTAAGATTTTTACTTATTTATTTATACAAGCACTGGGTACAGTCAGAAGCGCAGGAGGGTGAGAGAATTCACCAGAGCAGGGAACAGAACAGGCAGAGTGATGAAATACACTGCTGAGGGGAGCAGCGGGCACAGCAGGAGAGGTCTGTCGTGCCATGTGGGACCCTCGCTGTTGGCCAGGGATTGAACCAGCGCTGCAGAGGCTATGGGCAGCTTCGCAGCCCAGTGCTCAACCACTGCGCCACCAGGGGAGGCCCAATGTCCTCTATTTCTTTGTTCTCTACACATCTGCTGTAATTTCATTGCATATTACTTTCAAGTATTTTTCCTAGCCCCATGCACTTCTTCCATTTCTGTAAGACTTTCAAAGATCAGTTTAATTTATGTTCATTGCTGGTATCTTAACCCAAACATTCTCAAGGTCGATTTTATGATCCTTCTCATCATCTCATCATCATCATCATTTTGTATACCTGATTTTCTCTGGCCAACCAGGGCTGGCCAAAATTATCATTTTACTTTTAACATCTCACTTCTCTGTGTCCTTGGATTTTTATTACATCCTTTGCTCTTCCTGTGTCTATTCCCATCTCCCTGGTTCAGGTTCATGCTCTCAAATAAAAGGAACATGAATGGGAAGTCAGAGAAACCCTCACAATGAAACTAGAATGTGACTCAGAACTTGAAAGATATTCTAAGTGAAAAAGTTATCCAAAATAATGGAACAGCCTCAATGGAGGCACCCCAGGGTCCTCCCTGGTGGTTCAAGATGCAGCCTTATGAAGCTATGTGCAGCCACTGCAGCTTGAGTTCGATCCCTAGCTAGGGAGCTACCCACATGGTACAGCAGACCTCTTCTGCCTCGCCCACTGTTCCCCTCAGCAGTGTATTTCAGGTAGTCTGCTTGTTCTGTTCCCCACTCTGTCTCTGGTGAGTCCTCTCACCCCCATACACCTTTAGCCTCCACCCCAGTTCTTGAATGCATAAATAAACCTTTTTTTTTAAAAAAAAAAAAAAGAGGCACCCCAGGCACAGAAACGCCTGGCATCACTGAAGAAAGGCAGAGAGCCTGATGGGGCTTTGAGTAATCCATATACAGATATTTTCAGCGATTAAGCCAGGATAGGTAGGTAGTTTCATTCCTGAGAGATTATGAATTTCATTTTGCAAGCTATGGAAAAATACAGACTTATGTGGCAATAAAACTTGTTATAAACCATGTAATAATTAAGGGAACAAATCATGCAGCATTAATGAGGGCAACAGAAATTGATAACATGTAACAACATATTTTGCTCTTAGAATCAATTGTTTTGGTGTTGGGGATAGGAGCAGGGAGGTGAAAGTGCCAGAAATAGCTGAGTTTGGTAACCTGGGTATTTAAAAGCATGATTAGCCTTGAAGAGAAACACAAGCCAAGCTTTGTGTTTGTGAATGACAGTACAGTTTAGTCTTAGGCAAGTGGAGTGTGATGTGTCAGTGGGATATACAGGTGGAGAAGTCCCAAACACACTATTACCTCTGTGAGAATGATTTCCTAGGAAGTCTATTCCTAGCTTCCTGCTGGATATGTGGCTTTTATTTACATATTCCATCAACACATAGGCCAGCTGTCTAGCACTGAACCCATTGCAATTCCCTTATCACAGAACACCTTCACCTCCCCATTGACCTATTTTGGTTGCCCCATTTTGGTTGACTGCTTGTCTAGGACCTATGGGTTGTTTTCAATTTCTCTTTCTCCTTTGATGCTCATATTTATTTAGGCCTGAAATTTTATTGATTCTTCCTTTATACTGCCTCTCAGCGCCACACGTCTTCTGCTTCATCTGACTTTACTGCTAAATTCTAGTCCCTTATGTCTTACAGCTCAATAACTACCTTCGAAGAGAAACCTGGCCTCCAGTCTGTTCTTCAATAACACAGTCTCTCTACTACCATAAGGTTAATCTTTCAAAAATCCTAACTTGATCTTATTACTCCCTCTCTCACAAACCCACTGACTTTCTGTCGAGAGAAAATTCAAATTCTTCAATATTATAAAATTTGTAATATAAATCCTCTAGCATTCTCTCCACCCAAATTGATCTGTTTAGCATCTGGGAATCTACTTTTCTCCCTCCCAATCTTGCTATGTTGCCTGTGGTTCTATTGGAGTATATGGAGGGAGAAGGGTAATTTTATTGGAATACCTTGAAATATAAGGAGAAAGGGGCTTGATATACTGGCAAAGTCTCAGATAGGGCTCCTTGAGTATGCTTGACTAACTTGCCATGTTTGTGACCAGTCACAGACCTGACATTCCAGGGGATGGAAGGAAAAGAGAAAAGAGGAAGAAGAGAGGGAAGAATGGAAGGAAGTAGAGATTAAAAAAAGATACGTATGAGTTAGCCACGAGTGACACAAATATCAGTTCTCAGTCTTGTTCTAAATAACAATCTTTATAAACTTAAAGATTGGTTATCCTTTTGTTTCTGAGCTTCTCAAGAGCAGAAACCAGGTCTTAATTCTCTTGGTCTCCCAGAACCAGAGACACAT
This sequence comes from Talpa occidentalis, assembly GCF_014898055.3. Taxonomy (NCBI): domain Eukaryota; kingdom Metazoa; phylum Chordata; class Mammalia; order Eulipotyphla; family Talpidae; genus Talpa; species Talpa occidentalis. The sequence continues at coordinate 91,098,781 of NW_023603184.1, read as the reverse complement.
AGATGCTGCTTGGTAAACAATTCTTAAATGAATGGTCAACAATTGACTTGTCCCCTTTAATTAAATTGTCACTGTTCCTTTACTATCCCTCCAGCTTGCATTTTGCTATCCTAAAAGTTTCTTTTGCTTTCTGTGTACCTTTTCCAATATGTCCAGAAGAATATTGAGGAGGGAAAAAAAACAGCACTCAAAGTTTTTAAAATGTTATATAATGGGAAATTTTATTTATCCCAACTCAGTCTTATTTTTTCAGTACATTTTCAGAATCATATTTGATTTTCTTTTTTATTCCCAGTTTATGAACCACTTTAAGTATTAACTCTTTGCAACAACAATCACTCATTGTTAGTTACTGCTCTTGCCATGAGGGTATAATGTTTTCCCTCTTAATAAACATATTACTCTGTGCTAGTTGCTAATGAAGTTCATTCTTTTTGCCTCCACCTCTTCTCCATCTTGCCAGACCATTTGGAATTCTAATCCTGTCCTGGATGCTCGCCTTCCTAACTGACGATGGGTGTCATCTGCTAACAGCATGTATCATCTGTCAGCGTTAGGAGCTTATTTTCTGTTCTATCCATGTAAACCATTGATGAAATATTAAAGAATCAGTCCCAAACTGGAGTCCTGTGGGACGTGATTCTTATTTCCCTGAGTTTGACATAAGTGCCATTGATAATGAACTTGTTGTAAGACTGCCTACCACGGAGCCACATTCCCCAGTGTATTGATCAAATGCAGTTTTGGGGAAAATAAGTCTCTCTGGGGCCAAAAAGCTATGAAAAAGTTTAGGGAGAAAACTAAAAAACTGACTGACTGCCCACTTTTCTGCCAGGTACTTTATACATGTTAACTTCATTCATCCTTGCACAGCCCTATAAGGCAGTAAGCATAGTGGTTAATACTATATACCTAACTGAGGTTGAATATTTACTCCATCATCTCCTTGCCACGTTTGAACATGGCAAGAAATGAGAGTTCTTTCATTTTATTTTTATCACCTGAAAAATAAGAACAGAATTCACCTTAGAGGATTGTTTTGATGACTCCATTGCATGTAAAGCCCCTCAAACGGTGACCGAAACTTAGTGAATCTTCTAAAGTCTCAGCTACTGTTACAATCCAATATTAAAATTGAGGAGACTTTATGGCTGAGATGTAGTGGTGCCAAAAGTTGAGATACACAGTGTTTGATTCCAATTTTTAAGCTCTTCTTACCTTGCTGTGCACACTTTCAAATTTACATTCACATATTTCCAGAGATTTAAGATGAAATGACCATAATTTATAAAAAAAAACCTGTTAATTTAAGTCAAAAATGTTTTGATAAGATGCTTGTATTTGATTAAAGTCTTTTTTAAAAGACATGTAATTCTTTTATGAGAGATTAAAAATTAACCCTAAATTTGCAATGAAAATCATAGAATTTTAGGTTTGAAAAGCTATAGGTCTCTTGTAGTTTAAACTAATAAGAGACTTTGTAATTTTTTCTGTTTTTTAATGTGTTTTTTTTTTTTTTTCCTAATTACATACATGGTGAGTACTCAAAGTAGAAAACTTGAAAAACCCTTAGGAACCCAGAGGAAAATCCACACAATTAAAACTTTTTTTTTAAGATTTATTTATTTATTTATACAAGCACTGGGTACAGTCAGAAGCGTGGGAAGGCGACAGAATTCACCAGAGCAGAGCAGGGAGCAGAACAGGCAGAAGGACCGAAGTACACTGCTGGGGGGAGCAGCAGGCGGCAGGAGAGGTCTGCGCACCATGTGGGACCCTCCTCCGGTGGCCGGGAGCGGCCAGGGATCGAACCAGTGCGCTTAACCCCTGCGCCACCGGGGAAGCCCCCACCCCCCACACAATTAAAACTTTAATGGTAGTTACTGTTGATGTTTTCAAGTTTGTACTCTTGAGTGTTATTTTTCCATGCAATTTTTCTTTACAAAATGGTATCACAACATACATGGTATTTTAGTATTCTGCTTTTTTCACTTGATAATAGATTATAATCATCCCCATGCTATGTTTTATTGATTTTTAATATCTATGAAACCTCTTTTTTAAAAAAGTGAATCATTTGAAGGAACCATATATAATCTAACTAATCCCCTATCGTTGGACATTTAGGTTGATTCTATTTTCTTGCCTACTATTGTAAAAAAAAAAAACTGTCACCAAGAGCCTTGTATTATGTTGTCGCATAATTTTCTCATTATGCACAATCCTTTTTATCCTTAACAGATGGTTAACCAGCCTCTGTTTGATCACTTCCAGTAACAGGGAGCTCACTTCTTTGCCAGACAGCTCATTCCATTTATGGACAACTCTAATTGTTAGAAAGTTCTTTATTTTTAACCAAAATCTGTTCCCCTTGTACTCATTGATTCTAGTTTTGTGGACTGGATTTACCCAAAGCAATCTTTCCTTTTTGTACTTGGCAGCCCATCAAATACTTGAAGAAGACCATAATGAAACTCCCTAAATAATCTTTTCCTAAAGATAAATATCCATGCTTATGATTCTTATGATAAAAAAGAGTGAGAAATTGGTAGCAGTAGGGGCTTCCTCATGAAAGCTATAACTTTGATGACATCATTTCCCTTTTTGCTTTGGCCTCCTGGAAGCTCAGAGCCTTGGCAGTTGTGCCATCTTATAACAGTATAATCTTATCCACTGCACACACACATATATATATGCACTATATTTTCTACTAAGTCTAATTACCCTATATTTTTCCTTAAAAAACGTTAGTAAAGTGTAGCTCTGCAAGCTCTGTACTTCAATAAGATGTATTATATCTTTTCCATGCTTGTTTCTCTCTCATCACTGCGCCAACCATGTGCTGTCCTCATGCCTTGTAACCATCCCTTACAAATTGAGGAAATTAAGGATTTTCTGTTCACAGCCAGGCACGAGGATGTCAAATCTGTCAATCAAGATCAAGAAAAACGAGGGTAATAAGTTTAAAGTCCAGTACAGCAGATACAGATACCTTTATACTATTGTCATCACAGACAGAGATGGCAGAACAACCAAAGCAGTCCCTGCCCCCAGGTTTGATAGTCAAGGAACTGAACTGAATCCACCATGCCAATTCGAACTGTATTAAAATGTTTCTAATTAAAAAATTTTATCAAACTTATTTTTTATTTCCTTTATCCATTCTTTGCATGAAATTAGTTCATCATTTTGGTTTCCTCTCACCATTGCAGCAAACATAGCTATCTTTTAACTCCGCAAACCTACCAGAACAATGAAGTTTTTATTCCCTGTCCCTTTGCTCTGGAGAACTTTAATGGAATGGAAAGATAAAAAATATAATATCAATACTCCTGAATGACTAATAGTTTCTATCAAATTGTTAATTTCATCCAGCAGTACCATTTTCTGGCTTTGATAGAAGTGAGAACGCTCATCTCAGCAGTGCTCAGAGCAATGATCAACATGTGCGTTCCACTGTGGGGTTCACACACTGTCCCTCCTACAGGAAGATGGGTAATCCTCCCCATAGCTCCTGTAAGAGGAGGTACGATTAGCTCCATTGTACCCCCAGAAAACAGAGACTAAGAGAGGTGAGACTTGAACCCAGGACTTCTAACTGTATCCCAGAGCCCTTGCCACTCTGGAAGGGCCCTGGCTCCGACCACCGGATTCCACAGCTATCCCCCTGCAGGTGGGCGATGCTGCATGTTTCTCCTTTCATTTGGGAATCCAGCTCTGATTATCCTCTTCCCACAGAGAGAAGCGTGGTCGCTGCCAGTTGCATATGGCTTGACGAAGATAGGAGAGGACATGAAGGCAGCCTCCCTCCTCCCTGTGCTCCCGGATGAGAATCTAGCAGATTGTTTCCTATTTGGAGGAAGTGGATGTGAGAAACCTAAGGCAGCAGGCAAACCTCAAATGGGTGAGACTAAAAAATAATCCTCCAACCCCCTTGTGAGGTTTTTGCCTAGCGGAGCGGGTATGAAAGCACCAGGGCTGTCTGTGGGCCAGAGAGCTAGAATGTTTCAGCCCCAGGAGCTTCCTTCCTGAATATCCCCTCCTGAAGAGAGGTTGCCATTGCCTTTGGCCTCCCTGGAAGACCTCCGCTGCTGGCAGGCTGGCCCAGTATAACAGCTCAGAGTTGAAGCCCTCTTAAAAATAGCTCTGTTCCCTTCTGGGTTTAGCAACTCACACTTGAAAAGCTCTTTATTCTTTATAATGAATAGAGAGCAGGGACTTTTCAGTGAAAAAGAAGAGCTATAATACAAAATAAAGGCAGACAGAGGGTAGTTATTCTTTTGAAGTTGTGGACAGAGAGGGCTTCAGCACTCAGCTTTCACAGGTATCAACCCTCTCCTTGGATTATTCCTGGAATAGAGGCACGGAGAGGCTTTTGAGCAGCTCTTGCTGTGAAAAGAGCGTGTGTGCTGGGCAGTATTTCACGGGACAGCACTATCTAGAGACAGGCAGAGAAGCCTGAAGTTGAAATTTCAATCTAATTAATTGACTGAAGAAGCAAAAGACCTGAAAGAAAGACTTAACACTTTCCTATCCAGACCTCTGGCACTCATGCTCATATCCTAGACAGGCTGAGAAGGTCTGAAAGTAAAAGTTAGGCCTTAGAGAAGTGAGGAAACTGACGACTGCCTTGGTGGAAAGAATCACTGTTAGGTGTGTACTGAGGAACCTTGTCTGTCAGAGATAACTGAATGCCTTAGTTCATGTCTTTTCCAAAAATTAAAATGACTTCAGATGGAGAAATGAGGTGAAAAACTTGGTTTACAATGTCAAGTCTTGTTTCAAAGTAGTATATTTTCTTTAGGGATACATGCACCCCCATGTTCACTGCAGCACTGTTTACAACAGCCACGTTATGGAAGTAACCTAGGTGCTCAACAACAGGTGAGTGGATAAAGAAGGCATGGCGTATATACACTATTGTGTATACACTGTTCCAGTGTGTATACACTGGAATACCACTCAGCTCTAAAATTTAAAAAAAGTGAAATATTGCCATTTGTGGTAACACTAATGAAACTGGAAGGGATTATGCTGAGCAAAAAAACTCAGAAGGAAAAAGACAAATACTGGATAATTTCACTTATTGTGGAATATAAAAAAAACAAAACAAAGGAACAGACAAAACAAGACAAACCCTTGAAGTCTAACTGTGGCTACCAGAAAAGGAAGAGGCGGAGGGAGCCAGTGAGGGTGGGGGTCTGATGGACTGTGGTAGAGAATTATTGATTCTTAGGTGGTAGGCATTTATTTAAACAAAACAATTTTCTTTCAATGGAAATGAAATGCATCTTTCAGGATATCATTGAGAAGGTGAGAAATTCATTCTCAGAGATTACTTGGGTCTCCTCCTCCAGATATAGGCATCTGGGAGGCACATGTGTTACATGAGAAAAGAGGAGTAAGACATCTGAATTAGGCAAGGTAATTAAAGCTAGTCATTACGCAAAGAACTCCAAATCATATGCCTTACGAAGTTTATTTCTTATTCACACCAAGTCCAATGTGAATGCTCATCCTCAGAAAACCATCCTGGGCATCTCTCCTCAGCAGGGACTCGGGAACCCAGGCTCCTTCCACCAGGGACTCTTAGTAATCCTCTGGGCTTTGCAATCCTTTGGTTTCTGTCATTCAGATCAAAAAGGGATGGGAGATGGAAATGGGGTGAGAGATGTTGCGGGCATATTTAAGGGTCATGCTAAAGGTAGTAAACATGAATGCATGGACCTCCCTGGTGGCGTAGTGGTTGAGCGCTGGGCTGCAAGGCAGCCTCTGCAGCGCCGGTTCGATCCCCGGCCTCCGGGCGAGGGTCCCACATGGCACGCAGACCTCTCCTGCCGCCCACTGCTCCCCTCAGCAGTGTACTTCGGTCCTTCTGCCTGCTCTGCTCCCCACTCTGGCTCTGGTGAATTCTCTCACCCTCCCGTGCTTCTGACTGTACCCAGTGCTTGTATAAAGAAATAAATAAATCTTAAAAAAAAAAAAAAAAGAACATGAATGCAGCCCACACCCATCAGCCAGATTCAGCCACTTAGGTCCGCTTAAATGCAAGGGGCCTGGCAGGAAAAGGGTTCAACTGTGTGTCAAGAAGGAGAGGTGATATTGATACTGATGTAATTTAGCAGTCTACAAAAGTGTCTAAACTTCGAGTCACATGGTTTTCCCTGTTATCTCTGTTTGCCCCACATAATCCTTTGGAAGTCTTGTGCTCTCTGTTTCAATAAGGTTAGAAGCCATACCCAATGTGGTCTTGCAGGTTCTCCTGGACTCATCTAATTCTAACCCTTCTATTCACAAAATTTCTCTTCGTGAAAGCCTTCCTCTCTCTGATCTTCCTTTAGAACTCTTATATAGCCTGAAACAGAAGAAACAAAGTTACCCTAAAACAGACTCCACTTCAGTAAACTAATGGCTTGGTCATCTTCTTGGAATGAATGAAGGAAAAAAATACAGAGATGACAACACAAATCAATATTTCAATAATCATCATGCCAGCAAATTTGTATATGACCCCCACCCCCCAACATTCATCAGGCATTTGACTGGAGACCTTCACAAACTTTCAAATTCAAGAATGTCATCTTTTTTTTCCCAGCTAGTTTACTTCTATGAAAACACAGGAGATGAATTTCTTCTCAGCATCAGTTTCATAAAGATGGAGAAATTATAATCACTGTGATAGGGTGAAGAGTAAGAACATAAAATACGGTTGAGATGGGCATGTTGGCCAGTTGACAAGGCTGTCAATTGTCAGGCAAACTTACATAATGAGAATGAACCAGAACTAAATGCCTCAGCAAAACAAATTGTTACCAACCATAGATTCTTGAATGTCGCAGATATTTGGAAACTTGGGGTGACAACTGCTACAATTTAAATTTCCCTGAGAGACAAGATTTAATAAGAGATCACTGGGTGATTTTTATGAGTTTAATGTCTCTGGACCTTGGGAAATACATTCCATGGGACTGAAGGAAATTCTAGTGCCATTCAGCAGCCATGGTGAGAAATGTCTTGGAAATGACTCATGGGGATGACTTCAAAAGATTAGATGTGGGGAAGAAGTATGATTTTCAGTAAGGCGGGGAAATGGCAATCATGAGAACTATAAAGGCATACCTTGAAGTCTATTTTGTTTCAATCGTCTAGATTTTACTAATCAACAGATAAAGTACAGTTTTTTTTAAAGAACATAATAAGTATTATGGACAACAGTTTTGTGCTGCCCCAAAATTCATATGTTGAATTTCATAATCCCCAATGTGATAGCATTTGGAGATGGAGCCCTTGGGTGCTCATGAAAGTGCAGTCATCAGATGGGACTACTGCCTTGTAAGAGGAAACACCAGAGGGCTTGCCCCCTCACTCTCTCTCCCTCCACCATGTGAACCCATAAAGAGAAGATGGCTGTGTGCAAACCTGGCAGAGAGTGCTCTGCAGATGCCAACTCTGATGGCACTATGATCCCAGGCTTCCAGAACCATGACAAATAAATTTCTGTTTGTAAGCCTCTTTGTCTATGGTAATTTGTTATAGAAACCTGAACATGGAGATAATAATTTATTTCAGATATGATGGGTTTGCTTAAAATAAGTCATATTAAACTTTGCTTTTTTTTTTTTGGTTCCACTACTATGTTGTCAGATTAAGGGAATTTTGTAGACCTGCCTTTTGATTATGTTAAAGCACTTGATAATATGTTTTGATGGATGTGAAGCTGTTGAACAAGCAAATATAGAGTTTTGTTTAAGACTGGGATTTGGGAATAGTCAATAACAAATTACTCTGAACTGCCTAAATTCTGAAGCAATGGGTAAGAAAACACATTTGTCAACCACCTCAGCTTTGTTTTTGATAAAACTGATAGAACACGACTGGTTATGTGGCCACAGTCTGGACTTTCTATTATTCCAATTCTCACACAGATAACTTCCCTATCCCATTACGACATAGCTGGACTACTGCAGGCATCTTCCTCGGGAGCAGCTTAGTGCTTAGTAGAGGAGGAGAATTTGTATACTTAGGAGAAGCAACCTCAACAAAGTCAGAAAGGACCCTGTCAATTTCTTCAAAATTCACCAGTCACTCACCAGGGCTGGAGGTTGAGGGAGTGGCCTAATAGTAATAGAAGATTTGATCCTGACAATTCTAGAAGTGCATGATTTCTTATTTTATTAATCAAGTTAGGGACTGCACAGAGAAGAATACAATAATTACTTCCAGCAAACAAGAAAACATACAGTCCTCTCTTCTTGCTATTGATTCATGTGAAGGTGTAGAGAAGAAGAAATGTATACCTTTATTGAAACCGAAACAGGAAGAATATCTGACCAAATTAAAAATTGTCTCCAGGGAGTACAACCTAAGCTGGAGTCTTACAAGACTGACATGTGGCCCACTGTGCTAAAAAGGCGGGTGGCTGAAGTCTTTTAGATACAACTGAACAGCAATAATAGTAAGGCCTTTATTTAGGTTTAAAAAACTAAAAAACTCTATACTGCTTAGAGACAGAGTTTTAACATCAACTTATATACAAATGTCCTAGGGGGTTGATTCATCTAAACTTAATATAAGACAACTATTATATTTGACAACTATTAGAGTCAGCTAAAAAATATTAATACAAAATCTAATTGCATTTGTACAATAAGTGATTGCTTAGAGTGTGTTCCATGGCAGGTAATGGGCTGGTCTTGGAAGCTGATGGTAACACAGTATTGGAGCTATCTGTTCAATGAAGAAAATATACTTCAAGAATATCTTTAATGAATTTGAAATGGAGTATTGGTGGGTGGCAACTTAGTCCTATTACTTCAGGTTTCTATGAGGCAACATCTACTAATTGGTGGAAACAATATCTTTGAGAATTTTATTTGTAAGAGCTACTTTACCTGGAAAATGACAAACACTGACATAGCTAGCTTAAACAAGAAAACTCAATGTCTTTTATAATTAAAATAAAAGTAGAGCAAATGTTTTATAATTAGAGCCAGGAAATTAGTTCTCTGCTCTTGTTTTAACTCTTCTATTCTCAAGGTTGGCTTCAGATTGGCTCCTCTGAAGCGAGAAGATGACTACCATAAGTTCCTAGGACATGCTTTCTTATTAGAAAATCTTTTCTCTAACCATTGAAAAAATGTCCTCACCTACAGCCTAATTAGGCTGTTTTGTGTCATGTACCCAACCCTGGTCCAACAGCAGTCTCTAGAACAATGCCATGCACTAAGTGGCTTAAGTTTAAATTCCAAAACCAATCACTCACAAGAGGATTAGAGTTATTCTGTCAGACTTCAGTTGAGGATAGGATCAGCTTCCTGAGATATTTGGTCAACACGGAAGAGGAGAGCTTTGGTAAATGAGTTTTTGTTTGAAAGGTAGAGAATTATGAGAATGGATGGTAGTAGGGGCATCAGATGAGAAGGAAGGTCTGATGGGTGGTCTGGGGGGAAGAGAAACTGTATTGCTTTCAGAAAAACCTGTCCTCTCCTAGTGGGGCCTATTTATGTAGTACAAGCTGTCACTCTTACCTTTAAAACCTTGCACGGTGGTGTGGATGAGTCTTGTACATTGTCCTGCTTCTTTGTGTCTGACAAATTAAATGAACTGGGCATTGGGAGGAAGGCTGTGACTGTGTTCAAGGTCCAAATTCTACTCTCCAGTCTGTGTTTACTGAAAATAAAACTGACCTTTCGATCTTCATCTGTTGGATTCCTGTGTCTATTTCTAATTAATTCATAACCAATGGGAGGCATGATTATCATTCCTAAAAGCCTCAACAAGTGTGCCCTTAGGAGCAAGGCAGAATCTGGAGGATTCCAAAAACTCTGTTAAACAAGGAAATACAGAGTTTAATATTCAACTGCCATCATAAAGTTCAATGGATGCAAATTTTCAAGGGCATAGCTGTGGAGAAGCCTGCTCTGCTGTTGATAATAAGGGGGATCCTGTCATTGGCATATTCACACATGGACTAGATGACAAGTGTAAGCTTTAAAGGGAATTCTGCTTATTTGTTGAACATTTTTAGCTATAGCATAGTCCAACTTTCACTTCTTTGTATTCCTTTTTTGTTAATATTTTAGAACTGTGTTTCTGAGTGGAGCCCCTGGAGCAGCAGAGGCATGACCCGGGAATGTGCTAGAAGTACAGATTATTAGGTTCCACCCTAGACCCCAAGTTATAGGGTGTGTGTTCCATGTTGAAGACAACCCCAGCACCTCAGAATGTGACCTTATTTGGAAATGGTATCATTGTAGCTCAATTAGTCAGGATGAGGTGATGCTATAGTGATTGGGTCCTTAATCCAACAGACTGGTGTACTTGTAGGAAGAGACAAACAGAGAAAAAGATACTGAAAGGAGCACCCCCTATGATCTTGGAGCAGAGATTATAGAGCGTCAAGCCGAGGAACACCAAAAATTGTCAGCAAACCCTGGAAGCTAGGAAGATGCATGGAAGGATTCTTCTATACAGGTTTCAGAGGGCGCATGGCCCTGTGATCACCTTAATTGCAGACTTCTAGCCTTCTGCACTGAGAAAGAATAAATTTCTCTTGTTTTAAACCCCCAAGTTTGTGGTAATTTGTTTTGGCAGTCCTGAGCATCTAACACACCGGCAGATCGAAATTCCCATATCCATGCCCTGCAATGTTTCTGGTGCCCACTAATTTCTATCATAGATCTAAACCAATGGCTCTCAGTCTGATATACATAAGAATGAATTGGAAACTTTGTGAAAATGCAGATTCTGTCACTGTGCATCTGGGGGAGGGCCTGAGAGTCTACATTTCCAATAAACTCCCATGTTATGCCATCCTGATGCTCCAAGGACCAGACAATAGAACTTTCTATGATGGATATGTTCTACAATGGGTGCTGTGTACTAAGAAAGTCACTAACTGCATATAGCTATTAGACACTTAGAATGAAAATTAAATTTTTAAGTTTAATTAATTTGAATTTATATTGCCACATGTATTAGACAGGGCAGGTTATATTCTCCTTGTTCCTAGACTCCAGTGCCATGTTTTCCAAAGCTTTCTAGGCTCTTAACTTTTTTTCATCTGAATTATCCATAATTTAGTAGTCAGGACTGGTGGTGTGCCCTGTGCAGCACTATGTGTGCTCAGTAGTATATCAGGACCCACTAGAGAACATAAAATAAATAGATTACAGGGTCTTTGCCCTTAAGGAACTTTCTGTTTAAAACTGACTCTCATTGTGTATCTTCTAGTTTCTGCCAAGCCTGAAAGTGTTAGTTCAATGTTAAAAGGGAGGGTGGGGGGAGAAATTAAGCAATAATTAGAAGAGATGATGCTTGGCAGGGGCTTTTTTATCTCAAGGCTACCAGATTTTGTTCATGGAATTTGAGAACATGAGTGATTTGCATATGTTGCATAAATTTGCATCTTGTATTCAAGAGACCTGACTCCAAGTCTGAAGTACAATTTAATTAATTAGTGGAACCTACTATCGCTGTATACAGAATAGATTTCAGGGCATAGCATACATGAAATAGCTACTGTTGACAACTATTCAGAAGATTCCAGACCAGGTCAAGGGATACAAAAATGACAGCAGAGATTACCAGCTAAAGGGGAAGGGCAGGACCAGGAGGTTTGTTACCACCTCTGATCCCTGGCTTCTAAGCACCTCAAGCCTTTGTGTCTTAGGTGGTTTATTTCCCACAAATGGTACTAGGTGAAATGAAGTTCCACAAGTGAATGGAATTATGACTTTTGTGGCCACTGGTGCCTGTTTCCTTGAATTTGCCATACCCCTCCTCTCTTCCTTGTTTCTTTGCCTATAACTGAACTCTGCATGGGTATTTGCAGATCATTGTCAAGAGACAAGATACAGCCAAAGAGGCCCTGGGGATAGAATGTCAACACAGGATCCTTGTCAAGAAAGGGACTCGACACTGCACTGGGGAAGATGAACAAAGAAGCTGTAACTACCATACTGTGCATCAAGGGAAAGGATGAAGGTATGTCCTAGGAACAGGAGGGTCCCGAGGAGACAGAGAGAAGTCTGCTCATGTGGAGGGGTAGAAGGAAAGTTTCTGCATGGGAGGAGCTTAAAGATAGAGATGGACTAGGGGTGGGGTGGTGGATTCCAGGCAGAGAGAACAGCATGTGCGGAAACAGCATAGTGTGTTTAGAAACTGTAAGTATCACAAAATGTGAGGGGAGGAGGGAGGTCAGGGAGAGGAACAAAATCCAGACCAGCCTATAAAAGCTTTATTAATCCACTCTCAAGAGCAAGGGGGAACACAGCTAAAATACAGCACTTTGGTCTACTTCAACTAAGAATGAAAACATTCAGAAATCCAACTAGAGGGCTAAAAAGCCCTTTCCCCCAGAAGCAAAATTGTCCCTCCTGACATTTCCGGTCCTTGTTTCCTATATGTGTCCTTTTCTGGGAGAACCTGAGGTCTTTTACCACCAAAGTTCATTAGAAACAATCAGATACACTTACGGGGCCTCCCTGGTGGCCCAAGGGGTTAAGCACAGCACTATGAAGCCAGCTTTTGCCCCACGAGTTCCATCCCCACCCGGCTAGGCAGCTACCCACATGGCACAGTAGACCTCTCCTGACTCGCCCACTGCTCCCCTCAAAAGTGTTTTCAGTCAATCTGCCTGTTCTGCTCCCCATTCCGTCTCTGGTGAATCCTCTCACCCTCCTGCACCTATGGCCTGTACCATAGTTCTTGTAGGCATAAATAAATCTTAAAAAAAAAAAAAAAGAATGAAATACACAGCAGAAGCTCCATTTGCTGCTGCCTGTAACCAAATGTAACCCCTCTGCTTGTGGGCGGCCTGTAGAGGTGGGTGACAGCCAAGCCAAGGATCATGCAGAAGTGACAATGCTGATCACCTGAAAATGCCCACGGAGATAATTCTGCCTCATCACTGTGTTCCCATTTATTCCTTTCTTCTGGAAACTCAGACTCAAATGTGGCAACCCCAGAGATACTGTAGAGTCCTCCAGTCTCCCCAGTGACTAAATCCAAGAGCCACAGATCCCTGTGATTGCTGAGCTAGCAAGCAGAGACCATTTCTGCTGCCTCCCCTGCCTTGACCATGTGACCCTGTACGTATCTCATTCTTTACTAAATCCTCACAAAGTGTAGAGTATTAAATAACACTTGTGTACCTGCTTCTCAGCTTAGGAAGTAAAACATTTCAAGATTAACTGAAATCTTTGTGTAGGCTTCCTTAATTGTATTCTTTTCTTTCCTCTCAAGAAGTATCACTATCCTGAATATGGTGTTTATCACACTAAATACTTGTCTTTCTGTGGTTACTATGATATATTCCATTGTTTTTAATATTCTAATAGTCATAAAAATGGTATCCTAGTAAATGTTTATTAACAACTGGTTGGGATGGGCTGGGGAAGATATCTGGATTTAAAGCCTCTGTCAATTTTCATGGTGAAATACTCCCTCCTTGGCCAATTTCCAGCTACCAAGTGATGTTAGTGAAAAAGGAGTTTGGAAGAGATCAGCCCAATAGATGTGAGCCAGTTCAGCACCCTTCTAATTTGCTATACCACTCTATATGTCCATTGCCCTGATTTATTTTTTGTTCAACATTACTATCTTTGGAATTTATTTACATTGATGCATGTATGTTTAGTTTTTTTCCATTTATTTTATATATGATTGATTATATGAAAGTGCTAAAATTTATTTTTTTTCTTTTTTCATGGACATTTAGATTATTCCCATTTTTTGGACTCTTAAAAATAATGCTGTAAAAATCATTTCTGAATGTGTTTTATGGTACATAGGTGCAAAAGATTCCGAATCTCAGGGTGGAACTGGTGGGTCTTAAACACATGTTTCAACATGACTAGATTTTGTTGGATTCCTTTCCTAAGTAGCTGTGCTGATTTCCCCTCTTGCTAGCAGTATATAATAGTTCCCATTGCTCTCATTTCTCCTACTCTTAGTTTTGACATATGTTATAAACTAAATTGTGTCTCCCTAAAATTCCCATGTGAAGCCCCAGCCCCTGATGTGATTGTACTTGAAGACAAGGCCTTCAAGGAGGTAATTAAGGTTAAATGAGGTCTTAATGGTGAGTGCCTAACGTGATAGAGTTGGCATTCTCTAAGAGAAAGGGATACCAGACCTCACTCCACCTGTGCACAGAGGAAAGGCCATGTGAGGACACAGACCTTGACTGCCTACAAACCAGAAAGTGTACCAAATTTGCTAACACCTTGGTTATGGACTTCAACCTTCAGAACTGTGAGGGAAAAAAAGTCTATAGTTTAAATCAGTCAGTTTGTGATATTTTGTCATGGCAATTCAAGCAGACTTATGCAACAGATTTTTATATTTGTGCCTTTAAAAAAATAATGCTTTATTTTATCATTAGAAAGCCTTTGTTTCCTTCTAATCAACTCTAATCTAATTTGAAGGAACTCCCAAACTGACCTCTCTATTACTCATCCTCCCAGCTAACTTATTCCCTATTTACTCCTTCTGTTCCACTTGGACTAATTCTCTTAAATTCCCCAAACACACCAGGCTCTACCTCATCTCTGAAGCTTCAGTAAAATAATGTCACTCTACTTGCCCAGAAGACCCTGTCTTCTTCCTTTGAACACATCTAAATCCTACCCATTTGTTAATACACTCATCGAATCCCACTCTCTAAGAAGACTGTAAGTTCAAATGAAAGAATATTCAAGCCAAACTTCTATAAACACAAAGGGGAAATTTGGTTTCAAGAAGAACAGAAGAGCCTGCCTCAGGGCTGCCAGGGACCCAAACAGTGCTTTTAGCTCCCACTTCTAATTTCCAGTCTTCACTTTACTTGTATTGGACTTAATATCCCCTTCTATGCTGAAGGGGCTCACACAAGGCCACAGAAAGTTCCACACTCACATCATCCTCTCATGTGCATAACCCACAAAGCAAGAACTTTTTTCTCCTCATCCCTCTCTACTTATAATGTCCTGGGGGAGATTTTTCATTTGCTTGATTTGGATCAAATGCTGTGTTCATTCTGCTAGAAAAATGATGGTCAAGCTAGGGGCATACGCCCACATCTGTAGCCAGGAGGCATGGTATTGTGACTGGCCAGCTCTCTGAAACCACATGGAATGTAGCAGATCAGATACAATGAAGAAGGGATCTTGGAGACCAGTGTCTATGGACTCCACCACGTGCCTCCTCCATGAAGCCACCCTTATTTCTCTAGCCTTCATTGCTCCTCTCCTCTTCTGAATTGATACTATATCTAGAGTATCACTTAATTGTCAAGCAAATATCTCATGTTTCATGCCAAATTATATTCTTCTTAAAATTAGGAATCATGCCTTCATTTTCTATGTATCCCACGTAACCCTTAACAGAGAACTGAGTGCATTGAGATAGCTGCTAAAAATGAATTGATTCTTAGAAGCTAAGTCCTGCTATTTTAATGGCAGCAGATCTTATAAATCCATTCCTATTGACTTCCACTTAGAATTTTGAAGTTATAATGAGATTCTGGAGATAACACTGCCAAAAACATGTTTAGAGTTTTACGACTTGGGAAACATTCTCACATTCTATGATCCTTACAGCTGCATAGAAGGCAGGTACTCTCCCTGTTTTATAGCTGAAGAAACTGAGACTCAGTGTGGGTAAGTGTTTTGCCCAATGAAGACCAACTGTTAGGTGGCAGAAACAGATTAGTCACATTCTGACTGGGCTTTGGGAGCAATTTGCTTTCTCTCACAGCCCAAGAAGGGACTGAATTTTGTGGGAGGTGTGGTGAGACACTTCTCTGCCAACAGCTCTCTGGGGAGCTGCCCTCAAGAAGTTCTGATCAGTTCCCTCTCCTGGGAGGGTCCAGGAATGGATCTGCCTACAGGCACGCTACCTGCATTTGGGTACTCATCCCCTTTCATGTGCTTGAAAGCTGGAACCAAAGTGTCTTGGTGGCCCCGGACATTACTGGGGAGAGATTCAGCCCACATGTAAATGCCAGATGATAGAAGGAAGTGGCCAAGCAGTGAAGGCATTTTTGCCAAGTTGGAATGGGAGCAAGTGTGACTAAGCCAATGGGACTAGAGGTGGCAAACAATTCGTGTCTGGTTGGAACCAAGCACTGTGTTGGCGATAACACTTCCAGAACAAGCAAGGGTGACCATAAAGCCACGTTCCAAGGAACCCTGTAAAGGAATGAGCTGCACACACTTATGTTATTTAACAGAAATTCGCTAGCGAGGCCCATCTTTTAACCTCAGCAAGAACAGAAATGTCAGCAATGTCATTGCCAGGCCTCCCCTGCCTGCTGCTAGCCCAGCAGAAGCTTGTAAAGGCAGAACTTTGGGGCCCAGACGTCTTGTTTCTGTTGCTTTTGCCAGAGAGTTGCTCCAGAGGAGGTTTGCATTGTTCTATAATCACATGGTTTGCAAAATGATAGTTAAGAGTCTGTTAGCATTTCCACCCCAAACCTCATATTTTCAGCTGCTCACAGTGACTCAAATATAAGAATTCTCTTTAGGCTGAAATTTGGCACACAGGGTCTCAGGCCCAGCTGGGGAGTAATTTCAACCTTTTTTGGGACCGGATTTCAATAACATCCATTTGGCTGTTTTTGAATAACAGCAGAAGTACAACAGAAGAGAAGTTAGCATTTTTATAGCAAAATGTTGCCATTATGTGACTCAAAAACTGGTATTGGGGACTGTGGGGGGGAACCCACCCTAGCAACTCTCAATAAACCCTGGCGGGTGATTAGCCTTTGAGTGGACTAAGCATGTATACTATTTTCTTAAATCTATATTTAAAAACCCAACCACTAGTCTGTTGTTCAGAATAGAGGAAAGGTTTTGTTTAATAACATATTGTGGTTTTGAAAAGCAAAGTTGACTCAGGAACAATGACACATACCAGTGGATATTGAATTTCTACTACACCCACTCCTTCGTGCAATTGGGGCAGTAGCAAATTGTAGGGTACAACTGAGTTCCTAAATGTAAGGGGAAAAATTGCTAAGGGCCAGGGGAAAGGGAGAGGAAGCAGCACCAGGAATGCAAAGATATGAGGAATATGGCTAGTGATCTAAGAGACCTCAGATCTGGTCCTTCCTTCTGGAAGGAAGAAAACATCAGAACACAGATCCTCTTCTCTATCTCTTTGTTCACTAATGACAAGTCACCAAATTTCAAGTGACAGATTTCCCCCCCAAAATATTAAATGATACCAAAGTTTTTTTTGGGAGGGGAAATTCAGAAAAAATAAAGGAGGTATAGTGAATATGACACATACCCGTGCACCCACCACTCAGTAAATGAAATAAAAATTGCAAAGACAATTGAATTGCAAATACAATCTATCAGTTTTTTTAAATGATTTTTTAATATGGAGGTTTATTGTTGTTCTCTTTACATATCATGTTATATCTCCAGGTTGTATTTTATAGAAGTAATTATGATTCCTCCTATTATTAAAATTTATATAAATTCTGTTTAAATTTATGCTTTCACCACCAACCCTAGCTAACCAGAAACTCCTAGTTTCCACCACTAAATAGCAATCATCTATATGAAGAGTAGGACTTGATGTTCCAAAGCACTTTCTTGGTTAAAGTCAAATCAAGACAATTTTCCTCAACCTTTGCCAAAATGATGCTCCAATATATCTTAAGAACATTCTGACTTTTCCATTGTAGAGACTGATGGCAGAGACTCCAGATTCCAGTCTTTGGATGTTTTCTGTCACATCATACTGCCTCTTTTGCAATTTAGTAAAACTGACTATTGACACGGCTGTTGGTTCCAACCCTTTTTAGCTGACGAATGCCTTTGTAAGTAGAAACCTTGGCTTATAGAAACCTTGACTCTGTATGAGCTACCTTGAGATCTCTCCTGATCTCCTAACCATGACCTCAGGGAGAGCTTCTAAAGAGGTTATTTTTTTAAAGAGTTATTTATTTATGCATCCAAGAACCTGGGTGTATGGGATAAGAGGATGTGTGGGATGAGAGGATTCACCAGAGACAGTGTGGGGAGCAGAACAGGCAGACTGACTGAAATACACTGCTGAGGGGAGCAGTGGAGGAGACAGGAGAGGTCTGCTGTGCCCTGTGGCCAGTCAGGGATTGAACTCACGATGCAGAGGCTGAGATAGCTTCATAGTGCTGTGCTTAAGCCCTTGTGCCACCAGGGAGGCCCTAAAGAGGTTATAAATAAAGTGGCTAATTTTAAGACTTGGTGGAACATTGACCCAGGAGTTCCCAAAGCAGCAGCCTGTGGAAGACGTGATAGTCTCCTCCCTAAAATCCCTCCCCCGTAATCTTGGTTCTCAGACCCCTGATTTTGTTCAGGTCTCACTTGACCAGGGGCTTCCCGGAAGTTGGGCCCCTGTCCAGCTCCAGCACAAGAAGCACCACTGAATATGGCCATGGGTTCATGGCTCTCATTTAGTGGTTGTATAACGTTACATAAATTGCTAAAACTGTGTGTCTCAGTTTAATTCTTCTTGTTATAGCTGACATGCTAGGCCTTTGCAGAGTTTTAAAAAACAAAGAACAAAAAACCCAGAAACTTATTTAATGTGTTGAGTCACAGAATTAAATAACCATTGGCTATGAGCTCCCTGAAAGCAGAGATTTTTGTCTGTTGTTACTCATCCATCTGCAGCACCTCAAGCAGCACCTCGCACACAGTAGGTATTCAGTAAATACTGGCTTGCATCTTGGACTCACCAAATTTCAGACAAGATTTTGTGTTTAATATGCTAATAAATGTACTGTTATTTGTCAGCAAAGGTTTATTGATACACAAATACATTTCTGAATAGTGCATTCTTTTGTAGGACATTCCCCTTATACCTATATCAACATGGTGATGATGGGAGCTAAGTAAATACAGTATGACTCTAGGGCATAGTTAATTCCATTCAGGGGTGAGTATCTGACCCACATGGGGAGAATCATAATCCTTCCCTAGGAATTTGGAATTAGATTAAGAGGTTCAAGTTCTATTTTGAATTGGGCTTCTACTAATCACAGAGGAAAAAAAAACTAAAAATTTTTTGGTTTAATTTTAGAAATGATTTCTGAGCAAACTGCACCATATATCCTATAACTCCTTATACCCACGAAAAGCCAAAATTTTATATAAAGTAAAAACACTGAGGGACAAATATAGTCTAATATAAGCATAAGCCTTTGGAAACATACACCAAGAACAAATCATTTGAGCCCAGGTTTCTCAAGTCACCTTAAAGTTGCCCATCACAGCCCTTCCAAATCAGTCCTCTTCCTTTGTCCATATAAGCGTAGCGTCCAACCTGAGATCCTTCAAGGTTTACAGCACTTAATTCCTGCAGTTCTCTTTTATCTGATTTTCTTCAAATGATTTCATGGTTTTGCTTTTAATTTTCTTTGAGGTTTCAATGCACAATTCTAAGAACTCTCTCTACCAACCTGCAAGTGTTGCTGGGCTCCATGGTGACATTTTTTTACTAGACCACAGGGGCCATCTGGCCTAAGGCCATGACTTTGGTTGCCATTTGTGCAGCTGCCTACACATCTGTATGTGCTGGTATACCCTTTTATTATTGTCTGCTTTCTATTGCATGTTGTCAAAAGCCTGGGGATTGCATCTGTTTGAATTTTGTTTGTAGGGTTCTGAGCATAGAGCAGTGTGTGGCTCCGAACAGAGAAATTATTACTTTTAGTGAACTGGATCATGAAGAGACATGATGACTGGAAATGATGAAAGAGATTTGAGCCCAGGAATAGTGACTGGAGTCCACATTCACCTCCTAGCTAAGGAAGGTTGTTTTAAGTATTCCACACTGAACTACCTTTTCTATGCTTTGAGCTGAGACCTGCTCACACAATGGAAATTTCCATGTAAATACTTGTTATTTAGCTGAGTAACTGTTTAAATATTGAGTTTTTATATTAAATTTTAGAAATGTTCACCATAATTTTTACTTTTTAGCGTTTTCCTCTCTCCTCTCTCTCTTACCCCACCTACACACACACACACACACACACACACACAAGCACACACACATACGCTCGCACACACATGTTAATTTGAAAAATCAGGCCTTAAGGTTGGGTCTATACTTGGCCAACATCCTCAAGGTCACTGATGTTACTTCTTGCCTGTGTTGTGTGGGAGCCAAAGAGTGAGTCATCAGGGTGAATAATGCCTCTGTAATACTACCAGATTGTGTTTGTCTCCACTTCAAAGCTCTTAGTTTTAACAGAATAGTATTTCTTCATCCCGCCCACCCAAACAGCAGTCTGGATGCCTGAGAGGCAACAGTTAGATGAACAGTAGCAATGATTCCCTAGGATGGACTATGCCCTATCCCATTATGTGCCCCCCCATGGGCTCCCCAAATTAACAGGGACCCTTAGTGAAATTCTTAGGCCAAATTCTAATCAGGTTTTGCTAAAGAGGGATCACATCTTGTCACCCCTCTCTCTCTCCCTGCCTTTCTCATTTCTTCTCTTTCTTTCCTTTCTTTTTGCCTCAACTAGGATTGTAATCATGCTTTCCTTGATTAATTTTCAGTCACTATTTGTCCTTTTAGCTCTTTCTTTTTTATTGAAAAAAAAAGTTTATGACTTTGAGTTTGTCAAGAAAAAAAGGAGAGAAAGGTAGAAAGAAAAGAGGTAATAAAATTTTATACCCTGGAATCCTTTCCCATTCCTGTCTCAGCCTTGTGACTCCTCTCACAAGGATTCTGTATTTTAAGACATGTGTCAGTGATGGGACGTCAGTTCACAGGGTCCATGATGGAAAGAATGTGGTAGAACTACCATAACACCTAACCAAGGTGCCAGGTGCTTTATACCCATTTTCATGAACTGAAGTGAGCCTTATTATTTTTTTTTACACACTGGTTATATGAGTACAGAAGCATTGAATAACTTCCCCAAGGTCACAGTCAGTAAGCTGAAAAGGGAAAAAAAAAATCTAACTTTATTTTTTTTTTTTAGATTTTATTTATTTATACAAGCACTGGGTACAGTCAGAAGCGCGGGAGGGTGAGAGAATTCACCAGAGCCAGAGCAGGGAACAGAACAGGCAGACTGACAATACACTGCCAAGGGGAGAAGCGGGCGGTAGGAGAGGTCTGCATGCCATGTGGGACCCTCGCCCAGCGGCCGGGGATTGAACCTGAGCTGCAGAGGCTGTGGGCAGCTTTGCCACCAAGCGCTCAACCGGTGCGCCACTGGGGAGGCCCAAATCTAACTTTATATAAAGCCAAGATCCATGTATTTTGCTTGGCTACTTGGCTGAGAGAGGAGTTTTAACCAATCTAGATTTGCTAGTTTTTCTGTACCCTGTCTTTCTTGATGCAAACTTATGGAATAACTTGAAAGAGTACAATTTTCTTTGCTTGGTCCTATGTCACTTTTGCCAAAATCTCCTTCTCATTCCTGCTGATGGAATTTAGGTGTATCTTTCCTATACTAGTCGGAAACATATCTTAGAATTATTTCTAATCTTCATTCATGTCCTACATATGCTAATCAAAGTTCCCCTAGACCTAAGGTAAAGATACAATTTATCATTCACAATGGGACAGTTTTGATCATGCAAATGCATGCTATTAATCACTATGCTCACAACCCAGGTCTGTCTCAGGCAGAATGGGATATATGGCCAGCCCATCAGGACAAACTATAACCAAGCTAAAGCCTCCTATGGACAAAAAGAGTATGTCTTAACTTAACACAACACAAAACAAGAGAGCAGAGGTCGTGAGAAAGAAAGCTAGAACTGTAAAACCCAAACTTCTCTGTCTTAAAAGCAATTCTTGCATTTCTGGATCTGACTGTGGGTAGTGGAAGAGGAGAGGTACCAGGAAATAACTCAAATTAGGATTATCATCAATCCTATTTCTTAAGGAAGTGGCACTCAAACTTTTGTGTTTAAGAATCACCATCAGGACCTCAATGGTGGCCTAGGGGTTAAGTCTTGGTGCTATCACCACTATGGCCTGAGTTGGATCCTTGGTCAGGGAGCTACACACATGGCACAGCAGACCTCTCCTGTCTCATCCACTGCTCCCCTCAGCAGTGTATTTCAGTAAATCCACCTGTTCTGTTCCCTACTATGCCTCTGATAAATCCTTTCACCCTACTCCTAGCCCACACCTCTGGCCTATACCCAGTTCTTCTACACACACACACAAAGAATCACCATCATTTTTATTTAAAATGAGGAGTCCTGAACTCTCTACCGCAGAGACTTTTAAAGTAGCCTGAGGTCCAAGAAACTGCCTCATAGCACCTTCCCATAGGGGTTTTAGTGTAGGCAATTTGTGAACTCCTCTTGGAAGGAAAACAGTGTCCTATCATATAAAGTCTTTGTACACTTACTTTATAGGAGGTTTCAGAGGAAATCGCTGCAGAACTTAATAACACCACTGTTTCCAACATGAAAATGTGCCCACAGATAATATCTGTATGATCTGAATCACATTTGAATCAAATAATTTAAACCACATTAGCCTTCTGATGATTTTCAACATAGATTCTCTGGAATTCTTAGCTGTATATACATGTTTATGCTATTATACATTTTCTCAGAATCTTTATATCGAATTCAAAGAAAAAAGGGAAAGTATTTGCCTTGCTTTCTCATAATTACACTAACAGTAAGTGGTGCCATATAGTGAACAATGTTCTTGTGCCAGACATTTATAAACATTACCTTGAATTAAAAAATCCTCAAAAATAAGTCACATTAGGGCCTCCCTGGTGGTGCAGCGGTTGAGCGCTGGGTTGCGAAGCTGCCCGCGGCCTCTGTGGCACCGGTTCGATCCCCGGCTGCTCCCCGGCCACCGGAGGAGGGTCCCACATGGCACGCAGACCTCTCCTGCCACCTGCTGCTCCCCTCAGCAGTGTACTTCGGTCCTTCTGCCTGCTCTGCTCCCTGCTCTGGCTCTGGTGAATTCTCTCGCCTTCCTGCGCTTCTGACTGTACCCAGTGCATATATAAACAAAACAAACAAACAAACAAATAAATAAATAAAACATGCCTCTATTAAAAAATAAATAAATAAAAATAAGTCACATTAGTTCTGTCTGCTTGATGATGGACCCCAGTCTCAGAGAAGTAGGTGACTTCTCAAGGTTTCACCACCAGTAACTGGTAGAACTGCCATTTGAAACCAGGTCAACTGCCTCACTCTTGAAATATTTAGCGCACTCATCAGCATCCAGTAATATTGAAAAATATTTGTTGAGAGGCTAAATCATGCATGTGAGCTAGAATGCCCATTCTAGAAGAATTCTTCCTAGCAAGAGAGAAGACCTGAATAATGACTTTGAGAAATGCTAAACCATTCTTGATATATAGAGGCAGGATAAAGCTGATTATTGGTTAACACTTCGGAAACTTCTGGGTACAGTTAACCATTTTCCAGGCCGGCCTTTGGATTTCTTTCTTTTTTTGTTGGCTGTGCCGCTGCTATGCTCTTTATTCATATTTTCAAGGAAACACAAGTAAAGCGACTGTTCTCTAATTGCACTCCCTTCCTGCAGTCTGCCTGCTCCTTCTGAGTACCACGGGCTGGTTCCATACGCAGCACGTCGTGTGGAAGGACTGGTGGCAGCTGCAAGTTGGTGTGTGACACATTGAGTAGTCATATTTCTCTTCTCTGTGGCCCTCCAAAGCCCTTTCCAACATAACTTTTCCCCATCTGTTCTCGTTTGCACTGCATAATAGGGGACAGGTTTTGGAACTTAGGATTCAAAAAAACATTAAGAAAAAATAAAAATGAGATGGAATTTAAGTAGAAAGAAACTCACTGGCTTCCCTCCTCCCGTTCTCTGTTACTGGGATCATTACCAGAGTATTAAATCGATCAAGTTTTAACTCTAGTTGATTTTCTTAATGTGGTAGTGGGGAAACATGAAAGCTTTAAGAAATCTCTATAAACTAGCCACACAGCAATGAGACCGACAGCATGGCAGAGTCGTTAGTCCATGCAGTGTCGCACAGTACCTGACAAAGTTTTACCATGTTTGCTTAGAATCTCTCATATGTTACTTTAATTGCCTCCTGCCTCAGGTTCCTTCTCTGTAAAATGGATTGTGTGATGTGAATTTTAGAGTACTTAGACACAGGGTTTCCAAAATGACACTACGTCCACCCCTGTACCAGCAATGAATGATTTTGGAAATGATAGAAATATCTTTAAAATTTAGAAATAATGCATTTCTTCTAGCATGCATTAGGAAAAAAAAAAACTTGCAAATGGCACAATGTACTCATGATTTCACAGATAATTTTATTTCGGGTGAGGCTAAGCTATGGTTTAAGTTTAAAATGTGAGCAAATTTAAAGAGTTTTCAGTAACTAAGAGTGCAAGGAAACCTTGCAAAACAAAAACAGAAGGATGAGAATGGCTGCTTAGAAAGCAGCAATAGCAGAGCTGTGGTTCTTTTATTCTTTCACTACTTTTTGGAAAAGCTTTATTGTTTGGGCCTCAAGTTCCCAGTGTTGGGTGAATCATATTCTTGGATCGTAGTATATACACTACCATCATTGGTCTGGCAGGGGCTTATCACCCTCTGATTCACTACCTTCTTGAGAATCTGATGAAAGTAATGTACTTCCCTGGAAAAATGTATATTCCCATATATAAAAAAACTTCCGCATGTCATTTCTGGATTTCAGGGCCATTTGGGGTCCATCTGTGGATTCTGGAGGTTTCAAATGCATGAACTCAACATTGTGTCCTCTTCCCTGGCCATCTCATTTTCTGCTTTCTTAAGTTCAGAGGTCAGCAGGCTCTTTAAGCCACATCATCTATATTTCTTTAAGAAACACATTCTTCCTTCGTTACCTGCCAAGGTAAAACCACCCAGCCTGTTGCCTGCAATCGTGGAGGTGATACTGCATCCCCACACCCCTATTTATGTCAGAAATACTACAGAAGTGTCTGTATTTGGAACTTGTTGATGGTTACCCCGCCTACCCCTTCTTTCCCTGGGATCTGCTCCTCTGCATACCAACAATGTGGTCTCAATGTGGCCATTACTGACCAGTCCAGAGAGAGACATCTGCCCTAAACCAGACCAATCAGTGTCTTTTCCATTTTCCATGAAAAAGCAGTGCAGGATAAGAAACACGGGAGAGGGTCCTTGTTCATTAATTCTGCAGAGAAGAGGGTCAGGGACTGAGGGGTGATCTATAAATGCTTTTGGTGATATTAATTCCTCCAGCAGGTATCTTAAGAGCAGAAAGACCCTGTTTTGGTAGTCACTTCCAAAATCCCCACTGCTATTTTCTGCTCTCTTGCCCAAATACTCAGTTATTTATGAGAAAGATGGAGGTAATGGTATAGGAAGGGTAATGGTAACCACTGCCATTTATGAACACATCCCAAGCACTGTACCACCTCTACTTCCAGTGTGCAGAGAGGTTGGCTGCTGCACTTTATTATTAAGGAAAATGAGATTATAGAGTTAGAAATTGTTAGACCCACTATATGGAACCAGGACTGCCCCCTCCACACCTAGCAACCTTTCTTCTAAATTTAGAACTTCCAGTTCAAAGCAGTGAAACATTATGCACTTGTCCCTACCTTTCCATTGAATGTCCAGCCCCCTTGAATGTCCAAGAATTTGTGTCCAGTTATAGTGACCAATATAGTTGTTTAGCTCTCCTTTTTTTACCCAAATGGTTATATCATATACTCCGATTTCCTAACTTTGAATTTTTTTACTTGCCACTCTATTGAGTTCAGTTCAAATCAATACATAATAACTTCTTTATTTAAAAAGAAAGCACTTCATAGTGTTCCATTGTAAAAATATATCATGACCGGTAGACTCAGTCTCCCATTGACGGGCATTTAAGCCATTTGCAACCTTTTATCTTACACACAGGGCTGTAATGAAAACCTTATACATATATCATTTTACAACTAGGTGAAGTATGTGCTGAAAATATTCCTAGACTGGAACTGCAAGATCAGAAGAGACACGCACTTGTAATTTTGCAGGATCCCATCAAATTGCCCAACACCTGGTTCCCACTTCTACATTGGCCATAATGTATGGAGTAATCTCAGTATGCTTGATGATTTCAAGTTCTTTTTCTACTCCCACATCTGAAAGTTTTATCTTCTCTGAAGTGTATCAGGTTGTTTTATTAAAAAGAAAAACAAAATGTTTATTTTACACCCAGTTTTTGCTCCCTGGTCACTTTACACACACACATACACACACACACAATTTTTTTCATTGCACACTTCCATTGTACCTACTTTACTTAGACTCCCCCTAACTTCCAAAAGAAACTCAGAAGATAAACCTTTAAGGGAAAGGATCTACTCAGCAAATCAGCCCTGATTAACCACCCTACTAGCACATCACCAAGCCATTTACCACTTAGCTTTTCTTTGTGATTTCCTCCTCTTCCCTCTCCCAACCCACCCTCCCCTCAGTGCACTGTCTGGCACACTGGGCCTTCCCATCCTAAGTCCCTTCCCTCCAACCTTCCCAACAGTTTGCACCAATTACATCTTTGCTGCCATGCCACTGTATTTATTCTTCACATTCTTTGGGAGGCTAATGACATTGTGGAAATCTAAAACAGCCAGTCCTCAGGAAGTGGTAAAATTCTCTTGGAATAACAGAACTAAGTTTTGAAAGAGCTCTTGAATTCATCAGCATTCTTGATTAATTAAAACTCCCAAAAACGTAATGATATGCATAAAATTTCAAGATGATATAGTGAGCAGTGACCAAAATTTGATAAATCAATATGACTACTGTCCTTTAATATGAACCATCAAAAACTGTCTAATGGGCATCCCACCCCATCTCTCTCCTTCATCAATTCATTTCCCTTCTCCTTGAAGTCATTTTTTTAAGATATCAATTATTTAGCAAAGAAGAAGAGCCAGAAGCAGTATCTTCTTTGTAGTAATAAGGCTTTGTCTTCACAGGAACTCAAGTTCAGTTCAGAAACTTTCAAATGTGGTTTTAAAGGCTTTTGTGAGTCAACTGTTAGTGAATCACACAAAAGGGGCCTTTATTAATAAGCATATTCTCTTCATTACAGAGAAATGAAAGCCTCCAAATAATTCAGCAAATGTTTAAAGAGAAAACAAAAAACAATGTGGTAAACATATCAGGACTTGATGAGCTGTCTAGGTAATTGGTTGTTTCTGTGCACCTGGTTCCAAAGACAATATTTAATGTGTAATCTGTTTCATTTTGCTTGGGGAAGTAAGTGTAACTCTACCCCCTGGATCACATCTGCATTAAAATTAGGGGAGGCAGAGTCTTGTTTCAGTGAGTGGAAATTTATGCACATGAGTTGTCTTTTACATGGAGACAGCAATTATACCCCTAGAAATGCAGTCTGTGGGAGAAAATGACATATTCAACGCTGGGGAACAAAAGCCTTATGCTAAGGGGACATTAACAAGGTTGGGAACCCCCTCCCAACAATTAACATGATCATTTACAAAATCTGCAATCTATAAAATTATTTTAAAAACATGTTTTTCAAAACAATGTGTTTTTCCTCCTTTTTACATAAAAAGGAGAGAGATTCAGCAGCAGCTCTGCAGAATCAATTCTACTTTAACAAACAGTATTTTAAAATCTATTAAGACATTATTTAAGGACTGAAATAAACTCCAGGGAGTGGTAGGTGACCCTGATTTAACAGCCTTATAAAGACAGAGAGGAAAATGTGGTCAAGAATTTTTCATTTTGGTGTGAGGAGTTGTGGTATTTGAAAGCAACAATTCCTCATCAGAATTCTAGAACACAGGAAGAGTTTCTTTTTTATTATTTAAATACAGCATATGCTAATAAAAGTCTCTATTAGCTAAAACTGATTTTATTTATTTATTTTTTAAAGATTTATTTATGCATATAAGAACTGGAATACAGGCCAGGTGGGTGAGAGGATTCACAAGAGACAGAGTAGGGAGCACAACAGGCAAATCTAGTGAAATATACAGCTGAGGGGAGCAGTGGGCGAGACAGGAGAGGTCTGCTGTGCCATGTGGGTAGCTCCCTGACCTATGGAACTTGTGCTACAAGGGGTGTGGATATCTTCACAGTGCTCTGCTTAACCCCTTGCACCACCAGGAAGGCCCTAAAACAGGTTTTCAAAACATGATATGCTGGTTGAATTGTCAAAAAGGACAATGTTGGTGCCACTGAAATGGGTTTCAGCTTTTATTTCTTCTCTTCATCTTCTCTGGAGACTGGAAGAATTGGACAAGGAAAGATGTGTTTTCCACACTCATTCCTAGGTGTCCACTCCTCCTTTGTGCTCTTGTTAGGGAGCAGCCTCGATATAAAACGGGTTGCCTGGCTGTGGGTCCTCACCCGCGCTTAAAAAGGGACTTACTAATACTCCACTACAGGCACACACAAAAGGTTAATAAAAGGTTTATTTACAAGGAAAAAGGAATTGAGGAAATGTACAACTCAGGGAGAAAATAGGGAAATAAAGTCTTTAATGTGTCCTACCCTATCCGCCTACCTGGAAACCCAAAGGCACTCTCAGAGCTGGCCATGTGCTGCGAGCTGGCGGGGAGCCAAAATGGGGAAGCCCGCAAAGCCCACGTGTCTGCCTTTATACCAACCTGGCTGCTTAACCCCACCCTCAGGTCCCAGCCACCTTCCCTTTGGTGGTGATGGGATTTGGAGTTCCCAGTGTCTTTTGGCTTTGGTCTGGAGTGGGGGTGGAGTCCACAAAGCCTGTAGGGAATTAGCTTTAGGACATCCTTTTCCCCCTAACTCTCTAGGAACTTTCTTATACTAATTACATCACCAACAGGAAAACATAAGCCCAGTTTAACTAAGAGAGTCGATTTGTTTTTGAAGTTTCCGAAGTTTTTAATGCTTTATCCTAATCTTTGGCATAATTGTATTTTTGGTAAGTCTTGCTTCAAATTCTGAGTGAAAGCTCCAGTAATTTTTTTCTTTTTAAGATTTATTTATTTATTTATACAAGTACTGGGTACAGTCAGAAGCGCGGGAAGGTGAGAGAATTCACCAGAGCCAGAGCGGGGAACAGAACAAGCAGAAGGACCGAGGTACACTGCTGAGGGGAGCAGCGGGCGGCAGGAGAGGTCTGCGGGCCATGTTGGACCCTCGCCCAGCAGCCGGGGATCGAACTGGCGCTGCAGAGGCTGCAGGCAGCTTCGCAACCCAGCGCTCAACCGCTGCGCTACCGGGGAGGCCCTCCAGTAATTTTTTTTTTTAAGATTTATTTATTTATGCATACAAGGGCTGGGTGGAGTATAGGCCAGAGAGGCGGGGGTGGGGGTGCTGGAGAGGATCCACCAGAAATAGAGTGGGGAACAGGACAGGCAGAGTGACTAAAGTACACTGCTGAGGGGAGCAGCAGGCAAGACAGGAGAGGTCCGCCTTCCCATGTGGGTTTCTCCCTGGCCAGCAAGGGATCGAACTCGTGCTGCAGGGGCTGCGGACAGCATCCTAGTGCGGTGCTTAACCCCTTGTGCCACCAGGGCGGTCCCCCAGTAATTCTTATCGACCTGGTATGAGATTTTGTTTTGTTATTCAAAAATGATTTTTTCAATTAATTTTGGTATTTTTTGAGAAAGTAATATCTACAGAGTAATTGTGTGGGCCAGGCACTGGGGCAAAGCAAACTAATCTAAATTCTGATTAACTTTTGGGAAAAACTAGGGATTTTTAATGTAAACAGACATGAAAGTAATGTTTAAAATGTTCCTACTGTTTTCTGAACCACTGGAATGCCCAAATCATGGCTATTGTAAAACTTTGGCACAGCTGCATGATCTGTGAGAAAGGGCATGATAAAATGGGGTCATGAGATCTGAGTTCTACTCTGTATTGACTAATTTCTAGAGATCTTTATGCTCTGGTTTCTTTAACAGTAAAATGGAGGTGGAGCCCACTGACCTGATTTCATCAGCAAGTCAATGCATTGTCATCAACAACTACAGTGAATGAGTGGGTGGGGTTGGGGGAATGGAGAGGACTAACTGATCTCGAAATTACAGGAGTCAAAAAAAAAAAAAAGAAATCCCAAACCACCAAGTTATTTAAGTAGTCATTGTCTGGATCCTGATTTGATAAAATGACCTCTCTGTGAAAATCTAGGCAATTAGAATCTGAACTAGGGATTGGGCAAGCCAAGGAATCATTAAGTTTGTTAGGAATCACTCATTCCATTACATAACATAATGGCATTATGGTTGTTTAAGAAAATGTCCATATGTTTTAGAAATGCTTGTTGAATATGCAGGGATAGAGTGACATGAGGGTTGAAGTTTAATTTTTTTTAAAGGGGTGTGGGGAATAGATGAATCAAGTCCGATTGTTCCACATGGTAATAGATACAGGGGATTCATCGTACTATTTTTTTTTGTTTATATTTAAAATTTGTCATTAAAAAGAAACCCTAATACAATAAAATATTTGGGGGTGGGGGGAAGAACAAAAAAACTGTATTAGATTATTTCTCTTCAAAATAGAAAATTTCATCATTCCATTTCAAAGTCTAGTGATGATTGTAAAAATATAAAATATTCGTTGCGATTTTCAAAAGCAAATAGTATCTAATTAAGACTGTGTACTGATTATTATATTTTACTGGTGTCTAAAATATAACTGACTGAAAAATCAAGTGAAAGCAGACAATTCACAGTGGAAGAACTGGTGAACGGATCATTTGTCAACAAATCTATTCTCGATTTGTCAACAGGGAACCCTGACCTTTAGCAGCAAGAGTTAGCTTTTCCAAATGGGAAGCTCATCTCAGTTCTGTGAGAAGTTGTGTGAAACGGCCTTTGTTGTATATTCCCCCAGACTGATAAATTGCCTTTTTCCTCTCTCTTTCCACCAAATTGGTTACGTGCTCATTGCCCATCCAGGAATAATCATTCTCGTCATCACTTTTTTCCTTGTTGTATGTATTTTTTTTCCTTTCAAGGTCCTTTCCATTACGAAGAGATTCAAATGTTTTCACTTATCACATTCTGAAACTCCAATTTCTTAGATGTGATTAGTATAACATCTTTAGTTGTTAAAGAGTGGGATGTTTACTTCCTTCGTTCCAAATTGGATCTCTGTGTTTAAAACTGGAGCTTTTGGTAACCTTTTGTACTCTCTGGTGGAGCACTAGAAGGAACTGAGTCATAGTTAAACTTCAGACTATTCATTGGCTTAAGAACTCATGTTTGTCAAAGAGAAAAGTGAGTGAGATTTCAGTGCATATTTTGTATTCTAATACTATTTGGCTCACTGTTGGCATTACTCTTTGTAGGGATGGATGAATTTGGCTGAACACAATTTATGTAGCTTCTTAAGAAAATCAGAGCTCGAGTTTCCCTGGTGGCCTAGGGGTTAAGTCTCAGTGCTGTCACCATCACCACCAGTCCATCCCCCAGCCAGGGAGCTAACCCATATGTGGCTCAGCAGACCTTTCCTGTCTCACCCACTGCTCCCCTCAGGAGTGTATTTCATTAGATCTGCGTGTTCTGCTCCCCACTCTGTCTCTGGTGAATCCTCTCATCCCCACCCCCCACACACCTCTAGCCTATATCCCAGTTCTTCTACACAAAATTAATGAAAACATTTTTATTTTTTTTTTTTTTTTTTTTTATAGAGGCATGCTTTTATTTATTAATTTGTTTGTTTTTTTTTGTTTATACATGCACTGGGTACAGTCAGAAGCACGGGAGGGTGGGAGAAGTCACCAGAGCCAGAGCGGGGAGCAGAGCAGGCAGAAGGACCGAAGGACACTGCTGAGGGGAGCAGCGGGCGGCAGGAGAGGTCTGCGCGCCATGTGGGACCCTCCTCCGGTGGCCGGGGAGCAGCCGGGGATCGAACCGGCGCTTCAGAGGCCGCGGGCAGCTTCGCAACCCAGCGCTCAACCGCTGCGCCACCGGGGAGGCCCAATGAAAACATTTTTAAAAAGAAAAGAAAATTAGAGCTCATTAAGACAGTTTTTCTAGTATTGGTGGTAAATATAATGTGATTTTGGGAGCTTTAGAATGAAATTGGCAAATAACCATTTTATCAAAACATAAGGAACTTCACAGACCTCCCCCTCCCTCATTCCTAGTGATTTCTTTAGTACATTAAAAATGAAAGAGTCCCCCAAAAAAGGCAGCCAGTTCTACTGCAAATATGTAACAAATAATAAGTGGAAACCAAGTTAATCTTTAAAAGTTGTTTGCACATTGGAATTCTTGTCTGGTTAGTGTTCAGTAGGAAAGAAAAAGAGAAAGTCCTTTATGCTCTTATCAATAAAAACACACTAACATTCCAATGGAACAATAGGTAAAGGGTATTAAAGGGAAAGAAAACTAGAAAAATACAAATAGTTGATATTTTTATGAGCAAGTTAACCTCATTAGCAATCACATAAATTCAAGTTAAGACATAATTTTTTAATGTCCAAATTGACAATGATAATAGAGGGTGTGGTGACATACAGTAAAGGGTGTGGTAACATGGAAAAGTCACTGGAAACAGTTCAAATAACTTAGCAATTGGAAATAACATCTGGATTCATTCTTTTAAAAATCTTTCCTAAGGAAACAATGAGATGCTGTCAAAAGCTGTGGTACATCCATAGGTTTTAATCAGTTAGAAAATCACACTCAGAGATTATATATTGCTTGAAGAAGACTATGTGTTTTTGTGGATAATATGTGAATATGCAGAGAAAAATAAGAGAAAATTATCAGAGATATTGTCTGTTTATATTGAAAATAGTAAAGTGAAGTGATTTTACTTTCCTTGAAATGCTTTTTCTCCATTTTCTCTGTATATGTATCCTATAGAGACTTCTGTACTATTTAAATTTTATTTCTAATAGATTTGTTCATTGTATTATAAAAGTAACAACTACAAAACATTTAGAAGATACAACATGAGACTACAATGTATAAATACACGAGAGACTGCTTATGTGTACAAGGTTCTTTTGTGGGGGAAGTGTTGAAAATACGTAAAAAATTGTTTATAGTTAAGTTGTGCAACTCTGTGACTATGCTAAGTTGTACCCTTTAAATGGGTGAATTGTATGGTGAATTTTAACTCAATGAAATTACTATATAAAACAAAGAAGTATAAAGAGCTCCTATGTTACCACCATGCCAAGATGACCACTGTTAGCATCTTGGTGCAGATCATTCCAAACTGATTTCTGTGCATCATACATACATATTTAAAGAATGAATATCAGAGCATACTATGCATACCATTTTTAAAAAGTATCTTTAATTGCAACATGTATAACTTTGTAATCAGAAAGTACAAATGGACCAGAGGCATTCCACTTCCAGTCTCATCTTAATGAGTTGTGAGACCTTGAGGAATCACATGACTTTTCAGGGACAAAATTCTTCACATGTAAAAGGCAGGACTGAAATGAGATGAGATTTTGATCCCTCCCAATTTTAGAGTTCTCTGGGTCTCTGCTTCCTGAGTGGGAATAACAATAGCAGAAACTTGGGTGTAGTAACTTTGTTGTAATAGCCAATACTTTATCAAAAGAAACTGGTAACCTTCAAGATACTGTTAGACTGATAAAAAAAAGAAAGCAAAGGATAGCTTGCTAGTATTGTGATAAAGCAAAAGCGAATGTGCAGGATTTACAGTCTACAACATTTCTATAAGGATACACAAAAGCTGGCATTAAGAGGAGGAACTGGGTGTTGGCTAACAATTTGGTTCTAGAATTTTCTTTTTACTATACAATGTATCCTTCTATACTCATGTATTTGATATCTTTTTTAAGGTATAAAATAATTATTAGGGAAAATATCTTATTAATTATTAATGTTGTCTTGGGGTAAACGATGCTAAGCAAACTTGTCATTCTCCTTTCCTTAAACCTTTTAAGTCAACTGCCTTGTCAGGTTTCCTGTGAAACCTGTATGACCATTTTTACCACATGCTCCTTTCACTCCAGTCACACTGGTCTTCTATCAGTTTCTAGAAATCTTAAGTTCTTCATCACCAGAAATGTCAACCACAGCATCAGCATCTTCAGGATAAAACAGAATCTCAAAACTGAGATATGTAACTGCGGCCTGCCCTCACTTTACACCTGAGGAGAAGCTGCAGTTCTCAATCTGAAGTTACCTGCCTGAGGTCATACAGCTAGTTCTTTGCTATCTGTAATTAACCTTAGTGACTGATCTCAGGAGTTTCATTAAACAAAAGTAGGTTAATAAAAAGGAAGCCTTTGGATTTTAGATATTAGTAGAGTGGGGCTACACTAGAACTTGGAAAATTAATTTGATTTCTTATCCATGAAAATGTCTTCATGATATCAATGCTCAGAGGGACCAATCAGGCAAAAGAATGTTCCCTAAAAATGAAAAACCTCTGTGATGCTGGATTCCACCAAGAACCACACAATTATATTTGAGATATATTTGTTTAACTTGTGGAAGAAATTAATTTGATCATCCTGAGGGCATTCATCCATGGGACTAGCTTTTTAAAATCCACATCTCCACAATGTAGCTAAATTAACCATAGTAAAGTAAATTAGAAGCTCAAGTTGCCTCAGAATGTGAGCAAGACTGTGGACAGTTCTGATGGCCTTCTCGCCCTCCAGGCTGCCAGGTTATGGGTCAGCCTGAGATGCAGGCAAAGGATGCAAGGCTCTGAATCTTTGGGAAGTTTTCTTTCTTTCTTTTTTTTTTTTTTTTAAAGATTTATTTATGCAGGGCCTCCCCTGGTGGCGCTGCAGTTCAATCCCTGGCCACTGGCAAGGGTCCTGCAAAACAAACAAACAAAAAAGATTTATTTATGCATACAAGAACTGGGGTACAGTCCAGAGGTGCAGGGGTGAGAGGATTCTCCAGAGACAGAGCGGGGAACAGAACAGGCAGATCCACTGAAATACACTGCTGAGGAGAGCAGTGGGCGAGTCAGGAGAGGTCTGCCGCACCATGTGGGTAGCTCCCTGGCCAGGGATCAAACTCGTGCTGCAGAGGTTGTGGATAGCTTCAGAGTGCTGTG
The DNA here is from genome assembly GCF_014898055.3 of Talpa occidentalis. NCBI lineage: Eukaryota > Metazoa > Chordata > Mammalia > Eulipotyphla > Talpidae > Talpa > Talpa occidentalis. The sequence goes on along the minus strand of NW_023603184.1, from coordinate 91,063,786 downwards.
CTTAACCCTTGCACCACCAGGGAGGCCCAGGAAGTTTTCTTTCGAAGAAAATAGACCTCCAAACAGAGTATGGAAATGCCCATTTTGAATTCCTTCCTCTGTACCCTACCTCCCACTTTACAAACATGATTTCATATGCATTCCTCACCAGTTAGGTTTTTGTTCCATGATTGTCAGACCCTCTTAAAATATGTGCATTTTTATTTTTATAATGTTTATTTCTGTTTATAAAAGTAATATGTTATAGAAAAGTTGGAACACCCAGACATGTGTAAGGAAGAAAATAAAAGTCAACCAGAACCCATGATCCAAAGATAACTACTGAACATCCTGGATTATTTTGTTCCAGTCTTTCAACTTTGTGTCTATGTGACTGTGGGGGACACATGTGTTTATAAAGGGTCATGGAACTGAACAATTACCTTAACTTTTTTTTTTTAGTCATGTTTTATTATTGACATTTCCAAAATCACTAGACGGTGATTACCCTCTTAAACAAATCCTTGTGTGATTGATGATTATTTTCATATCTCAAATTCCTGAAATGGGATTAAAATGTCAAAGGGTATAAAATTTTTTAAGGCATTTGAAACATATCACCTCATTATCTTCAAGAAATTGTTCTTCAGTTTACATTCTCGACAGCAACTGAGTGTCCTATATACAAAGTTAACATTACTGATAGGGAGTGTGTTCAATTGAGGACAAATTGAGTGAAACAATTTATTTCAGTTTTGTTTGTATTACCTTTTCTTCCATTTTTAAATCTTTTCCCCAATGTTCATATGTAACAATTTTAATTTTCCTTGTATATTTATGACATCTGCCCAGCTTCCTACTAAAGGGTACATTATGTTGATTTGTAAGAATGTGTGTGCATCTGTGTGTGTGTGTGCGCGCGCGTGCGCGCGCACACACTACTTGGCTTTTTCTTTCCTTTTGTTTGATCCTTCTCTTAGAAATTTTAGGGAAAAATCTTGGGTATGGTCAAGCCAACTAATATTTTTTACTTTTACATAATTTTTATTTAGAAAGTACCATAAAGACAAATATTTACCTATATTTACTTTAAGTTATAATGAAAAATATTTAACTATTCCTTCAAGAAATATTTTCAGGAAAGGGTTTGAGGGGAAGTACCAATGGAATTTTTTCCCAAGTGCCTCAAGAATAATGAATAATAGTAATAATGAATAACATCTCATTTCTGCAAAAGTCTTATAATGTCTTTTTTTTTAAAGGTTATTTATGCATACAAGAACTGGGGTGTAGGTCAGAGATGCGGGGGCAGGAGTGTGAAAGGATTCACCAGGGACAGAGTGGGGAGCAGAACAGGCAGATCTACTGAAATACACTGCCGAGGGGAGCAGCGGGCGAGGCAGGAGAAGTCTGTTGTGCCATGTGGGTTAGCTCCTTGGCAGGCCAGGGATCTAACTTGTGCTGCAGTGGCTGGCAACAGCTTGACAGTGCTGTCTTTAACCCCTGTGCCACCATAGAGGCCCTGTAATGCCTCTTTGACCACATTGTTAGCCCCCTGGCAGCACTCTGGTTGGCATGTAATACGCTGTGCCAGGAGTAACCGGATTAACTTCCCCAATTGGGAAGTAAAAGGAGGCAGTCTAAGGACTCCCTGTGGAGCTCCACTGTCTCTTGCACAGGGTAGATGGCCAATAAACTGTTGTATGAAATGAACATTCAATGAGTCATTGATACACCTGGGAAAGTTTTACTGGAAGATAAACAAGTGTCTGTCCTGACTGGTTAAATGTTACCTTTTGGGGAAAAGTCTGTCAGGCCTGATAGATTTTCAGTGACCCTTTCTGGTTGTAATTTTCTCTTCCACCTTCTACTATTCTGATCCAGTCAATTTGATCTTTGTAACATGAGATTGCTTTGGAATGGGCCTCAAGACTAGAATGAATTCCAGATCTCAGGGCCTTTTTATTTACCATTGTCCAAGAAAAGTTATGATGCAGCTGGGGCAGTATTTCCCACACTTGAATAATGTGTAGACATATTGCAAAGGAAAAAAAATGGTGATGGACTTTCAGTGATACTTAAGTTATGTTCATCAATCTACCATTTAAATAAACTGTATGTTCTTATAGCAAAAAAAAAAAAAGGTAGTAGGATCATGGTTGTAAGGCTCTTATGATCCAGAATATGCATTTTGCTAACTTTAAATACATTAACTTTTTAAAACATCATTAATTGAAACAAAAGCACAAATTTTGTGGATTTTATAGAGAACTTGGAGACTCCCTAGAAGTATGTGTCCTGGTTCCTGTCTAATAAAGCACATATATGTGAGAATCACTTTACTGTGAACCACATCAACCCTCAAACTTTACCCTTTTCCAAAGCTGTCTGGATGCTTACCCAATCTTCAATGCTCAACTTAAGCATGAACAATCAACAAACTAGATCTAAACTAATATCATATGCTTGGAACCACTACACAACCATAAAACCAAAACTGTGCACAAAACTATAAAACCAAGATTCAAGTAACTTTATTTAATGAGACAGTTGATATTGCTTAATGAACAAAAAAAATCTATTCACTTTGTAAACAGGGTACTATTGTCTATGAGGAACAGATATTTTTTGGTTCTCCATGCTCATACTAAGTGAACAGGATGATCAGAACATGTTTATTTATTCTTTCAGCCATTAACCTTTATTTTTCTTCAAGAAACCTTTAGAAATTGAGCTGTAGCAGATCATTTCATCAGGATTTTCATCAACATCAGTTTTCAAACATTTCACTAATATTCTTCTAGAAAATTTGCTTCTGGAAGTTTGATATATATAATTAAACTGATTTTTGTTTGATAGGTTTTAATAAACCATGTGCTCTTATCCCATATAAAAGGAAACTCTCCCTGGGACCAAAGAGAAATGTTTCAAGAGGAAAGAAATTTACACACTATAGTTATCTAAATATTTGAAATAAAATATTTTCTGAAAATTACAATTTATATTCTGTATCACAATCTCTGTGCAGACAGGCCATGGTTATTGTTTAGAAGTTTTTGTTATTGCTTAACTGTAACAGGGAAGTTTTATGCAAAATGTTATGGACTAAGTCCCACAAATTTTATAGGAAAATATTGTACAGGGCTCTTAGGTTGCTCAAGACCCAGTTTCCTAATAGTTTTTGAAAGCTGTTGACTTTTAGAAATGAACATGTTGATCTGGGTGTAAAGGAGGAGGATATGCAGAAAGCATAAGAGATGCCAATTCACAATGCAGCAGGCAATTAATTAACAAGAGTCGTGCTCCTTGAAACATACGATTGGGGAGATCTGAGAATCTTAGAATAACAGAAGATGTATTTCCTCCAAGTTAGTTTACTGGTTTTATTTTCCACGAGAATTATGTCAATAGATTAGATGTTAGGGTAAAGCAGTGGTTCTCAACAGGGAGTGATTTTGCTCCCTGGGAAGCATTTGGCGATGTCTGCAGATATTTTTGATTGTCATAACTGTGAAGGGAAGCTGTCCTATTGGCATCTAATGGATAGAGGTCAAGAATTCTGCTAAACATCTTACAATGCACAGGACAGACCCCCACACTAAAGACGTCACAGGGCCAAGGTGGAGAAATACTGGATTAAGATGTCCAAATCTAATGATCGCATTTGAGCTGTATCCTTGTGTATACTCCTGCTACACACACACACACACACACACACACACACTCTCTCAGACACCTCAATCTATGTTGTAATGCCACAAGAACTTGTCAGAATCCTTTGAGTCTCCTGGCATATGTTAGTCACAGAAGAGTTATGTTATAGGGTTTTACATTGAGCCAGCCACACAATAACTGCTACTGAAAGAACAGATAAATGGAACATTTGAAAACATAACAGTATTCATTAGTTCTTTTATTCACTTATTCAGCAAACCTTTATTGAGCATCCATATGTGCCACTCAGCTCTCTTGTGAAGATACAAACCTGGTCCCTGTCCTCATGGAGCTTACAGCCTAGAAGAGACTATAAAGAATGTTACTAACAAGAGGCCAGTAAAATGAGGACTCTGTAAATGTACCTGAATGAGGAACATTTACATAGTAGCTTGAAAAGCTTCCACATGTGTGTAATATCATTTGAATCACAGACTAAACCTCATTAGGTGGACTTTATTCCCTAATCAGAGATATTAAACATCAGTCCAATGTCACACAGCTTGTAAGTGACAAGGCTAAGTGTCACTTCAGCCAAGGGACATTGAGATCCCTGCTGTATTGTACTGGAGCAAGAATATAGGTGCTCTTGCTTGATTTGACTTGTAATTGCCTCTTCTGATCCCCACCAATCATATAGGTCCAAAATCCTTTCCCCTTGTTAAAAAAAAAAAAAAATGCCACCAGCTCTCTCCATCTTCTTGCTTACATAAAATGGGAGGGGGTTATTTTCTGGTTGTTTTATGTATATATGCTTTGTGTTCCTAATTAGATTGTAAACTCCTGACCTGCAGGGACCAGATCTTCCATTTCCTTTGTAACCTTTTGCAGTACTGCAGACAGTCAACCAATAAATGCCTGCTGTGTGAATGAACCTGTAGAGATAGAAATGCTTTATGGTGCTCCCTTTTACTGGTTTCATGCTTTTACTTTGCTTTGTGATAGGACTGTACATTATAAGCTTCTAGAGGGCACAGCAAATGACTTGGTGCTTTCCTTAGACTCAGCATGCAAACGGCACCATGCAGAATTTGAGCCTCACATGCCTTTTTGACGCTCTGGATAATATTAGCATACTGGAGTGTTTTTGTGTATCTAAGGACGGAGGCAGTCATCCTTTCTGCGGCGTGGAATATTCCTTCCTTTCCATTGCAAGGTCCCCGGGCGCCTAGGACAGGGCTAGAAGACTGCAGAAGCGCCCCCACCCTCACCCACACCCGCACCCCGTGCCCGAACGTTTATTATTATTAAGAAGGCCGACTCCGAAAACGGCATGTTCCTGCATGAGCCCAGACTTTGCAAGAAAATGGGCAAAGTGAAAGGGGATTCCGGGCAGGTCAGAAATGGCCTGGATGAGAACACTGAGGCTTCCTTCACATAATCCAGACGCAATCTGACAAGCAGCACTCCAGCCGCGCGCCGCCCGCCGTCTCCGAGCCCGGGAGGCGGCCCGCCCGCCCCGCGCGCCCGCGCGCCCCGCGCGCCCCCGGGAGCTGTCCAGACGGCCCCGCCCGCGCCTACCTGGGCACTCACCCGCGCCGCGCGGCCTCTCCGCCCACCCCGACCGCGGGAGCCCAGCCCGGGCCTGCCCCGCCGCCTCCCCGCCTCCGCGGAGCCCCGCCCGCGGGGCGCGCGCCGCCTCCCCCGGGCCGGCCAGACAGCGCGCGGCGCGCCGGGGGCGCACGGTCAGGCTCGCGGGGCTCGGCTGGCGCGCCCCGGCCGGGCGCCTGCAGGGGGCGCGGGGACGGCCCCGCCCCGCCGCCTTCCCTCTCCCTCCCGGCTCCCTGGATCCGCGCCGGGAGGAAATGATGTGTTGCTGCCTGGTTAATCACAGCTCCAGACACTCATTGGCCGAGCGCTCCGCAGCCACTTCCTCCTCCTCCTCCTCCCGCTCCTCCCGCTCCGGCTCCTGCTCTTCGCAGCCGCCGCCGCCCGCCGCAGCCTCCCCCTCCGCGCCGGGGGAACTTTTCTACTCTCCGCGGCCGTCTCCCCCGCCGCCTCCCGGGCAGCCCCCGCGCGCGCGCAGCCGGCCCCCCGCCCGAGCCGCGGCGCCTCGGGAAGTTTATTCCGCGCGCCCCCGCCCCTCCCTGCTCCTCCTCCTCCTCACCCCGCCTCCCGCCCTCCCCCGGCTCCTTCCCCGGGGTGGCTGCCGCCGCCGCGCCGCTGCCGCCGCCAGCCTGCGCCCCGGCCAGCCGCGCCGCCCCGGCGCTGGAGAGCCCGGCCGCGCGCCCCGCTCCGCCGCGGTCGCCCCCGCCGCCCCGGCCCGCGGCCCCGCGGAGTTCCGGGCGCTCTCGCCGGCCGCGCCGCCCCGCCCCGCCCCGCGCCCGCCGGGGCCGCCCGCCCGCCCCGCGCCGCGCCGCGCCGCGCCGCGCCGACCTGCAGCGCCCGGCTGGCTCGCTCTCTGCCTCCCGCGGCGCAGCCCCCGGCCGCCGCCGGACCCGAGGTGAGGGCAGGTCGCCCGCCGCGGCTGTCGGAGCCGGGAGGCGAGGGTGGAGGGGGTCGAGCCGGGGAAGAGGCAGCGATTGGGGGTGGAGGGTGGGCGTCTGCGGTGCCTCCCCTCGCTTTCATTCCTTTCTCCCCCAAGCCGGATCCACTCTGGTTGGGGGACGTAGCCTCGGAGCAAAACTGTCTTGCTTTGGGCCTGAGCTTGCTGGTGGGGTATGGAGAGGGCAGAGGCATGGGAGGGACGTGTCTCTGAACGGTTTGGGGGGTGTGCGTGTGTGCGCGCGTGTGTATGTGAGTGTGTAAGAGTGTATGTGTGTGAGTGTGTGTGTGTGTGTGGGGGGGGTGAACTCCTTCAGGGTGTGCGCCTGTGACTTGAAAATCGATCTGACTGCCGGGCCACGGGGCTCACCTTCCTAGCTGATCTCGGGAGAGAGTAAAGGGATGGGCGAATCACCCCCACCCTCAAAATATCCATCTCTTCCAAGAGGAATTTTCTGCTGGAGAGACAGCCAATAAACTCTGTTCAACTCCCTCCTCCCTCCGTTCTTCTAGCTGCAGTTTGAAAAAGCTTCAAAGCCTGGAATGTGGGATTCATCTTCCGATCCCCAGAAGGCAAATGTGGTTACAGATGTTGCACGGTACTTTGCCAAGTTTAAAACCCTTCCTTCAACGCTGTAACCAAAACAGTGAGGCTAGAACCTTGGGTGCGCTGGGGGGAGATGTGGGGCTCTGGGCCCCAGGATTCACTCATTTCTCTAGGGTTCTAGACTGGCTCAGCTCAGTCCAGTCTGTGCCAGAGCTGTCTCTCCCTCTTTTCCTAGCCCCCCCCCTTTTTCCGCCCCCCTTTACCCAGGATGTCTGGAGGCTACTTGCATGGGAGAGGAGCCATGGAGGAAGACACTTAAGGAATAAAACATCCCACTTAGTAGCAGAAGGAAAGTCTCAGTTAAAAAGTTGTCCCTAATTTGTCTCGTGGAGAGAGGTACCAAAATAATGCAGTGTATTTGTTAAATTTTCTGAGGTGTGTGCGATGGGAGTTAGATGATGAGAAAGAGGACTGATTCCATACATGTGTGGTGTATTTTTGGAAAGAGGCCTTCAAATTGAGACATAACCCAGTGGTTTTACAGGATCTCATCCCAGAGATACAGCCCAAGGGAAGGCGGTGGCAAAAAATAGACACCACCTCCCTTTTCCCCCTAAAAAAATTCTTCCTGGAAAGGTGGTGTTAAGAAATTTCAGAGATGGGCTGATCCAAGTGGCGGGCCTTAAATGGAAACACTATAGTATGTCCTGGCACTTGTCTGTGGAGGTGGGTGGCTGGCTGGAGGCCCAGCTTGGGCAGCCACCAGACACTAGACTGGTGCTGACCTCAGACACTGGCCCTGCTATCCAGCTTTACAGTATGCTTAAGTAGGCAATATGGCTCTCACCCATCTCATTGATGAGGACTCAGAGCCTGAGGAGGTTATCCCAGGCCTGGACAGGACTTGGATCACGCTGCTTCCTAGACCAAATCACTTTTGTGGGATTCAGTTATTTTTGTGTTCTGCCCAGGAATGGAAGAACAGGCATCTTTTGAAGCTGAAATGTAGGCCTTAAGTTAATGAAATTGTGTGTTGGATAATAGCCTTTCTACTGTCAGTCCTCATGAAAATATTCAAAGTTGGTGAATTATTTTGAGATAAATTCTGGATAGATGACAAAAATCAAGGGCCTGAATGGGCATAGATTGGATTTATGATTTTTTTTTCCATCCATATTGGTGAGTTTTACTTAAAATGGAGAGTGGTTTTAAATAAAAATTTGATTTAGGTAGTAGTTTTACAACCTTTATACCTTGGAAGAGTGATCATTTGAATAAGAATAGGTTTCTTGTTATCTCTAAATACTTTAAAAGAATATTAAGGATGTGGAGTTAAGAAGAAAGAGTATACCATAATCAGGAATGTAATTAATTTCAGAAGTGAGGAACTTAATTCCATTAATAGCATTGTAATGATTTTTTTTTCAAAGTAGTGATTTATCAAATTTTCTGCATCAGTCCATGAAACAGAACAGTGATTGAATGAGTAAGTAGAGGCGATGCTGCTATCTTGCCCTAGAATACACCGAACTAATCCTCTCGGTAAGGAATTGAGTAGTCCAGCATCCTGGGGTGGGAGGGATGGTGAAGAATGAATTTGAAAAATGATCCTGCTGTTCTGGGTCTTGGGGTGAAGATGGAATCAATGCTTATATGTGGTACTTTGGCAAAGAGGAGGTGGGAGGGTGCTGTCCTCTCTTCTTGTTCTGCTGTGGGCTCCTGCATCTTAGTTTATTCTTACATGAAGAGAGAATTACCACACAGCTAATTGGAATTACGGAGAAGTGAACTATTGGTGGTGGCAAAACCCTCTGATATGTTTTGGGTGAATTTAATGATGACGGGCAGGGTGTGGGGGATGGGGCTGTGTATGTGCCAGCTCTGCACTCAGCTCCTTACATGCACTTTTTCATTACACTTTCACAACAACCATGTATATTACTATTACTTTTCTCTCTTTTCGTAAGAAATTGAGTCTTGGCAAAATTGAGTGGCCCTAACTTACAGAGCTTGTAAGTGGTGGAGTAGGGATTTGAACTGGGAGTTTGGGGGATTTAAGAACCCACATTCATGACAACTCTCACCAATGATGGCCAAAATTCGTTATTCATACAGTCTTCATGAATTGACTATAGCTAAGTTTCACTTAGTCTATTAATTATTTAGTATTTTTCTTCAAAGCAATGACTCACCTTTTTTTTTTTTTAAAAAAAAGAAAAGCACATCTTTTAAGAGAGAACAATATATCGCTACCATATTTGGAAAGCCAACTTGTTAGGAATAGGAGGTGTAGTCAGAAAAATGCATTAATACTTTTATTGAAACCCTAAATTCAGGATAATGATTGCGGGTGTGTGTGTATGTCGCAGGGACTGTGGGCTAAGAGTGGAGGAGGTAGGTGGGTAGATGATACAGTATCGGTGATATTCTGGGTATTGGATTGAGTGATAGGTTCATGGGTGCTGCTTTTATTTTTAGATTTTATAACCTACATACAAGATATATTCTTTTTTGGGGTAAAAATATAAAGAAAATTAAATACATAACCATTAACATAGTGATGACTCGGGGTATTCAGGGTACCTTTCTAACTATAGACTTAGTTTGGTGCCTCTGTGAAGTAGACACACAAGAACTGTTGACCGATTGATAGCACCCCAGGTGATGCTTTTTTTTTTAAGAATGTTATTAGTTGATCGAAAGACTTTGTTCATTTTTCTCAAAAGTCCCGCTGCTGTTTTTTTTTTTTGTTGTTTGTTTTTAAAATTTATTTATTTATACAAGAGCTGGGGTACAGGTCAGCGGCACGGTAGGGTGAAAGGATTCACCAGAGACAGAGTGGGGAGTAGAACAGGCAGACGACCTGAAAACACTGCTGAAGGCAGCAGCGGGCGAGACAGGAGAGGTCTGCCACGTCATGTGGGTATCTCCCTGGCTGGCCGGGAATGGAACCCGTGCTGCAGAGGCTGCGGACAGTTTCACAGCGCTGTGCTCAACTTGCTGCGCCACTGCGGGAGGCCCAGGTGATGCTTTTGAAGCTGATTGTTGTCATACTTGAATAAGATTGAGGGATGGCCCCTCCTCTATTTTCCCTGACTTCCACTCTCATTTCCAATATTATGATTAGAATAATAGCACAGGCTTCTGCATAGTTTGTCCTGATTGCAGCAATGGCAGACACAGGCTGCACTGAAGCTGGCATTTCTCAGTATCACTTTGTCTTCCACCCTGAGTGCTCAGGATGGGGCAGAGAATGTTGTCATGAAGTGTTTTAAATGCTTTCATTTTTACCTAGTGGGAAGTGTGATCATTCAGACCAGGAAGCTGGTATTTAAGTTAGAGCAATGCCCGGGTAAAATGTTAACAGCCTTTAACTGGCAAGTCTGGAAAATACAGCCATCAGAGATTTTAATTGGAGTCCACATAGTCTCTTGTTTTATTTTCCCAAGCAAGCATGGGGCACTGTGGCCTTATTCCTGGAAATGAGGATTTGGAATTGGGTTTCCTGGTACAAAATACCTCCTTTGATCTTCTGAAGTGAAAACTTTGTGTTATTTTCTGTGGCCAGTTCCAGCTCTCAGAAGAACCAAATGGAAGATTTACTTCTTTTTTAGTAGTTGGCCATAGACTGCTCTTGCTTGCCATGCTAGTTTAAGAATCAGAAGTTCCAACCCCCTGATTTTGACCCCAATCAAAATCAGGGGGTTGCAATTGTATGCGGAATATAAAAATAAAAAAATAAATTAAAAAAAAAAATCTTCTCAAAAAAAAAAAAAAAATCAGAAGTTCCAAACCAGGATTTGTTTGTTGGAAAGGGATTCAAGTGAAAGATGCCTTTTGGGGCCTCTGTGGTGGCACAGGGGTTAAAGTCTCAGTGCTGTCAAGCTATCGCCAGCCACTGCAGCACAAGTTCGATTTCTGGCCAGGTGGCTGCCCACATGGCGCAGCAGACCTCTCCTGTCTCGCCCACTGCTCCCCTCAGCAGTGTATCTCAGCAGATCCGCCTGTTCTGCTCCCCACTCTGTCTCTGGTGAATCCTATCACCCCCCCACACCTCTGGCCTACACCTCATTCTTGCATGCACAGGCAAATAAATTTTTTTTTTTTTTTTTTTGGTGGGACCCTCGCTGGTGGCCTGGGGAACGAACCGGCGCTGCAGAGGCTGCGGGCAGCCTCACAGCCCAGCGCTCAACGGCTGCACCACCAGGGGAGGCCCACACAAATAAATCTTTAAAAAAAAAAAAAAAGAAAGATGTCTCTTAAAGTGCCTCAGCAAGTTGGTGCAGTTGGTACATCAGGGCCTTTGGTTCACATGGGAGGTAGTTTTGCTTGAACTTATGCTCCCAGATTAACTTATAAGAGGTCCACCTGCTTTCTTTTTGAACTTAAATACTCCAACTACCCTCAAAATTCAAACCAATCACATAGTCAAATATTATTCATATGCTCACTCATGCACTTCTGGGAATCAGAGCTTGTTTATATGTCTGAAGACATCTGTGATCCATGAGAACTTTGTTTTCCTGAGCCACCACCACTCATTTGTTTGATTTTTGGGTTGCAGTCTCTGACCAACATTCCACTTTGCCCATTAGGGTTGCTTCATTGTTTGCTCCGGGCATTTGGCCTATATTTCTGTGACTGGGGAAGGACTTTAAATTTTAATCCTTCCAAATTTTGTGGAGGTGCTTGCAGTAGGAAATGGTTTTTCTGGTGGATGGGGTGAGGTCAGGGGGCTCCCATTTAGCTCAAGCATCCTGATGGATGTCCACGACTTCAGCTCTCATCGTAAGGCCAAACCTTGACTTCCATATCCCTCTGCTTTTCCCTTCCTCTGACTTTTGGGGAGTGTCAAGTCCTTTAGGGCTCAGAGTAATAACATAAGCAAGAATTTTGCCTTTTGATAGTCTCCTAGTGTTTTACCACTTTCACTCTTCATTCTGGGACTTGATTGATCTCTTTGAAGGCTAGGATTTCAAGTTATTCATCCCTCCATTTATTTGTTTCAAACAATTCATTCCCCTCACCAGCTTAAAACCTTTCAAATTCTTGCACTGGTCTCCTTAAAGGCAAGGAATGTTTCTTACTCATCTTTTGTGTATCTTTTGCACCTAACACAATGCCTGACCCAGACTGCACAGTAAATAAATCATTTTTTAATTGCTGAGAGGATAAATGGATGATTACACTTTAGGGAAGCAAGTGAACAAGTTCTCTTGGGGTTCAGGGAGGGACGCTCAAGAGAGGTTGATACCAGACACCGTGGTCCTTAAGGATAAGTTTGGGAAACAGATATGAAAGGTCCTCTAGGCTTAAGGAGGAGGTTTTGATACTCCCTTTTTAATCTTGACAATGGAATGCATTTTTAGAGAATTTGACAAATTGTTTTGTATTCTTTTTAGGATATGTTTTCTTTTTTGGTTAAAGGGTGACACCTCCTTTTGAGGGGAAGAATAACTTAGCTAATAATGTTTTATATCCTGCAGACCAAGGGATTCTGAGATAATGTGGTAATGTGTGGCATGCCTGGAACTCAGACCCTTGGTGAATTGGCTCTTTACATTGATTTTCTCCTGTTGCACATGTTTTCACACGGTTGACAGTGAAAGCAGTGTGGTAGGCAGTGACAACGGGAGAGGTGGAAAGCAGATGACCTCTTTGAAAAATGGATGGAATCCAAAATAAACTCCTCTTTTGATAAGTTTTAAGAGTTGATTTGAGTGGGTTACCACATAGACCTTTTCCATTTGAATGCTTTATGACTGACTGGGTGCCTTGCTCATTTTTGCTCATTTTTGAAAGCCAGGAGGCACAGAGGCTACCCACCATACAGCATGCATGCAATGGAAAATAAGATTGCTCTAGTTTTTGTTTCGGCTTCTCTTTTAGCCAATTATGGAAGAATTATTGATTGAACTTCTAACCTTGAGTTGATGAGAAATGTGCAGAGGCGGGAAAGGAAGGTAGGGTGATCTTGGACAAAGCTGAATGTTAGATGTGGCATGATACTTAGAATTTGGAGAGTAGGTGCTAAGAAAAATGTGCAATGTAGAGGGGATGGGTTGAGGAGATACTTTATTAAAAATTTTTTTTTTTAAATCGTGAATTTTTTTTTTTAAAGATTTATTTATACAAGAACTGGGCTACAGGTCAGAGGCGTGGGAGGGTGAGAGAATTCCCCAGAGACAGAGAGGGGAGCAGAACAGGCAGACAGACCGAAAATACTGCCGAGGGGAGCAGCGGGTGAAACAGGAGGGGTCTGCCTTGCCATGTGGGTTTCTCCCTGGCCGGTTGAGAATCGAACCTGCGCTGCAGAGGCTGCAGACAGTTCACAGTGCTGCGCTCAACCCGCTGCGCCACCGGGAAGGCCCTCAGGAGATACTTTAAACCAAGTTCTGGACTTCTACTGTTGTAGCTACTGATGAGTACATGCTGGATGAAAATATGTTCTTGGGCCTCCCTGCAGTGCAAGAGGTTAAGTCTCAGTGCTATGAAGCTGTCAGCAGTCACTGCAGTAAGAATTTGATCCCTGACCAGGCAGCTACCCACATGGTGCGGCAGACCTCTCCTGTCTCGCCTGCTGCTCCCTTCAGCAGTGTATTTCAGTCAGTCTGCCTGTTCTGTTCCCCACTCTGTCTCTGGTGAATCCTCTCACTGCCTCCCCCCAATCTCTGGCCGACACCCCAGCTCCTATATGCAGAAGTAAATAAATCTTAAAAAAAGAGAAAATATATTATTCTTGATCTCATTCTGTAAATAGTAAGTTAATGCTTATTAGCAGATGCCACTGAGAAAGCCAGAACTTTTGGACTTGCAGCTTATTGTCAAGGACTTCATAAGACAGACGTACTGAGGAATGATCAGTAGGAAGAAAAAGCATTAGTGGTCATTCAGAGAAAAGAAAAATAAGGGGCAAGTTTGCCAAGTGATATTTTTTATATGCTTTTTTGAACTTAACTGTTGTGAACAACAGGTGGCAAGAACAGATACCACCTTCCTTATAAGTATGGTCTTGTAAAAGAAGGGATGTCTTAGGCCCCATAGCTGCCCATTTCAGTGTTTTAAAAGCATATTTGACTCTCGACCATACGACAGAGTACATACATGTACACACTTGCATATTAAAAATAAACCTGAAGTATAAATTTTACAAAACTATATTGAAATGTTAACTAGTTTATATTCTGTTTTTATTAAAAAAAGTTTACCTTTGCTACTAAATTGATATTAAAATTTCCTAATGAATTCTAAACATCTAACCAATTTGGAAAAAAAAAACTTGTAGGTACTGTAGAAATTAGCCTTAATTTGTTGATTGAACAGTTAACAATCTGAATAAGAAGTTTATTTTTCTTTTTGTATGAGTCTCAGTCCTACAGATCCACAGGTCCTCAGGTCCACACCTGTCTTGTCTTCCACTGTCCCGCCACCCCTTGTTTTTTTTTCCCTCTGTGTAGGGGTCTTTGCTTATTTTGCTTATTTCTCCAAATCAGATTCAAGTGACAAATATGTACTTTGAACCAGCTCCAAGCCCACATAATCATCTTGATCAAAGTCGGCATTAGAGGTGGGGCTACTTAATTTAAACTGGGGACAGGAGACACTCAACTCCCTGTTTGTTTACATTATATTTCCTGATTGTTCATATTTAAATGGGATGGTGACCTTCAGGAATAAGGGGGTGGCAGGAGTCCCTGTGCAGGTACTGTGCACCAGAAGGATGGGAGAGGGCGGGGAAGATGAGCCAAGTATTTATTGTTCAAAGACATTGTAGGGCAGCATGGCACAGGGCAGGATCTCTATGATCCGAGCAGACGGGGTAAAGGAGGAGCCCTCGGTGGCTTTAGCAGGCTTTTACTAGGATTTGCCAGGTACACAGCAGGCAGGGGTGCTGGGGGGCCGGGAGGCTGGCAGGCCTCCTAGTCCCCGGCAAGTCTTCTCTCTGGGCTCTCCTGCGTTCTCTCTTGGCCTTTGCTTCTCTGCTCCTTTCACTCTGGTGTTCCGCTGGCCTCCCGTGACGCCGCCCTCATAAGCTCAGTCTCTCAGCCCAGGTGTACCCACTTACATATGCCCACACCCTACTCCAGGTGCCCGCCATCAGGCATGCATTGAGGACCACAGATCCATCATCAATCCTAATGGCGGGAGGGCAGAAAAGCCTGATACTTTACTTCCCCTACAAACATCTAGCAGGGCTAGCAGGGGACAGCAGCATCGTCTTTGTTGTCATTGTCCAAAGGTTTGCCTGCTTGCTTCTGCTCCTTCATCTTACCCCTTTGCCACCATTCATTTATTAATCATTTCCCAGGCTTCCTGTACCTGGGGCCAGTCATGGAAAGTTCGGTAAAACCAGGTTTATCTTATGGTGCACTTGAGGAAGGGATTGAAGAATCATATATCTAACTCTAAAGGGCAGAATGCCCGAGTGTCTTGTTCACAAGCTACAGAAGGATAAAGATCAACCAGCACCTTTGAGGAAGTGGCTCTTTGGCTGGCCTCTGAGAGGCACCATTTTTATGTTATCATTTTGAGAGTTATCTGTATGTGTGTAGGTTGTGGACTAGGTAACACTCCAAATCCAGGGAATGGGACAAGTAAATAGGAGCTCTGGGCTTTTGTTTAAGAGCTCAGTTGTTGTAGTGGCAGGAACAGCACAGTGCACGATCTCTATGATCCGAGCAGATGGGTAAAGGAGAGTCCTGGAGCCCTTGGTGGCTTTTTCAGGCTTTTGAGTTTACCAGGTACACGGCAGGCTGGAGTGCCAGCCCCCAGAAAGTCTTTCACTTTCTGGGCTCCCTGGCATTCTCTCGTGGTATTTGCTTCTCTTTCTTCTGGTTCTGTTCCGTGCTCTCGCTTGTTCTCCCTCTGGTGTTTCATCCCGTGATGCCGCCCTTATAAGCCCAGTCTCAGCCCAGGTGTACCCACTTAGGTATGCCCACACCCTATTCCAGGTGCCCTCCATCGGGCATGCATTCAGGACCCTAGGGATCCATCATTAATCGTAATGACGGGAGGGCAGAAAAGCCTGACAGTCATGTACCCTACAGATGTATAAAACAGAGTTGCACCTATTTGTATTCACTAGAATTAGGCTCTGTTCCATGAAGTGTGGCTTCTCGGGAGGTATCAAGACACCTGGAAGGAATAGCAGATTCATGTCTCCAGTTTTGCACAAATTCCTTGGTAAAGGAATTCCAGAATGTGCTGAGTAGAACTACTGGTACTATTAAAATGGTGACTTTGTCCAACCTCTACCACTTTATTTTGCCAAGCATATATGGTGAATCCCATTAGTTAAAACCTCTTTGTGATGTGAATGGACTCTGCAGAGTACAGTGAGGTGAGTACTGTAAAAGAAAACTTAAAAAATGGAGATTTAGAGCTAAAGATGGTTTACTTTAAATGCTAGGCTAAAGATTTCAGACCTGATTCTAAAATAGCAATAGTAAGATAATATATACATGTGAGGGAATTCGGGGGGTGGGGCACTTACTTGCATTCTCTCATCTAATGCTGAAAGCAACTTAGTGAGGTACTGTAGCGGCAGAAAGATACAGAGCAGGCTTCTATGACTGGAGCAGGACGCGTAAAGGAGAGTCCTAGAGCCCTTGGTGGCTTTTGCAGGCTTTTATTGGGATTTACCAGGTACACGGAAGGCAGGGGTGTTGGGGGCCGGGAGGCTGGCAGGCCTCCCAGCAAGTCTTTATTCTTTCTGGGCTCTCCGACGTTGTCTCGTGGCCTTTTCTTCTCTGCTCCTTTCGCTCTTGCTCATTCTCCTGGTGTTCTCTTTCGTTCTGCTGGCTTCTCTGTGACGCCGCCCTTATAAGCCCAGTCTTAGCCCAGGTGTACTCACTTACATATGCCCACACCCTACTCCAGGTACCTGCCATCAGACATGCATTCAGGACCACAGGGTTCCTAAATCAGTCCTAATGGTGGGAGGGCAGAAAAGCCTGATTCTCTACTTACATTCATCACCCCCATTTTACAGGAGGAGAAACAGACTCAGAGGGGTGATGGAAATGTCCAAGTCATACATCTGAACTTTAAGTCAGGATGTGCAGCCCCAAGTCACCATGCTCTATAGTAGGGTTCAGTCCTGGGCTGAACACATCTCAGAGTTGTGTCCTGTTTGATGTTGTATTTAAAACATTTTTTTCTAGGGGTAGGGGTAGGGTGAAATGGAAGCCCACATTTCAGTGGAGATTACCCAAAAAGGCCCTAGCTGCTCCTGCAAAAGTGAAAGCACTGGCAGCACCAGCCCTGTATTCCTGCAGGAACCTGCCAGAACAAATGCCTTGAGATTGTGCCTATCTGAGGGCACATATGTGCTGTGTTTGCCACTGTCCCAGCTTATCCTATTTTCTCCCAGACTGAGGCCCAATGTCAGTTGCTATTTATACCTTGCTTATAATTTCTTTATGTGCCTAGCTGTATGCTGCCTGCATTGTCCTTCTGGGTATATATGAGTTGGAGACCCTTGTTATGTAGTCTGTGCCAACTGCTAAGCGGAAATACGAGTTGGTACAATTAGAGTTTTGGCTTTGTGTTGGAGAAGCTATAAGGCTTGGTGAATAAATAATTTTTGTGAAGAGAGGGAGGGATGAGTGGGGGACAAACATCTGACTTTGGAATCTGGAAGACAGGAAGAATGGTGTTGATTTTTTTTTTTTAAGATTTATTTATGCATACAAGAATTGGGATACAGGCCAGAGGTGTGAGGGGTGAGAGGATTCACCAGAGACAGAGTGGGGAACAGAACAGGCAGATTGAAGTACTCTGCTGAGGGGAGCAGCACGAGAGCCAGGAGAGGTCTGCTGCGCCATCTGGGCAGCTCTCTGGCTGGGGATCGAACTCATGCTGCAGTGGCTACGGACAGCTTCATAAGTTGTGTCTTAACCCCTTGCACCACCAGGGATGCCAATGGTGTTATCTTAAAAGAAAATGGAAGGTTGGTAAGCGGGGTTTGTTTGGGAAAGGAATTGAGGTTCTTGTGAAACTGAAACCAGAGATCGCCTCCATCCCTTTCCTTGGCCTCCAGTGCTGGGCCCCAGAAACTGCAGTGCAAGTGGTGGTAGGTGGTGGGCATTATACTGCCCGCCACCCATGGCCCACACTGGGGCTCAGGCTCAGACGCCAGCAGTGATGATGGGCGGCATTGGCTTTGCTACCACTCTCCCTCAGTGCATTCAGGCCCTGGTTCAGGGCTGCAGGGAGGAACATGGGGCCCCACCGTGGCTCCCTCCAGTTGCAGGCAGTGGAGAGACCCATGGATTTGGTGCCTGGATCGTAGAATGGTCCCATCAGGTGCAAGCTATGAGCTGATTGGTAAATGGTCCTATCAGACTTGGGAAGGGAGGAGGGCCCTGAAGGAGGATATAAAGCAGGGTAGGAGCCAGCTTAGGACAGATTGACTCCCTGCAGACAGGCTTATGTTCCTGACTTCTGAAGAAGCAAGAAGCATCCAGCCGATCTCTGAAGGAAGAAGTGAAGCTAAAAAGCTTCACAGAGGCTGAGCTGGCCTCACCTGCCTCGGGCCCTGCCTCTGACACTGTCTGAAAGAAGCACCAACAGCCCCGGGCCTGGTGTCTCAAAGTGCTGTTTGTTGTTGGTGTGGGCCAACAGCTATCAAAGAGCTATTACGGTGGTGTTTCTGATGACACCGCCTCCCAGTGATCAGTGATGGCAGACACTGTTAACAGGCGACTGGCGTTCTGTGTTTGGGTCAAGTCTGAGAGCTGTCAACCACTCCTTATTGCCTGACACCGCCTCCTGGTGCTGCTGCCTCCGTTATTGTCTGGTCCAGCGTATGGTACTGTCCATCCCGACCTTCAGACTGGCCGAGGGCTGCTGTGGCGCCACCTCAGCGGCCCACCTATGAGCACCTCCAGTTGGCCCTCATTGGTGGGGCAGCGCCGTCTTGGATGAGCAACCTTTGTTTAGGGTTTCTGGGCACTGTGGACACTATCTGTGGTGAGATAGCCAGCCACTTGTGGCCTTAAGAACTCTGTTAAATAAACCCTGTTGCTGTTTCCTGAACCTGAGGGATCCTACAACTGTGCACTAGGGTGAGAATCTACAGACAGTGACTTGTCCTCTACCTGACTGTCCTCACCTGGGTGCTATGCTTTTTGAGGCTCTATCCTGGTCCTAGCACTGTTTCAGAGCAAGATCATGGGCGATTTACTTGATTGTAGTGAGCAGTTGGAAATACGGTACTGGAATTTGTCCTGATCAGGGTTTGAAGCTGTAGCTTTGTGTTGGTGATTGGGTTGTGGGAGAGGTTGGAAATGCCATCCCGGGGCATTTGGATTTGGGGAAAAGGTCTCTTTTGGAAATGGGAAGAAATGGGCTAAATTCTAAATGATAAAATGTACCAGCCACAAACAGTTCAAAGTCTCTTATTGACTTTTTTTGGGGGGGGCGGGGGGTCAAGTGCCCTGTCTTGCAAATAAATCAAAAGTTGGTCCTAATAAAGGATTACAAGAATAGTGTTCAACTTTTGAACATGGGAACTGATAAACATCTGCTCATAGAATCAAAAGCAGATACGCTGTTTGATGGGTAACACCTGTCACTTATTGATGCCTGTTTTCCTGAGCTTAGTTAGGCAAAGGGGACTCCAATAGTCGCATTCTTCTATGGCAGGTGATAGGAAAAGTGGTTGCTGTAGCCCTGAGATGGGGGAAAATGGAGGAAGAGATTGACTCCTCTTGGGATTTATTCTTCCCCTTAGCCAGTTTGGAATTAAATAGCCTTTCAAATTCAGATAAGTTTTATTTTTTTTTGTTATATTTTGGCTTGTTGGTTGATAACTCCCTCCAGCTCATTGATCCTTAATGAGCTAGGTCCACTTCAGCTGCTCTCCTTCTCCCCCAGTTCCCTTTGACTTCTAAAGGTCTTAACTGTTTCGGGACATTGTAGGCACAGGTGGGGTGACTCCTCAGACACGGCTGCTGAGTGTGGACATCTTCCTGGCAGGCTGTCTCTGACAGTTCGGTTTTCTGTTTGGGCCATGTGACTCTTTTTAAAAAAAATTAGCATTGGTGTTTTTATTTTCAATTCATAGATAGCTTTATTTTATTACATGTGCACATTAATATGGGTCCCTGTAACTTTATTCTTAAAGTTTTCTTAAAATTTTTTCCTTCATTTACTAAGATATTTTATATTTTGGAAATGATATTTATGTTATGAAGGGAATATGTTGCTCAGTTTGAAGTATAAGAAGGGAGTAGAATGAAACGTAACTTTGTGTTTTAGCCCTCTCCTGAAGGAAAACCATCATTAAAATTAATTATATATTCTTCCTGGGATAATCTTTGGAATAACAAAATTATGCTAATGTGTTTTCCTATAGATACTGTATCATATTATGCACATTTCAGCTCTGTACCTGACTTTTTTCATGTAACAGTTTATCTTGGAAACTTTCCCCTATCAGTATGCAGTTTCCTCATTCTTCTGAATGATAGTCTATTGTACGAGGTATTATAATTTATTTAACCAGTCTTTTAGTTGTTATTTAAGGTGACATGCATTATAATGTTGCAGTGACTTTCTTTACATGCATACTATTTCTATTCATGTAGATGTATCTGTAGGTCTGTTTCCTGTATATCTGGGAGTAAATGCCAAGGATTGGAATGCTGAATCAAAGGATATTTACATTTTAAAATACATTATAGTTAATTCATGGCACAGTTCCATGAATTGGCATTTTGATTTGTATTAGTGAAGCAATGTGGTGTGGCAGAAAGGAGAAAAAAACCCATTAGACTCCAGCACAGATCTCTTCTCTGGTGTAAAGCAATTTTGTGGTCCAAGAAAAATACTTTCTTAACTTTTTCCTTCTTGGTACTTTTCTTTCCTCATCTATCAAGAAGGACATAGACTCAGCTATTTCTAAAGTTTGACATTTTGTTGATTCTGTCTCCCTCTTTTTTGGCCTTCCAGTAAATGGAGCATGGTGGCTTTTTTTTTTTTCCCACCCCCTGTGGAAGTTTGAGTCTGTGAAGAACCTTGGGTTTTGGAAGCATTGCTAACCACAGCTTTACTTTGATTGTTTGAAGTACTGTGTCTGGTTTATGCTTTATGTTAAAAGCAGAGCTTATATGGCTGATTAGCTTCCTTTTTTTTTTTTTAATATAGTGAGTAGTAAGTAGGCATTTAGTGACCTAGAAACTCATATAGTCAGCTTTTTATTATTGATCAGAAATAGAGGCAATGGATTTTTAGACTTAGGGAAAAAGTTTTATTTTTATAATAGCTTAAAAAAAGCAATAAGGCATGATAGACAGTCATTAAGAAATAGTTTTTTTTTTTTTTTTAATGCCTTTGGATTGGACCAGAGTTCTTGGCTTTTGATCTTTCAACATATTTGGTAATATGGAGAAGGTAAAACAGGGGATTTTTGAGCAGTTTGAGTTATTTAGCTGGTGTAGTTTAATATGATAGTTGGATATCCTGGTGGTTACTGAATTATGTGTATTTAAAAATTCAAACTCAATTAAGTAAAATTTATTACAAAATTCATGTTTGATCTCTATACTATATTTTTCTTTAGATTTGCCGCCCTCAAAAGTAGCCATGCTCTTAGATTTTCCATTTGAAAGACTTGGAAATGTTAGATTGCTAATGTAAATGTAACCTTCCTGGAAAAGATTTTGGATTCTGAACCCTTTGTTACTCATTTAAAGAAAAAAAAATCACTAAAACTTTTTTTTTTCACTAAAACTTTTTAAGTATATAAATGTACTCACCTAGCTGTAGAATAGCAAATAAAGAAAAAACAAAAAGTGCAACTAAAATGTCCTACAAACACATATATATGTATGTTTACATATTCATAAAACTGAATATTATGTAATCACTAAAATGCTATTTTCGTGAATTTCTAAAAAAACAGTTGTCACTTAGAAGTTACCTTCTCAAAGAGGCTTTTGGTTATTCCATCTAGTTAGAGCCTTCATTCTTTTCTGTGTTTTGTATATGTGTCTGTCTATCTGGAGTAATACTGAGTGGAACAGGGGCTGTATCTATTAGGGGTGAGTCTTGTTCCTAATATACTGCTTTACCGGTACACAGGAGTTTGTGGAATAAGTGAATGACTAAGTAGAGAAAAGCTGGACACGTAAACAGAGTATAATTCCACTCACATAAATTGTACATTTCTTCAAACATGTATATGAAACATAGTACAATTCTAGATTTGTAGTTAGAGACATACAAATGTAGAGAAAAACTAATAGCAAACACACCAAAATATTAACAATTATTATCTCTGGGCTTTGGATCTTATATAATTTTGAAAAGAAAATCTTTAAATACAAACTAGTGAAGTAAATAGTGGAAGATTTTGTCACCTTGATAATGTGTGTTACCCTGTCAGCATTAAAGGTGGTCACCTTACCTAAAATGATGTGTTGTAATACTGTGGCCTTTTCTCCTCATGAGTAAAATGTACTGTATCTCTGTGGTATGACAGGTTTTATATCTGCTTTAGAATTAAATTATGATCTGAGGGTTGCACTTTTAAGAAACTGGTTTTAATATCACATCAGTTGAAGTTAAAGGGTAGTGAAAGTATATTAGATCTGGTACAAGTGTCTCATTATAATTATTGACACATTTTCAAATGCTCTCTTAAGTGTGATACATCGCCCATGATTTTGACAGCTGTGACTACATTAAACCTGCTTGAGTACTCTTTTCACAAAGGTTTGTTTAAACTTAGAATTGTCAGAAGGATTCTCCTTAAAGTAGGTGAGCACAGATTTAGAGGTCAAATGGTGTTTCACTTCCCACTGTGCCTAGTGATTTTAGTCTATTAAATGTTAATCAGAAGATTAGCTGGGTTTAGTTTTCATTTTAAGAAACCTGGGAATTATTTTTTTCTTGGGTAAAGTATAAAAAAAAAATCTGCATTTGTTATTCTCTGTTGTGTTAATATAGATTCTCCTTCTCTTGCTGAAGATCCACAAAACTCCAAACTGACAGACTTGATTCTACATAATAATCTTATTTTCTTTAAGTCTCCCTAGACCGAGTTTACACACGATCGCATTTGTGTGACCACTCCTTCCTTCTATAGAGATTTGTCGAGTAGCTATTATATGAGGCACTGGACATAAAAGACAAAAAGGACTCAAGTTGGGAGAGACAGGAAAATAAGTAGCCAAAGTTCCACAGAGTGAAGCACAGAATGGAGCTTGACATAAAACAAAGTTGGGATTTTCATTTCTGTTTGAGAGGGCATTGGAGGTTATCTTCCTGGGAATGATGTTCTGGTGCATCTTGAAGGTCAAGTAAGATGTCAGGTGGGAAAGATAAATCCTTTAGAATTGAATGTGACCAGACCGCTGCAACTCAAAAGTCTGGATGCTTGGAATAGCAGTAATGGCATCGTTTCGCAACTACCATTTCTAGGATTGTAGAATACCAGGTCCACCCCAATCCTGCCAAGTCAAAATCAGTGTGGCAACAGTATCCCCGGTGGTTGAAATGCTCAAAAGCTTGTGAAAAATCTAGGCTAGAAAACAAGATACTGGTTGAAGATGGAAGGGAGGGCAACATGGACAGACCACTTGCTGATGAATTTGGACTCTCTCTAAAGCATGGAGCTGATAATGAAGAAGTGACATCAGGTTTATCTGCAAGTATATGTGAGGTAACACTTAATGTAAGGTTTCTTGAGACCTTAATGGTAAAGTGCCTCTCCCCCCACAAAGTCCTCAAATAAGTGTGAGAAATACTCGGCATTAGTCTCTTGGACAATATAAATGATCAGAGAACATCAAAATTCTGAGAACCTGGCATTGAGAAAAACGATTAGTAAAATCATTTATCCAGGGATGTCCCAGGGGTGTTTCAAGTTTATTCCACAGTGGAACCTTTTATAGCTGCACAGCTGTTAATACCTGCGGGACATTGGGTAGCATTTTTGCAAAATACATTTTGAAAAATGCTGGCACTTATTCCCAAACTTCAGACACTGCTTTATCTTAGTAGCGTGACTGTCTGGGTTTGCTTGGGTCTGAGGGGTAGTCCAGGATGCTAGGCTGTCATTGCTAAAATCCTGGGCAAATCGGGGTGAGTTGGGCACCCTTCCTTGTTTACCATATATGTGACTAATTACTTAATTTTATTTAGATGAACTTAGCTTTTCATATTTATTCACATGCAGTTATTTCCAAATCTGCACCTTTGGAAGCCCTTGGAGAGTTTCTAAACCTGATACCCATTCTCACCTCATGAGGTTGTGATTTATTTGGTCTGGGATGTACCCTGGGAGGTGGAATTTTTAAAAGGTTCCCAGGGAATTCTGTGCATGAAAGTTTGTTCAAAGCAGACATACTTGTGGAAATGCAGTCTTGATGTGCATCTTACGAAATAAAAAATATATATAATAAATAGAACAAACAGTAACTATTGGGAAAAAGAAAAGTTTAAGAACAGCTTAGCAGTATGTGGCGGGAAGCACCATTAAGTAGTAAACATTTCACGCTTTGGAAAAATATTGTGTGGAGGCAGAGGGAACAGCATTCTGGCTAGAAAATTACAAGGCCTGAGAGCTAATTTGAGGACAGTTGTGACTGGAGAGGATGGTGGCGATTTCAGAACTGTTCGGAGGCTGAGATGATGAGCTGACCAACTGGTATGTGATTTGATCTGTAGGGTTTGTTTGGTAGGAGGAGAATCTCTACTTTTGAGATAGATGGTGATCGCTTAGCAATAGGGAGGAGCAGGGAAGTCTTCAGGGGCTCAATTGACAAGTCCTGTTTGAGAGGACTTTGGGACAGCCCAGTGGAGCTGTCCAGTGGGAGGCCAAAGCAGTTCACAGCTGAAATGATAGGGCTGCGCTATGGGGGTGTGCTGGCTGGTCCAGGTGTACAGGAAGTTCAGGGTGAAGATCAGAGTGCCATGTGTCGAAAGTGAGAGGGTGATCACCCGGGGCCCCTGGGTGAGTGCTGGGGGCAGCCTGAGGAGCAGGAGCCCTACTACAGAGAGTGTCTTCTTTCGCTTGCTGCTGGGAGAGAAGACTCCTCTGTGGAGTCCCCTGAACCAGATAGATAAGAGCTCTGGAGGGCAGTTTGTTTTGGTAATTTGGACATCATTATTTATGTTTGTGTAAGGTGGAAATGAGATTATAGTGGGTTGAAGAGGAGCTGGGTAGAGTAACTGACTCTTTAATTTTTTTTTTAAAAAGATTTATGCATACAAGAACTGGGGTACAGGCCAGAGGTGCGGGGAGTGGGGGTGGATAGTGGTGGTGAGAGGATTCACCAGAGACAGAGTGGGGAGCAGAACATACAGACTGACTGAAATACACTGCTGAGGGGAGCAGCGGGCGAGACAGGAGAGATCTGCTGCGCCATGTGGGTTGCTCCTGGCTGGCCGGGCATCAAACTTGTGCTGCAGAAGCAGCGGATAGCTTCATAGTGCTGTGCTTAACCCCTTGCGTCACCAGGGAGGCCTGCCTCTTTAAGAAGTTTTACCTGAAGAAAAATCCTGGAATAGTATGGGACCTTAGGAAAAAAAAAATCTGGAGGTCCAGCTCTTGTATGCATAAATAAATAAATCTTTAAAAAAAAAAATCTGGATTTGTTTGGGAAATAGTCATCTTCTGGTTACTTACGGAAGTTATTTCAGTGAGAACTAAAGATTTACAAGGAATAGTCAGATATTCACAGAAAAATTGGGCTCCATAAAATTACTTCACCTTCAAATCATAGCTACTCACCTTTTCGCTTCTTCTTCTCCATAGCTTTCTTTATTTTTCCCTGGACACAACAATGTCATGTTCTGAATTTATGTTTGTAATGTAATTACTTTTTTTTTTTATGGTGATGATAAGGCAGTATGTGGTTAAGTATTCAACCTTTGATCCTATGTAGCTCACATTCGTGGAGGATTTATATTTTACTAAAGCAAGACCACATCTTATGTGGAACTTTCAATAACTTTCGTACAAAAAACTGGGCCCCAAACAGTATTGGTTTCATTTTACAGTAAAAAATCAGCCAACCCTAGGGCCTCCCCTGGTGGCACAGGCGGTTGAGCACAGCGCTGTGAAGCTGTCCCTAGCCTCTGCAGCGCCGGTTCCATCCCCACTGGTCTTGGAGCAACCCATGTGGCGGGCAGACCTCTCCTGTTGCTCCTGCTGCTCCCCTCAGCAGTGTATTTCGTCAGTCTGCCTGTTCTGTTTCCCGCTCTGTCTCTGGTGAATCCTTTCACTCTCCCGCGCATCTGGCCTGTACCTCGGTTCTTGTATAAATAAATAAATCTTTAAAAAATATATATAAGCCAACCCTTAAATTTAAATGTATTGAGGAGGACATGCCCAAGATTATTGACTGAGTGATGGATTGAATCTGGTGCCCTGGTGCAGTACTGTTTCCATTATATTCGGGATGGATGGTGGGGGGGGGTTGAGGGTGTCTCCAGTTTTTTTCTTTTCCACTAAATTTATACATTCCTTGAGGATAGATACCATGTGTTCACCATTGAGCTGTTTATTGATTCCTTCACTCACAGCAGTGTGTGGAATCCCTGGGAGGTGGGGGACAGGAGGGCCTGCTGCCCAAGCCTCCCATTCACAAGGGGTGTTGACATGACTTTTGAATCATAGGCCCAGAAATATGCCAGCAGGATTGAAAGGAGGTGTCAAGGTGCATGTACCTTTGAACTTTTGTCTCATTACTGGACCATTGTAATTATCTTGAGACCAGCCCAGTAATATAGCCTGGTATGTTTTGTAAATATTTAAAACACACACAGTTTTTGTCTCCATTTTGGCATTTCTTCATATTTTCATATCAGGAACCATCTGCGGGAAAGGCTCTCTGGCCTTCAGAGTGGCCTCCTTTGTGTGTGAGGAGCTGTGGGGAGTGATGCAAAGATGACTCAGCCCCCGTCACAAAGTGCACAGCCCAGCAGAGCTGGTCCTGCTTGGTGACCCTACAGGGCACCCAGTGGGCACTCAATAAGTACTTGTGATCTTGAATCAAGAGAGATGCTATTCTATATTACACGTTCTCCATTTTATCACAGTGGACCTCTCCCATTTTTTTTTTAAAAAGGTCTTTCCCATGAGTCATTAAGGATATGGAGTTAGGATGTGGGAAAGGGGATGAAAGGGAATAGAGAGAGAATCAGCAAGTTTTAGGAAAGAGATGAGAGGTTGTGAGAGGTTTTGAGTGAGCAGTGAAAAGTTGAAAGCAGGAAAGAGTCGCTCAGGGGAAATTGGAACGATGTGGAGACACTTTTAAAAGAGCATATTGAGGGGGACAGGAGGATGAGACAAGAGTAATTCAAGTCTGATGATGTCTTAGAGGGAAAACTAAAGGTCTATTTCAACCTTAATTAT
Source organism: Talpa occidentalis (assembly GCF_014898055.3). Classification (NCBI taxonomy): domain Eukaryota; kingdom Metazoa; phylum Chordata; class Mammalia; order Eulipotyphla; family Talpidae; genus Talpa; species Talpa occidentalis. The sequence continues at coordinate 91,036,694 of NW_023603184.1, read as the reverse complement.
AGCCAAAGGACAAAAGCATAGTCTTGCACTTTTTTCTACCTCTGCTGAGGGCTGATAGTGTATAATCTCCTTTGTAGATTCATGTCTAAGAATCTGTACTTCAGACTACATTAAAATTTATTATTTTTTAGTGTGTCTTCGTTTGAGGAAGAGGAATAAAATTGCTTCCCCCTTGTATTTACATTAAAATTTCAAGCTAGTGGCTCATTGTGAAGTGAGGAACTTTTTAGTCACCGAGGAGATTTAAGTGGATGAGTTAATGCTTGATCATCAGAAAATGTACCATTAAGAGCTTGTTTCTCTTGAGAGGAGAAAAAGGCAAAATATGAGTCAGACAGAACATAAAGTCATTGCCTGCACTTATTTCAGCCACCCTCTTTTTGAAGGACCATCAGTCCGGCAAGTGTTATCCTGACACTTAGAACTGGCCATTTGTAGCGCACTTTACAGTTTATGGAGCCTCTTCCCAAAACCGCCCCCAGTTTTGCTCTGACTCTTGTGAATAAAGTTGGCAATTGTGCTGAGTGGGGCAGAGGTGAGTTGTTTTTCTAGGCAAGGTGCTTTTGGTCAATCTCACCAAGGCCTGCTATCTGTGGGTTTGAATGGGACAGCTTTTTTGGTGAAGAACCCATCAGTTGTTCATTGGCATTTATGAGGAATGTTAAAAGGCAGAAAACTAGTCCATAACATTGGGAGAGCATAACATTTGTATTTTCGATGAACACTGCTGGGTCTTTTGCATTTGTCAAGTCTATGACGAAGCCCCATCATCTCTGCTCACCTTGCTCACCATCGTTCATTGATTTCTGTGTTGTGTTGCATATTGCTGGTGATTGAGATAATCACCAGAACTTGATGCAGAGGAGATAAACTAACTAGAAATATGTCTATGGGAGATGGGTGTGAAGTGTTAGTAAAAAAAAAAATGCTCCCATCTTTTTTATTTTCACAAACTTTTAACAGTCTATTTGATTCATGCTTTTATCTGTTAAAAAAAAAATTATTTTAATACTATCTCTGTTAGGCCCTGGGCTGATATGTGTTGGTGACACAGGGACCAAAGGAGCTATTCCTGGCCTCAGGAGAATTCACAGCTTGGCAAGGAAGACACTTGAATCAGTGGTGACAGTACAGCTTGGCAGGTGCCTGCTGTCATAGAGTTGTGCAGAGGTGCAGCAGCAAGTCCAGAGGAGGAACACCTGCCTTGCCCCCTGGAGGGGAGGATTTGGGGAAGGTTTTGACTTGAGGAGGAATTAAGTAAAGAATTTAAGAAGTAGAAATTAACTTGGCAATGTAGGGAAGGGGTGTTCTAGCATAGGAAACATTCTAGACAAAGATAGAAGGCGTAAGAAGACCACAGTGCGTGCTGGGCACTGCAGGTAGTTTGCATTTGCCGTAGCTTAGGGTACATGTGGTAATTGATGTGACATAAGGGGGAGAAGTGGGTAAATACTATCTCAGGAAGAGTGTATATTCTGTGCAGGTCCATTCAGAATGTGTTCCTATACTATGCTAACTATTAGGGAGTTTTTGGTAGGAAATGGATTGATTAGATTTGGATTTTGGAACAATCACTCACAGTGATGATGAACCTTTAAAATTGTACTCATAGGGCCTCTGTGGTGGCACAGGGGTTAAAGACACAGCGCTATCAAGCTATCGACAGCCACTGCAAAATGAGTTTGATCACCAGCCAGGGAGCTGACCCACAGGGTGCAGCAGACCTCTCCTGTCTCGCCTGCTGCTCCTTTTAGCAGTGTATTTCAGTAGATCCACCTGTTCTGCTCCTCACTCTGTCTCTGGTGAATCCTCTCACTCCCTGCACCTCTGGCCGCACCCCATTTCTTGTATGTATAAATAAATAAATCTTAAAAAAATTGTGCTCACCTAGGATAAGAACTGACTTCTGTGTACCCCCCCCCCCCCCCCCCCCGCACCCTACCCCACCTTTACCTTTCATATGTTGAAGCTTTGACCTCCAGTGTGATGGTATTTGAAGATGGACTCTTTGGGAGACAAGTAGGTTTAGATGGGTCATGAGGGGAGGGTGAAGCTCCTCATGGGAAAAGAAGGGATACCAGAGATTTTGTGCCCTCACATGGAGGAAGAGCAGAAAGTGGCCATCTGTTAGCCAGGAAGAGTCTGCCTCAGGAGCTGAATTGGCTAGTACCTTGATCTTCCCGGCCTCCAACACTGAGAAAAGAAATTTCTGTTGTTTAAGTCTCTGTGTTATTTTGTGACACCTGAGCAAATTAAGACAGTATATTATTTATTATTTGGATAATTGTGAAGCTACAAACAGGAAGACTATTGTCATTTAAATAAGCAACAATCATTTGGTTACTCTACTAAAGTATTTGAGCATAGAGCTATTCTTTTTAACTCAAAATTTTAGTTTTGAGTTATTAAGATTTGTAAGTTTAATGGAGAACTTTCAGTCCTCTCAATATGCTACTTTTTTTTTTATAGAGGCATGTTTTATTTATTTTTTTGTTTTGTTTTGTTTTTTGTTTATACAAGCACTGGGTACAGTCAGAAGCACGGGAGGGTGAGAGAATTCACCAAAGCCAGAGCAGGGAGCAGAGCAGGCAGAAGGACCAAAGTACACTGCTGAGGGGAGCAGCGGGCAGCAGGAGAGGTCTGCGCGCCATGTGGGACCCTCGCTCGTGGCCGGGGATCAAACCTGTGCTGCAGAGGCTGTGGGCAGCTTCACAACCCAGCGCTCAACCACTGTGCCACTGGGGAGGCCCCTTTTTTAAAGGAATCTTGATGTTTATGTGGTTTCGAATTCCACGCAAGCTGAATATACGGGCATTAATACGCGCTAAGAGGATTATGGAACTATGGCAGACTGTGATGTTAGCTGTAAATTGGTACCTGTCTTGTGTGTTTTTGAATAACTTTAAAAGAGACTGTATTTAAGTACTTCTGTTGGCACATGTGAAGAAGTGTCTTCTTAAACAAGTTACCTAGTACTTTGCACCTGGTATTTTCAGGTTGAATTAAGTGTTCTTTTCCTTTCCCCGGGTCTTATTCTTTGTTTTTCTCTGCCCTTTTCCTTCAGTCTCCTTCAGTTTAACCTTTATTCACTTTTCCCTTGAGCGTAGCAGCAGACTTGATACATGTCTCAGGGATGTTCACAGCTTCCTCAGTGGCCTCCTCTTAGTGGTAGAGTCTCAAGGCTGGGAAGAGTTACTTGGTCCAGTCTTTCAGTACTGTGCTTTCTGAGGGCACCCCCAGGTGTGGCTGAAATTCTGCAGAGTTAGGTGATACAGGATCTCTGATGCGTGTACCCTGTCTTTGGGAAACTCAGACTTGTAGAAGGTTTCATCTATTATAAATGCAGCTGCTGTCTGTCCATTGGTCATAGTTCTTCTCTTTTCTACTCTGCAACATAGAGCATAGTGCTGTATTTATGTCATCAGAGCTACCGTGTTTATTTCTGATAGTCCTTTAAGCAGAATCTCTCTAGAGCTTCCACGTGGTCACCACTACCCTTACGCTACTGTCTGGTTGAAAGTCTTTCAGAATTGGCATCTAGAGTTGATTGCAATAGTCACTACTACATTTTCTGTCTTCTAATGTTTGGACTTTTATGCTGTATCATGCGATTCAAAATTGCTGTATTTTAGGATGCCATGTTGTCCTACTTACTGAGTTGGCTACCACTGAAAATCTTAAAGTCTTTATGATAGATGCTGCTCCTAGGTCCTGTTTCCCTCACATTCTGTTTGTCTGCTTGTGCCCTTGTCTGTCATTCCCTTCACTACATGAGGACCTTAAATTTATCTTGATTGATGTTTAGTTTGTCAAGTCTCGCCTAAGGCAGAAGCCTGTTGAGCATGTTGGATTCCATTTTTGTCTCTATAGGAAGTCAGGCGTTCTTCCTAAGCAGTGCACTTTGAATGCAGCAACTTACAGATACATCTGCTTAACTTTTTATCTGTCATGACTACAGATATTTTGTAGGGCACTTTATCAGATGCCTTGCTAAAATCTAAAAGTGCATGTTTCTTTGAACTTGGAGTTTCAGAATCTTACTGAAAAAGGAAATTAGGTTAACCTCATATGAGTTGCACTTAGAATTGGAGCCCCCCCATTCTAAATGCTTAAAGTCCATTCTTTTTTTTTTTTTAAATAGAGGCATGTTTTATTTATTTATTTGTTTGTTTTTGTTTATACATGCACTGGGTACAGTCAGAAGCGCGGGAGGGTGAGAGAATTCACCAGAGCCAGAGTGGGGAGCAGAGCAGGCAGAAGGACCGAAGCACACTGCTAAGGGGAGCAGCGGGCGGCAGGAGAGGTCTGCGCGCCATGTGGGACCCTCCTCGGGTGGCCGGGGAGCAGCCGGGGATCGAACCGGCGCCGCAGAGGCCGCGGGCAGCTTCGCAACCCAACGCTCAACCGCTGCGCCACCAGGGAGGCCCTTAAAGTCCATTCTTAAATCTTACCTGTGACTTTGGTCTTGTCTACAATTTGTTGATATTTTTCCCTCATTGTAATTTTCCAAAGTGTCCATTGATCACTTAACCCTTTCTGACTTGCTTCTTTGCTCACTTACTCCTTTTTTTTTTTTTTTTTTTTAAATATTAAATTTTATTTTTATATTCCCCCATACAATTGCAAACGCCCCATTCTGACCCCAATCCTTCCCCTCCCGCCCCCCCACCCCCAAAAGTGTCTCTGGTTCGTAGTTTTTTGTTGATTTTGATTTTCACTTTCTTATAGTTATTCGTTTTCCTGGTCCCTTATTTAAGTTTTCTAGATTCCTGCTATGAGTGAGACCATCCGGTATTTTTCTTTTTCTTTTTGGCTTATTTCGCTGAGCATGATCCCTTCCAGTGCCATCCATGTTGCTGCAAATTGCATGTGTTTATCTTTTTTGAATGCTGAGTAATATTCCATGGTATATATGTACCACATCTTCTTGATCCAGTCATCTATTTTTGGGCATTTGGGTTGTTTCCAAAGCTTAGCTATTGTAAACAGTGCTGCTATAAACATAGGAGTGCAGGTGCTCTTTGGAATTGATGTTTCTGTGTCCTTTGGGTAAATACCTAGGAGTGGAATTGCTGGATCATATGGAAGCTCTATGTTTAGTAGGTCCAGAAATCTCCACACAGCTCTCCATAGTGGTTGGACCAGTTTGCACTCCCACCAACAGTGCACAAGAGTTCCTTTTTCTCCACATCCTCGCCAACATTTGTTGTTGCTAGTTTTTTTAATATGTGCCATTCTCACTGGTTCACTTACTCCTTTTTCTTCCAAATTTTCTGAGATAGCTCGTTCCCCTCTTTTTCACTCTCCACTTTTTAAGATTCTCAATATTTGTATTGTCCAATAAGGTAACCATTAGCCACACTCAACAGACAGCTGTTATTGGCTCTAAGGAATCTATTGCCTTTTGGTTGATGGAGCAGGAAATGCTGCCACATGGAATAGAAGGTTATAATTGACTGTTCTGGGAACTTTGAGATGAGCCTGGAGGACAGAAGAGGTCATGATTTAACCAGTCCCACTTGGCTTGTTGCTGTTGTCAGGTTATACATATGTGTTCTTGGCCCTCTCTGTTGCTAACAATGAGTCATCATGCAAATATTAATAAATTTAACTGTAGAGTATTTTAAAATAAAATCTTATGTGTAGTGTGCCTAGAGATAAAAACTTTTGGAAACCACAAAGTCCTTAAATCGGCATTTTTGACATGTGAGTTTGCATAGCTACTAATCTTACTAAGTTGTTGAAAACACTACACAATAATGTTTGCTGTCATTTCTAGTGTTTGAATATTTTCTTTATGCTTCAGTTTTTTGTAAATACTAAACTTAAATATTTCCCATTTATTAAAGTTTTTAAAAGGCAGTCCTGAAAGAACAAAGAATGTTGAAATATTTTTAAAATAACTTATGATCTCAAGAATTCTCAGGGATTTCCACTTCTCATTCCTAAATCCCAAAGATTGCTGCCTATAGGGTATTTGAAAGCTGTAGTCCATAATGCTTGTCCCAAGAACATAATGCTTGGGGGGAAAAAAAACCCAAAAAAACATAATGCTTGCCCCATTTTCTAATCTGTAATGTGATAGGTACAGAAATTGAGATGAAACAAATAGAAACCGTTGTGGCAATTTGACATTGTCATCACTTAACATGTGACCAGTGGACCCAAGTCACTGAACAAGGTGTTTTTCAAAAATATTGGTCCATTACAGATGATAAATTTAGTTGGATAAGCACTGGCTGAGATGAGAGATAGTGATGGGTAGGACCAGACTTGGCAGTATGTGAAGAAGTTGTTTGGAATTAGGATACACTTTGAAGATTGAGTCAGTGGGATTTTGCTTCTGGATTATGTCAGATTTTTTTAGATTATCTTTCCCTCTCAAGCCTTCGTTTATAAAATGGAGGCAGCTGTGAGAGGTACATTCCAAATTGTTCCGTCTACTTCAAGTGTTTCTCTCAGCTTGCTGAACATCCCCTCATATGCTGCTGCTTATATACTGTCCCTAGTTATATAATTCTCTTGATTTTCAATCCGTCAACCACTCAACCGTCACGTAGAGAATACATTTTAAACTGCTTAGGTAGACTTTTAAAAATCCGGGGTACTTTACTTTCGACTCTTCTCCGTGGTTATCTTCACCACATCCTCTCATACTATGGATTTACAAGTCCAGTCGATATATTTCTGCGCAGTAAACCACCCTGGACATAGTGGCATGGAACAAAAACCATTTGACTGTGCTCACAGTTTAGTGAGTCAGCAGTTTGGAAAGTGCACAGACAGGACAGCCTGTCTGTTCCAAAATGTCTGGGGCCTCAGTTGGGAATGCTTGAAGGTTGGGGCTGGAATCATGTGAAGGCTTGTTCATTCACACGTCTGGCGAGTGTCGCTGGCTGTCGAGTCTGAGCTCAGCTGGGGCTGGTAGCTAAAACACCTACGTGTGGTCTCTCTGCTGGGGCTATTTTGAACTTCCTCGGAGTATGGCAGCTGAGATCCAAGAGCAAGTGTCTCAGGAGACAGGAATTAGAAACTGCAAGTTACTTTTTTTTTTTTAAGATTTATTTTTATTTATTTATGCATACAAGAACTGGGGTGTAAACCCCAGCTGCAGGGGTGGGGTGAGAGGATTCACCAGAGACAGTGGGGAGCAGAACAGGTGGAGCTACTGAAATGCACTGCTTAGGGGAGCAGTGGGTGAGACAGAAGAGGTCTTTTGTGCCATGTGGGTTTCTCCCTGGCTGGGGACTGAACTCGGGCCATAATAGTGATAGTCCTGAGCCTTAACCCCTAGGCCACAGAGAGGCCCCCAGAAACTGCTAGTTTCTTAAGGTTTGGTTATGGAGATTGTTACAATGTCACTTTTACCATGTTTTGCTGGTCAAACTGTCACTAAGCCTAGATACAGGGGAAGAGAATATAGAGCCCACCATTTGATTGAAAAAAGAGCCCAAGAATCTTGAGACCATGTTGTAGAACTGCCAATGCCTAGTATTTGCCAGACTTCTCTGTAGCCAGGTATTTCTAAGTCCCTCTTTCTGTCAGAGTTTCTGCCCCTCCACTCTTTACCCCCTTCTGAGTTCAGATGGAATTTCTTCCTCCTTGTGGCCTTTGCCATATCTCATCCTCCTAAAAAGACCGTTTTTTTCCTATCCTCAATGCTTCCATAGCATGATTGTTTATGGTATTTCTGTAGTTAGTAAAAAATAACTACTACTTTAAAGTCTTTGAAGGTAAGGATCATATCTTGCTTACCTTTGTATAGCTCATTGCAGATAGGTTCCTTGACTTGAACTTTCAGTATCTAACCATGTTTCAAATTTGGGACCCAGATTGGTTGGGACTTGACAGTGGTGAAGTAGAAGATTTTAACGAGAAAATTGAAAACATTTATTTCAGATTATTTCCGTTTACTATAGATTGTTTCAGATATTTTATAATTAGCTTTCTGTTGTAAAGTAAAACTTCTAAACTGTTCTCAATAGTCATAAAGATAAAGGAGGATGACCTTTTTGATATTACCAGCATCTTTCACCTATCCAGTTCAACCCCTGCTACCTATGCCTTCTCGAGTTTTGCACACTGTAGTTTGAGATTACCGGTCAACATTGGAGATAAAAGGTTGAATAAAAGCTCATGTCGGTAAAAGGTGAGAATTGTTTCAAGAAATTTTTGTTTCACTTCTATATATGTATATAATGAGTTCAAATGTAAGATTTGTTTATTATAGTTGGGGATCAAAAATTTTTGAAAGACCCTCCTGTGCAATCCTCTTCTAAATGCTTGGTATTCTAGTTCATTTCTTTTGCTTCTTCTTCTTTTTTTTTTTTTTTAATTTATTCCTTTTGGTGTCCTTTCTAAGGGTTAGCTGCAGATCCCTTCTGGGGAACATCTATACATGCTCTTTGTACTCAAAATTTGTGTAATTAACTCAGTATGATATGTTGCTTTTCCATTTCTCCTATGGAGACACCTGTTCTCAAGAAGTGAAATCAGCTATTCTTTTTTTTTTTTTTTTGCCTTTGTGTTTTTATTGAGGTATAGCACACATACAGTAAAGTGTCCAAATGCTGTAGCTCCATGAATGTTTACATTTGTTTTCATCTATGTAAGTATTATGCAGATGAAGATCTAAAGCATTTTTATTATCCTTGGAGGAAACAGCTTATTCTTGTCTTCTCTGGAACGTGGTTGGTGGGGGAGTAAATTAGTAGATTCCCTCTAGCTCCTTTGCATGGCTCATGTAAGCGATAATGGTGAGTTTTGAAGGGCACAAAAGTCTGCAGCAACTGAGTCACAAAGTGTTAAAGCCAAGGGAAATGGAGCGTTGAACATGAACTTTGAAAGAATAAAACAGGACCAACTTGGGTGACAAAGAGGAAAAGCAAAAACATGATTTCAAGAAGAATTCAGGGAAATGATTTATTAGAATTTCAGAGGAGAAAACATAAAACTTAATTTGCTGTTGCTGCTTTAACAATTATGAAAAACTTACTCTCTTGAAACAACACAAATGTATTCTTTTATAAAGCATTTGGCTCTGAGGGGAGCTTCCATTTCCTTTGACCTGCGGCTCCTTCCCTGTCTTCAAAGCACATCCCTTCAGTCCTAGTTTCTGTGTCACCCAGTTGCTTTCTTCTGTGTAATTAATCCTCCTGCCTTCTCCTTGGAAGGACACTTGTGATTAGATTTAGGGTCCACCTGTGTAGCCCGAGCTATGCGCCACATCTCCAGATGCTAATTTAATCACACCTGCAAAAGTTCCTTTGTCTTTGTAAAGTGATGCTCACAGATTCTGACAAGAATGTGGAGATTTAGCTTGTTCAAGAAGCTTCACAAAAGAAAGGTCTGCTGGATGTGCCTTACTAGTTCATTCTTGCTTTAGGAAAATTAATATAATATTAAAAAAACACATTTTACATTTTATTCCCTTGCTCCAAAGTCTTTGGTGACTCCCCTATTAGCTAATAAAATTAATATGACCTAGATAGACATTCAAGTTGCTGTTTCACCCCAAGTTACATTTCAAGCTTTTCTCTCTCTAATGCAGCAGTCTGTGTTTCCTCATTGTTTGTCTGCCTGAAACACGGCCCTCCTTCCAAGCATGGCCTCGTCCTCCTATCTCGCATGCCCTGCACCCTCCGTTGAAGGTCTTCCTCAAGCAGTGTTTTCCTCACCATCTCTATTAGTAGTTTCCTGTGACTTTCATAGCTAATTACCACAAATATGGTGGCTTAAAAACAACAGAAACTATTTCTTTCACGCCTTGCAGACCAGAAGTCTGAAATCAAGGTGTCAGGCATGGCTGTGTTCTCTCTCAGGACCTGGGGAGGATCCATCTGTTTCTCTCCAAACTTCTGGTTGCTTGAATTTTTTCTGGCCTTGTGACTGTTAACTGCAAGCTCTGCTTCCATCTTCATATGACTTTCTCTCTGAGACTCCTTTGTGCGTCTCTTATAAGAACACTTCATATTGGCTGTAGGGTCCACCTGGATAATCCAGAACAATCTCATCTCAAGATCCTTATTCTGATTACTTTTGCAAAACCCTTTTTCTAAGTAAAATCACATTTACAGGTGCTAGGAGTTAAAATGTGGCTGTTTCTTTTTGGGGGGAGCACCATTTAACCTGGTAGACCCCTTTAACCAGCGATCTTGATTTATTTCTTTGATCTCTTGCCATTACTGGCATAACTGCACAATTTGGATGTCTTCATCTCTGAGGAGTAGTATTTTGCTCTTTAAAGGATCATTTGTGATTCTTTGACTAGACCATAAGCCCTTAAGGACAAGAAGGCCTCTTTTGCTATGCAACCCTTAGTTCCTGGCAGGGTATTGAGCCATGTGGTACTTAAGAAATTAAAAAAAATATTGGGGAGGGGAGGATTGGGAATAAAACAAAAGGTGGATGTAAAAATCCTGGCATAGTGATTTTCAGGATGCTATATCGAAATACAGCAAAGTGGTCTTTCCCAATTCAAGTTTTTGTTTATTAATTTCTGGTATTCTTCTTTTGGGGAGGGAGCAACTAACTGCTTTTTGTTTCTCAAGAACACTAAGTGAGTAGTTGGGAGGGAGCAGAGCTGATAATGGAATGGCAGAGCTGAAATAGAGCAGAGAAAAGCCTTTGCAGGGAAGGGCAAATCTAGCAGGGACATGGGCTTGGAGGTCTGCCAGGTAAAGCATGCAGGCCGATTGGCAGGTCTGCCACTGTTAGTAGAAAATTTGTCTTACTTGGTCTCTTGGAAGTCTTTATCTTCCTGAGAATACTTTCCAGTGGATTTTACAAACCTACATGACAGTTCTTGAAGGCATCTGAACTTGATCTTGATCTCTCTCCGCACAGTGGCGGGTGGGCAGCCCCCTACCCTGCCATCCCTAAAGAGATGGCTAGGGACATGGTGTCTCTGTGATATCTGCCCTGCAGGCTGGTGATCCTTGCCCTGCCCTGTGAGTACAGCTGCTCTTAGTAGCTGAGCTGCAAGTGCAGGTCTTAGGCTGTTTTCCCCACCATTTTCTTTTCTTCATTTGCCTTAAATCAAGGTTATCTGATAATATCTTCTTTTTTCTTTTTCTCTAGTCTCTGTTTTACTTTGAATGGATGCTGGCCGTCTAACCCTATTAAAGTTTAAATGGTGCTCTGATGTTTTTGTGCTGTGCATTTGAAGGTGACTGATTTTCAACCTTTTAGGTATTTTCAAGCTGGTGATAGCTTCATTTGGAGTTTTATTATATCCATGAATCCTATATTAGGATTAGTTATATTAACTGTTCAAGTCTGTGAAATGTAACCGTTGCTTACAGTGACAGCTTTCTACATAGCAAGCTGCTCCGTAGGGTACATGTTAATTCTCTCCCATGATGTTAGCTGGAAACAAAGCAAAGACTAGACTGTAATGGGTAACAATGACCTACAGCAGTCAGGCAAATGTAGACTTGCATCTCATTCTCCACCTTTTAGCTTTATGACATCAGGGAAGTTACTTAATCTCTCTGAGCTTCAGTTTTACTACCTGCAAAATGGAGATGATGATTCCTGTTGTATTGTTAGGCATGTCAGGAGGGCTAAGTGTGGTATTATGCATGCAAATCTCTACCATAGCAGTTTCTGGTATATGGGATGTTTTTAAAAAAAAATAGTGGCAGCTATTATTTATTTATAGGGAGAACCAGGGCACCAGTGAGGCTAAAGAATGTTTCCAAATAACCTATAGAGTGATTCTAACTTGCAAGATTTAGTCAAATGACCACTGTGATATGACTATATGTATTTATTTGGTGTATAGAAAGAAAAATGACTTGAAAAAAAAAAAAAAACTGGTGATCTGAAGCCTTTATTATGCTAGCTCTGTAAAGCCACATTTTCCATTAGTTCAAGGCCTATACCTCCAAAGACACTGAGAGGATAGAATTTAGAGTATGGCTTAATTATCATTAAATTTGTATTTTTTAGCAATAATTTTGTGATTGTTAAAGTTAGAGGTTTATTATGTATCACTTCACTTTTTTGATAGAGATGTAATTACACATATAGATTTTTGTACTAGGAAACCTTAAATTCATACACTGCCTTGCTGGTTTTCATATTAGATGAACCTTAGAACAACTTCTGTCCCAGAGCTGAAGTTTTGGATAAAATTACTTCCTTAAGCCCCAGTGTGTATCAGATCACTGAGTTTTTTAGGGGAAAAGCAAAGATAGAGCACAGTGTGTTAGAAATTGAGTAAATTGGGTCATCATCTAACCTTAAAATTGATGTTGTGACTGGATGTTGAAGGCTTCTGCAGAATTAATTGGTCTGAGTTGAAGAATTCCTTACATGGGGACATGTGTTCTTTTAGTGGAGGAAAGCTTCTCAAATTTGGGGCCTTATAGCAGGAGACATGGTTAAATGCACAAAAGAACATCTCTGTGGAGTTTATGGCTGCATGTAAACTGTATGAGGGTAGGAACTTGGCCACATTTGCTGTTATACCTCCAAGTGCCTAAAACAGTGCCTGGCTCACTCAGTACATAGTGGTCAAATGCAAGAAAGGCTATGAGGAGAAAAGGCAGTACTTGGTAGGTTTAGAATACCCTCTGTACTCTGTGCAGTTTATTTCTGGATTGTCCTTTCCTAAGGGTCAAGAAGTTGCTTGGAAGAGAGCTTCATCTGTGCTGGGGGCAGTTACATGATGAGACACCCTGTCTGCCAGTGCTGTGCCTGGTGCTGGAGATGGCATGGTACGGAGGACCTTATCCAGGGTCATCTTCAGTATTTGGATCTTTGTGATTTCTGCTTATCAGCAGTGGCTATAACAGATATTTCCCTGAAATGATTCCTCCTAAAATATTGAGGTAATCTCTGGGTTAAGGGGATTGGGTAGATCTTCAACCCTTAAGCCAAGTCAGTCCTGAGAATTCTGGGCCATTGTATTGTCCCTAAGAAGCAGTTAGGGGGCTTCTCTGGTGGCACAAGGGGTTAAGATGCAACCTATGAAGCTATCCATAGCCACCATAGCAAGACTTTGATCCCTGGCCAGGGAGCTACCCACATGGCATGGCAGACCTCTCCTGTCTTGCTTGCTGCTCCCCACAGCAGTGTATTTCAGTCAGTCTGCCTGTTCTGTTCCCTGCTGTCTCTGGTGAATCCTCTCATCCCCCACACCTCTGGCCTGTACCCTAGTTCTTGTATACATAAATAAATCTTTAAAAAGCAGCAGCTAGGTAAATATGATCATTTACTTATTTACATGATTTCCTTGTCTAAGTAACCCGAGTGGCCTTCTTGTGCTTCTTTCTATTATCCCCAAGTGAGGAATAGCTCAAAGTTCTCTCTCTCACCCACTATCCCAGCAACTTATATCCTCTAGTAAAAGAATCAATACAGGTTTTGAAATTCCCCATGACTGTCATGATGGGAAGGGGTTGAGAGTGAGTAGATCTTATTTCCTTCCTTCCTCATTCCCTTCGATCACAATGTTGTATAGTGTTTTCTAAGCACCAAACTGAGACCTTATTCATGATTTTCCATCTTAAAGTCTCTTCTTTTTGCTCTTTGGGGATCAGAAGCCAAGTATGGACAAGAAGAGGGTGAGAAACAAGGCTTGCCAGGGCACTGAGTAAGCTTGATGCACATTTCATAATTTTGGTTGTACCTGATTGGTTGCGTTGAATTTCTTGGGTTGGGGGGAAGGCCTGCAGTTCTGTTACCGACAAGAGAGCAGGAATTGTGGTTGCTGTTGGGAAGGCAGCCAGAAGGATATTTATAGTTGTAGTGAGTGGCTGCGAGCCCACCATGGTTCGGATACGCCTCCTGCCTTAAAGTTCCCGTGTTCTTGAACCGAACCCTGCCCTTGTTGGCCCAGACAGTAGTTAATGATAAAGCGGATGGCTGCAGGATGTGCCCGCGTGATGGCCTTGGCGGCTCTCAGCTGCAGGTGCTTGTGCTTTGGCTGACCTGAACCCCAGTGGAAGAGCAGGTGTCCCCCCAGCCCCCTCTGGTCAGAGCTCCAGTAATTTCCTGGCTTTTCCCTGAGTTGGCTTCATTGACATGGTGCTGATAGGCCACTTGCTGACCAGAACCCACTGTCTATGCGACTTTGGCCAGGACATGTTGAATTTATGACACCCAAAGAAAATGCAGCTCATGAATTTTAACTTCCTCATCTCTCCTGTATTCAGGTCAGATATTTAGACTTGCCTAGGAGAAGGGGCCAAAATCAGGTGATACTTTGCATATTTAACTCACATGAGGGTATAAAAACTAAAAGGGAAAAACAAGAGTTTTCACAAGAAATAATCAACAAATGTAAAAAAAAAACAAACCTTTTTTATACAGTAAGGTATGACTTTTGCAGTTGTGTTCCCCGGTGGGTGCTCTTAGGTTGCAATGATGAGAATTTTAGTAAGATGAGAATCTAGTGACTCCACACTAGGGAGTTAGATCTGAATTGACCCTGGTACCCAAGTCAGGGTCCCTGGGACCTTAGTATCCACCTGATTCTTCTTCCTTTATCAGCTCCATTCTCAGCAGCTCTCCCTTCGTGGCAGCAAAATGCTGGTGGCACATCCCAGGTAAGTATAATGAAAGAGAAAACCAAACTTTTTTCTAGCAGTTCCCGTACAATCTAAAGAGTCACTGCAACTGGCCCAGCCTAGGCCACATCCCACTTCACATTTGGTCTAGTCCCTCTACCCCAGGATGCACTGAGCAAGATGGGGTGTATCCCTGGTCCACAGTCAGGGGTTGCTGCTGAGATGGTTGGTGGTGTGGGCAGCAGATGGGGAGGCAAACATTCTTAAGAAATGATTCCATAGGGCACACACTGGGGGGTTTGTTATCCTGAGAGAGTATTGTTCTTTGACCTCTGCTTTGGCTTTTAGAAACCAATACTTGCGTTTTCTAGGTAAGTCCAGCATCCCCTAGATATAGGGGCCAGTGACTTTAGAGATACTCCCTGCAAGGTATCAAATTGCAGGAGGTCTTAATGGAAGCCATCTAGGTCATTCCTTGGTGTGACATCAGCTCAGTAAGCTTTATCTGTTTATCATGACATCAGATTTGTTGCTGTACAGCTGTCCTTGACATAGGTTTTGCTTGTCCCTGAAAACACTTGTTCTGTTTATCCCTGGCCATTCAGATTCATTTTGGGTCTTGTCAGTTTGGGGCTGGGAAGAGGCGAGGAAAGGTTGCATTTTGGCAGCCCTTCAAGCTTGGAGCAGCATCCTGCAGCCAGCACCATAAGCTGTATAATTTGTCCATGGAGGCCTATGCATTATAGAAATGAAAATTCCTTCTCTGACAGCATTCATTGCTTAGCATGCAGCAATTTGGCTGTCAGAAACAGCTGGCCCTGCAGGGTGGGACAATGGAAAGGCGAGACCGGGGAGAGGCCAGTGCTTACTCAAGTCTCCCACTGTGAGAGGATCAAGTTACTGAGACTGTCATTAACCACAGACACCAAGGGGCTCTAAGGCAAAGCTTCCAGTGGGCTGGAGCCTGGGCTCAGACACTTAGTGATTTTCCCCCATTTTTGCTGAATGGAACAAAAAGATAAATTAAAAATAAACTATTAACCTTTGCTGACACTCCAATTTTGGCTTTCCCTACATGTTCAGTTCTGGTTGGTGATAAACATTTCTGAGGAAGCAAATCCCTCCTGAGCTAAGTATAGTTGTTATTGGTGTATTTAACAAAACTCAAGAGATGAGGGGGCTTGAGGCACACAATGAACTGCTTGGCTTCTGCATATTTGAGGCCTGTAACTTTTAGGTTCTACTTATGTGGAAGTAATGCCAATAGAATCAACACTGCAGACCCCACGGGGCATCCAGTAGAGGTAGGTGTGCATTTTCCCGGATGCATGTGCTTGGGACAGGAAAGGGACAGAAGAGCTGTGTGGCCTGAACTTGTCTGCTGTGTGACTGTGCAGTGTGGCTGCCCTGTACATTTTCCTGTATTGATTTCATGACATATGGAGCGTGATCTAAGCAAAAAGCACACTTAAACTCCAGAGGAGACAGCTGTCTGTTATAGGAGGACATCTTTTCTGGATTTAATGACACCAGTTTTTTCCTACTAGAGATGTAATCAGTGGTAATGTCTCATAAAGGGTCTTTATTTAAATTCCTTCAATAATGTTCTAAATATTATACTTTTATTTCACAACTGAACTTCCCATCTGGGAAAACAGTAATAAGATTTTTTTTCTTTTTCTTAGAGCTACATGTCAAAATAGGATATATATATTTTTTCCATAGAGCAAGGGGTCTAGAGGAGGCTTAAAGTAATGCAGTGGGCTGTACTTTGCTTTCTAAAGTGAACAGTGTTTCAGAGATATTGGGAAGCTCAAGATAAGTTTGGTTGTTCAGTGTGACTGGGGTTTATTCCCCCCCCGCCCCCATTCTGAATCTGTTTCCCTTTTATATGATAGAGGCTGAAGTTCCCAGATGTTGTTTGGATTAAAGAGTGTGTGGGGAGGGGGAAAAAAAAGCTTTCTTAATGATAATAACAGAGTCAGACTGGCTGGTTCTGTACTGACAGGAAAATGGAGAGATAAAAACTCCATTAATGGTGTGTGCACTGCCTAAGTAGCCAATAAAACAATGCTGTCCTCACTGTAAGCCGGTCCCAGACTGGCAGCGCTCCGTGCCAACTGCAGGAGACAACAGCTGCAAACAGGGGCAGAGGATTCAAGTCAAGAGTCTGTGTGAAATGATTGGCTTGAGGGGCGGTTCTTTTGTTCTTTTCTCTTTCTCTCGTCCTCCCACTTTTGCCCATTTTCCTTGATGAGCCCTTCTTAATGCTCGCTCTTCCAGAAATTGAACCACATCTGATTAAAACTTAATGGTTACTCATAGAATGAAGTTGGCTGGAAGTTTCCAAGTTGACTTGTCTGGGTTAGTTTGAGTTTGTGTCAATAGAAATTGCTCATTTATAGAAAGTGTGTGTAAAGGTCATCTTTAAAATTTGATGGTTCTATGTAAGAACCAGGATAATGGTTCCTGGTCTCAATTGTTAGCACTGTGTTTCCCCCCAAATATTTTTGAATTTCCATGTTTAAAATTAGTGTCGATATTTGTCTACCGATCATCTAGCTATCCACATATATGTGTATATATTTAGTCTATTTATTCTCTGTGTATGTTCTGGGCCCATTATTTGAGAAGAGTACCTGTTGTTGGATTGGCTGAGTGTGAGGCTTTGTCTATATTGCCTTCCTGAAATCCAGAACTTTGAGCAGAGTGAAGACATTGGATAGAATGTGTTGGAGAAAGTAATGTGATGTTTTTAGGTACAACGTGTATTTTCCTTCTTGAAGCTACACGTGGATTGTGAGTGGTCACCAGGATTCTATCTGCAGACCTCTCTGTCCCAGGTCACCTTCAGGCCGTACCCTGTATACAATGGCCATGGCATATCTAAGAATGGTTTCTTCTCTTGCGACTAAAAATGGCAAAGAGACAGACTATATTATTTTGTTTTATTTTGTGTCACTGATTTTACTGTCATTATTTTCATTTTTGAGGTAACATTAGTTTATAATACTGTATTTGATTCAGGGGAATAGGTTCACACCTCGCAGATGTATACCACGTCCACCCCCAGATCACCCAGATCTCTTTACCATATACCATTAAGCTCCCTCCTCCGTTTGTTTCCATATCCACCCAACTTTGTTCTTTTATTAGGTTTAAAAAAATACATGACCTTTTCCGATAGAGGTTTTACTTAGATTGCAAGCTAGAGATACTGCTGAGAAATGATTCCTTATTGATTAATATTAGATCTTGAATGGCCTTAACATGTCATGTTTGAACTACTGTCCCAGCTTGTCTTTTTTCTGAATGTCAGGCTATCACTGTTAATTTTATATGATGAAAGAACTTAGGTGAGTTCCAGATGCAATGCTTTGGTTGTCATTTTTAGGCTTGCTAGTGTTCATGGCTCCATGAAATTGTTGGTGGATGTTCATGTATGCATTCATATTACAAAGAATATGCAGTTCATGACGTGAAAGTTGTCTTTGACTGGTTGGTTTGTGGTGATTTGTCTTTAGTTTTTTTCCTCATCCTTGACGGATTATGAGTGCATACCTGTTGTCATTGTAAAGGTTTTCCCTTATCCTGTCAGTAAACTGCTGATTGAGGGATCCTGGCTTTTACATCTTACCACTTCAGCCTTGCCTTAGGGCAGAGCTAGATTGCAGTCCATTGTGAGTATTGCAAGTAATTTATTATTCATTATTGAGATAGAGAAATTTTGATGTGCTTAAGAGCCAATTCAGTACCACTCTCTCCTGTGCATTCTGTTATATCTTCCAGAGTGAAAAAAGAAGGAATTAAAACACAAGTCAGAGTAACTATGTTTTTTTTTTTTAGTTGTTGAAAGATAAGAACTGTTAAAAAGGGAAGGAAATGAGTATCACTAAAGTCAAGTTTATGGATATAGTAATAAGAGCATCAATAATAGTAATGGCTTCCCCTTTAATGGTATTTATATAGAAGGTTCTGTTTTGACTGTTTTATGTATATTCATTCATTTAATGCTTCCAATAGCCCTGTGAGATAGGTACATTATTTTTAGTCTTAATTTTACAGATGAAGAAACATAGCAAATTAGGTTCTGAAACTAAGACCCTAAATGTAGCAAATGCAAGACTTGGATTCTAACGTGGGCGGTCTGGCCTTCGTTCTGGGTTTTAATCATAGTACAGGAGGAAGTAGATAATGATTCAGAACACTTAGGGGGTTGCATAGGGCATGAAGTGTTGGTATTACCCTGGTTCTTGTACGCATAAATCTTTAAAAAAATAAATTAAGGACTTTAGGATTGAATATGTGTGTGTGCATTTATATATTTATAGTCATATAATGCATATTATATATGTATCTAAGTATCTCCATCCATGAATTCATAATTTGGGATATGGCAGTAAATCTGTATGTGAGATAGGTAGTTTCCTTACCATTCTTGATGTTTGATGTGCAATAAACCTCATAGTTGGGAATCACTCATCTCCTTCCAGAGAGAACATAATTCACATGAGAAAGCTTTCCCCAACCCTGGCATGCCCCTACTTCTGTGAAATATTCACATTTATTTGTCTTTTTTCCCCTAAATTACCTTACATATTGACTCTTGTCTTTGCCAACGGCATTAAGAGTTGACTAAAACTCTGACGTTGAAATTAAAGCATTTTGTGTGCATGTATGTGCAAGCTTTGTGTGTGTGTGTGTGTGTGTGTGTGTGTGTACAAGCTAGGAATGTTCTTGCAAAATTTTATTTAAAGTAAGATAACTTCTAGACATATACCTGACTCATTCTTCATCTGTTCAAATTAAGAAACAATGGAAGGACACCTTGTGGTTTTGTTAAACCAGTCTAAATTTGGTTCTAAGTCTAGGAGACTGTTGAATTTATGTTAGAAGTGTATTCCTAAAATAACCCCTACTGCGCAGCAATGCTGGTAGAACCAACAAAAATACTGCTCATGAAACAACTAAAATGTTTTAAAAAGTTATTATCGAAGAGTTCCCTCCCCCAATACTTAATGCATTCAAAATTAGAACCAACAGAAGCTAGCCTTTTCCTTCCTGCCAATTTTAGGAAAGAAACCATTCTAAAACTTATAGAACATTATCATTTCCCTCTGAGATTTTAAAAAAGGGAAAACAGGGAGATGAATGTTTATGAAATGAATGAGGGTTTAGTGACCTGAAACACAGTTGAATTTTCCTCAGAATTTTTGATAGTTTGAATGGTAAACATAGGCACTTGGTGATGTTTTTATTTCCTCTTTATATTCATCCTGTCTTCTTTTTTTTTTTTTTTTTTAAAGATTTTTTTTTTAATAGAGGCATGTTTTTATTTATTTATTTGTTTGTTTGTTTGTTTTGTTTATACATGCACTGGGTACAGTCAGAAGCGCAGGAGGGTGAGAGAATTCACCAGAGCCAGAGCGGGGAGCAGAGCAGGCAGAAGGACCGAAGTACACTGCTGAGGGGAGCAGCGGGCGGCAGGAGAGGTCTGCGCGCCAATTCATCCTGTCTTCTTACTGAAACAATCCCATCTCAGTGATATTCAGCTCACTTTCCAGATCCACTGGAGAGCATTTAATGTACAGCCAAGGAAGACTAGTTCGTTAACCCCCTGGTCTCTTGAGGAACTTGAAGTGAGAATTTAGCTGGTCTCAGCACAGCTTTTACCTGTGGAGGGCAGGACTTGCAATTTGCTAGTCTTTAGTGCTCCTGGACTGCCTTTTTTTGGTTTGTTTTTTAAAGATTTATTTTTACAAGAACTGGGGTACAGGCCAGAGGCGCGGGAGGGTGAAAGAATTCACCAGAGACAGAGGGAAGCAGAATGGGCAGATGGACTGAAAACACTGCTGAGGGGAGCAGTGGGCGAGACAGGAGAGGTCTGCCGCGCAATGGGTATTTCCCTGGCCGGCTGGGATTCGAACCTGCGCTGCAGAGCTTCACAGTGCTGCACTCAACCCTCTGCACACTGGGGAGGCCCTCCTGAACTGCTTTTTAAGAAGAGACTTGTGGCATACAGTTTCCATGTGAATATGTGTATCTGTTTGCATGTATACACACATATACACACGTATACTTAAAACTTTTCCCTATTACGTGGGTAAATATTTAAGATGAGATGGTGTTATTAAAGCCACTATGAAGAAATAATTTCACATCAGAAATTCTGGTCCAGTTGGGAATTTGGGTTGTTGATGGTAAATATAGATTGTCTGTATTGTCAGGTAAGTTGCTTCCTAAGAGTTGCAATATCACAAATGATCGAAAAGCTGATGTTTCAACTTGTGCTGATGTAATTTAATCACAGGTGTGGAATCTTGAGGCTTGTGATGAAGAGACTGCTAACACAATCAAATTCAGGCATGTTTTATGATATAGAATTAATCTATAAAAAATGAATACTGGTGCAAAGCTATGTGTTCTAATTAATAGTAACCTAAATCAAGAGGCTGTAATTCTATTAGTAGACTGAATGCTTAATAACACTTGAGATTAAAAGTGTAGACAATGTCTCTGCTTTGTGGTTACTCATATAAAATTACTTGAGTAAGGAATTCTGAGATTGAAGTATCATAGGTAATTTAGCCTTGATAATTGCACATACTTTACCCTCCCACCCCACATCAAACCCCTCCAATCTTCCCCCATCCCCAAAGGGAACAGTGTCATTGAAACTAGAAGGAGAATTCCATAGGGGGTTGCCCTGATTCATGGGAAACTTTAGTTTGGATTCTTTACTTCCACCTTCTAACTGCCTTTGCATCTTCCTTTATTTCCTCCTAACACTTGACATTGTTTCTTAGAGCCCACGCCATTTCAGTTTTTGCCATTTACCCTCAGTCTGAGGTTGGTGAAGATTGCAGATTCTTAGGCTCCCCACTTGATAGATAGGTGCTGTCTCCCTGTTTTTAAGGACAGGATTGTATGCTCAATATTTCAGAGACTGGGAAATGAAAGACTTAGGTTCAGTGTCCAAACTGTGTGATGCCAACGCTTTTGCCCTTTTCACAGAAATGAACGGGACGACAAAGTATGTTATTGTAGTTAGTGGGCACGGCATACACTCAGGGTCTGAGTCGTACAGAAAAAGTTTTAGGTGCTTTTAGACTGATTTTTATTTATTTTACTTTTAAAGATTTATTTATGCATGCAAGAACTGGGGTACAGGCCAGAGGTGTGGATGGGTGAGAGGATTCACCAGAGACAGAGTGGGGAACAGAACAGGCAAATCTATGAAATACACTGCTGAGGGAAGCAGTGGGTGAGACAGAGGTCTACTGTGCCATGTGGGCCACCCCACCCTGGCCCAGGATCTAACTCACATGCTACAGTGGCTGCGGATGATTTCATAGTGCTGTGTCTTAACCACTTGCACCACCAGGGAGGTTCTAGACTGATTTTTAAAATAAGTTTTATTGCTAACATGGCAATATTACTGGAAACTAAGATACTGTCAATAAAATATAGGGGAGATGCTTCATTTTCCAAAAAAAAAAAGAAAAAAAAATCCACTAAAACCATCTGCTGCTAGAACATTTTCATCACCCAAAAAGAAACTATTAGTGTGCAAGACTGATTTTATAGTTAAGATCTCTGAAGTTCAAGTCAAAGGTCAGGCCACCAGTCATCCTTTGAACTGCGTGGGAGTAGAAACTAGTTCCTGGACAACCTTGCAGTGGTACCAGTGCTCCTTGGAGGTCAGGTAATCCTCCAGAACAGTACTTTTTCAACCTTTGTTTTTTAAACCCATGCCCAGTTGGGGTAAGTCCAGAAATCATACATTCTTTGCTCATTTGTATCATGAAAACCAAAATGATTTAACAATTTATTTCTAAAGTGTTTTTTGATTTTTTTTTTTTCCTAAACTCTATCTGCCACCCCTATTTTGATTAGAGAATCATTTGTATCTCAAGACTTCTAGGTTATATTTATTGCAGGTTTTCTTGAGCACATTCATTGAGTCAGTGCAGTCATTGATTGGAAATGACTCTCGCATTAAGCAGAGAATTTCATGTGTAAAGTTAAAATGATCCCCGCCTGCCAGTGCTAACAACAGGCAGGTTTACTCCTTGGATGGGCCTTCTCTTTTCTGTAACATTCAGCTTTGACCATTGTCTCCTTTCTTCTGTTATCTTTATACTTACAAGATTAAGTTGAATTATAAGATTAAGTTGGATTACATTATATAACAAGCTGTGTATTTGTTCTTTACTTGCCACTGTGTGGTATGGAAAGGATGGGATTAGGGAAATTTGGGGTGGGATGGGGAGGAACCATTAAGGAGATGGCATTGTCATGGTTAAGAGGAAGAACTCACCTTTTTTCCACTCTACTTCCTGCCACCCTAAAGACATCTGGAAGGCTGCCAGGTAGAGCCTCCTCAGGGGCATTGCATGGGGATGGTCTAAGGGACCATCTCAAGGATAGTTATGAGGGTGGGAATTAATTTTTTTTTTTTTTTGGAAAATGAAGCATCTCCCCTATATTTTATTGACAGTATCTTAGTTTCCAGTAATATTGCCATGTTGGCATTGTATGCGAGTGTTTCTCTCTCACTCTCACTCTCTGTGTGTATGTGTGTGATTTAGGTTTTCCTCTGTAGCAAGTAGGAAGCTATGGTTTAGTGTATATGTTTAGTTTACACATTGTTTATTTGTATGAAAAACACTTTTGTTCTCTCTTGGTCTTTATAATTTAGGATTTGAATCTTTTTTTTTTTTGCTTTGAATTGAAAGCCATGACAACTAAAGGTGGGTTCTGATAGGCCTGTCTCCTTTTTTCTCATTAGCATAATTATTTCTCTTGTAATTTTTATTGTTCATATTTCTCATGGAGGTTTCCTCTTACGCTTTGAATTCATTATCAAGGTTTACCCATTCATCCATAAACATTTATTAAGGACCCACTGTTAGGTCCCTAATGTTTCAGAGAAGAAAAAATACTGCTTATTTTCAAGGACTCAACTGACTCTCTAGGTAGTAAAATGTAAAAAATTGAAATGTACTTTCTAGGTGCCGTGAAAGTTTGAGAACACCAGAAGGGTGTATGTATCTCAGCTGGATGTGGGCATGGGGCTTCCAGAAAGGGTTCCCTCAGGAGGTCCTGAAGCACAGAAACTTGCCAGGTGGTAAAAGACATTTTAGGTGGACAAGTGCAAAGGCAGGGGGGGAATAAGATCATGGCATCCACAGGGAGTTGTTAGGTGAATCAGGGGTAGGGTACCTGTGGGGTGATGATGACTGGATGCAGTTGGAGGGTTCTCAGGCCTGGTCAGAGAAGTCTGGGATCTACATGTGCTAAGGAGAGCTAAGATGCGGAGAGACAGCTCCGTGAACTTTGCACTGTTGGCAGGTACGTGGAGATCATGGAGGAAGTAGTTGGAGAGCTGCTAGTGTGAGGGAATAGGGTTGGAAAGAAGGCAGTGGTGGGGGTTGTATGATTAACCCCCCCCCCCCCCCCAGTTTCTGACTTGATCCAGGTTCATAGTGGTTCCACTGTGTGAGACAGAACATGAAGGAGGATTAGCACATTTAGGGTGGTGAGTGAGGTGACCATGTTGACTTTAGTTTTGTTAACGTGGATTCCTTGTCTTGGGAACCTAGATCTGTTTTCATGCCCCCTGGGAGACTGTTTTCATAGACTCTGTTATTCCACTTTACATGTATTTTCTTACTCAATTATCCTTCAGTTGGCAAGCAAATTATTGGTAAACAAATTAAAAGCAAACTTCTATGAGTTAAGAACTAAATTGCTGAATTAAGTGAAATATGTTAATTTTACTTTTTTTTCCCCCCCCAAAGAGTGGGTTGGGTGTCATCTCAGTAAAAATGTAGATTG
This sequence comes from Talpa occidentalis, assembly GCF_014898055.3. Lineage (NCBI taxonomy): Eukaryota > Metazoa > Chordata > Mammalia > Eulipotyphla > Talpidae > Talpa > Talpa occidentalis. The sequence goes on along the minus strand of NW_023603184.1, from coordinate 91,012,338 downwards.
GAAAACTATCTTTAATTAAGGAGGTAGCCTTTTCTGTTAGCATAATTCTTGAGGAATCCTGTTGGCAATCATTAAAGAAATGTCTTAACAGACACTCTTTGAGGTGGAGGAGAACAAGTTTCTGGAGGTGACTGGGGCTACCATTCTCAGTTTATAATTAGGAAAAACAGATTCCAGAGAGGGTAGGTGACTTCCAGTGCCACGCAGCTGTGGTGCAGGGTTGTCTAACCCATTAGTTCAGTATTTTCTCCAGGTGCCTTAATGACTCTACAATCCCATCAAGATGATAGAACAGAATTTGAAAAACTCTAATGCTCAAGGCTGTTCAGTTAGTGTTAAACCCAGAGTCAAATTAGGTGGGATTCTTGACTTTCATCTTATTTTAAAATGATCTTATTGTTAATCAGTCAACAAATATCTACTGATTTTCTAATACAGAAGGGATGCTACCCCAATTATTATAAAACTAAAAGATAAATAAGAGGCTATCTTATCCCCTCCCCCCCAAGAGGCTTGCAAGTTAGTTTTTCTGATAACTCCTTAGGAACTTGCAATTACTTCTTATCAAATGTATAGTGGCATAATTGTGGATATGTAGTATATACTTACACATGCACAACAGCAATAACAAGGAAACAAAGCTACACAAAACGTCGCTCACTTTTTTTTTTTTAACTTTCTGGATTTTTTTTTTTTGTTACCTTGGTGCAAGCAGCTTCCCACCCCCGCCTCCCCAGACTTGGAAATGCCTTTATGCAGGTGGGCAAATAATACATTAAATCAGACATTAGAAAAAGAATGTTAATTACCTTTTACTCAGTTTATTCTTGTTGAACCTTAATTAGGGAGAGAGATCTGGTAAATTTTTTATTTCGGTTCATAACTGACATAAATAGGAAGAGGGACATAGGAAGAATGTTTCTTTTAAAAGTGTTAGTTCTTTGTTTCTTTATTTTGGTACACCTTCTTTTGTAGCAACTCCCTTCTTTGTTTCTGGAAAATTCTGTGGATAATCTTGAAAAACTGTACCATAACTGTTTAGCTAACAAATGTGTTAAGAGTACTTACTGCCATTCTGAAGTGAAGACTGCTTTTAAGAAATAGTACTTTTCTATCATTTTTTGTGTTTTCTGTGTTACCTAATGCCCCTCAAATATAAAGTACCAAAGAACTTGTGCTTTGTTTGTTTAAATTTAAGTCTAGGGTAGAAACTTAGTCATTTGGTGCTAAAGAAGTTTTCTTAACCAAGTTTATTAGCTTGAAATTAACTTTTTATTTTTCTGCAACTTTAAGCTTCATTCCACAAATATTTAAGTAAGTCTGGCATGATTTTATTTTATTTTTTTTTAAAGGTTTATTTATTTATACAAGCACTGGGTACAGTCAGAAGTGCGGGAGAGTGAGAGGATTCACCAGAGCCAGAGTTGGGAGCAGGACAGGCAGAAGGACCGAAGCACACTGCTGAGGGGAGCAGCGGGCGCAGCAGAAGAGTTCTGAGTGCCATGTGGGACCCTCGCTGGTGGCTGGGGATCGAACCTGCGCTGCAGAGGCTGCGGGAAGCTTTGTAGCCCAGAGCTCAACCACTGTGCCACCGGGGAGGCCCAGTCCAGCATGATTTTAGACCAGACAATGGAGGTACTGGGTTCTGGATACACAGAGCCCCTGCTTTCAGGAAGTTCCTCATTGAAGCTTTGCTAAATATCTGTGTAGTGGGGGGGTAAATAGACACAGGAGCCCCAGCGTAAAGCATAGAAGAGACAAAATGCCAGACACCCAATTAGAAAACCTGAAAATCAGGTTCTGGCCTAGGTGGGTGGCATCCCTGTGAACTCTTTGTAAAAGTGCTTTGAGATCATCAGCTGATGAAAGCCTCCATAGTATTATGTGTGAAGGCAGTCATCAAGGGTTACTCCGCTGTGTGAAAGAACAGAGAGCTGGACGGCTCATAGTCTAGTGGAGGGCAGACTGTTTCAGGAGTGGATGTATACATGCGCAAGCTGGACCCCATAGACTAAGTGATGAACTAACTACCATTGAAATGGCTATTTAAAGACTAGTGGTTTGGGAGGATGGAAGAAATGACATGTTTCTCCTTTCTTACCTGTGACTGGGTTTCAAGGTACTTTAATTCATCACTGAGAAACTTTTTGAGATATAGATACAACCAGAATAGAGCTATTTGAGTTTGGGCTATTTCGTGTCTAGAAACTCAGACTTCCTCCAGGAACTAACTTCACTCCATGGATCAACCACAGACCCATTAACTCAATGACCCATTAACAGGATTTGAAAAAAATAACACCTGTGGTGTGAAGGGAAGCCAGAAAAATAAGAGGGGAAAATGTAATGGATTCATTGGTTTTCTTTCTTTTAAAAAAAAATCTTATTTTTATTGAAGTATAATTTACATGCATTATTTCAATTTTAGGTGTAAACAATGATTCAGTATTTATATACATCACTAAATTGTCACCACAATAAGTTTATCACCTCTTAGCAACTCTAAAATTTACAATATCGGGGCCTCCCTGGTGGTGCAGGGGGTTAAGCACAGCGCTATGGAGTTGTCCGCAGCCACTGCAGCACAACTTCGATCCCCGGCCAGGGACGTGACCCACATGGCATAGCAGACCTCTCCTGTCTCTACCCGCTGCTCCCCTCAGCAGTGTATTTCAGTAGATCTGCCTGTTCTGGTCCCCTCTCTCTCTGGTGAATCCTCTCACCCCCTGCACCTCTGGCCTGTACCCCAGTTCTTGTATGCATGAATAAATCTTCAGAAAAAAAATAAAATTACAATATCATGTTATAGATTATAGTACCATCACATATAATATATCATATATATTATATAAAATACATCAAGGAGATGTATATTATTTACTTTGTAACTGAAAATTTGTATGTCTTGATTCCCTTCACCCATTTTACCCATCCTCCAATATTCCGCCCTTCTCCAAGATTTTACCCATCCTCCAATATTCCGCCAATCTGTTTTTTGTCTCTGTGACTTTAGTTAACTAGCTTGTTTATTTTGCTTTATAGATTCTACATATGAGTGAAAGTATATGGAGTTTATCTGTCTTATTTCACATAGCATAATACTTTCAAGGTCCATTTGTGTTATTGCAAATGGCAGTGTTCCATTCTTTTTCCTGAATGAGTGGTATTCCACTGTGCATAGACATGTTGTTTACCAGTATTTTGGTCACTGATATATTCACATACATCACATGCATAGTGGTAACTATAAATAATACCACATATCCTAGGCTCAGAACATCAAGTTTATGTGATTGTCTCTGATGTTTGCACACAATGAAATCACCTAATGATGTGTTTCTCAGAAAGTAGCCCCACAGTTAAGTGACATAGTACTATATATGTGCATATATGTACATACATACATATACACCACATATTCTTCATTTAGTGATGGGCACTTAGATTGTGTCCATATTTTGGCTATTTGTAAAAAAAATGTTGCAGTGAACATCAGGGCGTATACATCTCTTCAAATTATTATTTTCTTCTTCCATTAGATTTCTTTATTAAGCTACCAGCTGTGCTCTACAAGACCTGAATAGCTTGCTGTGCAACCAGTAACATAGACTGACCGGAAACTGATTCAAGGCAAATCCCATTGCACCTCCCTAAGGGAAATAAATCGGGAAAGAGAAGGAAAGGGCGGTGCTGGGGAAAGGAAAAAGAGAGTGAGTTACATGGACTACCTATGAGTGAGGTGTGTGTGTTTCTTCCTCCCTCTGTCTTTTGTTAAAATCCTCCTTCCCCAAAGTCACACCTTCTACCTAATGAGGAGTTGATGAAGGGATATTCTATTTTAGTCTGTAGCCTTCCCATCTGGTGTCTGGATTTCTTCTCAGCTGCCACTAGTGGGGGACGGAGTATGGGGTGTTTGTCTTTCATCTTCTTTCCTTTCAGGATTCCCTGCGCCCTTCATAATATTTATTTTAAAATTGCTGTTTTATGAGTCAAAATGGTGAAATTTCAGCATTGTCATATGGTTCAACCTAATTGTGATTTTCAGTCTTGAATCACTGTGTCCTCTTCCTACAACTGCTCCTTAAATATTGAGTTTATAACAATAGCTACCATTTATTAGCCCCCACTACATGCTGCGAATTTCACATGTGGCAACTCTACAAGGAATTCATGAGACCTGCTTGCCTCTGGGAGACTGTGACTAAGGCACTTGGCCTGAGGTCACATGTCCAATGATTTGCTGGTTGAGATTCAGCCCAGAACTCAGGTTCAAACCTGGTTCAAACCTTAATGCTACTATAGCCTTTGCCCCCTTGAATTTTATCCTGGGTCCTTTGTACTTTGTATTTCATGCACAAAGAAGTGAGACTTGGCAGATAAAGAATCTAAATGAAATTTTGGTGGGTCACCAAACCACTTCAGATGAGGGTGTTTGAGATTTTAAATTATTATAAATAGGTAATTTTCAGAAATATAGCTGGTTCTTAATCACGCTTACTATTGTCATGGTCCACGGGGAATGCATCCAACCTCAGCCACATTATTAAATTCTAAAAGGAATTTATTTATTTATTTAAAGATGCATTTATTTGTTTATTTATTTATACAAGCACTGGGTACAGTCAGAAGCGCGGGAGGGTGAGAGAATTCACCAGAGCCAGAGCGGGGAGCAGAACAGGCAGAAGGACCAAGGTACACTGCTGCGGGGAGCAGCGAGCGGCAGGAGAGGTCTGCGCGCCATGTGGGACCCTCGCCAGGTGTCTGGGGAGCAGCCGGGGATCGAACCGGCGCTGCAGAGGCCGCGGGCAGCCTCGCAATCCAGCGTTCAACCGCTGCGCCACCGGGGAGGCCCCAAATTATTAAATTCTAGAGGAGAAAGGTGCTGTGATAATTGTGACTAAAATTCATCCCACAGCCAAATCATTGGGAAATGTCATCTTCATTCTGTCTCCGCTTTGGCTGGTCTTCTCTCTAGGCTCTGAGACAGAGCTTCATCTTTTCCTAAAATGTCCTGGAGACTTTGTTCTTCCCATGCCTGTGTCTTCTCCCCAACTCTTTTCCCTACATTTTTTAGAAGTCCAGTGCAGTGAGTTTGATCCTTATTCAGTATCTAAATGTACACTTGGATATAACAGTGTTTCCATGGCAGAATTCCTTCCCAGTAATTCTTGGGGAATTTTTTTTTTTTTTTTTTTTAATAGAGGCATGTTTTTTCTTTATTTATTTGTTTGCTTGTTTGTTTGTTTTTTGTTTATACATGCACTGGGTACAGTCAGAAGCGCGGGAGGGTGAGAGAATTCACCAGAGCCAGAGCGGGGAGCAGAGCAGGCAGAAGGACCGAAGTACACTGCTGAGGGGAGCAGCGGGCGGCAGGAGAGGTCTGCGCGCCATGTGGGACCCTCCTCCAGTGGCCCGGGAGCAGCCGGGGATCGAACCGGCACCGCAGAGGCTGCGGGCAGCTTCGCAACCCAGCGCTCAACCGCTGCGCCACCGGGGAGGCCCAATTCTTGGGGAATTTATGTTTTTCTAAGAACCCTGCAAAATCAGTTAAGAAATTGGATCTGTGGGAAAAGGTGTTATAATTCTCCTGTGAAAATTGAAACAACATGAGGACAATAGTAGTTAGGAGTCCACTGACCTCAAGTAGAAAGCAAGAGAGGAAAAACTCATCTGTTGAGGTGAAGGATAAGCTAGCATTTCCCAGAGCCAAGGGCAGAATAAAAGCATGCAAGAGAGAATCGGTCATGATAGCTTATAGTTGTTGCTATGTTATAAATGTGTTCGTGGCCCTTTCTACTGCTCCTGATGAATCATACTTGCAAATAAAGTGTAAGTTTATATGCATAACATATTGTTATACAAATCCAGCAAATGGTCTTCCAAGAAATAAGTTTCCAAAGCAAATTATTTTAGTGAACAATTTCAACTTGTGATTCTTTGTAGTGCTGTTATCTTTCCTTGTAGAACCAAATGCAGGTTATTGCAGGCATTGAATACTTTTTCTCTAAAAGACCAGATAGTAAATATTTTGGGCTTTACAAAGCATATGGACTCTGCCACAACTATCAACTGTGCTGTTTCAGTGTGAAAGCAGCCATAGACTATACGTAAAATGAACAAGTGGGGCTGTGTTCCAATAAAACTTTTATTTACCAAAACAGACTGTGGGCTAGATTTGGCCAGCTAGTGGAATACTACCCTAGTGTTCACTGGTATTTTTCAGCAATTGAATATTTGTTAAAGGCTACAATTGTTTGTAAATACTATTGAGTTCATTTCTTATTTAATTTACTTTATTTTTATTTTTTTTTTAAAGATTTATTTTTATTTATTTATTTATACAAACACTGGGTACAGTCAGAAGCGCGAGAGGGTGAGAGAATTCACCGAGCCAGAGCGGGAAGCAGAGCAGGCAGAAGGACTGAAGTACACTGCTGAGGGGAGCAGCGGGCAGCAGGAGAGGTCTGCACGCCATGTGGGACCCTCGCCAGGTGTCTGGGGAGCAGCTGGGGATCGAACCGGCGCTGCAGAGGCCGCAGGCAGCCTCCCAACCCAGCGCTCAACCGCTGCGCCACCGGGGAGGCCCTATTTAACTTACTTTAGATAGCCATGGTAATGAGTAAAGCATCTTTGAAAATATTTCAAGAATAACTTACAATGAATAACTTACAATTTGAGGATTTCTTGAGAAATACCTGGAAATCCCCATTCCTTATTCCTAAAGCCCAAAGATTAACATCTACGGAGAATTTGGAAACAGCCAGAGAAGGGGATCAGCTGTATCTCTGTACTCCTCACTCAGTTGGGCAGTTACCTTTTGTCAACTTTATATGTCTCTCTGTTCTTTCTGTTCCTGGTGTTCCCAAGTTTATAAGTTGTCAAAGAACATTTGACCTTTTTTTCCACTGAAATGTTGGGAATCTTGGGAATCATCTGATATCCCCTTAGCCTTTCTCCAGAATTACTACTAGATCCTACCTATCTTTCCCATGTATTAAAGTGTCTGGAGTAGATTACTCTTCAAGAACACTTGACATTTATATGCTTGGTTCTGGCAGTATTATCATAGTCAGAACATGAGAACATTTGTAGTATCGCACAGATGATTTGTTAACTGTTCAGGTTGGTATGCTTTATGCTTTTCCTATCACGCTGCCTTAGCACTTCAATTATTCTAAGGGATGGCAAACAGGGAAGGGAACTAAGAATATTTACTACGCCCATTCAGTTCACTTCTTATATAGTAAAATTGCAGCTTGACTTACTGGTAATTAAGAACACAGATTTTGAATTCAGCCAAACTTGAATTGATTTTTGGTTTTGCCACTTAAAAAAGTGTCACATTTTGACATTTTACTTTCACCTCTCTAATATAGTTTTTTTTTTTTTAAGGGTGGGATGTTAATGCCTTTCAGTTTTTTTGTTTGTTGTTAGGATTAAATCAGGTACAAGTATATGGTTAGCACAGTTCTGGAACTGAAGACGACCCAGTAAATATTAGCTGGTATTACTAGTAACTCAAAGGTGAGATGTATTTATTTACCATTTCAGAGAAAAGGAACCTGAAACTCAGAGGTTAAATGATTTGTGTGAGATCATAGTTAGTAGGTTGACAAACTTCTTTCTAAGTCCATGTTCTTGCTACTATAGGTTATATCTTCAAGTAATTTCACTTAATAGTAATTCTTCAGCAAAATAAAACATGGTTAACTTAGGTTATGGGGCTGAGTGGATAGACACAGAAGCTGTAAGATGATGTCTTGAAAAGACAAGGATTTGCAATATTTGGAAACCACAATTTCTAGAAGCCAGGGATACAGTTATAACCAAAAAGTGGAGAAGACTTGCCCTGATTTATTTCCTGTTGCTTAGCTGCTATGTTGACTGCCAAGAACTTGTTTAATTTTAGGTCCTTTTTATGCTTGCCTGCTATTAAGGTCCCATCATGTTATAATGACTTTTAAGAAGTAGCCATGTTCTTTTAAATGAGATTAAAGAAAAATGTACCACTATGCTATGCCTACATTTGGAGTTAGAACTTTTTTTTTTTTTTTTTATGTCTCGTTTTCCCCTTCCTCATACTCAACCTCTACCACTTTACAGGAATGTGCTCTGACCTTTATGATCTTTACATAGTGTGATTAGTTGCCAATAACTAAACCTTCATAGTCAAACAAGTTGGCTAACGTTTTGGAGAAAGCTCAGTGAAAGTTTTGTGACAGGTTGCTGGAGTTTGCTATATAGATATTTACTTTATAGCACTGATTTTAATGGGTGCATAGGCTGCTCTGTTTTTATTATTTTGATCATTCTTGGGGTTTTGAACACTGCCTTTCAGGATCTGTCAAGCTTGCTTCCTGGCATGAAGGGTATTTGTGAGGAGATGGGTCCTGACTAGAACATTTGAGGAGTTAAGTATTAGGAATTTGGTTTCCACTTTAGCTCCCATTTCACTAACCTATTCCTCCTTGTAGTGCACCACAGTTTCGACTTCAGTCCATGGATTATTTAAGAGTCTGATGAATCTAAATTATGTTTAATTTGGAACCTTGATTTTTATACAGTAACTCTTGAGCACCAACTGTATGTTAGATGCCATGAAGAAAAAGGATGTAGCTGAAGAATAATATGTGATCCTTGCCTTGTTTTAAATTAGTTTAGAGATGAACCAGTTCAAGGCAGAGGATTAAATGCCAGGATGAGTCATATAGAATATAAATACCAGAGCAATTAGAATGGAAAGTTGTGGAAATATTTAAGAACCATTAGAGAAGACGGAACAAAGGCAGGAGAATCTGGCCACAGTCTTGAAGGATGAGAAGGAATTATGCATTGAAGGAGATAGGGCTGGGAAGTTAGAAGGGAAGTGGAAGCTGATTTGTAATTAAGGAGAAAAAACTCTGATTAAATAAAGTTAGAGCAAAAAAATAAACCTTGCTTTATCTAAACCTTCCCCAAACAGTGCCTATTACTTAAAGACTTGGTTGCCCCTGGGCAGGACAGCTTTTCGCTGGGCCCCTCGTGCAATGCAGTTATTTTGGCAGAGGTGAAAGCAATTTCAGTGTGAATCTGCCAAATTTCCTTGGCCCCAGCCTCTTGGAAAATACCAGGATTTCAACAGTTTGTTCTAAAACTCAAGGTCTGTGGATGCTGCTCAGCGGATGAGTTTGTTTTAAAGATGCCTACTTTGGGAATGGATCTTTGCTTTGCTAAATGATTGCTAAAATATTAAATTTCTGTCTTATCTTTCCATTAGGGGTTGTTTTTTTCTATTTTATTTTTAGTGTGCTTTTTGCATGTATAGATTTTCTTTTCAAATTGATTGTGAGCCTTAATTTTAAGATGAAGTGAGAAAAGGTTTTATATTGTAAAGCATTTCCTTTGAATTTCAAGGTTGTGGTGGTTTTCCATCCAAATAATTATTTAAGAATGGTGTCTTTTGGGTCTGTTTTCTGCTTTGGTTTATTTATGAAAGTTTTCTTGGCAAAATATTCTTTGAGGTAAAAAAAAAAAAAAAAAAGGTACTGTTTTCCAAAAGGAGTAAAAATTCTTCAGTGTTTTGTGTTACTTAACTATCTGAATGGGAAAGTTTGGTTCTAATAAAAATTTCCTCTTCCTTTGGCAAATGTTGATGTTTTTAAAATCTTCCTAAAGGAAAGGGAGTTTGGGTGGCTTTTGTTTTTTTGCTGGTTATCTGGAGCCCCCTTCCCTTCCGCTGTATTCTCCTTCCCTACTATTGTTTTATGAGCCTTTGAACTAGATCTAGCTCCTACTGGGAATAGTGGTTGAAAATGGACCAAAACCAGATTATTTCTGGGTGGATACACAAGAAACTGGTTGTTTCAGGTTCATGGGGTGTCCCCAAAAGTGGCTGGGGGTCAGAAGTGAGACTTTTGTTTTGTATTTGCGTACTACTTGAACTTTTTCTTTAACCAAGTAGATATAGCAATTAATATACACAGAATCATCTTTGTTTTGGCTTATTTGTACGTGGCACATGGACTTAAAGGAACTTGACTTTGAAACTTAGCAGCTGTAGATTTGACACCCCTGCTGGCCTTGCTTCAGCCGTAGTTCTGTGGTCCCAGTTGAAAGGCTTGTCAAGTGTGTGATTCCTGTAGCCAGCACCTTCACAACTGCAGAATTTTCTTGTGCTTAGCAGCTCTTTCTTGTTCCCCTCTGCAGCCTTGAGCCCTTGTGAGTGCCGCATTGCTATAGACGGAGCTACTGGAGAACTCATTATTCCAGGAGACTCGGCAGCGCCTCTCCCACCTCCCTAAGTGTCCCTGTGACCTGTGAGCGAGGAGCACCCTGCTTGAAGGACTGTGGGAAGATATGACCGGGAGCCAGCTCTAAGGTAGCTGAGTCAGCTTGTACCCAGGAACTCAGAGCAGCATTGCCAGAACCTGCAGCAAAGCCATTTCAAGAAATCCTCTTTTAATGCTCTTTGGCAGGGATCAAATCTACATGGTAACTTAGCTGCAGTGATGTTTTTGTTGGTTTATATGAAACCAATATAAGAATATTAGGACCCAGTCTAATAGTTCTTGGTTCTTGCATTGCCTGTATACGACTTTTATTTTTTGGGAGGGTAGGGGTGGGGTGGGGAGGTGGATCTCCATTGTTTAAGCTTGGCCAAATTGTTCAAATGTTAACCAGGATGTCCCTGTATATAAAGTGCTTTTGCCATTCTTTTCACCTTGTAGGGCCACTGCTTCTCTTCCTTCCCCTTTTTAATGGATTGTATGTTTCAGAGCAGTTTTAGATTCACAGCAAAACTGAGCAGGAAGTACACACAGTTCTCACATACCCCTTGCTCCTACATGTGAGACCACTTCTGCTATCAAAATCCCTGTCCATGGTGGTACATTTGTTACATTTGATGAGTCCATGGTGGTACATTTGTTACATTGGATGAATACATATTAATAAGTCATTATCCCCCAAAGTCCTTACTTTAATGTTCACTGTCGGCCTTACACATTTTATGAATTGAGACAGATGTGTAATGACAATATAGTATCTCGCCATTATAATAAACAGGAAAGTTTCACTGTCTTAAAAATCCTCTCTGTTCTACCTCTACATCCCTCTACCCACCCTGACCCCACCCATTGGCAACCACTGTGTCCATACTTTCACTGTTTCTAGAGCTACATTTTCATACGGAGTAAGTTGAAGTCTGTGTAAAGTCTTGCCACCATCATGAAATGCCTTTAAGCTTGTGTTCAGCTGTGGGCGTGATGCAAATAGTTGCTTTCGAATAGAGTCTAAGATATTTCTGTGAGGGGAGGCCTGAAGTGCTGAATGTTGGTCGGTGTTTTCTCAGTGAAATCTAGGATTGCTCAGATATGACTTGAGACTTGTAACAGAGACAGAAGCGAGTAACTTGTGGCAAGGGACTGTCAGGGTGGTCTGTGCAGCCTCTTTAGAGTCAACATTTTGGGGGAAGGTCTTTAGAAACTGTTAGGTGCTTTAAGGAAAGTCGAGTTTATTTTTTTTAGCTTTATTCTTTGTTGAGAGGCTAATTTTTGAGTCTTTCAAATAGTATAAAACAGTATAAAGTACAGACATGTATAAAATTCCCTCCCTTCTCTCTTTCACTCTTGGCTAATAATTTGGAACACATATGACTGTTTTTATGTACAAACAATGTAGGCATACTAATTATGTTTAAAAGCCAATGGAACACAACTCCAGGTTTTGTTTTATAACTTGCTTTATCTTTCTACTTGATATGTTGTGGACATTTTTCCTTTTAAACAGATTTTTTCCTTTTAAGCAGAACCTCAGTGTAAGTAATGATTGCTTAGTGTTCCTTATATGACTGTGACAATAATAATCAGCCCACAAGTGAGGAGTTAGCATATAATTTAAAGGGGGACAGGTTGGGCAGGGAGGGAGCTCACACTGGGGAGAAAACAAAGCCTTGACTGTTGAATTTGGACTTTTGATCATTAAGGATGTGAATTTTTATTTTCCAAAGCAAATGATGTATAGCTTTGGGCAATTGCCCAGGTGTCGGTTATGTGAAATTTTCATTTTCTGGAGCCTGGAAGGAACTTCTTTGGCACTAGAACATGTTAATATATGAGCATAGTTGTTAGTTCTGGCTACCATCCTTACAACATCCTTACAGCTTTTTGAGATACTTTGTGCTTGTTTATGGTGGTGTGAGTTTGAATTAGTTCTAAGAGGAAGTAATGAATAGCAGGCATGGAAGTAAGAGACTGACTTTATTTTGCATATATGTTTATTTGTGGGAGCATGAGGAGATGATGATTGTTAATTGCTAACCCTGTGATTCTTAATTATGAAACAGAGTTAAAATTGTTCATGTCACTGGTTTCCTTGTGTGGTTGACAGTGAGAATTACCAGAGAAGTTTTCAGTTACTTGGGGTTGGGAATGAGTATGAGTATACTTTTGTTATTTTACAAAATACTTATTTTTAGAAAGTTAATATAATCAGTGTGTATAAGATTAGACAGGTATAAAAGAGTATGAAGTAGGGGAAGAAAGAGAAAAAACCCAAAAGAACATGGAGTGGAAAATAAGCCTTCCTCTGTCTCCTAACCTCCAAAGTGCCCAGTTACTCTTCATGGGAGCAGCTGTTGCTAGCAGTTTCTCTGTACTCTCTCAGATTTCTGGGGATACATAATATACTTGCAAATAACCTATTGATCATTGCACAGATAGTACCCAGATATGCTCTTTCGTACCTTTTTTCATTGAAATAATATTCCTTGGAAGATTTGTTCATTTTTCTTCTATTGCTTGTCATAGAGCACTTTTTCCGAAGTTTAAAGGCTACTTGTATTTCCTGTTCTGTTTCCTCTGTTTGTGTCCTTTGCCTGCTTTCCTGTTAGGTTATTTATCTTTTTTATTAACAATTCATAGGTTCTTGGTATGCATTAACAAAATTAGCCCCCTTCACACACTTTTTTTTCTCCTTGTGATATATGGTATTTATATTTTCCCCAGTTGGTATTTGTATAAAAATAATTATTTTGCTGGTACATTCTTGATTTTTGTGCAGTTAAATTTACCAGTTTATTCATTCAATAAATATTTATTGAATGTCTCTTACATATTGGGCACTTGTTCACAGAGGCTGGCTGTATCACAGTGTAGGTCCTAGTTCTTAATCCAGAGAGCTTTTATTCTGGTGGAAGAGACAGTCAGAAACAGATGTACAAATAGACTTGTAGAGATCAATCTGTCAATCTGTAATCAGGGTTTTTTTTTTTTTTTTTAATTTTCTAGAGGCATGTCTTATTTATTTATTTATTATTTGTTTGTTTGTTTGGTTTATACATGCACTGGGTACAGTCAGAAGCGCGGGAGGGTGAGAGAATTCACCAGAGCCAGAGCGGGGAGCAGAGCAGGCAGAAGGACCGAAGTACACTGCTGAGGGGAGCAGCGGGCGGCAGGAGAGGTCTGCGCGCCATGTGGGACCCTCCTCCGGTGGCCAGGGAGCAACCGGGGATCGAACCGGCTGCAGAGGCTGCAGGCAGCTTCGCAACCCAGCGCTCAACCGCTGCGCCACCGGGGAGGCCCTGTAATCAGGGTTTTTTTTATTTGTTTTGTTTTGGTGGCTTCAGAGTTTTGTATTATAGTTCCAAGACCTTTTTCATTCCTAGATTCCATTCCTTGTCTCATGGTTCCTTGGAATATCATATGGTTCTTTTTCAGATTTAAAGTTTTGATCCATCTGGAATGTTAGGTATGAATCCAACTTAGTTTTTTCTAGGGGCTCTATTAATTAGGGTAAGACTGAGTGTAGTAACCAAGGGACCAAAACATGCTATGGTTTAAAGAACATAGAAGTTGATTTTCTCTCCTCCTGTCACCTCTACAGTGTGAGCAGATGAGGTCAGTGGAACAGCCATGTTCAGGAGTCATCAGGTTTGAGCTCCTTCTCTCCTGTCGCTCTGGTCATTATCCCTGTGGTTATCTGCATGGGGAGCGCTGGGTTGCGAACATATCTGGGCCTCCTTCGAGTACAGGGTGAAGGAGAGAATCCAAGTGATGGGAAGTTGCTTCTACTTCCATAGGTGAGGACTTAGTCATGTGGGAACAGCTAGTTGCCTGTGAGGGTGGGCAATGAACTCTGTGCTGCTCAACATGCACCAAGCAAAAGAGAAGAAGGGATTTTAGTGGGAAGTTAGTGGTCTCTGTTATATTGACTAGTCATTCCAATTTTATTGAAGCGTCCAACATTTCTCCTTTGATTTCTTTGGTATTATAAACTCCCATATCCTTTTTGGTGTGTTTTTGGGATATCCATTTCATTTCAGTTGATCTGTGCCTATGTGTATACCAGAATTACAGCATTTTTTTTTTTATTTATTTTTTATTTTTTTTTTGCTCATGGAGCTTTAATATGTTTAACTCTTTGGATAGGAATTGTTCTTTGCTTTTGATGTTTTAGTTTATAGGATTTTCATATTTGTGTGTGTGTTTTTTTAAAGAAATATATGAATTTTAAAATAATAATATCTAGCTGCCACTCCAGCTTGAGAAGAAAACCTGTTAATACTATTTGGATTGTGTTAAATGTTTAGATAAGCCTTGTTAGGGAGGGTTCACATGTATATGATAGTTTTTCTTATTTAATGATAATATTGCACAGTGTTGGGGAAATACTTGGATGTTATGATTTTTCTGTATCTTTTGACCCCTGAAACATATAACTGAAGTAGGGAGGGAGGAGAAACTTATCAAAACATATATTAATTTTAGTTTCATATTTGGGTTCTGATTATGACTAGGTAACTGATACTTATTTTTCTATTAAAAACTAATAAATTTGGACCTTGAAAAAAAAAGTTTTTCTGTTTAAGATTAAAAATAGTTGATAGTTTAGAAGTTTATCATAATACCTATTTGTCACACAAAACTGGGCAAGTTTTTGCATAACCACATGATACACAATAGTGTTACTTTAGTGTGTATGTCTATTAGTCACACCTTTTTTTAAACAACCCACCTTGTGCTTTTATCTTTTTCCTCTTTTTTATAAAATAGGACGGATACAAACAAAGCATGCAGAGCTTCTTTAGTAACTAGAAGGTGAATATTTATTGTGATCTCTACACAGCTGAGAGACAGACCTGCCACCTGAGAACCCCTTAGCCTGTTCCATACCTGGCACAGCCCCTCCCTCCCAAGTTAGCCACTTTGCTAACTGATTTAGGGCTTTATCATTTCTGTGTGCATTTCTAGCCACTATAGTTTAGCCTTGCACCTCTCTCTGTCTTTTAAGTCTCCTAAACCTCAGATTCCCCTCCAGTTGTTTCTTTTTGTCCTCTTGGTGTTGGAGGACATGGCCACTCCCCTTTCATTCCCCTAGTTACATTCACCTCCTCATGGTTTATTTCATTTCAACTTGTTCTTTTTCTGTTAGTGGGAAGTGGTATTTTGACACCAACTCTGGACACCCAAAATGCTCATTCCTCTTGGGTGGTCATTGTTACAGGCCTTTTTTAGTGGCCAGAGGAAAAATGCATAGATATTGCTTGATGAGTTCATACTAATATTTCGAATTCAAATTCAGTTTCTAAGGTTCTGACTAAACCTTTTCTGTATTATGTCTATCTCCATCATTCTACACAAAAAAATTCTGGTTCTCTGGGACAGTGAACCAGAATTAGAATATACCGCAGTTATTCGTTTGCTTTCCCCGTTATACACACAGGAGTCTCAGACCTGCCACAGCTCTAACGCTGTACCACTAGTTATGATAGCTGAAAAGCAATAATGACAATTTCTTTTGAGTATGCTGTTGCATTCTTCCCAGGATTTTTGCTCAGGGAGGGAGTGATTGGGGGATGCTCATATCTGTTGAAAATTGGGCAACTTTAAGCACTGATGAGCTTTTAGGTGATATTGGAAGAGGAATACTTTTAATTTTATTATTTAATTTTATTTATTAGTGGTTGTGTAGTTAAATTTAGAAAAAGTCCTCATCTGTTTGAGAATTTGTGAATGAAGTGATGTGACATCTGGGAGTCTCATTAAAATATCTCAGGAAGAAAATGGGCAGTATAGAGGAAATAAGATTGCTTATTTTTAAAACTAGATGGTAGGATGTTGCTTTTTTTTTTTTTTAAAAATTGATTTATTTATGCATACAAGAGCTGGGGTGTAGACCAGAGGTGCAGAGGGGTGAGATGATTCACCAGAGACAGAATGGGAAGCAGAATAGGCGGACTGACTGAAATACACTGCTGAGGGGAGCAGCGGGCGAGACAGGAAATGCCATGTGGGTAGTTCCCTGGCTGACCGGGAATTGAACTCGTGCTGCAGAGGCTGCAGATTGCTTTATAGTGCTCAGACTTTACCCCTTGCACCACCAGGGAGGCCCTGCTGCTTATTTTTGAAACTGAATGGGGTTTGTTATTTTCCCTTTTTGTTTCTATATAACTTGAAATATCTGTAATAAAAATTTTAAAACCACTTATAAACAGTGAAAAGACAAGAACATATTATAGAAGATGGTAGTGAGGAAGATAGTTATAAGGACGGTAAAGACAGGAAGGGGGGAAATAACTAAAGAACAGGTGTTTCCATTCTTAACTTGGTGGTTTGGACGTGGGCCAGTGACCCTGAAGAAGGCTGAGATGTGCTCCTTGAGAGAAACCAAGATCTCAGGGAGGAGTGGCAGAAGGGAAAGCTCCATCCAAGGAAACGGAGAAGAACCAATCCATGTAGGTAAAGACGCCAGAGGGAGCGTGACTCCTGAGTCCCAGCTGGGGACGAGCTCTGGAGAGAGGGGGCACTACCCTGCTGTGGCAGAGACCACTGGGACCCCACCCGGGACCTTCTCACCATCACTCCATTTGCTCAGAGCTTGTGGATTCTAAGCCTTATCTCAGGTCAGTCCAGTCAAAGTCTGAGGGTGAGGCTTACGAATCCCTGTTTTGAGGAAGCTCTAAGAATGTAGAATCTGAAGAAGGTAAGGTTTAAAAAGAGTTGGAATGAGTTGTTCCAGGGAACAACTGGAGCAGAACACCTCAGACTGAGGATTGGATGGAAAGGGAGGGTGTGGAGGAAGCTGGGGACACTATTCTTTCCAGAAAATTTTCTGATGAGGAGATAAGATAAGAGGGAAGACTTTGAGTTGAGGAGTAGCTGTTGTAGTTTTTGCATATAGTAATGTAAGAAAGATATTTGCCTATCAATGGGGAGAACAGGAATGACTATCAGTGCAAAATGATGAAGTAGTCTGGCCTAACCTGAGCTTTGGACCCTCATCACCAGAGGTGGTTTTGGGGGAAGAACTTGATTTTTGATAGTTCAAGGAGAGCTTGGTAATTGTCATCATGTGTAATATGCTCTTTTTATTTGTTAGCACTTTGAATTAAATATTGGAAGAGGAGAGGCACACAAGTCTTTTCAGTGCCTCTGTCTGAACCTTTTAGTTCCTCTTCATGTGGGGGTTTCTCTTTCTTGTTTTCCTTCAGGTGGCCTTCGCGTCTGTGCAGAACCTCCCAAAGGGGCTGCCTGGTCAGAGTGGTGTTTCTCGGATGATTGGAGGGGACTCCCCTATTTTCAGGATTTCACAATCACAGGCTTCAAAGGTTGTGGAGAGAGCATGAGGTGAGAACCCAGTTCTCTGCCTCAGGGTCTTGGTTCTGTTTTCTTTTAAATAATAGAGCAGATTCTTCATTTCTACCCTGTAGACTTTCTACCTTTGTGTCCTTGGGTGCATCATCCCTTTTCTTCCCACTTAGTAGAGTACATGTATTTTTACTTTGAACTTGGCATTGTTTTCCTATTTAGGTCAGTGAGTATTTTAGTTGGGTGGGTGGACTTTGAGGGACATAAGTTTTTGGGTTTCTCTCTACCTGGCTTGCTGAACCCCTCTCTCTGCCTCGTCCTCCCTCCTCCTCCTTGTTTTCTGTTGTGGTTCCTTCAATGCCAACCCTTTCAACTTGTGCGCTGAACCTGTGTACACGCCTCCCTTTCTTTCTCATGATCGTATTTATGCTTTTGATGGATATATTTAAATGAACAGCTGTGCGTTTGTTGAGTCATACCACAATTATCTGATTCTGCTGTAGCTGCTCGACTGGCAAAAGCATATTTCAGGCTAAGTTGTGAGAGAATTCCATTAATCACATTCTATTCGGGGGAGGGGAGAGAAGAAAGACCACTAAGAAAAGTCTTTTTAAATATTAATGTTAATTAGTTAGTGCATTATTTTAGAGTAGATTGATTTGGTTGCTACTTAAGGTGTCACCAGGAGAAACTTCATAAAGGCATAAATAACTGTAAAGGTTTAGTGATCATCAGCCTTGTAGGCAGAATTCCCTGGAATCATGGTCTACAGACACAGTAGCTGGTGCTAGTCTATTTAAATAGATAAAGGGTCTTTAAAAGAGTTCCTTCAGTGAAGACCAGTATTGTTGAGGCTACATTCTTTGAATTCATTGGCTAAGTATTTTGTGTTCAGCCTCCTGAACAGATAACTATGATACGGAAGATGTTGCAAATTTCTCTTTCTTCAAATGCATTAATTGTTCATTGTAACCTCTGATTGAGTCTTTGGCTTCCATCAGCCAGACCTATTTTTCTCTTGACGCTTCCTCAGGGTTCTTTCTGAAGGTTATTAATAGGCATGGAAGTATGGCTTTCTAAACAGCATCAGTAACTGTTAACAGACTTGGGAGTGGGGAGGCAAAATATACCTCAATTTCTGACTTGTTGGAGATATATTTTCAAGCTACAGAAGCTATCTCAGAGGTCACTGGGGATGGCTCTGCGTAGATCAGCTGGTGTCTGCAACTAGAGATCCAGGCAGTCCTTTCCAAATGGAATATTGTCCACCAGGGAGTTGTCTGGTATACCCGGAGTCTGCCAGCCGTCTTTTTGTTTGGCTGCTTCTCTTGGATGACACCCTTGAAAACTGAAATCCAAGTTACAAATGATATCTTTTAATTTATCTCAAATTCCCAGTTGCTACTATATTAAATGGAGGACATGGAGCACCCCCACACCCCAAGTTACTTCCTTGCCAGGCTATAAAGTTCCTTAAGCTTCACCTTTCTCTCTCTGCCTGAATCAAAGTGTCGCATAGACTAAGAAGTTAAAATTAATGTGTATGAATTTATACTGAGTGCCCAGTATGCGCCGTGTATAGTGATGTACCCACAGTCTTACTCTCATGCTGCTGGTATTGTGGTGTGTGGAACAAGGAGGAGAAATAGATGGGGAAACAACAATAGTCAAACTAATGAATGACAACTTTCACACGGTGTTAAATATTATGAAGATAACATGGTAGGGGAATACAGCGCAGGGGTGAGGACGAGAAGGTCTGAGGCAAGAATGGGATTCAGTGTGAGGGTGGAGTGGATGGGGAGAAAGACTGTCAGACTCGTGTATAAAGGGGGGTTTTTCTCACTTCCACAAAATTGTAATTCTGAGAGAGGGTGAGACGTATACCTCCTCCTCGGTGCTGATATCCTTGTCATTTTATTCAGAATCTCCCCCTGCCCTTCACAAATTATGAGAGGTTAATCATGCTAGCCTTATAACTGGGACAGTTGTGTCAGATGGTAGAGACTCACCACACCACGGGTCAGGCAAAGGGACAACTATAGAAAGATCTGCCATCAGGTCAAAGGGGAAACTTCAGGCATAGTTTGAAGTGAGACAGAGGATCAGGACGGCATCTCTGGGGCTGGCCTTCCCAAAAGGACCAGACAGGTTTTTCTCAACATGTCCAGAGTAGGCTGCTTGCCTGCCTCCTTGATAGAGGAACAAAGGCCAGCCGAGGCTCCGTAAGCTTAGGGACTATTATTATTACTTTATGACTACAGTATTATTTTTGTCCAGTGAGGGCTGTGGAGGCTGAGGAGAAACCCCCTAGTTCTTCAAGCTTCCTTAATGGGACAAGCAATTACTGCTCCCTTTATGCCTTAGAAGAATGTATTTTATTCTCAGTGTAAGAATGAGATAACCCCCTCCTTGTCTATTATTTGAAGTCCTCCCCCTGACATCCCAGGCCCCCTAAATGCAGGATTAGTAACTTTGGTCTGCTCCATTATTTTTTAGAATCTACAGCTTTGTAAAATTTCCACATCTATGTTAGTAATTTTTGGCCTTTTCTTCTGATGTTTCTGATGTTAAGTTCTATGTCCGTCCCACCTCAGAAGAACCCAGATGCTATGTGGGAATTTTCCCCTGTGCCCCAGCACATCTCACTGAGGACTTTGGGAGCAAGTGGGTCTTTAAACTCTGTAGTATATATGAGGGTTTTTTTTGTTGTTTTGTTTGTTGTGTTTGGGTTTTTTTTTTTTTTTTTTTGCTTTTTTTGGGGGCGTGGTGGGTGGAGAGCCACAGAATCCTTCCTTCTCCTAGGTAAGAAACTTGTTTCAGTTCCAGTTTGTAAACTGGAGGGAGAGGAGTGAACTCTGAGCTGCCCAGAAAAATATCACAAAACAGCTGGGAGGTGATGGAGTTCTATCAGTTGAAACAAAGCAGGAGAGCCACGGCTATTTGATACAGAGGGAATGAAGTGGAACATGAAGGACAGTTTCCATGTAGTCAAGCGTGTCAAAATAAAACCTAGTCTTGAGAGACGAGGAAAGCATGTCGTAGGTGATCAAAATAGGAATCTCAAAAGTTGAGCTTAGTTATTGTCTGTATATCTGCTAGGGATGTAGCAAGGTCCATTTCATTTTGTATACAATTAAAGTAAATTTAGTGGGGCTTTTTGGGTTCTTACAGTAAAGTAAATTTACTGGGGCCTAACTTAAACCTTTCTACTTATTTTTATTCAATTAAACCTTATCTCCACCCCACCCCAATCTTCTTGTAGTTTATATTGTTCTTTTCCAAACAACATCTTGCTTGGGTCCAACTGTCACAGCTGGAACGTTTGTAATGTAACTCTTTCAGTCAAAACCCTTTCTTTGCTGAAGTAATCTGTAATTATTTCCTCTAACTACAGGATGAACTGATCCAGGGGCTGGGTTTCAGTTCTATAGGACTGTCCAAGAAGCTATTTGTATTCATCTATCGAGAAAGATCAAATTGCATGCTAATATTCTGAAAGTAACACCCCACCAGAAACCCTCCAGCAGCAGTGAAGTCTATATAAAACCAAGCCCTGGCAACTTGCACATTGCCAGTTCAGACAGAGTGTGGTGTTAAAAATATTTCACAGGTCATTTGTGAACCAGAGAAAAGACCCTGACTTAACTTATATGGTATGATGACTTTGGTTTAGCTTTTCTTTGCAGCTATAACTGACCGTCTGTGTCTCTTTTCAACCTTTCAAGGACCAAGTAGTTTGAAACAAGCTGCCCTTAGGTTGTCTCTCTCCTAGTGAGCATAGAAGAGACAACTGTTGTCACATGGCTGATTTTTGTCCCAGTTGGAGGTGGTTGTTGTAAGTATATCTTTGCTCAGTTTTATGTCTAGAATTTGTCTGACTGGGTCTAACCTCACCCCAATGTGACTTACACTAATTTGTGTTTTCATTTTGAGATGTGAGTTACAAGAAACTGAAAAGTGGGCATGGGAGTTGAAAGATAGAAACCTCCTGATGTACTATCAAGACAGCTTGTGTTTTGTTTTACATAAAAGTCTTTTTCAGGGCAGAGAGGAGGTGGGGAGATACCCAAACTCATGCGGTATATGATAACAATTTTGAGGTTAGAGAAATAGAAAGAGGACTCAGGTAACCATGAGGAAAGATTGTTTTCTAAGAGGAAAATCAAGATGGGTTGAGCTTGGATAAAATGTTAAGGATGACAAAAACAGATTATTAAATGATAATTGTGATCCCAACTCTGGTCAGATGGTTTTGGGTTTGATCTTGTGTTCTTAAGCAATTTTTTTATCTGTTAAGATGGAATTAATATGATTGTTTATTTTAGAGTGTTTGGGGAGAGATGGAATGAGATAATGCATATGATCCCAAGGCACTGTGCCTGGCTGGCACCACTGTTAGGGTGATAATGTTGTAAGAGTGACTGATAACTAAAAGAAAAGCAGAATTACTCTAACTCTTTCTGCTTTGCCTCTGCTTTTTATATGAATGAGAATAATTTTATTTTTTCTTATGGGAGGTATAGCACAGATAAAGAGAGAAAATAAAAAGGACTGTTGGAATAGCAGTGACAGCACTCACTAGGGTGGGTGAATAACTTCATGTGGATGGTGTAAAAATCATTCCAGATACAGAGGGTCACGTACAACCTGTTTTTCAAGATTTTTCCTATCTTGGAGATTGCTGAATTGAGTATCAAGAAAGTCCCTGTAGAATAATTAGGCACTAAGTACCTGTTCAACAAATGGACAGACCAAATGAATTTGGGCCACCAGGCCAGACAAACATTTTGTAGGATTTTCTGATGAAGAATCTTAAGGTTCATTGGCAACTTCCCTCATCCCCAATATGATGGATAACAAAATTGTGTGCTGTTCATTAGTCTTTGTTTAGTTTTTGCTCTTACAGTGGATTACCAACTAGATTACTTAATCTGTGCGTTCCAAAAGTGTATTATATATTCTTGATATCAAAATGCTTTGTGATTTTTTTGGGGTGGGGTGGGGACTAAGGTATTGCAGTCTATCTGTGACTTTATCCAGCTGTAAAATTGTGATGAGCAAAAGAAGTGCCAAGCTTGGTCTCAAGCCCACACATGTCAGAAATTGAGCTAAACACTAGCTCCTTCACTGACTATCAGTCTGATCTATAAATGGAATTTGAAAAGTACCCATGGGATTTGGAAAGCGGTTCCACTCTGCCCTGGTGATGTGCCTGTTTTTAGTAGAATGTCGTGGGAATGTTCTTCTAGGAGGATAGGTCTGAGACATTGAAGAGATGTATTGATTTCAAGAGGCTATCATAATTGAGAGGGGCGTGCTCTTACCCTTTTTCTGAATAGCTGTTTTCCTTGGTGTGAGGTACTAAGATCAGTTCTATAGGGGTAGAGGGTCTTATCCAAGAACTGAAAGGAGGTGTGTATACTGGAGGCAAAAATGAATACTCTGAGCCTTTCAGATAATATTCTGTGATCGCAGTATCTTCTGGTTTTTCAGTTAGAGATTTTGGCATATTGAGTACAGATTTGGTTGAACCTGAAGGAGATGAGCAGTTAAATACCTTCTTATCACAAATTTTTCTCATTTAAAAAAATATTTAGTGTGAACATAAAAGATAATTCCTACATTTAAAAAAATACACAAATTCCTTAATGTTCAAGAGGTTAATGAGATTTCTGAACCTGGGAATAGTAATATTTTTGTTAGGCATTGGGAAGATGCTCAGCCAAAATACCTGGTACCATCTTGTTAACTGGTTTAATTTGGTAGAGGGGCTGATCATTTAAGGAATAAGATAGTGGTTTAGAGTGTGGCCCAAAGTCCTTTTGAGTATCCAGGGCTTTCTCAGGCTTCTTCTAATGACTGATATATGTGAAACTGCATTTTAAATATTTGCTTACAACATACAAAAGCATACTTAGTGCAGTTGCTTTCTACTAATGCAAACATTAAAGAGATTTGCAAAAATACAAAACACTGCCACTTTTTCTATGCTTTTTTGAAAAAGAAGATATTTATATTTTTAATTTATAAAAATTAGGGTGTGTTTATTATTTTAAAAAGATATAATATTTAAGAAATTCTCCATTTTATTTCTAGAGTAAATATTGATAGGTATGGCCCATGTGGGCAAGCTCCTTAGATTGCTCATTAATGTTTAAGACAGTGAAAAAATTTGGAGATCAACAAGTTGAAAATCTCTAGATGGAAGCATCCCTGAACTGTTAAATTATTGCTCTTCTCTTTTTACTACCATATCCTCTTTTTTGCCAACCCACATCTGAAATTCATTCGCCCGAATACTAGACAGCAGAAGAGTTTAAAATTTACTTTTAGAGGCAATATTTTCTTTTAAGAAAATTTTAAAATTAGAAATAGATCCTTTGGACTTCAAGTTGGGGCTTTAGTATATTGATTTTCTTCATAATTAAAATATGACCAGGACATTTATTCTCTTTTCTAAATTTGTTTTTCCCCTTTCCTATTTTTTATAGCTCAATTAACTGGTCAAGAGACTCTCCAAATAATGGAAAAAAAAAAAGGACAACCAGTAATTGATGCTGATTTTATTTCCACAGATTTTTGGCATATTTTGAGCTATCTGTAAACAGTAGATAAGCTTGAAGGAATGAATTTGTAACTCCTTTCATTGTTGTTTTCTATTTATGAGTCTAAATTATTGTTTAAATTTTTCTTGCACAATAATCTGTTTAAAAGGTATTTTGAGGCTTGGGCTTTTAATGTTTTGGGATAGAAAAATATGCTAATGGATTTGTCTTTTGGACTTTTTAAACAGTGAAAAGATTTTTTTTTTTAAAGATTTATTTATTTATACAGGAACTGGGGTACAGGCCAGAGGGGCTGGAGGGTGAGAGAACTCACCAGAGACAGAACGGGGAGCAGAACAGGCAGACAGAGCAAAAACACTGCTGAGGTGAGCAGCAGGAGAGATAGGAGAGGTCTGCTGTGTCATGGGGGTATCTCCCTGGCCAACAGAGAATCAAACCCATGCTGCAGAGGCTGTGGACAGCTTCACAGTGCTGCGCTTAACCCGTTGCGCCACCTGGGAGGCCCAACAGTGAAAAGATTTTTAATTTTGAAGCTTATAGCTTGTTAACTGCTCACTGTTATTACAACCTGAAGTAAATTCTAGAGATACACATTAGAGAGATGATAAATGTCCTAATCCTGTCATTCCTTCATAGTATATACAGCAAATCCTCAATGTCCTTTTGTAGGTTCTAGAAAACTAATTTTTAAGTGAAGTGACATATAAGGAAAGTAGGTTCTCAATTAACTTATTTATATTGGGATTCTTTTATTCTCATCAACCTTATAACAAAACAGCATTCAACTAAATGACTATTTGGGGCCTGCTGTATATGTTTGTGTATTGGATGGGGGGCGCAGAGAGTTGCTAATTCTTTAGAATTTAAATTGAACTAGTTAGTTTAGGGAGAATTGGAATTTAGCGAACATTAAATATGCATCTACCTGGCTCTGGTATCAATAATGCAATAGGCCATAGATTTCACTGTTGTGGAGTTTACAGTCTAAAGAGGGAAACAAGTGTTCAAAAGCACACATAGGTGTTACTATGTAATTATTATGATAAGTGCTCTGAATGAAAATTAACAAAATGTCTTATGAAAGTGTAATGAGTGTATATGAGGGTTTAGGCAGGCTTCTAGAAGGAAGTGATATTTATTTATTTATTTTTTTTTTTTTAAATTTTTTTTTTTTAAAAGATTTATTTATTTATTTATACAAGCATTGGGTACAGTCAGAAGCGCGGGAGGGTGAGAGGATTCTCCAGAGCCAGAGCGGGGAGCAGAGCAGGCAGAAGGACCGAAGTACACTGCTGAGGGGAGCAGCGGGCGGCAGGAGAGGTCTGCGCGCCATGTGGGACCCTCCTCTGGTGGCCGGGGAGCAGCTGGGAATCGAACCGGCGCTGCAGAGGCTGCGGGCAGCTTCGCAACCCAGCGCTCAACCGCTGCGCCACCGGGGAGGCCCAGGAAGTGATATTTAAATTGAGTCTTGAAGAAGGCATAGGAATTTGCCAGATTGGGCTTAGAAAGAAGGATCCAATCACCAGAGCATTCCATATACAGAGTTCCCAAGACAGAGAGTAACTGGCTGGTTGGACTGCCTAGGAGAATGGGATGGTGACGGACCAGTAGTGAGAACTGAGACAAAGGACGTTGATGACATTGAGAGGTGAGCAGAGGGCTTACTGTTTGTACCTTACTGCGGTTCTGACGCTTGCCTACTTCTCTAGCATTCTTGGGGGTCTCTCCATTATGAAATCTGTTCAAACCTGGAGTTTTTTTCACTTCTCAAGTATATCTTAAGTTTTCAGGACATATGCTTGCCCGGACCACAGGGCTTTCATGAAGCTGGAAAATTTTGCCTTTGTCCTTAAATGTTCTCCTGTCCCCACTACAGGGTGTTCTCTTTCTCGCTTCCCCCTCTCGCTCCCCCCTCTCGCTCCCCCTTCTCGCTCCCCCCTCTCGCACCCCCCTCTCGCTCTCCCTCCCCCCTCCCTCCACACACTCACACATACTTTCTTACACTCCTTGGTGCTCACTCTCATCCTTTTTCTAGTACCACCTATTCATCTATCAGGTTTTTATTTAGATAAAACCTCCTCATGGAAGCTTTCCTACCCTCTAGAAAATCTCAAGTTGGTTTGTTAGCATTTTTATTTAATCTAAATCTTTCTAACTCACTCAGTTTTCAATGCTACAGTTTTTTTTTTTTTGATGATTGTTTGTCACTATAGACAGATCTTGTAAGAACCAAAATTGTGTATCTTTATCTTTCTAATATTTAGTACATAGGATGCTCTCAAAGGGTGTTGAATGAATGAATGAATGAATGAGGTACTTGGAATTAAAAGATAAGACTTAAGATAGCCCAGTGGTTTTCAAAGACTTTTCATGACATATTCCATTCTTAAAAAGTTTTTTGAGCATGCAACCTCAATAAATGTGCTGGTCATACATTTTCTATAAAATAGAAAATATGTATTATAAAAGATATATATATATATATAATAGAAATTTTAAAAGGTTTAAGGATGAAATATTTAAGGTATTGCTAATGGTGGTGACGGTGTACTAGCCCAAGGCACTCAGATATTGTTTATGATAGTAAGTGTAAATCTGTTTTTTTCAAATATTTTTAAAGTTTTGAACTTCAGGAGCCTGTTTCACGTTACATTAAGCTGAATGTTTATAGCTGTTCGCTAGTAAAGTCGTTAATGAAGAACCACTCAGAATAGAGGTAACAGTGCCACCATTTTCCTATTTTCTGGTGCCTTCATTAATGACATATTCAACCTGTAATTTCTTTAATGGTTTTCGAACACTTGGAGAACACTCATTTCATTATAACTAGCCAATGCAACCTGCATTTCCACTTAAACGGATCTTCAAAACTAGTATGTGACTGCACTCACCAGCAAACTATGTCTACCCTTTCCTCTTATGTAACTCCCACTCTTTCTGAAAGATACTTTTTGTACTAGAATGTCATAGGGATTTAAGACAGACCAAATAAAGATTTAATTTTTTTACTGCACTGGTGGAATAAACCATTTAAAAAAAAAATTCATGCATACAAGAGCTGGGGTAGAGGCCAGATGTGCGGGAGGGTGAGAGGATTCACCAGAGATAGAACAGGGAGCAGAACAGGCGGACTGATGGAAATACACTGCTGAGGGGAGCAGCGGGCAAGACAGGAGAGGTCTGCCGTGCCATTTGGATATCTCCCCGGCTGGCCGGGACTGAACCTGCACTGCAGAGGCTGCAGACAGCTTCACAGCTCTGCGCTCAACCGTCTGCGCCACCAGGGAGGCTCTAAACCATTTTTATACTACAAAAATTTCAATATTTTTAGCCCATACTTAAAAGAATTTTCTTGTGTGACCCCTATTAGACATAATTGGGGTTCTGGAGACTGACGTAGACAAATATTTGATTCTGAGACACGTTAGACCAGTGTTGGGGGGTTGAGTTGCTGCAGATGGAGAGATGTTTCACCAAGTGTTTGCCTTTTGAGCTGGATCATATTGGGTAGAAGATGAGCGGAGGGAGGAAGAGCAAGGCATTTGAGTAAGAAAGAACCAACAGTGTGTTCATGTTGAAAGTCACAGAGATGAGATGGTGATGGAAGGAGTTAGTATCTGATTATCAGGGGCCTCAGGCCAAGATGAAGCATTTCTGTGTCACTAGTAAGGACTTGCTTTAGAAAAGATCTGTGTGAACATGGACATGATAATAACAATCATAACAGAAACAACATTAACAAAAGGTCTTGCTTATGTTCCAAAAGGGTAAATCTCATTTACCCCCCCACCCTTCCCATACCTTGCAATTAAAGAAAAGACAGTTTGAAATATAATTATGGACAAATTAAAATGAGAACTGTTAAGATAGGATTGGGGGATGTGGAAATAGACAGTCAGATCACCAATCAAATATTTGATTATAAGGAGATGAGTCAGAGGTGTCCCCTCCAAACAGCTCAGATAGCTAAAGGTTTTTGCTTTTTGTTTTCAAGTTGTAAGATAACACACTAACCTGTTCTTTAAAGAATTTGACCAACTCTCGTCTTATTTTACTACCAGAAAGTCACAAATAGTCAGAGGATTAATTTTTTTAAATGATTTATTATGTGAAGTATCAGTAGAGACAAACTCCATGATATTCTTAAACACTGGCAGGAATTATTCAGATGTAAAGGTTCTCTATTTACCTGATTTGTTCCTGCTTTGGTTGTGTTTTATCTGTTAAAGATTAATGTAAGGATGCATTGCTTTTCATAGAAGAAATATAATATGAGGGTTTCCCCCTTTTGGGTGATAGGGTATTGTAGGTTGCTCCAGCTCCAACCCTTTTAAGTGGTTGTAAGACTCAAATATAGTAATTTAATTTAAATTATTTAAGTCACTCATTAATATCATGCTAGAACAATCTATTCCTACTTCTCAGTTTTTTTATTTATTGACAATTTTGTGATTGATAGAATATAATAGAATTCAAACCTAAAATCATTTGGGCCATTTTTGTAGTTGAGAATTTATCAGGTCCTTATTGAGTTCTTTGAAAGAGGGTGGACTCAGAGAAAGTGGCCTTAGAGTAGCCACCATTGGGTGGTAAATTTGATGACCTTAAGAGGACTTGTTTAGCTCCATGGAAAGGGTATATGATAAATAAGCTAAGAAATTGAGCAACATAATTAAGAAATGAGTACTAAGAAATGAGCAACATAATTGAGGGAGATTTATAGGAAAGTCCTTGAATGACAGTTTGAAAATGGTGGTATGCTTAATTGAATGTCATCCTGAATATTATTTTTATTTTTTTGGTTTTACTTATATCACTTTTTTTTTTCTCCGTAGCTGTACCATGGTAGATGGAGTGATGATTCTCCCTGTGCTAATGATGATTGCTTTCCCTTCCCCAAGTATGGAAGGTAAGTGGCTTTTAGCTGTTTGGGGTAGGTTGAGTGTACTGTGTATTGTTATACTTATTGTAAGATTGTTCTTAATCCCTATCAGATATAAACCCCACTGCCTTTTAAGACTTTTTAAAAGCAGTTGTTGGTTTCACAGCTAAATTGAGAAGGCACAGAAATCCCCAATATACCTATTCCCTCACACATTCATAGCCTTCCTCATTATTGACATTCCCCAGCAGAATGGGGATCAATCTACTTATAATTGATCAATCTACATTGACACATCAGAATCACCTATTGCCAGTGGTTTACATTGAGATTTCCTCCTGGTATTGTAAATTCTGTTGGTTTGGACAGATATATAATAGGATGTATTTAACATAACATCATAGAATTTCACTGCCCAAAAAACTCCTTTGTTTTTTCTTCTTACCCTACCACCCACCCCAGGCCCAACCCCTAGCCATTAGTGATCTTTTTACAGTTTTCATAATTTTGGCATTTCTAGAATGTCATGTAGTTGGAATCATACAATATACAGACTTTTCTGTTTGAATTCTTTCACATATTGACAAGCTTTTAAGGTTCTTTCACATCTTTTAATGATTTGATAGCTCATTTCTTTCATTGCTGACTAATATCCCATTTTTTAGATGTACCACAGTATATCTATTCTACTATTGAAGAGAGTTTTGGTGCTTTCAAATTTTGGCAATTATGAATAAAGCTGCTGTAAACATCTGCCTGGAGGTTTTTTTGTAAACATGTTTTCAGCACCGAGAATTATGATTGCTGGATTATATGAAAGAGTATATTTAGGTTTTTAAGAAACAGCAAAAGTATATTCCACTGTGACTGTATTTTAGCATTCCCACCAACAATGAGAATTCTTTTGCTCTACATCTTTACCACCATGTGGTGTCGTCGTAATTCTGGATTTTGGCCATTTATATGTATGTGGTGGAATCTCATTGTTTCTACTTATGTTTCTCCGATAACATGGACATGGAGCATCTTCTTGTTACCATATTACCTTTTCTTTGGTGAGGTGTCTATAAATGTCTTTGACCCACTTTTTTTTTTTTTTTAAAGATTTATTTATTTATGCATACAAGAGCTGGGGTGTAGGCCAGAGGTACAGTGGGTGGGGGGTGAGAGGATTCACCAGAGATAGAAACAGAACAGGCGGATTGACTGAAATACACTGCTGAGTGGGGAGCATTGGGCAAGACAGGAGAGGTCTGCTGGGCTATGTGGGTAGCTCCCTGGCCGGAGATCAAACTCATGCTTCAGTGGCTGCAGATTGTTTCATAGTGCTGACACTTAACCCTTGTGCCACCAGGGAGACTCCCCTTGGCCCATTTTTTAATCAAGTTGTTTTCTTACTGTTGAGTTTTAAGAGTTCTTTGTATATTTTGGATGTGGGGAAATATATCAGATTTGTCTTTTTGCATATATTTTCTGCTGGTCTTTGACTTCTCATTTTCTTGACATTGCCTTGTACAGAGCAGACACTTTACTTCATTCCGGTATTTATGTATTTATTCACTAATGTAAAATACTTTTTAAAAATTTATTTTTAAAAATTATTTTTTACTCAGGTAATATTGGGGAACCTCCACCAGGTATTACCAGCAAAGTGTACCCACCAGCAACTTAACCATGTTCCATAACCATAGACCACTGTGCTTCCTTCCCTCTTTGTTTTTACCCCTCCAGCCCCCCAACCTCCTTGGTGCTTCAGTTCTGTAGTCCGCTTTCAAGAGTTCGTTTTTCAGCTCATCTTTATCTGTTAATTTTGTTGCTTTATATCCCACATATTCATGACACCATAGTGTATTTATCTTTCTTCTTCTGACTTACTTCCCTTAGCATTATCCTTTCAAGTTCCATCCATGTTGCAGCAAATGGCATGAGTTTATCTTATTTGATGGCCGAGTAATACTCTGTTGTGTATATATACCACATCTTTTTGATCCACTCATCTGTTCTGGGGCACTTAGGTTCTTTCCATAGTTTAGCTATTACTGCTGCAGTAACATGGGAGTGCAAGTTTCCTTTCTTTTTCAATTTTTTTGGAGAGAGGCCTAGGGTCGGATGGTAGATCTATTTTTAATATTTTGAGACACCTCCATACTGCTTTCCATAAGGGCTGGACCAGTTCACATTTCTACCAGTAGAGTAGGAGGATTCCCTTTTCTCAGCATTCTCACCAGTGCTTGTTGTTTCTGAGCTTTTCAATATGGGCCATTCTCACAGGTATGAGATGGTATCTTATTGTGGTCTTGATTTGCATTTCTCTAATAATAAGTGATTGTGAACATTTTTTCATGTACCTGCTGATCACTTTAATGTCAAATTTGGAGATGAGTCAGAGCAGGCACATTTTTAAAAAATTTAATTTTATGTATTTTTTAACTTCATTCTTCATTTTTGTGCAATGTATGTTTTCTCATCTCGGTTATAACTCCCATGAAATTGCCACCATCAATTCACTCAAGTACCATCCCCACAGTCCCTTGTGCTCTTCCCACCCATTTTGATCCTACTTCCTTCTCCCCACTCTCCCTGCAGAATGTATCTGGTTTTAGTTGCTTGTTGATTTTGATTTGTACTTGATTATAATTACTCCCCTCCCCCCCAATTCCTTATTTGGATCCTCTACATTCCTCCTATAAGTGAAACCATCTAGTATTTTTCTTTTTTCTCTTTCTGTATTATTTCACGAGCATGATCCCCTCCAGCTCCATCCATGTTGCTGTGAATGGCATGAGTTTATCTTTTCGATTGCTGAGTAATATTCCAGTGCATATATATACCACATCTTCTTGAACCAGTGATTTATTTTGGGCATTTGGGTTGTTTCCATAGCTTACCTATTGTAAAAAGTGCTAGAGCAGACACTTTTAATCTTAATGAAGTCCAGCTTATTAATTATTTCCTTCATGGATTGTATTTCTACAAAGTTAATGCCATGCCCAGGTCATTTAGGTTTTCTTACATATCATAAAATGAGAGCTTTATGGTTTTGTATTTTACATTGAGATATGTGACTCGGGTTGCCTTAATTTTTGTGATGGGTATAAGGTCTGTGACTAGATTAATTTATTTGAAAATGAACATCCCATTTTTATGAAAAATATTTGATAATGCCCCTGATTGTTTTGAAGTATAATTTTTATACATGCCACATTTTATCTATATAAAACAATTAAAGGACTAAATATAATTTACTACCTGAAATAGAGAAATAAAAATTCTGTAATTAATAAAACTGTTTAAGGAAATAAGTATATTTTAGCATAGTCAGTCATGAGTATGCCTGAGAATATAACAAAATAATATTAACACACGTTTGTAATCTTTTATGACTTTGAAAAACAAATTGTTACTAGTGTATTAGTGACTGAATAATCATAAGTGATTATTGTCTTCAGTGATTGAATTTTCTAAATTGGTGAGTGAATTTTTATAGAATCCCAACAAAAGAGAACAGTTACCCCTTGATTCATATAGTAGTTAAATTTTGGGAAAATTTAGTGCACATTTAGCAGTGTAAGGTGTACTTTGCATTTTTATGTATAACAGTATGGTATTAGGGTTGATTAATTATACAGAGATTTTTCCATGTAAATGAGTGCTCAGTGGGACGGTCAAAATTTGTGGGATGTAGGCTAAGTATTAGTTGTGTGGCATAACCAGGCATTGCAGGGCCTTTGGCATCTGGCTCTTATTCCTACTTGCTCACCCTTCTCTTCATTTGCAAAAAGCTATTTAGGGGTGGTACTGCCTCTGCTGTAGAATTCTAAAAGAGATAATCAAGAGCTAAAGAAAATAAGTTACCTGTAATTCCCTGTAAAGTACACCATGTATGTTAGTATATGTGTTTCTAGACATATAAAACATTAAACAAATGATTTTATTATGCATTGAGCAGTGCCTATTTTATTTTACAAGACATTTTTCATGAAGACTAGTGCTTATAAATGTGAATCTCACCTTCGTTGTGATCAGATAGGATAGGAAGAGTAAGGCCCCTGTTATAAACTCTCAGGGGCTAGAGTGATCTTATGTATATCAAGTTTCCAAGGAGGCATATAATGTAGCCAACACTGTGGAAAAGTCATTGCTTAATACACTAGAAATCTATTTTGTTCTATTTTTGGTTTATAATATTTGATCTGTTTTAAGCACTTTTCCATATTCATTGATATGATTATAGATCTACCTTGTTTTTAATAGCTAGTCATACACAGCCATTGAACACTTGAAATGTGGCTAATGTAAGTTGAGCTATGCTATTTAAGTGTAAAGTATGTACTGAATTTTGAAAATAATAAAAATGTGAATTTTACCCATTTCTTCTTACTACTGCATAAATTTAGAATTACATATCGTGTCTCACATTTAATTTCTATTGGATAGTGATGTCGTAAACCATTTTAGGTGTCTATTCTAGATTCTGTTCTCAGTAATGTTGGTAAAAACCTTCCAATATAACAATCATTTTAATTAGTGTCAAAAGAAATGGGATAAGAAGAATCTTGTATGGCAAGTTTAAAGGAATTGGAGGTGTTTTAGCCAGAGAAGAAACAGGGTACTAGATTGAAAGAAATAGACTGGAAAGATTTGATGAACCAACAGTTATTTAATCCTCAAGGGATATTTGATCATGTCTGGAGACATAACAGGCAAGTTTCTAGGATATTTCCAGTTCTTAATTGCTAAAAAATATAACTGTAAAAAAAAAAATCTAAATGTTGTGGAATAACATCCTCCAAATTCTATGCCCTTATGTGTAATATCAGTTGTGTATGGTGTAAGTACTTCCTTTGGATTTCATTTGGTATCAGAGGTGGACCTGTCTAGGATTTGGTAGGGAGGGGGGAAAATAAGAGTGAACAAGAAATTGAGGTAGAAATGTAGTATGAATAGAGGGGAGGTGGAGAAAAAATGGGAAGAAGTGAAGGGGAAAGGGCATTTGTGGAACATTATTAACAACCATGCTATTCTTGTTTTTTCCTGCTTTAAGCTCTTAAGCTTCTCAAAGAATCCAGCAAATGACCTCTTAATGCCACAGTGAAGATATGTAATGAAACAAGTTTGTCTGGCTGAAGTGGAAACAATCTCCACTAAAGTGTTGCTACTTAATATACCACCACCACTAGGATATTTACAAATATGGAAAAGAACACATCATCCTTTTAGTTACAGTGGCTTTTTAAAAAAATACAACATCCAGTGAGTGCTACAACCTAGGGAGTTCTAATCATAATAGTGGTTGCTTTCCTCCTGTCTTCTCTCCATGACTCAACTCCTTGTTAACTGTCAATAGCCTATTCTATGAAAAGACTCTTTGTTTTTGTGTATTTACTAGGAAGTATTTTTTTTAAAAACCACCAAGAACCCCTAATTGTATTACATTCTAATATATTCAACATTAGTCATAAAGCAAATGTTAATTATAAAATACTTAACCAAAAGAGGTAAATCATAGGGCAGGCAGACAACTAAAATCTTTATACTAACTCCATAGACTGTCTAGTGCAGAGCTTTAAACTGCCAAGTTTAAAAGGAAATAGACCCATGTTTGATGTTTGCAGAGCTACTTCAGTACCTTATTGTGCTTCAGTGACGTGAAATGACATTCTTGGGCCATAAATAAGAAAATTATACAGATTTGGTTTTAATATATTTTGTTGGGTATTGTACTCTTCTTGGTCCATTAAAAAATAATGTCCTTCTCTTTGTCTTCCAAATATTGGTTAGAAATAGTACTAACACTTAAAAGGACAGGTCCCAAACAGTGATTTTGGTAGTTTGCTAGTAAGAACGTACTTTGGAACACTTCTCATGTTCTATGGAGGTTAAAAAAAAAAAAAAGCAAATATATGTTTGGAAAATACTGCCTAATACATCTACCACTTTAGTGATTATAGGTAATTTCATCAAGTGGTTAATATCTGCCAAGCATTGGACTAACTTTTACATACATTATTTTCCCTAATCCTCACGATTACCCCTAATGAGACCTGTTTTGTTGGAGATGTACTTCTGAATCAGTTAGAGAATCAGTTAGACCTCTTAGTTACACAGCTAACATAGAGTGTGATACATATTGAGGAATGGCGTTAAGGGTTTTAATCATCATCAGTGCCCTTAGAATTTCACATTTTCTGTTAGCCTAAGTGAGTTGCATCCGCATTTACATTATGTCTGGGGCATGCTAGAATCCAGCTCAATCCAGCCTGATTGAGAGGCTGAGATGAGAGCAGTGATGCAGCCCCTTCACCTGGGTTTCTGTTTTTGTATCTCTTGTCTCTCATACCAGTATTCATTTACTGTGTTCATTATATATACAACTCTAGCTGCAGGAAGAGTTTTATTTGCTCTTACAGTGAAGAGCACTTGAGTCCTAATTACCCATATATCCTTCCTTTTCCTTCCCATTAATAAGACTAATCATGCTCTAATACTGCTCTTATGCCACTGGGAGAAGGCCATTTTTGTTCCAGAATCTCCGTGTTTGACTTTCCTTTCTCCTGTGCACATTTGTAGGTGTGTAGACCATAGTATTACACTTAAAATGTACTTCTACTTCAGAAATATTTCAAAGCCGAGGAACTCACATTTTACTGAATTTGTAAGCTATACTTTGATTTTATGTTAAAAACAGTGGACTTTCAAAAGTTTTGTTGCAAGAGATAGTGGCCTGTTCTGGAGAGGATTTACAGACCCTAAATTATTTTCTGGGTTGACTTGAGTGTTTCCAAAGCCATTATCACTCAGATTTTCCAGACCAATTACCCAATGGGTCAGGAGGGAAGGAAATGGATAACTTCAATGGACTTTTTGTTAGGGTCTACAAAGGTACCCCTTTTTGCCAGTGGGGAAAAAGAATAAGTCTTTCTTTGAATTTCTCATTATTGAGGATTCAGGAAGTTCTTAAAGGGGTGAATGAATGTAAGAGAAATGTCTCAGT
Source organism: Talpa occidentalis (assembly GCF_014898055.3). Classification (NCBI taxonomy): domain Eukaryota; kingdom Metazoa; phylum Chordata; class Mammalia; order Eulipotyphla; family Talpidae; genus Talpa; species Talpa occidentalis. Next base: position 90,976,329 of record NW_023603184.1, on the reverse strand, counting down.
ATTAAATTTGTTGCTTTCATTTCTCATTACTATAATTCCCTCCTCTTGTACAGAATAAAATCTTTGTCATTGACTTAGATTTGGGGGGAGAGATGAGATATACTGAGCTATTTGCCACTAGGAGGATCTAAAATCTGATGAAGCTGCTCACTCTTAAAATACTTATCAAGTTTTCTTATCTAACAAAATGATGGCGTGCCGAAGGCGAGCTGTGACAAAGCTTCCCTTTAGCCTTTCCTTCTTGGGGCATGTTTGTTTTGCCTGTGGACTGCTAAACTAAAGCCACATCCAGCTTTTTAAAATTGAATATTATAAAATGTCAATATTCAGTACATTGATGTGAGAAAGCTACAGCAGTAGGTAGTATGTGGAACGAACTCTTAGAAATTCAAACAGAGTCAAGTATTGAACAGATGGGAAAACAACTCCAAGACCCAAGCTCATTAAATGACTTCCTTGTGATCAACCTTGAATAGGCAGTGCAATTGCTTCTAGGTTTCTTATAAAGATAAGTTTCTCAAGAGTGACAGGATGGTCACCATCTTCTCTTAATGGAAACACCAGTGAAGCAGGAGATTTGTAGGAATGTCACATGTGCAGTTCTCACTCTTGAAAAAAAATAACCACCAGGAAAAACAAAACACATTTAAAAATTAATTTGCAGCTCCCAAAATGCTGCTAACTGTCCTCCCAGTTTCCCTCTGTAGCCCAGTATGACCTCAGGCAGGCTTCCACAGATAATGATTATACGTAATAGTCATAATTACTCAGAACTCATGTAGATTCCAAGATAATGTAAGACCAGGGCGGGGTGGCTTTCAAACTTTTCACTGTGACTCAAACATTTTAGAATGGGATGGGTACACATCTGAAACAAAATTTTCATGAAATAGCAATTATTCTTACTGTGTTTAACATATGTGATTCTTCTCTTTTTTATTCTGTTCACTTTTATTTCACTTAACAAGAAAGAAACCTTGCCTTGAACCACTAAGCCAATTTCACTACTCACAAAGGGTCCATAACCCATAGTTTAGGAAAGACAATTCCTTTTACCTCCCAGAGTCCATTGCTGAGAAGTCCCTGCTGTGCTGAGGTAAAAGTTCTAACTACTAACCTAAGGTCTATAGGTATTTTTTTCCCCAAAAAAGCTGACCTGGAACCTTCTTCTTCTTCTTTTTTTCTTTTTTTTTTTTTTTTTTTTACAGCATTAGATAGTCCAACCTTCCTCTCTTTCTCCTCAAGCCGGTGATTTGACAGGAAGAGGGAAGTTTACATTTGCACCCTCTCAGCCTTGGTCACAACACTGGAACAGCTGCTGCCTGATTCTAATCAGCTGAATCTGAGCTCTGGGAGCAGGGTGTTTCCTAGATCCATGTAATGCTCCATCTAATTCCTTGTTATGGGTTAGAGCGAGCATGGACTTTCTGAGGATATCTGTATTTGGGAAGGAGAGAAGGAGTAGGAGGATAAATGAGAAATTCCTCTTGGGGAGGAGGTGGTGAAATTCCCCTTCAAAAAAAAAAACTCTGCCTGTATTTTTAATTCAAAAGGGGATGGCCTCTTCCCTTTTTTTTTTTTTTTTTTTTTCTGCATTTATTTTATCTTCTGAAATCAGGTACCTACACTAGTCCAGTTTGAATGAGAAAAATATCTAATTTATTCAGGCAAGTTGTAAATGACAGAATAGATGGGGAAAAATACCCACAGTTCAGCTTAGAATTTGACTCCTGTGACATATGATTTTGCAAATTCCCTGTAGAGTTACTTAGTCATGGTTTCTCTTTAACACCATGTCCTAGTTCATACACTTCACAGGATCGGTTTTGCAAAAAGTCGGTAATTTTTGGTAGTTACATGGCATTGCTAGTGATAGTCAAAGTGTATCTACTGAAGGGAAGGCAGTTGGCCATGTTTTGGAATCGGGCCTTTCTCAAGAGAGAGTCAAACACTGTTGTGAACCAGTGTTTTCCTTTGACCTTCTGCATTTGTTACTTCCATTACCTGGCCTGTTACTGTAGCAGCAAGATGCATAATTGGGTGGTTGTGAGGAGTCAACAAATACATGCAAAGTAAGCCCCGTAGCGTGAGAGGCTGTGACTTGGAGTTTGTCGTTTTATCTTCAGTATCTGAATGGCTGTAGCTGGTGTTCAATGAATATTTGACCAATGAATGAATAAATCATTATGGCTACAATAATGCCAATTATTGTAATAGAAAAAGTAATGTTGAGATGAAGGGACTGACTAGGCTGAGGAGATGAAAAGAGAGCACATGCTCTCAGAGACTATCCTGAGTTTGGGACAAGAGAGCCAGTAATACGAATCTCAAGGAGGGATTGGTAGAGGTCCTACTAACCCAGCCAAGCCTTGAACTGAGTTGTTTGTCATGTATCTTGAGGGCAGTGGCGCTACTTGAGAAGATTGTGTTTTGAAGGAGTTGTGTCGTGGGAGGGGATCATAAGGTATGGCAAGATTTAAGATAAAGGTAAACAGGGGAAAAAATGAGTCCTCTTGCAATGCTGGGGCAGACAGGCCCACGTGCTTTTCAAAGCCATCCCAACTACAGCAACTCAATGGTGGCAACACAACAAAACAAAAACAGAACCTCTGTTCAAAGAGCAGACCTTGATTACAGTCGTTCCCAAATAATACCAACAGTGGCAAACAACAAAAACCTAATAATAATCCCACTGCTGCTTTTATTATGAAAGCAGAAGCCTGAGCTGCTGACTTTTCTAGCAACTTTTGCAAGACATTTAAATCCCTCTTGCTGGCCCTTTGTTCCTGTGTTGCCATGGAGTGTCAATAAGCCCAGCTCAGAATAACCCAGGCAGTGAAATGAGAGGTACAGCTTGCTCACTGGCATGTTGGCTGGCCAGGTTACACTGTTTTCATTGCTCCCGTCTTGGGAGGAGCACTGGGCAGCCGGTTGCCCTGGCAGCTGTGAAAGGTGTATGTCTTTTGGCTGCCCCGCGTTTGAAATGGAACCAAAACTTGCCTGCCGATTGAGCATGTGCAGCTCCCGGGTGAGCTGATGGTAACTGAAAATAGCCCACTGAGCACCTGTCCCTCGTACACCAGCCCTGGCCAGCTGCCACTCTGGACAGTGTGGACTCACTTGGTGAATAGGTGAGGGGTTGAGAGGAGTTTAATGGTTCCTACGAGTATATGGGAAATTTTGGTGCTGCCATTAAAAAAGAAGAAAAAAATACAGCAGGCTTTCGTGAGCACTTGGCATTTGGCACATCACAGGTTAGTGGCCAGGGGTGGCTGCTGTATGTACAGTATCTGCTGGAGACTCCATGCAGCTTCCATACAGCGAGCACTCTACCAGGGGGTGGTCCAGTAAACCAAGCAGTGTAAGTTTTCTCTTGAAGGGAAAGGCTTTCCTTAAAAAAATAAATAAATAAAAAACACAACTCCTGGATGGTAGCCATCTATGGCTTATGCTGCCTCTGCTTTATAAAAGAAGGCATTGAGTTTAACTGTTTCGTCTAATTTTCTACCTGTTCTTTAATCTGCAATGATTGTCAGTAGATCACTTCTACAAGTTGTCTCTTTGCTAGACTGTTCTTCTCAGCAGTTCAAATGTGGGCACAGAATAGAATCGCAGCATGTTAGGAGCTGTCTGTTCCCCTTTGGGATGCCTTCCATTTCATTGTGGGCTTGTATCTCCTCAGCAGGCTTGCCATTGTTGGGCATGCTTGGCACGCCGATGTGGATGGAAGCAAGCTCGGGAAGGAAATACTTCTGAAATGACTGGTGGTATTACAGCTACTATTTAAAAGTGACCCTTCGTAGATACTTGGGTTATCTTTAGGCCATCAGTGCTGTGCTGCAGCTACAGGAGCCAACGGGAATCTGTGGGAACTCTGGCCTTTTGCTCACGCCTTGGTTTGTCTTTAGATATTCTGGCTCCCCAGTCAGTGGCCTTGTGACATAGCTCAGTTTTAGCTGCCTTTCTTCTGCCAAGTCCCAAGATTATTGTGGAAGCTGGGAATGGTGTGCTGTGCACAGAAGCTGTAGGGAAAGGAATCTGTGTTTGAGAAGCCAGCTCTGTTTCATAGCACTCTGAAGAAATGCTTTCTGCTTCTATCCAGAGTGTAGATACCTGGAGCCTTCTGTGGACTCAGGGTAAAAAAAGATTAAGTACAAAATGACAGAAACTCAACTGTCTCATGGGGGATGGTAGGATCTGTAGTCCATGACTAATAGGCCAGTCTTAAGTGTGTTGGATTTGGGAGATGATAAATTCTTGTGGACCATATTACTTAGACTGATAGGGGAAAGGAGATGTGGAAAGCAAAGACTGAGTTACAAAGGCTGGAATACACATGCACAAGACATGCGTTCATGGGACTCAAGTCATGTCATTCCCTTCTTCATTAACCTTCCATGGAGTTCTGGACTTGGAAGGGCCTTGGGACAAGAATTGGGCATTTGAAGGATAGGGAAGGACTAGTATTAGAGGTTTGAGCTGTGCCTGGTTCTTCACCCTTGGATATCTTAATGACATTGGCTTCATCTGGGCTGCAAGGAAAGTAATCTAGAAATTATCTTTTAACTGATTCTGGACATTTTCACCTTTAGCTTTGAGTGCTATACCACCTAGAGGCTGGTATTCTCAGACTGTTCAACAAATTGGAGCCCTGCCCATCTTTTGAAGGGTTTATCTCTGTGGTTTGAAAGCTTCTAGAAAGGGTGTGGGGGTGTGTGAGGAATTGCCGATGATAACCAGAGCAAGGATTGGCAACCTTGGAGGCCTGGGCCTGGAATCCCACAGACAAAATAAAGAAGGGGGAAGGTTCGAAGGGAAAATAGGGCACTCACGCCTCCCCAGAGTTCTTTCTCCTCTGCCCTGTACCATCCAGAGCACTTGTTTAAGGTTTCCTACAAAATCAAATTTTTCAATAGAGTCCAGGTGGGAAGCTCTCCCTGGAGTCGCCAGGTGCTTCCTAGTTAGCTTGGGGGCACCCCCTCTCATGCAGTGCCCAGACCTCCTGGTCTGAGACATGTGGAGATGACACCATAGGTGGTCACTAACCCTTTTCGGCATCTAAGCAAAGAAGGACTTCTCTGAAATGTTTATAATTCTTTGGACATTTCTCCCCCTGCGTCAGGCTGTGGTAGTTACTCTCCCTAGAAGAGCTTTTTCAGAAGCGTCACCATTGTCAGTATGTGGGGGTGAAGAAGAGTGTGTGCATTTTCTGGTCTCTTAAAAAAAAAAAAAAAAATCCCGTGATGGGTAATTTCCACTAGGACCTGTAATCATTTGTTGGTTTTGAAGCAGGGATTCAAGAAATTTGGAATCAAAAGAAGAAAGGGGTTATTATTTTCCTCCACATTAAGGAGTTGCTTCACAGACAGAGTGCATATGTTAAAGCCAAGTCCTTGCTACAGTCAGGAAATCTCAAAAAGCACAGAAACGACAGACCAATATTGTCTTAGGTCAGGACCCTACAATGGTTCTTTAACTTGTTAGTCACTTAAACACAGACAAATTTTTGGCTTTGAAATAGAAGGTGTGGCTGCTGCAGTAGGTTTAATTTATAGGGATTATTTCAGAGACAAGGAGTCAGCCCAGACACAAAATAAACAGATGGCACTTTTTTTTCCCCCTCTCAGCTTCAGTAGTTCAAATGCAGGATGACTTAGGAATCCTTATCACCTTCAGCAAAGCAAGAAGGGGAAAATGATGTAATTCCCTCTTCCACACTCCCTGCAGAAAGTGCCATTATTTTCACTGATAGGAAAAAAAACATGGCAGCAAAGACCAGGGCCATCTTTTCACTGTTAAATAGCCAGCTCCTGCCCTGACCATCTAAACTGTAGTCAAGGCCCTTAATGGGTTTGGTCATCCCAGTCACCATCGTGTCACAGTAGCCAAAGTCCTCAAGTCAATCATGCAAGGAAGAACCACCCTTGAAAGTCCTGCTGTTCTAGGAATGTATTATAAATCCTTATTCTAGGGACTCTTGTGTTTTACCTTTTTATTCTAACAAACAAACAAAACCCCTACCATACCACAAGAAGTGCTCATTTTCCACAATTGTAAGCTGGAGTAGGTGAACAGATGTGACGCTATGGCGAGCTTGTCTAGGAAGAAGTGGTTTGCACAGACATGCTGGCGCAGTGACTAAGCCTTGCCTTAAGATCTCTGCTGACATTTAAAGACTTTATAGGCTCAGTCTGCTCTGAAAACCAGCCTCATGTCTCTTCCCACCCCTCAGTCCTTTCTGTGAAGAGAAAATGCATTCTGAAGCAAATACTCCGCAGGCACCTCCTCCTGCCAAATACTGAGGCAGCTGTGGGGTATGTAATGGTGAGCAAAAAGAGACCAAGTTCTACCCTCATGGTGCTCCCAGTCTGGAGTAAAGATTTGGAGGTGTATAGGCACCAGTAGTATATGGGTGTAGGTGATTCTACTTTAAATTTGTGTGTGGGGGCAGAGTCTTTAGGAAACGTAAAGAGATCTGAGGGGAAGATAAGTAGGTGAAGGGGTTGTTGGCAGGGCGGGTGGGAAGCATTCTATATGGAGGGAATTCCATACCTAAGGGAGCTGAGTTCTTGAAGGAGGAAGAGACCTTCCAAGAACTGAGGTGAACTGAGGGGAGGTGGAAGAGGAAGCCAGACATCAGATCAACTGGGCTTTTGTAGAGCAGGTAAACCACTGTGTGTCTATTTTGAGAATAATAGAAGCCAGGGAGAATCAGGCTTGAACATGTGAGTGGAGATGCTATTTGCTGAGTTAGGGGACACTTGGAGGACAAACACATTTGCATTGGAGGCTCCCTGAGTTCAAAATCTTGGAATTCCTAAAGCCACTTTTTTTAAAATTCTAACTTAGATGCAGTCTCATCAGGATACCTCTCTCCTTTCAATCCTAGCACACAGTTTCTTCTTGGCTTTACAGCCTTTCCAAGTATCAGTTTCTGTGATCCAAAAAAAAAAAAAAATCCGATTCAGGTTCCCTAACTGAGTATTTAATAGAGAGCATTTTATCCCTGAGAATATAGCCTGCCTTCTTGTTAGACCAGCCAGTGCCCTTCACTAGGTAGTTTGGACGAACCTTTGCGTTTCTGTCTTAGGTGCAGGCTTGCTGGCAGTGATACCTAGCATTACAAAATCCCTCCCTAAGCCTTTGTTTAATGCCAGAGATCTCAAATGCTTTCAGATTCTGGAGAGGTGCCAAACTGCACTCTTGGATTAGGAGATGATGGAAGGACTCCCACGTCTATAAGCCTAATACAAGCTGCCATTTCAAATGAATGGGTCGCTTATGCTGTTGGAAGGAGTCCAGGAATGTTTGGGGTTCGTTTTTAGCCTATATAGTTCAGAGCTGTTGAACTTTGATAACAATAGTGTGATAACTGCATTGTTATTTGTTCTGCTTTGAGGTGAGCCTCTAGGAAATTCAGCTCCCTCCTTTTGCTGACTCCTGAGATCTTAGCTAGAGGCTGGCTTGCTTGTCGCATTTTCTTATTTGTCATTTATGTCAAAGGTTTTAGTGGGAACTGTGGGGAATTGTGTGCCTTTTAGAATGATAATTAGTTTAAATGTCTTGCCTTAAAGCATCATGTGCAGTATGTGACTGGGCAGATGGGAGGGAGGTCATCATAGGTCGGTGCACAGTGCCTAGGTTGCTCCAGTGCCACTTTACAGTGTAAGCGTGTAGACTTTTACTATGAGGCAAAGATTACCCCAAACTGTGGGCAATCTTAAAAAGCCCGCGATGCTCTTTGCTCTGCCTTTTCCTCTGCCAGTCTAAGATTAGGCTTTGAGAGTAGGTGTGTCCAGATGGTGAGCGAGTATCGCCCAGAACAAGAAAAATCTTTTAAAAGACTTGGCCGTGGCGAACCCCCGGGATTCCAAGCCTCTGGTTTGTGGAGCCCACCCCGGATCCTCCCAGGCAGTGTTGCGAACTTCCTGCTGCTCCCAGTCAGAGGCAGACAGGCTGTGAGTGAGTTCACAGTCCTGGGTCTGCTGATACAAAGGGCACCCGGTGCCAGCCATAACACTGAGTAATGCCGGGAGGTGCCTTTTTGAACAAACAATGTGGGTGAGCTCCGCAGAGAGGGAATACCTCTGGCTTGACATTTAAATGGCTGAATTATTTAAATGAATGTCAATTAGGTGGAATAGACTTGGTGCTTCTGCCAGGGCACTTCCTGGTTGTTTGCACAGGCAAGTGCAAAATCTTCATATCAGATATGGTGCTTCCTGTCTGAGCTGATGGGAACCAGCCCCGAAGGTGGTGATCCATTCCCTGCTGTTTCCTGCTGTGTTGCCTTGATGTGTATCATGTCTGAGAGAGGAGAGAGTACTTTGAGAACTTAAGTGCCACAGAACTTTACTGATGGCCCAAAAAGGGTTTTGTGATTTTACCCCCTCCACTCACTACCTTTCCTTGCCTGCCTCCAATAAAATAGCACAGATCCACAGTTATTGTTATTCCTAAATTTTGACCTGACTAAAAATTGAGTCTTGGGCATTTGGGGACCTGCTGTATTACTAAAATTGTGGATATTAAGATCTTGGAAATGCTGCTACTGTGCTTTTAACCTTCTTTGTTGAATTGGTAATCCTCGCTCAGAAAATCCTTTGTCATCTCTGACTAATCCACTCTTTGACTGAAATCACCAATATGGTATTTAACGGGTGTTTCTGTGTGCATGCGCAGGTGTGCATGTGGGTGCGTGTGGCCATTCTTATAGTCTTGTGAATTTAGGATCTTCATTTATATTTGGCTATATATAAAAAATGAATACAGTAGGCCTTTGCTAATTATGTGGGAATATACAGATTAAGATGAAATGTTGCTGAGAAGCAAAGCAGAGAGAAAGTGGTGAAGGTTTTGTAGTTTTCCATTAGGTACTAGCTGGACTGAGCACTTTTCATCAGAGATTGAGTTAATAGAACATAGTATTAACAGTTTTCTTATGTCATTTTCCCCCTCATCTGATTCTAGAAGGGAGGATGTGAAAACCCTAGTTTTGGACACCTTACTGGAAAGAGTAACCAAATTGAAGTCAACTCCTGATTATCTGTATGTACCTGTAGGAGGGATATAAAGATTCAAGGAAGGGTATTATTTTACAAATGAATCCCTTTGACTTGGTTTATGGCCATAAAGAATAAAGATCTGATTAAGATCTGTACCCCATTGTGCCTGTGGACTCCGAATAATTGGGTATAGTGAGTTTTTTTTTTTTTTAACATTTGTTTATTTTATGCAAGAACTGGGGTACAGGCCAGATGCACAGGAGGGTGAGAGGATTCACCAGACAGCCGGGAACAGAACAGGAAGACCGACGAAATACACTGCTGAGGGGAGCAGTGGGTGAGACTGGAGAGGTCTGTCTCGCCATGTGGGACCCCTGCCAGCCGGCTGGGATTGAACCCGCGCTGCAGAGGCTGCAGACAGCTTCACAGTGTGGCACTGCCTGCGCCGCCAAGGGAGGCCCGGGTATAGTGAGTTTTGAATTTTACAAAACATGGTACTTTCTTGAGGCTGCTTAGCTCTGGCAAACTTCTCTTAGAGTCCAAACATCTGTCAGACTGTTCCCTGTCAAAAACTAGAAACTTTGGAAAGACAGTGTCCTTTCTTGGGTTTGTGGACCTAGAGTTCAGTTTGGGCTAGAACTTTATTTTTTTTTTTTTTTTAGAGGCATGCTTTATTTATTTATTTTATTTTTTTGTTTGTTTTGTTTTTATACATGCACTGGGTACAGTCAGAAGCGCGGGAGGTGAGAGAATTCACCAGAGCAGAGCTGGGAGCAGAGCAGGCAGAAGGACCGAAGTACACTGCTGAGGGGAGCAGCGGGCGGCAGGAGAGGTCTGCGCGCCATGTGGGACCCTCCTCAGGTGGCCGGGGAGCAGCCGGGGATCGAACCGGCGCTGCAGAGGCTGAGCGCAGCTTCGTAACCCAGCGCTCAACCGCTGCGCCACCGGGGAGGCCCTGGGCTAGAACTTTAAAAGCACAGTTCACTCTGAGAGCACATTAAGAGAGATTGTTAGTTATTTTTTATGACATTATTTTTTAAAAATCTGGTATTTTACTATAATCATAAGGTGCCATTCTTAGTTACCCTGTTATCCATTTTCATAGGATTGGTAATGAATGAGCCCTTCATGTTCTAGAGGACTGTAGGTACTTTGAGTTGAGTAATTCATTTAAACCAATCCATTATTGTCCATGAAGCGTTACCAACCTATTTTATTTTCATTTTACCCCTACATCCCAATAGTAACCCATTATCCCTAATCCTGCTTCCAAAGGAAGGTAGGATTTGATGAGTTAGGTATGTATCCATATCATGACTAAAAAAATTTAGGGTTTTAAAATATTTTTGTTTTTCAAATTTTTATCAGTCACAGTGTTGCATAGTTTTAAAGTACCATTTTTTAAATTCCCTGCTGTAGATCGTGAATCAATAGGACTCCATCAGTCCCCCTCCCACCCCGCCCATTCATTTCTCTCTGCAAGTACCATCACCTGTTGGGCAGCATGGCTGGCAACCCTCAGCCCAGCCTTTTGCCATTTGAGTGTCAAGCATGTCTAGACTCCCTAGAAATACTATCTATCAACTGGTTTTGGCAAGTGTAAACTTTCTGCTGGATGATGTCAATAGATATATATGTTTCTCATCCTCATGGAAATAGATTGGTGCTGGAATTTCTCTTGGTTTTCTCTAGGCAAGGAAAATAAAGACTCTTCTAGCTCATTAAATTTTTTGCTCATTAAAAATGTCTGAGAACTTTTGATTCTCGGGGGTGAGACTGGTGACATACATACACTGTCAACGGCTATTTTGGATTTTCTGCTTTCAGGCATGTCTTTGCTCTTGGATGAGCCCCTTGTGGTTTTCAAAAGAACTAGCCAGTCAATTATAAATAGAAAGCTTGTGTCTGTGTGTCTGCATGCATTTACTCTGTGGGACGAGGCACCCACAGTCCAGTGGGCAGTGAACTATTTTTCACTTCTTTGAAGAGGGAAGAAGAGAGATTAAGAATGCTTTTCTCTTTTTGAAATATCCCACATCTCTACACACTCCCACATAGATCTGTGTAAATGAACCTGACATATTCAAAGACCTTACCTTAAGGTCTCCTCTTGAAAGCACAGCCATCCGATCTGTTATTTTAAGAAAGAAGGAGTTATCTCCCAGTGGGTTCAAGGATTCGAAGGCAGCTTGTCTGTGCTGTTAGAGGGAACCCAGAAAGAGGGATTTTCTTATGTGAACAGTGCTTTGGTGAAAGTGGCCTTGGCTAAATCATCAGTGGCCTCTGGGACTTGGCTGTTTGCATCCATCTTCACTTTACTTCCCCACTTATGGAAACTGTTGGAACCAGCAAGTCTGAACTAATTTGAACAAGGAAGGGAGAAAAGAGCGATTTGGAAAATGAAACTGCAAATGAGTGTTTTAAGAAAGAAACAGTCAGGAGATGGGGCACGGTGTTCTTCCCTGAAGATACATTTCTTCCTCTTTCCATTGCACCTTGGACCCAGAAGGTGTGGGCTTCTCCTGAGTTCCACCTGTTACCTTACTGTTCAGACACTGTTTTATTCCTTCCGTTTCCTTGTGCCTTTTTTTTTAAAAAAGATTTATTTATTTCTGAATACAAGAACTGGGGTATAAGCCAGAGTTGCAGGGGGTGAGAGGATTCACCAGAGAGAGTTGGGAGCAGAACAGGCAGATCTACTGAAATATACTGCTGAGGGGAGCAGCTGGGAAGGCAGGAGAGGTCTGCAGTGCTATGTGGCTAGCTCCCTGGCCGTCCCAGGATCAAACTTGTGCTGCAGTGGCTGGCAATAGCTTGATAGTGCTGTGTCTTGAACCCCTACACCACCAGGAGGGCCCCTCCTTGTGCCTTTATCTTCAATAATCAATTGCAACATTTTTCCTGCCAGTTGGAAAGGTTAAAGAAACTATGAACTCCCGTGGTAACCAACATAAAAACATTAGTGTTACTACTGTTGAGATATTAGGCATCTAATAGATAATATCGATAATATGGATTTGAATAGACGGATAGCCTTGTAAATTCTTATTGACTGAGTATATTTCAGAAGCAGTTAAATAAAAACAGGAAGGTCAGCTTTCGTGACTAGTTGATGGAGAGCTGAATAGAGCCAGTAGGAACTGGTGTTAGCTAACAACTGCCATACATTTAGGAGCCATTTTTGTTTTTTTACATAAACGAGAGATGGTAAGCACTATGTTTGAGTAAACCATTTTAATTTGATGCAAAGACTGGGATGTGAGTCCATTAAACTATGAGAGTAACCTGAAAACCACAGTGGGAGAAGTTCATTTTCAGAAGCCTCTGGACAGGTAATGAGCAGTCTTTGGCTAGCTAGGATCATAGTGTACACAGCTTATGCAAATACATACACATATTGAGAGGTTATTATTTGGCGATGGTCAAGTGAGAGATACAAGGTAACAGAATGATCATCATGGCCAGTGGTGATGCCTAGCTCTATCCTATCTTCTGTTTGGTTAATGTGTCTGTAATGGTCTTGGAGAAACTGTATTATTCCCCCAGTGGGGCCACATCCCATGTAGTAAACTTTGCTCTCTTCCTCTCTCTCTTTACAGATGAGAAGCCCAAGGTAAACCCTAAACTTTACATGTGTGTGTGTGAAGGACTCTCCTGTGGGAACGAGGACCACTGTGAAGGCCAACAATGCTTTTCCTCGCTGAGCATAAATGATGGCTTCCATGTGTACCAGAAGGGCTGCTTCCAGGTTTATGAGCAGGGCAAGATGACTTGCAAGACTCCGCCGTCGCCTGGCCAAGCTGTGGAATGCTGCCAAGGGGACTGGTGTAACAGGAACATCACGGCTCAGCTGCCCACTAAAGGTTCCCATGGACTTTTCTTTTTCTAGATCAAGAGTTTTGTTAGTGTTGTCCTGATTCAGTGTAGGTGAAAGATGGGAGTAGCCACGAGGCTTTCCTTCTCCTCTTTAAACCAGAGGCAGTGGTACCAAGGAAGATAGTTCTATGTAAGGAAGAGAAAGGCATGATCTTTTGACATTTGAGAAGGATGGATATTTTTCAGAAAGTTGAGCATGATGGTGACCCCCTTAGGGTTGGCTTGGCTGACCAGATTCCTCTTGGGTGTCTTAAGCAGGTGAACAGCTTCCAGTACCCTTTTCTGTTATGGAGTCAATCATATGTTATGAAATAATTCTGCTTAAATACTCATTTCTCTTTCGAGTGTGTAAAGGAGGAATATGTAACATAAGACTTCAGTACCTAAATGGAATGCCAATTCCTTTTCTTCCTTTTGAGGAAGAAGATGAAGACTCACTAGCCTGATGTCCCATATTTGACTTCTAGCGATTTATAACTTCAACTTGCAGATAGATGAGATTTCTCATGAACTTTGTTGATTTTGTGGAATCTTCTCCATATTGTACTTGATATGGATGCCATGTCCTGTGAAAATTGGTCTTCCTCTGAAATTCTTCTCCCATCCAATGAGCCCTAAATCATATCACAAAGACCCCACAAATATTAATGTAGATTCACTCCAGGTCAAATTACTTTCTGTCTACCAGCACATTTTTAATAGGTGTAGCTATCAATTTTGTACTCAGAAGGAAGAAACAACCCAAAAAGTGGAGCAAAAAAGACTGATAGGTACAGCCAATGCCACAAAGATCAGCCAGCAAGGGAGGAGACTGAAAATGAAAAATTACTGACACAGGGTCATGTTAACAGCAATTTTTGAAGTTACGGTGGTGACCTCAAGGCATATAGAAAAGGTTTAATTCTGATCCACGAATAGGATTTAATAACAAAAGAAGATCTTAAAAAGAGAGATCAAGTATTCAAGTAGTTGAAAGGGTATTTGATGGAATAAATTTTACTCTTGAACTTCATGTGTTAAATTGTTATTTCTAGAGTAGACGGACATGAAGAAATGTCTCGATTGACACACAGATTACATGTGCAGTTTGAAAAGCTCTTAATTGGCAGAACCCTCTGCTAGATTCTGAGTTATAATAGAAAATTTGTGTTTTTTTTAACTGAAGGGATTTAATTTAATTAAGCAAACTATAATTTAATGTTGTATATAATTAGTTTTACACTTTATAGTACAAACAGTATGTACTGTGTAGTGTTACCTGTCAAGCCATTGATTCATTTGGATTTGGGAAGTTAAAACAAATATGCAAAGAAACTTAAGTTTGAGATAAGATGGTTGAAGGAGTGAGGAATGTGGAAAAGACTAAGACAAATGGGTGGAGAACTGTGCTGAGTGACCTGGTGTCCTGAAGGGGTGGGCAATTCAGAGACGATTATTGTTTGGGGATCTTTTAATTATGGATCTTCACTTTTGATTTAGCTCACTGGACAACTGGAAAGTATTTGAATATTTGCTTGAGTGACATGTGAGTGTTAAGTAAATGTTTAAATGGGCAAAATAATGTGTGAACAGAGTGAATGAGTGATTAGGAGAGTGAATGAATTGTTAAGTGAATGTTTTGAGTGAATGAATATTAAGTAAGTAAAGGAACAGATGAACCAAATAGGTTCCTAGGCAGAAATCATGATGTAAAGAGACCAGTGAGAATTCAGCAATGCACATCCAAGATACATTGACGAGATGAGAGATTGGATAGATACATTGGTTTTAACTCGGATCGCAATTTCTCACAAAAATAGCACAACATAATGTCTGCCTATAAGGGCTTGATCATAAATATCCTTCTAGATCAAATTCAAGTAAAAAAATGAAGTACCAGAGATTTGTATAGTACAATATATTTTATTTTTTTTTTATTTTTTTTTTTTAAAACTTATTTATTTATTTATTTGTTTATTTATACAAGCACTGGGTACAGTCAGAAGCACAGGAGGGTGAGAGGATTCACCAGAGCCAGAGTGGGGGACAGAACAGGCAGACTGACGAAATACACTGCTGAGGGGAGCAGCGGGCATGGCAGGAGAGGTCTGTCGCGCCATGTGGGACCCTCGCCGGTGGCCGGGGATTGAACCGCTGCTGCGAAGGCTGCGGGCAGCTTTGCAGCCCAGCGCTCAACCACTGCGCCACCAGGGGAGGCCCAGTACAATATATTTTAAAAGCAGTTTCACATATATGCATTAATATGGTTGGTTCTCAGTGGCAGTTTTCAAACTCCACTTGTGTCTAAATGAATCATGGTTAAAAGACTGTGCCATCAGCCAGGTGTTAGGAAGTATTTTAGTTTTAACACTTTGTGACTTGTGAGACTCTGTGGTCAGGATCAGGAACAACTTAATTAGGATATTGGTTATGCTTCCATAATAAGTAAACAATGATGCTTATAGCCAATTATTTTTTTTCCCCTCATCTCCAGGGAAATCCTTTCCTGGAACACAGAATTTTCACTTGGAGGTCGGCCTCATTATTCTGTCCGTAGTGTTTGCAGTATGCCTTCTAGCTTGCCTACTGGGAGTTGCTCTCCGAAAATTTAAGAGGCG
Source organism: Talpa occidentalis (assembly GCF_014898055.3). Lineage (NCBI taxonomy): Eukaryota > Metazoa > Chordata > Mammalia > Eulipotyphla > Talpidae > Talpa > Talpa occidentalis. The sequence continues at coordinate 90,960,851 of NW_023603184.1, read as the reverse complement.
CAACCAGGAACGACTCAATCCCAGAGATGTGGAATATGGCACCATCGAAGGGCTCATCACCACCAATGTTGGAGACAGCACTTTAGCAGTGAGTTTGTGACTGCTGGGAATTGTAGGCATTGTGTAGATGGCTGAAGATGCCTTATTTCAAGCATCAGTTGCTAACCAATAACTGGGCAGTGTGTACAGATACCGCTGGTCACTTAGTCCTCAGCAAACATGCTGGTACCTGGCTAGTCTCTCCTATGTGAGGACACTGATTTTAGACTGACATTTCATTAAATGGTGTTCTGAATTTATTTTAGTAGCTACTTGGAAGTTATTTTTCTTTGGGAAGTAAAAAGGAATAGAGAATAGTTGCCTATCATTTGGGGTTACTTGGAGTTTATGGTACTCTAATTTTAGCAGTATAAGTGCCATTTCAGTGCTTTTGCTTAATATTAAAAATTACTTTCTTTAGATTAATTTAACACCCTGTTATTGAAGACTTTAAAATTTGACATCCAAAAAAGCAGCTATTAAATTTTTCATGCTCCTGTGCTGCCCCCTTGTGGAGTGCAGTTATTTGGTAGAGCCAGTGTGGGCCAATAGAAATGTGTGTACCACACAGGAAATTTAAAATTTTTTACTACCCACCTTAAAGGAAAAATTTACAAAAAACCCCAGGTAATTTTAATTTTAGCAATGTATTTAACATACACATAACATTTCAACATATAAACATAATTAATGAAATAGTTTTGTGGTTTTTTTTTTTTTTTGAACTAAGTTTTCAAAATCTGGTGTGTATTTTGCGCTTAGAGTGTTTATCACTTCAGACCAGCAACATTTCATTTCTCAGTATCAACATATGGCTAGTAGCTACCCTAATGGAAAGCACGGGGTTATAAATCATTGTATTCACACCTTTAAAAATTACTCTTGCAGATTTTAAAATGATGAAATCACATTTAAAAAATGACTGTCTTCCTTTTTTTTTTTTATACTTCTTAAAACTGTCAAGTGTTAATTTTAAAGAAACTTTAAACTTTACCATAAAGTGCTAAAGAGAAAAGTAATACCATTCTAAAGGGATAGTGTACTGAGTTTGATGCCGACTCTGGAAAAGGCAGAGATCAGGGAGTGCAGGAGAGGTGCTAAAGACCTGCCAGTACCAAATCAAGACTCTGTCCTTGTCACAATCTGATGAGTTCAAAGATAAATCAAGACAAGAACTTTCTAAATGATTTCATGTTATTTCATGCTGTGACATGTATCACATAGATCGCCAGTGTTGAGTCCTGGTCTACTAGATAAGGAGCTTAAAAGTGTGGTAGTTCTGTAATTAATCCTGCCCCTCAGTTCCCCTCTTGCTGGACACTTGCCCTACCAGTCCTGAAAGTCCAGGTGGAACACCTGAATCAGCCCCGGGCGGGCCGCTACATTTGGTGGTGACTGATAGAGTCAAGGAAATACCCCGTCCTCCCCCCTTCTCCATTACTGGGCCTCTGCTCAAGGGTTCTTTTTGGTTTGAAAAAAGGGGAAGCAACCATGTGTACCTTCCTTTAACCTGCCTGTTTGTGGCATAGCAAAACTGAGAAAAGAAGATGCAAGGACATTTCTGTTTCCAAAAGCAGAGAAATGCTTTTTTTTTTTAATGGTAGAAATGTACTTTAGAGCTGATTTTAAGTTTTAAGGAAGATTAAGTGAATTTATTGAGTTCACAGAAAGACATGAGACTGAATTTTGACACAGGCAAAGCAAGATTCTAAAATAGATTAGTCAGAACTTCATTCCTCAAAATGGCTAACATAACTAATTTCCACGGGCAATGCTAGGACTGTCCAGTGTAAATTACTGTTTAAATAGCTTCTGTAATTTTGAAAATGGAATGGAGTATACGCCAGTGTAATTTGGCCATGTTAGATCATAGTGTATCATGATATAACCACACAGTAAAGAATACTGTTTAAAACAAATCATCAGTATTGGTTTACGTACTTGATTATTGAATAGGTTCGTGTCTATGATTCAGCAAGGCAAACCTTAGCAGATAGTCCTCCTACAATAAAAAAGAAGTCTCTGTGATCCAGAAGTTGATGTAGATGTTAGTCTTAGGGGGCCCCTTCTTCCTCTCTTTCAAGTCTCTGAACTTGGTGTAGACCCAGAATTATATATTATGAAAGAACAGCGCATTAATTTAATTTTCAGACTGAGTCTCTCAAAAAAAAAAAAAAATTGAAGAGAAAGAAGAATGGCAAAAGAGAATGGTTAGGGAGATTTGAAACTTTCATCTACATTCAGTTTCTTGTTGATTATCCATTTTGTGATTTTTAAGGATTCTAAATTTCTTCCATTTGATAATTTTGCTGATCAGCAGTATTTCTCAGTGGTGCTCAGAGGAAGCAAAAGAAGATGAAATTCAAACAAATCAATGTATTGCGCTAACTGGCCAGCTAAAATGTTTGGGAGAGGACAAGCTTTGGGAAATGGTAGTGTTGTAGAGCAACCCCGATACAAAACGGGGTGCCTGACTGTGGGTCCTCACCCGCGCGCTTAAAAGGACTTATCAATGTTCTACTGCAGGCACACGTGAAAGGTTCATAAAAGGTTTATTTACAAGGGAAGGGGAAATGAGGAAATGTACAGCTCTGGGAGAAAAGTGGGAGACAAAGTTTTAAATGAGTCCTACCTGATCCGCCGATTAGGAATCCCAAAATGGCGCTCTCAGTTGGCCGCCAGCCAGGAGCGGTGAAGCCAGGAGGTGAGCGATCGTGAGCCAGCGAGAGGCCAAGGCCCACGTGTTTGGTTTTTATATCCAAACTGGCTGCCCAACTCCACCCTCAGGTCCCAGCCACCCTCCCTTTGGTGGTGATGGGATTTGTCTTTCCCAATGTCTTGATGGCTTTAGTCTGGAGTGGGGGTGGGGTCCACAAAGCCTGTATGGGATTAACTCAGGACATCCTTTCCCCCCTAACAGTAGCTCAACACTCCTGCAGCCTTACCATCACCATGGGCACAGTGATGTTTTGTTATAGACAATCATTCTTTTTTTTAATTTTATGTCTATTTTATACATCATTCTTCATTTTTGTACAATGTATGCTTTTTCTCATCTCGGTTATAGTCTCCGTGAAATTCCCACCACCAATTCCACCGTGAACCATCACTATAGTCCCTTGTGCTCTTCCCACCCCTGTTTTGATCCTACTCCCTTCTTCCCCGCTGCAGAACGATAGACAATCCATTCTTAATACTAAAAGACGTCTATGCTTGTACTGAGAAAAAGAAGAAAAAAATTTTAAATGAACTAACTGGGAATCTTTTTCATAATATGTCCCCCTTTTTTGACGGTAGATGTAGGGTATGGTTTTCTATTTTTAATGAAAGTTTTATTTTTTCCCTCTAATTTGTGATTAATTCACATCAAGAAATGACGCATAGGTGTCAATTTTGTGACTGTTATGTTCCTCACCCACCTAAAAAGGAACTCCATCCAGGTAGGCCCTCTCTGCTGAGTATCCCCCACTGGTAGCTCTCCAGTGCAAACAACATTAGAGGTGCTTGCTCCTTATTCCTAGTTTGTTTATTCCTTACTGGAGTTCCTTAGTTGCTATACCAACAGAGGTGGATCCTTAGATATTTAAGAGCAGAGCGGAAGGTGGTAAATTACAGCAGCTGATGGAATTGAAGGCCTTTTCCCCTTTTTGCTCCATTTCTTCATCTTTCTGTTGCTCCCCTGTGCTTAGCATTTGTACTGTCTTTCTGATTTGCCTCTTCTGATTCATCCGCTCAACTTATTTCATTATTTATTTTGTTCTAAAACTCCTGGTGCAAGAAAGGACTAATCCCTCAGGAAAATTTATGTATTGGGGCTAGCTTCTGGTCTTCCTAGAAAATAAAGCAAATCCTTTGTGCAGGGAGGCTTTCACGCACACATCTGTGCAAGGTCAGCGACATGCATGCTCACACTCTGAACTGGGACCTTTCCTTATTGTTTTGTTTCCCCCTTATTTTAAACCACAGGACTTACTGGATCATTCGTGCACATCAGGAAGTGGCTCTGGTCTTCCCTTTCTGGTACAAAGAACAGTGGCTCGTCAGATTACGCTGTTGGAGTGTGTTGGTAATTTTTTCCCCTTTTCTTGCTGGGCTGTCTGCACTATAAGTTGTGGTTCTAAATGTGGGGAATTTGAAAACCCTGCTTCTTCTTGTCTGCTGCGTGTTAAATGTCAGAAGCTATGTAGTAGCCATGTGGTTTATGTATGTGGTGTGACTCCCGTCGGAGCACCTGAACTTGTTGAAGTTCTTATCAGAGGAATGTGTCACTAGTTAGGATAGAGAATGCCTAGTCAGTCAAAAGCTCTCATTTACAAGTAGACTCTTTGGGGTGATAGGCGTGCTTGAAAACTGAATTAACATGGTTGCTCCTAACTCTCTATATTGAAAGATTAGAGGTAAGTAGACTTTTGGACAATAGGCGTGTTTTTTGCAATCCTGTAATCACTCTCTTTTCCTGCCTTTCAAAATAATGAAACCAACTGTACCAAAGCTAACTTTATAACTGCTTTATTTAAACACCATCTATATACATTTCTCTGTGGCCTCTCATATTTTCCCATATATGAGCACATTTATATGTAGATGTAATCACAGTATGTATATAACTTGTGTCCCCTTTTTTCAGTTTTAAGCTCATACACATTTCCATGTATTTGTATGCATCACAATTAATTTAAAAGATTGTGTACACAGTCTGTTGAATAACTTTAACAATACTACTTGAAAAAGTTTGTGCATGCATTGCTCATTTCTTTTGAGTGCTCAGAATAAATTCCCAGGAATTGGGTCCCCTGGGTTAAAATTTGTTATTTTATTAATGACTTCTTTTATATATTGCTGGGCTGCCTTCTAAGATGGTACAAAATGTTTTTGAAATCCTAATTTGTATGTCTTAGGTATTTGCAAGTGACATGATAGCTTCCATTAATTTCTGTGTTAGGTGGCATACAGGGATGGCTACCGTAGCAATAATGGGTCGGCAGCCTCTTTACACCCTCCTCCCAGTTCTCCAGGTTTCTTTGGGCTGGACTTTGAATTTTTGCCAGGTGTCTGGCTGTCATAAGCTATTCTGCCATTGGATATCAATCCTTCAACTTTTCTTCCTGTTTTCATTGAAAACAAGGACATTATGAAACCCCATAGTGGAGAGAGGTGCAGACAGAGGTGATACGAGCAGCATCTGCCACAGGAGCAGACAGACATCTGACAGGATCCTGTTGCCGTTTTTCTAGATCTCTAGTTACTGTGATGTTTCTAAACACCCCCTCACGGTTTTCCTCCATAGTAGATTGCGAGTAGAGAAAATAACAATGAAACAGCCCCACATGTGTTCATTGCATCCCATCAGGGCTGTCCTGTTGTACCAACGAGCATCCTATTTGATTACGAATAATAAGGGTACCTGGACAGTAGATAGAAGGCAGTGAAGAGGACATGTCTCCGTCTCGCTTACCCCACCTTCATGTTTCATGGCCACTCACTGTTGGCAGAGCAACACACAATCTCAGGATCAGTCCTCAAAGATTGACCCCAAGTCCAAAGGCAAAATAATATTGCACCTTGAAAAATGTACACCGGTTTTGTTTGTGTAGCTGTTCTTTGGCATTTTGGGAAATAGTATAAATTTAATTATAGTATTTTGTTGGTTTAATGGTGTATTTATATTAATAGAAGTAATAATTCTTCATGTCCATGTAGTCCAGCCTTCATTAAGATACAGGCAATGATGACTTAGTGTATTATTTTAGGTTCAAAATGTGGGAAATTGGACTAAATATGTCATTTCCAGATGATAAACAAAACTCGATTTTTAGGTACATTAATGATCTGCTTTATAAAGGGCTCCATCACTGGGGCCTTTGGGCAGCTCTCCTTCTGTGTGGTTTTTTTTTTTTTTTTTTTTGTGGGACCCTCGCCAGTGGGCAGGGATCGAACTGGCGCTGCAAAGGCTGCGGGCAGCCTCACAACCCAGCGCTCAACCGCTGTGCCACCAGGGGAGGCCCCCTCCTTCTGTTTTTAGGGGAATTGAGCTAAAGGTTGCATTTTTAAAAAGCACTTGACAACTGAAAAGCTTTTGAAAACATTGAAATAGGTTTCTACTTTAATTTTATTTACTCAGCCTGATATCCATGTCTGTTTTCTTAAGGCAACTTTATAGCAGTGTCAACAAAGTCTTTGGGATATTTTTCTCTCTTTCCTAATGAGACTGTGAAGCCAAAGGGCAAATAAAGATAGATGGGATCAAAGGCAGGGAAAGATTAGCATATTATTCTTTTAGCAGCCGATTTTATAGTATCTTAGCACTAGCTTTCATCTTGAACTACAAATGCTGGGCCAAGGCTACGACTTTTAAAAAATTAACCCCGCACTAAATTGTATTTTTGTAACCTGACAGCAGCCCACGATGACCACTTTCTTGCCACATTTCCTTTTGGTTTAGTCATTGTATTTAATAGGAACAGTGTTGCTCTAAGGGGCTCTAGATTGAGCGGTTTTGATTCTATTTCAGGTGAGTCACCTGCTTAGACATGCCTTCTCTCTTCATGTTTGGGTTCTCAGTGGCTTAGTTTTTCAGCAGAGAGCTGTGCTCCTGTAGATGCAGATGGTGCTGCAGCTGCTTATTACAAGCTGTGATTCCCAGCAGCCACTTGCTTTGGTAGAAGAGACCCACTGCCCACCAAGTGCGGCTCCTGCTGCATCATTATCTAGGTGCCGAGTATGTCTTTACCCTTAATTACACCCCATGTTGATCCCCATAGTCTCGTGGTAATTACCTCCTCCCAACCTCCCTGATCACCCCTACCTATAATTAAAGAGAAGAACGGAAGAGGGAGCATACAGTTGACAAGCTGACAGTTTTGTTGCCACTGCAGGAGGGGCACATCCCCAGCCAGATCCACTCACCACTGGAGTCTGCACTGTTTGAAAACTAGCTTCTCCAGGTGGCCACTTGTGGCATCACAGGGACTGTCTAACAAGCAGAGACCCACCGCCATTGTCAGAAATCAGAACTGTTCTGGGATTATATGTTTAAGACTGCAGATCTTCTGAGTTTGAAATATATCCTCTGCCAAAAATCCTTTCCAAGAAATCCTTTTGTGACAGCAGCGGCTGCCTGTCCATCTCTTCACAGCCTTTGTGTTTTGTAAAATCACTCAGAACATGAACCTCAAACCTAGTAGTATCCTTTGTAAAATGTAGAGATGCAAATTCACAAATCTGGGCTCTGAGAAAACACTGATGTTGACCCTGTATGAAGGGGCGGAATCAAGTAAGCTATTCAGTGTTTTAACAAATTTTACTTTCTTGGGCTTTTAAAAATCTTATGTGCTCTGCACCTTTTAGTGAAGAAATTTAAATGTAAACATTGTAATTAGCAGTAAGTTGTATGATGCAGATACCGAGGGAAGGTATTTTATTATCACAGTGGGGTGGGTAGAAAGGGCAGGTTCTACCTTAAATTTGAGTATCTTTACAGGTAAAAGGTTGTGGTATTTATGTCCCTGCACTGAGTTTTTCAGAATAAGCACTGGGTGGATGAAGATTGCAGGCCTGAAGTTTATGGACTATCTCTCCTGCACCTGCTGTCTAGTCACCTTTGTGTTGCTTTCCACAGGGAAAGGCAGGTATGGTGAGGTGTGGAGGGGCAGCTGGCAGGGGGAGAATGTCGCCGTGAAGATCTTTTCCTCCAGGGATGAGAAGTCGTGGTTCAGGGAAACAGAATTGTACAACACTGTGATGCTGAGGCATGAAAACATTTTAGGTAAGTATGAGGATTAACCCCCTCATTTATTGTATTTAGAAAGAAATAAGTGCCTGCCTTTGCCCTCTGATTTCGTGTGTGTGAACTAGAGAATCTCTCCAGGAAAGTGATAGAGGCATCATCAGCTTTTATACACTGCCTAATTTCACTTGGACACTAATTGTTTAAATTGGCAAATAAGCTAAGTTTTAAGATTCTCTGGATGATGAGAAGGAAATTGTTATTGCTAATTCTTATTCTGGAGGTCTTTATTTTAAAACAAAAATTTGCCCCATATTGTTCACTTCAAGGCTCCGTTGGTTGTTCTACTTACCCCATCCTTTTTGAATATTTATTACTTGAATCAAACTAAGAACGATCTTTGGATGATTTCCTAGAGATTCACAGCTCCCAGGGACATCATAATTAAATGCACATTCCCTTAAACTAGGCATAGTTTTTTAAAGCCCAGATTTTCAGAGGGATTTAGCATACATTTTAATTTGGAAACTAAAGCTTGGAAACATTTGTGAAATATGTGAAGAGCCCATTGAAATACAGCTATGGAAGCAAAAGGGTGAGGCTTTTCGTGTACCCACTGACTTCTGTATTTTTGAAAATTTCTGTAAATGTGTTTATATTAATACATATAGATGAATGCTGCCCACACTGCTTCTTTAATAGTGGACAGAGAGTCTCTTTAAAAATTGGATATTGTATAGGAGAGCTTTGGCCGCTTCATGGCTATTGGATTAGGCCTGGCTTATAGGAGGCTGTTGCCAGAATTATTTCTATTCTACTATTGCCATATTTAGTATTAAACCTGAGTCAATGTCTGCAAATAATGGTTTGACAGTTTTCCAAAGCTTTGCTTTAACACTATGGTGGTGTGCTCCATCTTAGAAGTCTCTCAGTTGCTGCTGATTTCTTCCCTTCCCCCTTGGGTCCGCCTCTCACTAATCTTGTTCACTTGTATGGTTGCTGTTGGGCTCTCCCTTTTGATCCATCTTGTTACATCGAGTTATCTCCCACTGGGAGCTGAGATTCTTCTGTTCAAAGTGTCACTGATGACTCCCATGTTGCCTGTAGCATTTGTGACTTCTGGCCTGGCATTCCAGACTCCCTGATCCCAAGGTGTCTCTGGAGCTTCCTCTACACCTGTGCCCAATGTAGCCACTGCCAGTCTTTGCCACTTCTTGGGATTGTCCTACATATTCAGGTTTCCAAGTCTTTGTTTATGTTGTTCTTGATCACCCAGTATCCCCAGCCCACCCTCCAGCCACCGTTCCTCCATTAAACCTTCTCATTTTCCTTCTACTTTTTCCTGTGGACTTAATTGAGCATGTCACACTCTCACTGTGTATCTCTGCTCTTATCCCACACTGCCTGTGTTGCAGTTATATGCATGCATGATGGAAAGTGACAAGAATAACAGCTACATACTAAGAAGATTCTTACCAGCAGAAGTTAACATCACCCAGCAGATTAAATAATGGAAGTGAGAATGACATCTGGTCATCTAATACTTAGCCATGGTTCTGTACATTTCCTTGCAGTTCTACATGGTCATATAGAGGTGCAGTTATGCCTTAGAGTCTAGAATCGGGATGATATGAAAATTCAAAATTACCCTGGAATGTCTCATTTTTTTCCTCTGACGCTGGAACACTTTGAGACTGAGCAGCAAATAAGGCATTGTTGTGTGAGAAGCCTTGCTGTATAAGTAGTACTTACTTTAAACACCAGAATTACTCTTAATGGGCAGGTGCACATACTTTAAGAAGCTTGTGAGATCTGAGACTCATTGAAGGAAGGGCTTGTTCAGGCACCCTCTCATACTCAGGGATTCGCAGGCTCCTGGAGCGAAATGCTCTAGGTATTGACACAATATGCACATAGTCACTTTTTCCATGTTCTTGAGTGAAACGACCTGTGAGACAACCTCTGTACACTGAGGAAAAAGAATTGGTTATCTTGTTTTGCAGTCACACGATATCCTGCATATGGTAAGTGCTCAGTAAATATTTACTGAATTTGATTTAATCACAAGGGAAAGTTGAAAGTCACCATTGCAATACGATTCAAGTAAGGTTTCCTTGGTGTGAGCACATAGGGCAAAACCTTGCCCATTTTTTTTTTTAACTGTGTAGTGATCCAAGGACATTCTGAGTGTATGAGGTCTTTCTACCCACATCATAATTCCGCCATGGGACTGAGGTTACATGTAGCTCTTTTAGTTGAGGAAGCCGGTAGAAATGCATTGCCCTTTTTGTTAAGCTTCTTTCCCTGCTTTACCAGTTTTCTAGATTTAGAAACTTTAAGGTTTTCTGTGATCATTTTCTTTTCTTTCAAAGGAGCATATTGTGTTTTGAATATCAGATCATGATTTCCCCCATCCTTGAGTGTTGCCAACTCTAGCCCCTCAAAATACATAATTAAATCATCTATGCACATACATACATATTATATATGTGTATATATATACACAGACATATATACATACACATATACATACATAGAAAATGTAAAACTCTGGTCCCTCATGGCTTATCCCTCTAATTAAATTTGTAAAGCAACATTGTTCAAATGGACTAGCTTGGATTTCGACTCTTCTTTCTGCTGTCTGGCATAGAAGTAAACAGATAAGTGAGAAATGGGAAGCTCTGTTGTATGGTGATAGGAACAGTGGTCTGGGAGTTTGGAAAATTGGTTTCTACTCTCAGCACCTCTGAGAACCAGGGTTACAGGCCAGAGGTGCAGGGGGATGAGAGGATTCACCAGAGACAGAGTGTGGAGCAGAACAGGCAGATGCACTGAAATACACTGCTGAGGGGAGTACCAGGGGAGACAGGAGAGGTCTGCTGCACCGTGTGGGTAGCTCTCTGGCCGGCTGGGGATCGAACTTGTGCTTCAGTGGCTGGCGATAGCTTGATAGTGCTATCTTTAACCCCCACGCCACCAGGGAGGCCCCAGTGTTGCATGTTTCTAAGCATACTTTTCCTCATCACTAAGACAGGGAAAAAGAGTTAATATGAGCATTTCACTCAGGAGTCTTATTTGGCATTCTTTTTTTTTTTTTTTTTTTTTTTTTTTCCGTGGGACCCTCGCCGGCGGCCGGGGAATGAACTGGTGCTGCAGAGGCTGTGGGCAGCCCCACAGCCCAGTGCTTAACCACTGTGCCACCAAGGGAGGCCCCTAGCATTCTTTTTTTTAAAAAAAAAATTGTGGTAAAATATACATAATATAAAATTCACCATTTTAGCCACACTAAGTGTACAGTTCAGTGATATGAAGTACATCCACACTACACAGCCATTACCACCATCCATTTCCAGAACTATCTCATGTACTTAAAATGTACTGCCTAACTGTTTAGTCAGTCAGAATTTCTTGAGAGCGATTGGAAGTAAAGGAAACTATCTGCAAAAGATAGTAAATTACGAAATTAGTGTGGTTTTATTGGACCCTGGGCTATTTTAAAATATAATAATGGCCAGCTAATCTTGAACACCTCCTATGTGTTAGGCATCTTTGAAGCACTTTGCATATATAACTCTTTTCTTCTCACAGTAGCCCTTTGAGATACGATGTTATGTTCTCTTATAAATGAGGAGCTGAGGTGGAGATGGCCTGGTGGGATCATTGAGCTCAGGGATGGTGGAGCCAGGACAGAAACCCAGTGGTCCAGCTCTGGGGCCTGAGCTGCTCACCACTGTGCTCTGCCCCTGTGTGTGGCCTCAGTCCTTAGCTGTCACAGCCACTCGGTGTCTAGATCCCAGGAGTCACCATTAAGGGGCTCACCGAGGCACTGATCACCTGAAGATTTGGGGTTTTATTTTAGCTCAAGAAAAGCCTGGGAGGATGACTTTGGTGGTGAAATAAGGGTCTTTTGTCCCAATCACGTTCTGTCCTTGTTAGAAACACATTCCAGAGCTGTGCCATGGTTCCAAAGTATAGGCACACCTGTCAAATCTCCATTAACAGCAGAGTGCTTTGACTCAAAATGCAAAAATCGTATAAAAATGCTCTAGCTCTTTGAAGCAAATGTAATTATATAATTCACACTTGAGAAACAGTTAAGAAAAATCCTGCTTGTTTAAATGTCATTTTTTCTGAAGTTCTAGAGCATAATTAATCGGACAGACAAATCCTTCTCTAAGACATAGGGGGTTTAGGGATGGTGTGAGAAGAAAAATTTCTTCCTTCCTTTGTTCATTTTCATTCATTCATTCATTCGCTGTTCTCCCTTGGTTAGAGAAATCAGTAGAGGCTACACAAATATAGAACAGTAATTTAATTTCTGTTGAGTGGTTCTTTTATAGTTTGAAATATTTATTTTTGAGAAAGCCATTAAAGATTAACATCGTTTGGTTTAAAATGATGGTGCAGGAACATTTTCTTGAGCAAGAATAACTAATCTCTAAATACACATTTTGATTCATATCATGGCCAGCTAAGGACTCCAGGAGTAATAGCTCTGGGGAGCCAAAATCAGACTGGAGAAGAGGGGAGAAGTGAGGGACTTAGGCAGCTGTCGGCCCTGGCTCAGTGGCAGGGGATCAAGGCTTGGAAATGTTACTCAGTTCATTTTGCAGATGTCCTATGATACAGATGTCAAACTCTCTGAGCGGAAGTCAGCTTGTTTGGGGGGCCATGTGGTATTATGGGGAAAGAGCATGGTTCTGGAACCAAACTGTCAGAACCATTACTGATCATTTCCTTCATGTATTACAAAGAATGCATGTGAAGTGCCAGGCACGTTGCTAGTACTCTAATAAACACTTCCACTGTTGATGGTGATGATCAAATAGGGGATCCTTCTCTATTTCAGAATCTTCCTATGCAAGGTGTGCATAGGAAGCTAGTACAAAACTTGGCATCGGTTGCAACTTAATAGCTAAGTGATCCTTGGCATCTCCTAGCAGCAATTTTATTTTTTTGTAAAATGAGTATAACGATATTTATCTTACTGGTCTTCTGAGAAAAAAAATCCCATCAGTAAATGTATGTAAAAGTGACATAAGTTTTATATAAAGGACTATGCAAATGCAAGGCATTTTTATGTATTTTCTTTTTATTTTACACTTTCACAAGTCATGTAATTCTTAAGTCACATCTATCTTTTGAGAAAAATTTTCTCTTCTATTTATGTCTCAAACTTCACTGTCCATAAGTTTATGTGTATGTATGTATCCATGTGTGTGTGTGTGTGTGCATGTGCAATGCTAGGAACGCACCTCTGTAGCAGAAGAGTACACAGTTACCACAATTTATTTCATAGGTTTGGAAGTTCGAAGTTTTTTCGGTCACCTCATATGTCCCCTCACAGAATGTCTAGAAAAATCTCTTCCTACTTCTTTGTATCAGTTAATATCACACTCCTTTTCAGACCAGCTCAGTCATCACTTCCTAATGCAGCCTGTTAAATCATTGGATCTGAATTATGATTCCCTACTCTGGGCTTGTATTGCCATTTACAGATATACATGACTTTATTTCTCATATTACAATTTTCTCCTTTTTATATCTGTCTTTTTCTCTAGCAGCATTATCTTGGTTTTCCTGTGTGGCTTACGGTGCATTATCAGTACTTGTTATATTTGATTGGCTCCTTATTTGATGAATTAGTCGATTATTTAATATAAACTATTTTATATCTGAATGGACATAGTCCAGAGAGCATATGAGAGTTACTCAATGTTACAGAGATAATCACAGGCAAAGTCAGGACTAGAATACAGATATCTGGGTTTTAGGTTTTGTTTTGTTTTGTATGGTTGGTGAATAATTGTGCTTGGACTGTCAAAATACAGTGAAGAGCTTGGCCTTATTATGGGTAAGCAGAAAGATGATATTCCTATCTAGATCTTTTTTTTTAAAGATTTATTTATACAAGACCTGGGGTACAGGCCAGAGGCACGGGAGGGTGAGAGGATTCACCAGTTAGAGCTGGGAGTAGAACAGGCAGACAGACTGAAAGCACTGCTGAGGGGAGCAACAGATGAGGCAGGAGATGTCTGCCACGCCATGTGGGTATCTCCATGGCCTGCCGGGAATCAAACCCATGCTGCAGAGGGTGTGGACAGCCTCACAGCGCTGCGCTCAACCCACTGTGTCACCAGGAGGCCCTCCTATCTAAATCTTCATGCAATGAAACTATTTTTTAATGGATTACTTTATAATGGAAATGAATGTGAAATTTTCCTGTTAATTAGCAGTGTCTTTTCAGGAATATTAGTTTTTTCCTCTGTAAATCACTTTTCATAGTAATTGGTAATTTTTGGCTATAGATGATGTTTACTGTATGGGTCACTGTTTCTGCCTACTAAAAATTGCACTGAGGGATTTTCATGTTTGTTAATTTTGTTCTTGCTCTTTCCAGGTTTCATTGCTTCAGATATGACATCAAGACACTCCAGTACCCAGTTGTGGTTAATCACACATTATCATGAAATGGGATCACTGTACGACTATCTTCAGCTTACTACCTTGGATACAGTTAGCTGCCTGCGAATAGTTCTGTCTATAGCTAGTGGTCTGGCACATTTGCACATAGAAATATTTGGGACCCAAGGGAAACCAGCCATCGCTCATCGAGATTTAAAGAGCAAAAACATCCTAGTTAAGAAGAATGGACAGTGTTGCATTGCAGATTTGGGTAAATTTTTAAAAATATTATTTAATGATCATTTTTGTTTGTTATAGTCTGATGTTTATCAGATTTCTTCCTTTTCATCACCCACATCCCAACATTTTGCTATGAAAATTTTCAAACATGTAGATAAGCTGAAAGAACTTCATAGTAAACAACTGTGTACCCAAGCACTTAGATTCTCTCACTGACATTTTAATATTCTTACACTTTATCACAATTATGTGATAAATTATCCTATTTGCTGATAAACCATTCACTATTTCAGAGTAAATTGTAGACAAAAAAGCTCTTCTCTCCAAGGACGTCCGTATGCAGAATACTATGTTGTCTGAGTTCGTTTACTTTCTTTTCATGATGATGAAAGACACAAATTTTAGGTATACAGTCTCAAGTGTTTTTGACAAATCCATAAACTCCATCCTTGCTGAGATACAGACCTTCCCAGGAAGCTGTCAGTAGAAGTTACTACATCATGATTGTTCAGTCAGTCCACCCTTAGAAGTGACTAGTGCGGTTGCATTCTGATTTCATAAACCTTTGCACAAAGTAGGTCCATATGACTTACCGAATGAGAGTTACTCTTAAAGGTGGTTTCTAAAGTTCTTCTATAGCAAAGGCAAAATCATCCATCAAGAAAGAGAGAAAAGGGCCTCCCCGGTGGCGCAGCGGTTGAGCGCTGGGTTGCGAAGCTGCCCGCAGCCTCTGCAGCGCCGGTTCGATCCCCGGCTGCTCCCCGGCCACTGGAGGAGGGTCCCGCATGGCGCACAGAGCTCTCCTGCTGCCCGTTCTGCTCCCCACTCTGGCTCTGGTGAATTCTCTCACCCTCCCGCGCTTCTGACTGTACCCAGTGCATGTATAAACAAAACAAACAAACAAATAAATAAATAAAACATGCCTCTTAAAAAAATAAATAAATAAAAGAGAGAAAAAATACCCCTAACTCATTTATCCTGCACGAATATCACATGGTTCTGGTGTTAGAGTAATAATGCGTACTGTGGCCTTAATTATATTATAAATAAAACTATTTTCATTTATAGTGGCATTTGATATAATGCCATATTTATCCTAAACCCCTAGAATATTGGCTGTAATTATACTAGTGAGAACTGAATTGCAATATTGGTTATTTATTTTAGTGGGCTATTGAGGATCCTCCCTCTGTGATTTACTAACGGCTTATGTTATATTTATACCATTGTAGGCTTAGACAAGGTAGCTCTAATTATATAGGTAATATTTTTTGTTTATAAACACAAGTGATGTGACATGTTAAAAAATTTATTTTTCTTAATTTATTCAGAGTTCCATATTGAGAAAATATTTTACAATGTTTTCCACATGTCAAAAGAAAAATATTGAGGATAGCATTGAAAGGGCATGACCCTGAAGCTCGTTGTGGTGTAGAAGAGTTTTGTGGTTATATCTTCACTTTTGGAATTGGAATAATTTAGTTTTTTTTAAAGATTGATTTATTTATGCATATAAGAACTGAGGTACAGGCCAGAGGTGCAGGGGATAAGAGGGTTCACCAGAGACAGAGTGCGGAGTAGAAAGGTGGATTGACTGAAACACACTGCTGAGGGGAGCAGCGGGCGAGTGTGGAGAGGTCTGCTGCACCATGTGGGTTGCTCCCTGGCCTGCCGGGGATCAAAGTCGTGTTGCAGAGGCTGCGAATTGCTTCATAGTGCTGTGCTTAACCCCTAGCGCCACCCGGGGGGCCCGAGTTGGGATCATTTAAGTTTCCTAGTTACTCACCCAGTGGTGCACTTCTGTGCAGGTCGTTTCAATTGTTTTCCTGCCCTGGTGCTGTCCTGCTTACTGTCATTGCGGGTGGATTTGCAAGGTTGCCTTCAAAGTTTGACACTGCACGCTACTGTGTTGTTTGAAACTTTCATAATGTAGTGTTTATATATTACTCATGTTACTGAGCACCAATGATGTCTACCTGATAGGATTCTTGTAAGAATCAGAAATTGTTAAATACTTGGCAAATAAGCATTCCAACAGTAGCTGCTGTTGCAGTCCATTGATCTAGGAAAGTTGGACAAATTGAGGCAGCTCGTGGCTTTAGTTACGACGACGCGGTGGGGAGGGAGTGGGAGGAGTTCAGCAGTAAGTCCACCTAAATCATTCTCCAGTGCATTTCTTTTGGCCTGCAGCCTTCCATTTGTCCATGAATTGAATGGATTCGTCCAAAAATCTGTTAAGGGGCCATTAGTCAGGGACTAGATCCCTGATACAGGGGACAGCACCTATGAGACCATACCTTGCATGTAATTTTCCATTTTATTCCCAGAAGTTAAGCATCATTCATTAGAATTATGTTCTTAATATTGTAGAAGTGTCACTTTTCTATTTTTCCATCTTTTTATAAAATTTCAAACACATAGTAAAGTTGAAGAATAGTATAATGATCACTCATAATCACAACACTTAGATTCAACACCTGTTAAAATATTGCTTTATTTGCTTTGTCTATTTGTGATTGTATATATTTGCTAACCCATTTGAAAATAAGTTGCAGATATCACAACACTTTACTGCTAAATACTTCCAAATATATCCTCTAAAAATACTTCAAAATACATCTGTATGGTTTATTATACCTAAAAATTATTGATAATGCTCTAATTTCATTTAATATCCATTTTGAAAATGTTTCAGAGCAGATGCCAGAAACAGTAGCAACACTGGGAAAAAGACTAATGCCTGAAGAAATAGAGCCATAGGGTTCACCAGTCAGTTCACAGTCAAGGGATGTGGATTTTTAGTGAACTTAGATACATTTTTAAACCACCATAGCTGGTATTTCCATGTTCCATTTAAACTGTGCTACTTGTATGTTATTTGACTCTTGGTTATGGAAATGATGGAGGGGCATATTTGATCTGAGAAATGTTCACAGTGGCCATAGAAACTTGGAGTTGGCATAAAAATAAGGGAGAGAAACCAATCTGATTTAGTCAAATGCAGCTGCTGATCCTTTGCTAATCAGGCTGAGCTAACACATGCGCTCTCTCCCTGGAGTTATGTGGAGTGTTTGTCCTGCACGTGCAAAACCATGAAGTGGGAGGAGAGGTACCCTCTACAGGTGGCTTAAAGGATTCCCAAAGGATCATTGGGTTACACAGGTTTTTAGGGCTATCTTGCTCCTGTTTGGTACTTTTTATTATTTCAAGTGTTACAGGAATTATTTTCAGTTGGTCTGTAGATACACAAGACCTGATTCCTTATTCAAATAAACTGTCCATATATCTGTTTATCTCCCCTGTGTTTGTGAGGAATGTCAAGTCCCTCTAATTGATTAAGGAATTCTGAGTAGGAGTCATGGTTTAGGAAATGCTTCCAAGTCATTTAATGTGAGTTATGCCTTGAATTGAAGTTCAATTTAATGTTTATATATGACTGTAGAGAAAGGCTGATGAATCTTGTCATCACTAATGTTCAGGTGAGTACTTCTTTAAGGATGGAGCAATGCCTCTAGCAGCCTGTTCTTTATGCTGTGACAGGTCACCTCAAATTCTCAGTCTCATTTTTGAAGTTTTGGTTCAGTCTAGTGGAAGATGTGGTGGCGCTTGAGGCTTAAGTTGCTTTTGTTAACCCACTTTGAGTCTCCCATTTAATGTGAATCTGTTTTCCTGTGAACTTCTAACACTGGCCTCATTGGTTTATTGTTTACTCAAGCATGTTGTCTCTGAAGTTCATATATTAACTTAACAGATTCAGAATATTTCTGGCATTTGCCCTTTTTCCTGCTCTCATAGAAGTCATAACAGACTTCTGTGTCTAAATATAAGTTACCAGAGATCAGAGTGTAATGCAACAGTAACTATGGACACCACAAGAGGGCGCTTTCGATTGGGGTTCATTTAAAATTCTTCAGCAGTCCTCTGTAAAGGAAATGAACTAACTGACACTCTGTCTTCTTCCTTTTAGGCTTGGCAGTCATGCATTCCCAGAGCACCAATCAGCTCGATGTGGGGAACAACCCCCGTGTGGGCACCAAACGCTACATGGCCCCTGAAGTTCTAGATGAAACCATCCAGGTGGATTGTTTTGATTCTTACAAGAGAGTTGATATTTGGGCCTTTGGACTTGTCTTGTGGGAAGTGGCCCGGCGGATGGTGAGCAATGGTAGGTGTCTGATCTAATAGAATGATGGACTCGTCCATCCAGAACCTCTAGATTCTGCTACCTTTAAAAGGGCAAAGGGAATATTTAAGTCCGTATTTCTCCTTGATTCATACTCATCCGAGTACTGGTATTTATATTTGACTTATGACTGGCAGGTACAATGTAATGGCATGTTTCAGCTACCCAAGAGAAAATGTTTGAGAAAGTATATTTCTGGAAAAGACTAGTCATTCCATTTTTTTTTTCTTTTGCCTAGAACATATTTCATTTTCTTCTTTCCTCCAACTTCCTATTCTGCCTTTCTTCCCAAATTCCTTTTTCTTTGGTTCTTTTGATAAGTGAGGTTTAATGTGTGAAGAATGTCCGAATAAGTCAGGTGAATTTTACTGTTTCAGATATATTTACTTTTAATGGAGAAATGACTGAATTGTGCCCTCAAAATTAACTCCTTTTTAAGAAACAGGCCCTCCCTCTGAATATGTGAAACTTCAATTCAGGAAAGCCTCAATAGGTGACTTATGCTGGTCATCTTATAAATTTCATGAAACTGTATTGCTTTGGCAGTTAGGAAGCATATGTCAATCATTTTCAATGTCCCCATACTAAACGCTTATATTTCATGTATCCAAATCAGCCACAGATACTTTGTTGAGCTTTAAGTACATTGTACTCTGAAAGCACTAAGTATACTCATTCAAATTGTACATGCCTCATCTACCCACAAAGTGGTTATTATAGTACTCTTGAATTGACTAAATCAACCTCTTCATATCTTCACAACTGGAAATCTTATTTAACAGAGGATGTGCCTGAAATTACTCCAGGAAAACAGGAGAAAATGTCATATACTTAGACTAATATTCATTTGCAAAGACACTTTACCCTCCTGTGACCCATTAGAATCCAGGCTTGAAGTGTTAAAAAATGGTGTACAATCTTAACAACTGTGCTTCATTCCACCTTCCACTTGTATTTTCTTATAAAGATTGAGTTTCTTGGGATAGTCATAATTTTCGTGAATAATGCAGTCAGAATGGGTTCTCTGAGAGAAGTGGAATCTGGATAATTTAATGCAGTTTTAATATGCAGTAATTAAAATTGGCATGCCCCTTGTCTTAGAATGTTTTGATGCATGGAATGGTTTATTTATCTGAGAATTAGTCCATATATAAATAGATTGAGCCTTATAAAGTAATGCTAGTTCTTTTGTGGATTATCACTGCTCACAACAAAAAGTATGTCATCTTTTATTGTGCAAGGGGCCTCTGACAAACATCTGTCCTGGTATCAAATAGCTTGTCACTCTTTGGGGGGCAGGGGGGGGTAAGGTATCTATTGCTGTATCCTCATCAGGGGAGGATCTAGCATCAGCACCTCCACCTCAGGGAGGTGGGGTGGGGAAGAGGAGAGGGAGGGTGGGGAAGAGGAGAGGGAGGGTGGGGGAAGGGGAGAAGGAAGGACGGTAGACAAGGACACCTTTAGGTGGCACTAGCGGGCAAGGCAGAGGCGCCCGCCGCCCTGTGTATGGGTTATCTCCCTAGCCGGGGATTGAACTCAGGCCACTGTGGCTGGCAGCGCTGAACCTTAACCCCTAGGCCACAAGGGAGGCCCTTCCACAGTTGTGTTTTTAACCAGGTTTAAGGTATTTGAGAACTTACAACCCAGAAGCAGCTGGCTCGAGTGAGCCAACATTTTCAAACAGTTGTGCTTTTGCTGCCACACTGAAAAGTAAGTTTTAAATGCAACTTTAAATCAGTAAAATCCACTCAAAGTGAAGTTCGGTGTTACCAGTTAAACACAGCGAAGGTGATGAGTTAAACTGTCCCCAAAATGTGACGTGAATTTTGTTTTAGCTTGTGTTCTAGCTTCCCAACACACGCCCACTGCTCTCTGGGGAGCTTGCTGGCCTCTGTCAGTCTCAGAAAACTGGGAACAGCTGGTCCTAAGGGGTCTTCTCTTCCCCCCTCTGCTCCCAGAGGCAGTGACATTCCTGGTGCTGTGGAGCCCAAAGAATCGCTGTTCATTCCGGTAAACAAAGGTGATTCTAAAAAGGAAAAAATGAAGTGGAACATGTAAGATAGCTTTACAAATAGAAAAATTTTGTCTTTACTCACCTGGTTCAAATCATGACAAAAATGTAGAATTACATAGATTCCCTAAGATATTATTGACCAAGTCAAGCAAGAGGGCTCCTCTATTCTGTTAAAATCCACATAATTCTCTTTCTGTTTTCAAGAACTTCCTAAACCATGTCTTTCATATTTTAATAGTTTTGTTGAAATGGTAAAATGTCAAAATAAGCTACATTTTTTAAAGTTTTTTTAATTTGGGGATAGATTTAGGTCATCATGTTAGCTATGTGTTGCCCATGTGAGGTTATGCTAAATTTTTGCACTTTTCTGTAAATTGAGACTATGGAGCCAAGTTATTTAAGTTTAGCCTAAAATTGGGCATTATCGTAGGTCTCAAAAGCAATTAAAACTAGTAAACTTACCACCTAATTCTTCCTTGATCTGGTCCTTGACAGCAGTTTTCAGGTCCTTTTCAGGCTATAAACAGACTTTTGTTCCAGTTTGTATCTAAAGTTTCCAACACCATTGTGAGATCCCTGGAATTACTTTATCCTTTCATCCTACATGCTAGGAGTATGTGCATTAGCATGATATTCTAGTAAACATTGCATCAAAAATAAAAAGGCAGCTCAGGATGAGCTCTTCTGTTAGTCACTTGTTCCTGAATTTTTAAGGGCATTTTGTAGTCAGAAGTTCCTTCAAAGTAATTAAAGAACTGGGTAATGAAGTTAAACTAAAGTTGATAGATGATAAAAATGCATTTAAGGCCTATGTTGATTGATGTTCTAGATCTTTTATCCCTATAACACAAGCTTTGTCTGAATAATTAGGTACCTCAAATGCTGTTAACATGATGAGCAAAAGGTGATGTCAGAAATAAAGGGATATTTTAAAGGTGGCTATTTGAATATTCTTCAGTCTTAATGTATATGTATTTTGAACAATATACTCTAAGAATAAATTGCTATTTGTGAGTGCTACAATATAGCCCTTAGCATTAGGTATGTTTCCCTGTTATACCCTAGCTATGTCCCATTTACTTGTACCTGCACCCTTCAAGTTCTCTAGTGTTTTACCCCACCAAATCTAACTTTATAGAAGGCTTATATAGAGTATTATGTGTTTTTACCTTTGCAGTGAATTGCATGTGCTAATGGTAACCACAGCTTTTTTTAAATGTTGACATAACTAAATGTTCTTACATATCACTCTAATCCTTTAAGTAAATTTAATAAAAAAAAAAATTGGCATGCCCTTACGGCAGCTTTTTCCACCTTCCTAACAGCAGAGTGTCTGCTTTGCACAAACTTAAAGGGTATCAAAGCCAATGCTCTATATTAAGCAGACACACGCACTATGACCTTACAGTTAATTTACTTTTTTTTTTGATCAAGTCATGAACATTTTCTTGGTAATTGTTTCTCAATCGGGAGCTACTGACTTGTATGTTGTGCCATTTAAGCGCCTTGAGAATTGTTTGCAACAGATATTGTTTTGCTGATTTATAATGTTCTGAACTTTGCCTGAAATTGCACATCAACTTCATTTCTCCATCCCCTTCCCCAATAATTCTTGAGCACCAGGCAACTGAAAATCTAATTCTATTCAGTTTATCTTAGCAGACAATTTAGAGGATTGGTACTATAATAAGCTATGTGGATGGGGAACTTGCCCCAAATGAAGAGGAAGTTGCTATTCTGATGCCCATGGTGGTAGCATTTGCAGCTGTGGGTGTCGAGACTCACTAAGCAATCCTGTGTGATGAAAGCTGAACTTGGCAAAAACTTGGGATTTGGGCGTTGTAAAAGGACTCGTGTTGCAAACTGATTCTCTGTCATAGGCATAAACCTGTGTGGCTTTTAAGGATCAGCTGTGATTAATAGTTTGAAGTTCTAATCATCCGAAAAATCATAAAAAGTAGAGGAAGAAAGAATACTTGGGTTGACATCAGTTAGAGTGTACTGGAATTCCTAAAATTTTGAGTTGGGCTTCTGTGGTATGGTCTGAAATTTCTAGGCAGGTAAAGGTAAGTTATTTTTCATTTTAAGCCAGTTACTGCATCTTGGTGGTGACTAATTTGATATTTTCTCTCTCAGTGCTTTTCTCCCAATAGTCACACACACATCGTTTCATTGCAGACTTAAAAGTATTCAGTGCTGCTTGAAAATGTTTTATAACTATTTTTATTACTACCTCCATATAGAAAAAATGAGAATGAAAAGAAAAATACTGCTCTTAAATTCCAACAGTCCAGTTTCTTTCCATCACTTCTCTTTGGCTGATATATACACTGTTGACTAAATTCAATTCTGTACTACCTTTTCCTGGCTACACGACAGTTTACTAAGTTAACCCTTTCCATATTGCTAGACATCCAGTCCCCTCCCTTTGGGGCCTATGGTAGACAGCTTTGTTTCATATAACTTTATTTGGGGAATTCTTAGTATAAAAAGAGGTAACTTAATAGGTCTGAGTAGGGATGATTTTGCAGCTTGACACATATACCAAGTTGCTTTCCAGAAGACTTGTTCTAATTTACAATATCCCCCTGACCCTAGGGTGTGATGGACCTATTTCACTTTCTTACCAGTTGTAGGAACTTTCATTAAAAGAATATGCATTTTTAAAATTATATATAAAATGCACCTTATTTGAATATATGAATATCTTAAGAACGTCATTATAATTATGAGTCGTTTGAGTCCATTATAAAAATTGATGACCAAATAGTTCTCCTGGAGCAGTAATCCTCAAGTGAAATATAAAATGAGTATAAAAATATATTGCATTTCTATTTTCATTGGCATTTTACCTTTATTTGCTACTAATAAGCTTCATGCTGTTTTTGTACAGGAAATGAGAAAGCCATTTTCACATCTGAAGATTTCTTAATGGTGTCATTTAGAATTTACTTTTGGTGTTTAGTTTGACACTGAATTTGGCATTGGTAGGAAGGAAAATGGGTTTCTCACCTTTTCTATATGAATACTGTATATGAACTTAAGGCAGGGTTTGCTTGAACTGACAGTTCTTAAACTGAAATGTGTATCAGAACACCTACAGCAAGTGCTAGGACCCAGAGTTTCTAATAGGTAGAGATGGACAGAGAATTTCTCCTTCTAATGTGGCACCAGGTAATGCTGTTGCTAGATCAGGGGCCATACTCTTGAGATCCTGAGTTAAAATGGACTAAGTTGAATCAGTCTCAGCTGGGCCAGGAAACAGACACACCCCTGGATGCAACAGAAAAGTTTCTGGTTACTGAGTTCAGTTAAATGTGCATTATCTTATTCTCAAGATAAATGGATATATGATAACTGGGCTTGTGACATTTAGCTTTGGTCCAAATCTAAAACCTTTGAAAACCCTTTCCAAGAACTCCTGTAGCATTGTCCCTTCTGAGCTTATAAGTCATTTTTCTGGAGTCTCACACTTTGTATTATATCTTGTTTGGATCTCTGTATGCAGAAAATTCACAGTGCTGCAACACTGGTCATGTTGTTAATACATTTGAAAACCAGCCTTTTTTTTTTTGGTATTAGCAGCACTTTATTATTATATATATATATTTTTATATATATCTTACATCATTCTCCCTTTTTGTACAATGCATACTTTCTCCTCTCACATTTAGTCCCTGTAAATTTCCCACTACCAGTTCACCTGTGCACCATCACCATAGTCTGTGTTCTTCCCTCCCCTGCAGTCTTTGATTAATAGTTGCCTGTTAGTTTTTTAAATTATTATATAAATATATTTTCCTGATCCCTTATTTGGTTCCTCCTATAAGTGAAACCATCTGACATTTTTTTCTTTTCTTTCTGGCTTATTTCACTGAGCATAATTCCTTCCATCTCCATCCATGTTGCTGCGTGTGAATGGCATGAGTTTATTTTTTGATTGCAGAATAGTATTCCATTGTGTATATATACCACATCTTCTTGATCCAGTCATGTATTTTTTAGTATTTGGGTTGTTTCCATAGCTTACCTAATGTAAATAGTGCTGCAGTAAACATAGGGGTGCATGTATCTGTTTGAATTAATGTTTTTGTGTCCTTTGGGTAGATTCCTAGGAGTGGAATAGCTGGGTCATATGGAAGCTCCATTTTTAGTAGTTTAAGGAACCTCCACACAGCTTTCCATAGTGGTTGGATTAGTTTGCATTCCCATCAACAGGGTAGGCGAGTTCTCTACATCCTCACCAACATTTGTTGTTGCTAGTTTTTTTTTTTTTTTTTTTGGAATGTGCCATTCTCACTGGTGTAAGGTGGTATCTGTGTGGTTTCAATTTGCATTTCCCTGATTACAAGTGATGAACATTTTTTCATATACCTGTTGGCCATTTGCATTTTCTCTTTGGAGAAGTGTCTTTTTAGCTCTTCTGCCCATTTTTTGACTCTCATCACCTCTATGTAGATCTTTGTGATCAGTCCCTTATCAGTTGTATGGAGTACAAAATTTTTTTCCCAATCAGTATGGTGTCTCTTTATTTGGTTAATGTCTCTTTTGCTGTACAGCAGCTTTTTAATTTGATGTCCCAGCTGTTCATCTTTTCCTTCACTTTCTTTGCTTTGGGGGAAGTGTCTTTAAAGATGTTAGTGAGGTGGATGTCATGTAGTATTTTGCCTATATTTTCTTCTATATATTTTATGGTTTCAGGTCTTACTCTCCAAATCTGGAAAGTACATGTTTCAGGTGTGTGTCATTGTAAGTTATATAGACTGCATGAAGTTCACCACAAAAATGTCCACTTTTGTTCAGCAAACAATTGAAACTTTTACCAGGCTTACTTTTGTAACCACTCATTGGTCCTTTTAGTCTAAAAGTTTTATTTAGTTCATTTGGTTGGTTGGTTTCTCCATATACCAGTGAGTGAAATCATAGTGTTTTTTTATGTGACTGACTTCACTAAGCAAAATATCCTCTAGATTCATCCATGTTGTTGCATATAGCAGGATTTTATCTTTATTGTTAAAATGTCCCAAAAAGTATATCTCATGGAAAAATCTTTGGGACCAAGCTACATTTCTTATGGGGTGGATGCTAGGGAATACTTAAAAGAACAATAACTTAATTCTGAAACATTTTTTGATGGAACATTGTTTTACAACACTACATATGATTGAGAGATACAGGCTCATACTTCAGATGTGTGTGACAACATCACAAATACTACCAAAGCACACACAGTCCACCCTGCCTCTTCCCTTCTAGTAGCCTTAATTTTATGGTCACATTTACAGGGTTTCTTTTTGGTTTGATTTTTCTGACCCTTTGTTTTCTCTATATTCCACATATGCGTGAAACCATCTGGTATTTGTCTTTCTCCTTTTGGCTTACTTTGCATAATCCCCTCCGGTTCTATCCATTTTGTTGGAAAGAGTTCATTTTTTTTTTCCCAGTATTATTCCATTGTATATTAATGCCACATCTTCTTAATCTATGCATCTGTCATTGGGTACTTAGGTTGTTTCTAGTACTTGGCTACATAAGTAGTGCTGCAGTCGACATAGGGATGCATATACTTTTTTGAATTACTGTTTTTGCATTCTCTGAGTAGATTCCAAGGACTGGAATTCCTGGATGACATGATAGATTTTTAATATTTTGAGAAACCCTTATACTGTTTAACATGGGACTAGCCCATGTTCCCAACAATGGTGGAGGTTTCCTTTCCCCCACATTCTTGTCAACACTTATTTCAGTGTTGATCTGTCTGGTGGGCTCTTCTCACAGGTGGTGAGATGGCATCTTAATTGTGGTTTTTATTTGCATTTCCCTGATGAGTAATGAGCATTTTTATCATGTGCCCATTGGCCATCTGTATGTCTTCTTTGGAGAAGTGTGTTTTTGAGTTGTGTAAGTTCTTTATAAATCTTGGATGTTAACCCCTTGTGAGATATATGATGTATAAATACTTTTCCCATTCAGAAGGGTGCATTTTTGTTTTAGTTTCTTATGCTCTGCAGTTTTTCAGTTTGACGTTTTTTTTTTGTTTGTTTGTTTCTCCTATTGGAGTCAAGTCCTTAAAGGTATTTGTGAAACCAACATCATGGAATGTTTCACCCATGTTCCCTTATGTGTTTTATGGTTTCAAGTGTTACATCCCAGTCTTTAATCCATTTTGAATTTTTGTTTATGGTGAGAGATAGTGGTCTAGTTTACCCAGCTTTCCCAACATCATTTGTTGAAGAGAATTTCCTTTCTTCATTATATACTCTTAACTCCTGTGTAGTAGATAAACCCCCACTTACATGGACAGTTAATATCTTGACTCTGTTTTACTTCATTGATCTATGTGTCTGTCTTTATTTCAATACCATACTGTTTTTATCACTAAAGTGATACAGTTTGAAATCTGGGAGTATGTTACCTCTATTCTTCCTGCTTTTCAGGATTGCTTTGACTCTTTAGCTTCATTTATGGTTCCAAATAAATTTCAGTAATGTTTGTTATATTTCTTTGAAAAACAACCATTTACCTTGATACTATATTTATCTTTGGAGCTTGGATGAGTCGTCTGGAGACAGAAGGTTGGGTTTTGTTTCCGATCCAGCCAGCAACTCTGTGCCTTTTGAGCAGTGAGTTCATTCCATTTACATTTACGGTGATTATTGCTATATGAGGATTTGCTACAACCATTTTGTCTTTGTGGTTTTTCTGTCCTTGTTCAGTTTTTTTGTGTATTTTTTTTCTCTTTGATTAAGATAGGGGAGGTCTATTTGCAACCTCCTGCTGCTTTTTGTCTGTGAGGGCCTTTATTTCTCCCTCATATCTGATGCAGAGTTTGGGTGTAATTATTCTTGACTTTGTGACGTGCATAGTTCTGAGTGTCCATGAATTGCAGTGGGGATGAGGGATAAGGACAAAACTGGCACACATGCCCAGTACCTAGCAAGAAACACAGCAGTCCAACTCCATTCCTGATTCAAAACCACTTGAGTTAGGGCATCTCACTGAGTGTGTGCTGTTGGGTTAAAGAAATACCTGAAGTACTTTTTAAACCTATAGCTAGTTGACAGCACCCCCTGGACTCCTTCAATTGATCTGGTATCATTTTGATGTGGACCATGGCATACAAATTGTTTCATAGGTCTGTATTAAAGAAACAAATACACCTTTTTGAATCCTGTCTTACCAGGAAGAATGCCTTCCTGTAATCTCCATATTTCCCACAGTTCATTCATATTCCTACCTTCATGGTTTTGCTCATGCCCAAATTCCATTTGTACCATTATTTGCTTAATCTTTTCCTTTAAAATGACTTTTTAAAATTATTTTTACTACTAGAATTGGAAAAGTCAGTAGCACATGGAACAAGTTTCATACATGAACCACATCAAATTTTCTCACATGAGACCAAGATAAACCCTAGGTTAGAATCCTCTGAAGGCAAATATGAACCAATCTAATTCTCACTAGATGACTTTAGTTCTCATGCTCCAATTTCTAAAGGATTTTATCTCACCTATTATCTGTATATCAGACGTGACTTCTCAAGTTAGAGGACAGTGAAGAGGGACAGCATAATGTGGCAGGAGCAGTGCTGTGACATGTGGGTAGTACAGAGTGCGCCATATTTCTTTATCTTATCATTGGCTTCTGGTGAAGAATCCTAGGATATGAACAGGAAATTAGATTTAGTTTAGCTTGGCCACTCACACGTTTTCCTTAGTGGTCCTCAGTGGGAAGAGTGACCTCATGACCAACATCCCATTAGATCTCTTGTTTCCTCATCTTCTTGTGATTCAAACCATAGCCAGATCCTTTATCTGCAATTGAGAAATACCCAAAGCTTTGAAACCCCAAAACTTTAATTTGACAAAACATCTGAACTCATTTGGTAGTCAGGCCTGACCTAAATCGACATGAGTCTACTTATATGAACATTAAAACTAAACGCTATATTTCCTTGTAGAAATAATCCCTCAGATTTTGCTAGGGTATCACAAAATATGGTGTGTTTCTCGTTACCTTTGTACAATCTGAAAAGCTCCAAATTCTGCAAACACCTTTAGTCTCAAGGATTTTAGCTAAGGGATTGTACGGACTTAAAACATTCTCTCAAATATGTACTTACGGTCTCTAATATGGCAGGTTCTGTTAGGCTAATGGTATGCAGTTCAGCAAAAGAAAAAAAAAAAGATACCAAATTTTAAAGTGCCCATTGAAGTTTGAGTTGAAGAGACAGTTGTTATGAATTAGGAGAATAAGCCAATATGGTTGAGATGTACAGGGAGGGGACTCAGGATAGGAAGGAGGGCACTTGATTTTTTCTGGGGCTTTGGAGTTAAACTCCAATGAGGTGAATAGAGGATACTCGGTACAAGCTTAGGATGATGTACAGGTGGCAATGAGAAAAAATGAGAATGTTGACAGGCAAAGTTAATGGTGTGGGGAGTCGTGAAAGCGCCCCATTGGTAGAACTGCAGGTGGTTGCATTGTGACTGATGCTCAGGTATGTAAAGCACTGAGGGGAATGAGGTTAATGGGGAATGAGCACAATCCCACGGGCAACTTTGGTGGAAGGACCATGCACGGAGGCAAGACAAAATGAACTTTTACCTTGGTTTTCTACTAAAAATCTTGCCAGAGGCCAAGGGCTCCAAGGGCGGATTGGAAGCAATGAAGACCTGTGAGTCCTAAATGCAGCTGTAAAGGGAGAAGATGAAGACCTTTGTCAAAGGAATTAATAGAGAGGGTCATGAAAAACACTTTCTGGAGACTTGGATTTTAGAAAAGACCACTCTGGTATTTCATACCTTTTGAAGCACTGTCTGTAGGTCTTTCTTGGTGATCTTCACCAGCTTTGTGATGTGCACTTTAAAGGTCCCAGAACTCAGGCACAACAATTTAGGGGCTTACTCAGAACCATGCAGCAAGCTAAGGGTAGAGATACTGGTTAGTAGAGAAGCTATTTGCCCCAGAGAGGAGAAAACTTTCTACTAGACATATGCATGGGGGGGGGGGAAAAAAAAACTATTGTACAAATCACATACACCCCCACAACTTTTGGCATATATAGAGTATGAATAATTTCTCAGATTTCTTTCTCATGGCCCTTTGAGTCACACCAGCTGCCTTACATGGAGAAACAAGGCCGGGCTCAGCGTGCCTGACCACCATGTAAGTGTGCGTCTTTGCCTGCGCGCCTGTATCCCCTCTTGTCTGTACCGCTCATTTGGCACTGGAGGTTCTTTGTATTTTTAGTTACTTTCCTGCATTTATGCCGTCCTCTTTGGTGGCTCACAGTTTGGCAGTTGCTTATTGACTGCTGCCTTCAAAAGACTTAGAGTTCACTTTTTTGCCTGGCTACCCAGATTGTCGCTTTCTGGCAGAAGTGAGGAACAGTTGTCAAGAAACTTCCTAGTGTAACACATTTCGTTCTGGCCCTAATCTCCCACTTTCCCTATTACCATGTGCACCCAATTTCAGTCATTGGAAATGTCCTTGCATTTCTCCAAGGTATGGGGTTCATTTGTAACCCCTGATCTTTGCCCCACGGCATTCATCCACCTGACATGCCCCTTCTGTCTTGCAAACTCTACCTTGCTGCTCAAGCTCCTAAAAGGCTGACTTTGCTTCCATTTGTGTCAGGTACTGAACATATCATGCAAGGATTTTCTTCTGAGATGTACTGAATGCCACATCCCTCATCCCACTTCTGGAAAATGCTTGTTTATAATTTATTCTACATATATCCTTTCCCAATATTCTGCTCTAACATCACCTTTTTTTTCTTTTTTGTACCCCTAGTACCAAGCTTCTCTGACACACACAGGGATCAAATGGTTATTGAATCAATTTAGGAATTTCAAGATATAGAGGGTCAAAACAATTGTTCTTTAAAAGATTTTTGTGTTCTAAGGAGAAAAAGATAAACTCATCTTCCATTAGATTTTGAGACAAACAAGAGCATGTCTTATATATACTTCTATCCTAAACATTTAAGATGATAATCTGCACATGACAGATACATAATGTACTTTATACTGGCTGGTCTATATATTAAAGTAATTGCTTTCCTTGACCAGAGGGAGAGCCATGTGACCGCTAGAGTTTAATCCCAAACCTATTTTAATCTGGAGACGCATGACAGGGTCAGACAGAAACACTCGACCAATAGTTGAAGGGAGTTCAGTGCAGGCATATCAGTTAAATGGTCTTTAATTTGATTGTTTTTGTGAAGAGGGAGCAGCATTTAATAACATTACAATATGTGAAATATAAACACATGGGAAACCTTGAGCTTGGCAAGGGAAATTCACCGTGGTTATCACCAGATATGGTTTCAAAAATTCAACGATGCCTTTTCTTTAGCATTTACAGAAAAAAAAAAAAAAATCAAACTTAGTATTCCTGTGCACATTTATATAACCTTTCCCAAGTCAGGCAAGTACTCAATAGCTGGCTAGATTTTCAAGTTCTTAAACCAGGTTGTCAAATACATTCTTTCAGAAAAATTCAGAGATGGTAGAAAAACTCTTAATCGGTTTTATAAATTAATATGGTCCTTGCAAAAAAAAAAAAAAAGTACCTCGCCGATTTCATGTCCATTTGTATTTTATCTGGTATATCTTAGTACTGAAAGAACATTTGTTTGAATGCTTCCCAAGAGCCTTACAAGGTAAGTAGGGCCTCTAGGATAACGCGTCCCACAATTATGGGTTTATGCCCAACATGAGCCATTTATGATTTTCCCGGAAAAGATTTAATCCAGTACCTAATGCACTACAAATGTAGTTATATAGTATGAATAAATTATTAGGCATAAGAATATAAATGAGAAGTTTTTAAACATAATTTAGGCTATGTTCCATGTTTCGGTAAACTTAGTTGACGAAAATGCAGTATTTCCTTTTCTTTTGTATAAATGGTTGTGTTTATATGGGTATTGAGAGAATGGATTCTTACTGTTAATTTTTCTCTGATAAATGAAGAGGGGATTGGAGCTTTTTGGGAACTAGAAAATTACAACTTTACTCAGATGCTTCCCAACAAACCTGTCCAGTATTTAGGAATAGAAGAATGTTACGTGGAGGAAGGAAGAGACAGTAAACCAAGTAATCCACTATCCTCATTGTTGAAGCTTTTGATGATGGGAAGGAAATGGATTTTCTTGGTTTCCTTTGTAGAAGGGGAAGAATCAATTCTCTAATTCCAAATGAAGTTTAAAATTTCTCCATTTGTGGAATTACACATCTTTGTGAAAAGGAATGGATGTAATTTTCTAAAAAAAAAAGGATTTTGAGGTGGTAGAAACCATGTAGTGGCATAAGCTGAAATTACACCTTCATGTTTGCTTGGATGTAAGAGGAGAGTTTATCCTTTTTAACCAATGACTGCACAGTGACTGTCCTGCTCAACATTTTGTGCTTTCAATCTGAAAGTAAATCATAGGGCCATTAAACAGGTAACTGTCTGACAGGTAGGGGTACTCAGTACATATAAAACGATTGAGGAAATAAATTTTTCAGATTACATTACTTGCGTCCTTCCCAATGGGAGCTATTCATTTTATGGAAATCATTATTTTTCTTCTTGATCATTTCCTATATAAAAGGTATTTTGATGATGGCCTTTGATTATCTGTTTGCCTCTACATTTGTGGAAGCTTTAGTTCTCTGTATGGTCTGAAACCACTAAATTCATCTTTTCTAGATGTCTATTTTTGATCACACAGGAATTTTTGTTCTGGGTTTTGGTTTTCTATGTTCTGGTAGACATTAGAATTTATACATGCTTTGAGCATTATGTTAATTGTAATTACATGAGAAGTAGTGTATATTTTTTAATAATTACTCTTCCTCCATTTGCTCTATTACTGCTTTGTTGTCCACATATTTTAAAGATTATCTGTAGCTTTCAGAATCACCGTGAAGTCTGAGAAAGGTCATCAGTACTTTTTGCTGTCATATTAGAACCCTGGGGTAATTCCAGTCTTTAGCTAACCCCAACAATTCTTGTCTGTGTGCAGGTATTGTAGAGGATTACAAGCCACCATTTTATGATGTGGTTCCTAATGACCCAAGTTTTGAAGATATGAGGAAGGTGGTCTGCGTGGATCAACAGAGGCCAAACATACCCAACAGATGGTTCTCAGACCCGGTAAGAGTGCCTGTTTCTTAGGTAGCTGTCCTGAGCTGCTTGCCTACTGCTGAGTTTCAATTTGCCCTAGTATTGGAGACCTCCCATAACTCTTACTCCCTCTCCCTGTTTCATGTAAATGGTCTTAGACTTAAGACAACTTAAGACTTAGCTGAGTAGTTTGACAAAATTTCAGTCTTAATAGAGCCATATCTTACAGGTTTTGCTAATGACAATTTTCTAATACTACCAAACTCCAAGAACTGAAACATTCATTATTGTGCCACTAGTCCAGAACTGCAGTCACATGTAAACTAAGGTGCTTTTAAGCTTTTTTCCATGTCTATATATTTGAAATTCCAAACATAAGCTGTTCAGTGCTCAAAATCCTTATTGCTTTTGTAAGTAGTAGAAAATCTAAGACATTGGGAAATGACCCTATCTGTAAATTTCAGTATTAACTCTGGGTTAGCATTACACTTGTAGCACCCATAAAACCATCAAAGGGTCCAGCCTGGCCTATGTAATTTACCTGATAAAGGTACTTGGTAGCATTAGGAGTCCAAAGGTGAGAGTTCATGGAGCTCAAGAGTGACTTCTTTAAAGCAAATAAAGCCTTGACCACTGATAAAGAGGATCGCAATAACATGACTAACTTCATGAGACCTGCAGAGTTCTACAAAAACAGTGGACACAATATCTACCCAGCTTCTGGGGTCACTAAAAAAAAAAAAAAAAACCACAATGCCTGACATTTTTTCACCATGGTGTTTGTTCTTTTTCTCCTCAGACATTAACCTCTCTGGCCAAGCTTATGAAAGAATGCTGGTATCAAAATCCATCTGCAAGACTCACAGCTCTGCGTATCAAAAAGACTTTGACCAAAATTGATAATTCCCTAGACAAATTGAAAACTGACTGTTGACATTTTCACGGTGTCAAGAAGGAAGATTTGATGTTGTTTTGTCCAGCTGGGACCTAATGCTGGCCTGACTGGCTGTCAGAACAGAATCCATCTGTCTCCCTCCCTAAATGGCTGCTTTGACAAGGCAGACATCCTACCCAGCCATGTGTTGGGGAGACACCAAAACCACCCTAACCTCGCTCAATGACTGTGAACTGGGCATTTCACAATTGTTCACACTGCAGAGACTAATGTTGGACAGACACTGTTGCAAAGGTAGGGAACTGGAGGAACACAGAGAAATCCTAAAGAGATCTGGGCATTAAGACAGTGGCTTTGCATATCTTTCACCTGTCTTCTAGACACTCCCCACGGGAAACTCAAGGAGGTGGTGAATTTTTAATCAGCAATATTGCCTGTGCTTCTCTTCTTTATTGCACTAGGAATTCTTTGCATTCCTTACTTGCACTGTTACTCTTAATTTTAAAGACCCAACTTGCCAAAACGTTGGCAGCATACTCCACTGGTCTGTCTTTGGATAATAGGAACTCAATTCGGCAAAACAAAATATAATGTCAGACTTTGCTGCATTTTACACATGTGCTGATGTTTACAATGATGCTGAACATTAGGAATTGTTTATACACAACTTTGCAAATTATTTATTACTTGTGCACCCAGCAGTTTTTACAAAACTGTTTCGTGCATATGTTAAAGCTTATTTTTATGTGGTCTTATGATTTTATTACCTAAATGTTTTTAACACTATACTCTGAAATGGACTTTTGTTATCAGTTAAATTCACATTTTAAGTGCTTCACATTTGTATGTGTGTAGACTGTAACTTTTCAGTTCATATGCAGAACATATTTAGCCATTACCCATGTGACGCCATCAAATATATTACTGATTTAGAAGCAAAGATTTCAGTAGAATTTTAGTCCCTGAACGCTGTGGGGAAAATGCATTTTCTTCGGAATTATCCATTATGTGCATTTAAACTCTGCCAGAAAAAAAAAATAACTATTTTGTTTTAATCTACTTTTTGTATTTAGTAGTTATTTGTATAAATTAAATAAAATGTTTTCAAGTCAAAGTGAATTTTTTCAATGCATTAAAAAGATCTAACGAAGTGTTTTACTATAGGAACAATCTTAAAATTGAACTTTTCAAGACTGGTAATGAGTTTGAGGGCTATAAGGATGTTTTCCAGCTTGAATTTGTTATCAGATTTTTTTCTTTTTTTGGGCTATGATTTTATTTCTATCTTGCTCAGTTCCCCCAACTTTGAATTGAGGATAATAAGACCTGTTTTTGCCTTTCTCACAAAGCAGTTGAGTATGAATGAAAGGATGTTGAAGCACTTTGTTAAAATGGAAAGCAATCTTATGTATCTCACCTTGCTGTTTAAGGATGGTCCACTATTGACTTTTTACACTTCTTGTACTCAACAGGATTGAACAGGTAGGGTTTAGGGTATTTCAATAAGAGAAGAGTTGTGAAAACTGCAATGTTCAGAGGTAAGCTGATAACTGCGTTAGGATACATTTACTTGGACAGTATATATTTAAGTCCACTGTTGACTTTTTATACTTCTTGTACTCAACAGGATTGAACAGATAGAGTTTAGGGTAATTCAATAAGAGATGTGAAAACTCTGCAATGTTCAGAGGTAAGCTGATAACTAACTGCATTAGGATACATTTACTTGGACGGTATATATTTAAGTGACATTTAACCTCTTTGGAAAAAATGTAAAATACACATAACAAAATTTACCATCTTAACCATTTTCAAGTGTGCGGCTTGGTAGTTTAACTACATTCACATTGTTGTGCTACTGATCTCTACCATCTATTCACAGAACTCTCATGTTGCAAAACTGAAACTCCGTACTTACTAAATAACTCACCCTTCCTTATTCTACTCAGTCTTTGGCAACCATCATTCTGCTTTGAGTTTGACAACTAAATACTGATGAGTGTAATCATACAGTATTTGTCTTTGTTAGAATGGCTTATTTCGCCTATTAAATTTCCTCAAGGTTCATCCTTATAGCGTATTATCAAAATGTCCTTTTTATGGCTGATATTTCATTGTATGTTTATACAACATTTTGCTTATCCAATCTGTTGATTGAACTCTTGGGCTGCCTTCATCTTTTGACTATTGTGACTAAGTCTGTCACAAACATGGGACTATAAATCTCTCAAGTTATTTCTTTCAGTTCTTCTGGCTTTATGGCCAAAAGTGGAATGGAGTCACATTTAAATTTTATATATGTATACTTTTATATATGCATATAATGAGTATGAAACTTAATGCATTTTATAAGATTTTGTAAATTGTGCCCATGGAGACAGCACCCAGATAAAGCAGAACATTGACAGTGCCTTCAACATCAGGACAGTGTGAGTTCTTTTCTCTTGATTTAGATCTATAACAAAACAAGCATGCCTCTGCACATTACACCAGAATAATGAGGCCATTTCTACCCACCTATGCCTCAGAAAATGAGTGACTAGCGCCTTGGTGGGGATTGTAGACCCAATGGAGTCATTGAACTTGGCCTATCCCCACTTACCATAATCAGGTAACAGGGCACCTAGATTGCAAAACTTAGTGGACACTCCTAGGAGACAGGTTACAGGGACCACTGCAAATTCTCTAACGGGAGATCCTGGCATGCCACTGGGGCAGGAGAGAGGGAAAAACCCATCAAGCACTCCCCTCTCCCATCCTGTCAATACTGCAAAGTCCTGGAATTTTGTTGGAAAGCCTAAGTGATAAGTGACACTGCCCAGCTGCACTTGAGGCTGGAGGGTCCTGTCTCTCTTTCAGAGTATCTGATTTTCTGAGGCAGGATCTGCACGAACAATGGGAAGAAGAGGAAGGGAAGGAAGCAAACAAATATCAGTAAGTACTAAAAGAATGTTTCCTTCAGTCTCGAAGCAGGAAGAGGTTTGTCTGTGGGACCACTGGTAATCTCCAACTCAAGGAGTCCATTACTGATTCACAGGCATCCCTGAAGTCCCAGTTGCTAAGCCCACACTTCCTCACATGTTGCTGTGAGCTCTTTTTACATGCTCCTGAGTACAGCCCCAAGAGCCAACTCTGGTAGGAGAAACAAAGAAAATCTGAACTATAGCACCACCTTCTGGAGCATAAAGGTTACAGTTGCCAACCAATGGAACTGTAACACCCAAAGGAAAAAAATAAGTTGCTAATTAAAATGTGAAAGTAGTACATATATTCAAACACTGCAAAAGTCAAGAAAATGTGGCATCATGAAGTGATGACTTTCTAATAATCAAACTTAAGGACATGGAATATTGAAATCTGATAAAAAGTTCAAAATAGTGGTTAAGAAGAAATTCAACAGGATTCAAGGCTATTGTATGAACTTCGGAATAAAAGTGAACACAAGTTCTTTACCAGAGTAAGAGAATAAGTGACTTGGAAGATGGGAATTTAGAAATTTAGTTTTCTCCTTCTAAGTGAAGAAAACCTATGTGAGCTATCAGATTTTATTAGAAAAGCAAATATATAATGAGGAAAAGAGAGAAAAGGTCATTAAGACTTTAAGGAAATAGGTGAAATTTCTAAAATCTGGAAGAGGAATTGTATATGCAAGTCAAAGAAGTCAATAAATTAAAAAAAAAAAAAATCCAAACTTCTAAAACATAGTGGACTTGTTAAAGTCAATTATTTAAAAAAAAAAAAATCTCAAAGGTGGCTAAGGAGAACAATGATTAGGCCATCAGTTGATTTCTTTCTTTCTTTCTTTCTATTTTTTTAATAGAGGCATGTTTTATTTATTTATTTATTTATTTGTTTGTTTGTTTTGTTTATACATGCACTGGGTACAGTCAGAAGCACAGGAGGGTGAGAGAATTCACCAGAGCCAGAGCGGGGAGCAGAGCAGGCAGAAGGACCGAAGTACACTGCTGAGGGGAGCAGCGGGCGGCAGGAGAGGTCTGCGCGCCATGTGGGACCCTCCCCCGGTGGCCGGGGAGCAGCCGGGGATGGAACCGGCGCCGCAGAGGCTGCAGGCAGCATTGCAACCCAGCGCTCAACCGCTGCACCACAGAGGAGGCCCCCATCAGTTGATTTCTCTGGAGAAATTCTATATAGATCAGAAGAGATTAGAATGACATTCAAGGTATTGAAAGATAAAGTCATTGCCAACCAAGAATGCATCACCCAGCAAAGATTTTCTTCAAATGTGATGGAAAAATAAGGGTTTCCAGAGACAATTTGGTAAACCCACAATCACTAGATGTGAATTGCACAAAATGAGTTTTTCAAGGTCATATGAAAATTTAATTAGAGAAAACTACATAAAAGTACTAATAACCTGGTAATGGTAAATATTAGGCAGAATTAGAAAACTCTGAATGCTATGTTAGCCACTTACAACAAAGGTTAAAGGAAAGAGCATTATAGCGAATATAACTAATTTGTTAAACTAGCATAAAAAATTCTTACATCAAAACTATAAATGGTATGAAAGGGTGGAACTTTTATAAATGAATAAAGCTGACAGCCATAAAAACTTATGTAAATCTCATGGTTTACAAAGTAAAATAATGAAATACAAAAAAGGTGAGGTAGAAGTCACAAAGGTAGGCAGAAACAGGGAAAGAAACAATGGGTAAAAGAAACAATGGTAATAGAAAACAACCAGATGGTAAATAAGATGCCAGTAGTAAGTCCTTGTACACCAATAATTACTGTAAATGTAAGTGAATTGAATTCACTCAAAAGTCAGACCAAATGGATTTTAAAATGACCCAACTATATACTGCCTACAGGAGGCTTGTTTCAATTCTTAGGACACACATGTGCTCAAAGTAAAGTGATGGATGAAGATACTACAGGCAGATAGAAACCAAAAGAGTGGGGCTGGACATACTTACATCAGTTAGACTTAAAGCCAGAATAGTAATAAGAGAAAATGACATACTGATAAAATGGCCTATATATTATGATATAGTACGAAGATTATAGCACTGAAATGTATTAAGCAAATATAAGACATGTAAAGGAGAAACAGACAATATAATAGGAGTCTAGTATTTAAGTCACTACAGCATCGAACAGGTCACCAAGTCAAATCAATTATGTTGGAATTGAGCCATATTCATAATATATTTACATTGATATGCCATTCTATTCAATAGCAGTATACATATTCTTAAATATACATGGAACATTCTCCAGGATAGATCATGTGATAGGACATTAAAAATCTTAAGTTTGTTAGTATTTTAATTTTAGGATAACAAATCTTAATAATTGTATTGGAATAAACAGATCCATGGGGAAAAAGCCCAGAAATGAACTCACACTTAAATGAGCACTCCTTATGACAAAGGAGTCAAGAACATAAATGAAGAAAGGAAATGGTTTACTGTTTTCCCTACACCAATATGCCAAAAACAAAACCAACAAAACAGACCACTAGTTTACACCATATAAAAAATTAATCAAAATGGATTGAGATGTGCATGTAAGACCTAAAACTAGATAGAAAAGAAAATATAGGTGATACACTCCCCAATATTGCCTCAGTGATTTCTTTGGGGACTGGACTTTCAAAAAAAGGAAAACAAGCCAAAATAAATAAATAGGACTATATTAAATGATAAATTTCACCAGCAAAAGAAACCAAATTAAACATGCCCATGTTTGTACATCATATCTGTCAAAAGTGTAAATCTTGGCTATTAAAGAAATAAAATTCAAAATACATATATCCCAATAAAAAATAGGCAGATCCAAATAGACAATTCTCCAAAGAAGACATAACAGATGGTCAATATATATGTGAAATAATGCTCATCATCCTTCATTATCAGGGAAATATAAATTAAAACCAGTGTGAGGTATCACCTCATACCTATGAGAATTTCCTATATCAAAAGACTAAAAGTATTGGCTAGGTGTAGAAAAAAATACTAAAAGCAAGTATTGGCGGGAATGTAAACTGGTCCAGCCTGTATGTAAATCAGTATGAAGGTTTCTCAAATATTAAAACTAGATCTACCATGCAGCTGAGTTGAGCAACCCAACTACGTATCTATGAAGAACATAAGGACTAATTAGATCTATGTACTCCTATATTCATTGCAGCACTATTTGCAATAGGCAAGTTATGGAAACAACCTAGGTGCCTACTGACAATGAGCAGATAAAGAAGATGCAGTATATATACACAATGGAATACTGTTCAGCTGTGGTGGGGAAAAGATGAACTCTTGACATTATGGCAAAATGGATAGAACTGGAAGGAATTATGCTAAGTAAGTCAGAAGGAGCTAGACAAATATCAGATGATTCCACTTATGGGGAATGTAGAGAAGCAAAGGAACAGATAAAATCAAACCCAAACAAACCCTTGGATTCTGACTGCAGAAGCACAGTGAGTTGTAGCAAAGGGTAGTGGGTTCCAACGGTGTGGTTAATATACACGTGAAGAGTTGTGAACCTGTACTAAAGTACATATAGTGTTATACATTAATGTTACTTCAGCAAAAAAAGTGTAGAATTAAAAGTAATACCAAGTATGTTTTCTGACCACAGTGGTATGAAAATTGAAATCAACAAGAGGAAAGCTGGTGAAACTAAGCAACACACATTTCAATAACCCAATGGGTCAAGGAAGAAATCAAAATGCACATAAAAATACTCTTCAGGGCCTCCCTGGTGGCACAAGGGGTTAAGACACAACCTATGAAGCTGTCTGCAGCCGCTGCAGCATGAGTTCGATGCCCAACCAGGGAGGAGAGACACATGGCACAGCAGACCTCTCCTGTCTCGCTCACTGCATCCCTCAGCAGTGTGTTTCAGTCAATTCGCCTGTTCTCCCCACTCTGAATCTGGTGAATCCTCTCACCCCCCACCCCTGCACTTCTGGCCTGTACCCCAGTTCTTGTATGCATAAATAAATAAATTTTTAAAAAAGTTTAAAAAAATACTCTTCAAGTGAAAATGGAAGAAATACTTTGTGGGATGCAGCAAAAACAGTTCTGCTAGGAACGTTTGTAATGATAAATGTATGTATTAATAGAAATCTCAAGTAAAACATAACTTTATACCCCAACTAGAAAAAGAAAAAAGTTACAAGAAAAAATTGGTAAAGATCACAGCAGAAATGAACGAAATAGAAAAGGTCAATGAAACTAAGAGCTGGATGTTTGAAAAGAAAGTTGGTAAGCCTAAATGCCCTAAAACAGATGACTTGATTAAGAAGATGTGGTAAATATACACAATGAAATGCTACTCACAATCAAGAGAGAAATTCATGCCATTTGAGTAAGTCAGAAGGAGCTAGACAAATATCAGATGATTCCACTTATGGGGAATGTAGAGAAGCAAAGGAACAGATAAAATCAAATCCATGCCATTAAGTAAGCAATACATGGATGGAGCTAGAAGGAAGGAATTATGCTCAGTGAAATAAGTCAGATGGAAAAAGAAAAATATAGGATGATATTTACAGAAGGAATAGAGGGAAACCGAAGGGCCAAAAAAAAAAAAAAAAAAGAAAGTAAAAAGACAAAACTTGTAGGCAACTGCAGATCTGAGGCCTAAAGAAGGGGTAGGGGAGGGGGGACGGATCAAAGTGGGTGGGAAGAGCACAAGGGACCATGGTGATGTGGGGGTGGGATATTTACAGGGACTACACACAAGGGGAGGAACCAAATACTGTACAAAAATGAACAGCAATGTAAGAAAATTAAAAAATTAAAGAAAATAGAAGTTGATCCACCTTTAGATTAACTGAGAAAAAGACTCAAATATTAGAAACAAAAGAGGAGATATTACATCTGATAATACAGAAATATAAAAGTTCAGAAGAGACTGGTATGAACAATTATATGCCAAAAAATTACATTACCCAAAGAAATGGATAAATTTCTAAAAACTCACACGCTACCAAGTTTGACTATAGAGAGAGAATCAGTAATTAAAAAAAAAAAAATCCGGGCCTCCACGGTGGCGCAGCGGTTGAGCGCTGGGTTGCGAACCTGCCTGCAGCCTCAGCAGTGCCGGTTCGATCCCCGGCTGCTCCCCGGCCACCGGAGGAGGGTCCCACATGGCGCGCAGACCTCTCCTGCGGCCCGCTGCTCCCCTCAGCGGTGTACTTCGGTCCTTCTGCCTGCTCTGCTCCCCGCTCTGGCTTGGTGAATTCTCTCACCCTCCTGCGCTTCTGACTGTACCCAGTGCTTGTATAAACAAAACAAACAAACAAACAAATAAATAAATAAACATGCCTCTATAAAAATTAAAAAAAAAAAAATCCCACACACTGGTGAATTCTGCCAAATATTTAAAGAACTAAGGATTGGAAGGACGGAATAGATGACTTGACAGCAAGTTCCCTGCTTTACTCCTGGGAGGATAATTTGGAAGGAATCCAGATAGTAACTGGACTCTGAGGGTCCTGGACTTGGGACAGAAGCAGAGCACATCCTGGACATTCGAGACCAGGGCCAACCATGCCAAAGGAACAGTGAGGAGATTCAACTCTATAAAACAAAAAGTGGGTGGAGAGAGATGCCTGGGATTGTGGGCAGGGCAGAAGCTTGCCATGTAAACCTTGGAGCTGTGCTCCTGGTTGGTGGCCCTGGGGAGGAGAGAACTGAGTGGTGTGGAGCAACACCCTTGACTGAGGGGAGACATGTACAGAGGAGCTGGGTTGTGCTAGGTGAGCTCATGTACCAGTGAAGAGGTTAGAGCATAGAACCTTGATTCCTCCCCACACCCTCTCAGGATTGGTGTTAACCTGATGAAAGTCACTAATGGCGTGCAGAATGCAGACGAGTGGTCTGGAAACTCAGAGGGGAGAGTTATCAGCAGTGCCATAAATCTGAGCCAGTCCTGCTGCCAACTTCCACCAGTGGCTAGAACACTACAGACCTCTTTCCCAGCCCAAGTCAGCAGCTGCAGATCAGTTCTCTGACATACAAGGAACAAAAACCCACAATGCTAAGCTGGATAAGCTAAAAAATAAACAAGCCCACCATGCCATCTGCTGGAAAAGCATACGTTCTATGCCCTTCAAGTTAACTGCTAAAGACACTTGAAAAAATAGCAAACTAGAAAGCAACAAAATGGGCAGATGGAAATACATAACGCATGGTACCTCAAGGAAATATGTCACCACAGAGAAAACAAATATCCAGATCTTTTCTTCCATTAACATACAGAGTTCAAAATTGTCATGATAAAAAAAATTGAAAGAAGGGGCCTCCCTGTTGACACAAGGGGTTAAATCACAGCATTATTAAGCTATCTACAGCCACTGCAGCACGAGTTCAATCCCCAGCCGGGGAGCTAACCCATATGGCGCAGAGACCTCGCCTGTCTCACCCGCTGTTCCCCTCAGCAGTATATTTCAGTAGATCTGCCTGTTCTGTTCCCCACTCTGTCTCTGGTGAATCCTCTCACCCTCTGTCCTTCCTGCCTGTATCCCAGTTGTTGTATGCATAGATGAATCATCTTAAAAAAAAAGAAATTGAAAGATGGACACTTGTAATGATTAAGGGAACAATATATCAGGAAGACATAACTCTAACCAATATAAAGAGGCAAGTAATTCAATAAATGGTGCTGAGAAAACTGGAAAGCCACATGCAAAGGTATGAAACTAGACTACTCTCTCACACCAAACACAAAAATAAACTTAAAGACTTGGATGTAAGACATGAAACTATAAAATACAGAAAAGACAACATAGGCAAAACACCCAGTGACTTAGGCTTCAGTAATGTCTTTGTGCATTTGTCTCCAACAAGAGAAACAAGACATTATAAAGAATCAAGACCACATCCAACTAAAAAAATTCTGCACAGAGAAAGAAACTGTCATTAAGATAGACAGTCTGCTGAATAGGAGAATATATTTACATACCATACATCTGAGAAGGGGCCAATATCCAATATAAATAAAGAACTAATACAACTCAATAAAAGGAAAACAAATAATACATTCAAAAAATGAGCAGAAGAGCTATAAAGGCACTTCTCCAAAGAAAACATACAAATAGCCAAGAGGCAAAATGAAGAAGATGCTCATCATCATTTATCAGGTAAATGCAAATTATCAGGTAAATGCAAAGATACCACCTCACACCTGTGAGAATGATTCATATAAAATAACTGGAAACAACAGGTGTTGGCAAAATGTAGAGAAAAAGGAGCCCTCATACACTGCTGGTGGGAATCTGAATTGCTCCAGTCCTTATGGAAAAGTATGGATGTTTCTCAGAATAATAAAAGTGGATCTACCGTATGAACCAAAAAATGCATAAACACTAATTTGTAGGGATATATGCATTCCTATGCTCATTGCAGCATGACTTACAATGGCCAAATTATGGAAACTATCTAAGCATCTAAAGGCAAATGAGTATATTAGGAGGAAGTGGCATATATACATAATGAAATACTATCTAGCATATAAAAAACAAGATAAACTTTGGCCATTTGTGACTACATGGATGGAGCCAGAGGGGATAATGCTAACCAAAATAAGTCAGATAAATAATGGATGGTGTGGAATATACAGAAACAAAACAAAGGGTCAGATAAAAAAAAAAAAAAAAACCCGTACCAAACCTTAGAAATCTGATTGTAGAACTGAGGCTACCAGATGGGAAGTAAAATGGGGTAGAGCAAAGTGAGGAGGGGGCACAATAGACCATGGTGGAAGACTGTGGGTGTGGTAACATATACCAGAAGTATATGATCCTACACCTCTAAATCATACACTGTTGCAAACCAGTGTTGCCACAATTAAAAAAATAAAGCAGAATTAATGCCAATTCTCCTTATATTTTCAAAAAAAAAATCAAGGAGGGAACAGTTCCAATCATATTCTACAAGGTGAGCTTTATCCTGAAACCAAAGGCAGGGGAAAAAAAAAAAAAAAAAAAAAAAAAAAAAAAAAAAAAAACCATGAAAAGAAAATTAGACCAAAATTCCTGATGAATATAGCTATATAAATCCATAACAAAACAGTAGCTAACCAAACTCAAGAACACATTAAAGGGATTATGCAACATGACCAAATGGTAATAATGTAGGAGGTGCAAAAAAATGGTTCAATATATACAAATCAATAAAGGCAATACATCACATTAATAAATGAAAGGGAAGTCACATGATCTCTACAGGTACAGTAAAAGCACTTGGAAAAAACAACAACAGAATGATTATAGTAGAAACAAACCTCAACAGAAAATCCCATACTATATAACATTATACTCAAAAGAGAGAAATTAAAAGCTATTCCT
Source organism: Talpa occidentalis (assembly GCF_014898055.3). Taxonomy (NCBI): domain Eukaryota; kingdom Metazoa; phylum Chordata; class Mammalia; order Eulipotyphla; family Talpidae; genus Talpa; species Talpa occidentalis. The sequence goes on along the minus strand of NW_023603184.1, from coordinate 90,915,909 downwards.
CTAAATTAGGAGGAGTATGACAAGGATTCCCACCCTCATCACCTCACCATCTATATACAGTGTAATGGTGGAAGTCCTTGCTATGGCAATTAGGCAAGAAAAAAAAGGCACCCAAATCATAGAAAAAAGTAAAGTTATTGCTATTTGCAGTTGATGTGATTTTGTATACTAGAAAATTATGGATATGACTACACACATACACACAAAAATCCTGGGAACTAACAATTTCAGTAAAGTTTTAACATACAAAATCAACTTACAGAAATTAATTGCATTTCAACACATTGAAACATTTGAAAAAGACAAAAAAAAAGTCTCAAATGGCACAAAAAAATAGGAATAAATTTATCTAGGAAGTGAAAAATCTGTATAATGAAAACTATTAAGACTTTGCTGAAAGAAATCAAAGACAAATGCAAAGACATGCCATGTTCATGGATCAGAAAAATTAATATTGTTAAATGTTCAGACTTCCCCAAATCACTGTTATCCTAATCAAAATATCAATGGTATTCTTCAGAGAAATAGAAAAAAAAACTCCTAAAATTTGTGTGATGCTATGAAAGACTCCAAATGGCCAAAGTAATCCTGAGGAAAAAGCAAGCCAGAGGTATCACACTTGTTGATTTTAATCAATACTACAGAGATATAGTAATAAAATCTGTGGTACTGGCACAAAAAATAGACATTAGAGCAATGGCTTGGAATAGAGAACCCAGAATTAAACCCCTGCATAAATAATCAACCAATATTTTCAGAAGGGAGCCAAGAACATCCAAGGGAGAAAGGATTGTCTTTTCAATAAATGTAGTTGGGAAAACTGGATAAACCCAATTAGAACAATGAAATTGAACATGTGCAGCACGAGTTTGATTCCCAGCCAGCCAGGCAGAACCCACATGGCACAGCAGATCTGTTTTGCCCGCTGCTCCCTTCAGCAGTGTATTTCAGTCAGTCTGCCTGTTCTGTTCCCCACTCTGTCTCTGGTTAATCCTCTTACCCCCTGCACCTCTGGCCTGTACCCATCTCTTGTATGCATAAATAAACCTTTAAAAAAAAAGAACTTAAACATCTTGCACTACTAGCAAAACTCAGTTGATCAAAGACTTAAATATAATAAGTACTATAATACTCCCAGAAGAAAATGACATTGGTGTTGGCAATGATTTTTTGGATATGACACTAAAAGTGTAATGAACAAAAGCAAAAAAAAAAAATTAAAACAAAAAACTACATCAAAATTTAGCTTCTGCACAGCAACAAAAATAAAAGGGCAATCTACGGAGTGGGAAAAAATTTGTAATCCATGTATCAAATAAGAGATTAACATATAAAATGTATGAAATTTCATACAACTCCAATCCCAAAAAATCTAAATAAGGGACAGAGGAACTAAATAGACATTTCACCAAAGAAGACATGTAAGATGGCCAACAGGTTCACAATGTAGATGTACTATTTTGAAGGACCTTAACAAAAGACAGGCTGAGTTTTAAAATATTTCTTATGGACATTGTATGAGATATGAAAACTTTATAGTCTCACAACTTAAAACCCACCTTTTTTTAATGTTACTTTTTGATGGCTGGTCCCTGCGCACGCTGCTTAGCTGTGCCACAGGAAGGTATTAGAGAAGTCTGGAAGACAGAAGGAGAAAGCAGAGGACACTTGCTCCTTCCAGTCTGCTTCCTATTCTATCAGCATCACTCCAGCCCTCTTTTTTTAAAGATTGATTTATTTATGTATGCAAGAACTGGGGTACAGGCCAGAGGTGCAGGGGGGTGAGAGGATTCACCAGAGAGAGCAGGGAGCAGAACAGACAGACTTACTGAAATACACTGCTGAAGGGAGCAGCAGGCGAGACAGCAGAGATCTGCTGCACCATGTGGGTAGCTCCCTGGCCAGCCAGGGTCGAACTTGTGCTGCAGAAGCTGCATATAGCTTCACAGTGCTGTGATTAACCCCTTGCACCACCAGGGAGGCCTCCAGCCCTCCTTAAGTCCAGCAGTGGCAGCAGGGTCTTCCAGGACAGCAGGTAGATTCAGTGACACTACTAATATTTGCAAAAGCAGTTTTACTGGGTCCCTCACCACAAGACACTGGCACCATTGACCACTGTTCATTCCTCAGAGGGTAGATTCCCAGCTGAACAGGGTGGTCCCTATTCACAGAGCCACCAGCAGCAGCCCAGCAGTACCCTGTCTTCAGAGACTGGAGTGTCAGTTATGTGTCCTCCAGCCACTAAATTCTAGTATTTCTACCTTCTTCCCTGAAGTCTTAAGGTTGCTCTGTCTGAAGAGGCACGGCTATTCCTGGTAGCTGCTTCTTCTACCATACTTTGTGTTTTTTGACCTTTTCAGTTAGCTATGTGTAACAAATTATGAATAGGGTAACTATTCTTTCTTCTAAAAACAATAGCAAAAATCTGGTAAGATCTCTGTCTCCTGACTGAACCGATGGGATTTATCACTTTCCTGATTGTTTTAAAGATAGAACAGGTATTACATATCCAATTTATAGATCAGAAAACTGAGGCAGTGGTGAATTAGCAGAATTAAAATTAGATTAAGATTTTAGATGAGATTTGTCAAAATTCTGATTCTAACAGTTACCTTGTAACCTTCACCTATCCCTCCCTTGTCCTCCAGTTTATCTTCCTAGCAAAAAGACTAAGAAAAGGATGGGTCATCATTTGGCCTGGTGTTTCATTTCTTAATGTGTGTGTATTCCACAGGAAAGCCAAGTGGCACATCTGGCACTAATCTCTTTTTCTAGAAACATTGCTTCCCCATTTAGGAGTTGTTCTTCCTGTCTCTCCCTTCCCTATCCCTAAATAAATGATAATTTTCTGCACTTAAATTAAATGCCCTGAAGGATTCTTTCAATCACTAGATATTTGAATCATCCATCCCTGAACACATTTTAGTCCCCAAGCTTTTTGACCAAAGCCTCCTGCCTCAAATTCTCCCTCTGTCAGGGACCCAAAATGCAGTATTTCAAAGCCTAATTAATTTATATATTTCTGGTTTCCTGTTATGCAAGAACTATACTGAGTTCACTGCTGCACTAATTGAATTTTTACCAGCTGAATCACTCTAAATAGCTGTTACCTTACCCATACAATCCTTTCTTAATCAATCCCAAAGTCTGATAATGTCACTAAATCACTCTAAAACTCCTAGCTTTGACATTAAAGTGCATCCATGATTCACTTATTTAACAAGTAAATATTGAGTGTCTGCTAAAGTGTTCTTGAAGAAGAGATGAGTCCCTCCCATTCTTGTCATGCTGATGACTCTTTTGTTTGGTTCCATTTCAGTTTTCTTTATTCTGTATGGTATGTCTGGTATTATATATATATATTTATGCATACAAGAGCTGGGGTACTGGCCAGAGATAAGGGGTGGGGGGAGGGAGGGTGAGAGGATTCACCAGAGACAGTGAGGAACAGAACAGGCAGACTGACTGAAATACACTGCTGAGGGGAGCAGTGGGTGAGACAGGAGAGGTCTTGCTTTGCCATGTAGGTTGCTCCCTAGCCAGCCGGGGATCGAACTCGTGCTGCACAGAGGCTGCAAATTGCTTCATAGTGTGGTGCTTAACCCCTTGTGCCACCAGAGAGGCCCATATATCTGCCAATTTTAGTGAAATTGTAACTGTAATACTTTAATATTATACATGTCTTATTTAAATGTATTAATAGTCCAAAGTTTATTTAAAAAGTAGCACTCTGGAGTGATATCACCAAGATGGTGACACAGGATGTTCTTGACTTCACCACCTTTCATAAAAATAACCTTTCATAAAAATAACTAAGTATTCAAGAACAAAATAATCAGAATTCTCAAACTGAGGATAAGGCTGAAGTACTCCCTGTACCACAGAAACAAAGATATACTTCCTTAGAAAGGTAAGAAGAGTAACCACACTGTGACAACATAGTTCTTCCTCCATGCTGCTGGAAAACTACAGTGACATGACTCCCATGAGCCTCTAGCTACAACATGGTGGGGAAGAGAGGCCAGTGTGGATATCCAGCTCCCCCAGAATTGTGAGTTGCTTCTTGGAAGCCCCTGTACTGGTTTGCCTAACAAATAAATGTGAATACTCTGTAGGACTTGACCACTGGAAATCTGGTCATGATAGAAAAGAAGGGAGGGGCTTGCAACAACCATAATTTAGATCTTAGCAGACTGAGTTTCTACCTGAAATGACTAAGTAGTAGCCCTGACCAGCAGCATTATTCATCCGTAGAAATAAGTTAATGGCATAATTTGAATATAGATATCGGCAGGATAAGGGTTTGCCCGATTTGGTACCTTGAATGAAGGTATTTGCTGTCTCTGGATTGTCTGCCTTATCCAGGAAGGGGAGATGACTGGCCCTACCCACTCTTGAGTGAAACTCACAGTCCCACCTGAATAGAAAGGATGAGAAAACCCCCCTGGAAGCTGCATAGTCCAACCACATTCAATTAGTGTCTGGCTAGCAGGGTTGATTGTCTATACAGCAAAGCATTTGGGTCTGTTCAGCCAAAGAACTCAGGAAATGAGTTAGCTTGAGTCATGACCACAAAGAAAGAGTCTTATTGACCTTTGAGCTAGTTCTTCCACTGTACCTGGACAAACACAGAGGCAAACCATAGCTGAAGAGAGCTTTCAGCTTACCTGATCAAGGAACTTAAATAGTACACAGAAATTGCCCAGCACGTCCAAAGAGTGCTCCTTACAGTGACACTTGAACAGAGAGTACAGCTTGTGGTATTCTTGATCTGCTAAGCAAAACAGTGGCCCCTATCTGGTCAGGGAATTCAGTGTATATTCTGCCGGATTTGGGGGCTCAAATAAGTTGTGTAGTTCCTTGGGCCCATCTTGCTTCCCTGCTATGGCACAGAAGCTAATTTATTACTCTATCTATTACTGAGTGCAGTATCCAGTTATGGCCATTTTGCAAACTCAAACCAATGAACTGAAGAGCCCACCCATAATTTGTTCAGATAAGAATCCAAACCAGCAATCCTAACCAACTGTTTTCAGTCAGTAGCATCCCACCCCTCAACTTCAAATCACAGGCAGTGATCTCACCCTGAAAAAGACCATGACAACAAGCCGCACTTGTTTGTTTTTACAGACAGACATACTAAGATTGCCAGACTAAGCTAACTGGTGAAGAATGTCCTCTGCCTAAACAAACTTGTAGACTAGAAGAGATGATCACGTATTCAAAATGTTCAGAAAATAATGTAAGAAATCAAAGATCACAATACATTGGGTAAATATGATACACTGAAAGGAAATAATGAAGTTTCTATAAAGGAAATTAATCTATGAACTGTCAGACAAGTAATTCAAAATAATCCTCTTCAAGAAGTTTGGTGAACTACAACTAAGAGACAACTAAAAAAAAAAATAAAGAAAACAATACAATACATAAATAAAATGAAAGTTGAATAAAGCAGAAACCATAAAACAAACCAGAAATCCTAGAGTTGGAAAAATACAATGATAGAAAGGAAGAACAATCTTGACCATGTCAATGAAAGAATCAGTAAGCCAGAAGACAGGCACTTGACAGTATCTAGTTAGAGTAGCAAAAATTAAAGGCAATGAGAAAAGAATGAAGAAGACAGGACTTATGGGACACAACCAAATGTAACAATAACTGCATTTTGGAAATCTTGTAAGAATAAAAAGGACAGAAAAGTATACTTAAAGCAGTAATAGCTAAAAACCTCTACAATTTGGGGAGAAAAGTGGACATCCAAACCCAAGGGACCCAAAGGACACTAAACTGGTTGATCTCAAATAGGGCTACTCTGAGAGACATGAGTACCTTGTTAAAATGCAAAGACAAAGAATTTTGAAAGTACTGAAAAAAAGAGAAAAGTTACAAAGTAACACCAATGGAACTACCAGCAGATTTCTCAAACGTGTCAGTCCAGGAGGACTAAGCTGAATATTCAAAATATTAAATTTAAAAAATAAACAATGAACAGTCTATACAGAGGTAAGCTGTCCCACAGATAGGGAAACCAATAGACTTTCTGAACAAAAAAAAGCTGAGAAAGTTTATTACCACTAGACATGCCTCACAAGAAATGCTGAACAATTCAAGTGGAAGAGACATTAACAATAAAAACATAAAGCGTAAAAATCACTGGTAATGGTAAATAAAGTTTGATTCTGTATTATGGTACTGGTGGTATATAACACAAGTTTAAAAATTTAAAAATGTTAAATAACTATAAAACAAATTATAACACAACTTATTACATAATAAAAAAGATGTAAGCTGTTAGATCAATAGTTTAAAATGTGAGAAGTAAACACGTGTAGTTTAGGAATTCCATTGAAGTTAGACTGTTCTTAGTTTAAAACATAGTATTAGAATTATAAGATACTGTATGTGGTTATTACATAATTACAAGGGCAAAAACCTGTAGTAATTACCCAAAAGAATATGTAAAAAGCCAAAGCATAATAATACCCAAAGACATTAACATATAACAAGGAATAATTAAAACTGTATGGTACTAGGACAGAAACAGACACAGACCAATGGAATTGAATCAAAAGCCCAGAAATAAACCCACGTATTTATGGACAACTAATCTTTGACAACAAGGACCGTTTGTTCACTAAATGGTGCTGGAAAACTAGACTATTACTAGCAAAAGAATGAAGCCAGACTACAACTTCACACCATGAAAAAAAACGACTCAAAATTGATAAAAGACTTGGACAGTTAAGACCTGAAACCATAAAATATATATAAGAAAATATAGGCAAAACACTACGTAACATCCATCTCAGTAACATCTTTAAAGACACTTCCTCCAAAGCAAAGAGAGATGAACAGCTGGGACTACATCAAATTAAAAAGCTTCTGCACTGCTGAAGAGACATTAACCAAAATAAAGAGATACCTTACAATTGGGAAGAAATTTTTGCGCACAATACTACTGATAAGGAACTGATCACAAAGATCTACAAAGAGTTGATGAGACTCAACAAAGTAAACAATCCAGTCAAAAAAAATGGGCGGAAGTGCTAAAAAGACACTTCTCCAAAGAGCAAATGCAAATGGCCAACAGGTGTATGAAAAAATGTTCAACATCACTTATAATCAAGGAAATGCAAATCAAAGCCACAATGAAATACCACCATACATTGGGGAGAATGACACATGTTGAAAAAAAAAACAAAAACAGGAAACAAATGTGGGTGAGGATGTGGAGAAAAAGGAACTCTGCTACCTGTGCCGGTGGGAATGCAAACTGGTCCAACCACTATGGAAAGCTGTGTGGAGGTTCCTTAAACTACTAAAAATGGAGCTTCCATATGACCCAGCAATTCTACCCAAAGGACACAAAAACATTAATTCAGAAAGATACATGCACCCCTATGTTTATTGCATCCCTGTTTACAATAGGTAAGCTATAGAAACAACCCAAATGCCCAAAAAGAGATGACTGGATCAAGATGTGGTACATATACTAATGGAATCCTATTCAACAATCAAAAAAAGATAAACTCATGCGATTCACACACAGCAACATGGATGAAGCTGGCAGGGATTATGCTCAGTGAAATAAGCCAGAAGGAAAAAAGAAAACTATCAGATAGTTTCACTTATAGGAGGAATTTAGGGGATCAGGAAAAAAATAATTAAAAAAACAAAATTAACAGACAACTATTAATCAGAGACACTCTGTGGGGGAGGGAGAGGGATCAAACAGGAGGGACTATGGTGATGTTGCACGGGTGAATTGGTGGTGGGAATTTTACGGGGACTACACCTGAGAGGAGAAAGCAGACATTGTAGAAAAAGGAAGACTGATGTAAAATATATAAAATAAACAAACAAATTGAACCTAGAGCAGAGAGTGTGGACCTTCCGGCCAGCAGCCAGCACAAACAGCCATGCCCAGAGCTGCTAGGAAGAAAAGATGTGTGGCAGATGGGGACCCTGACAGGCTGCCCCACCTCTCACACTGCTTTGGGGAAACATTTGTTAAAAAAAAAAAAAGTAAATAAAATATAACAATGAACAGCAGGGTAAAAAACAAGGGACGGGCCTCCCCTGGTGGCACAGCAGTTGAGTGCTGGGTTGCGAGGCTGCCTGCAGCTTCTGCAGCGCCAGTTTGATCCCCGGCCACCGGTGAGGGTCCCACCAAAAAAAAAAAAAAAAAAAAAAAACAAGGGACAATGGATATGAAGAAGCCATATAATAAAATGGACATAGTAAGTCCTTACCCATCAATGATGTAAATGCATTAAAGTCCCCAATCAAAAGACATACAATATCTGATTGGGTAAAAAAAATGAAACAAAACAAAAAACCATCATCCAGTTATATGCCACCTGCAAGAGACTCAGTTTAGCTTTAAAGACACATAGAATGAAGAGGTGAAAAAACCTCAAGCAAATTGTATTTAAAAAAAAAAAACAAAACAGGGGTACCTATACTTTTATCTGACAGATAATTTTAAAATGGCTAAGAGAAAAAGGTGAGTATTATGATAATGAAGTCAATTCATTAATAACAGTTGTAAATATGCATGTGTCCAAATTGGAGCACTCAAATTACTAAAGCAAAAATGAACAACTAAAGGGAAAAATAAAGAGCAACACAATTAACAGGGTTTTTTTTTATATACCCCATTCTTAATAACGGAACATTTTTCCAAGATAATCCACACATTAGGCCACATAAGAAGTTTTAACAATCTCGAGAAGACTGAAGTTTCTTCTCTGATCACAATGGTATAAAACAAGAAAACAATAGGAGAATTAGAAAACATGAACACATGGAACTTAAATAACCAGTGGATCAAAGAAATTAAAGGGGAAATAAAGTATCTTGAGACATAAATGGAAACGCAGCAAAATTAGTTCTGTCATGGAAGTTCCTAGCAATAAATGCCTACTTAAGAAATAAAATTCTGAAATAACCCAACTCTATGCCTTAAGAAACAAGAGAAAGAACTGAGCCCAAAATTAGCAGGAAAAGGAAAAATTAAATAGTAGGGCATAAATAAATGGCAATGAGAACAGGAAAAAAGACTAATAAAACTATTAGTTGGTGTTTTGAAAAGAGAACTAACTGATAAACGTTTTGCTAGGCTAACCAAAGGCGAGAACCCAAGTCAATAAACTGAGCAAAAAGGAAGATAGCCCTGATCAAAATGGTGACAGGGTATTTCTCACTTTGCTCCCAAGAGAAAAAACTAGCCATTAGCCAGGAATGAGAGATGAACGAGGGAACCCCAACACGATACAAAGGCTGAAGGACCCACTGAACCTCAGAAACCAACAAGGGAGGCAAAGGAATACACTGGTGTGACAGAGGTGGGGCATGTCTCCCCCAAGGTATTTTTTATCTCATATTGTAGTTGCTTCTAGAATTCTCATTTAACTTGAATGCTTTAAAAATGTTTTTTAAACATTCAAATTAATATTTTTTAAACATTCAAATTAAACCAGAATTCTGATTAAAGCTTTGCTCATCAGGAATGCAATTATAGTAAGTGCTTAATGTCCTTATCTGCTAATTCTAACAATCTGTGTCAATCCTGGGACAGCTTCCATTCATTTTTTTTTTTTTTTTTTTATTATAGGTATCTTCTTGTTCCTTACAATCCTGGAAATTTTTTATTAGATGCCAGAGGTTGTGAATTTACCTTACTGGCTATTCGATATTATTGTATATTCTATAAATATTCTTACAGTTATTAAAAATAGTTTAGTCCTTTGGTTCTCTCTTTTTAAGATTCGTTATGTGGCCTCAATCTGTGCTCAGCATAGGGACAGTTAATCTCCACCACTATTTTACCCAGTGCTCCAAGAATGAATTTTTCAACCACAGTTAACAGTAATGGGCATTGTCTGTGGCTCTGTGTGAAGACCAAGGACAGTTACCTCTCGCCTTTCACCTCCTCTATTCTTCTCAAGTTTTGGGTCATTTCCTCACACACACGAGCTGGTCAGTGCCCAGATGAATGCTCTTATATAATTATAGGCCTTTCCCACTCATATCATTATACTGTTTATTATGGCATATATCTCTCTAGTGCCAAGTTGATTAAGTTTTAGATTTTTAAGTTAATACCTTAGGGCAGTGGTTCTCAAAGTGTGGTCCATAGTTCAATGGCATCAGTAATCATATTATAGGTAATGCATACTATTAGGTTGCTTCTGAGACCTACAGAATTGGAAACTCTGGATGGGGATGCATTGTGGAAGAGACAACAATCTTTATTAACAAGTCTAGATAAATTCTGATAGGTGCTAAAGTTTGAGAACCAATGCCCTAGAACCCACAGTTTGTAAAAGGAGGGAAGTGGTTTTATTTTATTTATTTATTTTTTAAATAGAGATATTGTCTTTTTTTTTTTTAATTTATTTTATTTTATACAAGCACTGGGTATAGTCAGAGGTGCGGGAGGGTGGGAGAATTCACCAGAGCCAGAGGAGAGAGCAGAACAGGCAGAGTGATGAGGTACACTGCTGACGGGAGCAGTGGGTGGCAGGAGAGGTCTGCGCGCCATGTGGGACCCTCGCCGATGGCCGGGGATCGAACCGGCGCTGCAGAGGCTGCGGGCAGCTTCACAGCCCAGCGCTCAACCACTGCGCCACCAGGGGAGGCCCGGGAAGGGGTTATAGGTAACATTTTAAGTGTCCTAAAATCCTCAGAATTAAGTAGCTGCCAATCTTACTTACAAACAAGATGGCCCTAATCAGGTAGAGAACTGAAGATGATAGGATCTATTTAAGATAAAAAAAAATAAATAAATAAATGCAGAACCTAAACAGTCTTCTTGGAAAGTTTCTTGATTAGGAAAATTCTTACCAAATTCCCTCTTCCCTTGTTGCAGAGGTAATTTAGAAAATCAGATGCTGTAAAGCACTGGGCACTGGCAGTAACTAATACTCTTGTGCACATAAATTTTTCAAGGCAAATAAGTTAAGTGACTGCTCAGGGACCATGTCTCTAGTTTGGGGGATTTTTTGGTTCCTGATGTCAAGTATGGTAAACAGGTTATTGGCTACAAGGGGAAGTTTGCAGCATCAAAACAAAAACAAGTGGGGGATGGAGGAGTTCATGCCACAGGGCAGCATGCATTGTACAAGAGTTGCAATAGCGCTGGGCAAAGCATTTATCTTGAGAAAAGTTGCCTTTCAACAGCAGTGGGCCAGCTTCCCAGACAGGCAGATCTTTTATCCTAAAGGCCTCACTGAGGCCTCTTACTCTGTCTCCTCTGACCACATGATGGTCCTTCCTCTCCTCTCTGCCAGTCAACAAGGGAACAAGGAGTGAAAGGGCAGCCATGGAGGACAGAAGAGAAAGGGCAGCAACACTGTCCCTATTTGTTTCTGCAAGTGGTTAGTTTCTTCCATGGGAAAGTTTATTCATATTTACACAAACAGACTATTCCTGAACAGACCTTAATTTGAGAAGGAAAGATTGGTAACCTGAGGAATACATTGGATTGTGTGAAAAAGTGAATATACATTTTATATATAATATGTAAACACACACACACATATATGTATAGCTACTGTCTGAACAATATACATAGGTAATACAATTGCCCCCAAATTATGAGTGCTTAGGAATTATTTAAACTGGTAGAAGTTCTTGGCTGTTGAGCTGTTTAGTCCCCTAGCTGGGGCCTCTACATCACTGCCCTTCTCAAAGTTCTAGGATCAATGCAGTTTCAAGTTTTCTAAATTGTTCATACACCTTTCCCCCTTAATAACCACTCATATATGATTTAAAGAAAAAAGTTATAACAGGTGCTAGGAAACAAACACTGAGTGCCATCCTGCTTTCAAAGAAGACAGCCATGTAAAATGCAAAGGAAGTATTCTCAAGTGTTCATTCGCTGCACGTGTTCCCATAACATGGTCTCCTGTTCTTATACTCACCCTACCCCTTACGCCAAGCCAAGTTCCTTCCTTATATTAAATCCATGTTCTGAAAGTTATCAAAACAAGCCATTTAATATGTGCATACATTCTCTAAGGGTTTACCATTAACTTACCTAATACATCAACTTATCTAATTCTCACAACAACCTGATGAGACTACTATTATATCCACTTACAGATGAGGAAATCGAGTTATGGAGAATTTAGGTAATCCTCATTCCTTCTTTGCAGTGACCATCTCTTCTAATTGTCAGTTCTATCTTGAATGCCTTCCCATGCTTGAGTTCATACTTGCCATTTTTAGTTCCTGCCTAGAGGAATGCCGATTACAAACAAGAAGCTATTCCTTACCTAGGTCTTAGTGTGTATCTCATTGGATTAGGACTGTTTGCTTCCTAGGCGCTCTTTCCCACCATATCATACTAAATAAGAACATTTTACTTCCAGATATCAGGGGAAATCTGTATCAAGCTTGCGCCATGTGATCCCTCCTTTCAATATCTCCATATCTCCATATTTGAAAGGAGGGATCACATGGCACAAGCTTGATACAGATTTCCCCTGATATCTGGAAGTAAAATGTTCTTATTTAGTATGATATGGTGGGTTATTTTTTGGACCTAGTAACACCTTTACCATGAATTTATATGGAAATACTTTTGACAGTTTTTAGATCCCATAAAACTGGTCATCTACCAGGTCATCTACAGGTCATCTACCAAACCATAACAACTAGGAACATTCTGCTTTCGAACAGGTGAAACCAGTGCACGTGTGTGTGTGTATGTGTGTGTGTTCTTTTTTTCTTGATATATGCTGAATGGATAATAGATGCTACTGGATCTTCCTGTAGTTCCTACCTTACTTGGCATCTTAGTCTAACCCATGGTTCTTACATCAAAATAAGTCAGGTAGGCTGAGGGCAAAAGGAATGATGGGGACTGTGGCATATTAGAAAGTAGGTTGCAATCAACAGAGGCAACTGTGATTCACTCAGTCATTGCTGCCATACTGGAATGATGACCCAGTGTTGCCAAGTTTTCCTTTTTTTTTTTTTAAAGATTTATTCATGCATACAAGAACTGAGATATAGGCCAGATGTGTGGGAGGGTGAGAGGATTCACCAGAGACAGAGTGGGGAGCAGAACAGGCAGACTGACGGAAATACACTGTGGAGGGGAGCAGCGGGTGAGACAGGAGAGGTCTGCTGTGCCTTGTGGGTAGCTCCCTGGCAGCCAGGATGGAACCCATGCTGCAGAGGCTGTGGACAGCTTCACAGCGCTGCGCTCAACTGCCTGCACCACCAGGGAGGCCCCAGGTTTTCCAGTTTTTTAAAGATAAGTGATAGATATGGATTGTGATATAAAATTTTCTAATTAGAAAAATAACACTGTGCCAAACTAATAAAATATCTTAGAACCAAACTTTCTATGTGGGGTCTAAATATTTTGCTTTTGTAAAAGAGCTAAGTAACAGTTTTGCTTTTTAGATGATATGCTTTGCATGTAGGGAAGACAAATATACATGTAAGCTCTCAAAAAATGGTAGTTCGTGATGATACCCTGTAACAGAGCCAGACTAGATGAAGCAGTCCTGAAACTAGTAGATAGGGCGATGACAAATGTTTCAAAAGGAGAACAAATATGGGACAAGAGGAGACCAGCGAGAATAACTCTGAGACAAAGGGGAAAGTGTGGAAAATTGAATTACTGACCCAAATAGAACTTTTATTAAATGTGTTCTCTTACTAAAGTGGCAGTTTATAGGCTACAGCTAAGGGTTTATGGTGCTTTGTTACCATGGTGTCAAAGTAACAGGGTGGCGACTTTATCTGCGTTAGAGTTCTGGGGAATGTTTTCCCAGGGCTGCTTTTGCGATACAAGCTGTTTTGTGGAAGTTTAGCTAGCAACTCCTTTTGTTTTCAATCATTATTAATATTTTCTATGGACAAGACCCATAATGCACACAAATCTGAAAGACGATTTTTTTTAACAAAAAGATGTTTTTGAAAATATCATAGGTTCCTAGGGAATGTTATTTCGTGAAACATGGCAATATTTGCTTTTTAACGATTTATTTATTTATTTATACAAGTGCTGGGTACAGTCAGAAGCGCGGGAGGGTGAGAGAATTCACCAGAGCCAGAGCGGGGAACAGAAAAGGCAGAAGGACCGAAGTACACTGCTGAGGGGAGCAGCGGGCGTCAGGAGAGGTCTGCGCGCCATGCGGGACCCTCGCTGGCGTCCCGGGATCTAACTGGCGCTGCAGAGGCTGCGGGCAGCTTTGCAGCCCAGCGTTCAACCGCTGCACCTCTGGGGAGGCCCAACATTTGCTATTTTTTATGTATATTTCTTCAACACCTATTATGCTCCAGATGTGGTTATAAGCAACTTTCCCTGCGGAATGATGAGTAAAACTGAAAGCTGGGATGGCTCTCTTTTCTAAATGTACAATTGGCTTCAGAAGAAACACGGAAAGTCACAGGGGAGTATGTTTGAGGAAGTTGCAATATGAGAAAGAGGAAAAGGAGAAAAATCTGAGACAGGACCAAACATTCTGACTTTTGCTGAGAGTGTCTCTGCCAATTTCTCTTTATACATGAAGGCTTATTTACATGGCACACTCTTGTAGTCTGTATTATTGCAAAAACAAAGATTTTTTTCTTTCCTCTTAATACTCAGGAAGGTTTATGCCATATTAGCTTTTGCCAATTGCTATAAAAAATTAATGTGGTCTAAATATTCTCATTAGTATTCATACCTTTATGAATATTGTACCTAAGATCAGGATATTGTTAACATACATGAAAAGTTATAACCAAGGTGACTTCACAAGATGGCAACAGGTTGATCCTGATTTTGGTTCCCCTCACAAGAACAATTAACTAGTTATGAACATGACACCACTGAGAAAATCTTAGAAGACTATGATGAGGCTGAAACACCCTCCTGCGCTAGAGACAAAGATACACTGCATTCAAAGGAGAAGTGGCTACAAGCTGACTGTCCAGGCCCTCTGCCAGGCCAGTACAATACCAAAGGGTCTCCCCTAAGCCTATGGTTCCTCTGGTAGTAAAACAGCACAGAGTGTATATCCAGGGACCCTGAATTATGGGTTGCTTCTTGAGAACTCCCTTTCCAGTCTTGCTGTACAAAGACTGAGGGATTCTATGGGTTATGGACTGAGAATTTAATTGTGATGGAGAAGGTGGGAGGGGATTGCAACGAGCAGCACTTGTATCTTTATCCAGACCAGGTTCCTGTCTGCAGAACCTAAGTAGTCACAATCAGTGACCTTGGTTATCTGCAGAGCCAAGATAGTATGGTCTGCCCAGGGATCTCAGAAGCATGCAGATCTGTCTTTGGACAGGCACAAGAGCTGAGTGTAGCACCTGGCTCTGCCTCATCAGAAAGACTGGCCAGACAATGTAGCCTATCAATGCTCAGAGCCAGGCAATGCTCAATCAATAGGCAGACCTGACTGTCCTCAGAACAAAGATAGTAGCATCATTTGACCAGAAAACTTGGGAGTTGGTGGATTTGAATCTAGACACCAAAAAAAGCCCTTCCAGACTTGGAGTCAATTTTGCACTCACAAGGCAAATGAATTCTTAGCTCTTCCCACTGCTATATATAGTTCCTAGACCCTGTGAACAAGAAAGCCTAACCAGAGCACTTGGAAAGCTGCATAGCCCAAAACAGAAGAGCAAAGGGTCCACCAGACAGAGCTAATCATCCAGATAAAAGCCTGGGAACTTGGGGCATAGGTCAGAGGAGTCAATATCACAAACAATGAGCATTGCTGGCCTTGGAGTGTGTTCTCTTGTCCTGCCTATTGCTGACTATAGTCTTTAGCTTGCCCAACAGGGAATCTAACCAGAGCACATCATAGCCTATCTGATAGTTCTGCATATATTGGCACTTGAACAGGACTGCAGACTGTGGCTTTCCCATCTATAGAGCAAACCTAGTACTACTGTCTGACCAAGGAATTGCATGAATAGTGAGGAGTCTTGTCTAACTGGGGTCTCTAATGAACTTCGCAGGTGCTGGGGCCTGTACTACTGTTCCACAAAGTCAGGGAAGCCAGTTCATAACCCTGCCTAGCACTGGATTTAGTGTTCAGTCCCAGCTATATCATAAACTGGAACAGAGAATACATTGGAGCTCCTCTGATAGCCTTGACTGTACAGGGAACCAAGCAGTCCTAGCTAATACTTCTTACCCAGCAGCACCTCCCTCAACCTCAGAGTCCAGGCAGTGAGTGACTTCATTCAAAAATAGACAATGAAAACAAGCCACATCTGCCCAAAGATGTTATCAGTAAACATGTTCATACATCTAAACTAAGTTGACTGGTGAAGTATGGTTTCTGTCAAAGCAATACTATAAAATGTGGAAGAGAAGACTACTTACACAAATGTGTAGATAATAATATAAGAAGTTCAGTGTGGCCTCTACCACTTGGGGCCTCCGCACCTGTGTGTATGGCCTCTCTATGTCCCTGTGAGTGCGTGAAAGATTTGCATTACTACCTTAAGACAATGACCCATATCATGAGAAAGCTGGGGACGCCTAGGTAGTGGTTGACTGTGTGGCCATGGTCTGAGGTGGTCTGGGAGTAGCTCAGAAATTACACCAAGTACCTATATGGGACGTCCTCTGTGTATACATGGCTGACTTGTTCCCTCCTGTTCCCCATAAAATTTATTACCCTTTAGGGCCTCACTGGTGGTGCAGGCAGTTGAGCACAGCACTGTGAAGCTGTCTGCAGCCTCTGCGGTGCGGGTTCGATCCCGACTGGCTGGGGAGATACCCACATGGTCCGGCAGACCTCTCCTGTCTCACCCGCTGCTCCCCTCAGCAGTGTGTTTCAGTCAGTCTGCCTGTTCTGCTCCCTGCTCTGTCTCTGGTGAATCCTCCCACACATCTGGCCTGTACCCCAGTTCTTGTATAAATAAATCTTAAAAAAAATGATTGCCCTTTGTCTCCCCTGGACTCTGCTTCTCCTGCCATTGTTACATAACCAATCATGCTTGTTTATTACTGCCAATAAATAGCAAGGGGGCTGCTCACTGAGCAGCAGAGTCTTGCCTTGCAAACCTGCTCCACAACTCGTCCCGCAGCATGTCCTCAGGGATGTGCTGGCATGTTCCCAATCACCAGAATTAACGATCATGAAAAAAGTTGTAAACATGACACCACCAATGGAACCTAATGCAGCTCCAATAACTGATCTTAAAAAAAAACTGAGCTAAATAATTCAGAATTCAAGAAGTTTAGTGAACTATAAGAACAGACAGAACCTAACTAAAGCAATGCTCAGAGGAGGATTTATAGTATTAAAAGCTTATATTAGAAAAGAAACAACAGCTCAAATAACTGATATAAGCCTCCATAGGAAGTTAGGAAAAGTAAATCCAAGATTACAAAAGGAAATAAGTATAATAGTTGAAGTCAAAATTAAAAATTGAACAAACATGAAAATAAAAATGTCTGCTCCTTTGAAAAACTAATAAAATATAATGAAACAAAGGGGCCAAAAATACGAAAGACTTAAATTATCAGCATGAGGAACAAAAAAGGAAATATCACCAGAGACGTTACATTCAAAGTATAAGGAAATATTATGAACAAATTTATGCTAATAAATTCAAAGACCAAGATGAAGTGAGCAAATTCCTTGAAAAACACAAATTATGAAAACTGATTCAAGAATATAAAATCTAAACAAACTTATTTCAACTAAAATTGAATATATATCTCAAAATCATGCTGTGAAGAGAATGCAGCATTAGGTGTTACCATTGGTGAATTTTATGAGATACTTAAGGGAGAAATAATACCAATATATGCCAACTCTTTAATAGAGATAACAGTCTATCTATTTTATGATGTCAACATTATAAAGTAGCATAACTAATGACACTAAGAACAAACAATAGACCAAAATTTCTCATGCACATAGATGCAAACATTAAAAAAAATCATAAATTGAATCCAGCAAAATATGTAATTGAATCCAGCTATACAGAAGTGGGGTGCATTACAGGAATGCAAACTGATTTATCATTGACATCTAAGTTGGAAAGAAGGAGTAAAAATATCTTTATTAGCAGATGTTATAGTATTTTATAGAAAATCCTAAAGATTTCACCTAGGGACTATTAAATCTAATGAATGAATTCAGTAAAGTTTCAGGACACAAAATGATTATACAAAAATGATCTACATTTCTATGCAATAACACTAATGTGATGGAAATTAAGAAATCAATCTCATTTCCATTTGCATCAAAAAGAATAAAATGCCTTGGAATGAAGTTAAATGTTCGTGAAAGATCCCTCACTGGAAACTATAAGACACTGATGAAAGAATTTGAAAAAGATATAAAGGAAAATATGTGTTTATGGGTTGGAAGAGTTGGTATTGTTAAAGTGTCCATACAACCCAAAGTCATCTAGAGAATCAATGTAATCCCACTCAAAATTCCAATGTCATTTATCACAGAAATAGGACATTTGTACGTAACCCCAGTAATCCCCAATAGTTAGAGAACTTTTGTGACGGGGGACGGGGTGGGGAGGGGTGGAAGCAGGAGGTATCACACTTCCTATATTTCAAAGTATATTACAAAACTGTAATAACCGCAACAGTGCAATAACGGTATTGACAACAGCCACATGGTTCAATGGAAAACAATATCCAGAAATAAATCCATGCATATATAGTCAATTAATTTACAACAAAGGAGTCAAGGACATACAATGGGAAAACTGGACAATCAAAAGCAAATGAATAAAACTGGAACCTTTTCTTATACCATTAAATTCAAAATTGTTGAAAAACATGAATGCAAGACTAAAACCATAAAATTTCTGGAAGAAGACAGGAAAAATATTTTGATAGTAGTCTTCACAATGATTTTTGGGTGGGATTTGACCTCCAAAGCAAGGCAGGGGGGGGAAGCAAAATATATGACTGGGATGTCAAACTAAAAGACTTACTCATAGCAAAGGAACTTTCTCATTTTGTTAATGCAGAAAATGAAAAAGTAACTTATGGAATAGGCGAGGATGTATGTATAACATCTGATAAGGACTTAATATTCAAAACATATAGCAAAAACCCCAAAAACCAAAAAATCAGATTAAAAAATGGGCAGAGTAACTAACTAGACATTTTTCCAGAGAAGATATGCAAATGTGTAACTGGTACATGAAAAGGTGCTCAACACCACTACTCAGAAATGCAAATCAAAACCACAATCAGAGATCCCTCAAACCTATTAGAATGACTTGACATCATCATGGCTCCACCCACAGCATGGCAGAATAGAGAGGCTGGAGGCACCGTCTCCCTTGAAAACAACTAGAAAGAAAGATCTGTGCTCCTAGCAAAATCAAGAGGCTTTGCACCAGTTATACTGCCCTAGGACTGCCCTAGGACTTACCCAGGGAGTTCAAGAACTAAGGTTGGTGGCTATGGAGGGGAAAGAACAGGCAGGGGCAATGGAGAGTGTGTCAGCTCAGGGGGTTGACTTCCCAAGCCACACCAGGGCAAACAAGGACATGGTGAAATTCCTTGGAGAAATTTTACTGACACGAGAGTGGGTCCATGATCAATTCAGGACAGTAGGAGGTCAGCAAATTCTACACAGGAAATTGAGAAGCCTGCAATTGGGTCAGGAAGGCCACTGAAAGCCCCCTCTCTACGCCACTCTCAAAGAGATAGGAGAAAAACCAGGCCAGGCCAGGCCAGACTCCATAAAAACCCAACAACAGAAAGAAGAATTTTAGAGTAATTTACGAATCTTCAAGGAAGGCAAACCAAGGGGGCAGATACTGCCCAGCCCTGCAGAAATGGTAGCTGAGGCAAGGACAGTGCAGCAACAGCCACTGTGGGCAACCATAGTGTTGAGTAGGCACACATGTGCCCACTACACACGTAGTGCCACATCTGAGCCAAATGCAGACTATTTCAGGAATGTGAGTCTGGTGGTCCTGACATTGTTCTCCCCACTGGGAGATCCAAGGCTCGCAGATCACCATCCTCAGAAGGAAGTAAATACAACCTAAGCACAAAATATAGCTTATTATGGAATAAAACAAGAGGCAGAGGGGACTAATGTCACCCCTCAAACCGAGATCATGTGTTAAAACCCTAGACACCCCTTGCTACTTCCCCTCACACGAAGGTAAACTAAGAAGAGGACAAAGGCAAATCTCCAGTGCTCCAACCACCTACACATAAATAGCAAGAAATGAGGCAATATGCATGCCTCGGATGCAAGGAACATTACAACCTAAGGTGGAAAAACAAAATAAGAAGGAAAAATCCCAGGACAAATATAAAGGAGACAAGTAGAGAAACTATCTGACAATGACTTCAAAACAACAATATTAAAAATGTTAAATGAGGGCCTCCCCGGTGGCGCAGCGGTTGAGCGCTGGGTTGGGAAGCTGCACGCAGCCTCTGCGGAGCCGGTTCGATCCCCGGCTGTTCCCCGGCCACCGGAGGAGGGTCCCACATGGCGTGCAGACCTCTCCTACCGCCCGCTGCTCCCCTCAGCAGTGTATTTCGGTCCTTCTGCCTGTTCTGCTCCCCACTCTGGCTCTGGTGAATCCTCTCACCCTCCCGCGCTTCTGACTGTACCCAGTGCTTGTATAAACAAAACAAACAAATAAATAAGTAAATAAAACATGCCTCTATTAAAAAAAATTTTAAAAAAATTTAAAAAAATGTTAAATGAGATCTAGAAGGTCAGACAGCAGACACAAGATTTCAGAAAAGAGATACAGGAACAAAGATTTTCAGTAAAGGGATTGAATATACAGAAAGATCACAAAAAAAGATTCTGAATGAAATGCAGACAGTGCTTTAAATAGGATCAAAATAGCAGAAGAATTTCCGTTGTAAAAGAGTTAACTGAACAAATTACACATTTAGAAGAGCATCAAGACAAAGGTTAAAAAAAAGAGCAAACTATGAGAAATATCAGACTCAATTAGAAGAGGAAACCCTACAAATAATTAGACTCCCAGAAGGGGAAAAAAATAGAAAACCTACTAAAAAAAGAGAGAGAGAGAACTTCCAAAGCTACACAATTAACTATGGATGTCCAGGAAACACAGAGAACACCTAAATTCTTAGACCCAAAAAAAACTATACTCAGACACATCATTGTGAAACTATCAGAAATCAAAGATAAAGATGAAATTATGCAGGAGTCAGGGGGAAAAAGTAGTAACTTGTAAGGGTTCCAAAATTAGCATTCCCAGGATTTCAGTTCACTCTTCAAGCAAGAAGAGCTGGGAAGAAAATATCTGCAATTCTAAGAGATAAAAACTGTCAGCTAAGAATTCTCTATCCTGCAAAATTATCAATTAAGTATGAAGGGATAATAAAGATTTTCTCAAACAGAAGCTACTGGGTTTGCCACCACCAGACCCACTTTTCAAGCAATACTCAAAGGAGTTCTTCCACAAGAAAAGGAACACTTAAGCACAAACTCCTTAGCAAAATGACTAGAGCAATATGATACCAGCACCAAGGGCAAGAATACTATGAGTCAACAACACCAAATACCAAGGTGGAGGAACAAATTGATAAAACCAGTAGCTAAATGTCAGGGTGCAGACACCAGCTCACAAAAGACCCCAAAATATAGGAATTCAAGTAAAATCCCGTTGGTAACCACTAACTGCCATTAGGTGTCTATCCAAATAACATGAAAAAATTAACACAAAAAGATCTACCAATATAGCAGCACTTTTTTACAATTGCCAAAGCATGGAACCAATCCAAGTGCCCTTCACCAAATGAATGAATATAAAATTGTGGAGCATATTATTCAATGAAATATTACACAGCTGTGAAGAAAGACAGTGGTGGCATTTGGCACAAAACGGATGGACCTTGAGGGGACTGTTTCATGAAATCAGCCAAACAAAAAGTGAAAGACAGCTATCAGATGGATTCACTCATCTGCAGAATGTAAATATATATATATATATATATATATATATATATATATATATATATATATATAAACCAACCAATTACATGCAAACACTAGAATAACCAAAACTTTGAACTCAGCAAAAAAGATAATGGTTACCAGAGGGAATAGGGGAAATGCTGGAGAGGATGGGCAATGAAGACCGATGGTGCATGGGTAAGGGTGGTTTGGTGGAGGGGGGAAAAAAAAAAAAATCAGTCCTGATAAGAATATGGGACTGATAAAAATGTGCATTAGATAAGATTTATCAATTTGACTCAATAAAACTTCACACTTGAAGGGTCAGTGGCATGACTGTAAAAAAAAAAAAGAGAATGTCATCATAAAGACTAGATATAAATGTTGGCAAGGATGTGGAGAAACAAGAACTCTTGTGCACTGCTGGTACAGTCACTATGGGAAACAGTACAGAGGTTCTTCAAAAAATAAAAAATAGAATTATGTCATCCAGCAATTTCTCTTCTGGTCAGTGATTATATGTTTATAAATATCGTACTCCGTATTCACTGCAGCATTATTTTAATAGCTAAATATGGAAATAACTAAATATTCATATACAGCTGAGAGGATAAAGAAAATGTGATTGTATATATATTATGTATTATGATATTATATATACACACACAATGGAATACTGTTTAGCCATTAAAAAAGGAAATTCTGCCCTTTGCAATAACATGGCTGGACCTTGAGGGCACTATGCTACATGAAATAAGTCAGACAGAAAGACACTGTGGTATCACTTATACTTGTCATATATATCAATAATAAAACCACCAAACTCACAGAAAACAGATCTGTTTGTGGTTGCCAGAGACAGGGGTGGGGTTAGTAATCACTTTACAATATATACATATATGGAATCATCTTATACACCTTAAACTAGTTTTATATGTCAAATAGATCAATAAAACTGGGGGGGGGTTGAGAGGAGATAATAGCAATTGAATCCAGCAATATATATTTTGAATTAGCCATATATTAAAAAGTGGGGTGCATTTCAGGAATGCTAGCTTGTTTTAGCATTTAAAAACCAATGTATTTCATTATATTGAAAGGCTAAAAGAAACTATCACAATTTCAGTAGGCACAGAAAATGTGTTTCACAAAACCTAATATCCAAGCAGTATATTAAAACTCTTAGTAAATTAGGAAAAGAGAATTTCCTCAATCTGATAAATGGCATCTATTAACAGCTTACACTTAACAAAATAATGGTGAAATGCCGAGTTGTTTTCCCTCTAAGATTGGAAATAAGACAACATACTCTTTTGTCTCTTCTATTTAATTATATATGTTCTATTATATAAAGGTCCCAGCCAGGCAATAAGATAAAAGTAAATAAGTAAAAGGCACAGATATGGGAAAGGAAGTAATAAAACTATATTTCTAGACAACTTGATTATGCAGATAGAAAAATTCCAAGGACTATACAAATAACCACTAGAATGAGTTTAGCAAGGTAAATTTAGAATAATCAACTGCACAACCAGCAACATACACTTGGAAACAGAACTTTAAAAAGTTACCACCAACAATAGCATCAAACAGCATCAAATTTAAATATTGCTAATGGGAAAGTAAAATCTACCAATTCCACTTAGACATTTGCCTGAATAAATTAAAAAACAAGTTATATGCAAATAATGTAGAAGAATTTTACACTAATGTTTGCTGTAAAAAAAATAAAATAAAGCCTAAAAGATATGTATCCAGAGAACAGGACTGAGGAGGGAAATTTTCACCATCTATTTCATATGCTGAATGCAAAATGGGAGGAGATGCATATAAATGACTAGCAGAGAATTAGCTTCAGGTGATACCCTAGAGGAAATGTTGATTAATCAGTTGAGGGGAGATCATTTAGCAACTGCCTAACAGACTGGAATCAACCTCCCTTAAATATGGGTAGTAGCTCAATGTAGAAGATTCCATTTGGGGTCAGTGACATGAAATCTAAAGATAATATTAGACACAATAGAGACCTCCAGCATTGTTCTTAAAGTTGTTTTTCTAATGCATAATTCTTTATGAGTTAGAGTTGCATAGATTAGCAAAACATTTTCTTTGAAGTACACAATGACTACTTTTTAATTCAACAAATGTTTTCTATTTGACAACTACTGAGTAGCTGCTTTATGCTAGGCACTAAAACAGACAATAGACATATTCTCTACTCTCATAAAGCTTAGAATCTAGTGGAGAAAAAGTCCTTTTTATATTTACAAATGAAAATAAGGGCTATAAAGGAAATAATGCAATCTATAGAGCAAAGAGGGATGTGTTCTCCAGAGAAGTAATGTTTGGTGGCGACCTACATGAAACAAACTTTTCACATTGACTACAAGGTCTGCACGGCCAGACCCATGCCCATTGACCTAGCCTGGCCTCCAGTACTATTCCCAGTTATGTGAGGCGTTTTTTTCTTGTTTGAATCCCTCCCTCCCCTTCTAGCCCTCCTGTATTTGATTAACCCCTATTTCAATGAGATCAGGTTAAGCAGCATGGTAGGAGAATGGATTGCTAGCTGACCTTTCCGGCTCACTTCTTTTCCAAATGTTTATGAAGAACCTATGAACTAGGCACTACAGTCAAGCAAAGCACACAAGATATATCCATAACCTTGAAACTCTCATGGTCTAATTGTGGTGAAAGAGAGTTGTACTAATTCCCTGCCACTCTTACAACAATACCACAAAGTTAGTACTAAAAAAATCCACAAAAATGTTGTCTTACAGTTCTGGAGGTCAGATGTCTGAAACTGGTTTCACTGGGCTGACAGGAAGGTGGTGGCAGGATCACGGTCCTCTCTGAAGCTCTTGGGCATAATTGTTTTTCCAAGTTTCAGTCTCGGGAGGCTTCCCATGATCCTTGGTGTGTGGTCCTGCGTTGTTCCGCCCTCCACCTCCATGGTCACATCCCCTCTGACTCTCCACCTTCCTCTTTCCCTTTTAAGACCCTGCACGTCCATTGGGCACACCTGGATAATTCAGGCCACTCTCCCCAGCTCAAGATCCTTAATTAATCTCATCTGAGAAGTCCCTTTGAGAAGTCCCATAACATAAGGTATGTTAACAAACTCACAGGTTTTGTGGGTTAGTAATTTGGACATTGGGGGTGGGGAGGTGGCCACTATTCTATCACCATCTGGAATGGAATGACCGAAATAAAGTTGAAGATGAAGGTTTGGACCAAATCAAGAATATTTCTAATATGCCTTATTGAGGGTAGTTACCTAAGAGTACACTGTCCTGATTCTGCACAAGGGCAGTTTGTTTCATATTTTAAATCACACTCTCCATATTTTTAGGTTTTAAGTGAAAAAAATCAGACATTTTTTCAAATGGGCCAAGACTGTTTTTGTGGCATGGGAAATAGCACATTTCATCAGGGTTTTTGTCTAGTTCCTAAGTGTAACTTGAATACAGCATAGAGCAGCATTTTTAGACTATAATGCACATACAAAATCTGGTTAAGATGCAGATTCTGATTCACCAGTTCAAAGGTGCAATCTGAAATCCTGCTTCCTAGTATGCTCCCAGCTGATGTGATGCTGCTTAGCTGAGAACCACACTTTGAATAGCAAGGACCAAGAGATTTCTAGCTGTCAAACTTTGAACAGCAAGGATCAAGATTTCTAACATCTGAAAAGAATGTGTGGAATAGAAAACGTAGGTCAGAAAATAGCCATTAGTTTACAACAAATATAATTTGGTATGTGTACATAAAATTGTTTATTAATTAGCTGTACTATTTTATTCAGAGGAAGAGATAATTATGTATTTTCTTGAGATCAAGGATCAAAAAATGGCAAAAATTATCTGGACTGACTTAGAAAGCTGGGGGCTTTCATCATCTAGTTACTATTAGATGTAAACTATTTAATCTTATCTAAACTGCACAGTAATTGAAGCCATGACTTCAGTGACCTGCCAGAGCTTCTAGGAATAAGTGATGGTGAAATGTTCATCAATTTTGTGAGCTGGCTGTTAAATCATTGGTAGCTTGATATCATCTGTGGTGGGAGTATTTACATCATGGAAATTGATAAGCACCATAGACAGGGTTGGCTGGCTTTCTGAGCTTTCCTGCAGGGAGCTGGTTTACCAGCATACCTCTACCATGAACCCACTGTATGTTTTAACTTATTCATGTCAGCAACTGGAAGGGGGCATGCTGGGTCTGGATGCAGCCTTTCATTCTAGCCTATCTGCCTTTGCAGGCTGTCAGTGGCTCCCAATCTGTAAATGCAACTGTGTGTATGTAGGGTAAAGAAAATATCAGGCTTTTCTGCCCTTCCGCCATCAGGATAGATGATGGATCCTTGTCCTGAATGCATGCCTGATGGTGGGCACCTGGAATAGGGTGTGGGCATAGGTAGATGGGATTCAGCTGAGCTAAGACTGTGCTTTTAAGGGCGGCGTCACGGGGGGACGCCAGCAGCACCAGCACCAGCAGCAGCAGCAGCCGCAGCCGAGAAGCAGCAGAACGAACGCTAGAGAGCCCAGATAGAGTGAGGACTTGCTGGGGGCTGGGAGGCCTGCCAGCCTCCCAGCCCCCCAGCCAGCACCCCTGCCTGCCATATGCCTGGTGAACCCCAAATAAAAAACCTGCAAAACTACTGAGGACTCTGACTCCTCCTTTACCCGATCTGCATGGGATCAGAAAACCTGCACTGTATCCAGTCCTGCCCTTACAATTGGCGTATGTCGGCAAGATCCATGCAGACGGGTATTGGAGCCCTCCGAAGACCTGGAGGGACTAAGGAGAACAGACTTTGCCTGTGACGACGCTGGAGGCACCATGGCGGTATAGAAGATGGATACGTCCACGAGCTATAGGATGAGACCTGGCGTGAAGGAGACGCCCGAAAGGACCAGCCAACGACACCGGAAAGGACCAGCCAACGACACCGGAAAGGACCAGCCAATGACCCCTGAGGCAGCAGGCCATTGCTGAAGCAGGGAGAGGCCAATGGACTGATAGACTGATGAACTGATGATTTTGGACTGACAATCCGCCAGAAGGCGGAGGACCTTAGCAGGTTATGTTTATTTTTTGAGAATCTGGGGGTGGCCAGTGGGCCTAGATGGCCAAAAGCAGCCTGTGTATGCCCAGTGGCCAGGTGGAGGAGAAAAGCCAACTAAGGTGGCAAAAGCTGGTACTGATGCTAAGTTGAGAAGCCCTAAAGCGGCTGTTAAGCAGCCTGGGTATGCTGAAGCCCTGTGAGTCTCGTAAAATCACCTATGGGTGATGCCCTGCTCATTCTTGAGTGAGGGTGAGGAGCTGAGGAGCCCGTCCTTGGGGGACGGGTGGGGAATGTGGCTTGGGGTGGAGCCCAAGCCAAATGCAAAGTTTGGATCCCCAACCCATGTGCTTGTGCAGTGGGTTGGCTTGAGAGCAGGGGTCTGTGAGTCGCATGGGTGGCCATGAAGGCCGAGTGTTGGAGCGACTGCAGACAGAAACCCTGAGGGTTGGCGATTACCCCCAACAGAATAAAATTGCCAATCCCAGAGCTAGTGCATCCTGGGGGTGGATGCTGTGTGTGCCTGTAGCTGAGACTACAGCCAAAGAAGGCCAGGAAGCCTGACGGCTCCTGGTGTGTTATAGCAGATGCCGTGTGTGATTTCCCCTCCCTCGTATGAGCAGTGCCTTCGGCAGCAGATTTGGTGGCTCATCTGCTGGTACCAATAATTGTCTTTTGCACTTGGTTGGTGCCCTGCCTGGACTTATTTGTGTTCTGTTGTATTTTGTTATGTTGTATTTTGTTATTTGATGTATTTGCTTTTGTGGGCCATGGCTGCATTGTTTGTTTGCTTAGAAAATTGTGTATATATGTATAGACTGTATGGCAGAAAACCCTGAGGGGGTGGACTGTAGGGTAAAGAAAATATCAGGCTTTTCTGCCCTTCCGCCATCAGGATAGATGATGGATCCTTGTCCTGAATGCATGCCTGATGGTGGGCACCTGGAATAGGGGTGTGGGCATAGGTAGATGGGATTCAGCTGAGCTAAGACTGTGCTTTTAAGGGCGGCGTCACGGGGGGACACCAGCAGCACCAGCACCAGCAGCAGCAGCAGCCGCAGCCGAGAAGCAGCAGAACGAACGCTAGAGAGCCCAGATAGAGTGAGGACTTGCTGGGGGCTGGGAGGCCTGCCAGCCTCCCAGCCCCCCAGCCAGCACCCCTGCCTGCCATATGCCTGGTGAACCCCAAATAAAAAACCTGCAAAACTACTGAGGACTCTGACTCCTCCTTTACCCGATCTGCATGGGATCAGAAAACCTGCACTGTATCCAGTCCTGCCCTTACAGTGTATAAGCAGCTTCACACAGAATCAGTTATGCCTACACTTCTCATATCCTACAGCTGGGTTGCTGTTTTGGGCAAAAGTGTCTCAGAAGTAATTCAGTGTATTCTAAATGCTCCACTTGAATTTTTAGCCATTTCTTATGAGATGTACCAAGGGCAGCTTAGAACAGGCCAGTTAGCCACAAACCTCTCCTTTTAGAAAACAGTTGGCCCAGTTATGATTTTTCCCCCCTGCCATTAGTGGTCTAATTTGAAGATGGACAAATGAGAGGAAAGTTTGCAAAAGTCAAACCTGGTGGGTGTGAATGGGAATAAAGGACCCTATGGTGCAGCTGCAGAGATAAGATAAGACTTCCAGGGCTGTGGCATGCATGTGAGAGCATGCACACAGGTGGGATTGTGAGCAGGGAATTGGGTGGAGAGAGAAAAAAAGAAATCAAAGGTGATAGTGTGCCAGGAGGCCAAATAATAGGTTACTAAGCCTCATAATTATTAAATGCCTCCAGCACTACAAACTTTACAAAGTGATTTTATGTAAATTAGTTCATGTGATCCTTCCTTATCATATTTAAATGTTAGCTGAGGTGGTAGGGGTATCCTCATATTTACTGACAAAGAAAGTAGGGTTATACACTTCAAGTAACTTCCCCCAGGGTCACAGAGCAGGCAAGAGGCCAAGCTTAGAGAGGGGTAGGCAACCTAGAGTTTTTAGTCACATATGTCCCACTGTGTGCTTTTGTAAGTAAGATTTTATTGAAAATATTCACTCCCACTATATGCTATTATCTGTAGTTGCTTTTGCCCTATTACAGCAGAGTGGACTAGTCATGACACAGAAGGCTTGACAGGGACTGTATGTATGGCTCACAAAACCAAAAAATCTTTGCAATTTTTTCATAGGAAAAAATATGATCCCTTCTACAGCTTTCAGATCCTGTGGTGCCAGCAGAGTCAGTCTGCTGGCAGCTGGTATATGACTACAAGCTTGGCATGACTACAGGTGTGTTACAAGCCTCTGATACAAAAACAACATCAAAACAGGGCTATCAACAGTTTCTATCATGAATCTCTTTTCAGCATCACAGTCTTATTTACAATATGTAGGGAAAAACAGTAACTTAAGGATAAGTTTATAGCATTCTGCCGAATAAATCTAAATTATTTGTTTATTAACAAAAAGGCAGGTAAGTTCTAAGTGAATGGACTGAGAAATGGAGTTTTGGCAAAAGAGTAGATCTTACATACCATTGCTAATTACTAGCAATGGTATATTTTCATCTATTACATTCTGATGTGTGGGTTTTTATCTTAACAACAATTATCTTTCACCAGCTGAGCGTGCTACAGTTCAACTTAATTTTGACATTCCCTACCTGGATATAGCATCCAATCCCACAGGCTAAGGGTTCATTCTCACAAGACTGCTCTCTCCCCAAGTCCAGGAGGTCACCTAAGCTGCTCACCCACCAACTATAGATTGGAGTTTCCAAGGATTCCTTCTTAGATTCAACCAGTTTGCTACGGAATCTGAGAACTCAGAGTAACATTTTACCTACCAGATTATCAGTTTATTATAAAAGGAAATTATGCAGGACAGCTAGATAGAAGAGATAAATAAAGCAAGGCATGAGGAAAGGACTTTCATGCTCTTTCTAGGTGCATCACTGTAGTGCAAATGAAGTTGGTTAGGTTTTTACGCCATTGGCCTCCATGGCTATCACCTGCAGCCTTGAACTTGTTAACATAGAAGGATGCGGGGCACAAGTGCCTGATTATGGACACCTGAGCATGGGTGCGTGTGCATGGGCAAGTGTGTACAACTGTGCCCAGGAAGAAGGTGATAAAAGGGTGACATCACCCCAGGGAAGAGGTTCAAGTTGCTCTCTCCCTGCTGGCTTGTTTCCCCCGCTTACCATGAAAACCTGTGTAGATGACATAGAAGGGTTCCAAAATTCTCTTTCAAAGTGCTAGAACTGACGGTGAACCTATCCAGCCTGGGATGGTTGCAAAACAACCACGCTCCCCAAATCTCGTGTGTTCACCAGCCTGGAAGTTTACTAAACACTATAATTTTAGGTTTTTATGGAAATTTCATTATATATGCACATTTATTAAAAAATTGGTTATTGGTGATTCAACTCCTTAAGCTCCTCTCCCTCCTCTGAGGTAGGAGTGGGAAAGGAAAGGTACTGACATTCTAACACTAATGATACAAGTTAGTTCCATTGGCAATCAAGCCTTTCCTTAAGAGCTTTTCAAAGCCAGTTTATTAACAAAACAAGAGACACCTTTATTGGTCTCTTAACAGGAAATTCCAAGGTTTTTAAGATCTCTGTGCTAGGAAGTAAGTAGAATACCAAACATACATTTCTTATAAATCACTGCATCACAACTAACTGTGACTTCAAGAAGGCAGATTAACATGATTGAGCCATATATAAAATGGGTATAATAACACCTATTTTCTGGGATTGTTGTAAACATTAGAAATTATTCACATAATGTGTTTAACACAAAATAAAGATATGATGGCAAGAGTTGTAGGGATGGTAGCATTTGCTGTCATAGTATTTGAACTGTAGTGTAGTATAATTGCTTCCAGTAGTAGTAGGAAGGGTAGGGTCAGAAGTGGTGGTAGTTTTAGATGTGGTGATAATAAAAGAAGAAAAAGAAGAAGGAGGAGGAGGAGAAAAAGAAAAGGAAGAGGCAGAAGAAATAGTATTAGCAGCCGCAGTAGCAGTATTAGAAATAGTAGCAGCAGAAGTGGTGATAGTAATAGTAGAAGTAGTAAGTACTAGTAAACCAATAGGAAAGGAGACCCTGAGGAACAGAGAACACTGAGGTCTTTAGGGAAATGCCAAAACTGGGGCCTCCCCGGTGGCGCAGCCTGTTGTGCTATGAAGCTATTCGCAGCCTCTGCAGTGCAGGTTCAATTCCTGGCCGGCCAGGGTGATTCTCCACATGGCGCAGCAGACCTCTCCTGCCTCACCTACTGCTCCCCTCAGCAGTGTATTTCAGTCAGTCTGCCTTTTCTGTTCCCCACTCTGTCTCTGGTGAATCCTCTCACCCTCCCGCACATCTGGCCTGTACCCTGGTTCTTGTATAAATAAATAAATCTTTAAAAAAAAAAAAAAGAAGAGAAATAGATCATAGCGTAGTGCCTGTTGAATTCAATCAAACTACATATGCTCTTGGGAAAAACACTATTTGACTTCTACACCAGCAACTCTAGAAATGGAGGAATGGCAGGACTGCTTGAATATTACAGGCTTTCCCTTGTAGACTTCAATCCTCAGAGAAGAATGGAAAACTGGCAGGCACAGGTGGGTAGTTCACTGATGTTGTCAGGCTTAAGACGAATTGGTTAACTATTATCTTAAAATGAAAAGATTTTATATAACAATACAAATTTCCAACTTTTCTGGGAAAATTAAAAGATGGTAATGTGTGTTGGAACAAAGTAGCAGCTGCCTCACTCTTCGGTGCATTCCTCACCACAGGGTTCTTGCTCACTGTCAGGAGTGCAAACTCAGATGCCTGGAGGAAGCAGGCAAGTACAGAAATGAAAGAAGCTAAAAGAATCCCTGGTATGTGGTGGACTGAAGGGAGAGCATGTCACCCAAACTTGGGCAGCCTATACTCAGATTCAGTCAATTAATGCCATCTGATTATTCGGACCCAATTTTCAGAATTTTATTTTCCAAGAGAAGTTTAAAATCTAAGTTTCATATTGAAATTTTCACATTTTTAAAATGAGATCACATTTTTGGAAAAAATCTGTAAGGGTAAAATAAAACATGTGAGAGCCAGTTCTTATTGCTGACCAGGCTGCAAACTCTGCTTAGACCCACTGTAATTACCAGCTAGTGTGAAATGGACAGGAGACATTGTGATGCAGCCATTTTAACATGACTATTCTGATGTTGACATCTACATATTTTGCAGCTCCTAAAGCAAAGTTTTAAATTTCAGCCTTTACGAAATCATCAAGTTATATACTTTACAGCCCATCCTTTCCTGTCCTCTGTCTTACGCCATCCCAACTCCACCCCACCCTTGATTGCTCTACACTGCTTTTTCTTGTGTTCCATGCCCTAGGCCCACTCACAGGCAATGCACAGCACTGGGTCTCTCTCCAAGTTCAACTTAGGTAAATAAACATATTTTATTAAATATTTTAGGTTGTTATTTCTCAAATGAGTTATTTTTTAAAAATAGAAAAATTTCAAAATTATGCACAATCTGTTAAATCCCATTGTGTCAATCAAGCAACATGGCTCATTGTTTTTCTTTCATTTCTAGTTACATCTTGACAAACAAAAACATGTCCTGACAAATAAAAGCAAATAAAATATGTGAGTTTTATGTGTAATAGAGAAATAGACCATAGCCTTACATTTTATAACTTTGGGCAGTTTCATATGCTCTGGTAGGCTCTATACTTTTACTGTCAGTCACCAATTTTTTTTCCTCTGAGATTTGTTAGGGGAAGAGGGAAAATGCTAATGGCCGGAGCAGATAAGGAGGAGTCAAGGATGAGGTAAAGGAATCTAGTGCACAGAGCTTTATAAAAAAATTTCAGCAGAAACACTAAAACACTGCTTCATCTGGGCCTCCCCTGGTGGTGCAGGCAGTTGAGCGTCATGCTGTGGAGCTGTCCGCAGCCTCTGCAGTGTGGGTTCAATCCCAGCCGGCCATGGAGTTATCCACACAGTGTGGCAGACCTCTCCTGCCTCGCCCGCTGCTTCCCTCAGCAGTGTGTTTTGGTCATTCTGCCTGTTCTGCTCCCCGCTCTATCTCTGGTGACTCCTCTCACCCTTCCACGCATTGGCCTGTTCCCCAGTTCTTGTATGCATGAATAAATAAATCTTAAAAAGACTGCTTCATCTAGGAATGCACTCTCAATTTGGTAAGACTTTTCCTTACTCACATATAAGGTGGGAATTCCAATTATGATTTTAATATGAAGTTTTCTGATTTTTTTAATGTTAGCAATTAAATTTAAAACATACTTTGATAAAGTTGATCATTTTAAGTAATTCCATTGAAATATGATGCCACAAGGAAGGAACAATTCTCCAAAAACCAACTATAAAGCTCTGGAAGATCTTGATATCAGACAGAGTTCAGAATCTTGTAATAACAAAATTCAAAGAAATAGAAGAAAATGCAGAAGACATGAAAGTCATGAGAAGTATAATAAACAGAAATTAGAAACTGGAGATTAAACTAAGAAAATAAGGGAGTTGCAGAACACAAAAAAGATCAATAGAGATTAAAAATTCTTTAGAAAATTATAGATGCAGACTAGACCAAATGCAGGACCAAGTTAGTGACCCTGAAGACCATAGTGAACAAAAGACCCAGGCAGAAGAAGAGAAATATAAAGAAAAAAATGAAGACATTTTGAGACCCATCTGACTCCATTAGGAGAGGTAGCACAGGGACAATGGATATCCTAGGAGGTGAAGAGACACAGAAGGGAGCACAGAACTTACTCAAAAAAATACCAAAAGAAAATTTCCTAAATTTAGGGAATGAACTGAACAAAAGTGAAAGAAATTAACCAAAAAATGGGCAGAAGAGGGCCTCCCTAGTGGCCTATGGGTTAAGTCTCAGCGCTATCACTTCTTGAGTTCGACCAGGGAGCTGACTCACACATGGTGCAGCAGACTTCTCTGGTCTTGCCTACTGCTCCCCTCAGCAGTATACGTATTTCAGTAGATTTGCCTGTTCTGCTTCCCACTCTGTCTCTGGTGAATCCTCTCAGCCCCCACATCTCTGGTCTATATCCCAGCTCTTCTGTGCAATAATAAAGATTTTTTTAAAAAAGGAAAATATTTAAAAAATGGGGAGAAGAGGTAAATAGACTCTCCAAAGAAGACATACCGATGGTCAACAGGCATGTGAAAAATGTTCATCATCACTTATCATCAAGGAAGTGCAAATCAAAACCACAGTGAGATATCCCCTTACACCTGTGAGAATGGCCTATATCAAAAAGACCAGAAACAACAAGTATTGCCAAGGGTTTGGAGAAAAAGGAATTCTTGTGCACTGTTGGTGGGAATGTAGACTGGTCCAGCCCCTACTGAAAACAGTATGGAGGTGCCTCAAAATATTAAAAATAGATCTACCACAAGATCCAGCAATTATACTCCTGGGTTTCTGAATCATACACATGTGTAAACCAATATTACCTCAATAAAAAAAAGTAAAAACATAAAATAGCAACACTGAAACCTCATCCTTGATTTCTTTCTAAGGTTTTCTCATTCTTTGTTCTTCCTAAATGGGATGATTGCTGCATCTTCTCTTTTCTCTCAACCAACATTGGCTTACTTCAATGCACTGGGCACTCTTTTTACTGCTTTTTGTAAGATAGTTTGAAGTCATATAAATCCTCTATCCCTAAATTCAATAACTTAGAATTTTCTTTTGCCGGAGCAATGAATTTGGATACAAAAATTCCAAGAGTTCCCTAGGTAGTCATAAAGACAAATAAAGCTTTTTATACAGTTTCTTAACTGTGGAAATAGCCATTAGCTATGACCCCTTAGTAGCAACTAAGAAAAAAAGCTATTAAAAGAGGTAAATTAAAAAGTTGTAGTTATTATTATTG
This sequence comes from Talpa occidentalis, assembly GCF_014898055.3. Classification (NCBI taxonomy): domain Eukaryota; kingdom Metazoa; phylum Chordata; class Mammalia; order Eulipotyphla; family Talpidae; genus Talpa; species Talpa occidentalis. The sequence continues at coordinate 90,881,023 of NW_023603184.1, read as the reverse complement.
CAAGAATCCAACACAGAATGGCCACTGGGCCTCTGGAAGGGACCAGAATAAGATATTGAAAATCTGTCAGTTCTCTCTCATCTTTGCTTCTCTCTATGTAGCATCTTCCTTCTTTTATATGTTGGTAGCTGGCTTCTTCTGCTTTTCCAGACCTCAGAACCATGAATACCCCCAGCTCCTGAGTTTACATTGCCATCCATCCATAGTGTCATAAGTCCACATTACAGAGAACATATGATTGGTCTCTGCCTGGTCCAATTTGCCATATAGGTGGCTGGGTCACACACTATAAACATGGCAACAGTTCAAGTAAAGGAAATTTCCCAAGACAATATAGATAATTTAGCCTGTGGGCTGGATGTACACCCCAAAGTATGACTCATTCAAAGGATCTCACTTAACCAAGGAAGCTTATTAAATAGGCAATGTAATGTAGTACAGTTTCCACAAATGTTTGTATATGTATACCACTGTCGTAATTTTTTTTCAGTTTTAACCATCAACTATCCTATTATTTATTTATTATCTTTCTCACATCTAATTTAAGGTACGATAATTCTGTTTCTTAAGCAATTTCCTAAAGTTAGAAATTTGCTGTAGTTTATTTTTTGAAATGCTTGCTAATAAAAATCTCTACAAAGTGAAATTGTTAAAACAGGAAAAAAGTAATGAATGGTGTATATCTTTTCTGAACTACCTACATAGCCTTTTAACTAGCCATCTCTAACCCATTCTCCCTATTGCAGTCAGAGTAATCTTTTGGACACACAAAATGTGACCATCCCCCCACATCCTCTTCCCAGCCCACCAACTTAAAATGCCTTAAAGACCTCTCATTGTTAGTGAATGCCAACTCCATTCAATCAGTGATTAATTCAAAACCATGGAGTCATCCTTGACTCCTCTTTCTCTAATACCTTTCACATCCAAATTGTCTGTATATCAGATAATCTCTATCTTTGAAACACATTCAGAATATTCCCGCTTCCTTTCACTTCCACTACCACTCTTATCCAAGTTACCATCATTTTTTACTTGGATTATTAGGATAGATTCCACAGCAATTCTTTCTCTCCACCCTTAACCTCTTACAGTCTATATCTACAGAACAGCAAGGTTATCTTTCTAAAACTTAAGTCAGATCATCTTCCTACTATGCTCAAAATACTCCAATGACTTTCCATCTCATTCAAAGTCAAAGTCTTTACTTTAGCTCTAAGACCCTATAACTTGCTTTATCTAAGATCTCATTCCAGATTCTCATCTTCCCCTTGCTGACCAGGCTCCAGACACACTATCTTCTCTGGTATTCCTTAGATATTCTAAGCATATTCTCATCTCAGGCCTTTCGCCTACTATTTCCTCTACTTGAAATTCTTTCTTCTTCTAGCTAAATGGCTCTCTCCTTCACTTCTATCTTTGTTCATAATTCATCCTAACAGTGTTTCCTAGTCACACTTTCCAAAACGTCACTTCACAAATTCCCCTGCTTCATTTATCCTGATGGCAACTATCACTACCTCATACATTATTTATGTATTGTCTTCATCTCCCTCCTCTTGTGACCACCACAAAGGCAGGGACTTTGTTTTGTTCATTTGTTCAATCTTCAGTGTTCATAACAGTACCTATCTCTCAGTGACTTCTCAAGAGATTTGCTGAATGAATGAATGAACATGACCTTTGAGGTCTTTCCATGTTCTACCTTCAAAGCTCCTCTTCAGTCTTCTCTCTTGCCATTCTTCCCCTCCTTCTATGTTCTTCAGCTTTTTTTTTAATTCTAAAACACTCACGTTTCCCTACTGCCCCAGAACCATTTATGCTGCTATTGCTTTTAACTAGAACACATTTTTCTTCTCTCCTTTTTTTTTTTTTTTTTTTTTTGTGGGACCCTCGCCGGCGGCCGGGGATCGAACCGGTGCTGCAGAGGCTGTGGGCAGCCTCTCAGCCCAGCGCTCAACCGCTGGGCCACCAGGGGAGGCCCTCTTCTCTCCTTCTTTGTCTGGCTAAGATTCAGAGAGGATTCCTGATATTCATGGGAGGCCAGAGTCTAGTACTGTGTGCCTAACCTTGGGTCACTTGTCACTGATGTAATTCTGCATTTTGTATGGGATATATGGATTGCCTGCCCACAAGGGTAGGGCAAGTATTCAATAAAAATTTGTGGAATGAATAAATGAATACAACCCCAGGTCCAAGTAATAGATATGCATCTACTTTTCTATGTAACTGGACAGTTTTTCTCTCTGGCTGTCCATTTCTCTAATAGCAAAATAAGGAAGCTGGTCTATAAAAGGCCCAGTTCAGCTTTTCTTTCTATTCCTATAATTTTTTTTTGAGTTGATAGTATCCATACTCAATCCTACCCCTGGATTAGGTGAAAGAAATGTAGTGAACTCAAAATCCATCGTTTTGCATACTCAGTGAAGTAAATATTACTTTCTTTGTTTTTGAATTTTAATCATTTTATAGGCAAAATCTTTTTTCTAAGCATTCTTTATCTTATCCTTTTTTCTCCCCCCTTGATCCTGTCTACTGGCAAGACATAGCATGAAGGCTTTTTAACAAGGAGGAAGGTAAATTGAGTTAAGGCAGGCAATTCTGCAGTCCTACCCCGCCCCAATCCCCCAGTCTTCCCACAGATCATGCTGCCTCTCCACAATGTGTTGAAATCTTTTGGAGCTTGTCTGTTACCTCATTTATCGCAGCATAGAAATGTGGAGGAGGCTTACTCTTAGAGACTTATTATGGAGTGAAAAAGAAACTGCCCTGTAGTGAAGCAGGATCTGGAAGACTTTTCCAATGAAAGCCTTTGAGCTCATACTCATCTTCTTGAACTTTCCTCATTTATTTCTGAGAACTATAGAACTACCTATAAATGTCCTTATGTATTCGAAGCTTCAAAGTCTATTGATCAGGGAACTGAAACACAGAGAAATTGGGTGAATTTTCTAAGGTTGCAGAACTACTTAAATGCAGAATTAGGAATAAAATCCTGGTCTGATTCCTAAGAACATTTAGGTTCCTAGGAAATTCTAGGGCCCTAACATCAGTTACCTAAGTTGATGAGGTGGGCATGACTAAGTTAATGCAAATCAGTACTCCCACCACTGAATTCAGCACTGAATTTCAAGGCCCCACATCACAGCGTGGGGGTGTTCAATTATCTCTATTTTTAAGTACTCAAGAGTCAGAACATGTTACAGACCAATCTGGGCCTGGTGGAGGAAGGGTATTAGCACCCAAAACCCTTCATCTCAAATTGAAAGTAAATTCACTCTAGTTTCCCTCAAGGTGTCTCTGCTCTAGCTAGAAGTTCCCCTTCACAACTTAAAACTATTGTGAAAGGTTCCTTATACAAAGTTGGTGGCTTTAAGGCCAAGTGTGTCAGAACCAACTGACCGGGGAGAAAGAAGTGTTTAAATAGAAGGATCTTTTTTAAATGAAAGAACAGCTTGAGGACTTCAGTGGGAGTACTTTTCTTTGAGAAGAAGCTATCAGACACTGGGTGGCACTTGATCAAATATATATAGATTATGTCATTAAAAAGGACTAAATGTCTTTTTGATGCTAGGAGAACAAAGTCTGTGGCCAGTCTGTGGAATCCACTTCTAGAATCTCTAGTGACCAACTATCAATACATGACTATAGGCTAAAAGTTAAATCTCTCTCTGTCTCAGTTTCTACATCAGGAGATCAAAAGATGGTATCTCAGGGTTGTTGTGGACTTTAAGTGATTTAAAACATATACAGTGCTTTGGACCATCTCTGACGCACAAAATATATTACTATTATTTTTTATATTTTATAAATTACAAATATGATTTCTTCTCTCTTTCTGGTCTTGAAATCACTTTAGTTACATTTGGGGCCTCTAGGAGGACTCCCCCACAGACATGCATGACAACAGATGCCACTGGGACACTCAGAGGGCTCATATTCTCTTCCTGGCATTGGCGGAGGCTTGGTTGAGTATTGCAGTTTGACTTCTCTGTCCAATCCTGCTTCCTCCTTCTCCCACTCACACAGGCTAATCCCAGATAAAGACTAATAAAGATATTTCTGTAGTCCTTTCTCAGCATTACTTTTCTCTGCAGTCTAGTTCCCTCTGTCTCCTCGAATGCTCAATTCTGTCTCCTCCAATTAGACTGCTAGTGTCTTTAGATTTCCTCTTTTTGCACTGAGTCTTGAAAATTGCCTTCAGGCAGAACTGTGTGTAGTCACCGGTTTCACCTCTATGTTTCCCATTTCTAATTTCCCAGTTCTTAGCCATCACAGCCTCGTGCTACCTGTTTCTCAGTCTGCTGTTTCTCATACATTTTGCTCAGTTTTTTAGTTGATGATGGCTTGAAAGCAAGTCCAAACTTTGTTTCTTCCTATTCACTGAAAGCTGAAGTCCTAATTTTAACTTTTTATCCAAGATCATACATGCACAGAGACTCAGGAGTTTCATAGTTTTCCAAAACCAAACTGCAGTCCCCTATCTATGACCCTATTTCTCCCAAAGGCAACCACTATCAAAGCTTTCTGTTGTTAGTTTTTATATTTAGCTCCATTTTCATTATGTTTATATTATATTTCTTGAGAGTCTTTAATTTTTAAACATTGGCTTCCCACCAGTGAATACTGAGATTTGGCTCTTTATCAACTTCTTAATAGTTACTGCATACATAAGCTTTTCTCATCACTCCATCTTACCAGTATCATAGATCATAATTCTGGTTGTTTATATATTCAGTGTTTACATTATTATGGCATGCTAATATTTTTCATAGCTGGATTATACCAAATGATATTTAGTGAACACATTTTAAAGTTTCTTTGGAGTTGATACATGTTTTGTTTTCATTTGCTTAATTTGCTAGGTCTTGAACAGTTTATCTTCAAAATTTGTTCTCATTGCTTACTTCGCCTCTTATTATATTCAAACATGTCAGATACTTTATCATCTTATTGAAGAATTTTCTAGAGCCATTTGACCTGTGCTAATCTGGTCCTTGGTATCAAGTTCCAAGAATGAACAACATTCTTTCTGGCATCTTCCTTTTATCATCATCCTAGGAGTTACCTTTGCCTGTCTCTTGAGTTAGATTCCAGTTTCCTATATCACATATTCTCTTTCTTCTTTGGCTTACCATCATAAATTTGGTAAAGCAAATCCTCTGGAAACTACCTGAGAAAGGATACATGGGGTATCTTTTTGGTTTTTATTTATTTATTGTGAAGTTGCAAATCTTCATTTTTGCCAGCATATTTGAAAAATGGTTTTGCTAATTACATTTTAATAATTTTTTAATTTGATTTATAATATTTCTTCTTTTTCTTATTTGCTAAGAATTCTTTTTAGAATGTGGAATTTTATCAAATGCCTTTTCTGTTTCTGGTTATAGATATAATGGTTGGAATAACTTTTCTCAGAACTTAGAAGTTTGCTTAATTTTATTCTAGATTTCCAGTGTTGTTCATGTGATATTTGATCCTCTGTGATCTAATTTTTTTTTTTCTCCAGAAGCTCTTAGGATTTTCTTTATCCCAAGTGTTCTAAAATTTCATGATGATATATCTGGGTCGTTTTAACAATGGTTTCTTTTTTTTTTTTTTTTAATAGAGGCAGGCATGTTATTTATTTATTTGTTTGTTTGTTTGTTTGTTTGTTTGTTTATACATGCACTGGGTACAGTCAGAAGCGTGGGAGGGTGAGAGAATTCACCAGAGCCAGAGCGGGGAGCAGAGCAGGCAGAAGGACTGAAGTACACTGCTGAGGGGAGCAGCGGGCGGCAGGAGAGGTCTGCGCGCCATGTGGGACCCTCCTCTGGTGGCCGGGGAGCATCTGGGGATCGAACTGGCGCCGCAGAGGCCGCGGGCAGCTTCGCAACCCAGCGCTCAACCGCTGCGCCACCGGGGAGGCCCAACAATGGTTTCTTGGTAAATTAAAGTCCAATTTGCTATTACTCAGTTGGTAATGCAAATCCAGAAATAAGAGATATGAGACAAGAGAGTAAATGAGAAAAGAAGTATAGAGAATATGAAAATGAGTTTCTAATGGTCTGATATCATGGAACTGTCATCCAGGAGTGCATCTTGCGTTCATCCATTTGAAGTAAGAAAGAAGAAAGAAGTGTATCCGTCAGTTACCATTTCCTACTTGTTAGAGGTTTACCCTGAACTTCAGGGTGGGTAAATGTGTGGATGTCAAGTTGGATTCAGTGTATCCCAACAAAAGAAAAGCCTCAAGAAGGAGTCAAGAGGTCTGTGTTATGCGCTTGAGGTAAAAAACATATAAAGGTTTTGAGACTGGCAGATCTGGCTGCCATAGCAGTGGCTGAGAAAAGAGATAGAAAAGACTAGGAGGGTCTGATTTATTACATAAGATAGGTGTCTGATCGGTGTAGATATCCATCATGCTAAACTTTTCATGAGCCTTTCAGTCTAGAAATTATGTTCAGCTTTGGAAAAAATTTCTTGAAATTTTTTTATGAATTTCTGTCCTCATTTTGTTTTCCTTTATGGAACACCTGTTACTCAGATTTTTGGACCATCTGAATTCTTGTGTTTTCTCCTTTATTTCCATACTATGTTGTTTTGCCCTACTTTTTGGAGGGATTTGTTCAACTCTACCTTCTGGCTCTTTGGACTTTTTATATCTACTATTATTTAACTTTCCTAAGAAAAAAATTTTTTTAAATGTTTATTTATTTATTTATACAAGAACCAGGGTACAGGCCAGATGTGCGGGAGGGTGAGAGGTTTCACCAGAGACAGAGCAGGGAGCAGAATAGGCAGACTGATGAAATACACTGCTGAGGGGAGCAGCAGGCGCGACAGGAGAGATCTGCCGCGCCAGGTGGGACCCTCACCAGCCGGCCGGGATCGAACTGGTGCTGCAGAGTCTGTGGACAGCTTCACAGCGCTGCGCTCAACGGCCTGCACCACTAGGGGAGGCCCAGAAATTTTATCATTGCTTTTCAATATATGTAAGTATGAATGTATGTATGTATATATGCAGTTAGTTATTACACATATTCCTGTTCTTATTCAAAGAGAGAAATATTTGTCTTTTAATTCTCTGGTATTAAATATAGCTCAGGTATTTTATATGTTTCCTTCATCAGGAAAATAAATTTTTTTTCCTCTTTTTTTTTTTTTCATGTTAATTTTGACCTCTGCATTCATATTAGAATTGTTCTCTGGTTTTTAAAACATCTAATGGAAACCTCTCTGTCCATGGATGAGTCATTAAATTAAAGAGCTTTTTAACCTCATTTTTTGGGGGGCTGGTCAGATTCCTTAGAGACAACTTATAATCTTTGACCTGGAGGGTATATGCCAGCCTGCCAATGCTCAAGAATTCAAATGGAGCAAAAGGCTGAGATTCACAATAGTTAATACACAAACTATTATACATACTCTTGTTTACAGGTTAGGACATACACTGTCAGTAGTACCTGTGGTCCCCCAGCCAGAGATACTCTATTTTACCTTTTCCAGAGAATAAACTTTGATCCTATCCTAAAAGGAAGTTGGAATCTTGGAGGGTAATTTTCTTAAATAGAGTTAGAAACGTTGTCCTGATTTTAACCTCACCATAACAGCATTTTTTAGAGGTAGTTAGTTTCAGTTATTGGGGGTTCTGCAGTGTGAAATGAGTTGCTTCTCAACTCAATCCACTGCCAGGTTAAGTCTTAGTTTCTTGGGCCTGCTAACTCATCCATCTGCTTCCCAGTTTCCAAAAATTTGTGGTTGGGTTTTTTTCTCTTGTTCTCTTTGTGGTAATCCTTTCCAAGTATCTTTCCCATGCAAAGTGAATGTACACTTGAAGGTCTACTCTTCCTCCATTCTAACACACATAGACATTGACCAATTTAAGTCTGGGATAATTTCACTGCTTCTTGCGTCTTGGAAAATTCAGGTCTTCTTAAAGTATTCATAGCATAACAGAATTTGTGTTTCACAATGTGTCAATTTCTGGCTTACTGAAGAGTCACTCCACATGGAAATTAAAAAAGTCCCAAGAAAACATTTTTTTTGACAGACATTTATCTCTGAGCTATGGGATATCAAACTACTATGAAAGACTCCTTGGGGATATTATAATTTAGTAAAGGAGAAAGACATTGTCTATCAATATAAGTATAAAGTAGGAGGGTACATGCCATATTAATAGTAAATTAACAACTTTATGAGTAATACAAAGGAGATAGGAAGACTTCATTCCAGAGGCAAGTGGATCCACCAATCCAGAGGAAGAAATAATTAAGGTGATTATTGACTAAATTCTTCAATGAACATAGATGCAAAGATCCTCAACAAAACCCTAGGAAACCAAACCCAGTACTACATCAAAAGGATTATATATCATGACCAAGTAGGATTTATTCTATAAACACAGGGAGGGTGCAACACCTGAAAATCAAACAATGTAATTCATCACACCAACAAAAGGAAAGATAAAAATGATATTATTATAGCAACAGGTACAGAGAAAGCATTTGATAAAATTCAATAACCATTTATAATAAAGAAAACTACAGATAGATGAAATATTCCTCAACATAGCAAAGGTATACATGACAAAGCCACAGTCAACATCATACTCAATGATGAAAAACTAAAAATTTTTCCTCTAAGATCTGGTGCAAGACAAGATGTCCACTTTCACTACTACTATTCAACATAGTGGTGGAAGTCCTAGCTAGAGCAACCAGGCAAGATATAAAGGAATACAAATTGGAAAAGAAGAAGTAAAACTTTCATTATTTGCAGATATCATGATAATATACATGGAAAATCCTAAAGACTCCACTAAAAAAACTAACTGAAATAATAAAACAATTCAGTAAAATGACAGGGTACAAAAACAATCTTCAAATATCAGTTGCATTTCTATATACAAACAATGGGTTTGAAGAGAAAGAAATCCAAACAACAATCCCATTCATGATTCCAACAGTAAGAATTAAATACCTTGAAGTACATTTAATAAAGGAGGTAGGCATATAAATGAAAAATATGACATTGTTAAAGCAAGTAGAAAAAGACATAAGGAAATGGAAAAATATTTCCTGCTATTAGAAGAACAAACTTGGGGGCCTCCCCGGTAGCGCAGCGGTTGAGCGCTGGGCTGCAAAGCTGCCCGCAGCCTCTGCAGCGCCGGTTCGATCCCCGGCTGCTCCCCGGCCACTGGAGGAGGGTCCCACATGGCGCGCAGACCTCTCCTGCCGCCCGCTGCTCCCCTCAGCAGTGTGCTTCGGTCCTTCTGCCTGCTCTGCAAACCGCTCTGGCTCTGGTGAATTCTCTCACCCTCCCGCGCTTCTGACTATACCCAGTGCTTGTGTAAATAAATAAATAAATCTTAAAAAAAAAAAAAAAAAAAAAAAGAACAAACTTGGGCCTCCCTGGTGGCGCAGCGGTTGAGCGCTGGGTTGCGAAGCTGCCCGCAGCCTCTGCAGCGCCGGTTCGATCCCCGGCTGCTCCCCGGCCACCGGAGGAGGATCCCACATGGTGCGCAGACCTCTCCTGCCGCCCGCTGCTCCCCTCAGCAGTGTACTTCGGTCCTTCTGCCTGCTCTGCTCCCCACTCTGGCTCTGGTGAATTCTCTCACCCTCCCGCGCTTCTGACTGTACCCAGTGCATGTATAAACAAAACAAACAAACAAATATAATAAATAAATAAATAAATAAAAACATGCCTCTATAAAAAAAAAAAAAGAACAAACTTTATTTAAATGGCTATCTTACCCAAAACATAATATAGATTCAATGTAATCCCTTTCAAGCCTCTAATGGTATTTTTCAAAGAAACAGAACAACAATATTGAAATTAATGTGGCACCACAAAAGACCCCAAATGCCAAAGCAATCCTGACAAAAAAGAGGAAGGATGGTAGCTTTGTATCCCTAGACTTCAAACTATAGTGCAAAGCTGTAGTAATGAAAACAGTATGATACTGGGACAAAAATAGACAAACAAATCAATGGAATAGAATTGAAGGCCCATAATAAATCTGCACATCTAACTATGTGCATAGTTAATCTATGACAAAGGAGACCAGAGTATATACTGGAGGAAGGAGAGTCTCTTCAACAAATGTTATTGGGAAAATGGGACAGCCACATGCAAAAGAATAAAACTAGATCATCATCTCCTATCTTATACAAAAATAAATCAAATGGGTTGAAATTATGGATATAAGACCCAAAACCATAAAATACATTGATGAAGAAATAGATAAATCCCTAATACTGGCTTCAGAAACATATTTGGGGATTCATTTCTAATGGCAAGAGAAGGAACAATGTATATAAACAAATGGGATTACATCAAACTAAAAATGTTCTTCACAGTAAAAGAAACTAAAAGAAAACAAAGACATCCTGCTGCATGGGAGAAAATATTTACACATAACAAATTACAAAGGGTGATATCCAAAATCAATCATGCAGCTCAAGAAAAAGAAAACAACCCTATTAAGAAATGGGGAGAAGAGCTAAATAGACATTTCTCCAAAGAACATATACAGATGCACAATAGGCACATCATCACTTATTATGCTCATCATCACTTTTTAGTAGGGAAATTGAAATAAAAAACACAATGAGATACAACCTCACAGTTGTGAGAATGGGCCATATCAAAAAGACCAGAGACAACAAGTCCCAGTGAAGCTGTAGAGATAAAGGAACCCTCATACATTGTTGGTGGGTGTGTAGGCTGATTCAGCCCCCATGGAAAAAACAGTATGGAGGATTCCCAACTTTTTAAAAATAGATTCACTATATGATCCAGAAATTCCACTTCTAAGTAGCTACCTCATGAATGCAAAAACACTAATTCAAAGGTATGTATGCACACCCATGTTCACTGCACCACTATTTATAATAGTTAAGTAATGGAAACAACTGAAGTGCCCAACAACTGATGAGTGAATTAGGAAGATGTGGTATATATACAAAACAAAAAAATACTTAGTTATTAAAAAAAAGTGAAATCTTGTGATTTGCCACAAGGATGGTACTGGAGGGAGCTATGTTAAATGAAATAAGTCTGAAGGGGGAAGAAAAACACTGGATGATTTCACTCATATGTGGAATATAGAGAACTAAAACAAACAGAAAACTCAACCAAAACACACCTAGAAACCTGACTGTAGAATTGAATATTCCAGAAGAGCAGGGATGGGGGAGGTGTGTAAAATGGTAAGGAGCTCAATGACCATGACAAGGGATTATGAGTGTTCTGGTGGTAGGTGTGATATAGTGACATACATTGGACTAAATATGAACCTGTACCCATAATCAATAAAAACAATACAAGCCACAACAACGAAAAAGGCTATGTTCAGAAGGATCTCAGGATTCTTTCTGAATTCTTTTGTTCATGTTTCCCAGGAGTCCTCTGAGCATTCACATTCATTTACTCCCCTTGGAGATTCAGAAGCATAGGAAATTGAATTTACTGAAGTAAGAGCTGTAAAACCTTGGTAGATGAGTTGAAGCTGAAGAACTAAATCTTCTGAATCCCAAGTCAGGAGGAAAAAAATCATCACGGAGAGAGAAATGCAAGTGGTTGAAAGTCTAGGCAAAAAACTGAGGCCTTGAAACTGCAAAAGCTAATAGTATAGGGAAAACTTCAAGACCTTGGACAAGGAAGAAACTTGATAACCTGCATGTTTTCAGATTCAGGGATTTTGGATGCTTCAGGTATATATCAAAGAGAAAGGAGAAGGAAAGGGAGAGGAAGAAGCAAAAGGGACAATGATTAGGAAAACAGGCTTTGTAAGACAGACCTGCAGCATGGGCAAATTAAATTTTGTATTTCAGAAATACTGCTTCGATCTCATCTGGGTATTTAGTAGTGAGTGTATGGGGCAAAGTGTTGAGAGGGTTTCGGAAGCTGTGGGGAAGAGGACTGTAATTAGTTCAACAGATCTGTAAGGGGCTTGAGCATGGCAGCAGATGTACAGCCCCAGTTATTTTCTCAAGGGCATTTGGTACATATGTTATTCCTATGTTCATTGCATTGATGGCCCAAAGAAATATCCAGAACTCAAGCTAAATTCAAATATTTAGATTGATGCATGGAACAGGAAATCAGAATTATAAAATGTTTTAATCTAACAAGAAATATAGGAATTAAAATGAGAAACAATTAGCAGGTTCTTAAAGATTGTTGGTTGGTTGAGCTATGGAGTTTAGTGGAACCCATGGGGAAATATGTTGAAAGGATTATGTCAATGATTGTGAATTTTTCTGAAAAAATATGTGCTTAGTAACCAAATAAATGCAAGGATTATTAGAGCAGACTGCTAATTAGCAATCAGCTATTGCTGAATTTTGATGTATTTGTCAGTTTTAGTTGCCACTTAATCAACTTAAGTAAGCTACTTTATGTATGAAATAACCCAAAGTTTCCAAGCACCTCCAACAGTGTTTTCCTTAAGCAAACAAATATTTATTGAGTAACTACTATATGCCAGGTGTGCTAGGCTTTGGGATACACATTCATTTTCTCCGTTTGTGATGTTAGACATGTAATAATTTAGTGTAATAAATGATTAATATAACCCATAGTCACAGAGTTATAATAACAGTGAGGATAGTGATATTTAACCTGTCTTGGGATTTAGGAGGTGACAATTAGGAAAGATTTTTAAGGTGGTCTAAATGTTCCTGGCTCCATAACTTCCTCTGATTCACCTGTGGGCTTTAACTTTATTTATTTATTTTTTAATTTGAACTTCTTTATAGATAAAGCATAAGAAGGAACTAAACAAAAAAGAATGGCATAAAAAAATTTGTCTATCGTGTTTTAGCAAAGTGTTCAACAACTAAAGACAGATAAATGAATAAATGGAATGGAAATGTATTATAGTATTATATGCCAAAAGCCCCTCTTTTTTTGTAGTAATAACACACTTTTGTAGTAAGAACATTTATCACTGAAATGCATTAGCTAATAATCATATTTTTTGAAGGTCATTAACTAAAGTATATTAATATTTCTATACAGGCTCTATGTTATCAGATGTGGAAAATTTCCAGACCCTTATTACCTTTAGGTATCCTGGCTGTTCATATGTGAGACCTCAGTGAGGTATATGAACTATCATAGATAATGAGGTTTGTATATTTTGCCAATAAAGAAAATCTAATTTATATGTGCTCTTTACTCACCAAAGGCAATCTTACACTTATTTTGTTTTCTTTTAAAAAAAAACTGTGATATAATTAACACAGCAAAATGCAGAACTCATATGTGTGCAGTTTGATGATTTTTTTAAACCTTTGTTTCTACTAAAGTGATCATTACCAGGAACCGACATTTCCATAAACCCAGAAGAATCCAAGGTCATCCCTAACTGGTGTTTTTTAACGCTCATAGCTGGGCCACCTAGAAGTGTGCTTTCTCTTGGTTTCCATTTCATGACTCCCATATATACAGCTACCTGTCAGGACTAATCTTTACAAAGTGGTAGTTCTCAGTTGGGATTGAGACTCTGGACTACATTAAAATCAGTCCTGCTGTGTTCAAAATCAGGTTCCACTCACTCTGAGTGCCACAGTCAGAGCATCTGAAATCTGAACTCAGAAAAGATTATAACATAGAATAGTAGAATATCTCTGCAGAGATATTCTAAGTTTGGATTATATGTTATGTCGTCCCTCTTAGGATTCCTCTTGCATATCATACTAAGAATTTCTATGACAAAGAAACTGATCAACCAAATGTTACTCAAAAGAGCTCAACCACAGAATTCTTTTGTCATTTATTTTTTAACATTTGGAAAACTGAATCTATGACTTTGTTTCACAAACTATTTTTCTTTCTTAACTTTTCTAATTTAATAAAATTACTTTCTCGATTTTCCAGGTTCAAAATTCTAAACCTTCATTTCATATTTTCACTCACAAAAATACTACTGATTCTTTAAAAATTCTTACTATGTTTTATATCCTCAGTCATTCTTGCTATTCCCCTCAAAGCTTTAAAGTATTTGAAGGAAAAGACAGCAATGATTTATTTTTAGACCTCCCTTGAGCCTTAGAAGCATGCTTACTGGTAAAGAATTGAAGGTTGTCATCAGTGCTTCTCAGCTCTTCCACACATTCATTGTTGTATTGGCTATGGTGAAGCCTTAGCTAGTATAAAGGAGATCCCTAGAGTGAGTATATTAAACAAGAGTTTATTTTGCTCTCATATGATAGTCTGTTTGGTCTAGGTTAAATAGGCTGCTCTGTTCACAAGGACATTTGAAGATCCTTTGTCTTAAAATGCTGACTCTAATAGCCTCTAAGGCATGGTCTTCATTTGCATGGTTGAAGCTCAGTGATTTTCACATTCCAGTTCATAGAAAAAGTCAAAGCCAAGAAAGCAGCCTGTATTTAAGTTAAAGATTTTCTGAAAATAGCACACATCACAGAAGTTGGCTCAAATTTAGTAACATTCGGTTGTGACCACACAGAGTGGGAAATGTATTGTTTAGCTTTTTGACCATGGAAACAAGAAGAGAAGTAAAATGGACGTTGGGACAACTAATATTTCATCACACTATATTCTCGGTGCTATGCCACAAAATAATCTTTCATTCATTCAGATTGTTATTTATTTATTTATTTATTTATTTATTTATTTATTTGTTCACTTATCAGTGGAGTTACCTCTGTGGGAGTGTTCCACCTCCCAGCACATCAAAGGAGGCTGCTCCAGTAGTTGAAAAAGGCTATTTGGAATGAAGCTTGTGAAATGGGTGAACTGAAGTACTTCAAAAAATGAAAGTGCTGTTGGGCTGAAATATGAATAACTAGAGAGAAGGAAAAGAAAGGTTGGCCAAGTTTCTTAGGAGTGCTATCACAGCTGTTTCCATTCATGTTGTAATGTCTCTTACCTAGTACACTGCTAATTTAATTGCCTGCAGAATTATACCCCAGACTGTGGAGAGCTCGTCAATAGTTACATGCGACCTAACTAAAAGATGTGTCAAGACCAACACCCAGTGGTTCCCAAGTCAGACAGAGTCTTCTGTCCACTCTTGATGAGAACCTCTTCATACACAAAGGATGAAGACCTCACATTTACTCTCTGGTTCTTCATACCTTACGGCAGATGCTTTAGTTGTCTCTGGCAAATGTGCTAACTTCTTATTGTCAACATTTCTAAAATGGAAACCACTGATAATTAATTTTGTGATGTTAGTAATCTACTTAGAACACACTCTTTTCCTTCAATATCCCTTCTTCTCTCATTTCTTTCGTTGTCAAGGTTTGGTGAAGTCAATGCCACATTTTATCATCTCTGAGCAACCAGTCATTATTGATCAAACCAATGACACACGTGCACGTTTGCAGGGGCCCACATTTTAACATAAATCAACACTAATACCACATAACACATACCTTTTCTTCACTGGAACTGACACGGTATGGCAGAGTTGGCCTATGTCATATGTACTGGTTCTTTACACAAATCTCTTCTAGCCAGCTTTCCCATCCCCAAATAGTTTTATTTATATTTTACAATTAAGGAAACTGAGGCACTTAAAGTTTATTTTAACTTGCTATAATCACAAGACAGAAATGCCTATGAATTCTTGCTTATGAGATCTGACACCTAGGGAGTAGTTCTGCTTTGAAGTTTCTTTCTTAGTAGCATTTATTATTCAGCATCTTGGGCTTCTCTTCCAAGTATTTTGATTTTTTTCTCTCCAACTGAAAGTTTTCAGAGATCCTGATACCAGATGCTATGACCTATATAGGGGACTGGCACAACACTGAATTCAAAGGTTCCTTTGACTTGCAAAGTTCTCTGATCTCACCATAGTTTCCAAGTGATTTTCCTGCCTCCATTTTTTGCTATAATGCAGACAGGGTAATTATTTTAAGATGCAAATCTTGTTATGTCATCCTTGGCCTAAATATTGAACAGCTTCCCAATGTCCTTTGTATGTAAACCTATCTCCTTCATATGGTTTGTAAGTAGGCCCACACTATGTCCCACTTTCCTGGAATAGTCTTATTATTTCAGCATAATTATTGCCAGTCCCCCCTCTCATGCTCCAAAGTATTCTGGCTTAGTCAATAGGTTATATGGTGACCCTTTTTATTATTTGGGTTTTGCATTCTTCCCTAGCCTTTTCACTCACCGTTCCCAACTTAAACTCTGCTCCAGGTTCACTAAACACCTTTAGTGTTTCTGACAAGCACTCTTTCTCTTGGTCATACATTTTTCTGAAGCCACTTTTCATCTTTCAATCCTGGCTAATGGCTGCTCATACTTCGGGCCACAGCTTAGTTGAATTACATGTCTGTCCTTCATTTGCCGGAGCACCAGTATTCCTGCCCTGATGGATCTTTCTATATTGGAGATTAATAATAGGTATTTATTTGTCTGAAACTACCACTTTATCATAAACTCTGAGAACAAGGTCCAAGTCTGTTGCGCATATCATCCTGAGGAGCTATCCTAATTATAAAACAGATGCTCAGTGTTCGATGAGTAAATGAATGAATTTGAACATCTCAGAATGCCTAGTAGAGTATTAACACATATATGCTCTCTAGTGTGGAGTGGGTCGGTACAAGGGATTTATCAAGTTAGTCAGGCAAAGGGGAGGGCCGTCTGTATTATCAGACAATGAACTTCACAGTTCATTGTGAACTGTGAACACAAATATCTTTTGTGTCCCTGGCTGTCTTTTTCTTTCTTTCTTTTTCGTAATGTGATTTTACTTGTATCAACAAAAGACTGGTGGTTGGGGCACGAGTTTACAGGATATTAATTTGTCTTGTTCCTTTCCCACTCCTGGGACCCCTATTCTGTTAGAGAAGACCCAAGACAAGCACAAGGCAAATTATAATGACAATGGTGAAATGGGATGAGTGGTTTGTTGCTCCTCTGCCTCTGTTCCTCATGGCCTGGCTGCCTAAGGCACTAGGCTAGTCTTCCAAATTTTCGACAAGGATATTCAAATCCACGTTTTGCTTCCTGGTTGCTCTTTTGGCTGCATTCTGGTTGTATTTTTCTTTGCTTCCTTCAGGTACGGATAAAATAGGGGTCCACAAGCTATGACCTTTGAGTCAAATTTGCTGTGCTTCCTATTTTTGTAAAGAAAGTTTTACTGGAGCACAGCCATGCCTATTGACTTACATGCTGAATGTAGATGCCTTTTTGCTGTGATGGCAAAGTTGAATAATTGCAACAAAGAATTATAGCCTGCAAAACCTAAAATATTTACCTTCTAGCCTTTACAGCAATAACTTGCTGGCCTCTAGTCTTATGTCCCAATGTAGGAGATCTGGGAAAGTCTAATTGCTTATACTCTTAGTACGGTCCTTGAATCAGCAGCATCAGCATCAAGGAGTTTATTATGAATACAGAAATCTTGGACCCAACTCCAGATTTCCTGAATCAGAAACTGATTGTTAACAGGAACTGAGTGATTTATGCGTACATCAAAGAGAACACTGAGATAGGAGCTTCTGGAGGCTGAGGAGAATGCCCAAAGAAGCCACTCTTGAGAAGGCATTATCTTTAAGATGTATAAAAGTTTTAGTGGTGGCCAAATGTTTACAGGTGTCAGGGGTATCACTGTGCTAAAAGGTCATACATCTCAACCTCAGAAGTAAAACTAACAATGGATTTTACACCTGGAGAAATTGACAAGGTGAATATTTTGGGGCCAGAGATTCTACATACTCCTCAGATCACACCCCTAGGCAGACATGTGGCATATACCTTGACTATGAAGGAGGCTGAGCATTTTTTGAGCCTGAGAGGCTAAGGGGGATTAGCCTGATCACAGCAGTGTTGTATTTTATACCTCAGTGCTCCATTTTACTGCAATGACAAAAATACGTACTCTTACTTTATCTGCCTTACTGTTTCTGATCTATTATTGTATGACTTCAGTTGACACTAATAGTTAAGAGTGGGGGGTGTTTGGGGAATTAAAAATAATAGTTACTTGCTATACAAAATTTGCTTTGGTAGTTGTAAAATGGAAAAAATTCACATAAAACAAGGCTACTTCTCTATTGCTCTTGAGACATCACACTGGGGACAATTCCTGAACTTTGTTAGAATCGTACTAAGCAGTGAGACAGTGATAGTGCCTGTTCCAACATAAGAAAGCTGTTTGCCGTCAAATGCTTTGATGTGAATTCCAGTAAGAGCTGTAGTATATTGTGTAAGTTACTGAGGTGGTAAGGCAGTGAATGTCTCCAACAGCACACGGTGATCCTCTTTAGAGAAGAGATGTGTTTACCCTCTCAAAACAATCCAAAATAAAATCTGGAGCCATGGACACAGAGTACTCACTTGTGGTAAATGAGCAGCTCCAGTGTGTCAACCTTGGAAATTTAATAAATCTCATCATCAGCTTCCTAACTGTAACATTTTGTCACAGTGAGGAAGCATAAGTGGCTTGTTTTGTCTGTTTTTGTTGCTGTTGCTCAACATTTTTATATCACTAACCTTGGGCTCAGATCCCTCTATCAACGAGGAAAGAACACACTATAAATTTATTGGTTTATTAATTTGGATAAAAGTACATTTTGTATTTTTTTGAATCTGAGAGGAGTAGTTGAAGGCACCCTCAATTCACCACTATGATGGGAATCAAGATGGTTTCAAAACCATGATTTTGATGTCACTTTTTTCCTGCCCTATCTGAACCCATTTCTATAGTTAGTAAATATATTAAATTTGATTGATCTTTATAAATTTTTCTCTACACTGAAGAGAGTTGGATAGTCCAAAATGAATATCTAACCCTTGAAATATAAAGTTAATTGTATTGACTTTTCGAAGCAGTTTCTCAATGCAGTAGATTTTGGGGGATGCTGACCCAAATGAGTTGACAGACCAAAAGTTCAATTGTGTTCCCTAATACCCCTGAATGATTCAGCACTCTATAGCTCAGAGACCTATTATACAAACTTAAGATTCTGAACAGTTGCACGCATTCTAGTAAAATCCTTTGCTGATAAAAAAATGTGGCTTCCATATCTAAGAGAATAGAAGCTACCTATAAATGCTCTTCATAGCTAGGGAAAGTTCAACTCCTTTTCCTGTCATAGGCTTTTCTGATCCAAACAAACTCTGTGAATGGGCTGAACTCAGCTCTTTCCTTGCCCATTAACTTGTGTTAAAGTATCTACATACCTTTAACCCCTGACTACCAGCTCTGGGAGAGGTTCTGTTTCAACAGAAGTCCTTCAGATAAACCTTATAGTTACCCTGTAGGATAGATGTTATTACACTCAATTTTCAGGTAAGGAAACAAACTCATAAAGGATAAGTGTCCCAGCCATTATACCATGCTATATTGTGTTATCAGTGGTTTAAAAAGACCTTTATTTTCAACAAAGTAATGATTAAGGTAACTAATGCATAGTATGCCAGGGTCTGTATTTAGTATTGGGGATAGAAAAGTAAATGAATCACTGGTTTTGCCCTCCTAGGGCTATATGGGAAGGTATGGATTTTATTTTTCATTATAACTTGAGTTATTGTTTTTATTCTTTTATTGCCTTGTACTTGATATATGGCCCATGTCAGATTAGGACTTGTGAATTGGATTGGGCAGCGTCTTTGTTCTTTGAACATTTATGCTGATGACAGACATAAAACTGTGTATATGACTGAACAGCTATAAGGCAAATGGAAAATTTGCTCATTACCTACAAGAGCTCTGTAATTCAAGACTATCATATGTTGATAAATAACATCCTTCCAATAAGTAAAAATGAACCTCTGAATACCCAAAAGAGAAGTTGCTGAATCTAATTATTAAAGTTCATGTACTTTGGTTGCAGAAAAACAGTTTAGGTCCTCACTTTGAGCCTTTTACTTTTATCTCAGGTAAAATTTTAACATGATTAACTATTTGTTTGCAGCATACAGTAAATAAATAAAAAAAAAAAACTTGTTTATCCTTGTGCATTGGGTGGATAAAAGAAGATATTAGGTTATCTAAGAAAAAAATCTAATAAGCTTCCTGGGGGCTAATTTTGTACATTTGAACTAGGAACTATCATAGGAAAAAGATTTAGCAATACAAAGAGTTAAAAACAAACACATTTGATTTAATATTCCCATGAAGGGTGTTACCACATTTAATTCTGTTTTCAAAACCACCATGCCTTTTATTGAAAATAACAGCAGTCTTTACCCTTTGCTATAATTCCTCTCATTTCACATTGGTTTGTATTCACTGACATGTCTGTAATATGTTGATCATAGCTCCAGTTAACTTTTGCAAATCAAAAGAGTGACTTTTAATCTTACACCCCTACAGTTTCACAGGAACATGGACTTGAGGTGGAAAAAATCAAGCTAGACTTTCACTATCATTTGGCAAAAAGTACATTCTGGAAGCCTGCCTAAATTGCTTCATATCAGTCACTGGACTAGGCTCCTCAGGGAAATAGCTACACTGATGAGAAGGGCGGCCTGTGAATCAGTAAAGGAACCAACAGACTCATTAAATTCAGGGGTGAAAATGCTAGTGAGAGATTATGGATGTTGGTATTGAGAACTTCCATTTTCAGGTGGGCATGAGTTACTTTATTGACTTGTGAAGAGTCATTTTTGTAGAAGTAACTGACTATATATTGGGTTGTCGGAAAATTCATGACTTTTTTTTATGTTTTCTATGCAAAAATGCATCATGACTTTTTCTACAACCCAATATTTCTGACAGTAGATTTATTAAGTATCCAATGGGGGAGTGGGAAAATGAAATAAAAAGGGGAACCAGAAGGACTTCCTTTTCACATTTTGAAGTACTGTAATATGTTAGTTACCTAAGGAAAGGTGGGTCTTTAAATCTGAATTTATCACTATAACTTTTTTCTTTGATATAAGAAAGGAATATGTAGTTTTCCTCTCACTTTTAGGAATCACATATTTTGAAAAGGATTGCATTGAATCTGTATATTGCTATAGGTATGATGATCATTTTAACATGTCAACTTTTCCAATTCATGAGCAGGGAATACCTTTTATGTATTCTTTCATTTCTTTTAACAATGCCATTGTTTTTTGAGGTCTTTCACCTCCTTTATTAAGAAGCTTCTGTGTACTGAAAGAAACCATCGGAAAACAAAAAGGCTGATTGGGAAAAGATATTCACAATTCAAATATCCCACAAGGGATTAATAATCAAAATAATCAAAAATAAATATAACTCAACCAAAAAAAACAAAAACAAAAACAAAAACAAACCCAACCACTCAGTCAAAAAAATGCAGAACATCTGAATAGATACTTCTCCAAAGAAGACATACAGATGGTCAACAGGTACAGGAAAAAGTGGTCATTATCACTTGCTAGAAAAATGCAAATCAAAACCACATGTATTTTTATATTCATTGCTATCTGTAAGGCCCTGATAACCTGTATGTTTCATGGTTGGCATAGATTATCATAACCCTTCACAATTAAGGACATTGGCAATAAAATGACTTTTCTAAACTTTTTAGAAAAGTCATTTTATTGCCAATGTCCTTAATTGTGAAGGGTTATAGTCCAATGTTCTGATACATATTTTCTTTAATATCATTTGTAAATGAGTCTTATTGAGTTATAGTACAAAACCACAAAGGGTACATTCCTTGTATCTATAACAATAAAGTTAAATATCCATATCCCTGGAACTAATTTGAACAGTATTGAATGACTTTATACAGTACTTGAATTGCTTTCTTCACTTCTTGGGGGATTTCATTACCATCTAGGACTAGTTCTTTAAGCATATACAAGATAAATGATTTTCAAAAATAATTCAAAACTCATTTTTAAAAATTTTTTTTTAAAGAGGCATGTATTTTTATTTATTTACTTGTTTGTTTGTTTGTACATGCACGGGGTACAGTCAGAAGCGCGAGAGGGTGAGAGAATTCACCAGAGCGGGGAGCAGAGCAGGCAGAAGGACTGAAGTACACTGCTGAGAGGAGCAGCGGGCGGCAGGAGAGGTCTGCGCACCATGCGGGACCCTCCTCCAGTGGCCGGGGAGCAGCGAGGGATCGAACCAGCATCGCAGAGGCCGCGGGCAGCTTCGCAACCCAGCGCTCAACCGCTGCGCCACCGGGGAGGCCCAAAACTCTTTTTTTTTTTTTATAGTAAATGAATATAACGGTCCAAGTACACTAAAAATATTGAAATTTGTTTTCTGCTCAATAGATGTCATTCTAAAAAAAATCTGAAAGTAAAAGCCTTCTAGTATTTCATGGTGCTGAATGGTATTAAATTGTGAAAACCATAGACCACAGTCCTTTTAACAAATTCTGATAATTAAAAAACAGAATTTCTGTATAAAATTGAATTAATTTTAATTAATTTTTTGGTGAGAAATTTAGAATATAAAGTACCCAAAGGACTTCATTATGAGTCAACTAAACTTATAAGCAGGGCATCAATCTACCTATTTTGCTTTTGAGCAATATTCAAACTTATGGGCAAAATATTCTCTTAGGGCAAGGTAGATGCCTTGAGAAATTGCATTAATAACTATTTAGAGTAACTGTTTATGATTCATGAGCTAAGTGGGGTTATTTTCCTGTGGTTCACCAGACCATCTGTAAATTGGCCTGATATATTATTTCAAAGGAATAAATACATAGTAAAAAGTTAGAATTGAGGCTATTTTTTAAACTTAATTTGAAATCCCAGTTGTTTTCCTTTGAAGTCCAATAAACTGTCTTTATTTTAAGTTCTTTATCAAATGGCTCTTTTCATTGAGGTCTAAATGATGACTTAGGTTATTTCTGCATGTAAACTTTAACATATGATACACAAATCATCATTTTTAATTTATTTTATAAACATTTCCTGATGCTTGAATATATCGAGCATGTTAAGAAATAAACATACATGGCTAGGAAATTCAGAGAAAAATAATAAAGTAATAAAGTAACTTAATATTATATAATTGCCCTGACTTATCCATTCTTTAAATGCAAGTAAGGTATAAATTACCTTATGAAGAAAAAAAATATAAATATTTATTTAATGATAAATGTAACACATTACCTTGTAATTCAAACAACACAGAAGCACATAAACAATGAAAATGATTATCGATCCCTACCCTCTGTTTCTCAGTTACTCCTGGAGAATAAAATTCCAGGCCCTCTTTCACAAATATACCTTCATGTGTACATACACATGTGTACATATACATACACGTGTGTAGTTTTTGTTTGATTAGTATTGGGAACAGGTTATACCAATTGTATGGTCACAATTTTATAGGAGAAAATGAATGAACATGTAAAAAGATTAAATTGATTTTTAACATTTTTCTATAAAAATGATTCTTGATATCCTTGTAAATTTCTCAATAACACTAATAATTACGATTTTAACAGGTAACATTTATACTTTATTCAAAATTCAAAAGGTATACATGAGATGTGGTAAAAAATAAATCTTTAACTCCTAACTATTAAGTTTCCTTCCTTTTCTTATAAATCCTTCCACAGATTGTGTGTCTGTGTGTGTGTGTATGTGTGTATGTATAAAATTTTCCCCCACACAAGTTGTCGCAATCTACACATTCCTCTGTACCTCACTTTTTAATAAGGTCAATCTAAATTGTTCATTTATTATTGCCTCTGAAGTATTCACTGTATGGATGTAGTATTTTATTCACCATATTAAATGTTAAACAGTCCATTAAGTTGTTTCCCATATTTTCTATTGCAATAAATTGAGCATCATTTGTACATACACCATTTTCATGGGTGATCATACATCTGTAGGTGATTCTTAAGAGAGGAAATGTTGGATCAAAGAATATGTGCTATGTTCACTGTGGCATTGTTTACAATAGTCAAGATATGGAAACAACCTAAGTGTTCATTGGTGGATGAATGGATAAAGAAAATATGATATCTATTCATCTATCATCTAGCTAGCTAGCTATTGAAACTATAATGGAACCCTACAACCATAAAAAACTTTGCCATTTATACAACCATAAAAAACTGCCATTTACGACAACATAGATGTACACTAAGGGCACGTTAGTGTCTGATCTCACTTATATGTAAAATCTAAAGAAAAAAAAAAACTAAACTCATAGATAACAGAGAAAAGATTGGCGGTTGTCGGAGGTGGGGGTTGGAGGGTAAGGCTTGCCAGAGTTGGGGCTTGGGGTTGCAAAATGAGTGAAAGGAGGTTAAAGGTAAAAATTTCCAGTTATAACATAATGAAGTCATGGGGCTGTGATGTATAACATGACCACAGTAAATAGTACTCTATTGCATACATGAAAGTTGCTAAGATAGAGTATCTATGTTCACTGCAGCAGTATTCACAATGGCTAAGACATGGAAAGAACTTAAATGCCTGTCAATGGATGATTGGATATTATGTGGTATATACATATAAAAGAAGACTACTTAGTCATTAGTTAGTTATAAAAAAAAGATGAAAATGGTATCTTTGACAATATGGGGAGAAACTGAGGTGATTAAGTAAAATGTCAGGTAGAGAAAGACACCTACTAATAATTTCACTCTTATGTGGGATATAAAGAAATAGAGCAAATGATCAAATGAAAGAAAACAAAACCCCTTAGATTCTGACAATAAAATGGTGGTTACTAGAGGGGAGAAGGGTAGAGGAAGTTGATTGGATAGAGGGGGCTGTGGTGGGGCATATACATTTGTTGAGGTATAAAACTGCACTCCTGAAACTTATACACTGTTATAAGCCAATTATGACAATAAAAAAGTTCTCATCATTAAAAAAAATTATAATTGTATAGTGACAATGTTCACCAACCTTCTGTGGTAATTATTTTAATACAAATAATGATTCATCGTGTTATATATCTGAAACTAGTATGCGTCAATTATACCCCGATGAAAAGAGTACATGCAATTTGATTTAGAAAATTTGTAAATTTCAAGCCTCCTGTTTAGATTTGTACTAAAATACTTTTCATTCAGCCATGTATAAAAATTATAAAATTTAAAATTCATTTTACATAATACATTTTCCCCTTCAACTCTGTCCAATACAGTTCCCCCCTTTTCTCTTTCTCTCATATCTGGCCAAAGTGATAGATAAAATGGATGAAATGATATCTTATTAGATTTTTAAATATTTTTTTAAAAAAGATTAAAATTGTCAGTATGCATGAACAATAATAATTCGGGTGTTTAAAAACCATATATCCCTATCTTATCTTTTCTATTAATATTTATCTTCCATATTTTTTGCAATATGAATATTGGACTTTTTTTTTTTACTGAATTATGTGAATTCTTTTTATTCAAGGCTATTGGTCTTTTATTGAGAGATACTGATTGCAAATTCCACCTCCCTCCAAGTTATTATATTTGTCATTTCACTTTTGATCAGTTTTGCAATGTAGAGAGTTTTTGTTTTTACTCAGTTGAATTATCTATTTTCAGTGATTTTAGGGTTTTGTTTGATATTTAAAAAGTTTGTTTCCCCTTCCATGTTGTTATTAAAAAAATCACTTTTTCCTTTTTTAAGTATTTCCATAGCTTAATTTGTTTTACATATTTAAACCATATATCCATCTGGAAATTATTGTTTCTTTTTCAATATCAAGTTTTAAATCTACTTATACTGATTGCTGTCTTAATTTATATGACAAACTGTACTTACTAGATTTGAGGACAGTAGCCACTCTATTAGTCTTCCTCAGTTAGTTTTTGGATATTTTCAAAGGGGTACTTCATGAACCACCTGAATGTTAGGCCAGAGAGTTCCTTGGCTAGACTCATGGCTCCTGGATTCAGGCAGACTTTGAATTAAATTCTGACTCTGCTATTTCCTAGTTGTAGCACCTTTAGAAAATATGAGTAGATGCTGAGGGGCATAGCAAAAGTAATGCCAGCATCATAGAAGGCTGGGAGCATTAAATGAGATGACACGTGTCACTGAGATAGCTCTGTCTGCTGATCTGGAAAGAAGGCTGAGCGATGCCATGGGTGCATGGATTGGGAGTATCATTGTCTAAGGTGCAATCTCTGGGCATGCCACGCTCCCCACCCACACAAGTTTAGAACTAGATTATGTCAAATGGTGTGGAAAGTGCCTATAACTAATTGTGCACTGCACATTGCTACCTGGCCCTGAAAAACCTTACTTGGGTGCAGTGTTCACCAAGCTCTTCAAGAAGGTTGCAGGCCCGCATACATCTAATTATGAGATTCAAACCCAGACCAATAGACATATGGAAAATAAAGAAGAATATATTTATAACTCTGAAATAGTAAGACCTTTCTGGAAAATCACAAAATTCATAAGTCATAAAAGAAAACATTAACTGATTTCATATTTAAAAGTTTAGAATTTCTGTGCAATAGATGTAAAAAGCAAGATTAAAAGACAATTGTAAACCTGATAAAAAATTTGCAACATATATATATTAGAAAATCTTAACAGGTAAAGATTTCATACAAATTAAGAAGGAACCACCTAACACATAATTTAAAATCACAAATGCATAATAAGCATATGAGAATGTTCAAATGCCCATTTAAACAGAGATATATCCTTGTTGTAAAATAGACAAACATTTACAATACTTTTAACAGCCAAGAACATGGGTGCATTGCAGATAGAATGCAATTGGGTAGTGCCTAGAAAAGCATCTATATGCTTTCAACTGGTAAATGTTACCTCTAGATATCTTTTCTGCATAAATGTGATCACTAAGATATATACAATAGGGAATGAATTGCCAACTCAATATAATATGTATTGTAGAAACTATGCAAATAGCCATCAATAAAGGAATAGCTGACATGGAATGCTATTTGATCATTAAAAACCATGTGGTAAATTCTGGCAAGGAAAGATTTCCCAAACTTATTATATGAGAGAACAAGTTTCAGGAAAAAATTCTACAGTGATTCCATAAGTGATAAAAAAATTTCCAGACAAATGCATATGTCACACATACAATTACGTAGAAAAATGTTCAGAAAAATGCACACATAAATGTTAATTTACAGAACTTTTGATAAGGAGAGTGGAATCCATGGGGACAGGGCAGTGGAGAGGAAGGAAGGAGAGTATTGGAGATTTTTACTTCTCATTCTCTGTGTTTCTTTGGCTAGACTGTATTCATGTCTACTTTAACTAAAACTTTTTAAAAAACTATATCCTGGTTGTCTTTACAGAATCTTGCTTGTATGAAGTATAATGGAATGATTACTTCTAAAACATAGCCTAAGATAATTTATATTTTCAGAGTTCAACTGGAGTACCAATTATGAGCTCACAAATAATCAGGGCATATAACAGGACTGCTCACAAACCACTAAATTTAGGAGTGGCCCAGACATAGCACATATTTTAAGATAATGCCAAGGTCCTCATTAGAGCTAGAACCTACTTACAATGAGGTGATTTTGCTGACAAATTGTACCCAGCCCCATCATACTAAATTCTGCACTGCAGCAAGTAGTGTCACATTCCAGGGTGGACTTTCTGTCTCTGCTGCAACCCTCCTGAACTTTTGCTCTTTAACATATAAGAAAAACAGTGGCAGGATGGAACTTTCATGGTATCATTAAAATTGTGAAACTGACTTAGAGTTGTTTGGCAAAGCCATTGCACAAGGATATCATTAATCTTTCTTGAAATTTCATGAGAAGGAGATTGATGCTCTAATATCACTGAATTTTCTGCCTCTGAGATTGACCTTTTGGCCTGTCATTTGTTTTCCTGATTTTGAGAAAGACAAGGGTCCAAAAATGATTTCACTTTTCACGTGTACATACTATCTGTATAAGCACACAATGATGAAAATGCAATGGTGAGCAGCAGTGATGCTCATCCACAATGACAAGGAGACATCAGAGAAGGAAGAATTCTGTGACAAAATAGTAAGCCCATGCCCCATCCACCAGAAATAGCTCCATTAAGGTCCAGGTGGTATTAAGATGTTGGAATGGAAGTTCAGTGTTGAAGATTTTCTAATTTTTAAAGAGAAGCAAAAAATCATGATTTTATGATTTGCCTCCATTTCAAATACATATTGGGAGACAGAATATATATAAATTGTTTAGTCAACCCCTTAAAACTTAACTGAAAGTGGCTCAGCTTATGAGCCACTTTGCAACTCTGGGTTTTTGACCTTAATTCTCTGCAACATAGGTTCCCAACAATGGCTGTATATAAGTAATACTTTTGGAAGTTATTAAAAATACAGGGTATCAGGTACCACTCCATGTTCTAAATGTGATACTAGGCTTTGAACAAGCACCCATACTGATGATAGACAGCTAACCCCATGAGAACTTTTGGCAAGCTGCCCATCAACTACAATAGTTGGAATAGCGGGTGGCTCCATCTTGAATGCAAATCCAACTCCATTGGAGCACTTATTTGAGGAGGACTTGTCAGATTGTGACAAGGTTCAGTAGGGAAAGATTGGTGATCTTTTAGTGCTGTCTACCTTACATACCAGCAAAGGAAAAGGTGGTGCACATGCAGTTTCTTTGCTGTGCTACACTGGGTAAGATCTGTTTTTGTTTTTTTTTTTTTTAAAGATTTATTTATTTATTTATTTATTTATTTATCCAAGCACTGGGTACAGTCAGAAGTGCGGGAGAGTGAGAGAATTCACCAGAGCCAGAGAGGGGAGCAGAACAGGCAGGCTGATGAAATACACTGCTGAGGAGAGCAGCAGGCGGCAGGAGAGGTCTGCGCGCCATGTGGGACCCTCGCCCGTGGCCAGGGATCGAATCGGCGCTGCAGAGGCTGCGGACAGCTTCACAGCCCAGTGCTCAACCACTGCGCCACCAGGGGAGGCCCCTAAGATCTATGTTTTTAATAAATTTAATAAATTAAAAAAAAATTTTTAATTCCTCTATGATTTGGTCACACTTTCTTCTCCAGTCTGATCATCCACTACTTCTTGTCTGATTGTGTGCTTCCCACATGTTCTGTTTCACCTTCTGCTACATGTCGTTGCTCCTGCAGCTTGCATCCTTCACCCAATCCACACTTTCTGGATATTACTATCTATTTAGGGATCATTTAGGACATCACCTTAAAAAGGAGAATTTTTCTGACCTCTTCTCCATTCTGCTTTTATTTCAGGATGGATTAAGTGCTTGTATTTCCTTATAAAACTGTCCTAATTATTTTATTACTTCTGATGAAATCAACTGGCTCCCTCCTAGTAAGTCAGAGAAACAAGGACTTTTAATCAGACACTTTGAGATAAAATCAAAATCTTAACACTCAATGAGAAAGAGCAGTGACATTGAAACTTGCTATTATTTAAGTTTAAAATTTTGTGACCATACTATTTACATTAAATATAATAAACAGAAATTATGATTATAAAACAAAGATAAAATAGCAATGGCATGAGCTGGAGATGGCTTTTATTTGAGCCATAAAATGTCTAAATACATTGCCAAGACAAAGCTTCAGAAAACAAAACTCACTGACCTCTAGATCTGAAGATCTCCTCTTTAACCTTAATTTTGCAAGACTTTCATAATGTTTCAACTCCTAAAGTTTTTATATTTCTATGCCAATACAGTAAATTCTTGATCATGTGGAGGAGATTCTTTCAAGTTTCCAGACTGATTCTGAATTGGACAAAGAATAACAAACTACATCTTACATCTGGCAACAAACAAAAGGGAATCTTTGAGCATGATGGAATAAACACTGTGGAAAACAGTAGAAATTTGTAGATTTACTTGGATTGGTTGTTTGGATCAGCAAAAAAAGACATTCTTTTTACACATGCTAGATTTTTAAAAGAACAAAAATGGGGAATCTGCGTTTAGCAAAAAAAAAAAAATTGTAGAGCCTTGGGATGAAATAATTCAGGGAGAAGAAAAAGAGAGGGTAGCCAAAAAGAAGAAACAGGGATGACAGCTGGCATTCTGGGAGGCACTTAAAAACTTGCATAGTTCAGCAACCTACATGGGAGGTTTTCTGTCTTTTCACATATTAAAGTTTCTTTGGCCCATCTAAGGACCTATGGGGTGGGTCAGGAGCCTTAAGGACAAGTTGGAGTGTACAGAAATGGAATCAGAGCAATAAAAAAGCTTAGTGCCATTTAGTGACCCGCAAGGCGATTATTTTTTTAGAGAAAGAATATATAAGATAAACATGTGCCCTGAGCTCATGAGTGTGCTCTCTAATTAGAGGGTGGGAACAGTGGCTGAGTCAGTACCTTCACAAAGAACAGAGCTAACTTATTAATATGTCTCTCTTTTTGCTGCGATCTTTACATTTTTCACTTATGGACTGCATGGCAAATCAGAAAAAAGTTATGTATTCCAATCCTTACACGCATGCCTTAAGGTGTGAGCGTAGTGTTTTGTGGATTGATTACCACCTCCTAATGTTCTTGTCATGGAGGGAAATATCCTTGTCATGGAATTACTACCTAACAGCTAGTAATGGCAGCTTCAATTATTCAGTTAACTAAGCTAATAATAGCTAATGACTACTATTAAATATAACAATGGTGAAGACATTGTTAAGCCCTTTATATAAATGATCTTATTTAATTCTCACCTTGACCCTATGAAGTAAATGATATTATTTACCCCATTTTATAGACCAGAAAATTGAGGGTTAGGCAAGGTGAGCAGCTTGCTTAATGCTCTGTGGCCAGCAAGTAGCAGAGACAGGAACAAACGTAGGTCTGTATGATGCCAGTCCTATGCTCCATCACACTACCACTAATTTTATATGATCTTTTCAGATGTATCTAAGCCCCAATGTTGCAACCTGTGCTCTAAAGAACTTGTGAACTTTCTAAATTTAGATACTACCTTGTGTGTGTGTGCAAGTAATATTTGTTCTTCTAGGGGTCCGTAGCTCTCATCAGATTCCTTCATCTAA
Organism: Talpa occidentalis; assembly: GCF_014898055.3. NCBI lineage: Eukaryota > Metazoa > Chordata > Mammalia > Eulipotyphla > Talpidae > Talpa > Talpa occidentalis. The sequence continues at coordinate 90,850,159 of NW_023603184.1, read as the reverse complement.
ATGAGGGAATAAGATCCCTCATCTAAAACAGTGAAGAGCTGGTGATCTAGCTAAGCTAGATTTTAGCTAGAGATTAAGTTACATCACCACAAAAGTCACATATTTGGTTCACACTGATCATTTTCCCTCCACTTCTCTTACCTCATAGAATTGCTGTTTTGAGTTGGTTTTGGAATTATGTCTTGAATTAAAGAACATTACAAGAAATAGTATATAAATTTTACTACAGTATTTACTTCAGGGACATTTTTGAGGATATTTTCCAATACATCTTTCGGTTTCTTCTAAAGAAAAACCCAGGTAATAAATTACCACAAGAAAGAAAATATCTTCGAATATGTGGCAAAGAATGTAATGGTATATCCCTTTATTCAAAAAGTCATATTTCATATTCAAAGTCTTTATGAAACATAAAGGAGTATAAATTCAAATATTTAAAAACTTGTTTTCCTTTATCTATTACTTCATGCCTAAAAAAGAGGCAGCGCTTTGAAATCTTGCATGAATTTGTTCTTTAACACCTTTACCTTCAAGATGCAAGGAAACGTTCCCAGTTTGGGACATACAACAAACTTAAGTAACACAAGCACCTTCAATAATGAACACTTTCTTACTGATTAACTTTATGGAAGATTATGTCTTGCTTGTCTTCTCACCCATGAATACTCACTACAGACAAAATAGATTTCTTGAATCATCTGTAAAGTAGCTATGTTACAGCTATTTTATGTTGTGAGGAGAATGAAAACCATATGGATTAAACATAAGATTTGAAGGGGAAAATTTCTCTTTCAGTCATGTACACTTGAGTACATGAATTTCTCGAAGCCTATCCCAGTCAAAATATCAACTAGCAGAGTAGTTGGCCAAGATAGTGATATCTACACACAGGTTCAACATTTTTCTCAGGAAATAAATTTGGATTTTCTTAAAACGTTATAATAAGTTATAATAAGTTAATTAAGTGCTGCCATAGAACATGACTCTTGAAAACATTGTAAGTTAGGTTGTTGAACCAATTGTGAGTTTTGCTGGGGGACTTTTAAACAATCAAGAGAAATTTTGAGATAGTCCATTGGATGGCTGATCCAAGACACGTATCCAGAAAATCATATCTACAGCCTTGGTTTTAATTACTTCCTGCAAGCCAAGAAAACTCCCAAAATTTGGCTTTGAGTTAAGACCAATCTTCTAAGCTCTTGACCTCTCTATTTAAGTACTGGCTTCTCACCTCTATTTGGGAGTCTCAGGTCTTTCAGTCAGTATCAGAAGTGAAATTCATATACATCCAACTTGACTCTTCTCAGTTCCTTCTCCAAATAGTACTTTGTGTCCCCCAGAACCTTGTGTGATAACTTGTTTAATTCCTCTCCCTTTCTGCCTCCTCCTCCCTAATCATAATCCTCTTCTTTCCAGCTCCCCTGCCTAAACTGATTTAGCTGAAATTTTTTTTTTTACCCAGATAACTGAATAATCCTCTAGATAGCCATGTGGACTTCCCTCTTACCTAGATACAGTCCATTCTTCACATTAGAAGATAGGTGATTTTTTTTTAAATTTCCTATTTTTTTTTTTTTAAGATTTTATTTATTTATTTATACAAGCACTGGGCACAGTCAGAAGCACGGGAGGGTGAGAGAATTCACCAGAGCCAGAGTGGGGAGCAGAACAGGCATACGATGAAATACACTGCTGAGGGGAGCAGCGGGCGTGGCAGGAGAGGTCTGTCATGTGGGACCCTCGCTGGTGACCAGGGATTGAACCGGCGCTGCAGAGGCTGCGGACAGCTTCGCAGCCCAGCACTCAACTGCTGTGCCACCAGGGGAGGCCCAGAAGATAGGTGATATTTTAACATTTTGATGGGATTACATCATTCTTTCACCAAGTTCCTTGTTGACATCCCATTACTTAAAAAATTAGGACCCAAACCATAAATGTGGCCTAAAAGGTCCCATGTGATCTGAATACTTCTTCAGACTCATCCCTAGCACTTTCTACCTCTTGCCACGTTGCTCTTACTCAGGTTTGTCTACAACCAAGTGCCTTCTTGCCTTGAGTTCTTACATACACACACACTCCATACACACCCAACTCTGCTTCACACACTTCTTAACAGGACCTTTCCTTGTTACCTCTGACAGATTCACCCTGTTATAATTTTTATAGAACTCTATATTTGTCTTTCCTAATGCTTATCACTAATTAATTATGTAACTACTTGTATAAGATCTTTTCTTTTTGTTTGACAAAAATTCCATGAAAAGTGGATGATAAATCTCTCTTTTCTCACTGTATACCCAGTGTCTGGCATAGTGCATTGCACATAATAGATACAGAATGAATTAGATAACAAATGATGAGCCACCTGCATGAGTTTGGTGGAACTCTAAACAGTTACATGATTTCACCTTGTGGAAATTATTAAAAATATCACTAAATATTTTCTATTTTGTCTTAGGAAAAATCAAGTCTAAACATAATTTTAAGTAAAATCTAGGCAAGAAGAGGGTGTACATTTACATGTATTGAATACCTACAATGTACAAGAGATTTAAATTATTCAAGAGATGCTAAGTCTAATGTAATTCTCACAAATGCCCATGAGAAAGGAAAAGCTTTCCCAAGGAGTAACCTGGCCATATCAAATGACAGAGATGGCAATAATTCAATGATCTCAACAAATAAGTCCACTTTTCCTAAACTACCAGTGCAAATTTATCTTCTTGGGTATTATAGAACTATGGAATAGCATCTTTCATGCTGCAGGTATTCAAGAAACATTTCTGAACAATTTTGTTGATTTAGTTACATCTTTTTTAACAAAAGGAGATGCTGGGATAAAACTCTGATTACAGTGTCAAGAAGTCATTGCCATTACAAAATGGCCACTCCATTTAAGGAATGAAAGACCAAAAGATAACTATTAACAATAGTGATTTGATACATATTCTAAAGACAGACTAATCACATAGAAAACTTAAGTAAGACTGGGGGTTTGTGGAAGAAGTATTAATAAAATTAAGACAGAAAATAGGAAGTTTTCTATCTGCTTCTACACCATATACTGTCAGAAACATTTCCCTCTGAGGTTTATGAAAGCATATGAAAAATTCCTGTTCTCCATTAATTTGTCTGACAGAAATGTCTGTGCTAGAGTTCTATGTGCCAGGACCTTAGATATGCAGGTGACAAGGTGGTCCATTTCTCTGTCTCTTATTTTCTGTGCCTGGTGCCTCTAAAAAAGCTGCAGCGGGGTGACGGGGCAGGCCATCCTCTGCACGGAAATTCATCTTTGGTGCTTTGGATGACAGATTTGAATGTCACTCATTCAAAAGATATAAACCTGCTGCTGTAAGGAATTGGATTCCTCAGTCCACTGTGTGTGTGTTTGTGTGCATTCAAGTCTTTTTTTTTTTTTTTGCTTTGGATACGGTTCTTATATGAAGTTGCAAGGTCACACCTGTGTGGGTGGGAGGAGGGTGAGAGGTTGACTATACCTTGTGTCAGTGACATGGTGAAGAGAATTCCCAGAAGAGAATAGACATTTTGAAGGTGGGGTTTATAAAGTCAAGAAGACATGCTTGTTGCTCTCTGGGGCCAGTTTCCCCTGTTAGAGATGGCTTCTGCTGCACGGATCATGGGCAAATGACCTGCAGTTTGGTGGGGGAGAGCAGGTAAGAGGGCTGTATCTCTAGGAAACCACTAGATAAAACATAGTTAAGAGATATTTTATGAACTATGTTGCCTGAACATATGTTCCTCTCTGGTTTTATTTCCCTTTTTAATTATATCTGAGCTTTAAGTGGAGTTTGTTTAAATGCTCCAGTTCTGTGCTCTAGTACCAGGAATTTAGAGAACAGTTGTGTTCTACATTGAGGGAGAGTATAACAGGGTGAACATTTTCTTCTACTTGTGTCCCTCATGTTCCCATTCTCTGCGTGCATGTGATGGTTGTAGAATTGATTTACTGAGACAAATGATCTCTCCATCTACCTCTTCCCCACATGGCAATATTCTTTCTATTGAAGCTGCAGAAGACAGTAGAGCTGACTTACTGAGCAAGATTCTGGTCAACTTGTGGAACAGCTTTAGAATTTCCTTTACAGTGAAATTTCAAGTTCAGAATTCTCCCTAATCAGATTGCTCTTTTCTGAAAGTCATTTTAAGAAAAACATTTTTCTTAAAGAAAAAAAAAACACAAAAACTTAAGGGCACATTGTACACATATCTGACTATAGTAATAGCCTGCTAGGATTTTGCTTGTTCTAAAATATAATTTATCTATCGATAAGATATCATAACATTTCTTGTCTGAATGGGAGGAGTTGGTGGGAGACAAGGAGCACTTATGTCAGAGAGAGGGAGCAAAATACTGGGAAATATGAGAGGCTAGAAATATCAAAGATGAGCTGGGGCTACCTTACCTTTTTTCTTGGAGCGAGGCACACTTGCTTACAACTGGATGTGAGCCGGCAGGCCTTGCTCTGCGTCCTTTTGCCCTGTGTGGGAAGTGATAAGCTATGAGTCAACCTGGTTTTGACTGATGAACCAAGTAGTAGGTGACTTTTTCCCCCAACCACAGCAGAATTTATAAATAGAATTCAATTCCAGAGATTTCAAGTATAGAGGGATCAGTCTATTTTACATCTTTCTCTACACAATAAATACGGATAAGGGGGGCCCTTAAGAAAACCGTATGCCCTGTCTTCCAAAATACATGGCTTATATAAGTTAATCATTCAAAACTAGAAATCATCTCAAAGGATATGGAAAGTTTAATAATGACAATATGAATTCAAAGAGCAGAGACATATTTGAGGGTTCATACCATAAAAGAAGTACCCCGACTTGGAGCAGGATAGCATTGACTATTTGAGTTTGGAGTTTATTGAGATCTTCAGCATCCTTCTCATCACTCTCAAAGAACATCTCTAGAGCTTCAACTGCCATTGTTTTCCTCCTTGTTCTTTTCTCTTCAGTTTCTTTTCCTACTAACTTCTAGAAGTACCCCTGACTTCTGCTTTTAGGGACTGGAAATTTTACTCTGAGGGGATGGAAAGTGATATTTTCTAACATTGGGGGGCATTTTTCATTTGCAATATTTTTCATTTTTTACATTTTGTTTGAAAGAACAGAGAACTAAGACCTTGCCAAACAAGTAATAGCTAAATAGAAATAGCTAAATAGAAAACAATAATGCAGCTTCCTTTCATTTGAAAACATGTCACTCCTGGCAACCAATATTTGTACATAAATTTCACTTATCCTCATAACAGAAAAGGAAAACAAGATCCAGTATTTTTCAAAGAATTTCACTAACAATACTAAATTCTTGTAAATTTTGATTATATTGAAGTGTTTTACTCTTTCCTTTCCTTATATTTGCCCATCTTTTTTTTTTAATACAAGAAAGACTCCACAGAATCTTACCTCATATTGAAAAGTATTGTGCATGGGAAAATATTATCATCCCCATTTTTTGATAATAATAATCACATTATATTGCATAATAGGTCTAAAAACATTTCATTCACAAAATAAGCCTTGGATTCCAGATTAGTAATGAAGAATATAAGGTGGTAAAGTCGTAACTAAACAGGATTTACTGGCAGTCTGAAACCTCAATTTCCTACTGTAATTTTGGAAAGATTAAATAACTGGCCTAAATTCTGGAAAAGTAAGTCTAGAATCCTGGAATTTGGGATGCCAACTCCTCATTTCCTTGGGACCACTAGCACTTTTGAACATTGATCCAATTTAGGGGGAATTTTCTATCTCATCAATCCCTATCTTGGTCTGTGTAGCCTGATGCTCAAGTCCCAAGCCTCTCTTGAAGCTACAGTTAGGGGAAGGAAAGTCACACCTAGTTTTCAGATGCAAATGTTGAAGAGATTCTAGCAGAATCATCCACTGTCCAGCCTCAGGGTGCTGATGGTTCAACATCCACTGTGCCCAGTGGAGGGACAGGGCTGAGTATCATTGAGGTCAGTTCTCTGGCAGAATGTGGCCTGTTGCTCCTGGTCATGTAACTTCTAAGCCTTGCCCTTGGACTGCTAGAGAAGCTATGAGCTATTTATACTCTGTAACAAATGTAAATCCTTTTAAAACTCAATAAGGTGAATTCCTTTCATTTGCAACTGAAAGCCTTGACTGATACATACATAGTTCAAGTTTCTTTTACTGGGAAAACATCCCACCAGGCACAGAGTCCTTAACAAACATTCCTTGGTCACTTTTAGGGTTTGGTCTCAGTTTCATTCACTCTCATTATCAATACTCTGCCCAAACTACTGTCTCTGATTTGAAGATGGGACTAGAAAGAGGTCAATCTTTAGTTGTAAAAATGCTGCTGTTGTTAAACTGTCTCATTTATTCAGCCAATATAGTGTCAGTGTGTTGGGTGGACATAAACTTGGAAAACCAAGTTTGTGATACTGTGGTTGAGGATCTCAAATGTCATTTACTTTTATTATTATTAGGTGCCATCCTGATTTTAGATGCCAGCGTTAGAACTGACAGTGTTAGAACTTGTAATACATCTCGTAGCTTTCAGTGATCTGATCACGTTTGTGCTATAAAAAGATCTCTCTGCCTGAGAGGTAGGCGAGAATAGATTGCAGAGGAGAGAACTTCAAAATTGGGAGACTAGACGGGAGGCTTTTTTGACATATCAAGTAAAAGAAAATGGTGATCTGAAGTAGGATGGTGGCAAAGAGGTAGAAAGAAATGGACAGATTTGAGAAAGTTTAATAAAAGTTAGAATCCATCAAAACTGATGATTAATTGGATATGAAGGCTGAAAAATGGAACAGTTAAGGGAAAAACACCAAGAGTGACAACTACTGAGATTAGTAAGACAGGAGGAGGAGGGAATCTGTGGGGAAGATTTTGTTTTATACATGTTGGTTTTGACCACTATGGTCTATATAGGTAGAGATGACAGCAAGATATACAAATTTAGGAGAAAAATGAGGACTAGACAGAGAATTGGGGGTCTTGAGTACAGATTTAACAGAGAAATAAATACTTAAGTCATGGTGGTAGATAAGATCACCCAGGGAGAGTGAGGAAAAATGAGTTATGCAGCAGTACTGCAGGTGGTACGAGGACCCCTGAATGTGCTTCAGACTGTTTTGGGGGTCCAGATGGATAAAACTACTTCCACAAGTAAGTCTAAGATGTAGTTTGTCTTTTATGTTCTTATTCTGGCACAAGTGTACAGCAGAGATTTTCGGAATCTACCTGATATGTAATGTTATCACTCTCTAGACTAATAGAATTTGTACATGTATATTCCAGTGTTTCAAGAATTTCTCAATGTAAATATCTAATATGGTCAATGTTGACAGATACAACAGACTTAAATATAAGCACTTTAGAATCTTCTGCATTTTTCAGTGTAAAGATGCATGCTATGAATAAGTTTCAGAATCAACAGACCTCCTAAGTGGAGAATTTAGCCTTATTTTATAGGCAAGGGTGATCATTAAAGATTGAGGCATTTTAACAGAAAGGTGTTCAAATGGCATCCTTGATGATACCTTTGATGGAGACAACTTGAAGTTATGCAAGAGATTTAAATGGTAATTCTAACAACTTGGGTATGAAGTGAGTAGGGGCTTGCACAGTGGAAGTAACAGTGTGACTAACAATGGGTAATAAAAAAGAATAATAATTGGACTTTATTTTTGGCTGAATATAGCTTACTACTGAAGGGAAAAAAAAGAGGAAGAAATAATTAAAGTTGGGCCTATGTGAGTGGACGAAAGGTCTTTCTTTCCCTATCATTTGAAGCGCAGGAAAAACTATTTTTGAGGTCTGATGAGGATTCATGAGAGCAGCATTGCCCAATAAAAATAAAATGAGAGTCACATTTATAATTCTAAATTTTCTACCAACTGCATTGAAAAAGCAAAAAGATGAAATTAATTTTAATAATACATTTAATTTAACCCACTATATCTAAAGTATTATCATTTCAACATGTCAAATATAAACAATTTTGAGGGTTTTTTTGGGGGGAGGTTGAAAGTCTTTGGAATCTGGTGAATATTTACAGTATATATCAAATGAGACTAATCACTTTACAAGTACTCAGTGACCACAAATGGCTAATGGCTGCCACCTTCAACACAGTAGTTTCAGACTACTCCTTTCTTGAGTCAAGGTCATCAGGACCCTATTGTTGATTTGTCTGGGGGTTAAAAATAACTTTGATATTTTTGAATTATATACTCAGGAAGGGATGGATTTGTACTGAGTTACCTAACTCTTACCAACTGTGACTTCACTCTGGTAAAGCATAATTATAGGTCCATTGTAAGGAAAAGATCCAAGTGTTGATCGTTTGCTTACTTGGAACTGACTGTCTGACCTGCCTTTTATAGATAAAGTCTATAACGGAATGCAACTAATCAGCTTTGCACACTAATTTTGGTCAGTGGAAGAGAAAATACTGTTTGAATTATGTGAAAAGACAATATGAATAGTATTAAAAGGATATGAAAATCAATGAAGGGATGCAGTAATTTTGGAAAGAGGTGATAAAATAATACTGAAAAATGACTTTAAACTTTTAGAAACAGCAACTGTGTTAAGAAACTGATATCCTTCATTACTCATGTCCATAGAGCATCATTATTTTTCTTGTAATATGAGACCTGTGCTGTTCGATAAGGTACACATTGTATAGTTTCATAAAGGTCCTAAAACACAGGACTATTCTCATGGAATGTAATTAACAATCAATGACAGAAGAAGAAAAAAAGAAGTTAAACTGAGATTCCCCAATGCAAAGATTTCTGGTATTAAGAGATGAGAGGATTGGAGATGAGTATTTCATGCATCTCTTTAGAGGAACGTGAGCTTAGAGAAGGCAAAATCCAGTAAAATGAGAGAAGATTAGATTTTGATAGTATATAGCAAATCACTGTAGTATGCCTCCTCACCATATGCTCATTCTATGATAAGTCCATATTCCAAAATGAAATGAGAAATTAGGATGCATGGCATTATATATCCTCTGGGAAGGATAATAATAAAAAAAACCTGTATAACAAAAAAAAAATTTTTAAATGACCACACCCATCAAATACTCATTTTCAAAGTTCAGATAGTACATGTATTTCTTTACCTCATTAACTTGGAAAGTTATTTTGCAAACGTATCAAGTCTTTCCATCTTAAAGTTCCTGCTTTCCTTGGATATGTAAGATTAACTAACCCCAAATCTTTTTTTTTCTTTTTTGGTTGGGTAATGAACTCCCCTAAATTATTTGTTGTTGTTTGCTTTAGATTATGAGAATCCAGGAGTCATGATGTAATGTTGCTATGGTAATGAATGCATATAAATAGATGATTAAGAATGGGGGGGATGTTAAATCTTAAAAAATACATTTTTATGTCCATTGTTTTTCAGTGAAATAAATCTCACATATAAATTTTTTGTTATGTGCAAAATTATGAAAGATGTGTTGTATTCTATCAGATTTTGAACAATGTATTTGTATTGTTTATATTATATACAGGTATCACTCAAGAGGCTCCAAAGAGTTTTCTTAATAATATTTCACTTAAAATGATATCGGATTAAGACTAGATTAATTTTCATAGAGGTATGTGTGAAAATTATAAGGTTGAACATCTTTTCTTGGTTGCTATGAAGGACTTAAGCATATTAGAAAGATTTATAATTGCCTAAGACTCTTTTTGCCAACTACTGAGATTCAATACTTAGAGTGGTTAACTCTTTACTTAAAGCCTCCATAATATTGATGTTGGAAGGAGACACATGCACAAGAGGACAAGGGAAAATGGCATTTGAATATTTAAAGCACTCCCACAAATTAAGTACTTATTTTGTACTTTTGACATATTAATCTCTGTGCGTGTGTGTATGAGATTGAAAGAGAGAAAGAGAACTTTGCACCAAGAATTCAAAAGATTGTGATTCTTTCATTGGATGACTATTAACCAGCTAGACCCTAACATTGTTGAATTTTTTTTCTTTATGTTGTGCTAAGACAAAAGGAATGACCTTAGCCATCTGATGATTCCTTAGACCAGTACTGTCCAGTAAAGTTATGAGAGCCAATGTGTAATTTAAATTTTTCTAGTAGCCATATTTAAAAAGTTATAAGAAATGAGTGAACTTATTAATTTGGGATTATATTTTATTTATCCCAGCATGTCCAAAATACTGTGCTATATGTTATTTCAACATGTAAGCAATATAAAATTTATCAGCAAAATTCCTCACTGTGTAGGTCTTTGAAGTATAGCCCATTATTTTATATTTATATCATAAGTTAATTTCGGGTAGACACACTTTAAGTGCTCAGTATATATATGTGGCTAATGGATAGCATATTGACAATGCCCCATTACACTAAGAGAAAACATTGAGTTTGTTTGAAATATTGAAGTTATTCAATAACAGGCTTCTTGGGCTAATAACCTTGCTTTCTTAGAAGATAAGAATTTTCCAATGCGCAGGGACACTGCTTACTGTGTCCAAGAGACAAAATAAATATGTGGAGAGTAAATACCTGACATTAGTGTAATGCCTTATGGCTTAACAGTGCTTTCACATTCACTACCCTTTTAAATCCTGTAATGGTTCTAAGAAACAGGGAGGGATGAAGTTCCATTTACTTTTGAGGAAGCAAACCCAGAAAGGACACTAAATCCTGCTCTTTAGACCCCCAGTCTCATGATCTGATGGTAGATGGCAATCTAAAGTACAGTTACCAAAAGATGAGCAAACCAAGTCAGCCAAAATATGTTTCTTAGCATTTTGTTGCCTTTTTTTTTTTTTAAAAAAGCATCTGTTTTGTGGGTGTCTGGAAGGGTTCTGGTTTGTCCCACATCTCTTTTTTTTGTTGTTGTTTGCTTGAATCCAGAACAAAATGAGAACAAAGTCTCTTTTTCTGGTATATATCTTACATATATTTAATTATTTTGATTGAGGTAACATTGGCTTACAATATTGTATATGATCTAGAAGTATAGGATCACCCTCTTCAGGTGTTGTTACCACACCACACCCACCACTGAGACAACTATAGTCCTCCATCATAAGCCATATGCTCAAGAATGTTTTGATTCATCCAAGTGGTGGTGGAGGTGGGGGATGGGTGAAATCCTCAGGCCTGCCACTCTCATGCATTAAAGTTCAACAAATTTCCACCCCCAATCCTATGATCCTTTTAAAGTAAAATCAGGGGCCTCCCTGGTAGTACAAGGGGTTAAGTCGCAGCACTATGAAGCATGCTGCAGCCACTGCAGCATGAGTTAGATCCCCAGCTGGGTTGGTGACCCACATGGCACAGCAGACCTCTCCTGTCTCACCTGCTGCTCCCCTCAGCAGTGTATTTCAGTCAGTCCGCCTGTTCTGCTCACCACTCTGTCTCTGGTGAATCCTCTCAACCCCCACACATCTGGTCTGTACCCCAGTTCTTGTATGCATAAATAAATAAATCTTAAAAAAAAGGTGAAATCAATGGTTTATGTCATTTCCTTATAGGTCTTTCATAAACCTCAAAAATAACACTGGTGTTACTTAGGGCAAAGCTAAATGCAGTACTGTCCCTTACTCTAAAGCAATTAATTTATATGACAATGAGTTTGGAGGCAGCCAACAATAGCATTTAGTACTAGTATTGAATTTTTGGCCTTTTGTGTTGTTCAAATTAAAATAATGACTTCACTTTAATGCACAGGCTACATGGGTGCATTGAATTTAGGCTACTTTCAGTTAGCTGGTAAAGCTACCTCATATTTTCCGATACAGTCCACATGATAAGCACACTCATTTGATAATAAACCTCCAGGGATTTAAACAATATTCAAACAAGTTTCTGTAATCACGGTGTATTATTCCTTCAGCCCTCCCTCCACCCCAGTTCTTCAATTGCTGAAACTGTAGCTGTGCAGATGTCTACATCACTTGGCACAGGAGGTCCAGCTTGGGTTGTAATTCATAGACTGGAAGGCATCAGAGCAGAGGGTGCGTTAAACCAAAGCTATATAGGTAGCCAGGGCGTTGGGGAAAATCGATTATTTCTAGAGCTGGACAGAGAGGGCGCCCTTCCACAGACGCGCACACAGACACGACCTGGTAGTGGCAACAGCTGGGCCGTGATATCCCGGGGTGTCTCGTGGCTTAGTATAGTTAGAAACCTTCAGGTCACCGGACTATGAATGCCTGCCAAGAGATTCTTGATTCTGGACGGGTGGCTCTTCAGCTGGAGCCCGGGGAGCGGACCACCAGGAAGTAACTGCTGCAGGATTGAAGTTTTCCTAAAGTCTTCGTGGGGATTTCCCTTCCGTCCCAACCCCCACTCCCAGACATCCAGTCTTGGGGGACCTGCACCACCCCTCTTCCTTCCCTCCGCCCTCCTCTTGCCCACCTTCCAAGCTGGACGGGCTCTCTGCCTAGCCATGCGACCGCCCGTGCCACCTGCCTGCCAAGCACCAGGCCGTAGGTCGGCTGCGCTAGGGCGCAGGGGGCGGAGGCGCGGCAGGGGCGGGCTCTGTCCCCCCACCCCGCCCCTTCCCAGCCGGGGCTGCTGGGGCCAGTGGCAGGAGTGACGCGCACAGCCAGCCGCGGGGGGCGTGGGATGGGGGCGGCAGGGAAGGGGGACGTCTGCACCGATTAGAGTCAACCGCACATTTCAAAAAGGTGTGGGAACTGCGCTCCCTCCCGCGCCCCGGGAACTTCAAAGCAGTCCGCTTTGCCCGGGTCCCTCCGCTGCGCTCTGGGGCCTCGCAGCCGGGGTGCGGCCGCCTGGTGGCCATGACCCGGGCGCTCCGAGCTGCGCTCAGCCAGGCTCTGCTGCTGCTCGCCGCGGCCACAGCGCTTTCCACAGGTACGAGGGGGCGCTTCTTCCCTCGCTCCCGCAGGGGTGGGAGTCGGGGGCTGCTGCGAGTGGGCATGGCGGTGGGGGAAGCAGATACACGTATCAAACTGACCTTCCACCGGGCGGAGTGGGGAGCGCCTGTTGGATTGAGGGGGCGCAGGATAGTGTGCAGCGTGGGCACCTGACGTCTGGCAGCCATAGGGGTAGACAGGTGTATTGGGAAGGAAGCCGCCAGGAGTGAAAAAAGCAGCAGGGACGTGGTGGAATGGGTGACAAATTTGGGGGAAGTCTGCAACCGAGGGTGTAGGAGAGTGTGTTTGTTGGTGTGCGCAAGACTGGGGGTTGGATGGCACCATAAATTCAGTCCCCAGGGCTTTCGGACGCCCTGTGCTGAGCTCCAGAGAGCTCCAGAGAGCTGAGTATGGATGGCGTGGTGGTGAGAGGACGGGCAGTGGTGGTGGCGATTCAGTGTTTTAGGATGCGAGGGATACCTCAAAGCCGCTGGTGCCAAGCTATGTAGGCAGGAGCAGGAGCTTGAATCTGCGTGGTTTGCAATGCATAGTGCTTTCGAGGTACTATCTTTACTAAGAGTCGCAGGGGGAAAAAAAAAATCTGGCAAGCGCCCCAGAGTTTATAACAGGTCTGTGCCTTGATAGGCTAAATAGAGTCCGGGGCCCAATCTAGACACCAAACGCGTTGCAGGGGAGCAACGCATCTTTGGTGAAATTATACTGTGCTATTAGGAAAAACCCTTTTAACTCTTAAACTGTTTTCATAATAATTATATTCTGGGTTATGGAGCCCAGACCAGTTTTCTTACTAATTCATTCTTTAAATATTTCAATCAAATAGTTAAGGCATTTATTTACATATAAAAACCTGGTGTTTTTCCATGGAGCTGTACTTTGTCCGAAGCTGCTTTTCATGCATTTTGTTTTCCTAGATGACAATCTATTTACACTAATGGCTATAATCTGCGGGGGGTGTTTTTCCTCTTAGTGACATGTGCAGAAGAATGTTTTGAATAGTAAGATTCCTGTTGTGTACAGACTTCAATGTTCCAGATAGCCTGAGAGAATTACTAAATACAATATTCAAGTGACAACTGGAAGGAAATAATTGACACAATATGAGGATCAGTTATCTTTGAAAAGGCACACCCTATTAGGAAAGTAGTTACCCAGAAATTGTCAGCAAGGTGATAGAGTGAAATATTTGCATTCAGAGTTTGTGAATTCAATGGGAGGAAAATTTTGGAAAAGTCTTTGAGAAATGGGCAGAAGTAACACTAACTTAAAATACTCAAAGTGCACTTGGCAATTTAACAGAATAAAAATGTGTGTGTGTGAGAAATAGACTCAATTATCTTTTATCTTGTTTGAAAGATATATTTTGTTACACAGCAGAATCTTAAGAAAATTTCAGAAACCCCAGGCATAATAACATGAAAACATGCCCCTGTATTTCTGAGGAGACAAGGAAATTTTTGACATTGAAATGTGCAAAGAAGAGAAAATGGATCATTAAATTAAATTTGCTTTCTTAAAATTTGAAGGCTAAAAAAAGCCTTTTATGGAGATAAATATGTCAATATCTACACATTTACCTCCAAAAATTAAAATCGAACAATGAATTTTTCTATGTTAAATGCAATATTTCAAGTATCACTAAGAAACTTTACTTCTCTTTGTGTCTCACAGAACCAACATGTGTTGTTCTCTAGATTATTGATTCTTAATTTTTATACAAATCATTGATTATTTGGTAGAGGGATAAAAGTAGTTGTATTTCATCTTTTAAATTGTTTTCCTCATGCAGTTACCTACACTATTTTTGATCTGATCACTTTTACAAATTACATTTTAATGATGTCAACTTTTGATAATGTACATCCCATTGTTGACATGTTATATAAGTTGCTATTGATACAGTGACATGGTGAAACCACATGACAGAAAACCACCTTCCAATTTGGCTCTGTGGAGCTGCAGGCCTGGTACCTTAAATATCTGAAGACATAGATAAAACAAACCCTTTCTGCTTTAGTTTTTCTTCCCTAGCATCTGTTACCTTTTGTGTCATGAATTAACAGCAGGCTACAAACCCTGCTCCTTGATGAGAATCTCAGGGGTAACTGGTGGTGGAAACAAAAAAAGTATTTATTGATCTGACTTGGCTCAAAATTTAAGCTGCTCTAAGAGTTGCTCTAATTATCTATTGCTAATTCCTGGGTTCTTTGAGGTTTGTCAAGAAATACCTGACATGATCTCATAGCATATATCATGTGTACTAAACAAAGAATTGGCAGAAAATGTCCTAGTGCTCTTAAATTTGAGGCTGTGATTTGGGTATTATATAGATTTACACACACTGCATTCTCCACTAACTTTTCATGAAATTCCTTTGTTTTCTGGTTGGGAAAGAATAGTAAGAGTCTAGAAAGCTAGCTGCTGTTATTCTAAAAATGAAAGGATAACTCTTTCCAGGGTGTAGAGGTTAGGTAGTAAGATTTTCTTCCCTTAACAACAATTAGCAGTTCCCACTGTTAATTTTAAGCTGGCTGGAAGTGAAAGCGAAAGGCTTGGGCTGACTAAGTTTATAAATGCAGGAGCGTTTGCCACCTTTGCCCTTCTTTAGCACATTCATTTATTGGTTGATTTACAAAAATGTGGTAAGAGGCTCCCTGGTTCCAGGGAAGAAACTTTTCTGGCTCAGGAGAAACTTCATGTAGAAGACCTTGGGAGCTTATTTCTTCATTGCTTATACTGCCTCAACTGGTTATCTAGACTGAAACTTACAGAAGCACAAAATAGAGTTTCTCTGATTTACTACAGTCAGATGAAAATAAAGAATTTGAGGTACGAGAGAAAAAAAGGAGCAAAGAATCACTCCAAGTTTTTGACCCAAGCAGTGGCTGAGCAGACCCTTAGCGAGGTGATCCACTGTAGGGGGAGACTTCTGAGGAGGCGGGGGATGGTGGCAGATGGCTGGAGCTCAGTTAGGGATATGTTGGGTTTAAAATGCCCATTAGACACTTAAGTGGAGGTGTCAAGAGAGCAATTGATTTTATGGGTCTGGAGTTCAGGAGATAAATTGGGACTAAACATAAAAAAATTAAAGATCCGTGGTCATTTACAGATAATTTTAACAGACACATTAAATAGGATCTCAACTTTAGCAAATCGCAGACACCCAGTTAGACTGAATTTCAGGTAAACAAATAATTTTTGAGTATAAATATGTTATAAATATGAATTAGGGCATACATATATTAAAAATTCATTGCTACTTAATTTCAACTTAACTGGGGATTCTATGCATTCAACATTAAAGGAATATTGTAGTATGATGAATTGCTTCTGATGTTTGTATTCTTACACCAGAAAGAGAAGTAGACCTGTTTTCTGGTTCTTATCTCTTAAACCTTCTCTTGTTCCAGCTTTGCTGTAGTCTCTAAAGGCATCTCTGAATGGGTCACTCCCAACTCTTTGCACTGAATGTCTCCACTGCTTCTGAGTGAACAGAAAGATGTATAGGCTTTCCCAGTCATACACGAGTATCTTGAAAACATGTGTAAAAAAGATAAGAATAACTCTCTAGATTCTCTGCAAGGGATTCTTCTGTGGATGCAATTGGTTTTGCCCAAATATACAGTATTTTAATGTAACTACTATTTTCTTATTTTTTATTTTTGAATATATTTTTAGAGTATTCCTTTTAAATAAACATTCATATGTTCTTTTAGAGAAATGCTCCCAGGCAACAGTCAAATTCCAGCTTGTTGTATTTTTCTGGCAGGACTTCTCACATCACATCTCTTATTGTAAATAAGTGAAAGTTATAATATTGGAGGAAGGGTAGTGTTAGGGTTAGGAAGGCCAAGAACCTACAGGAACTGTTAATCAATCACAGTTTGAGGTTTAAGAGTAATGTTCTGAATACAGTGATCATAAGTCCTTTGGAAAACAGGCAGGAATACAGGAGTATGAAGCAAAGGTTGTTTAGTTACTGCTATGGCTAAATCTTGGACTGCCATTGTGGCTAAATGATTAATATTGGCATCATTTTCAGATTTATAGGGAAAATCTACTATAAATGAACAACTGCAGACATGATCATTAAAAAGCTCAAACAGGGCTTCCCCGGTGGCGCAGCGGTTGAGCACTGGGTTGCGATGCTGCCCGCGGCCTCTGCGGCGCCGGTTCGATCCCCGGCTGCTCCCCGGCCACCGGAGGAGGGTCCCACATGGTGCACAGACCTCTCCTGCCGCCCACTGCTCCCCTCAGCAGTGTACTTCGGTCCTTCTGCCTGCTCTGCTCCCCGCTCTGGCTCTGGTGAATTCTCTCACCCTCCCGCGCTTCTGACTGTACCCAGTGCATGTATAAACAAAACAAACAAACAAACAAACAAACAACTAAATAAATAAAACATGCCTCTAAAAAAAAAATTTAAAAAATAAATTTAAAAAGCTCAAACAGATATGTTCACATGTATATAGTTTATTTCAGTATTAAATAAAATGAGGTTAACTTTTTAATATAAACAAAAAGAAGTATACAGAAAAAGAGGAAAAATTCTAAGGACAAAACATGTTTTATGCATCATTCCTTATTTATATCTGCAAATTTTCCTTTGGATTTTCCATTGTTTTGGTCTCCTATGTTTTAAATTTTTTGCAAGTGATAGTCAAAATCACAAGGTTTATTTTTACCTAATAAACTGTGGTGGAGGGTTAATGGGTGCTTTGGTGATGGTTGTGTTATATTAACAGATCTTAAGAGGTTTAGGTGTACCCCTAAATCATACAGGGTTGTAACCCAATGTTACCCTCAATTAAAAAGATAGTTAAAATAAAAAGAAATAGCAATAATATTGGTTGTGTTCATTAAGTGATACTGAAAGGCCACTTTTGCTGAGGGAGCTAGAAATACCTAAATACTGTCTTGGCTCAGCTGTGCCTTTCCTCTAGTTTAAGAGGGGACATTAATAGGAATATCTAAAAAGGGGAGGTGAAATAAAACAAAGTACCTTTTTCTTGTTGCCTGGTGCTTCCCACAACTTGCATGTATTCTAAACTTTTAACAAATAAATAGCTTAAAGATAAAGGGCAGTGCTATGATGAACCAGAATCCTGATTTCTGATAGCATAATTGAAAGGCTGTGCAATATCAGGGGAAATGAAGCCAAAGCAATGGAGGCAAGGCCCGACTGTGTCAAATACCTCATGCTAGTCCTGCCCTCTTGGCAATTCTCCAGGTAGTAGTTTTAGGAGCTACTGCTAAGTAGGGTAAAGGTGTAGAGTCTATAAAGGCAGGTGACTGGTTCTTTTCTACATGGTAGCTGGTGCTACCCTTCCCATACTTGGCATAAAGAAGAGATAGAAGACAGAGCTGTGACCATGCACCCTGTGCCTTTAGCATTCTTTGAGAGCTGGATCATTAAAGCACGTGGGCCTCTTGGTTCCCTGGAAGCTGAATACAAATCACTGCTCCTCTGACTTAGAGATCCAGTAAAAAGAAAAAAGGAGGGAAGAGGAGTAGGAGTGTGAAATAGATAAGGAAGACTTTATTTTCATAGAAGCCAGCATTCCTCTTATTTGTGAGGGGATATTCCTTTGCTTTATCAAGTGCCTCTTAAATTCATTCTCTCTGATTAATCAACCAGATGAACAAGTTTCTGTTCTGTTCCAATTCTTCACTTTTTTCTCCTCTAAAACAACCTTTTCTTCTACTCTCTTCTGTTTTTTAGAGTAGGTATGTGAAGATACTGTTTCTTTGGAACTGTTTTAAATTAAACCCCTCAAGAATTCAAGGGTGAATCATTCAGTATGACTCAAGAGCTTGGCTTATTATTATTTTTTAAAATAATTTAAATTTGCCTGTGACTTACGCATCCCAAATTAGATCAATCTACTTTATCATTAAACTTTTCACTTCGGGAAAATGATTACGATGCTGTAATTTTGAAAATGAAATGCACAGGTTTTCTTCTAATCTATTTTGTCATCCTTATCTCATGAGGAGGTAAAATGACACAGATAGACGCCATATCTGTATGGTGGATTAAGTTGCCTAAATTAAGTTTTTCATTAACTACCATTATTGACCGAAATGAATACTCTGTGGATAAAAGCATAATTAGAAAAAATTAATCAGAATTTGGACGATGATCATTTTAATGCAAAATGTTTAGTTTCATAAATGTATGCTTATCCAAGAGATGTTAACGCAGAGGGTGGTAATCCAGATTAGCGCAGCTTTAAGGAACCAGATTGTTTTAAAACAGAGCCAAATACATTAAAGAGTATTAAGTCATCACATCTTACAATTTTATCTGATGACATTTTCCTGGCCTGTTCTCCTAGAAATGTGTTATTTTTTTCCTTCCCTACCATCCCCATTATTGCTCTTCAAGAGGAAAGATCTCCTCTGTGAATATCTGGCTGCTCTGATAACCATAGTAAGACTGCTTTCCTACCCCAATTCCACTTATAATCTGAAATGTTTATTTCTAGGAAGTAGACACTTTATAGACAATACACTGTAAATTGGAAACTCTAAATAATTATGATTAGCAGAAGATTCATTACAGGAAAATAAATGCATAATTGAACCCCTCTCTCTCTTTATATTTCCTTCAGCTGTTCTCTAGCTATATTAGTTACAAAGACATTGCCTTTTGTTTGTTTGCCTAGAGAAGTGGACTTCATTAAAATAACCGGACCAATTTAAAAGAATTGATAGTAATTGTGACAAATCAAGATGAAGATACTCTTTTAGATTTGTTTTTACTGAACTCTGCTTTGGATACTGACATTGTCATAAAGTCTTTAACATAACACTTCCTGATTAATTTCTTAATATCTATAGGATTTGTAGTGCTCCCTTCTTATATTCCTGCCAATGGGAAGTTGAATTTTCTGTCTTTCCACTTGATCAGTCTAATTGGATATTTAGTAATTTATCATCAATAGTGCTCACATAACAATCACTTGTAGGGAATCCAACTATGTAAGTAACTTAAATACAGCGATTATAAAGCTGAGAGTGTCAAACTGGGTTTGAAAAAAAGACAGAACAAAGACGGCTATAAGAAATTCACTTCAATATAAAGTGCATTCAAAATGTACCTTATGGGGCCTCCCCGGTGGCGCAGCGGTTGAGCGCTGGGTTGCGAAGCTGCCCGCAGCCTCTGCAGCGCCGGTTCGATCCCCGGCTGCTCCCCGGCCACCGGAGGAGGGTCCCACATGGCGTGCAGACCTCTCCTGCCGCCCGCTGCTCCCCTCAGCAGTGTACTTCGGTCCTTCTGCCTGCTCTGCTCCCCGCTCTGGCTCTGGTGAATTCTCTCACCCTCCCGTGCTTCTGACTGTACCCAGTGCTTGTATAAATAAATAAAAATAAATCTTTAAAAAAAAAAATGTACCTTATGGGGGCCTCCCTGGTGGTGCAAGGGGTTAAGATACAACCTATGAAGCTATCCGCAGCCACTGCGGCACAAGTTCGATACCCAGCCAGGGAGCTACCCACATGACACAGCAGACCTCTCCTGACTTGCCCACTGCTCCCCTCAGCAGTGTATTTCAGTCAATCTGTCTGTTCTGTTCCCCACTCTGTCTCTGGTGAATCCTCTCACCGCAACCCCCCCCCCACAGCTCTGTCCTATACCCCAGTTCTTGTATGCATAAATAAATCAATCTTTAAAAACGTGTACTTTATAAAGACACAAATAGAATAGAAGTAAAAATGTGATTAAAGTTATACCATGCCAACACTAATCATAAGAAAACTACAGTGGCTATCTTAACAGACAAAATATATTTCAGAAAATGGAATGTTGCGAGGAATAATGATAAAAGAATCACTTCACCAAGAAGATATAATATCTTAAATGTATTTGCACCTAACCATAGAGTTTCAAAACATTAAACAACAATAATTAGAACTGAAAGGAGAAACAGACAAAACTATATTTTGGATTTTCAATACTCCTCTCTCATAATTGGCGGGATAAGGAAACCAAAAATTTGCAAGCTTATATAAGACCTGGAAAATATTGTTAACCAACTTGACTGAATTAGTATTTATGAAACATTCCAACCAACCAATGAATGACAGAATATACATTATTTAATAGTGTATAATATTATCTCCAATTGAGATATATCATATGATGGATCATAGATGGATCATAGAACAAACCTAGTAAATTTATCAGAGTATTTTTTCTGAATATAAACTAGAAATCACCCATAGCAGATTATCTGAAAAACACTCAAATATTTGGAAATTAAGCAACACAATTTGAAATGCCCATGAATCAAAGTAAAATTCAAAAGAAAAATCAGGTATTTTTAACTGAATTAAAATGAAGATACAATGAAACAAAAATTGTGGCATATACATAAAGCAGTGATTAGAATGAAATTTATAGGAGAAAAAGAAGAAAGTTAAAGCAAAACAAGTAAGGAAATAATAAAGGTAAGAAATAATCTTAAAAATAGAAAAACATTAAGGAAAATGCAAACAAAAACATTTTTTAAGATCATAAAATTGATTCCTCTTTAGCTAGATTTAGCAGGAAAAAATGGAAATACACAAATTATCAGTTGAAAGGGAAAGAGTGAACATCACCACTCACCCTACATACATAAAAGTAAAGAGATATTTTAAATACTTTCATGGTCCCAATTAGAAAATTTAGATAAAGAAACAATTTGCTTGAAAAGTCAAACTACCAAGGACTAAACACGAAGAAATATATATACCTAATGATTCAAAGACTACTTATAGTTTAAAAGTTGGAAACTTCTATCAGAGAAGACTCCAGTCTCAGATAGCTTCACTGAATTCTGTCAAAAATCTTAGGGAGGAAAATGTCTATTCTATACTAACTGTTTCAGAATATGGAAATTGAAAGAACCCTTTTCAGCTCATTTTGTAAGACATATCACAATGAAACCAAAACTAGAAAAATATTATCAAATTTAATCCAACAATAACAAAAAATACATTATGATCAAGTGACATTTATCCTGGGAATGCAAGGCTGGTTCAATATTTAAAATTATAATATTTACCATTGCAGTAGATTAAACAAGATCAAAAATGACAATGTCAATAGGCACATAAAAGTCAAACAATACCACTCAATTTACCATTTCAGGGATTAAATAAGAAAAACCATATGACAATATCAATTGATGCATAAAAGCCAGAAGATAACACTCAACATCTATGATAAAAACTCCATAATATGTTATCCGTAAATATATTATCAATGATTTTTTAAAAACGATAGAGATAATTAGAGGAAGGATTTTTTTTTAAAGAAATGATGCTGGAATAATTAGCCATCCATAGACCAAAGGGAAAAGAAAGAACTCCAAAACCTGCCTTGTATGTTAATAATTGTTAACTCAGAATGTACAATAGGCCTAAAAATAAAATATAAACTATAAAAACTTCCAAAGGAAAACACTGAAGAAAAATTTTTGATCTTAAAGTAGGCAACATTTCACCAATGAGAGCACAAAAGCATGATCCATAAAAGAAACAATTGATAAGTTGGATCCATCAAAATTAAAAATTTTTGTTCTATGAAGGATGCTATTAAGAGAGTGAAAAAATAAGCAAGTTGGAAGACAATACTCACAAGATACATATTTGGTTAGGCCAAACACACAAAAACCAAAGATGATAATACAGAGTGTTAGCACAAATGCTAAGTAATTCTCATACTTACTGGTAGAAATATAAAATGGTTTTGGCCACTTTGGAAAAAAAAATAATAATTTTTTATAAAATTAAACATACACTTATAAAATGTAGTCCTCCCACTCTAGATATTTACTGAAGAGAAGTAAAAATTATTTCATATAAAAATCTGATACTAATGTTCATTACAGGTTTATTCCCAACCAGCAAAAACTAGGAAGGGGGGAAACCAAATGTCATTTAAATGGTGAATGGATAAGCAAACTTGTACATTCATTCAATGATGTTTATTATAACATGAAAATGAATGTCAGATAATTTAAGGCAAATAACAGAAGCCAGAATGTAGAGGCTACAATCATTTGACATTCTGGAGAAGGTAAACATAGGAAGAGACAACATCTTTGCTTGCCAGTGCCTAGGTGGTGGGAGTAGTTTTCTACAAAAGAGTATGGGGTGATTGAACTGCAGTTGTCAAAATTCACAAAATTGCACATTAAACAGGATGGATATTACTATATGTAAATTACAACCTAATAAACCTGACCTTCCTCCCCAAATCGGAGGATATCTGAACTATTAAGCCCTATATTATATTAATCAGGAAGTCAGCAGATAATGTTTCAAATTGGTTTATCAAAAACAAAGAACATTTTTGGAGTTAATTCCCTAAGAAAATGTCCTAAAGAACAGCAACAAAAGTAGTTACAAGTAGGTAGACCTGGGAAATCAGACTGAGGATATGTGAGTCACTAGACAGATGCTGTTCATTTTAATTCTTCCTGTACTATTTTATTTTGTCATGTGCACTTAAAACATTTACAAACAAAAATATTTATAAATTATAAATAATTGATATACTTTTTGATATAATTTCTATGTAAGAGATTTCTATCATATTGAAAGTGTTTTGTATGTATCATCTTTAGTCTATATAGTGGCATATGGTAGATAGAAATTAAATCAAATTAGGATAAACTAGCATAGTTTCCATTCATTAGCATGGAGTAGTGGTTTCTTCTCTTAGCAAAGGAAATTGCAATTGAGGGACATTATCTATACATAGATAAAGCCCACTGTAAATGTAGCATTTCTCACTTGCTAGTTTAGGTGAAAGCATTTGCTTCAACTTGAAAGGTCATTTATCACCTATAAGGGAGCACTTATGGGCTGCTTGGTCTCTTTTTGCTGGTTAACTATAGCATTAAGCTCGCTTATGGAGAATTTTGCTTGCATCTACAGTCTATACACAGATTCATTAATGCATTAACAAACTTCATTTTGCTGAGTCAGATTAAAGATACCCCTTGTTGGTCTAGGGTAGTGCACACAGTGGGCAGTCAGCATTTTCTTGATTGCCTTCTACACATACAGGGAAAGTCACTATGTCTGTTTTTACCCTCTTCCAAGACAAATTAAAATATGAAATGGAAAATTCATGAAACATTATCATGCTAGTTTAGTCTGTTGGTTTATGTCCTAGAGATCGGGTAAGTTCCCAGATTAAACTGAAAGTTATTGTTTGATACTCATCTATCTGAATTTTCGAGGACAGCCTCACTTTGAAAAATGCTAGCCTATTTTCAGTCCATGAATTCCAACTGTTGCTCTTGAAAACAGAGTTGCTGTAATCTATGGAGTAACATGGTTATGGACATGTGGTATCACCAGACTCCACCATCAGTGTTATTTTAAAGGCCTATGCAGAAGAGTTGACTACAGTTACCCCTGTGATATCATTGACTTCCTGTGAACTGAACAATTTGAAACAAGAAATGACTTTAACAAAATAACTGTTAGTTTCTAATTATAGCATTAATTTGTGTTCATACAGGAAATTAGGAAAAAGTGTAGAAAAATATGAAAATCATCTATTTTTGTTAATTCAGATAATATTGCTTTACATCCTTGCTTGTGATTTAGAGGTATAGGATTCCCCCTTAATGTGTTGTTACTATATCCCTATATTTCATTCTGTTCTCTCCCCACAATGTGCTCACCCTTTCTTCTTCCCCTCTCCCTCTATTTGCCTCTATAGCCAGATTTCTGGGGGTTTTCTTAGGTTGGCTTTATCTGACACTTTGTTTGGTTTATCTATATTCCACATATTAGTGACACCATCTAGTATTTGTCTTTTTCCTTTTTTTTTTTTTTTATTTTTTTTTATAGAGGCATGCTTTATTTATTTGTTTGCTGGTTTGTTTGTTTGTTTTGTTTATACATGCACTGGGTACAGTCAGAAGCGCGGGAGGGCGAGAGAATTCACCAGAGCCATAGCGGGGAGCAGAGCAGGCAGAAGGACCGAAGTACACTGCTGAGGGGAGCAGCGGGCGGCAGGAGAGGTCTGCGCGCCATGTGGGACCCTCCTCTGGTGGCCGGGGAGCAGCCGGGGATCGAACCGGCGCCGCAGAGGCCGCGCGCAGCTTCGCAACCCAGCGCTCAACCTCTGCGCCACCGGGGAGGCCCTGTCTTTTTCCTTTTGACTTATTTCATTTAGCAGAAATTCCCTCCAATTCCATCCATGTTATCACAAATGGAAAGAGTTTATCTTTTTTGGTATAGAGTTGTATATATATATATATATATATACCACATCTTTTTGATATACTCATATTTTTTGGTGCACTTAGGTTGTTTCCATAGCTTGGCAATGAACATGAGAGTACATGTTTTCCTTCAAATTAGTGATTTTGTATTCTTTGGGTAGATACCTAGGAGAAGAAATGTTGTGTCTTATGATAGATCCATTATTAATTTTTTGAGAAAGCCCCTTGTTTTCCATAGGTGTTTGACCAGTTCACATTCCCATCAAAAGTGTAAGAGGGTTCCTTTTACCACTTCCTCACTAGCACTTGTTGTTTCTGCTCTTTTTGATATGGGCCAGTCTCATAGGTGAGATGGAATCTTACTGTGGTTTTGATTTATTGATACATTTCCAATAATTGATAAGAGATTTTTTCATGTGCCTTTTGGTCATATGTATGTCTTCTTTCTAGAAGTGCCTGTTGAGCTCTTCTGCCTACTTTAGAATTGTGTTCTGTTTCCTTTTTGTTGAATTGTAAGCGTTCTTTGTAGAGCTTTGTATTAGCCCCTTATTGGATGAATGATGTTTGTATGAATGATGTAAATATTTTCTTCCATTTGGTTTGATGATTTTTGCATTCTTTTGTTTTTCTGGCTGCTGGAGATGAACCCACAAAGACATCTCTGAGGTCTATGTCATGGAGTGTTTTGTCTATTTTATTCTATATATTTTATGATTTCAGATCTTATATCCAGGATTTTTTTTTCCATCTGTTTTCAGGTGATTTTTGTGTATGCTGTGAGAAAATGGTCTAATGTTATCCTTTTGCATGATGTGGTCTAGTTTCCCAGCAACATCTGTTGAAGAGGTTTTACATGCTCCAGTGTATATTCTTGGCTCCTTTGTTGTATATTAACTGTCCATATAGGGGCAGGTTTATTCCTGGGCTCTTAATTCTGTTCCATTGGTCCATGTGCCTGTTTTTGTTCCAGTACCATGCTGTTTTGATTATTATAGCTTTGTAGTATAGTTTGAAGTCTGGGAGTGTGGTACTACCATTCTTCCTCTTTTGTGTTTGGAGTGTTTTGGCTATTTGGGATCTTGTGTGTTTACATATGAATTTCAATAATATTGTTTCTTTGAAGAATGCCATTGAAACATACAGATTGCACTGAATCTGTATATTGCTTTGTGTAGTATGGCAATTTTGACAATGTTAACAAGAAATTCCAAGAACAAGAAATATCTTTCTATTTCTCTGTGACTTCTATTTCTTGTAACAATGTCGTATAGTTTTTTTAAAAATAGATTCTTCACAACCCACCCCCCCACTTTAAGTTTACTTCTAGTTATTTTCTACTTTATACAGTTGTAAATGGTATAGTTTTCTTAATTTCTTCCTCTTATAGCTCATTCTTTTCATATAGGAAGACAACAGATTTTTGTGCATTGACTTTGTATCCTGCCACTTTGCTGAACTGATTTATTGCTTCAATTAGTATTTTAATGGAATCTTTAAGGTTATGTGTGCTTATTATCATTCTATCTGAAAATAGCTTTACTTTTTTATTTTTCCAATGTGGATTTATTTTATATTCTTCTCTTGCCTAATTTTTCTAGGTCAGACTTCCAATGCTATGTGAATAGTAATGATGAAAATGGACATTCTTGTCTTATATCAGATTTTAGTGAAAAAGCTTTCAATTTTTCAACACTGACAAAGATGTTAGCTGTGAATTTGTCATATATGGCCTTTATTATGTTGAGGTATGTTCCATTTATTCCCCCTTTATTTTTTTACATAAATGAATGTTGAATCTTATCAAATGCTTTCTCAGCATCTGTTGATATATCCATATTGTTTTCAACTTTCCTTTTACTGATGTGGCTAATTGTGTTGATTGATTTTTGTATGTTAACCATGCCTGTGTCTCTACTACAGATTTCACTTGGTCATGGTGTATAGTCCTTTTAATGCATTGTTAAATTATGCTTGTTAAGATTTTGTTGAGGACTTTTATTTCTGTTCCTTTTCTCCTCAATAAACTTTCTTTCCTCTAAAGGAAGCAAAAAAGATTTTGTTGAGGATTTTTATTTCTACAAAGGGAAACTGGTCTGTAGTTGTCTTTTTAGTTTTGCCTTTGCCTGGTTTTGGTGTTAGGAAATATTAGTCTCATAAAATGTGTTTGGAAGTATTCCCTCTTTCTCATTTTTTTTTGAAAGAGTTTGAACAGGATAGGTATTATATCTTTTTAAAAATATTTATTTTTATTTATTTATGCATACAAGAACTGGGGTATAGGCCAGAGGTGCAGGGAGTGAAAGGATTCACCAGAGACAGAGTAGGGAGCAGAAGAGGCAGATCTACTGAAACACACTGCTGAGGGGAGCTTCAAGAGATCTGTTGCGCCATCTAGGGGTTCTGTGGGGAGAAGGGAGAAGCAGGCGAGACAGAAGAGATCTGCTGTGCCATGTGGGTTAGCTCCCTGGTTAGGGATCAAACTTATGACAACACTGAGACCCCTGCACCACCAGGGAGGCCCCAGGTATTATATTTTCTTTGAAGTTTGATAGAACTCACTTGTGAAACTGTCTGGTCCCAGGCTTTTTTTTATTTTTATTTTTATTTTTTTAAGACTATTACTGTTTCAATTTCCTTGCTTGAAATTGGGCTGCTATGGTTTTCCATTTCTTACTCATTTCAGTCTCATATGTTTGTATATTTGCAAGAATTTGTCATCCCTTCTATGTTATTCAATTTACTGGGAATACAAATGTTCTTAGTAATCTTTCAAAATCCTCTGAATTTCTGAGACATCTGTTTTTGTAACTTCTCCTATTTTATTTCTGATAATATTTGAGCTTTCTCTCTTCTTTTCTTTGAGCCTCGCTGTAGGTCTTCCTATTTTGTTAATTTTTTCAAAGAATCAGCTTTTGGTTTCACCAATATTTTGGACTGTCTTTTTGATTTCTATACCATTTATTTCTATTCTAATTTTTTATGATTTCCTTCTTTCTACTGGCTTTTGGTTTTTGTTTGTTACTCTTTTTCTAGTTCCTTAAGATGAGAGATAAGATTAATTGAGGTCTTTATTATCTCTATGTGGGCCTATATTGCTATATACTTCCTCTTACTACTGCTTTTGCTTTGTCCCATAGGTTTTGGAAGGTTATGTCCTCATTTTCATTTGTTTCAGGTATTTTAAAATTTCTAATTTGATACTCAAAAAATAATTGATTCAAGAGGAAAAAAATAGTTTAGTAACCAATGTGAGTGTTAATATTCTAGATACATCTATGTTTTCATCATGTTCACATGCCAAAGTTTTGTTTTGAAAAAAATGTTTATTTTGTTTTGGACCTGCTGATTTTATTACCTTAGTGTGGTAGTGTCGCTACCAAAGAAATAGTTAAGAAGGGATAGTTGGAAAACTGGAAAATTATTTTTTTATTAAGATAACATTACATTATAAATTATCTAAATTTCAGGTGTTTAAAATTATTAAAAACCAACCTGTATATACACTACACTAAGTTCACCACTAAAAGTCTCAATCTGCAAGTTATTTTTAGGGAGTAGAGTTTAGACCTTGAATGTGGAAGTCTGAATAAGTTCCAATAGCAGCAGTTTATAATTTTTAAAAACATCTCTGTGTTAAACGTTTTTATATAAAATGTTTCTTAATCACATAAAAGCCCTGGGAGATAGGAGTTACTTTTCCTGCTTGACCAGTGTGGTCACATTAAGAGAGGTGGCTGGTCTAGCAGCTGCTCAGGATTTCAACTACAGATAAAGATTTTCTAAAGCACAGGATTCTTTCACTACACCTTGGTGAATTCCCACAATGTTAAACTCAGATGATCAGAGCTAAAAAAGATAAGGCTTTTGCCATAGTTTTTTTTTTTTTTTAATTGTTTTATCCTGGTTTATCACAAGAGAAGCAGGAAAACTCAGGACAACATGCTACAGACTTTCCTTGTATTCTGGTTAATATGAATTATTTGAGACTTCTCTGAGTGCTCAGATTTCTTACATTTCTCACTTTTTTTTTTTTTAAATTCTTTAGGAAGCTGTGGAAGCTTTTTTTTTTTTTAAGATTTATTTTTATTTATTTATACAAGCACTGGGTACAGTCAGAAGCGCGGGAGGGTGAGAGAATTCACCAGAGCCAGAGCGGGGAGCAGAGCAGGCAGAAGGACCAAAGTACACTGCTGAGGGGAGCAGCGGGCGGCAGAAGAGGTCTGCGTGCCATGTGGGACTCTCCTCCGGTGGCCGGGGAGCAGCCGGGGATTGAACCGGCGCTGCAGAGGCTGCAGGCAGCTTCGCAACCCAGCACTCAACCGCTGCGCCACCGGGGAGGCCCCATTTCTCACTTTTATATCTAGAAATAAAATTGTGTAGCTGAAAACAAAAAACAGTTATTTTGTTTAATAATGTTTTGATAGGCAAAAGGAAAATACAGTTCCAGGGGAAGTCATGCAACCCATCTTCTAAAGCAGACTTTGATAATCCGTAGAAGTCTGGGAATTACATATTTTTAAAACATTGTGAGTGTAAGAATTAAGAATTTGTCTCTCATACTTCAGTTCCCACTCCTGTCCATCTTGTTTGATTAGAGAGGCAGGTGATCCTGCCTTTTTATGCTTGTACAATAGGAGTTCTTCATATTATCTAAGCTAAATCTTTTGAGTCTTGGGGTCACTATCAGAAGGAGGCCCAATTGGGATCAGCCTTTATAAAAAGTTTCCTTCTAAATCACTTGCCCTCTTCTTCCACTTTCAACTTTTCACATGCCACTCTATTTTTAGTTAGATCAGTTTTTTACTTTGGATAGTTTCCTTTTATTTCTAGACTGAAAATTATCTATTCCTTACCATATCTGATCATATAAATGAATAACAGTGGATTGTGATAAAAATGTCTGACAAGTGAGCCCCTGAGAACTCTTGAGGACTTTAACTTTTCAATTTTTTTTTTCCTACTTTCATCCTAAACTTAAGACAGTTCTCTTTTTCTGTCTATATATTATTTTAGTTCTATTACTTATTTTTTCTTTACTGATTCTTTTAAATTGACTCCTTTAAACAAGTCAGACTTCCTTACCTTTTAAAACCTTTTAAAACCTTTTGTATTTCCCAAATAGATTGGCTATGTCACATGTTCTCCTTTAATTTCTAAATTCTCTACAATCCTATCCTATTCAGTTTCCATATTCTCTAATTCATGAAGAATGAAAACACAAAACTGGACTTCTAAGTCTTAGAGTCTCTTAAGTATGAACTATGATTACTTCAGTCTTTATCAGACAGATACAAGATTTTCCAGAATAGTCTTGTGAACCATGATTATAGGACAAAAACTTCTTTGTTCTCTGGGTATGCATTCACTCATATTGCTCTTTCTGATGCTGCATGGTGACATCAATATGTTAATCTCTTAGGGTTATAGAACTTTGGAACTGGAAAGGACATTAGACATTTCTCATTGTATTCTTTCTTGGACAGATCAGTTGAGGACACAGATGCCTCAACTAGGATTAGAACTCCAGGTCTCCACACTTGGACTGGATCAGAATTCCTGCACCTCTAGGAGTTAGCTATAATTGGCTAATAATAATATAGCCATAATTGATAATAATTTCCCATGGAAACATTATTAAAATGAGAGAATGTTTTCCAGATCAACAGCTTTCCATCAAGTAAATCATAGATTTGACAAGCAAAATATTGAACTCAGATCTATAATAATCCAGAATTTATATATATATATATATATATATGTATCTTCCGAGTCCTGTAAATAGATCAAATACAGTGTGAAGATCTGTGCCTCTGTACCAATGGAGACTTTACAAGATGAATTTTAAGCAGGTGAAGATTTGCCTAGTGTGAGCTCTTTGAATTGAGTTGGAAGGCCCAGCAGTCCATTCACTAAGCAAAGAAGTTCCTTGTTATTCAGATACTTGATCTCCTAACTACTAGTGTTCTTTGTAGCTTGGGGGGTTGGCTGTTTCTTTTTAGCTTATTTTAGTTTTTCACAGCATTCCATGTTGAGTAAAAATAGAGAACTTCCATATGTGGATCATGATCATTGATTGTGATTAAAAAGTATAGGGATAGATGGGACACTTAACCTTCACTTTTTGATGTACTTTTTTTGATCCTTCTGCCCTATCACCACAACAATTTCTAATAGAAAAAGAGAAATAGAAATTTAACATATAAAATACAATTATGTTTTACAATAATTGAAAAATGTAAAAGATATCATTGATCATGGCAAAGTCCTTAATTTTGAGATTTATATTCTTCCTTAATTGGTTATTATAATACCCTTTCTTCTTTTTTTTTAAATGATGGTATTAAAAGTGCTCTTTTTCAGGATGCTTTTTTGGGAAGGCAAAAGTTCAGTGCAATTCTTGTTCGAGTTCCAAAATTATTTGTGAAATTTAATTGTTCAGTGAAATCTCCAAATGTGGTAGCCACTACTATCGAGTATAATTTTATGTGAACACCAAATAACAGCTATATGGTCAATGTGACCTAAATAGGCAAATCATAATAAGGGCTTTAATGGTCACTTCTTTCTCTTCTTATAATTTGTAGACTTCACTGCAATATTTCGATGGCTGGAATCTTTGGGTGCAAGCAAAGCCTTCTTTCAATAAAACCCACTTTAGCAAGCAATGCTCTCAAAGCCATTCCCCCAATACAGAGTAGTGATACTTAGGGAGCTGGAAAGCAAAGGGGCCACTTTTCCAATGAAAAAGTAATTCAGTTCACAATTATCTTGTTTTGTTTCTAAACACACTTTATATTTTATTTCAAAATCTTAGCAGAGATCTAAGGTTGTGAGATTCTTATTTCTATTTTAAGGAGACATGTATTTTGAAATGCAGGAGAAAATGCTACTTCTGAGGTGAGGTCATTCTATAAAGAAAAGCCTATGTGCTACTGCTAGATGGTATCCAGTCTGTGTACCAGAAAACTATCTAGTGGGCAGTGAGAGCCAGGAGCTGATGAAGCAGTGTTCACTCACTCCAAAGATCAGCTGAAAGCACGACAGTCTGGTCACCTCAGGCAGGACCTGAAAACGCATGGGGTTGTGAGGTAACCCCAGAGCCCAGCACTGCAACTCCAGGGAAGGTGGCAGGACCTTCCCAGTTCTTTGCAGGGCCCACGTGACCCTGTGATGATGGGGCCACATACGCAAAGAGGCCTGTTGACATTGCAAATGGAGTTCCATCTGGGGAATGGGTGAGATAAGAACCTGTTGGCAAGATGGATCAGGTTAGTGCTCATACATTTCAGTTCCACAACAGGAGACATAAACCCCACTGACTGGTAGATGAGTACTACTACAGTTGGAGGTTTTGAGGTCCACTCAGAGGGTGGGGTGGGACTGGTACTCTGAATAGGGGAGGGATACAGGTAAGAAATGGTGAAGAGTAATTGTACTCCTCAGAGAAGCCACTCTGGCCTGCTCCTGTCCCTATCCCCAGCAAGATTAAGGGTGCTCAGTCTCTATAGTCTAGCAACCTTGTATACCCCCCTGATTTGGTTTACCACATTATCATAATGTCCTCTAATTGTATATATAATTACTTTAGAGAATTATCTTTTCTTTTTCCTCCTTCCTACCCTTCTTTCACTCTTACCAAACATTTCCATATAGTAAAAATTTTGGTCATTATTTTATGTGTCAGCTTGACTAGAACATGGCACCTAGCTCTGTGGTCAAACACTAGCCTGAATGTTGCTGTGCAGGTATTGTTTAGATGGGATTAACATTTAAATAGGTACACTGAGTAAAATAGATTACCCTCCATGGGTGGGCATAATCAATCAGCTGAAGGCTTTAAGAGAAAACAAATTGAGGTCCCTAGAAAAGGAGGTAATTGTCTGCAAAACTGACTTCAGACCTGAATTACAACATAAGTTCTTCCCTGGATCTGCTGGCTTACCTGCAGACTTTGAAACTGAATTATCAGTGAGCCAATTTCTTAAAATACATTAATCTCTCTCTCAAGCTTTCTGTACATACACATATACACCCCACTGTTTCTATGGAGAACCCTAATACAATAATCTTTGATAAGTGATTTTTTTAAATCTAAGAATTAACCATCAAGGAAAGAGATTTATATGTTATCTCACATCATAATCAAATTACATGAAAATTTAGGATTTAAGTACAATATATAAAAATGACCAGATCATAAACTGGAAAAAAAAATATAGCCAAATTATGGAAGCAACCTAATTGTCCAATGACAGATGAGTAGTTAAAAAAATATGGTATATTTAACTATTACAAACAAACAAACAAACAATGAAATCTTTCCATTTGTAACAGCACGAATGGGACTGGAGTGTATTATGCCAAGCAAAATAAATGAGAAGGGAAAAGACAGATACCAAATGATATCACTCAAATGGGGAATGTAAAGAAACAAAGCACAGGAACAGACAAAACCAATACAAAACAAAGCCATGAAATCTGACTGCAGAACTAAGGCTATCAGAAGGGGAGGATGTTGAATGGAGAACAGTGTGGAGGGGCGTTAGTGAATCATGGTGGAGGATTATTGGTGTCTTGGTGGTGGGCATGATGTGATGACATACATTTGTGGTGTGAACTTACACAGTGTTGTAAACCAATGTCACCCTCATATATATGATTTAATCTAAAACAGAGCACACACAAATATGCTGGCCCTTTCCTGAAATGAGCTTGGCACCTGGACGTGGAAGCAGTTCCTGTTAGAGAATTTCTCCTGTTAGGAAGTTCCGTTCTTTCTCAGGCCATCTTGAACAGGGGCTTGTAATTGCCACTTTGCACAAAGGAATGATTTTCCTTTGTGTTGGTTGAATTCCAATGTATTTAGAGTTCTGAATTTTCTGGGCTACAGCCTAACAAATAGAATTTCCAAAAGTTGAATCTCTATTGAACACTCATTTGGCCAAAAAGTTTGTATTTATATTGCCCATATTTTAGTTGCTAATTTTTCCTTTAGTCTGTTTTTCCTTACAATTAAAAAAGACAAATGCTTTGAAATGACTGCATGACAAGAAAATGAAATTTTGAAAAGGAATAGAAAGGGAAAAAGATCAGTATCTGAATTCCTTTGACCCTGTCTGGCTTTCCTTCAGATGCACAAGTGCTAAGTTGTCCTGGCTCCTATCCTATTGCTGTACTTTTCATATTCAGCTGATGAGCTTGAATTGTTCCTTTTCTTAACTCAGAAGCCTGCAAATTATGAAGAGATTACATATTCAGTCGGTCAAATTTGAAACAGTTTTCTGTATTAAAAAAGTATTTTGTGTTTAATCGTCTGCTCTAAAATTAACAAAATTGAATCAACTAATGTCTGGAAAAGGGTTATGTGTCAAATTTATGCAAGACACTGGTCTAACGATATCTTAGCATATAGACTCAAAATCTAGGTAATACAAAATCAACTTACTAAAAATCCTATCTAATTCTAAAACAATGAACATTTCCCAAGCAAATGTTTTACTTTTAAATAAGAACAGAATATAAATGCATATATATCTATGTGTGTGTGTGTGTGTGTGTATGTTGTCTGATGGTTTTTACATTTCTGGACACCAGGATTTGCTTGCCATCACATGTAAATTTGCTTGCCATCACATGGATGAAAATTTATTTTCTGGTTGGTTAGGAATGTGCACATCCTTTGTTTCATGTGGGTAACAGATGTCTTGTGGGTAACAGATGTCTTGACTTTTACAGACTAATTGGCAAAAAGGGGGGAGAGGGGGATAATTCAAGGGTGGGAGGAGACACAAGAAATGTGCAATCTTCCTTGTGGGAAAAATCTAATAGATCTCCTTATTATGGGTAATTACCTCCTTCAACTTCATTTGCTACCCCTTTCCATATGATTCAAGTACAGTATAAAGGGAAAGGGTTCAATAAAGAAACTTAAGGCTGGACTACTGTGTGCTAATGACCAGATTTATCCTGTCATGGAATATTCTAGTATCACTGACTCAATGTAAGTTTTTTTTTTTTAAAGAGCAAAATATGCAAGCATAAGTCTAATCACTAATGGCATCTATGTTTTAATTGTCAACACAAGAGTTCTATGTTTAAGAAGGCTGACATAAATATAACTTAATTATATGCCAAATGTGACTATATAGTGGATTGGTAGGAAATTAGTATGTTGTATGTTAGATACACATCTTAAGTTTCTTTAAGTTTTCTGTATGTTTTGTCAGTGGAATAGTCCTGCCAACTGATGGGTATAAATGAGATTTAGTAGATGCTTGAAGCCATTATCATTAGAAATTCTCAATTGTGTTAGTGTTTTCTAAATTTTATATCCTTTAAATATTCAGTGAGTAGGGCCTCCCCAGTGGCGCAGTGGGTTGAGCGCAGTGCTATGAAGCTGTCTGCAGCCTCTGCAGCATGGGTTCAATTCTGGGCTGGCCAGGGAGCTACCCACATGGCACAGCAAACCTCTCCTGACACGCTCGCTGCTCCCCTCAACAGTGTATTTCAGTCAATCTGCCTGTTCTGTTCCCTACTCTGTCTCTGGTGAATCCTCTCACCCTTCCACCCCTCTGGCCTGTACCTTTTTATTTATTGTATAAATAAAAAATAATCTAAAAAAATTAATATTTTTTTAAAGATTCATTTATTTATGCATACAAGAGCTGGGTACAGGCCAGAGGTTTGCAGGGTAAGAGGATTCACCAGAGACAAAGTGGGGAGCAGAACAGGCAGACAGACTGAAATACACTGCTGAGGGGAGCAGCGGGAGAGACAGGAGAGGTCTGCCTCACCATGTGGGTTTCTCCCTGGCCGGCCGGGGATCGAACTCGTGCTTCAGAGGCTGCGGATTGCTTCATAGTGCGGTGCTTAACCCCTCGCACCACCAGGGAGGCCCTAAAAAAATTTCTTTTTAAAAAGAATTTTAAAAAATATTGGGGTGGGGGGAGAAGGGATTAGGGTCAAAATAAGGGGGGTGGGTATTGTATGGGGACTATAACCAAGATGAAAATGCATACATTGTGCAAAAATGAAAATGATGTAAAAGTATATAAAATTAAAAAAAAATTCAGGAAGTACCCAGATTATTCCTTGGTCAGAACTATCATGTAATCATTTTTATAAGGAGCTTATTGTGCTTCAAAGATAAAGTATCAAGTTAGCTTCTTAGAAGCTTGCACCTTATACAAAAATTAAACAACTTGGTAGGTATGGTTATTTATGCTAAATGAAGGCACAATATTGACCTTTATTTTACCACCTGTCTCCTCAGAAAATAGGTAGGTAGAATTTGTAGAAAAATACTAACTGTAATTATTGTGATTATTTCTCAATATGTAAAAAAGTTAAATAATCATTTTATACACTTGAAACTAATATGTTATATACCAATTATACCTCAATAGAAAAACATAATTAATATTTCAACTGTGTTTTAAAAGCTATTTAGGACAGGGCCTCCCTGGTGGCACAAGGGGTTAAGCACCGAACTATGAAGCAATCCACAGCCTCTGAAGCACGAGTTTGATCCCCAGCTGGCCAAGGAGCAACCCACATGGTGCAGCAGACCTCTCCTGACTTGCCTGCTGCTCCCTCAGCAGTATATTTCAGTCAGTTTGCCTGTTCTTTTCCCCACTCTGTCTCTGGTGAATCCTCTCACCCCCCCCCCACCGCACGTCTGGACTGTCCCCAAGCCATTGTATCCATAAATAAATCTTTTAAAAATATTTTAAAAAGGTAATTAGAACACTGCAAATCAAAACCTCAACTGTTCACTGCTAATTAATTTCTTTCTATTGTATTGTAACTGTATTTTATACACTATTGCTAGATACTGATGAGGTGGGAGAACAGTTTCTGTATTTGTCTTTTTATGCTAGCATATTAGCTTGAGTAGTCTAACAACTGCCACATTAATTCAGTCACTTGATCATTTTGAGCCTCTTTTCATTATCTATAAAATGGAGATAGTGATAGCCAACTTCCACTGTTGCCCTGGGAATTATATTCGCTGATAAATGCATGTGAAACTAAAATATGTTTAAGTGTTGAGTACTTTATGGTTATTGTCACTCAGTACATTCATATTTCTTAGTTGCCTGCCTTGATTTCCAGGCTATTTTTCTCTCAGAAATAGGAAATTTGAGGAGACTTTGATGAGGAGCCTAGTAATAAATGGTTTGAGATTGTGTTTCAGTAAAGTTACTGCTCCCAGCCACAGCTTTTTAAATTATGAGGGTAAAGAATAACCCCTGTGGATTAAGTTTCTTAATTGTCAACGGATTTTCCATGTTTTACAATTTTAAATTTCCATAAATCGTGAATTTATGCAATCATAAAATATTGGTACTGAATGGCACTTTCTGGACCTACTGCCCTATTCCAGTTCATTTCCCATTTTCAGGAAAAGGCACTGAAACCTTTTAGGGTTAAATATCTTTTCCAAAGTCAATCAGCAAATTAGTGACAGAGCTAGGACTGGGACATTTTTGTCTTTTCCTCAGTTCTTTTTCTGAATCATTGCCAGGTGCCACCCTGCTGTGTGACTGTCTAGAGTCTGACCTGGACCATTGAAGGAATGAGAGCATTCAATTCACTCTTGGCAAAACAGAAAGAAATCTATTTTTCTGTTATGCCTTCTAAATGGTCTGTGCACATCCCTATGGATTACAAACACATTCTGATTATTTGTATAAGACAACTACCTTTACCTCTTCCAGTATGAGAAGACATAGTCATTAATGTATACATAGCATTTCCTGTGTACCAGAAATATTCTAAGGATTTTCATAGACCAACTAATTTTGTCCCACAATACCATTATGAAGAGGTATATTCTTCCTATCTTTCACATAGGGAAATGAAATCACAGAGTAGTCAAGTAATGCCCAACATCACAAAACTAGTATAACCAGGGTTTAAAGACATTTGTTAGATTGAAATTGGAAGATGCTAGAGGGGCGATTCCACTATCAGAAGACTGGGTGGGATGAATACTCAGTCTATGAGCTATCTTTCACACAAGAAAAGTGACAAGATATTTTTAAACTACCTGGATACTATATATCTAGCTTTATTGAATCTTAATCAAACTAGATTATAAGGGTTTTTGATAGTATATAAATATGAACAAAAGCATTTATTTACTTATATTGATCATCACTGGAATAAATAGAAGAGTGAGCTATTATGTTTGGTCCAATGTAGATAATAAAATAGTATTTTATTTTATGACTGTATTTCCCTTAGCACATAGTAATAAAAATGTTTATAGGGATGTTATTTTACCAATCAAGAAAAATTAGTCAAATGAAGAGATAAGTTCTGTTGGACAGCATGTAATTTGTTCTTAAGAACACATACAGGGGCCTCCCAGGTGGCGCAGCGGTTGAGCGCTGGGTTGTGAAGCTGCCCGCAGCCTCTGCAGTGCCGGCTCGATCCCCGGCTGCTCCCCGGCCACTGGAGGAGGGTCCCACATGGCGAGCAGACCTCTCCTGCCGCCCGCTGCTCCCCTCAGCAGTGTACTTCGGTCCTTCTGCCTGCTCTGCTCCCCGCTCTGGCTCTGGTGAATTCTCTCACCCTCCCGCACTTCTGACTGTACCCAGTGCTTGTATAAATAAATAAATAAATAAATAAATCTTTAAAAAAAAAAAAAAAAAAAGAACACATACAGTTACATATGAATATTATCCATGTTTGTTCTTCTATTGGTATTTGAAGTTCAGTATAAAAATAATAATTTATGTATCAAATATTTTACGAGTATAAAATTAGCTCCATTTTAAGTCATTAGCAATAATAATGGAAGACAGTTATAATGTAACAAAAATTCATTAAGTGATACAAAGCACTTATTTAACACTGTACTATTTGAAAACCATATAACTAAAATACAATTTGAATAGATTACTCACAATCACTGGACTCTTTGTGCTAACAGAGTTAATAATGGGGGGGTGTATAATACCGAGGGAATGTTGAGAAAACTAGGTAAACAGATTAATTTGGCAAAGTCTAATTTTGAAAGTTCTGTTGATGTAGACATATCAAATTCTTTTATTGATGTGTGTTTTTGCTTTATAGAATAGATGTGCTCATTAAAGAAAACTGCCTGAAGGTCATGGTCTCTGTTCTAGTACTCTTATTAAGATGTATTCTTGAGCTAGAAGGGGGAACTATGACTCATCAATGCTTGAAAGTACTATAGCAATAACAACAATGTTAAGACATCACAGAATAGAAATATAAATAACCACACATTTTTAGAGCTGTAAATGTCTATGGTTACAGTGGTGTTTATCATATTCACTTAAAAGTTTAAGAGAAAGGGTAAATACTCAGATTTATGGTCAACTAATCTTTGACAAAGGAGCAAAGACTATGCATTGGAGCAAAGAAAGTTTGTTCAATAAATGGTGCTGGGAAAACTGGGTCGCTACATGCAAAAGAATGAAGCTTGACCACTACCTCACACCATACACAAAAATCAACTCAAAATGGATTAAAGAACTAGACATAAGACCTGAAACCATAAAATACATAGAAGGAAATATAGGCGAAACACTACGGGATTTGCACATCAAAGACATCTTTACAGACACATCACCCAAAGCAGTGATAGTGAAGACAAAGATAAACAGCTGGGACTACATCAAATTAAAGAGCTTCTGCACAGCAAAAGAGACAATAACAAAAACAAAGAGAAACCCCACCAACTGGGAGAACATTTTTGCACCCAACACTAATGATAAAGGACTGATCACAAAAATCTGCAAAGAGCTGATGAGACTCAGCAACAACAAAGAAAATAATCCAGTCAAAAAATGGGCAGAAGAGCTAAAAAGAAACTTCTCTGAAGAGGAAATGCAAATGGCCAACAGACATATGAAAAAATGTTCAACATCACTTGTAATCAGGGAAATGCAAATCAAAACTACCATGAGATACCATCTCACACCAGTGAGAATGGCACATATTAAAAAAACTAGCAACAACAAATGTTGGCGAGGGTGTGGAGAAAAAGGAACTCTCCTGCACTGTTGGTGGGAGTGCAAACTGGTCCAACCACTATGGAGAGCTGTGTGGAGATTTCTGGACCTACTAAACATAGAGCTTCCATATGATCCAGCAATTCCACTCCTAGGTATTTACCCAAAGGACACAGAAACATCAATTCCAAAGAGCACCTGCACCCCTATGTTTATAGCAGCACTGTTTACAATAGCTAAGCTTTGGAAACAGCCCAAATGCCCAAAAATAGATGACTGGATCAAGAAGATGTGACACATATACACCATGGAATATTATTCAGCATTCAAAAAAGATAAACACATGCAATTTGCAGCAACATGGATGGCGCTGGAAGGGATCATGCTCAGCGAAATAAGCCAAAAAGAAAAAGAAAAATACCGGATGGTCTCACTCATAGCAGGAATCTAGAAAACTTAAATAAGGGACCAGGAAAATGAATATAAGAAAGTGAAAATCAAAATCAACAAAAAACTATGAACCAGAGACACTTTTTGGGGGGTGGGGGGCGGGAGGGGAAGGATTGGGGTCAGAATGGGGCGTTTGCAATTGTATGGGGGAATATAAAAATAAAATTTAAGATTAAAAAAAAAAAAAAAAGAGAAAGGGTAAATAGGTGCCTCCCTTGTGGCTCAGGGGGTTAAGACACAACCTATGAAGCTATCCACAGCCACTGCAGCACAAGTTCGGTCCCTGGCCAGGGAGCAACCCACATGGCACAGCAGACCTCTCCTGGCTCGCCTGCTGCTCCCCTCAGCAGTGTTTTTAGTCAATCTGCCTGTTCTGTTCCCCACGCTGTCTCTGGTGAATCCTCTCACCCTCTACACCTCTGGCCTGTACCCCAGTTCTTGTATGCAGAAATAAATAAATCTTTAAAAAAAAAAAAGGGTAAACAAACAGAACACATTTGCTATAATCACATATTAAAGTCCTGCAAGTGATGCTGGACAGCGCACCTTGTTGCTGTGCATACATTATTTTATAGGAGCTATTGTTTTGGGAATAAACAGCTAGAGCTTAAAAAGGAGGAATATGACCATAGATGAGAAAGTTGTTTTAAAATATAGTAGTAACAGTAAATTCACAAAAATATAAGCAAAAATTTTAATAAAACACATGACTGTGAGGCAGTATCCACATTAGCATGTGCTTATCCAGTGCTGTTTATTTAAAAATTCCCTTGGTTTTCATTAGGATTGTATTTCTATACTTAAAAATTATGAAATAAATTTGCATGATTCGTTAATCTTAAAGCTTTTTGTCTTATACTTTCTAGGTCTGAAGTGTGTATGTCTTTTGTGTGACTCTTCAAACTTCACCTGCCAAACAGAAGGAGCATGTTGGGCTTCAGTTATGCTAACCAATGGAAAGGAACAGGTGATCAAGTCCTGTGTCTCACTCCCAGAGCTAAATGCTCAAGTCTTCTGTCATAGTTCCAACAATGTTACCAAAACTGAATGCTGCTTCACAGATTTTTGCAACAACATAACACTGCACCTTCCAACAGGTAAGAGGTTTATCTTTGTTGATTCCAGATTTAATTTTACTCTTGGGAAATTATAAGCATGATGCAAATCAAGCTTTTGTTTCTTTAAATAAGAAAATCTGTTTTACTTTTTTTTTTTTACTGGTAAAATGATCTAGCGTCTACCTGAAGTTAAGTATTTCTAATTGCACAGGGCTGTCAAGACATTGATGACAGCATAACATTTTTGAAGTAATTTGTCCACATGATTTGTATTTTTTGAAGTGATCAATGAGTCTAAAGTGAAATGTTATTTTTTATGAACTGTCTTTTTTTATAATGAATTGCCTTAAAGAAATTGAAATGTATGCCAGGAATAAAAAGAAAGAAAAGAGCAAAACTGAAAATAGTAGATTGTGAATGTTTACAGACACAGAACCTTTTTTACATGGATACCTTCTGCATATCTTCTCCATCTGCCCACACTCAAGTGCATTCAATGGCAAAAAGACAAAGGCAAACTGGAGTATGACCCTTCATTATTGTTCAGATATATCCCTGCCTTTTCCTCAACTTCATGGTATTTTATCCTAATTTACAAGATCCTGAAAAAAATCTTAATCTTGCCTTTCATCAGTAATTTGCAATCTAAAACTTTGGGGGATATTAAGGAGCAAATAATTCAAATTAAGAACCAATTTATCAAATGAAAATGTCAGTGAATTTTCTTCAACATTTATTCATATAGCAATAATTCAATGTTTGTAGATAATGTTAATGTCTGCATACAAATATATAATCTTCCTTACAAATTAACATTTTAAGTTATGGTTATCCAATTTTAGGTTTATATATATCACCATATCAATATTCCACTATAGTATATTGAATCTAATATTTAAAAAGATAAGTTTACTGTTCCTTTATCTCACTTTTTTTTTAACTGAAGAACATTTATTTAGAAACTTGACTTCACTATTACAAATGAAAAACCAGTCTGCTGTAAGTAAAAGAATATGTGGATAAACAAATATACCTGCATTCCAGTTCAGTATTTTGAATATTCCTTTTGTTTAAAGAGCAAAGAAAAAGGTATTAAAGACATACTAGTATAAAATAAGAGGCTTTTTGATATATAATCAGAAAAGGAATTTAGTACAGCTAGAATATAAGTTCTACCATAAGCTCTGCTTAAATTACTGAGAAGCCATTGTTTCACCCTCAAGTCCAGTTTGGAAGCAGTCGTTTTGTAAAAAATCAATTTTATTGAGGTATAATGTACATATAATGTAATGTACACATGTTATGGAAACAATGTGATGAATTTTTACATACACCAATGTAGCCACCATCTCATTTCTATTACCTCAAATGTTCTCAGTTAATACCCACTTTCACAAGGGCCTGTTTTCTATTATAGTAGATTAGATTTATTTTTTCTAGAGTTTCACATAAAAGGAATCTTATGGAAGATGTTATTTCACATTTGTCTTCTTTCACTCAATACATTTCTTAAGATTTATTCTTGTTGGGTATATTCATAGTTTGT
The DNA here is from genome assembly GCF_014898055.3 of Talpa occidentalis. NCBI lineage: Eukaryota > Metazoa > Chordata > Mammalia > Eulipotyphla > Talpidae > Talpa > Talpa occidentalis. The sequence goes on along the minus strand of NW_023603184.1, from coordinate 90,807,000 downwards.
TTCTTTTTTACTGCTGGGTAATTTCCTATTGTGTGGATGTACTATGATTTATTTTGTTTTTATTTTGGCTTTTTGTTTTTTACCCATTCACTTACTAAAGGGTATTCAGGATGTTTCAATTGGTTGGGGGGGGGCATTATTAACAAAGCTGCTATGAATATTTCTGCATAAGTCTTTGGATACATGTTTTATTTTCTATTAAGGAAATAAGAGTAGAATTTCAGGGTTATAAGTGTATATTTATCTTAAAAGTATAATCTCCCAAGTAGTTTTCAAATTGCTTGTATCATTTCACAACCTCAACAGAAATGTATGATAGTTCCAGTTGGCCCATATTTTTGTGAACACTTGGTATAATCACTCTATTTAACTTTAATCCATTCAAGTAATTATGTAGTGGCATTTCATTGTGGTTTTCATTTGCATTTTTCTGACAACTAATGATGTTCAATTATTTTTCATGTGCACATTGGACATTTGTGTATCTTCCTTTATAAAATGTCAAATCACTTGCATGTTAAAAAAAATTGGGTTATCTTTTTATAGTTGAATTTAAGAGTTCTTTATATATTCTGAATACAAGTCCTTTACCAGATATGTATATTATGACTATTTTCTCCCACTCTATAGGCAGTCATTTGTTTTCTTGAAGGTGTTCTTTGTAAAAGATTAAAGTTAGATGAAGTCTATTTAGTTTTTTAAAATATTATTATGTGTCATTTCATATCCTGACTGAGATGTCTTTCTCCAAAGGTCATAAATATTTTCTTTTACCTTATCTTTTAGAAAATTTAGCATTTCAGCCTTTATATTGAGATCTATAGTCAGATTCAACTTAATATTTGTTTTAATGGGACATTCAGATAGTTTCATTTTGTCCATATGGCTATGAAGTTGTTCTAACATCATCTGCTGGAAAATCTATCTTTTCCATTACTTTGAAACTTTTATTTTAAATAAAGTAACCATATATATATATGGGTGTATTTCTTGTCTCTTTTCAAGTGTTCTATGAATCCATACGTAGGACTCTCTTAAACTTTCTTCATTTTTGTAACTTTACAGTAAGTATTAAAATCAGGTTGTGTGATCTCCTCAACATTGTTCTTTTTCAAAATTAATCTGATTGTTCTGTCCTTTGCATATCTATTTAAATTTTAGAACTAGCTTGATAATTTTTACAAATAGGCAGATTTTTTATTAGATTGAGCTTATGAATATGCAGATTATTTAGCGAGAATACCTATATTAAATCTTTTGATCCATGAACATAGTATGTTTTTCCATTAATTTAGTTGTCCATAGTTACTCTTGGTGGTATTTTATAGTTATCAGAGAATAGATGTTATAAGTAATTCAAATGAATTTATCTCTCAGTATGTAATGTTTTGAATGCTATTGTGAATGGTATTTTTAATATCTCAATTTCTAAATGTTAACTGCTATGAAAATAAAATTAATTTTGTATATTGACATTACACACTACATGCTTGCCAAAATAGCTGATATTAGTTCTAGTGGCTTTTTAAAAGATTCTCTAACATTTCTTTATGCACAGACATTTTATCAGTGAGTATAGACAATTTTATGATTCATATTCTGATCTGTATATATTTTACTTCTTTTTCTTGCCTTTTTGTGTTGGCTAAGACTGCCAATATGCTGGTGATTGGGAGTGAAGATCCTTGGAGAAAAGCACTCACTTTTATCATTAAGATAACTGCAGGTTTTTTTAGATTCTTATTATCAGTTGAGAAAATTTTCTTAGTCCTAATTTGGGAGAAGTTATTTTTTATAAAAATGATAAAGGCATATTAAATTTCAAGTACTTCATGAATTTATAAAGATTATCATATAGTTTTTCTTCATCAGTCTATTAATGTCTACATTATGTCCACAATAATGTCAGGTGGTATTTAATTGAATTCAAATTTCTTTATCTAAACTAGGTTTTCTTTCTTTTCATGACATTGTATTATCAGACATTCCATTGAATAGGATTGTATTATTAGGCATTCCATTGAATAGGATTGGACTTGCAGTCATTTTGTGGCAGGTTGTTCTCTCTGTGAGATATCACTAAATGGTTATTAGCTGTATTGGGAACAGAAGCTGTTTGGAGAGGAGTTGGAAAAATTCAGGATGAGCAATAACACAGTCAGTGCCAAGAACTCTGCTGTTTCTGTGTCATCAGTGAGTGTGATTGATATCTCCTGCTTTCTCTAATAGAGATTTGTTAATTTCAAATGTGATCATATATATGTATATATTTATGAAACATACAAAAGCACTCTGAAAAGTAGACATGTGATATTTTCATAGCACTTATTACTCTGCATCCCACTCATCGGCGAAGCAGAAGAAAAGGTTGAGGCTGGGAGGTGACAAGAAAGTTTGGAGAAAATCTAGGACTTCCCTTTGTGGTTCAAGCTGAAAGCCAAGTGGATTCTTGCCTCTTTGGCTCTAATCACTCCTACTGTGGGGCCATTTCAGCTGACTCAATGTAGATGCAGTAACCCAGTTTTGTCATGTTTCAGCTGGTCCTCTTGTGTTGTTAGATCCTGTTTGTAAAGACGGGGCTCTTATTTTGTTCCTTTGCGATGAAATTCCTATTTCAAACAGAGTTTGTGACTTTTTTCTCAATGCTCCTCACCCTACTGGAGCCCTGGTAATTTAGTAATTAGAAAACCATAGGCATTCAATCTTATTCTCCTAAAAACCCTTTTAAGAGATGACTGTAATTCCTAAAGCCTTAAGCTAGTGGTTTTCCTACAGGTTTCCATTGTGACACACAGAAAGAAAGGAATTTAACATGAATTTCCCCAGCCCACATGCACACATAATAGTAACAAGTCTTTTGCAAAATAATCTTACCCATAAATGTGATGGGTACTCTTTGCTCTTTCATTAAGTGGAAATGCTGGTCAGATCCCACCAATAAGTTATGTTTACAATTTCAGAAACACCTCTTCAGTTGGTATTTAAATTGCGGCAATTTTAAATGGAACAAGGAGATTTATTATTTTAATTCACTAGTACAAAAATCTATTAAGACTCTAGTTACTATTTTAATTTCAAATATTTTCCTTTTATAGAAACCTTTTTACCTGTTCATTTTTAATACAAAATTGGATTAGATTTAAGTCCATTCAGATTACTATAAGCAATACTTGGTTTAAATTACACTAAATTCAATCACTTACCCTTAAAAAATAGTTTCTTCTCTGACATTACATGTGGGTTTAATTTATAGGAGTTAATTTTGGGGGACAGAAGTAATTTTATGCTTTAGTAGAAATATACATTAGGAAGCTTATTCCCTTCCCTTACTGAATGAAGTGTAGATAGCTTTGAGGACACTGGAGTGACCTTTCAGGTTTAACTGTTACCACAAATAAGTTTTCTATGCAAAACTTTAAAAGACAACAACCATTTCCAAAGTCATTTTTGACTAATAATTTGAGTTCATGTCTCTGCTAATGGCAAATATGTTATTTTCACAAAACAGTGTAGTAATGAATATTTAAAGATTATAGATGATAAAGAAGTTTAACAAGAGAAATATATTTGTATACTTTGTGCAGTACATCTTGTCTAATTTCTTTTCCCTTTTTTTTTTAAGACCACAGGAATAGCTATCTTTTTTTTTTAAAGATTTATTTATTGATTGATACAAGCACTGGGTACAGACAGAAGTGCGGGAGGGTGAGAGAATTCACCAGAGCCAAAGCAGGGAGCAGAGCAGGCAGAAGGACCGAAGTACACTGCTGAGGGGAGCAGCGGGTGCCAGGAGAGGTCTGCGCGCCATGTGGGACCCTCCTCTGGTGGCCGGGGAGCAGCTGGGGATCGAACCAGCACTGCAGAGGCTGTGGGCAGCCTCGCAACCCAGCGCTCAACCGCTGCACCACCGGGGAGGCCCAGGAATAGTTATCTTTAACTACAAAAAATATCTGCCTACTTTTCTGGATGCTCCTTTTGTTGCTCTGACAAGAGTGACTTTTGATCTGATACACTCAGGCTTCACTAAGTTTCCTGCATAGTATGTGATGCAGATTGTCCATACTCAGCTTTTTCTGAGATTAGGAGAGAAACTACTTGGTGGGAAAAAATCATATGGAAAATGAGAATTTAAAAATTATATATAGGCCCAGGTATTAGAAAGGAAAAAAAGTAATAATAAAAATAAGTAATAGGGCCTCCCCCGTGGCGCAGTGGTTGAGCGCTGGGTTGCGAAGCTGCCTGCGGCCTCTGCGGCGCTGGTTCGATCCCCGGCTGCTCCCCGGTCACCGGAGGAGGGTCCCACATGGTGCGCAGACCTCTCCTGGCACCCGCTGCTCCCCTCAGCAGTGTACTTCGGTCCTTCTGCCTGCTCTGCTCCCCGCTCTGGCTCTGGTGAATCCTCTCACCCTCCCGCGCTTCTGACTGTACCCAGTGCATGTATAAATGAAACAAACAAACAAATAAATAAATAAAAACATGCCTCTATAAAAAAAAAAAAGAAAAAGTAATAATAAGAAGGAAGAGGGAGGCAGACAAGCAGTCAAAAAAGAAGGTGTGAGGATGAACACAGGGTCAGAGAAGAGAAATGTGTTAAAGATTTGACCTGCCCTTTGCTTTCAAAACAGTGCAGAGGGCAGGCATGAGCCAAGGACCTCAGGTAGGCTGTACAGACTGGAAAAAATCAAGTAAGTGTATTTTCCCCTACATTCCAGAAAGGAATGTAGCTCTATAAACATCTTAATTTTAGTTCACTGGAACCTGTGTCAAACTTATAAATTCAAGATAATAAGTAATAAATCTGTGTTGTTTAAAGTAAAAAATGGTAAATAATATATTCTTAACTCTTCAATATTTCCCTTTGATAAATGAAAGACTGATACACAAAATTTAGTTATGTACTGCTGGGGGCTGGGGAGAAATTCAGGTAGGGTAAGCAAACAAATAAAAGATGAAAAAGCTCTCACACTGGAAGATGTTTTGAGTATGTATCCCCACAATGAATTCTGTCTGTGATCCCTCTAAATAAGTTATCCTAAATTTGCAGTTTCTTCATTTATTTGGTGTAAGTTGGGCCTTTTGTCTTTATTCTTCACTTCTTAAACTTGTCCCATACTTTAAAAATCTTTGATAATTTTAATATCTACTTGTTCTGTGAGCTTAAATATGCTATTCTGATTCTGCTGATTCATATTCATGGTGGCTACTTATTTTGTTTTGTGAGTTTTGATTGTTATCTAATGTTTTGGAACCATAGATGGAGAAAACTTTTGAAATCTGTAATTAAAATATATTCCTCCACAGATTTACTTCTGTCAGGTATCAGGGACTATCAACTGAAACTATTTTGGTGTTTTGCTGAGACTGATTTTGGCCAACACCTGCATGAACTCTGTCTCTAAGTTTGTAGATATGGATATACCTTTGTAGTGAGAAACTTAGGCAGAGAATATTTTTCTTTTTCTACTCTACCCAAAATCAAGATTGAGACAGACAAATAGACAAGTATACAACTTGTCTTCTCTCAGAACTCTTTTTATTTTATTTATTTCCAAGACAATGATAGTCTCCATCATCTGATTTACACAACATGGTTGCCTGATCTGACCTTTCACTATTTCAGGAACCATTTTTTATCCTATGACCTTGTGATAAAGTCTGTCAAACCAAGTCCTTAACAGCCAATAACCAGCAAATGCCTCCAGGATAAATGGCAGCCCCAGCACTCAAGAACCCTTTATAGATTTACATTTGATTTTTTGCTGCTGAGTAATTCATTTATCTTCCCACCAGCTTTATCATATAATAGAAAAATAAGTTTTTCATTTATATTTTATTCAGTTTTTTTGTGTGCACTATACCAAGAAGGGCTTCTGTGGACATCTACAGTATAACTTGGCAGAAATGGAAATTCCAGGATAGTTTATTTTTGAAATGATGCTGGCATAATTATCTATCCATCTGGAAGAAAACAGGGCTGTACCACAGTGTCATACCATATACAAAAATAAATTACAGCTTGATTAAATATCTAATTGTGAAATATAAAACAATTTAAATGTCAGGGGAAATTTTAGAAATAAAGATTTTTATGACTTTATAGTATGGAAGCTGTTCTTAAATAAGATAGGAATTCCAACTGTTATAGAAGGAAAAGACAGATATTGACTACATGCAAACTAAAATAAATATGAGTAACAAAAATAACGTAAAGAAGACCAAAAGATAAATTAAATATGGGTAGAAATATCTGTAACATATTTGGTTGGAAAAAGGCAGCTAAAAGATACAGAGTGTGAGAGAGTGTGTGTGTGTGTGGGGGGGAGGATGCATGGTTTGTGTGTATCACAGAAGGTAGAAAGAAAGAAAGGGTTGAGGACAAATGAAAAAATTGGGCAAAATATACAAACAGAACTTTTGAAGATGAGAATATTCAAAGTGGTCAATCACTGAAAAGATACTCAATATCATTAATAGTTGGGGAGAGTCAAATTAAAACAACATATACCACTTTTTCCACCAATTAGATTATTAGCAAAAGCTAAAAGAGTTAGGTATTAGTCAGGATGTTTTCAATTAAAAATATCAGAAAATGAGATAATACTATCTTAATAAGGAAGTTATCAACATGACAAGAAATCTAGAAGTAGGTTGGTTCTCTTTGTTAACAAAGAATGTAAATTCAACAATGTTATCAATCTATAATGTCATCAATCTACTCCAGATTTTTTATTATATGAATCCATGGGTACCTTTATTAAGATGTTTCTATCTAATTTCATGATAGTTTTATCTGATATCATTTCCCTCATGTGTGTCTCCTTTCTCTACTAAGGAGAATTTTTGCTTTTGTTATTAGGAATCTCAAGTTTTAAGGAACCCTCAAGAAAAAGTGGGTCATATAATAGAATCTCCATGTTCACCAGAGCTATCAAAAGTCTCTTTCCTTATTACTGTTTAAATTACATATAAGTCATCTTCTTCTAACCCCATGTAGGAGGCTGGCACTTACTGTTAAGCAGAGCAGAAAAAAAAAAAAATAAACAACCTGAGAACAAACAAAAAATCTTATTCCTGAGAGACTATGAACATAGCCTTTACATAAATTTTCAGTCTGATCTCCCTAAATTTTCCCTGATTTCTACCTCCTGAGTATTACAGCAACTCTCCAGAGGAAAAATTTTCTTTAAGATAGAACCAGACTATGAATGCCACCAGCTGCCTGCCAGAAGGTACAAATTCTCTAGAGGAAGGCACTTTAATGTGAGGCCTCAAAGAACATAACAAACACTTTCACAAGGACATGAACAGCACATAGTGAAGGATAAGTACCCAAACACACAGGGATTTGTGATAGCATGAACAAGCAGGAAAGAATACAGATCAGATACAAATCATAAAGATTTCATATATTAGAATTATCAGACATTATAGAAAAATATTCTTCTAAATTTAAGGAAACAAAACACAAACTTGAAAAATATTTGGTAATAAAATTGTTAAAAAAAATGACCTAGCAGATTTTCAACAATAAGAGAACTTTTAAAAATTAAAACTACAATAAAAAATTAAAAATAATGGAAAACAGTATGGAGCGTTCTCAACAATACACTAAAAAATTAAAAACATAACAACAATTATATATTACAACTGAAGGGACAATTAGGGATCCGAAATACACATCAGAAGAAATTAATTTGTATTCAATAATATATAGAACACAAAACAGGAAATATGCAAGGGATAATGACAAATAGAGAAAAACCTAAGAAAGTCTGCCATGTGCTTATACACAGTGGTCCATAAGGAGAAGACAGACAGAACTGGGCAAAAGTAGTACTTGCTGAGATAAGAGTTTAGAATTTCCCTTAATTGATGTACACCAATCTACAAAACCAAGATTTTCAATTAATATAAAAATAAAAATAATTGCAAATCTTGATACAGCATAATAATACTACAGAACACCAAAGACAAAGGGAAATCCTAAAGTTGACAAATAGAAAAGGTAAATTAAGCACAAAGTTACAGAAGAACTGACATTGTCTTTTTTATAGCAAAAAGTTAAAAGAGAGAAAGTGGAATTGTATCTTTAGTATTGTAATAGAAAAGAACTGGTAGCAGAATTCTATACATAGAAAAAATATATTTGAAGAATGAGGATAAGAAAAAGATTCTTTAAAACTAGAACAGACATTATTCAAAATTAGTATGGAATCACAAAAGACTGGACTAGCCAAAGCAATTCTGAGAAAATAGAAGAATAAAGGTGTTATGCTACCAGACTTCAAATTATACTATATAGCAATAATAATCAAAACAGTATGCTGTTGGACAAAAAACAGACACACAGATCAATTGAATAGAATTAAGAGTCCAGAAATAAACGCACACTTCCATGGACAGTTAAATTATGACAAAGGAGCCAAGAACATACAATGGAGAAAGGAAAGTCTCTTCAATGAATGGTGTTAGGAAAATTGGACAGCCACACGCAAAAGAATGAAACTAGACCGTTATTTTACACCACACATGAAAATTAACTCAAAATGAATCAAAGACTTGAATTTAAGACCTGAAACCATAAAAGTTATAGAAGGAAACAGAGGCAGAGTACTCAATGACATTGGCTTCGGGGATGTCTTTGGGAACGCAACAATGGCAAGGAAAACCAAAATCAAAATAAATAGTACTACATCAAACTAAAAAGCTTCTATACAGTAAAAGAAAAGATTGGTAAGACAAAAAGACACCCTATTGAATGGAAGAAAATATTTGTATATCCCACATGTCAAGGTGCTAATATCCAAATCTACAGAGATCACATACAACTCAACAAAAGAACAAATCAAAAAAGAGCTAAATAGACTTATTCTCCAAATAAGATATATAGATGGCAAAAAGGCACATGACAAAAATGCTCACCATCATTTATCCTCAGGGAAATGGAAGTCAAAAATCACAATGAGATACCACCTCACAGCTGGGAGATTGGCATGTGTCAGTAAGACAACAGTAAACTGTTGTCAGAAGCAACAGTTGTTGGCAAGGGTTTAGAGAAAAAGGAACCCCCATTCACTATTAGTGGTATTGCAGACTAGTCCAGCCTCTACAGAAAACAATATGGAGGGTTCTCAAACATTAAACGTAGACTACCCTATGCTCCAGCAACTCCTCTCTCCTAAGTATCTATCCTAATAGTACAAAACCACTATATGTATCCCCATGTTCACTGCAGCACTATTTGCAATAGCCAAGCTATAGACCAGTGTCCAACAACAGTTGAATGGATATAGAAGATACGCACAATTGAATACTTCTCAGCTATTTAAAAAAAAAAAAAGATGTGGGCCTCCCTGGTGGCACAAGGGGTTAAGCGCTGCACTATGAAGCATTCCACAGCCTCTGCAGCATGAATTCGATTGCTGGCCGGCCAGGGAGCAACCCATATGGTACAGCAGACCTCTCCTGTCTCACCTGCTGCTCCCCTCAGCAGTGTATTTCAATCACTCTACCTGTTCTGTTCCCCACTCTGTCTCTGGTGGATCCTCTCACCTCCCCCTGCATCTCTGGCCTGTATCCCAGTTCTTGTATGCATAAATAAATAAATAAATATTTTTTTAGATTTATCTAGCAGAGAACTTTAATTTTTTTATCTTTTTTATAACTCTTTTTTAAATTTTTTTATTTTTAAACAATATTTGCTTCCCCCCACCCCCTCAGATTGAGTCCCCATAGAATTTCCATCCCCAAGGCACCCATGCACCATCACCACAGTCCCCTGTGCTCCTCCCTCTCTCCCTTTGATCCCTCTCCCTCCTCCTCCCCTGTAGGATGTCTCTAATTTATAATTGTCTGTTTTTGCTTAATTGTGTTTTGTACTGTTATTATTTTTTTACACTGATGATAAATAATCTTTAAAAAATTTTTAAAAAAAGATGAAATCCTGCCATTTGCAACAACATGAATTTTGGCATTGGAAGGGATTATGTTAAGTGAAATGAGTTGGAAGGGGAAAGACAAAGACAGGATGATCTCAGTCATATTGGACTATGAAAAACAAAGCAAATGAGCAGACCTAAACAAACCAAAACAAACTCTAGAAATCTGATTGTAGAACTGAGACAACCAGAAAGGGAGGGTGAAGGGAGTGGCCTCAAAGGACTACGGGGGACTATTACTGATGTTTTGCTAGTAGATGTGGTGTAATTATTTATATTTGTAGAGATGAACCTATATCCATAAAACATATACTGTGTTTTAGTATGTACCTCAATAAAGGGGATTCTAAAGGATTTAATTCAGGCAGAAAGAAAGCAATCCTAAAGTGTTTATATGCAAGAGAGAAAGAAAAAAAAGGAAAGTGATAAATATTTGACCAATTCTAAAGAACATTAATTTATAATAAAGTCTTGCTGAATTTTAAAAAGAGATAAAATGATTATTTAATATAAAAATGCATTATATATGTCAGGAGAAGGGCTAATGGAGTTAAAATTTTCTAAGGAACTTGTTTCGTCTAGGAGGAGGGTAAAGATACTGTTATGCTTTATGCTTTGTAATATGCCTATTTGTCACTTCTAAGTTACTTCTGAAAGCTCCTTTTTATGCCATTGTAGAACTGAACCAGAAAGGAGGGTGAAGGGAGTGGCCTTCAAACCAGTTAGCATGAGAGATACTAACTGGTTCAGATGCACTGAACCATGAGGATGATGGTTGCATGACACACCACAGGAGGAGCAACAAGGGAACAGAAAGCAGCCTTACCAAAGACTTTATGGAGTCACCCTGCTAAGTTTGGGTACCCATCTTCAAATTTATTTTAAGTGAAAGAGAAAAGCAAACTTCTAGGTGACATTCTGTTAATTGTAGCTAACCCAATTCTAATTACTCTGACAGTACCAAAATGTCATCCAGGGCCTCCCTGGTGGTCAAGGGGTTAAGATGCAACTTCTGGGGCTGTCCACAGCCACTGCAGCATGAGTTTGATTGCCGGCCAGCCAGGGAGCAACCCACATGGCACAGTATACCTCTCTTGTCTCTCCCACTGCTCCCCTCAGCAGTGTACTTTGGCCAGTCCGCCTGTTCTGTTCCCCACTCTGTCTCTGGTGAACCCTCTCACCCCTCTGTCCTGTACCCCAGTTCTTGTATGCATAAGTAAATAAATCTTTAAAAAAAAACCAAGTCATCCAGACCTATACCTGACCCATAGACAAATATTATTTGATCTATACAATTTCTAGAAAAGAAAATAATTTCTTAATAATGTTAAAAATTAAGCAAACTGGGCCTCCCCAGTGGCGCAGCGGTTGAGCGCTGGGTTGCGAAGCTGCCCGCAGCCTCTAGCGCCGGTTCAATCCCCGGCTGCTCCCCGGCCACCAGAGGAGGGTCCCGCATGGCGCGCAGATCTCTCCTGCCGCCGGCTGCTCCCCTCAGCAGTGTACTTCGGTCCTTCTGCCTGCTCTGCTCCCCGCTCTGGCTCTGGTGAATTCTCTCACCCTCCCGCGCTTCTGACTGTACCCAGTGCTTGTATGTATAAACAAATAAACAAATAAATAAATAAATCTTTAAAAAAAAAAAATTAAGCAAACTGGTCCAAGCACTCTGGAAAGTTGTGTGGAGGCTCCTCAAATTTCTAAAAATGAAGCTACCAATTCCCCTCTTAGGAATCTACCCGAAGGACACAAGAACATTAATTCAATAGGAAATCTGCACTCCTATATTTACTGCAGCACTATTTACAGTAGCTAAGATATGGAAACAACCTAAATGTCCAAAACTAGATGACTGGATCAAGAAGATGTGGTACATATACACAATGCAATACTACACAGCAATCAAAAAAGATAAACTCATGCTATTCACAGCAACATGGATGGAGCTGGAAAGGATAATGCTCAGTGAAATAAGTCAGAAGGAAGAAGAAAAATATCATATGGTTTCACTTATAGGAGGAATATAGGGAAACCAAATAAGGGATCAGAAAAAAAAAGACAACTAGCTGGCAACTATAAATCAGAGACATTCTTCAGGAGATGGGGAGGAAGAGGGATTAAAACGGGTGGGAATAGCACAAAAGATTATGGTGATGGTTCACAGGTGATTTGGTGGTGGGAATTTTATGGCAACTACACTTGAGAGGAGAAAGCAAAATGTCCAAAAATGAACAATGATGTAAAATACATATATAGAAATAAATAGGAAAAAATGGTTCTTAATTTTAAAGACCCAAAATCTGGCTTATCTTGAAAAATAGGAAGATTTGGCAACCTTGAGGCCACCCTCTTGTCAGTTGACTGAAGATGAAATTTCTGACTCTTCCTTATTAGGAAGTGCTTTTCCTAGTCATTGACTCATTCACTCATTCGTTCATTCAATGTGTATTCACTCATTCACTCATTCATTCAATGTGTATTCAGGTTATATTCATTGGCCTAGAGTTCCCAGTAGCAATAGTTTATTATCTTCTTCTCTAGTACAGTTGGATTACCTGTTTAATATAATGTTATGTCTGATGTTTCTCCTTTACTGTTTTTTCAATTTTTATTTTATAATTTTTTAAAAGATTTATTTAGTTATGCATAAAAGAGCTGGAGTGTAGGTCAGAGGTGCAGGAAGTGAGAGGATTCACCAGAGACAGAGTAGGGAGCAGAACAGGCAGATTGACTGAAATACTCTGCTGAGGGGTGCAGAGGGTGAGGCAAGAGAGGTTTGCCATGTGGGTTAGTTCCCTGGCCAGGGATCGAACTCGAACTCGGTGCTGCAGTGGCTGCTGAGAGCTTCATAGTGCTGAGACTTAACCCATTGCACCACCAAGGAGGCCCAGTATTTTTTTTTAAAGTCTTCTACTTTGCAAAGGAATTAAACTTTGCTGTTTGATTCTTTCATGACTGGACCATATTTTGGGTTGTAACAGAAATGATGTCATCAATGATGACATCAGGGACACGCTCAGAGAAATAGTGTGTGATATCAAATATCATCTAAAGTTCCCCAAGTAAATCCATCCAGGGCAAGGTCAGGAAACCTGAGTAAGAGAAGCTAGATATTTCTAGGGCTAATTTTGATAGGAATTGTTTGGTTCATGCATGCACTAATTACCACCCTTCATATGGAAATAGACTATTCAGCAAAATCATTCAACTTCCAGGCATCTTTGTTCCCATTTTGCTACCAAAGCATACAGTGCTTTCCAGGGTAAGCATTGTAATAATTTCTGATCTTTCCTTTCATGTTTCAATACATGATTTTAATAATGCAATTTTTTATAATTCAAATAATTGGTTTCAATAAAGATGCACAACATTAAAATTTGGGTCCTTTATGAACCTCAGAACAATTTCCTCCCTAGTCTGTTCTCAATTGTATAAAGATAAAAAGGAAAATTGATTATTTATGTCAGTTAGGGTAAGTGAAGAATGCCTATTGATTAAGAACATGTCTAAATTAGACTTTAAATCAAACTGGAGGATTACATATGAAGGATGATAAACTGCCAAAACATTAGAATTCAATTTATCAAAAATAATAATCTTAAGCATGCTATAATTATAAAACTTACAGACTCAGATGGTAAGTATTCTTTAGGGGCTTAAAAGTTTTGTTATCTTCATTCCCTTAACAAAAACTATTGTTTCCTAACTTTCTTAAGGTTTTCCATTTTAAACATAAATTCATCACTCTAGTCGGTGTAAGGTGACGGAGACATGCCGAGAAATTATTTCTCATGGGACCCCTTGTGGAATTGTTCTGACATCACATGAACAAATCCATTTATACCTCATTCTCTGAGGATTCAGTGAACAGCTGACAGGTGTGCCAGACAGGGTTCCCCCCACCCATAAACAGAAAGATGCTATGATTTTTATATTTTGGAAAAGTGGTGTAAAAATATAAGCATAAAAAAGTCAAACCTGTACTCTGAAAGTTGAATATAGGAAGCACTTGTCTCAAGAAAAAAGTGCAATGATTTCAATTATGAAATATTACTCTGATAAATGTTATAGGAAATTGCAAACAAAATGTATAACCAATTCTAAATCACAAATTCTACGTTATATAAGCCATTACCTTCTCAGTCATGTAAATACCATTACCTGTTTAAATATTTTGGGTTATCCTTTTTTGGTGATTATTATTTATAGTACAGTGAATTGGGTCAAAATATGACTCTCTCACATTAAATTTGTCCAAGTGAACAAACCACTTTGTGTGACTGTATTAGCTGTGGGAGAATCTGCACTAGTATGAAATTTAGGACAGTATAGCATAACTTGTCCTTTGTCATCAATATTGTCATCTTCTCAGAACAAGATTCTACACTATGATTTGGGGAAAAAGATAGAACACATAGGCGCTACTTCTTGTGAACTTTTATTTTTCCCATATTTGGCTTCAGAAAAATCTAAAATATCCCTTAAGTCATTAGTAACTTCTTTTTAAGAAACTATAAGCTTTGCTGAATGCCTAAAAATTAAGAAAAACTGTGAAAATGATTCAAATCCCCCTTCTGATATTGTTATTAATCTCACCTTTGCTTGAGTCAAATAGGCCTTAGGCCAAAGATTATATTCTTCAATATAGGATTACTATTTTCCATAAACATAAAAATATTCTTACATTCAGATGCTAATAGACAAAAGAAGATCTGCAGTTTCTGCAAGTGTTCCTCATATACTTGCAGAAATTCAGCAGCACAGGGAGAACTGTACAGGAAATATTTTTATGTGTGATGCTCCTATCTGCTATACAGTCATGAAACCAGGCAAAATGAGACAATGCATGCAGTCAATGATAGATTGAGCTTAATGATAGATTGAGCACTTAACAATGGAATGGCCCATCAGCAGCTCATGATTTAATTAAAAAGCAGAAATAATTCTCACGTTAGTTTCTCTGTCAATATATTCAGTCCAATCTCTAGTTTAGAAAATATTTTACCCTTGGTGCAGTATCTGAAATTCATATTGATCAAAAGTGATTTCTTTGACATGATTATTCTTGCTCTGTGAAGAAGGGAAACCTATTTGCTGCTCTCTATAGGAGATGACATTGGAAAGATGTAACTGAATTAACTTCTAAATAAATTATTCCTGATGACATTTCTAGGGATCACTGCAAAGAAACAGTAGACTAGGACAAGCTCTGGAGGTGAGGTACAGGGAATATTTGCAATCATTGAGCCCAGAATTAACTGCATTAGATATGTAAAACCAGTTGTGTGACTTGGATTCTGAAACCTTTTCTACTTCACAAGTGTGTAACTTCACACATGTAAGTGCAATTACATATTCTTTTATATTAGACTGATTCATCATGAATGTATTCTTCATGATGATTTTTTTAATATATTAGGTTTTAAAGATTGATTGATTGATTGATTGATTATTTATTTATGCAAGCACTGGGTACAGTCAGAAGCGCGGGAGGGTGAGAGGATTCACCAGAGCCAGAGCGGGGAGCAGAGCAGGCAGAAGGACCGAAGTACACTGCTGAGGGGAGCAGCGGGCGGCAGGAGAGGTCTGCACGCCATGCGGGACCCTCCTCCGGTGGCCGGGGAGCAGCCGGGGATCGAACCGGCGCTGCAGAGGCTGCGGGCAGCTTCGCTACCCAGCGCTCAACCGCTGTGCCACCGGGGAGGCCCAGATGATGATCTTTTTTTAAACAACCAACACCAACTTCTCACATTTTGGGGAGGCTGGAAGTCTGAGGTCAGAATGCCAGTATGGTTGGATCCTGGAGAATGCATTCTTCCTGATTTGCTTGTGACCTTCTCTCTGTGTCCTCATCTGATTGTGTCTTCCATACAGTGATCAATTCACAACAATCTTGCTCTGATTGTTGTGCCATTCCATGGAAACTCTGCTCTCTGAGGTCACCAAAAACATCCTTGTTACAGATCCAGTGGACATGTCCCATATGGCTGCTGAACACTTATCTCCTTATCTGACTTCTGACTTCCAGAAATTCTCTCCTGGCTTCCATGACACCTCATCTTCTGGTTGTAGTGTGTGTGGGGGGGGAGTGGTGAGTGAATCCCTCTTACTGTTCAGGTTCTTCTAGGCTTTTGTATGCATGGGAAAAACCTAGTAAAAGTAATTAACTCCATGATGGTTTTTTTTCTTATTTTCCATCTCCCTTGCTCTTATGTAAAATGTTCTCTATATTTTTATTAGCAAAGTTGCTTGGAATTGTTTCCTAAATGGTAAAGTACCCCTGAGTAGATTTTAAATTCCACAAGGATGTGGACTGTACCCCACTTCTCTGGCATCCCTGCTTACAGAGTTGTTCTCAATGTAATGTTAAACAAACCAATCTATTTGGATCCAGTCTTTGAACCAATTCAGTAAAAAAACAAAATACCAATTAGAAGTGTTATTTTCACTACCATCAAGCAAGTGTTTGAAACTATGCTACCTACATTTAAGGATGCTATAAAATGGCAGGTTAAAGGAGGTTCAGCATGATTTGGGATATTTCTCTTTGCTTAGCCTGTTATTCTGTTTTTTAGAAAAGAAATTATTCCTATGGAGCTAATTAAAGAAATAGCTTTGAATATATTACAGGTAAATTATTCTCTCTTTTTTTTGAATGCACATATTATTTCAACATTTTCCCCCAGAAACCTATGAACTAAACAGCCACCTTTAGTTGTAGTCATAGGCCTGTGTAGGGTAGGTGGATGGACAGAACATCACTACGATCATTCAAGTAACCTTGTAGCATTTCTTCCACTTGCCAGCACAGAAACAGACCCATCAGAAAATATCTCAAACAACACTGTCTGTCTCGTTGGTTTATTACCTGAGAGCAATTCAAGACCACCAGCTGGAGAAAGAAATGCTTTCCTTTTTTGAAGAGTGGAGAGGCAGTTGAAGACTTGATATTTATACATTAATGGAGTCAATCTTGCAAAAAAATCTTGAAAAAACCTTTCATAAAATGAAAAGTAGTGATTTTAATTCTAAGTTAGTCTGTGGCTTCTCCAGGGGTATTTGGACTCTCAATTTCTGTATCTACTTGCTGCAGCAACTTTGGGGAAGGAACCATTAACCTTGAAAAGCTTTACAAAAAAGAAATACCAGTTCATTAATTTGAAGGTTATATAAGTCTCATAAACATTAACATTTTTTGATATTTGTAGTAAAGACCAGCACGGGACGCTGAGGCATCTAAACTAGTTTTGACCTTTATTTGGAGAATGGCGACCATTGACTTTCACCACCACCAGTTGCACTCAGGCCTCTAGGGAAAGTTGCAAAATTCACAGTTTTTTAAACTTCCCTCCCTCCTTCCTTTCTGTTTTTTTTTTTTTTTTTTTTTTTTGGTCTTGCCTTAACTTCTTCTAGTCTTTTGCCTTTCACATGACTCTCCAGAATCCTCCACTTCATTTGGACATTATTCCTTTCTCCCTGCCTTATTAATATGTCCTTTCCCTGTGTTATTGTGGCTTTATGTATTGCAGAGCTTATGCAGGGGAGATATTTGTGAATGGGTCCTCACCCCTCTGGCCTAGTATTTTTTAAAAAACATTTTTGAATGTAGTACTTTTTTCTTACATCATTGTTAATTTTTGGACAATATATGATTTCTCCCCTCAGATATGGTCACTGTATTTTTGTCTCTTTTTCCCCCCATTTTCTTTATTTAATTTGCTAGGGAGTGAAAGTGAAATAGCTTCAATCAGCAGTGAACTACTCACCCCCCAGACCTCAATTTTGGAATTAACACATCCCCACATGGAGTTGCTCATTCCATAGAGAATGAATCTCAGTTGGCACAGATAATCTGAAAAATGGAAAATGGTCAAATAATGTGTCTCCTGTGATCAAGAAAATAAAACATGCTAGAAAAAATGATAGCTTATCAGAGGTAACTTATTAAAATGTATTCTTAATGGCACTACTATCTCCTATCATGATTCAATGGGTATAGACCACAGTTTTTCTTCATTTATCTCCTGTAGATATTACAATCAACATTTGGCTTAGAAGATGATAGTTATATAAATGTTTGCTTTAAAAATTGCACAGTGTTTCATGAGGTCTTTATGGATAGTGTTGCTGGCCCTTTCTAGCTGAGTCATCTTTTCTTACTGAATTGTATCAGTAAATTTGTTTACAAAATTAGAAACAGTGCCCATCTATAATAAACATCCCTGAGAGTGGTAGCCATCATTAGAACAGTGTACTTTATGGAAATTATTATATTTTCAGGGTTGCTGACCTTTGGCCTCTTCATCAGTTGCCACAGTGATGATTAGAGCTCTGCTTAATAGGGCTTTACTAAAATGAGGACAGTCAGTAAGCTTTCCACTGTAATGTTTGTATTGATAGTTGCTATGAACCTATAGCAAAAGAAATTTAGCCATGTGAATGTATCTGATAGTAGAATATTATTTTTAAAAGCTTGCTTAAGTAGATGTTTATGTAAGTTGCAAGTTATTTTGTGGCTTTCTTAGAATTTGTAGAATACCATTGTGAAGACATAAAAAATCTAGATGCAACTTGAAATGTAGATTTGAATGCTCATTATGAAATGGAGAATAAAACCCTTTTATAATAACACAATTTGAAAGTAGCAAGTAGCATAGTTAATGACTTCTAAGGCAAAATCAAGTCAGAGAACTTTTTTTAGCACTTAGCACTCAAGACCAAGCTCTCCTCATATGCATCTGTATAACTTTCAGGGGAATCCTGAAACATAGGAGAAAGAAGTTTGGATATATGTCAAAATTCACTAGGTAAAATAGAAGAGCATGGGTTATGTTTGTTTCCAAAGTTCACCCAGCAGTTTTAAATCCTTTTATTCATCAGTAATAAACTATTTTTAGAATTATAGTGAAACTTCTATGAACACATTTTTGAGGAATTGGATTCTTTTTCCTTTAGAATTACACACACACACACACACACACATTTAATTATAGCCAGATCTTCTGGTTGCATATTGTAAATAAAATATGAATCCATTTATTATAATAAGCTCTCTAGGATTTTCGTTACAAAGAAGAAGGTCTGAGATGTAGCTTCACTCACAAGATCCATTGTCAGTGTCATCTGTTTAGACACTAAGGGATAGATGTTATGCTCCTGCTTTCCATGAATTTTCTTTAACCTCTCTCTCTGGTCTCAGCGGAGTCAGCTGGATGGGGGGCAGTTTACCTACAGACAATAGTCACATATCAAGGAAGTGGCAGCCCTCTATTAGAATCAAGGTTGTGTCCTTCCAAGTTCTCCTGAAAGTTTGAGAATCTGAGATTGCAGAACTAAATTCCCATATTCTATCAAATACTCTCCAAGTTCTATTAAAAACAAAAATCAATGCTGTTGATGGTAGCACTTGGATAAAATAAATTTGATGCTGAGGCTGTCTTTAGTGAATGAAAAGAAAATGAATCATGTGCTCATTCAAATGTCAATATAACTTCTTTGAAAAACACAGGAAATATCTGTCATAGACTTTTTCATGTACCACTATTTTCTCTAAATTAAAAAGAAAGATTTCTTAAGAGCAAGGTGAACTTTTAAAAAATTGGCTATGTGTGCTTCAAAATTAAGACTCACACTTCAATTACATCCTTAACTTAATTGGTTTCAATTACCATATATATTTTTCTAAAACTAAAAACCTTGTATCTAATTGACTAAGAACAAAGTTAGTAGAAACTTAATGATTCTGCCATTCAAAAGCTATCTCATGATCATCTGCCATTGTAAACACCTGGGATAGAGTTGGGAGAAAGCAGCAAAGCTTCACATGAAGCCAGTGTTCTTTAAATAATAAACAAATGTGTGATATGCCAGGTGATAAGTTCTCAAAATTAAAATAAAATGGGAGAAGTGTAGAGAGAGTGAGCAGGGAATGAGAAGGAAGTATCATCTTAGATATGGTTGTCAGCCAAGACCATCTCCTGCCTGGGTCACTACATCAGGCCACTTTGCTGCTGTTCTTGCAGCCCCGGTATCTATTCACACAGTGCACTCACTCTTAGAATAAAAGTAACATCTGCCTGCTTAAAATCCTGAGACAGCTTCTATTTAGAGTAAAACTCCGGTCCTTCTGTTAGCCTTCAAAACCCCACACTATGCTCCTCTTCTTTATCTCTCTGCCCCATTTCCTTCTATCTTTCTCTTCTTTTATTGCATTACTGACACAGGCTATTCTTGAATAGGCTAAGCAGGCCACTACCTCAGGGTCCTTTACAGTTGCTTTTCTTCTGCCAAGAACATGCTTCCCTGAATTCTATTGTTGCTCCCTGACATTATCTAAAGTAGCATCCTGCCATCACTCTATATACTTCCTTGAATTCATTTTTCTTCAAAGCATTTATCCTCTCTTGCTTTCCTATTGCATATCCATCTTTTGAGTGGGTGCATAAAAACATAAGCACCACTGGAAAAATTGAACCACTACAATGCAAAAGAATGAAACCAGATGACTGCCTTACACCATACACAAAAACCAATTCAGAATGGATAAAAGATTTAATATAAGACTTGAAACCATAAAATATATAGAAGAAAACATAGGAAAAACACCTCAGAAACATCTTTGAGGACTCATCTCCAGGAGCAAAAAAAGTAAAGGAAAAGATAAACAGCTGGGATTACAGCAAACTAAAATGCTTCTGTACAGCGAAAGAGACAATAACTAAAATGAAGAGACACACTACAGGTTGGGAGAAAATATTTGCACTCCATTCAATTGGTAAAAAACTGGTTTCAAAGGTCTACAAAGGGCTCACACAACTCAACAAAAACAATCAATGCAGTCAAAAAATGGGCAGAAAAGCTAAAAAGACATTTCTCCAAAGAGGAAATGCAAATGGCCAACAGGTATATGAAAAAAGCTCAACATCACTTATAATCAGGGAAATGCAAATCAAAACCACAATAAGCTGCAGGTGAGAATGGCCAATATAAAAAAAAAAAAATGGCAACAACAAATGGCTGGTGAGGATGTTGAGAAAAAGGAACTCCTTTAACTGCTTGTGGGAATGCAAACTGATCCAACAATGGAAAACTGTATGGCGGAACATCAAATTACTAAAAATGGAGCTACCGTATGACCCCCCCCCATGACCCTACTAGTGTTCTACCCAAATGACACAAAAACATAAATTCAAATGGAAACCTGCACTCTTCTATTTATTGCAGCACTATTTATATTAGCTAAGCTATGGAAACAACCTAAAAGCCCAAAAACAGATGACTGGATCAAGAAGATGTAGTACATATACACAATGGAATACTACACAGCAATAAAAAATGATAAACTCATGCTATTTGCAGCAACATGAATGGAGCTGGAAGGGATAATACTCAGTGAAATAGGTCAGAAGGAAAAAGAAAAATATCTGATGGTACTTATAGGAGAAATATAGGGAAACTGAACAAAGGGTCAGAAAATAAAAGGACAAAACTAGAGGGAAAAATTATAAATCCAAGACATACAGTGGGGCAGGGGGAGGGAGAGAGGTCAAAACAGGGGAGAGAAGAGCGTTAAGGGACTATGGTGACAGTTTACAGATGATGTGGTAGTGGGAGATTTATGGGGATTACAACTAAAGGGAGAAATCATAACATTCTATAAAAATGAACAATGATGTAAGAAAAAAAGGAACATGCACACCATGAGAGCAAGGGTTTGGGCTCTCTCACTCACATCAATATATGTCCAACACCTGGGATAGTAGTAACACGTTGCAGGAGCTCAATCATTCCTGGTATGAATTAAAGGTATTCTGAGGATTGGCTGCTAAAATGTGGGGAGATAATAGCAATATTTCAAATGTTGTGGAGGTCTGAAAAAAGATCCCATGTGCTAGTGCTTTCTATGTTCTCAATCCTGTCTCCCATTGGCAAAACCATTCCCAGATGCAATTCCCTTTCCCCGTCTCTGCTTATCCCATAGAGTCTTTACGAACTCTCATAAGTGCACGCTGTGTAGTTACATCATAGATGTGAAACTTGGGGGACTGCATTTCTAATTTTTAAAGTATTTTAAATGAGCTGATTTATGGTCATGTTCTTTCTTTCTTTTAACTAAAGCTTCACCAAATGCCCCAAAACTTGGACCCATGGAGCTGACTGTGGTTATTACTGTGCCAGTGTGCCTGCTGTCCATAGCTGCAGTGCTGACAATATGGGCATGCCAGGGCCGACAGTGCACATACAGAAAGAAAAAGAGACAGAATGTGGAGGAACCCCTCTCTGAATGCAATCTGGTAAATGCTGGGAAATCACTAAAAGATCTGATTTACGATGTGACTGCCTCTGGATCTGGCTCTGGTATGTGTCCACTGTCCATTTTTTCAATAGAAAATTTTTATTTTAAAATACATAAAAACAAATTTTAATAAATGAGGTCAAGATATTATGAATGTCATCATTTAAAATGCCTGGTATGGTACATGGCAAAGTTTAGCATAGAAACTTCTTTTAGGATCTGATGAAGAGAAAAAGCTGTCCTAGCCTAGGAATTCAGTGTTCTCAATTTCTTTTGTGCCTTTAGGTGTTCAGATCCTCTTTTCCACATTCCTTCAGAATTTATTTCTGAAGCAAGAAAGATTTTTTTCTCCTCTCCCTTTTCCTCCATAGTAGTTAGTAGTGATCATTGTATTCTCTCTTTTTTTAAAAAAAAGATTTATTTATTTATTTATACAAGCACTGGGCACAGTCAGAAGCGCGGGAGGGTGAGAGGATTCACCAGAGCCAGAGTGGGGAGCAGAGGGGAGCAGCGGGTGGCAGGAGAGGTCTGTGCGCCATGCGGGACCCTCCTCAGGTGGCCGGGGAGCAGCTGGGGATCGAACTGGCGCTGCAGAGGCTGCGGGCAGCTTCCTAACTCAGTGCTCAACCGCTGCGCCACCGGGGAGTCCCAGATCATTGTATTCTCCTGATAATGGCTTATGGTCACAGAAGAGTTACTGTATTTAAGGAGTTGAGTTCTGGGGAAAAGACCTTTTACCAAATCTTAGAGCAGCTTTGTTTGTGGTGATGAAGGCCTTTGGAATCTGTAGGCAGCTCCCGGGATGTGTGTGAAAAGTTAACAGGGAGATGACCTGAAATTAAATCCAAACTATGTTCTTACAGCATAGACATGAGAGATTAAAGAGAGTAGCACAGCACTGCTGTGCTTGCTTTGTTGCTAAGGTTATATGATGACTCTCTTCGTCTTTAAGAGAACTCTAGAACTCCCGGTGAAGCAATTAAATAGCAATTTAAAAGGCCTAAATGAGCTTTTATCATAGCACAAGGCATCTGAGGGTTTTGGGGGGTTCTCACCAGAACACAATATCATACACCAGACACACCAGACACAATATCCCTTGTGATAACAAACTCCTTAAAATGGTAGACAGTCCCCTGTTCTCATTATATTTCCAGAAATCCTGTCAGCACAGTGTTTAGAGTAGTGCAAACTCAGGTAAACCTGCATGATCCACTTCAGAAATACACTCTGGACTGGGAAGATCTTTGAGGATGATTACCCCAAATAAAATTTGAGGAACTCCCCTCCCCCTAACCTCCAAGAACATCCTGGTAAACACAACTTACAGGGGCAGATGACAGAGTGGTGACAGAATCTAGATAAGCATCCATATTTAACATGAAGCAGATTTGGGCTCCCCAGTATTCATCAGAAAAGAGAAGCCCAATTATGCCACCAGAGAATATTTGCTGCTTTTAAGGCAAGATCACCTGCCCCCTCACTGACTGAAGTCTAAATGTTTAATCCCATTACTGCATAAATTAAGTGACATGTTTTCAATGGCAGAATGTTGGACAGAATATTTCCGAAGGGGGGCCTCCCCGGTGGCGCAGCGGTTGAGCGCTGGGTTGCGAAGCTGCCCGGGGCCTCTGCGGCGCCGGTTCGATCCCCGGCTGCTCCCCGGCCACCAGAGGAGGGTCCCACATGGCGTGCAGACCTCTCCTGCCGCCCGCTGCTCCCCTCAGCAGTGTACCTCGGTCCTTCTGCCTGCTCTGCTCCCCGCTCTGGCTCTGGTGAATTCTCTCACCCTCCCGCGCTTCTGACTGTACCCAGTGCATGTATAAACAAAACAAACAAACAAACCAGCAAACAAATAAATAAAGCATGCCTCTATAAAAAAAAAAAAAAAAAAAGAATATTTCCGAAGGGCAAAGTTTATGAAACTGACATCCAAATTCAATTATTGGATGGGAAGCCAGCACCCTCTGTTTAAAAGTAACTCTTGTTTGGATTCAGCATTTTTTCCTTTCTTTGCATATTACTTTTGGGGGCCCACTGAGACCCCAAATGTACCGGCAACATACTAGGCACACAGTAAGAATTTACTGTAGCTTTAATTTGTGCCAAGTTCCTTGAAACCTTAATAATTTCTTTATAGATTCTGGTGATTAGATAACCATTATTTAGTTCCCACACAGAATTTTTACTTTAGCTGAAGAGGTTAGGGAGAGATATGTATTTGGAGCTACTCCTCAAATATAACTAGGGTGACTAACGTTTTCCCTTTCCAATAAGAGTAATAAAGATTTTTAAAACCAGGGACTGGATATTTAGTGTAAGTAAACAATCATGGGGCAGGGCATAAAATAAAAAATTAAGAAACTTGTTTGGTGTTTTTGTGTATCTTAAACCTAAATCTGGACTTATTGATGGCTAGATTCTCTCCTCTTTAGATTATTCTAAGATCTTTCTTAAAAAGAAAGCCCTAAATGTACCAGGCATGGATGATTTCATTAAGAACCAATATGAAAGAGTTTTAGTTACTTCACCCAAAGCCAACTACAAATGCTTGGCAGTGATCACTGGCTAAAGGTAACTGATGTCTGCACCACCCTTGATAATCAGAGAGAATGGGTCTATTGGCAGTGACGCTTGTCACAAAAGCTCTCACCCACAGGAAAGAAAGCAGGCTGATCTGTTACCCCTCTGCTACTCTTAATTGGCCAGCACTTTCAATGGAGAAGCAGCTTTGTCAGATGTTGAAAAACAAAAATTGTGAGGCTTATTCCTGCCTAGGTCAAGGACAAACTTCAAAGTGACATAATGCCTGCAAGAGAAGAAAATGAACTGATATTTCACTGGACTATCCCTGAGAATAGATTCTGTCTCAGGTGGTTTCTAAGAGACAGGGTAGGTCGCTGCTTTCCTCTTGTGTTATAACACTTCTGACAAATGGTGACATTGCTGAAAGGTACCTTTCCATAAGACTGGCATCAGGTTCTACATCCCTTGATAAAAATGAAGAAAATGAACCTAGAGGGGAAGGCAAAGCCCATATATCCTCAATGAAGTCTCTTAACTGTGTAACGCAAGAATTACTGAGATTTTGAGTTGTGCTTTAACAGATATTGAAGCATCTTTCATTGAGTTGACTGCCTGGACTTAATTGCTGTGCTGAATACTTTAGGTGATGTTATCTTTGTCCCTGGTCTGCTGCATTGATCTTGTGTTTGATCAATTAGCAATTTGAAAACGTTGGCTTAGCTAGTTCTCTAGCAAATTGTTGTTGGCAGCAGTAGGTGCAGTAATGTTTTTGTGAGTGTGTGTGCAAAATAGGGGAGGTAGAAGAAAGATGGAGATTGCAATTTGGTCTAATAGCTGTTAGTACAACTTTTATTGTATGTAGGAAAATTGTCTGCAGCCTACAAAAACAGCTTTTATAGTTTGCTGCTGGAAGTCTTCCCAAGAGAAGACTACAGTCAATCCATTGAGTGGGGAGAAAGAAAGAGTGTGAAGACCAGAAATTTAGTTGCAGGTTTGCCTCCCACTAGCAGTATATTCTTGGGCAAGTCTCTCATCTCTGAGGTGATAAAGTTGAATCAGATGATCTCAGACCTTTCTGGTATAGGGCTATGTGACTAATTGTCAAGACATGTAACAGCATACTTATAGTCTGTGCTTATTTCACCATAGTGGGTGGTTCTCATGAAGGTGAGAACATCTGAATAAACCGTAGCTCATTTCAGAACAGAGGCCAAAGTATGCCAAGTTCACAAGACTTTTGCTATGAGGTTATTACCAGCCATTTCAGTACAATGACAGTAACTTGACTTTCCAGGATAAATCTATACTGTATCCTCTTTAATCATTCCCTCTAATTATAAGAATAATAAATGCCCTTTGTGGAAATTAAGAAAATGTATAAAGTTAGAACAGTTCTGGTTCTGGTTCCACTAAATAGAGTAACAATCAAAGCACTTAGTATATATCTGTTTTAACCTTTTTCCTGTAAATATTTTTGAATAGCTATATACAATTAAATGTTATTTTCATTCACATTATAGCAAAAGTATTTTCCCATATCATTATGAAATACCTCCTCATAAGAAGCATCATCATTATTGGCTTCCAAGTAACCCTTTTGAGACATAATATTACAGACTAAATATTATTGAAGCATGTAGTATCCCAGATACTGCGGTCAGTGCTTAACATTCTTATTAAATCTCATATTAGCCTTATAACATATCATGTAATATCAGTATCTCCAGTTCTTCAGACAAGGAAGCTGAGGCTCAAAGGTCAATAATTTTCCCCTTACTACCAAGTGGCATGACTGAAATGTGAATTGAGTCTTTCTTATCTGTGCTTTTGGCACTAGAGTTGACAGTTTTTCTTTTATCTGACACTTGATTATTTTTCCTATAAATAATAAATTGATAAATACTTAGAAAAACTTTTCTATACATTGCATTAAATCGTTAGGGTAGAATTTTAGAGATAGAATTATTCAGAGACTCTAAACATTTTACATACATCAAGGATTTTTTTCTGTTTGGGGTCTTTATTTGTCAAAATCCATTAGGATTCTCTTGGCTCACGAAAATGGCAGAATTCGCTTTAAAAACTTTAACATGTGATGAAATTTGATGCCCGAGGTGGTGGCAATAATAGCTATTTTTTATTATTGACAATGATGCTGTTTGCTTTGTAATGTTGACTTATTAATCACTGACAGCAAACTATTAGATGGTATTTTAAAAACAATTTTTTGAGGTAACAATAGTTTGTAACATCATAAATGTCTTAGGAGAATAGGTTCAGACCTCAGAATGTTTTGTTGAAGTATTTAATTCTACAAAAAATATCTATTGGATATATTTTTAACTGTACCTTGTCTTTAATGTAACATGATTACTTGTTCATTGAGTGATTCTTTACTTCCCAATTTTAATTCATTTTAAAAATGTCACAAAGGATTCCTCCATTTACCCAGTTGTTCTAGGAACCATACATTTTATTTTAGAAGCTAATACTGTATGTATATTTAACTCTTGTGTATTTAGTAACCTGACTGACTTTGATGGGAAAATCAGGAGGATTTGCAACAATTCTGGAAAATCAGATATCTACAGCAGCAGGCTATGTTCAAGAAGTTTTTATTTGTGAAAATGAGAAGAGACATTCACATAAATCATACAGTAATAATACCGGTTATCTACTCAATAGTGGTAAAAACCATTAAAGTCCTTAAATGTTTGCTTTTTGAGTGAAAATAGTGGTGATCATGAACATTCTTATCTGGCACTTGTTAGTTAATTATAAACTGCATTCTTTCTTTACATAGGTCTCCCTCTTTTGGTTCAAAGAACCATTGCAAGGACGATTGTACTTCAGGAAGTAGTGGGGAAAGGTAGATTTGGTGAGGTATGGCATGGGAGATGGTGTGGAGAAGATGTGGCTGTGAAAATATTCTCCTCCAGAGATGAAAGATCTTGGTTTCGAGAGGCAGAAATCTATCAGACGGTCATGCTGAGACATGAAAACATCCTTGGTTTCATTGCTGCTGACAACAAAGGTATTTTCTTTTTTTTTTTTAAAGATTTATTTATTTATGCATACAAGAGCTGGGGTACAGACCAGAGATGTGGGAGGTGAGAGGATTGACCAGAGACAGGGTGGGGAACAGAACAGGCAGACTGAGTGAAATACACTGCTGAGGGGAGCAGCGAGTGAGACAGGAGAGGTCTGCTGTGCCATGTAGGTTGCTCCCTGGCCGGCCGGGCATCCAACTTGTGCTGCAGAGGCCTCGGATTGCTTCATAGTGAAGTGCTTAACCTCTTGCGCTACCAGGGAGGCCCCAACAAAGGTATTTTCAATCTTACTGGGGTCAGGAAGTAAAAATGTTGTATCTGTTATCAGAGGAAAATACATAATCTTTTGTTTTAATAAAATATGCATTAAAGTCTAACTTCTCTATTGAATAAAGAAAATGCTTTCCTCTTCTGCACAGATAAAGGTGCACAATAAAGCAGGGCAAATGAATGACAGGAAATCACAATGATTACATTTTCATGGCTAGAATGGGGTGTCTAGGGCAAATGAATGTCATTAGGAGTTTTGAATAGCAGCTGTTATCCAATCAGGACAGAAATATTTCATTCGTACGGAGATACAATGGATGCTAGGACTATATTTTCCATCTATATAAGAGGCCTCAATTTCAGGACTCAAGTTTTCTTTGAACATACATTATTAGAAGAGTGGCAAGCAAGACAATTTCAGTGAACTTTTCTATCAATGTACTTTGAGTATGCGCTTTTATATTTGAAGTTTAACATTAAGAACCCCAAACAGTTGCTTCCTTAGTTTTATGGAGCAAGTCAGAGCATCAACTTTCTGCTTTTTAAATCAGTATTCATAAAATATTACATATATGCCCATGTAATCAGGAGCTGGTTGAAAATTTTGTGAATTACCTATGCTCTCTTTCTTCTTTATACTCACTGAGTATGCAGTATAACACAATTATACTTATTTAACTGTGCCTTTGTTCCATTAACAAAAAGAATAGGAAACAAAAGTGAAAAAAACTTGATCTAGTCCATTTGTTTTTGAATCAGTAATACTCATGATAAACTTTGGTTGGTCGAGGCTGTAAACTCTATCTAAAATAAAGTTATCTGTTGATATTAGAGACCTACCGTAACCTATGGAATCAAAAACCTATGGTTACTTTTATTTAACAAAAGCTTGATTATGAAAGTATTCATTATTAATTGGATGGCAAAAGAGAGGTTTGGCATAATTATAATTTTTTTTTGGCATTCTTTTTTTTTTTTAAAGATTTATTTATTTATTTATTTATTTATTTATTTATTTATTTATTTATTTATTTATTTATTTATTTATGCAAGCACTGGGTACAGTCAGAAGCGCGGGAGGGTGAGAGAATTCACCAGAGCCAGAGTGGGGAGCAGAGCAGGCAGACTGAAGTACACTGCTGAGGGGAGCAGCGGGTGGCAGGAGAGGTCTGCGCACCATGTGGGACCCTTGCCCGGGCGGCCGGGGATCAAACCAGCGCTGCAGAGGCTGCGGGCAGCTTCGCAACCCAGCGCTCAACCGCTGCGCCACCGGGGAGGCCCATTATTATAATTTTTGCACATAATTATGGTTGCTAATATTTTGTCTTTTCTGATTTACTAGGGAGAAACTAAGTCAGTCAGTATAAAATTAAAAAAAATTCTTTCTAAATACTTAATCACATATACCTTGAAAATATGTCCAGAGAATTGAAAATAAGACCTTTTTTATTAAACGGTTAAGAATTTTTTCTTTTCCTTCCTAAGACTGAATTAACTACTTGGTTAGATTAATTAGCAATGTTGTTAAATAAGCAATGACTGTAGTTATATGGATCATCTTAATGGGGTTAATGTAATTATATTTATTGGATTATAAGAAATATGCAAAAGACAGTTCATCCTTGAATTCCTTTTCAATTTAACTGTCCTACCTCTGTCAATGACTTTTCAGTGGCTTTGTACATAGTTACAAATGACCTCTTCACATCACCTTCACCTTCATGTAGTTTTATATCTTTTACAATATTTAATTTCACTTTTTAGTCAACTGCAAAAACATCTAAGTTAGAAGACAAAGAAAACCACTTGTGCTAAACAGGGAGAGAATTGTAAGGGTTAGTTTTACAGGTGATCAGTTTATCAAGTTACGTTGATTTTTGCACTCCTAAGACATTGGAACACTACTGGATAAAATTTGGAAATTTGGATTTGAAAATTAAATATTTAGGTAACAAGGAGCTCTTATACATAAAGCACATGGTAGAAAAAGTCCTAAGGAAATGTTTGTAATAGCTTCCTTCTCTGAGCATCAGAACTGCTCAGGACTGCCCATCTATTGTAGATGTTATATTTCAAAAGTTAAAGCTACCGCTGGGAACTCTAACACCTAGAGAAGTTTCAGACTAATTTCTCTTCCGCTAAAAGTCTTTTATAACACTTAGCTTAGCTTTTTTGTTAAATGAGGTAAATTATTTAAAAACGTCTGGTAATTGTATTTGGCACTTAATATAAACTTTTGGGGAAAACCATTTACTTCATATTTTGAAAGGTAAATAATATGAACAGTCTTAGAATGTTAGCACTTTTATGTTAGTAATAATCCTTTGTGTAAATTTGTTCTATTTCTTTTTTTTATTGGTACACTCTTCCTTAAAAGCTCAGGGTAATTTATAATACAACACTCAGCCTTAATGCATTTCTCAGTAATTTCTCCTGTAATGTGGCTGCTATTACCAGCTTGTATTGATAAAAAGGGAGAATGGAAGGAGTTATTCAGCTGTTAGAATCACTGCCTCACAGCTTCCTATAGGTGGGTACCTATAAAAGGTTCTAATATAGCAACATCTTTGAAATTCATTAGAATTTTTACTTTATTAAACTCAGTATTAAAACTGAATAAACATTAAGTATGAAGACTGAGTACTAAACAGTATGATCACTGATGGAATTAATTTTGTCAACAATATAGATTATACTTTACACACTGACATTTGTTAGTTTTTCGTTTCTTTCGCAACATATATTTACAACACAAAATTATTTTTTCCTGTTAGATAATGGAACTTGGACACAACTTTGGCTTGTGTCTGAATATCATGAACAGGGGTCCTTATATGACTATTTGAATAGAAACATAGTGACAGTGGCTGGGATGATCAAATTGGCACTTTCCATAGCCAGTGGTCTGGCCCATCTTCATATGGAAATTGTTGGCACGCAAGGTATGTGTTTTCTTTGTACTATTTTTCTCTTGGCATATGAGAATAGAAATTGTAAATTGTATTTTAGTGCTAATTTTATAAGGCTGTATGTGTTGTAACAGTAGGGTAAAACTCATTACTATATACTCATCATTTTGTATGTTCTCTGTAACATTTATTCTTACTGGTTCAATCTTTGTCATTTAGCATTTATACCAAGGAGATCTTGTTTTTGTGTCAAATATATATTCAAAGAATATACATACTTTAAATGTTTACTTTTGAGAATGAAAATTATTGGAAATGGTAACTGGTAATGTAATCTCAAAAAATATTTATATGCCATGCACGTGAAGGTTAAACAATACCTACTGTCTTTTTCTATTTATTCAGTTAATAGAGAACTGGCTTGAGAAAGCCTTTAGTCGAAAGATATCAGTATTTCTCAAACTTGGAATTTTAAACTTTTAAAAATTATTAAGGATCTCAAAGTTTTCTCCATATGTGGGTTATATCCATTAATGTTTATCACATTAAAAATTAAAATTGAGACATTAGAAAATACTTATTAATTTACTGAAAATAATTATCCAATAAAATATTAATGTTAATAACAGTTTTAAAATTTTACATTATTTTTTGATAATGCAAAACCAATCCAGTGAAAATAACGGCTTTATTTTAGTTTTTGTAAATCTTTTTAATATCTGGCTTAATGTGTGAATTTTCAAACCTGTTCCTCCTTCAGTCTGTTCTGGTATTTTATTTTGTTGAAGTATGTGAAGAGAGGTAACATCATGCGATGTGTAGCTGAAAAAGGGGATTTTTGAACCACGCCTGAGAACTGCTGGTCTAGAGTAGTAATAGTATGAAAGTTGTTTTGTAAGAGAATGTTTGCTATGTTCTCATATGGACTTAGGATTGCTAAATATTTCCCCCCTTGTTCAACAAACATTTATAACTACCAAATCTCATCTAGTGTTCCAAGTGTAGAAGGCATGTTGATAAGTAAGGCAGTCATTGCTCACATGCAGCTTACAGTCTAGAGAAGATAGCCAGATAATGAAATAGACATATGAATAAACAGGGTAATTTGCATAGTGATAAGAGCTAGGAAAAAGGCAAAATTGGATATTCAGGTGGAGAATGACCCGGGATACAGAAAGAGCGGTCAGGAAGAGCTCTGCAGGGAGGTGACATTTGAGCCAAGTGTTCTAAAAAATTCATTTTGGAGGTTCAAGCTTTAATAACAAAATATGAATATGCTTTTTTGTCATTCATAGGTAAACCTGCTATTGCTCATCGAGATATAAAATCAAAGAATATCTTAGTAAAAAAATGTGAAACTTGTGCCATAGCCGACTTAGGATTGGCTGTGAAGCATGATTCAATATTGAACACTATTGATATACCTCAGAATCCTAAAGTAGGAACCAAAAGGTAACTTATTTTGGAGCATACTAAGACTTATGACTGTCCCATAAGCATGATTTCTTGGTGTGTGTGTGTATGTGTGTTTAGTTATGTGTGTATGTGGTGGGGAGCACATCCAAGTAGGAAATCTTTAGGCCTAAGGAAGCAAGAAGTCTTTTTCTAGGTCAGTAAGAAGTCAGTAGCACAAAGATTATAAAACGAGGGCAGTGGCATTTGGTACCAGAGACAGTGGCCATTTGGGTGAGCAGTCCAGTAGAAAGGAATGGTGGAGAAAAGAGCTATATTTAATTTTTAGTGTGTCACATTCTGAGAATATATTTTCCTCCAGATAGGAGTGGAAAAATGTCAGCTGTGTATAGCTGATTCAAAGTTTTTATACCTCATAAATGCACTGAAA
Source organism: Talpa occidentalis (assembly GCF_014898055.3). NCBI lineage: Eukaryota > Metazoa > Chordata > Mammalia > Eulipotyphla > Talpidae > Talpa > Talpa occidentalis. The sequence continues at coordinate 90,774,175 of NW_023603184.1, read as the reverse complement.
CTCATGCTAGTTCTGTATGTTCAAGTTTTTAAACAACAAATACAGATGAATCTATTGGTGTAGATAGGTGAGGGACTCTTAAACAAGAAATACATATATTGGTCATTGTATTCCCTTAATATTGAAAAATATTATGTAGCAATTCATGGACTTAAGTAGAGCTGTGCTTATCCTGAAGTCTTAATACACAAATTGATGTGTATTAGATACTGTGAGTTTGGAGACAATTCCCATTTTCAAGGAAGAGAATTTCTGAAAGTAAGAACAAGCATGATATATACAGAGCATGTTACATGTGTATCAGGACAAGCCCATTAGCAATGGGATTCCTGGTGTTTTTCTTGTTATGGCCATATGGTCAGTACACTTTCATTTCCTTTTATTTGAGTTTCAGGCTCTGTGCTACATTGGCATAGTTCCAGGGTTCTTGACCTTGAAATCAGAAACAACCAAAACATTTTTTCTGGGGTTGTTAAAGGCCCTTGAGAGTAGAGAATTTCTAAGCTGGCATAGTTGGCCTCTGAACCATATTTAAGATTCCAGGCTAGTTCCTCTGAGTCCTTCACTTACTTCCCTGGGAGACTTTAATGAGACCCCATGAACACTTCAGGGTGGTTTATTCACACTGAACATTCCAAAGGGACCGCTCCTCTTTTTCCAATAAAAAGCAAGTTAACGTACTCATTGGACTTTATCCCTATTAGGGACCCTTAGGAAAGGCTTGGATGCTGGATTCCTTCAGAATATCTAAAACTTTTAAGAGTTTGGAAGGGTGCTGAATCCTCCGTTCAATATTCTGGATAGCCTCAAAATCTCCCTGAACAGCTAGGTTCAATCAGGACAATGGAGTGTATATTCTTCAATTTAGTCCTTTTTAAACAATGCTATACTTTTCTTGAGGTCAACATATAATATGTATAAATAGTTTTAGCGCCTATATAGATTTATAAATAGATATCTATATAGATATACATGTAGAAATACATATACAGATGTCTATCTGTATATATCAGTAGAGCTATATGTATCTATAGAGATATCTAGATAAAACTGTTCACAGAATGTATGTGGGATTCTGCAGATCACAGTGTTGGAGTACTGGACTCACCATGATAAACAAAACATAATTTTTGCCTTCAAGAAGCTTTCCATGTGGTTTCCAACAAACCACATTAACAACAAACCACAGATGGAAATTGTGGTCTATCTCTCCTATTGAATGCTTTGCTTACTCAATTTCCCCTGGCTTGTACTTTCCAAGTATTTGACTCCTGGCATAGATGTTTTAACACTGTGTAGAGTCTACAGCTATAATAATTAATTTTATTCCATTGTAGTGGCTCAGATCTACCTGCAGAATTGATGTAAGCTATCTTATATTTTGTATCAGGATTTAAGATTTTGTTTTACTGGACTGCTATGAAAGTCATACACAGATCTGAAATGTGCATGTTTTTGAAGGTATATGGCTCCTGAAATGCTTGATGATACAATGAATGTGAATATCTTTGAGTCTTTCAAACGTGCTGACATCTATTCTGTTGGTCTTGTTTACTGGGAAATAGCCAGAAGGTGTTCAGTTGGAGGTAAGATTTTGGAAGTAATGCCTTTCCTTAATGTTCTGAATATAAAATATGATTTTCTCTTTTTTTAAGCACTATATCAAATCATTTCTAAATACTGTGAGAATACTTCCTAATATTTAAGAGAATACATTTAGGGGATATATTCCAGGGGTAAAATTTCCAGGTCCTGCATATAATTACATTGAGATTACTGCTATTACATTGAGCTATTACATTGAGATTACTGCTCAGGTGGTGGTGACAGTTCTGATAATTCTGATTTCCATATTGATTCTTTGTACAGCACTTGAAATATTTCTTATTAAATTTGAGTTTGTATGAGGATTGTTATATCTTGAGCAAATTTATGGCATTCTTTGCCTTAGTTTCCTTGTTCTGTAAAATAGGGATAATATGGTAAATTCTTCGCTCAGTGGTTTTGAGGAATAATTAGCTAAACCATGTCAAGGGCTTAGGATTGTGCTTACAAAATAGAACGATTCAAACACGTTTTTGTTATTTTTTAAACTTCATTTATTTTAAAATTATCTTACTTAATTTTTTAAATTTCATACTGATTTGGGCCTCCCCGGTGGCTCAGTGGTTGAGCACTGGGTTGCGAAGCTGCCCGCAGCCTCTGCAGCGCCAGTTCAATCCCCGGCTGCTCCCCGGCCACCGGAGGAGGGTCCCGCATGGCACGCAGACCTCTCCTGCCACCCGCTGCTCCCCTCAGCAGTGTACTTCGGTCCTTCTGCCTGCTCTGTTCCCGCTCTGGCTCTGGTGAATTCTCTCACCCTCCCGCGCTTCTGACTGTACCCAGTGCTTGTATAAATAAATAAAAATAAATCTTAAAAAAAAAAATTCATACTAATTTGCTTATAGGTTTTTGCCCTTAAATTTCCTTTAACTCTCAAAAGAGTAATTTAATTAACATGATGTGCAGCTTGCTTTCCAATAATATTATACATCTTAAATATTTTCAGTTAAAAGGACTGTCGTTAATTCAGATGACTTTCATAAGGAAATTTTTAAATTTAAGTAATAATCTGATAATTAAGAATTTTATTTGAACTTTTGTCCTTTATTTGTATTTGACATTTTAAATATTAACTTTCATATTGAACTGTACATCTTTACCTTTGACTGCTTTTCTGGAACAGTCTCAGGTATAGTATTCCTCAGATCCAAGGAATACTTGAATAGCAGAAGGAATAGCAGAAGGACCGAAGTACACTGCTGAGGGGAGCAGCCGGCGGCAGGAGATTCTGCGCGCCATGCGGGACCCTCCTCTGGTGGCCGGGGAGCAGCCGGGGATCGAACCGGTGCCGCAGAGGCAGCGGGCAGCTTCGCAACCCAGCGCTCAACCGCTGCGCCACCGGGGAGACCCTATGATTGGCTTTTAAAGACTGTCTAATAATTTTTTAAAAAGAGAAAGTCGGTTTGTTTTGAAAAAATTATTTGATGGAGATATATATATATTTCATTCACAGAGCAATGGGACAGTGCTATACATTTCACAATTAAGCAAATTAGGCATTACTCTTGAATTTATAATAGCATTTAAGTAAAAATTTAAATAATTTTTAATATAAAGTTTTGTTTATATAATGATTAAAACTGAAAATGCAATGCATGTATATGTAATTGTTATATATGATTATATAAAAGCATGTATTATATAAATAATTATGTAATTATGTCTTAGTATTTCTCTATTTTGTAGGTAGGTAGGTAGACCTTACCTACATAAAAATTACCAAAATTATATAGAATTTTTATTATAATACATAAATTTACAAACTTATGTAATAACTATTCAAATGAGTGTTTTAAACTTATATCCTGGGTTTTACAGTCAAACATTTTTTTAAAACTTGACTTTCCAGTTTCCCAGGGTGGCACTTGTGCCTAGAGGACTTAATTGGTATTATTTTAAAATAAGCATCTTTGTTTATTATTCACACAGGGAAATTTATTATGCAAATTTCTTATAGGAATTGTTGAGGAGTACCAGTTGCCTTATTATGACATGGTGCCTTCAGATCCCTCAATAGAGGAAATGAAGAAGGTTGTGTGTGACCAGAAATTTCGACCAAGCATCCCAAACCAGTGGCAAAGTTGTGAAGTAAGACTATATTCTTATGTATATTTTTCCCATTTTAATTTTGAGGTAGGTATCAGGGAAAATTTTCAGAGACCACTAAATTCTTCTGTCTTAACCTAGGCGTCCAGTTCTGTCTGTTGTTATATGTCTTTGTTTCAATCTTCAGAAGGATTTTACTTCCTTTAGTTGTATGAAAACATAATGCTAGTTTATGTGACAGTGTCAAATCCTGAAATCCCAGTGACTTTACACAACAAGACTTTATTTCTTGTTATGCAAAATCCCCTGCAGGTCACAGAATTTCTATGACATCTGGGTTCCCTGTAGTGACTTAGTAATCCTGGTGACCTTGATCTTGGGATACTGCTATCTCAACACACAGTTTCCAGGTATCCAGGTTAGAAGAATAAAGGAGATGGATGGTTACACACTGATTCTTTACTGCTTTGGCTCCAAGTGACACAAATCACTCCACTCATGGTTCACAGACCAGAACCAGTCACAAAATTATTTTGTGTCTGGTATTTCTATATTGTGTAGATATCTTACCTAGATATTTATTTTAGAAACAGAATTTGAGACATTTATAACCAAATTGAAATTAAATTAAGCTTTGATATTAATTTCATGCATATAAATGAATACGTATGTAAAGTTTAAAGTATGAAAGGAAAGCCAGTAGATTCATTACAAAATTTAAAAACTAGAATATTTCTAGAAACTTCTAAGATTCCTTATCTCTCTGAGATGATATTACTATAATTATTGTCTTGCTTTTCTTTAACATTTGGATGTATTTAGTATGTACCTAAATATGCTATATATGTGTGTATACACACACACACACACTCACCCTATACCCGAAAAATATGTTGCTTACTTTTGTGTATTTGTGAAACTTGGGTTATTGAAACAAATTGTAGATATTCTTAATTTTTTTCATTTTTCTTTTTCTCTTTTCCCCCCTTTCTACCAGCCTACTTGTCTCTTTTCCATCCATCTACCCATCCATCAGGAATGGATACACAAACTGGATTTAGTCATGGCTTTTGCCCATTAGGGAATTCATAAATTTTGTACTGCATATAATGCAATGATATTAAGCAAATGAAATTAAATGAGATACCATATTCAAAGTATTCTTCATTTTTTTCACTTTCATATTCTATTTAGCTATAATCTGTTCATTTTCATATCTGTGTACTATTCCATTATATGGATACAACAATTAATATTTCCTCTTCACCAGAGCTTAGCATCAGTTACTAGGTTTGTGGTTATTTTTCCTCTTCTGTTCTAGTTTGTGTAAGTAGCTAAGTCTTGTATATCTTTCTCTCTTAAAGGCACTCCGAATTATGGGGAGAATAATGCGTGAGTGTTGGTATGCCAATGGGGCAGCCCGCCTAACTGCCCTTCGCATTAAGAAGACTATTTCTCAACTTTGTGTCAAAGAAGACTGCAAAGCCTAATGATGACAACTGTGTTAAAAAGCAACCTCTCACAGTTTTCTTTCCCATTTTCCCTCTTTATGTGAATGTTTTTGCTTTTTTGTTTTTTTCCTACCTCAAAGATATTATAGTACAGTATTTAAGTGTCCAAAGGCAGCATGAAAAAAATCTCTCAAGTCAAGCATGGGCGGAAGTTGATTTCATCCAATTTCCATGTTGTCTTTATTTTGAAAAGCAAAATATCAACCCACCTTTTTATTTAATAAGATATTACAAAAGTGTAAAATAAGCTATGTAAAAATAAAAGTCATTAAGGTTTTATTTTACTTGAATCAAGAGCACATGAATGAAGGGGAAGAAAATGTAAAAGCATTTTTTTTCTGAGATGAAGACATTCATTAAAAATATGAGAGTATGTTATCTAACCAAAACTTTATATGATCTATCATTTTCTCTATTTTTTTAACTAAGCAGGGTATTTAAAAATTAAATATTGCTCTGAAATTTAATATATAAAATGTGTTAAAGTGGAGCTGCTTGATTGGAAGATAGAAGCCAGAGTCCAATTACTTGGTCTCCCTCTCTTCATAATCCAACACCATAACAGCCCCTGCGGCAAATAGTTGGATATCCAGTTGAAAATGTTATTTCCTCTCATTTGTAAATGAGACACCTGACATCTTAAAACACTGAGGAATGTTCCAAAGTCACACAACTAGTGATCGAACTGGCACAAAGTCCAAATCTAGTGATGATCCACACTGTAGAGTTAACTAGCTTTCTGCTGTCTCTTTAATTTCGATAGTAGTTTTCTACCTATACAGAACTGTGTTGTTTTTCTTTTTTTTTTTTTTTCATGATGGTATTTGTGGTTTAGTCAAGCAAAAGACAAGTTCAGTTATTTTTGAGAATCATAATGCACCTGCATGAGCTCTCAGGGCAGTAACTGTTGACATTTTCCTAATAGAAATTTGATAATCATCCTGTTTGTCAGATGAGTATCAATAATTTCTGAAGAGTTCCAGAGATTAACCAGATATAAAGGTCCATTCTCAGATAATCCTTTCAGATGCATTTCAGAGACTCCTATCACTGTTGTACATGTGCATTTAGAAGCAGAAAAGGAAAAGGAAACCAGGAGATATTTTGAAAAAAATTAAGAAATTTGAAAAGTACAATAACCAAGTCCTTTGAGGGTATTAGTAACTAAACAGATATTCCCTACCCTTTCAAAATGAGCAAGTGGATAGAGAAGGCTCATGATAATTTTGCCTTTATTCTACTTCCTATAAAGACAAGCGGTAAGTTCTGAATACATGGAACATTAAATATTTCCTTCAAATCAATAATTCCTTTTGGTTAAGATTTAACTTGGTATTGTTCTAAAGCAGTGTTGCCTAAATCTGCTCCTTAGAACACGCTTCTGCTGAGATGATCCAAGATAAAAAGTTTTCTTCAATATTCTTAGAAAATGATACTGCACATTAGTGTATCGTGTGCTCTGAAGAGTCTTATAGTTAAAAATGTTACTTGAACTTCATTAAAATGGTTTCCTCAATTACTGCATCATGGAACCCTTTTATTAAGAGTAAGGGGTAACCTTTTACTATCCCCACATTTACTGTTTGACAAAGCACAACTTAGGAAATAGAACTGTGAAGGATAGGCCTATGCATGTTCCTGTAGAACACAATCTAGTGATTGTTCTTTATTTTGTTATATAAGTATGTTACTGAACCACTCTTCATTTAACTGGGTTAAAACATTAGAGGCAAAAAAATCTGCCATCTATGGTTTTCATATGCTTTCTCATCTATGCCGTTATCCATTCACTAAATAATCATGGAGCACCCCATATCTTCCTTTCATGATATTGGGTACAATAGGGAAATTTAAAAAATGGATAGGTTCTGTACTCAGGGAGTTTTAAGTCTAATTTGGGAATGGAAACAAGGATGTAGGTGTAAGGGGAAGAAAGTAAATTGACAAATGGATATAATACAAAGTAGGATGTCTTGAATTCTATATGACAGTGGGTTTTGAAAATTGCTTTCAATTTGCAACACATTTAGAAGTATCTTTATTTGACTTTTCCAAACTAAATTATATAATCAGTTTTTAAAAGTGCATATGTGAAACAATTTTAAAGAGCTTAAGAGAATGGAGTAACCTTGCTTGTGTTTGTAACTGTGATATCTCACAGACAATTTTTGCGTATTTGAGAATGAAATTATTTATTTATTATGGTTGTACTATACTTTCAAATAGTTAGAAATAACATTTCCTGTTTTTTTTCACTTATGTGGGGTAAATATACTTATTTAATTGTTAAGAGAGCATATTTTCACATCTCAATTTTCCTTGTCATTATGTTTTATAGTTTGTTTGAGGGTGTCCAAGTATAATTCCATATTTTTATTGATTCAACTTCCATTCCAGAAAATTCCATACAGTTGTCATTTTGAGGTCTTGTTCTTATTTTGTATCAGTTAACTTTAATTACTAATTGAAGTGTTGTATTTCAACTACCACAAATATTTTTTAAGAAAGAAGGTAGATTGACAAAAATAACTAGGAAAAGATTTTTTTAAGTTCTAATTCTTTCTTAAATCTTAACTTGATTATAAATAGAAAATACTGACAAAAATGGGATAAAGCTTAGAGCATTAGGCAAATTTACTGTATATACCTAAGCTGTTAAACTTTGTTACTTGTTTTTGATGGAGATCATGTGTAATATTTATTTTTTCTGAATTGTGTTATAAGCAAAAAAGTCATATCCTTCTTAGGTTCAAAAAGTGTCAGTGTTCTTTACTACTTTCAAATATTTCAGCTTTGAGTATGATACAAAGCTTGGTAAAAACGACATTTGTTGTTAATATTTCAGCATGAACTTGTTGCCTTTAAGTGTGTAGATCCTTTTGTGTGCTTTCTTCTATGTCTAAAATATTTGGCATGTCACATCTAGAATTCTTAATTTATGTTCTGACTTGAAAGTTAAGTGAAACATGACTGTGTCGTGCACTATTTTAGGCGTAGCACTTGCTTTTCATCTTTATACTTTCAATTAACTTTTGAATTTTAAATTTCCATGATTGTATGAAAATAGTAACTTGATTGCAATGTCTGAAAAATTCAAAATCAGTTTTTATTTTAAAGTGAAAATCTACAATAGATTCCTTAGGTTAGAGGTTCTATAATAATATATTATTTTTAATATTTATATTATAGTAAAATTATTAAGCAAAAGATACAAGACTACTTCTACTGTGCTGGATTTGCCACCATGTGACTTACTGGGGCAACGAAATCTCAGGGCTATTTTAAGATTTTAAGTAAAAGTACCAGGAACCTACTTAGCAAATCATCTGAAAGCAGGGAGCCCAAGTTTGCTATTATACAAAGTTCAATTTAAAACTGGCAAGTGACAGTTTTTGATTATTTAAAATAAAGATAGAAATCTGGTTTTTTAAAATAAATTTAAAGTATGGATATTTTATTTCCCATCAGGAAACTGACAAGGTAAAGGCAGCAAATGAGTAAAGGTGACATCTTTAATGATCATTTCTTTAAATAAATTTACAAATCCAACATTTTAAGTTACTTAGAAATGTTTAAGAATTAATATTTTTAAATGGTGTTATTGTGGTTTTTGAATGTGTTCTAAATATTTTTTCTGTTGTGAAACATACTATTTCTGTGTTTGACAATGACTTTTTCTACTTCTCTCCATAGTTAATACCTAGATGGACTCTATGCACTATTTAGTGAAGACTGATCCCTCTAGTCCTAAGGGCTTTATCTAAATAGAAAAAGTCCACTGGAATTTTAAAATTTCACTAAAATGTTAATATAAATAGTATTTCTATAATTTTTCACTGTTTTAATTCAAATTTTCAGATATTTGACTTTTTTCCCACTAATTTTTATGTTTTACTATTTTCCCACCATCTTTAAAAACACTCACTGTTTTCCAAAAATACCTTCAGTCCCTAATTTAAATAATAACTATCATTTAAACTTTGGCATTCATTTTCCTATAGTACATCTTATAGTACATTGCCAGATTTCATCAACTCCAAATTACTCCATGATTCCTATTTTTCCATCACTAGAGTTCTAGCCCCTGTACAGATTGCTATGCAATGAACTTCATGACAAGATTTTCCCATATTATCATGTGAAAGATTTCACTTCATGCCTTCGCCAGTATTTCTTTTATTTGGCACTATAAAGAAGATATTTGTATGACAGAGATAACTTTCTTTTAATTTTGGATATCGGTCTAATTATACCTTTTTAAAAAAATTGGGGGGAGCACATGATACTTTATATTCTTTTCTTACATCTTTTTAATTGAGTTATTTTTACTGAGGCAACATTGGTTTACAACACCGAGTATGTTTTAGGGATCTAGGTTTACACCTCTTCAGATATATGTTACCACAACACAAACACTCATTACAAAGCACCTATAATCCTCCACCACAATCCATTAAGTCCCCTCACCCTCTGCTCCCACATTTTAACATATAAGGAAAATTTACTTTTACCTTAATGCTTAATTCCATGCAAAAAATGGTAACGGACAGAGAGTGTGAGAGAAATGTCCCATAATGTGCTTGCTAAATTTTTATCCACAATCACTATGCAGAATCATGTTTCATTAATTGCTCTGTTATTTTGGCCATCTTTTAAAATTAAGCCATTAGGGCATTATTATTAAGACGATAGTATTATATTGAACCTGGATAATAATTCCGATTTTAAAATCCCTCAGTTTAAAACTGTCAGGATACTTCTTAATTCAGTGGTAATTAATATAACATTTAGGAAAATATAAACTCTATCTCATCCTAGAATTTAATATTTTCAGATGGGACTATATTTTATGATCACTGTTTCATGTTACCCTACAAGGTTTTCTCTCCAATCTAGGAGTTTTAACTGCAAGATTTTTACCTTGCATTGTAGCATTAAATGCGATCATATTATCCTACTGATAGATTTTTTAAACCTGATAATCTGCAGCAAGGCACAAGGACTCTATTTTTGTTATCTACAGAGTTTTAATTCCAAGTACAAACCTATTTATTGACTTGGCCTGTAAAGAACCAATCATATGTCTAAGTTCTAACTAATGCAAGCCTACAATGAGATTTACCAATATTTCTACTCCTCCAATAGACTAAATACTAGTAATTAAATATTTTTCAAAAATACAACTTTTTTCCATTTTTATATAAAATGAGGGTTTTTGAGCCAAAATGTTAAATTCTAGTTCATTTCCACAATGACTAGTGGCAAATCCTTATACCTTTCTGATCCTAGACTAGAGAAAATTATTCAAACTTAATCTGTTTCAGGTTTTAAAATGTCCTAAAAACAGAAAATTAGATTCAAATCTCAAAAAAGGAATTTGGATTGACTTTCAAAGTATTAATATTAATTATACTTTTCTTTCAGTAGTGTGACTTTTCTTATACCTAAGAACATATTACAAATGTCAAAACCACTGGAATTTGACATTGCAAAATATGCCTTGAACTCTTGAACTACTGTGAAAAGAATCACCGTTGTAAAGACTAATTGTAAGCTAGCTGATATTGCTAATATTCTAAGTATGTAAAAAGGTATTACCTTGCAATAGACAGGCTCAAATGAACACAAACATACATATATATGTTATATGAAAAATAAATTAAGTTTTAAAATGAGAATCGAGAAATAATAAAAATAATGTGAGATGGTCATTTTAGTAGTAGCAATTTGATTGTTGAAGTTGAAGAGAATTCCAAATTCCAAAGAGAAATGAATGATATTTAGACATTTCATTAATTTCTAGTCTGAGGCAATGTGCATTTTATAGTAAAGTAAATATATATATTTATTTAGAAATAATAGTATTTTAGAATTTATTAAGAACTCAGTGATAGCCTTCATACCAAATGTTTAACTATACCAACAGCAAGTCATAAAAATATTTATTTCAAAGCTTTTTAAATATTATTGCATAACTTGCAACTGCCTCCAGATGTGTACTTATCAGCCTAAATGTTATATTTTTTATGTATGCATTTTCAGAAAATGTGTTGTTTTGTAAATTGGCAAAGATATTAAGCACTCCTTGCACTTGTTTCTGTGAAGCATATAAAACTCTATTTTAAATAAAAACAAAATGTGCCATATTTTGGTTTCTGTACAATAATGTTCCATTGTTTTTAAATTGTGTTTATATTTGCATGTAATATGTGGTGAAGGTTGGGAAATGTAAAGGTTAACTGCAGTGGACACTGGAATTTGCTTCCTTTCTACCTGAAAAGAGACACTTTAGTATGGTTGAGACAGCAAACATGCCTTACCTGCCATCCTTTCTAAAGTAACAACCTATGTCATTCACTACCCACTTAGGTTGTTTTATTTTTCTTTTACAGCACTTCCCATTAACTGACTTTATATTGTGTCACATCTTTCATAGTATATAATATCACGGTGACTAAATGTTTGAGTACTAGCATTATGGATCATTTTACTTAAGTTTGAATATGTAGTTTTAAAACATTAAGAGTAATATCTTGCTTTACACAATGAGGAATAATCTTTGGAACTCATTATCCCCTCCAATAAATATCTGTGATTAACCTTAAGTAATAGTTGTAAAACCGATCAAGAATAGTTTAGCCAAATACATAGTAGCTGTTCCACAATGAAATGAGAAATTGAGGTTGTTTGGTTTATATTTCCAACTCTACAAAATTGATGTTTTCTAGGACTTGCCATAAGAGACAAAAAAAACCTGCATAGTTTTACTAATGGGTTCACAGGTTTTTTGTTTCTTCATCCCTCCTCCCTGCCCCATTTTGGGGCAATTTTGTTAAGAGTCCTGATTATCTTGCATTAAGTGGGCAACAATCAGATTCACAAGTCAAAAATTCCTGCTTAATAATTATTAACTCAGGTTCACATATGACTTTATCATTAGATTATTTTGGAGTTAGAAAGGCAACATGTTTATTACATAGCCCTGTAGGTTGTGAAGCCTATGCACAAAAACAAATGATTTAGTTTCAGCAGCATCAGCAGAATTTTTCTCCAGTTGTAATTTTGTAATAACTTTTCAACATTTTATTTTTTAAAGCCAGTGTGTGCAAAAGTTGGTGAACATTCTCACTGATAAGTTTACCTAATGAATGAGCTTAAAAATTACATAGCTACTTTTTTTTTCCCTTAGGATAAATTTCTTGTGGTCAGGGTATCACTAAATCCAGCTTATGTTATGAGGTATTCTAGAAATGAAATTTTAAAAGATATGCTCTGTCACTTTTAGAAGAAATATATACATTGTGGTTAAGGAGAGTTATTAAATGTTTGTCTCAATTCATTTTTTAAGCTATTTAATAAAACATTCTCCTACAGAATATTTTTTTTGGTTAATACAACATCTACAAAACTGTAATTACTAGCACTTCTATAATTAAAATGGGTTAAAATTCTTCCCCCCATCCAATATTAGTCAACAAATATTTAAGAAACATTGTAGCTAAATGTATAGTATCCTAACAGTTATTGTAAGTGTGCTTAAAAGAAAAAACAAACAGTAATTCCTGCATTTAAGAAGATAATCTACTTAGGAAGACAAGGCATGTACATGAACAGCTATCTAACCAGAGAAGCCAGTAATACAAGTGATGTCGTAAAGAGGGAAATTATTAAGGCTGAGTGTGGGTACAGTTATTAAATGATAACAAAGACACAGAAATAAGGTATGAGTAAAGCTGGAAGACTCAGGAAAAGGAATGAGTTGATGCTGTAGGATGGGAAAGATTTGTATAAGTTGAATAGACAGTGAAGTAGTCCTTAGCAGGAAGATGTTCAAGACAAGGCAGGATTGCTCAATGCAGAGGGTAACCTAAAGAGCTAGAATGGAGAGTTTGTGTAAAGTTCAAATTATAGCCTTTAAACTTGATCCTGCCTTTGAGGGAAGCAGGTTTTTAAGCAATAATAATGCGAACTTGGTATTTAATAAAAAAAAGTAAAAAAGTTACCTTCTTAGGAGATTTAATCAAAGAAACCTGAATATTCCACCATAACCTTTCGACCCTACTTGGTGAGTATTTAAAGATACCAGACTGGTGAAGAATTTTAAAATGAGCTGTACAGGGCCTCCCTGGTGGTGCAGCAGGTTGAGCACTGCGCTGTGAAGCTGCCCGCAGCCTCTGCAGTGCGGGTTCGATTCCCAGCCAGTCAGGGAGCTACCCATATGGTGCAGCAGACCTCTCCTGCCTTGCCCACTGCTCCCCTCAGCAGTGCCTTCAGTCCATCTGCCTGTTTTGCTCCCTGCTCTCTCTGGTGAATCCTCTCTCCCTCCCGCACCTCTGACCTGTACCCCAGTTCTTGTATAAAAAAAAAAAAACCTTAAAAAAAGAATGAGCTGTATAGTTGGTGTGTTTTTATATGGTGCTTCTTGTTTAGAAGAGTGTTTCTGTATAGGTGTTTTTATATGGTGCTTTCCTCCCTACTTTTTAATGTGTCTCAAAAGCAAAGCAAAAGAGAAAAAAATATTATTAAGGATTTCATCTTTCACTAATTTAGTTTTATTGCAAACATGACCCAGGGAATTTAAACACATGGGGAAGTGGGATGGGAAAGAGAGTGAATCATTTAAAAAGGTCTATCTCATAATTCTATCTCCACATGAACAAATTTCCAGGTGCCACTGAACTCTGTGCAATAAATTTCAAATGTAATCAAATTGGGTTTAGAAAAACTAATGGTCATTTCATAGAAACCCTTCATAGAATCCTTGCTTCAGCAACTTAGGAAATTACACTTGATTTTCTTTTGAGTGTTACTCAATTGTGCTTGAAATTGTTCTTTTGAACTCTTCTAAACAAGAAGCAGGTGGTTAAATGTGTGCACTGTTTAACATTTACACAAAACATTCCAAACACAATGCACTTTTGCCCTTTGAATGTCAACTGGCTTTCCCTTCTTTCTCATAGCCTGTCTTTCCTTAGCCATTTGGTTTGACCTTACTATAATCCTGAAAGGAGAATTAGTTCAAAAGTAGTTACCTGCTAGGGAGCATTAAACTATTTTTGTAATCTTCAAGCTAAAAGCTTTTAATGTGGCAACTGCTGGCTACAGAAGCCGTTTAAGAAAAAAAAAAAAAAAACTGCTGAGTTTGCCTTTTATTTTTAAATGCAGAAACACAAGGTGACATGATCCGGATGAGATATAAGTAAACCAGAACAAGGAAATACAGCCCAGTTTTCTGCACATAGTAAAAGTAAAACTTTGAAAAAAACATATTTCAATTCTTTACCATAATCTGGATTTTTTAATATATATAATGCATAAAGAACTTCATGAATGCACTTTTCTCTAAGCCAGCTTTTCCTTTACCAGATATACATGGGTGATATGCACCTCTTACTGAGAACAAATTTGCTGTGAAGTACTTTTATGAAATACTCCAATTTACAATCAGGTAGGCAAGTGTCATTTAGAAATACAAGATTTTGCTGTTTCTTTATATCTTTCTTTTCTGAAACAAACTTTTATAGAAGTAGGATACATTCTCTACCCCAAATTCCCTCTGCCCATTCACTCTTCCACTCACCACAATCGACCTTTTGCTGTCATTACTCCTCTAAAACCACTTTCTCTGCATTCATGAATAACCTAATATAGCCTAGTACAAAGAGCATTTTACCCTTTTTTCTTTTGTGCCTCTGAAATTATTGACATAGAATGTGTCAGCATTTTCCCAGAATTATTTTTTATCTTCTGAAGTAATACTTTGTTCAGGTTCTACTACAACCTTTTTTACTCAGTGGTTTCATAATTTTCCTTTCTCTGCGTGTCCTTATATGCTAAAACTTTTGTTTTAAAATAAACATTATTGAGGTATAATTTATATAAATAAAAACACATCTATTTTAAGTGTATAATAAATTCCTTGACTTTTCTTTTAAAGATTTATTTATGCATACAAGAACTGGGGTACCGGCCAGTGGTGCAGGGGGTGAGAGGATTCATCAGAGACAGAGTGTGGAGCAGAACAGGCAGATTGATTGAAATACACTGCTGAGGGGAGCAGCGGGAGAGACAGGAGAGGTCTGCTGAGCCATGTGGGTTGCTCCCTGGCTGGCCGGGGATCGAACTTGTGCTGAAGTGGCTAAGGATAGCTTCATAGGTTGCATCCCAACCCCTTGTGCTACCAGGGAGGCCCAATTCCTTGACTTTTGACATGCAACCACCATCCCCATCAAGATATGTAATTTTCCATCTTCCCAAAGGTGCCTCCAAACCCACTACCCCAAACCCACAACCCCAGACAACCATTAATCTGTTTTCTGTCACTGTAGACCAGATTTGCCTATTCTAGAATTTATTTAAATGGAATCATATAGCATGTACATGCTTGTGTTGGGTTTAGACTAAGGATATCCAACTTTCTAGGCTAACAACCCCTTTAGAGACACAGTAATTTTCCATGATGCTGGAATTCAAAAGAAATATCTAATAGTTCCACTAACCCAGAGAACTCAGTAGAAGTATTATTCACAGTGTTCAGTTGTTTCTGTTTTCCTCAAAATCTTAAAATATCCTGTGGCATGCCTGATAGTTCACCATGGTCCAAGGGTTGACAGTGTAGTTTGGAAGCCAGTGATCTAGCTTTTTTGACTCAGCATAATTTTTGAGATCTATTCATGTTGTTATATATTAATACTTTGTTCTTTTTTTATTGCTGAGTTCTATTCCATTTCAGGAAATAGCACAGTAAATACATTCACTTGATGTAGGATAGCTGGGCTGTTTCCTTTTTGTGCTTATAATGAACAAAGCCACAATAAGCATTCTTGTAAGATCTTTATGTAGGTATCAATTGTCATTTCTCTAAGATTAGTATTGAGTCATGATAAGCTCATGTCTACCCATATAGAAAATTGCCAAACTTTTCTAAAGTGCTCATACCATTATATTATTACCAACAATGTATGAAAATTCTAGTTGCTCCAAAATTCTAGTTGGTATTGTCATTCTACTAAACACTTGGTATTTAGCCATTCTGATGGATATGATTTATCTTTGTATAGTTCCATTTGCATTTCTCTGAGGACTAATAATCAGCATCTTTGCATGTGCTTATTTGCTCTGTTTGTGTGTGTCTGTGAAATGTCTGTTCAAATCTTTTGCCTGTAAAATGCTAATATTTTCCCAGGATTTTGGGTTTGGCTGTCTTCATCCTAAACATTCCTTCTTGGTGATTTCATTACTCTTTTGTATTTAACAAACCTACATATTTGTTCCAGACTTGTCTTCTAAGAGTCAGGCCCTGGCTATGCCATATTTACTTCAGATTTACATATAAAAATGCACATTTTTGTGTCTGACTTCTTTTGTTTAGCATTATGTTTCTGAGATCTGAGATTCAGTCATGCTGTTAGATGTTTCCATTTTATTTATTTATTTATTTTGGATTGCTGGGCACAATTCTATTGCCTGAATATCTCACAATTTCTTTATCTATCCATGTGCTGGACACTTTGGATTTTTCACTTTGGAGCTATAATGAGTAAATCTGGTGTGAATATTCATGTGTAAGTCTTTAGCAGATATATATATTTTCATATCTCTTCAGCAAATAGCTAGGGAGTCAAATGACAAGCTAAAACTACTGTCTGAAGTATTTCCACCATTTTACATGCTCACTATCAATGTATGAGAGTAATGACTGTTTCAGTCATTTTCATTTTAGTTTACTAGTTTAAGATCATCTTCTCTGAGATATTCTCATTCATGTATTCTGAAGTAGGTACCGGTGTGTGTCTAGCTAGCCTTTCTAAAAAACAGAGCCTGAGGAAGGATTTAGGAGTTGATAGTTTTTTTTGGGGAAGTGCAAATGCTGGTACTAATGGGTAATCACATGACTAAAAAAATACCAATTTATTTCTTTCCTCTCTATTGTTTTGTTTTCATCTCATTTTATTCTTATTGATTTTTTTCCTGGTATTACTATTTATCAACTTGCTCAAGATTTTGTGTCCCTTTTATTTTTTCAGGTTGAAGAACTCCTTTAAAAATTGATGTTTGTTTATCAGGGGGGAAAATTCTAATTCTCCATCATTTTTGAATGATATTCTTGGCTGGTGGCTTTTATATTTTAAGATGTCATTCTACTCTCAGCCTGAAGCATTTCTGCTGAGAAATATAATGATAGCTTCACTGGGGAACCTTTGTATGTTATTTAGTTCTCCCTCAGCAGCTCTTAGTATTTGTTTTTATCATTGATTTTTGGTAACTTAGTAATGAAATGTCTTGGTGTATGTCTTTTTGCATTTGTAAATGTGGATTTTCTATCACTTTTCCTGGGTTTCTGTGGCTACTTGTTTCCTTAGATGTGGGAAGCTCTCAGCTGTTATTTCTTTGAATAGATTTTAGTTCCTTTTTCTCTATCTTAACCTTCTGGTATAACCAGTATCCTTGTTTTCCTCTTCTAATGGAGTCTGATAATTCTTGTGGGAATTCTTTATTTTCCTAATTCTTTTTCTCTTTCCTATTATAATTGAGTCCTTACTGGAGTTTATCTTCAACTTCACTGACTTTTCTCTTTGCAAAATTGAGCCTGCCTGTTACGCTTTCTATGGAAGCTTTAAATCCACTCACTGAGGTTTAATTCATTTCAACATTTTGTTTTGGAATTTTTTTTATAGCTTCATTCAATTTTATTGGTGAAGAACTGTTCTGCTCCTGTATGTCCTTTTTATTTTATCAAAGGTTTGTTCTACATTAGAGTGCATTTAATGTTCTCATTTATTTTATTCATAATGGTTATTTTAAATTCACTGTCCACTAGTCTTCCCATATCTTCATCATTAAGTATGCATTTTGAAGATTTATCTTTCTCATTTAATCTTCCACAGGATTTTATAATACCTTTTTTGGGCATTTTCTGGTTTTTTCCCTCCAGTAGGTGGTGCTGTAATTCTAATTTTGGTGTTTTCAGGACCTCAGGTGTGTATGAACAGTTGTTACCTCCATGTGGGTTTTCTTTAGTGACTATTTTGGTAAGAGGAAGGGTCGGCCTCTGTCTAAAATCCTACACTGTATCCTCTCGCTTTGTGACTGGACCTGTTTTCAATCTGAACACAAAATATGTGGGGCCAGATCCCTCTTCTACACCAAGTTGCAGGTGTCTGTAGCTAGTGGCAACTTGATCAGAATAGACTTTCCTGGATATCCCAGGAGTAAGAGTAATGTAGTCTGCTTGCTATCCTTGATCCTGTTTAAATCATTGAATTTGAGTGTCACCCAGCCTTGACAAAAGTGTGCTTCCTATCCCCTGAGAAGGAGTTTGCAGTAGTACGAACAATTTCATCAAGAATCTGGTCATTCCCCTGCTTATCTACGGTGGGCACTGCTTTAAGTAAGCACTCTGCTGGGAAGAGGGGCAGGGTGGTTTTGTAACTGGTAGCAGCAGAGACTGGGAGCTAAAAATAAACACACCTGCTTTTCCTAGGTGTGAGGAGGGAGTATCAGATTCCCACAATGGGCTGCAAGAATTCAAATGGATTAATGTCCCATCACAATTTCCAGCTGTATGAAGTGGGGGGCATGTATCCTCCCTACCTTCATGCAGTAGTTCTCAAGACCTGGGCTTCTATTCTGATCCCTCCCCAATTCTCCCCTCCTCCAGTGTGGCCTGCTGCAGCTATGTACTCTACCATTGCTGTGTTCCACCTCCCACAGCACTCCCTCTCCTGACTCTACCAACACCATGGTCTTTCGGCCACCCACCTTCAAAAATGCAGGTGTGTGAATAATCAGACCCCCTCTTATTAGCTAATACAAAATATATGAGATATTTAGCGACAACTAAATATGGTTAATTAAGAGATATTTATTTTCCTGATGTGGTTACTCTACCGCATCACATACTTAACCATAATATATGGTTACTCCATATTTTCTGGGCATATCTATTAAATTCTTTTTTTATATTTAAAGAACAGGTTTATTAAGGAAAGGGACAGAAGAGTAAAAGACACTTGCATAGACAAGCGGGCAGGAAGAGCTGCCCCAAAAGGGACAGGTTTACTAAGAGAGGCCTGCATAGTTGCAGGCGGGCAGCCTTACGGAGAGCAGCCTCTGCTGAGAGAAGTCAGTGAGGAGAAGCCCCGGCACAGTCATAGGCAGGCAGGAAGGCTGCTGCCCCGCAGAGAGAGAATTGGTGAAAAGAAGCACCTGTATAGTCATAGGTGGGTAGAGGGAGTGCTGCTTAGATTTTTTTTTTAATGAGGACAATTTTTCCCTATACTTACAGTCACTGGTGTTCTTCATTTCTTTGCATGGATTTGAGATTTAACCTGCTATTATTTTCTTGAATAAAATTATTTCCCTGTAACATATCCTAAAAGAGCATCGAATTCTTTCAACTTTCATTATCTGAAAATACCTCTCTTTTTTGAAGAATATTTTATGTGACAAAAAATTAAAAATGAACAGGTTTGGGGTTTTTTTGGCCAGCACTTCAAAAGTATCATTTTATAATCTTCTAGTTTGCATTGTTTCTGTTAAAGCCAGTGGTAATTTGTATCTTTCTCGGCTTATGTTGTGCTTTTTCACTGCCCAGATTTCCTCTTTTCACAGGTTTCCATCAATGGGATTCTGATGGACTGAGGTGTGTGACTTTCTTTGTTTTTATACTGCTTTTGTTTCATCCTACTTCTTAGATCTCTGTGTGAAGTTTTCATCAAATCTAAAAAATTTCTGTCCCCACAATTTGTTCAGATTATTTTCTACCCATATATTATATTCTCTTTAATAGGGGGCACTAAGGTTCTATTCATTTTTTTCCTGCTGTTTCATTTTCATTGCTTATGAATTCAACTTTATTATTCCTTTCACATTTCCAACATTCTAATATATCCTTCTAGTTAAATTTTTATTTCAGATATTGTAGTTTTCAGCTCTAAAAGTATCATTTGGATCGTTTTACATCACTTTTTTTTCTCATTATTTGTATGCATACTTTTAGTTTTAGAGCATATTTATTAATAGCTGATTAAAAGTATTTATCTCCCTATTCCCTAATTATAGCTTGCAAGAATTAACATTGTTAAAATGGCCATTAAACTGAAAGCAATACACAGATCCAGTAAAATCCTATCAAATGGCATTCATCAAAAAAAGATGAATGGCATTCATCAAAAACACTACTGAAATTTCTATGGAACCACAAAAGACCCTGAATACCCAACGCAATCCTGACAAAAAAGAAGAAAAATGGTGGGATCACATGCCCATATTTAAAATCAGACTACAAAACTATATTTATCAAAATCATGTGGTATTGAAACAAAAAGAAAAAAAAAAAACAGAAACACAGACCAATGGAATAGAATTGTGAACCCAGAAATAAACCCACAACTACATGGACATTTAATCTATGACAAAGAAGCCAACAGAGAAAGGAAAGCCTTTTCGAACTCTCCTGCACTGCTGGCGGAAGTGCAAACTGGTCCAACCACTATGAAGAGCTGTGTGGAGATTTCTTGACCTACTAAAGATAGAGGTTCCATATGATCCAGCAATTCCACTCCTAGGTATTTACCCAAATGACACAGAAACATTAATTCCAAAGGGCACCTGCATGCCTATGTTTATAGCAGCACTATTTACAATAGCTAAGCTTTGGAAACAACCCAAATGCCCAAAAATAGATGACTGGATCAAGAAGATGTGGTACATATACACCATGGAATATTACTCAGCAATCAAAAAGATAAACGCATGCAATTTGCAACAACATGGATGGAGCTAGAAGGGATCATGCTCAGCAAAATAAGTCAGAAAGAAAAAGAAAAATACCGGATGGTCTCACTCATAGCAGGAATTTAGTAAACTTAAATAAGAGACCAGGAAAAAGACTAATCAATACAAAGTAAAAATCAAAATCAACAAGCAACTATAAACCAGAGACACACTATGGGGGTGGGGAGGAAGGAAGGGTAAGGAGAGGAAGGACTAGAGTCAAAATAAGCGGGAGGGTGCAATTGTATGGGGAATATAACCATAATGAAAATGCATACATTGTGCAAAGATGAAAAATGATGTAAGAATTATATAAAATAAAATATTTTAAAAAAGGAAAGCCTTTTCAATAAATGGTATTGGAAAAAATGGACAGCTACATGCAGAAAAATGAAAATAGATTATTCTCCACACCATGCACAAAAATTTACTCGAATAGATAAAAGACTTGGATGGAGAACTAAAACCATAAATACACAGAAGAAAATGGCAAAACACTCTGTTGGATTCATCTCCAACAGCAAGAAAAATAAAAGAGAATATAATTGAAACTACATCAAACTAAAAAGCATCTATACAGTGAAAGAAACTGTCATGTTGAATGGGAAAAAATATTTGTACACCATTGACAAGGGGTTGATATCAAATATCTACAAAAACTTACACAACTCAACAAACAAAAAGAAAATAAATTAATGGGCCTCCCTGGTGGTGCAAGGGGTTAAGCACCGCACTATGAAGTAATCCACAGCTGCTGCAGCACGAGTTTGATCCCTGGCCGGCCAGGGAGAAACCCACATGGCAAGGCAGACCTCTCCTGTCTCGCACGCTGTTCCCCTCAGCAGTGTATTTCAGTCAGTCTGCCTGTTCTGCTCCCAGCTCTGTCTCTGGTGGATCCTCTCATCCCCTGCATCTCTGGCCTGTACCCCAGCTCTTATATGCATAAATAAATAAACCTTTAAAAAAAGAAAAAAAGAAAAAGAAAACAAATTAACCCAATCAAAAATAGGCAGATGAGCTAAGAAGACATACAGATGGCAAAGAGGAACATGAAGAAATACTCATCATCATTTATCATTAGGAAATGCAAATCAAAGCCACAATGAGATACCTTCTCACCTACAAAAATGGCCCATATAAAAAGATCAGAAACAAGTTGTTGGTGAGGCTGTGGTGGCAATGTACAGTGGTCTCCTCCCTATGGGAGACAGTATGGAGATTTTTCAAAATATTATTCAGAAATTCCACTCCTAGGTATCTACCCAAAGAATGCAAAAACACTAATTCAAAAGGACATATGTACTCCACTGTAGCAGTATTTATAATAGCCAAGATATTAAACAACCTCAGGGTCCAAATTCTAATGAGTGGATTAGGAAGATGTGGTATATGTGTGTGTACGTGTGTGTGAATAATAAGAATAAATCTTATTCTTTCAAGCCTTGGTTATTAGCTTTTATTTAACCTTTGTTAGGGTAGCTAGAGAATATTCTAACTTAAGGTCTATTTTAACCCTATTACAAGTGTGTGACTCTCCTAGGATTTCAGCTAAATGCTTCACTCTGTCTGGTCAGTATCCAAATATCTTCAGCTCTGTATAAATTTAGGACATTTTCCAGTTACAGCTTCTGAATAATTGTTCTTTGATTCACTTCACAAAGATTCACCTAAATAGTACTACTTGGCATTAACAAAAGACTCAAAAGTAACACAATGAAGATTTTCAAAGTTATTTCTCTGTGAAACTCCCTTCTGCTCTGTAGATAATTTATCTTAACCTCAAATTCTCTGTGCCATCAACTCAGTAAGGCTGCTGTGTTGGGGTTGATTCCATTTTTCTCCTCACAATCCTAGGAAGCACCTCCAGGAAAAGATCCTGGGCAATGCCGGGGAAGCTTGTTTCACATGTTTCCCTTGTTCTGCGGATTATAATCCCATGCTTCCTATTGTTGGATATCTGATATGTGTGTGTATGCACATGTAATGTGTTTTTCATATAGATATTTCATATACCACACATACATTACATTCACATCATATTTTTCTGTTTCTGACCGGTCAGTTAGAGTACTTGATAATGTGTCTTGGATGGCTACACAACTCTGCCTTTATTTTAAAAAAAATTAGTGTATTATATATATATTTTCAATTGTCTATCAAAAAGTTTGTCTATATACTAGGTCTTCTTTCTGAGATTAAATCAAGTCAAGTGCAATAGAGTAAGTGCCTGAGATAAAGTTTTGGACATATTGGATTCATTAAAATGTGTTTATACTATCAAAAGTGAGGAAGGTACACAGAGAATGAAAGAGATCACAAGAGTTTCACAATCCTTTGTTCATACTGAAGAAATAGTATACACAAATGGTGGCAGAAAATGATAACAACCTTTGAAGGAAGAGCAAACATCTTCACAATTGTCCTTGCAATGTTCAATTTCATTGTAGGCATAGCTTAAACATAATATTTGGTACGGTGTCTATATTACTTGTCTCTTTAGTATTAATTCTCCATGAAACTTGTAATTTTTATAGAACTCAAGAACAAAACCATTATTATTCTAAATGAGTGTAGGTAATTTTATATATATATACTTTTGACACTTCTCTCTTATTTCTGAGTTACAGTTTTTTTTTTTTCTCCTCTGGAATGGTAGACTTGGAGTGGCAGGTACCTGACATGTTTCCTAGGGTGGGATTTTTTTTTTTTTTAAAGATTACTTATTTATTTATACAAGCACTGGGTACAGTCAGAAGAGCGGGAGGGTGAGAGAATTCACCAGAGCCAGAGCGAGGAGCAGAGCAGGGAGAAGGACCGAAGCACACTGCTGAGGGGAGCAGCAGGCGGCAGGAGAGGTCTGCGCGCCATGTGGGGACCCTCCTCCAGTGGCCGGGGAGCAGCCAGGGATCGAACCGGCGCTGCAGAGGCTGCGGGCAGCTTCGCAACCCAGCGCTCAACCGCTGCGCCACTGGGAAGGCCCTCCTAGGGTGGGATTTATGTTCCTCTTTCTTAACTATCACTTTTCCTTCTTTTTTTTTTCTGATTATGTGGGGAATTCTTTATAGCCCACTCTCTGTTACTCAAGAAGCAGTACATAGTGGGAATTACAGTGGTGAGCACTGGTCCACAGGAGGAAAAGAGTTTTGTTACATTACTTCCTCCTTCACGTGACTGGTCACCAATGAGTCATGATCCACGTAAATCTACTCTGAAGTCTTTTGAGAGTAGATTCAGCAAATCAGAACTTGTTTTTTGAAATTTGAGAAAGAACAACTTTAAGGACAGGTTGACACAGTCCCCAATGGCTTTTGGTACTATCATAATGTACCTTTTTGATGCCTACTCTAATGAAATAGGAATGCTGAATTATTGCAAATTGATTTTAGTTTCAATTGAGAGTTTAAGGGCAGGATGAGGCAAAGCAACAATATGTGTTTGCTTAAGAATATACAATGCATATTGATTAGATTATTTTTCTAAGGCTATTTAACTTTTTTTGTATCCATGCTCCTTTTTTCCTTCTGCTAATTTATCAGAAGGATGCAGCTGCAAAACTGACCTTCAGCATTAAATGGAATAGTCTCCTTTCCAAAAATATTGGTTTTAAAATACTGTATTCTATAATGAGGATTACAACAGTAGTTCTCAATCATATTTTTCCTGTTCTCTGATGTTTTAATACTCTGATGGGTTCTCACCACATTTTAAAAAACGATACAAACATATGTAAGATTTTTACATTCAACCCAAGGTGTCTTTAAAGAGCATCAATAAACCCCGTATTAAGATAGTATTTTGGATAAAGATAGAAGAAAATTACATGTTTTACTTCAGACAGGGGACTCACACACCCTTACTGAACCTTGCTACTGGTCCATCCGTGGAAGCTACTTTTTCTCTACTTGTACTTATGAGGCCTGTGTGACTGTCTCAATGAACAAAATGCAACACAAGTGACATATATGACTTCTGAAGCTAAGTCACAAGAGGCGGTACATCTTCTTCCTGGTTCATTATTTCTCTAAAAAAGTTCACTCTTGGACTTTAGTCACCAAGTTTTGTGGGTTTGGTTTTTTTTTGTTTGTTTGTTTGTTTTTGTTTAGATAAAGAAAAAGTTTACCGAGGAGAAAGGGAACAGAAATAAAGCAGGACTCCCAGGCTGGTGGGACCAAGCCAGGTCGGGGAAAGGAAGCCCTTGGGTCACCAAGTTTTAAGGAAGCTCAGGACACATGGAAATATTGTATTCAGTTTTCTGACCAACTGCTCCAGTAAAGATCCTAGCCAAAAGCCAGTATCAACTATTAGACAAGCCTTCAGATGATTCCAGTCTACAAGTCATTCATAGGCTTTAAGTCTATCAGCTGAGGTTCCAAACATATTATGAAGCAGGGACAAAATGTGAAATTAGTCCTCAAATTTTGAGCTGCCACTGCTAATAAGGCTGAATTCAGCAGACATAAGCAATCTTGACAGACTCTCCAAATTGCAGATTTCTGAACAAAATAAATGTCTTTGGGGGGTTTAAGTTTTAGGGTGGTTTTATAGACAATAGTAGATAGCTAAAACACATTTTGGTTTTAAGAAGAAAAGCACAGGAAAACAAAACCTAATATTTTATGGTAGTAGCTTTAGGACAGGAAGCAGGCAGAAATGAGAAGGACATTTAGGTGTGTGATAGTGAAATCCCAATGGGATCAAGGAGACTATTAAGAGAGCACATCAGACTTTGAAAAGGTGGCTAAGGTAAGGACTTAAAGGAAAGAAAGAAAAATGTTATTAGAAGCTGGAGAAAGGGGGACTAATTGTTAGACAGTGACAGAAAGTTTAGCAATAACATCTCCTGTAGTAAGGTAGAAAATAAGGCGTATACCTATTTCGTAGCTAAAGAGCTATGTAGAAAGAGGTTTCAAAGTGCTTTGCCTCCTGTCTCCTTATAGCTGCCTGTAGTAAAATGCAAGGAAGAGAGATAAGCTAAAGAAAGAACTGTTATATATAAAGTCTTCAGGACTTGCTGTGTTGGAAAAGAAAACTGTTTCTCATTCCCAGTCTCACCAGATGGCAAATGATGCTAAAATTAAGATATGGCTTCTGAGCAGAGATCAAATCCAGGGTGCTGTCAGGAAAACATGGTCTAAATATAAAACCTTTTGTTAAGCCTCATAAAGATTTAAGACAGTTCCCTGTTGATAATTTCAAACACCCCCATTTGTAGGGGGTGCCTCACCAATTCTTTCCATAAAACAATAGGATTTCTAAGAAGCTCAACGGAGGTATCCTTAGAGAGAGCCCAAGTTAAGAAAAGGTTTACCTCAATGAGATTTGGACATCTTTCTTTTATCTAATGGGGTGAGCTGTAAATTGATTCATAAGAAACCCACAAAGTGTTTGAAGGAATTTTATAAAACCCCTTTATACAGAAAAGGATAGAGAAAATACAAAATTAGAAGCGTCCTTTGGATCCCAAAAAAATCTACAGAAGAGAAAAACTAATAAAATCAGTCAACTGCAAAGATGACCTACATATTATGGAACAGAAAAGATAAGTTAGTAGGTAGAAAGAGCCCAAAAGGCACACTAGAGTGAGCCATGGAGAGAATTCAAGGTACACGTACTAAGCCTAATCAAGTAGCTGGTAACATTAACCTGACTGTATTTCAGAACAGTCATTAACCAGTGACTGCTATGTTTATCCCTTTTTGAACATGACTAGTACATTTAATGATTTTCCTCCATCACATAATTGTATGTCGGGTATGTGTACTATCTCTTCAGTTCATAGATCTGCAGATCAAGAGGAATGGCACTCAATATGCTAAATCCATGCAACCACACCCCAAAATTTTCATATGATTTAGATGACAAGATCCTGGACCTCAAGCCTGAGCCAGTGAGCTTGGGAGAAGAGTCATGGGGAAAAGAGTGAGTGTATTTTGCACATGGAAGAGATGTAAATTTGTGTGACCTGAAAGTAAATTGTGACAGACTTTAGTTTCCAATAACAACCTCCACAATACTTTTGGTTCTAAAAGCTCTTCCAGAATGTTGCTGCCTCCCCACCGTACTGCTCCCCCCTCCCCCATTGGTGGAATATGTATTCCATCCTCAAAAACCTGGAAGGAATTTAGTGATTCCTTCAAAGAATACAATACTGTAAAAGTGATGCTGGCAGCTTCTGAGGCTTGAGCATAAAAGAATTAGAGCTTCCAACTAACAGAATGAAATGGTACATTTGGAACCCAAGCCCCAAGTTGCAAGGAAACTTAACGTACAGGGGAAAGGCCAAATATAAATGTTTTGACTGACAGCACTAGCCAGAGTACCAGACAATAGCCAAACTCAATTGTGACTTAAATCTTTACATGATTCATTCCCCAGGCTTCAGACATTCCAGGCTGACAATGAATGGGTAGAGATGAACTATTCCTATCACACTGATCAAAGTACAGAATGATGAGCAAGACAAACATCAATTTTTAAAGCACCAAATTATGAGGTTGTTTTGCAACAAGGGCTAACCCAAACAACCAACAAGAATACTGTATGCTCATCTATTTTACAAACAAGAAATATTCTGAAAATCACACAGCATGTAAGTGGCAGAGCTTAGCTATAAACACCAGGTCTCTGAATCCACAGTTTGAGTTCTTTCCATTCTTTGATGCATTCCTATAAGAGGACATAGGTTGACCAAAAACGACATTAGTTGAACTAGAAAGTCCATTAAGTTCTAGCATAAAAAGACTGAGCCCAGTGAAAGGAAAACCAGCTCTGTAGTTTGCCAAATATAGAAGCCTTGGAAACAAGGCGCATTTCACATTTGACCATAAATATTTCAAAAAATATTTATGGTCAAATTCTGTTTTTATATTTATGAGCTGTGGTGTGACCTCCAGGATGCTACGTAATTTCTTTGTGTGCAAGCTTCTTCACACAAGCTTGCACACAAGCTAAAATATCAAAATTGTTATGAGGATAATTTTTGTACGGAAATAAGAAAAATGTATTATTAGTCTGAATGTCTTAATGTGGTTATCTTAAAGTCCTGGTGGAACATGGATGACCCATCCAGTGCTCTCTGACCTCTGACCAAAACGTCAACAGTGAACTTGGCCATTGTCCCTTTCTCTCTACCTGCCACCTCTACCCCTAGTTTTAGATATTCATTGCCCTTAGGGCATGCAGCTGGCCACATTCTCTACTCCTAAAAAAAAGGTTTTCATATCTCCTTCACCATAAACTACCTTGAGTTTTAGCTAAAATCGATTATTTGAAGATATTCAAGTGCAAATGAGGCTTAACCCTATGAGAACTTTGCACTTTAAAAGAACAGCTACTTAACTACTATGAATCTCTAATTGTTAGAAATAGTGGGAGAGACATTTTGTTCCCAGAGTTCTTTGCCTACTCTGTTTCCTCCCACAATAAGCAAAAATTATTCCCAAAAGCTACTTTGTAACCTCTCTGCTCCCCTTTTGGAAAACACTCTATATCCCAGATTCAAATAGAAATGAAATTATTTTGCCTGGGAAGAGAACTGAGGTTGGCAGGAAAACACAAGAGAATTTACTTCTAAATTGTGATGATATTTTTCTACCTCTCCCTCCTAAAACAGTGCATCAAGTTGGGTGGGGGAGCACCTTGACATTGTATGTGCTTGCTGCAGCGCTCATATAATATCATCCTCTTAATGTACTTACTTCCTGGATTAGCTACACTTTTAAAAATACATATTTGCTGGGTTTCCCTGGTGGCGCAGGGGTTAAGTCCCAGCGCAATCAAGCTATCACCACCCACAGCTGCCTGAGTTCCATCCAGGCCAGGGAGCTGACCCACATGGCGCAGCAGACCTCTCTTGTCTCACCCACTGCTCCCCTCAGCAGTGTATTTCAGTGGATCCGCTTGTTCTTCTCCCCACTCTCTCTGGTGAATCCTCTCACCACTACCCCCCACACCTCTTGCCTTGACTCCAGTTCTTGTATGCATAAATAAATAAATCTTTCATCTATATATTTGCTATTATCAGCGACTATTTGAATGCTATCACAGAGAGCATTATGGCAGGGCAACATCACTGTCCACCGTCACTTCATTTTGTTTGAAACTGTGGCACAAAGCATTTCCCTATGCAGTGCTTTGGAGGCTCACCAAGCAGAAATTACTAGAATAAAGAATGTAACTAGAAGCCTGTTTGGAAAAGGCATTTGATTTACTTTCTCTCTTTCTTTCTTTTTTGGAAATACGTAAAGGAGATTTTTACACTTTAGGATAATGAGGCAGGAAAGGGAATAGGAGTAGCTAATGTGTACATATTTTTATCCATTGATACGATTTCCAAAATACATAAAATAAAACTTAAAGTGAAAGGCTGTTCAGGATGGTGGTGTTATGAGAATCCTAGAGTCATCAGACATATAGCTATCTATGGAACAATTCTCTAAGAAAACGAGAATGAGCTTTCTGAACAGCTTCTCCACCAAGAAGGCAAATGGCCCACACCACAACTGGCAGGCGAGGCTGCCTCATGATCGCCAAGGAACTTCACTACCGGCAGCGCCTCCCAGGGGGAGGCATCTCACAAATAGGGATGGGCTTCCTGAGGAGGCAGGGGGTCATACTCCGCGGAAGGCACCCCAACCTCTGGGACCTGTCCCAAAGAGACACCCCACCCGCACCCCCAATCCTCATCTCCCCTCCCCCCAAAAAAAACCCACTTTGGAAACCAACAGACCCACCCCCACCCCCACTAGGAGACCCAGGAGGCAGGGAGGAACAGAGCTCACTCTAAGAGCACAGACTCGCTCATCTCAGGACCCAGAGCGAAACACCAATTTGTAAAGCACCGAACTCGCACATGGAGACGCATAAAATTCCTCTCAAGACACGTGGCAGGGAGGCAAGGGTGCGGGAGATAAGCCAGGGACAGAGGCGCTGGCAGGCACCATTGTGGTCCTTTAGTCCTACCTTGCCGGAGCTGTTGCTGGCGGGATCCACTTAGCCCTGTTTGCTTCTGGAGCCGGCTGATTACCTCGCTGCTCCACTCGGAACGGGATCACACCCTCCACCTCCACCCTCCAGGCCCGCATGGCGCTGCTCAACTGCTCGCCCAGGGCAATCGCTCATCAGGCCCTCACCTGCCTTAAGGGGCCCCACCGCAGAGCCGCTGATGCTGAAGACGTTCCCAGGGATTGACGCCAGGGGGCGCTGTCGTCGTGGTAACCCGTGACCTTGCTACTGCTCGGAAATATTTCCCAGAAAAGAGATTATACTGTCATCTAGAACCCTGATTCTGCAGTTATCCCCCAGGGGGCACCGTTTATCAGGATCTAGAGGCCAGCAGGGGTTTATGAGTGTGGCCTCACAGGCCCATACATATTGTCATACTATAAAAGCTGATGTGGGGACCTCCCTAGTGGTGCAAGGGGCTAAAACAGCAACCTATGCAGTTATCTGCAACCTCTGCAGCGTGAGTTCGATCCCCAGCCGGCCAGGGAGCAACCCACATGGTGCAGCAGACTTCTTCTGACTCGCCCGCTGCTCCCCTTGTTAGGGGGAAAGGATGCCTGTAGGGGCAGGAATGGACACAGTGCAGGTTTTCTGATCCCATGCAGACCGGGTAAAGGAGGAGTCAGAGTCCTCAGTGGTTTTGCAGGCTTTTATTGGGATTACCAGGTACACGGCAGGCAGGGGGGCTGGGGGGCTGGGAGGCTGGCAGTCCTCCCAGCCCCCAGCAAATCCGCACTCTCTCTGGGCTCTCTGTTCTCTGCTTCTGCTTCTTGGCTCCTCTCTCTCGGCTTCTCTTTCGGCTTCTGCTGCTGCTGGCGTCCCCGTGATGCTGCCCTTAAAAGCCCAGTCTCAGCCCAGGTGAATCCCATCTACCTATGCCCATGCCCTATTCCAGGTGTCCACCATCAGGCATGCATTCAGGACCGCAGGACCTCATCATCTATCCTGATGGCGGGAGGGCAGAAAAGCCTGACATTTTTCCTTACCCTACAATGCCCTAAGCTAACTCCATACAGACTTTGTGGACTCCACCCCCACTCCAGAACAAAACCATTAAGACACTGGGAGCTACAAATCCCATCATCACCAAAGGGAGAGTTGCTGGGACCTGAGGGTGGAGTTAAGCAGCCAGGGTTGATATAAAATCAGACATGTGGGTCTTGGGGGTCTTTCTTGGCTTCACGGCTCTCTGCTTGCTGACAGCTCTCAGAGTGCCATAGGGATTCCTGGTCCGCCGAGATGGGTAGGATGCATTTAAGCCTTTATCTCCCTCTTTTCTCCCTGAGTTGTACATTTCCTCATTTTCCCTTCCCTAGTAAATAAACCTTGTATTAACCTTTTGTGTGTGCCTGCAATTGAGTATTAGTAAGTCCCTTTTAAGCGCACGGGTGAGGACCCACATTCAGGTAACTGGTTTTATATCCGGGTTGCCCTGTAACACTCTCAGCAGTGCATTTCAGTCAGTCTGCCTGTTCTATTCCCCACTCTGTGTCTGGTGAATCCTCGCCCCCAGCACCTTTGGCCTGTACTGCAGCTCTTGTATGCATAAATAAATAAATCTTTAAAAAAAAAAAAGCTGATATCTGAAGGGTGTGGCCTCCACAATCAGAAACTAGGTGTTACAAGAGTTGAGTTCCCTCCCCTTGAAATGCTGACAGATCATGGCACGCCCTTAACAACAGAGACAAATACCAAGCTGCTTGACAAGGACACCAGGCCAATATCCCTGATAAATATAAATGTAAAATTTTCAATAAAATATTAACAAACTGAACTCAACAATACATCAAAAAAATCACATTACTATTTATCAGTGGGATTCATGCTTGACATGTATGAATGGTTCAACATTTACAAAATGATCAGCATGATATACTGTACCAACAAAATGAAAGTTAAAAATCATTTCAAAAGACGCAGAAAAATATTTAACAACATTCAGCATCCGTTTATGATTTTTAAATGTTCTCAACTTAGTGGATAATGAGAAAAACACCTTACATAAGACCATCTATGACAACCCAATAGCTAACATTATACTTAATGGTGAAGAGCTGAAGTGCTTTTCCTTTAAGATCAGGAATAAAACATGTGAAGCTGGTTTGCGCTGTTAATTTATCCCTTGAGCCACCATAGGTTCTTGACCCATGAAGCCATAAGAAGAAATTCACAGACTTTTTAGATAAATAAGCAGAGAGAAACAAACTTTATTTAAGAAAGTAAAGAACAACTTATTTAAAGGAAGAAACCAAGGACTCCAAGGTGCATGTACCTGGGAGGGGCAAAGAAACCATTTATGAGCTGGTGTCTATGGGATATTTAAACCCATTTTTCTCTATTGTAAAATCTGATCATCCTATTTTATGATTGGCTCTTTCTCCTAGTGGCTATAGTTCTCTCAGCAGATGTGTCCATTTTCCCAGCTTTTAGCTCAGAGTTTCTCCTTTACCTCCCCTCTCCCAGTTCTCTTAGAATTTACTGTCCTAATGAGGACAGTAAATTAATTTATGAAAGATTTAATTTATGGAAAAGTGGGCAAAAAAATGTAATGGGGAAGAGATAGTATATTCAATTAATGGTATTGGAGATACAGGACAGAGACATGCAAAAGGATGAAACACTGACTATTACACCAAACACAAAATATAAGGCCCAAAACCATAAAATTCCTGGAAGAAAACATAAGTGGGAAACTCCCTGATATGTTTATTTGATATTTTTCTGGATTTGACCTCAAAGGCAAGGGCAACAAAAGCAAAACAAATGGGGCTATAGCAAACTAAATAGCTTCTGCACAATGAAGGAAATCATTAAAAAGCAAAAAAACAAACCACTGCATGGGAGAAGATATTTGCAAATCATATATTCAATAAAAGGTTAATATCCAAAGTATGCAAAGAACTCATAGAAATCATTAAATAAGAAAAATAAACAGATTCAAAGTGAGAAGGGGAACTGAGTAGGCATTTTCCTAAAGAAGATATACACAAGGCCAGTAGGCACATGTAAACATGTTCAATATCACTAATCATCAGGGAATTGAGAATGAAGATTGCAATGAGATGCCACCTCACACCTGTGATAATGGCCCTTCCCAAAATGACTAGAAACAACAAATGCTTACCAGGATGTGGAGAAAAAGGGACACTCTTACCCTGTTGATGAGAATGTAGACTGGTCCAGCCCCTATGGAAAGCAGCGTGAAGGTTTCTCAAAAGACTGAAAATGGATCTACCATATGACCCATGTCAATATAAATGTCCTCTGATGGATGAAAAGATAAAGAAGAGGTGGTACACAGTCATGCAAAACTTTACAATTTTATAAGAAATGCATTATTAGGTGATTTTGTCATCACTCAAGTGTACAGAGTGTAATTATGACTCAATTTCTACAAAGGATACTAATCAGCCATACCAAATCCTGTCATTTGCAACAACATGGATGGAACTTGAGTATTATGTTAAGTGAAATAAGCCACACAGGGAGAGACAAATACAATGTGATTTTACATTTATGTGGGATCTGAAAACTAAACTAAAATCATAGAGGGGCCTCCCTGGTGGTACAGCGGGTTGAGGACAGCACTGTGAAGCTGTCCACAGCCTCTGCAGCATGGGTTCGATTCCTGGCGGGCCAGGGAGATTCCCACATGGCGCAACAGACCTCTCCTGTCGTGCCTGCTGCCCTCAGCAGTGTTATTTCAATAGATCTGCCTGTTCTGCTTCCCACTCTGTCTCTGGTGAATCCTCTCACCCTCCCACGCCTCTGGCCTGTACCCCAGCTATTGTATAAATAAAAAGTAAATCTTAAAAAAAAATAAAGTCATAGATACAGAAAAGAAATTGGTGATTATCAAAGGGAGGAGGGTTAGGAGGCAGATGAAATGTGCGAAGAGGATTAAGAGATATAAACTTCCAGTTACGAAAATATGTAAGTCAAGGAAATGTAATGTGTGATGTGGGAATTATATTGATAATGGCATTGCAAATTTTAAGGTTGGTAATAAAATACAGTAAATATTGCGATAATCATTTAGTATTGTGTACAAACACCAAATCATTTTGTTTTACACCCGAAATTAAAATTATGTTGGTTAACTATACTTCAATTTATAAACTTAGAGTGCATTATAATTTAATCAAATATAAAAATATTTTGTACTAAGAAATATTAAACTGCCCCCATGCAAATTTGTCTCCATTTCTAGTCAATATAGAGTTGTCTATTTCATTACATTTTGTTTAGATCTATTACTTGCATTTTATTTTGTTCAAATGTTCTCTCATAATTATTAAACCTACAGTTTTACCATAGCTAACTTTCATTTTATTTAACCTCATTCTGGTTCCCTTTGACCAATATTTCATCTGTCCAGAGCTATGTATCCATTAGTGTCACTTCTAAGCTCAAAGTATCTGACTATGTAGCAGAAATTTCTAGGGAGCTTTTGCAAATTAAAAACTTCTAAGACCTGGCGCCTCCCTCATGGCACAGGGAGTTAAGACCCAGCACTATGAAGCTATCCATAGCTACTGCAGCATCAGTTCCATCCCTGGCCAAGGAGGTGACCCACATGGCGCAGCAGACCTCTCCCGTCTCGCCCACTGGTCCCCTCAGCAGTGTATTTCAGTGTATCTGCCTGTTCTGTTCCCCACTCTGTCTCTGGTGAATCCTCATATCACTCTCCGCATCTCTGGCCTACACCCCAGCTCTTTATGCATAAATAAATAAAACTTTAAAAAAATTTTCTGAAAAATACCGGATGGTCTCACTCATAGCAGGAATCTAGAAAACTTAAACAAGGGACCAGGAAAATGAATAACTATAAGAAAGTGAAAATCAAAATCAACAAACAACTATGAACCAGAGACACTCTATGGGGGTGGGAGGCGGGGAGGGGAGGGATTGGGGTCAAAATAAGGGGGTTGCAATTGTATGGGGAATATAAAAATAAAATTTATTTAAAATAAATAAATAAGTAAATAAAAATGTAAAAAAAAAAAAAATTTTCTAAGATCCATAGATAGCTACTGCATCATCATGTTTTTCAGATCTGTTGCTTCTTTTCCATTCTCTTCCCACCTAAGTCTAAATGTTAATTTGCTGGGTTATTTTCATTAAGACTTGGTTTCTAGAACTAGTCTTTTGTCTCTCCAAGAGTGCCTTTGCCAGATGAATCTTTCTAAAATGGTATGTCACACATGTTGTTCCCAAGTTCAACATTGTTAAGGTATCCTTGCTACCCTCAATACAATATATTATCTTCAGTCTGACATTTAAGACCCCTGCAATTTAGCTTCTACTTACCTTTCAACATATTTCAATTCTTATCTGATTTGACTTTTCACTAGCATGTAAGTGTGATGAATCTTTCTGTTACTTTGGTCTATATAACAAAATGTGATAGACTGATAACTTAGAGAATATTTATTTTTCACAGTTCTGAATGCTGGGATGTCTAAAATGTTGGAAGCTTTGTTACAGGGCAGAGAGAGAGGGGCACTCGGGACCCCGCAAACCTGCCTGCTCTAATAGGTTCTGCCATCCGCCACATCAACACAAAACATATAAGACTTTAGTGGGAAGGACATTTTTTTTTTTAAATAATAAATTTTATTTTTATATTCCCCATACAATTGCAACCCCCCCATTCTGACCCCAATCCCTCCCCTCCTGCCCCCCACCCCCCAAAAAGTTTCTAATGAGGCAGGTTTGCAGGGTCTGGGGTACCTCTCTCTCTCTCTCTGCCCTATAACAGCTTCAGTGTCTATGAAGTCCCTCTTCCTGGGTTTCAGCTGGCTGACTTGCTTCACACAACAGAGTGGAAGCTTGGTTTCTCTTTCTCTTCTTAGGAGGTCACAGATCCCCTCCAGCAGGCTAGCGAATTGACTTTAGTTAGGGACACAGATAACCTCTGGTACAAATCAGGGATGGAATCAATGAAGTAAATAATCTGAACTTAATGATCCCTTATTACTTCCATTAGAGCTTTCTACTTGTTGAATATTTGAGAACCAGAGAGCCTAGGAGCTCTGAATATGTAATCCTTATAGATCAGCTTTCTGGGGCATAGAGTGGGGAGAAGGAAGGGAAGTAGATCCTAAGGAAAAAACAGAACATATCTGCCATACACCATATTTTTATATAACTCAAAGACATTATTTAGTTATCATAGTGGTAGTTTGGCCACCATTAATTTTGCATATTGATAAAGAACATAAGCAATTAGGGTGTATGAATGAGAGTGATCACAATGATTGATTTCTGGAATTTAAGTTGTTCAGTAATGACATTGAGAACATAGGATGAAGAACAGTGCAATTATAGAATCAGTGGAATATAGGGCCTAGTTGGGTCAAGAGATTATTGGAATTAGAGTACTAGAAAGAGTTTTTGAAAAGGAGACTATGGAAAGATTAATAGTAGCGAAAGGTCAAATGTATATCTGTGGGAATCAGTGGCTAAAACAGCATAGACTGCAAGTTGATTGAAGGAGTGGAAATCAAAGGAATGAAAACCAGAATAATGAGGGGATTATCTGCATATATTTTGAAGTCATCAAAAAATATAGGCAGATGGAGAGAATAACAGGAAGCTACAAGCTAGAAGCTCCGCAAGAATGATGACAAGTAATGAGAGAAGGGGCATAGGTGACTGTAAAAAGGAGAATATGGCACAGTCTATTAGCTTGAGTCATCCTTGGTAACTTTGTCTTTCTCATTCCCCAGAATCATTAAGTCCTGTCAATCTATTGCTCTTCTCAATATTAGCACCATTCCAGTCACCAACCAGCCTTTTTTTTTTTTTGGTAAATCATTTCTCCCTGTTTCAGAGCATTTGTTTTAAAATTCGTCTTCTTATAACTGTTCTTGCTGACCTGTTTACTTTGGTGATGCTACAGGGAACTTTTTTAGTCAATCTGATCATGGCATGTAATCTTCCTTATCCTTTTCCAATCTAACAGCAGTGGGGTTCCACTGCTTTTAAGAATAGTACAATAGTCCTTCAGTCTTAAAAGGACCTAAATGATCAGTGCTAAGGTTTAATTTTCTAGTGTTATCCAACAACATGTTTCCCCTTTAGTCTTGTGCACCAGTTAGACTAATCTTCCTGGTCTAACTCTTCAGGGTCTTTGCACATGCTGCTTGCTTTGCCTGGGGTGTGTCCTCCTTTACCTCCCTGTGTTTCACCAATCATCAGTTAAAGCTCAGTTCAGATGTCACCCACTTAAAAATACCATTCCAAACATTTCCCAGATTGGGTCTATGCTGGTTAAACCCTTTATATATGTATAAGTACAAGTACTTCTTAAAGGAGACATTCAAAGAACTATCTCATATGGTGGGAGATATTTAAATTTTAAGTTGCTTTCTCTTTATACTTAGCTGGTTGCTGGGACAGAAGGGACCAACTGACACGCATAAGAAAACATCCTTAAGGAAGTAACAAATGAAGTCTGGTTTAACGACATGGTGTCAGCACAAGAGTCTAGTGGAAGAGAACTGGTTTGAATAAGTGTGTAACTTTTTCTAGAAGCTCCCTCAGATACAACCTTTATAACCCAGTGATACCGATTCTGCTTTAAAGATTGAGGACTGGTTTTGAGGTACATGCTTTTGTTCAAGGAAAAACAGGTATCACTGGATCTAAATCTGCAGGGATGTTACAGCATAGAATACCCAGTGCCTTCAAGTGGCAGAATGGACTTTTAATAGTGACACCGTATGACAGCCCCAAACACCAAGAACTGTGGATCATTTTAGCAGCCTTAAACTTCTGTTATTAGAATCACTGATTTGGGGTTTTGAAAAGATACCACGACTATAAATTTATTTAAAATTGTTCAGTTGTACATCAGTGTGTTTTTCTTATAATTGAATTGTTTCACTTATGGTTCAGATTATACTTCAATAAAGCAATATAAACTGTAAAAAAGTGATACAAATGTTTGGCCCCACTCCAGACAATTATAGTA
This sequence comes from Talpa occidentalis, assembly GCF_014898055.3. NCBI lineage: Eukaryota > Metazoa > Chordata > Mammalia > Eulipotyphla > Talpidae > Talpa > Talpa occidentalis. Next base: position 90,736,258 of record NW_023603184.1, on the reverse strand, counting down.
AGGGCTCTGGGTGATGAGAGGATGGTGGTGGTGGTGTAGTGTAGGACTTGCACATTAATCAGTGTTAAAAAGTCCCCAGGAAGGCACATATGTATTTACCTTTTGACACAATAATCCTATTGCTAGGAAGTTATTTTGAAGACACACCTCCATACACACAAATAACATATGCATAAGGTTATTCGTGGGAGCATGGTAGGTAAATGCCAAATATGGGAAACCATCTAAATGGCCGTGCATAAGAGAGTGATTGAAAAAAAATCTATGACACATTCAATACACACTAGAGAGAATGTTGTAGCTTTGAAAAAGAATGAGGACCTTTCTGAAACAACGTATAGTATTAATCAGGCCATACTTTTATGTGAAAAAAGAATTGTCTAAATACATCTATATAGGGCCTCCCTGGTGGTGCAAGGGGTTAAGACGCAACCTATGAAGCAATCCACAGCCACTGCAGCACGAGTTCGATCCCCAATCAGCCCAGCGAGCTACCCATATGGCACAGCAGGCCTCTCCTGACTTGCCTGCTGCTCCCCTCAGCAGTGTATTTCAGTCAATCTGCCTGTTTTCGTTCCCCACTCTGTCTCTGATAAATTCTCTCAAACTGCCCCCCACGCACACACACCTCTGTCCTGTACTCCAGTTCTTGTATGTATGAATAAATAAATCATCTATATATGGTACTAATTCTAGTAAAAAAAAATGATAGGGATATAAGAAATTCAACATAGATTTGCTCATTTGTGCAAAAAGAAATATATAGCAAGACAAATTATAAACTAATATGATTGGTTATCTACAGAGGTGTGTGGAAGTAGAGTGGAAAGGATGATGGAGTGGAAATGGGTACCAGGGAAGAGTAAGAAGCCTCTTGAAGCATACCTTTTTATATTGTTCTGACTTTTAGAACTATGTAGTTTTTCACGTATTAAAACAAATAGATAGGGCCTCCCCAGTGGCGCAGCGGTTGAGCGCTGGGTTGTGAAGCTGCCCGCGGCCTCTGCGGCGCCGGTTCGATCCCCGGCTGCTCCCCAGCCACCGGAGGAGGGTCCCACATGGCGCGCAGACCTCTCCTGCCGCCCGCTGCTCCCCTCAGCAGTGTACTTCGGTCCTTCTGCCTGCTCTGCTCCCTGCTCTGGCTCTGGTGAATTCTCTCACCCTCCTGCGCTTCTGACTGTACCCAGTGCATGTATAAACAAAAACAAAACAAACAAACAAATAAAAATAAAACATGCCTCTATAAAAAAAAAAAAATAAATAAATAAAAAATAAAAATAAATAAAACAAATAGATAATCAACATTAACCAGGATATGTAAAAATCTAAACACAGTAAAAATGACACCACTGAATCTAACTCTAAGGAAAAGAAAACCACAAACATAGGAAATTGCATAAAAAGAAAACAGGGCCTCCCCGCTGGTGCAGCGGTTGAGTGCAGTGCTGTGAAGCTGTCCACAGCCTCTGCAGCGGGGGTTGGATTCCTGGCCGGCCAGGGATATACCCACATGGAGCAGCAGACCGCTCCTGCCTGGCCCACTACTCCCCTCAGCAATGTCTTTGGTCCGTCTGCCTGCTCTGCTCCCCGCTCTGTCTCTGGTGAATTCTCTCACCCTCCCACACCTCTAACTGTACCCCAGTTCTTGTATAAATAAATAAATGTTAAAAAAAAAAGAAAGAATAATAATCCTACATAATTTTTTGGAAAACTGTATTTTGAATATGTTCTACAAGGACAAAGACAGGAACTGTAGGCAAATGTTATACTCTTCTTAGTAAATTTATTTATCACAGAGGCATATATTAGTAATTCTGAAACTATTTTATATATATTCTAAAATTGAGTAAATACATAGATAAATTTTGGGTAAGAGCCAATTTATAACCATTAGAAAAAAAGAGATATAAATGAGGAAAAGGGAAAGGTTAGAGTGAACCTTGTGCATTAGAATTGGGAGGTTGACTTTGCATTCCTGGAGACTAGCAGTAGTATTATATACAGACACTGTGTATGCAAACCTCATCTTTTAGTGGAAAGCATTTTGGTCCATTGAGGCTACATAGAAGGATTCAGTTATCAGTGTTCCCCTCTGCCAGCCCACAACTACCACGGGTATTTCCAGGCTTGGTTCTTCAAAAGTTAAGAAAGACCTTTGACGTTTTGAGCAGTCATTTTCAACTGTTTTTAAAATTGTTTTGTGCTTCAGTTCTATATTCAGCTTTCAAAGATTAGACTTTAAGCTTGTCTTTATCTCACCCTTAGTTTGGCTTCTCCATATTCCACATATTAGTGACACCATTAGGTATTTATCTTTCTCCTGACTTATTTCATTTAGAATTATCCCTTCCTGTCCCACCCATGTTGCTACAAAACACATGAGTTTATCTTTTGATAGAAATGAAGCATACGGTTCTGTGTATGGGGAGGGTCGGAAGGGGTAAAAACCACAAGGGAAGGAAGAAGCATAATGGACTATCTGGTGAATTATGGGTGAGCTGGTGTTGGGTACACTGTGGTGGCCATACCTGATGGGGTTATCCTAATATTACCTCAGTTAAAAATAAATAAAAAATAAAAACATAGGTCCTCCATGGTGGCGCAAGGGTTTAAGACACAATCTATGAGGCTATCTGCAGCCACTGCAGCAAGAGTTCAATCCCCTGCCAGGGAGCTACTCACATGGTACAGCAGACCTCTCCTGACTTGCCCGTTCCGCTGCTCCCCTCAGCAGTGTATTTCATTTGATCTGCCTATTCTGTTTCCCATTCTCTCTCTGGTGAGTCCTCTCACCCCCCCCAACACACCTCTGGCCTGTACCCCAGTTCTTGTGTGCATAAATAAATAAAATCTTTAAAAAAATAAAAAAATATATAAACATGTTTTTTAAAGGAGAAAAGACGTGTGTGTGTGTGAAGCTTCAATAAAAGAAACAGAAGTAATCATGAAAAACAAAAATAAAGAAATTTGTTTTGTCATTTTTGTGCTTATTGTTGAGTGGGTTGTTTGCTTACTTTTATGGGCCATTTTTCTTTAAAGGGAATCTTTATAAATCCAGAGACTTATACAAATAATACAAGTAAACATAGAATTGCTCTCCTTTGTTGGGAGGAGTGAGGGGCTGAGCTTAGGTTGGGGAGAGATGCAGAGCCTGACCAACAACTTACCATCCTTCAGGCACGACCCCACTCTGGAATTTTTTGAGGTACAGGCAACAAATTGATACAGGGCTCTCTGTGTCCTAAGGCCCTCCAAGGACAGTGTCCAATGAAGTTCAGATCTCTGTCAGTTCTTCACCCTTGTGCACAACTGCGAGATCACTCAAGTTCAGGGAACAACAATAATGGGGACTATTTAACAAATGGGAAACAGAGCTACTAATGTTATAGGACAGGGAGAGGGGCAGCCCAAACCCTGCAAATCTGCCTATTCTAAATGGGTTCTGCCATCCGCCGCATCAACACAAAACATAGGAGACTTTAATGGGAAGGAACTTTAATAAAACTAGGAAACAATACAGGAAAGGCAAAGAGTCTAGTTTCTAAATGAAGCACCCAAAGTTACCCGTCCCCTCGTGGGTAAAAGTCCATCCAAATGGGATTGGCCCAGAGAAAGGCCCCAAAGCCTGCCACAAGTCTAAGGCATCTTCCAGTGGGGACCCACAGAAAAGGGTCAGAAACAACCAGACAAGCCCGGAAGGAAAAGAGCAAAATCAACATCAAGATAAAAGCTGCCATTGTCACCTCCCCCTGGGTCTCATCCACATCTGTGTCACCCAGTCCACGACCAAAAAGACAAGCGCAGTTTCTTCACGTGTCTCTAGGCTCCATGCGCCTCCTCCAGGTCTCCTGGCTGAAAGGTCCGGGAATGCAGGAGCCAACCAGGAAGCCCACCTGGGGGGCAGGAATGCAGATACCTGCCTGGAGGACTCAGACAATGAGCCTCCCCCTTCCCTCTACGAGTCTCATCTCAGACAAAGAACCTATACCTGCCCTACAAACTTTTCCCGCCATACGAGCCCAACTACCCACCTGACCTCTCCTCGCCCTATAAAACCCTGCTTCCCCCTAACAACGTGCGCGGCTTCACTGACCCCCACCTTGGGTGCGTGAGATCCGCCCAGGGCGCAATAAACTTTCCCTCCCTTTGAGAAATGTAGCCTGGCTCTCCTTTTCTTTACCGCGCCGAACCTTTCACTGACTCCATCCTGCTTCCTTCTTTCCTCAGTCTCTTCTGCAGCTTCTCCTCTTCCTGTATAGCTCCACCCTCCCTTGGGTGGGGCAGGGAACCTCCCCCTTTCCTGGGGACCACCCTGTTACAATCCCCCCTTTTAATTTTAATTCCACCATATCTATGGTGGCACAGATCTCATGGTGTAATCTTAGGAGACAGTCTATTTTCAGGGATACAATGTGTGTAAGAGAAGCAACAATTAGTCAGCAGCATTGTCCATGAATGTCCAGTATGACAGTTTTATTACTTAAAAACAGTCCATTATCCAAGCCAAAAGAAAAAAATTTGGAGCATTGGCTAAAACAAGATAGCAAATATATCAAAATCACAGGGAAAGAATGTTAAAATTGTTCAACTTATGCAAAAACGAATTCTCTCAACCTTGATCCCAAACTTTAAAACAGCATAGCAAAAGTTTGCAAATTAAATCTACTTTTAAACCATTTTTCCTATTTTTGCATAAAATCACAGGGCAGAAATAACTAACAGCAATTTTTAGCTGGCTTTGTTGAAATACCTCATACAGGAACAGAGCGAACCGGTGGCATCCAGTCGATGTAGGCTTCAGTTACAAAGTTGGTCTCATCAGACTCCACCTGGGCTTCCTCTTCTCGAGGGTACCAGGGCTTTTTCGTTGGCCGGGTTGTCCAGTCCTGCCAATGGAGGCAAGCTTCCTCACCTTCTTTGGAGGTTTCTGGAACCCTACAAACAAGGCAAACATGTTCTCCTCTTCTTGGTTCAGCTCTTTTTCAACTTTCTGGAAGAACTCCACAAAAAGCCACACACAATCAAACTCACGTCCAATTTTTTTTGTTTAAGCAGACAAAATCCCTATGGAAGTTATGCAGAAACAGACTCTGAGATAAGTAGCAAAAATTGCTACCACTATTTGTATGCTGTGTTGGTATCAAGGGGAGAGAAAATGTGACAAGTTAGCTTTGCTGGAAAAAAAATTGCAACCTTGATGCAGATCCTGGTTACTCAAAACAAAACAAAACAAAACTGTGTGGATTCAGGACAAAATGCATAAAAAAATTACCAGTATTATGTCAAAGAAAACTTGTAAATGTCAGGTGTATTTCCAGGTCTATTCAGTCCTTTGTAGGAAAGTTTTTCACTCTCAACAGTTCTATCAATAGGAATCTATTGAGACCTTTTCTCCCTATATTGCCAGATACAATTTCTGTAGATATTAAACTATTGAATTATACAATATTACAAGGTGACAATCACCACTGACAATTTACATACATACCAGATACTGAGAGGTTTTTTTATACACATTTTAGAAAACCACTGTTAACATTTCTGTACATACCGAAGTTTTACCATTTCCTCAAGTGACAATGCTTCCCTTCCAGTGTTACTTCATTAGGTAAAAGCCAAATAGAACAAATTCATCTAATGCCTTCCCAGGAGGAAAGGCAGAAACTTTGTGGAGTGTCTCAGGAGCTCGACTGAGGTTCCACAAAATTTCCTTGCATCAGCCAAATGACAGGCTACCAAATTTGTACTTGAATTTTGATTTCTGGGAAGCTTTGCCATAAATATCAGAAAATTAACAGAAACAACAATATTCAATGTCTATGAAGGCACCGGCTTAGTTCAGTAGCACAATGTTGACAATCAAACCATAACTTTTAGTTTTTCTCATAACTGGAGACTTTTTTTTTTTTTCCCAACGTCTATGGGCACCATGTACACCAATTTGTCGATCACTGGAGGTCAAGACAGTTAGACACAAGGACATACAGACATACAACATATAGACAAAGACAGTTTTTTTTTTTTTAGTTATGCCACGTAGAATATGTTATGTAACTGCAGTTTTACTCCATAGGCTCAGAAAAAAAATGTCAAAGTCCAAAAAAAAATGTGGAGTGTTGCTGGCAGAAAAATTTCCAGTTGTCATCCTGCAAACCTAAGACTTTGGAAATAGGAAGGAAAAGTTTTATTAATCACAAGAGTTATATGACCTTGTTTATCACCTTAGGGTTTTCAGTGTTGAAGACTTTTTATTAGAAGTCAATCCTGGGGTATTCTGTACAGCAACTTAAAGAATAAAAGTTAACTTTTAAGCAAAAGGAGTCATCTCTTGTTAGCCACCAAGCAGGCACTCCTTGGGTTTCCTGAAATAGAACCTGAAAAAGCAAAATCAAAATATCAGTAGTTAACTTTCAATTAAAAGGAGTCATCTCTTGGCCTCCCTGGTGGCGCAGCGGTTGAGCGCTGGGTTGCGAAGCTGCCCCGCAGCCTCTGCGACGCCGGTTCGATCCCCGGCTGCTCCCCGGCCACCGGAGGAGGGTCCCACATGGCGCGCAGACCTCTCCTGCCGCCCGCTGCTCCCCTCAGCAGTGTACTTCGGTCCTTCTGCCTGCTCTGCTCCCCGCTCTGGCTCTGGTGAATTCTCTCGCCCTCCCGCGCTTCTGACTGTACCCAGTGCATGTATGAACAAAACAAACAAACAAACAAACAAACAAATAAATAAATAAACATGCCTCTATAAAAAAAAAATAAATAAAAGGAGTCATCTCCTTACTTCTGTTAGCCACTCTGGGACAGAAGCTGAAAGAGCAGATTCAACATCTAAGCATAGATTACACCTCCCCCACACTAGGGAGGGATAACAACAACACAGGTATGAAAACCTGGTACAGTTACATGATGCACTCTAAAGAGTGCTTTCCATAACAGACCTTCCTCAGTAGGAAGCAGAAACTTAGAATCTTATCTTACACCAGCAACTGAACAAATCCAGGATTCAAAATGGCAAACATGCCCAAAACAAATTGTGTAGACAAAATTCACAGCAGCAAATCCTTTCAGACTCAGACAAAATCTTGTTAATTTTTCTGATCCAGACTTTGCAAAAATTCAAGTTATCTCCAAGAATCCATCAAGGCTACCAGCAATTACCAGTTACTGCTTAAGGGTACTCTGCACTTAACACCCAGGCATACACTTGCTACTTTAAACACCACTACTCCACAATTGGCTTGCAAAATCCATCAGGCAGAGAGCAGGAAGTAGCCAAAGACAAAGCAACATACCACTGAAGAACCATTATTGCCTTTAGAAATGCTAATGAGACAGCAGAGATTACAAAAAGAAAGAAAAAAAAAGTTCCAAAGTCCTAGCAACAAGAACCTCTGATTTTTACAAGAGCCCGCCAAGTGGCCTCAGACGCCACCTTTGATCTGGCCACATGGTCCAATGTACTGCCTAATCTTTTGAGTAAAACTGGCACAGAAAAAATTTCCACAAATTAAAACCTCTTAGCAAGTCACTACAAACAAATTAGACACAGACACACAGATCTTCACAAAGCCCAAACCAGTTTTTCAACAGCAAATCGACATATGAAACAAACACACTGGAGAAACCAAAAATCACATTTGCGCTTATGGTAGCCAGTGCCATAGGGAAGCCCAATTTCCCCATGGGGCTGACTAACCATGGATGGCTCTGTCCTAAATCACGTTGGACGCCAAATCTGTTATAGGACAGGGACCACAAGTGGTTGGCTATCTCACCCTAGAGTCCACAGTGTTCAGAAGTCCCAAATAAAAGGCCTTCATCCTTCCAACAATCACCTGGAGGCATGGCAGGCGGCAACAGGGATCCTAATGTTGGTGCTAGCCCAGAGGAAGGGGATCATAGGTGGACCTGTGAAAAGATGAAGCATCAGCCTGCAGCAACGATCGGAATGCACAGCACCAGATGCTGGAACAGAGAGCAGCCCAGACTATCGGAAAGAGGTGGCAGACTATTGATAAATGGCTTTTCAGGAGACTTTGACCCATACCACCAATAGCTCAGTGAGATACTAGGCCTGGAGCCTTTGCTCTCTCTCCAGACTACAATAGCAAAGACTGTAGGCAGTTTCAGCTGCCTGGTTACCTGCAAGCTCCTTGGCTTCTCTTTAGAGGTTAACTGCTGGAAGCCAAGTAGAGGGTGGTTTCAGTCTAGGCATCTCCAAGTTTTCAAAAGGTCTGGTCTGGACCATTGGTGTTGGTGTAGAATCTGGAAGAATGCAAGCCTCCAGGGCTTGCTCCTACAATTTTCATTCTTTTTCTAAGCCTCCCCCTCCCACATTGATACTTCCTGCCTATTCACCTTGATCCTTTCAACCTTCCCGCACCCTCAAGCACACCCCAGGGAAGGGAACTCCCATATGCAGCATCCTTTGGCAAAGATAAAGGCCAAATTTTCCAAAGCTTCCTAAAAGGTCAGTCTTGCCCTGTAGTGCAACTACTGGGACCAGTAACAAAATGTCAGTAGTTTGAAAACAGGAGGATAGAAGATTCTTTCAGTTTCCAGCCATCTTCAGAAACACTGGTAAGTCTCTCCTGTGAATTGTGGCATTCATTCTCGTACCTTTCTAGTTTGTATTTATGTTAGGGGGAATGATGTCCTGAGTTAATCCCATACAGGCTTTGTGGACCCCACCCCCACTCGCGCGGGTGAGGACCCACACAGTTAGGCACCTCGTTTTGTATCGGGGTTGCTCTACAACATTTACAGTGCTACAACCTGAGCTAGAAGGAATGGGCCATATCTTTTTTACACTCAAGACCAGGGACAAAACTTTACCCTGTACATACTTTGTGCAAGTTTCTTGATGATAATCATGGCACTGGCATCTCTAGAAACTTCCTGGAAAATGTGGCTCCTGTCAGGTCTGGGGGAAAAGTAGATTTGAATTGGCAGACAGGGGGTCATTATCCATTCTCAGTGGGGCCTGTGCACTGAGAACAGGCAGAGGAAGCCATGCGATGGGAGCTGTGAGGAGTTTTGAAGGACAGAGAGAGATGGTGCTGTGGATTGGATTTTGGTAAGGCACCCAAGATGGGGCATGTGAGTGTAAAATAAAAAACAGAAATTATCAGGCTGTATTTTAAATTGTTTCTCTAATTCAAAGAGTCCAGGAAGTAAATCGGAACTGGCTAGGTGTCTTAAACTTGAAATCCCAAACAAAGTATGGGCAGCTTCCAAAGCATAACTTTTTCTGATAGTTCTCAGACCACATTCCACAACCGCTATTCTCAGCCCAAACCAAGTCTTTTTTGAGATCTAGGTGAGGAAATGATTGTTGTAATGCCAGAACACTCTACATTAATTAGTAGGCTGATTTGGCTGGTGGTGCCAGCTAGCTGGCAGTTGATGGGAGCATTCTGCCCTCTGCTGGAATTGGCAGGAAAAATGAATTTGCATTGCCTGCTCAAAAGTTAAGGTTGAAAGTTTTTGATGTTTTCTCTAAACAAAAACTTTCAACCTTAATTCCTTAGTACAAGGGTCTATGGTGATGGTGCATGGGTGAATTGGTGGTGGGAATTTTAAATAAATTAATTAAGAATTAAAAAAATAATTATTTGCATGCATATTGATGAGATCTAACCAGTCAGGGAATGTAGCACTTAAATGAGATCTGGATTCTTAGAGGACTTCCAGGTATACAGGAAAAAAAAATGTTATGTAACATACATATGTAAACTTTTGCTAAATAAGGAGGGGCAGAATACACTGTGCTGGCATTTCAAAAGGTACAGGAAAATTGGGCCTCCGGGGTAGCACAAGGGGTTAAGACGCAATCTATGAAGCTATCCACAGCCACTGCAGCACGAGTTCGTTCCCCAGCCGTGGAAGAATCCACATGGTGCAGCAGACCTCTCCTGTCTCTCCCGCTGCTCCCCTCAGCAGTGTATTTCAGTCAATCTGCCTGCTCTGTTCCCCAATCTGTCTCTGGTGAATCCTCTCACCCCCTGCACCTCCAATCTGTACCCCAGTTATTGTATGCATAAATAAATCTTTTTTTAAAAAAAGGTACAAGAAATAATTGCATCTCTTTTTTTTTTAAGATTTATTTTATTCATACAAGAGCTGGGGTACGGTCCAGATGCGCGGGAGGGTGAGAGGATTCACCAGAAACAGAGCGGGGAACAGAAAAAGCAGACTGACGAAATACACTGCTGAGGGGAGCAGTGGGTGAGGCAGGAGAGGTCTGCACGCCATGTGGGTTGCTCCAAGACCAGCGGGGATCGAACTGGCACTGCAGAGGCTGTGGACAGCTTCACAGCGCTGCGCTCAACCACCTGCGCCACCAGGGAGGCCCTGAATCTCATATTTTTTAAGGCATTCACACAGTATGATGTGATAGAAAGTTTCTCCAGACCACTGGCAGATGACTTGGGCTATAAATTCTCTTTAAGACACTAAATCTTTCTTCATCTCTTCATCTATTAAGCTCATATTCTTCTTAAAAGATTAGTATGAAGGGCCTCGCTGGTGGCTTAAGGGGTTAAGATGCAACTGATGAAGCTAACCGCAGCCACTGCTAGCACAAATTCAATCCCCGGCCAGGGAGCTACCCACATGACACAGCAGACCTCTCCCCTCTAGCCCGCTGTTCCCCTCAGCAGTGTATTTCAGTCAATCTGCCTGTTCTGTTCCCCACTCTGCTTCTGGTGAATCCTCTCATCCCCCACACCTCTGGCCTGTACCCCAGCTCTTGTATGCATAAAAATAAAAAATAAATCTTTAAAAAAAAAAAGATAGGTAAGAAGATGGAATGAGCTAATAAAGTATGTGAAAATACTGTACCCACTAAGAGTGAGGCTTTAAACAGAACTGGCATGCACCAGTTCACATAGGAGTGTAAACACACACCCACAAACTATACACAAGAAGTTCACACAACTATGCAAGGCAACATTGCAGCCAATTATTGACTTGCTCAAATGTATTTTTGGTAAAATTAGAAAACAGGTATCAATGTTTCAAGTCTAGAGAGTAAAAGAAAGGAACCTAATGAAAGAAAGCAAGATGCTCTTAAATTAGTTTTTATAAGAGACCTTAGAGACAGAACAACTTTTTCACTTAGTGTTTATCTACAACTGTCCACCAACTTATTTTGTATATTCTATAAGAATATCTGTATTTTATCACTTTCAGAAAACAAAAAATGGCAAAAATTAATTCTAAGGATAATGATTTTTTTTTAAAAAAAGATTTATTTATTTATGCATACAAGAGCTGGGGTACAGGCTAGAGGTGGGGGAGGGGGTGAGAGGATTCACCAAAGACAGAGTGGGGATCAGAACAGGCAGACTGACTGAAATATACGGCTGAGGGGAGCAGCAGGCGAGTCAGGAGAGGTCTGCTGCGCCATGTGGGTTGCTCCCTGGCTGAGGATCGAACTCCTGCTGCAGAGGGTGTGGATAGCTTCATAGGTTGTGTCTTAACCCTTTGCACCACCAGGGAGGCCCTCTAAGGATAATGTTATCCCGCAATCCAATCCTTCCCATTCCTTCTTTCCTCTTTTGTTCTGGATCCTTCTGTTTTCTGTCCTCCTTTCTTATGCTCTTCTGTTCAATTTGAAACCAGAAAATAAGCATTTTCAGCTAGCTTAATCATTGCCATCAGTGATTAGCTCCTTTTGGTTTTCTAAGACACTCCTAAAGTATACCATTTCCCCTCTATGTTATTATTACAGTTGTAGTACAATACGTTCCATATCTTCAGTGACTGGCTCTTAAAAGTAGGGAGAGCTGAATAACGATGGTGTTGATATTAACATAATAACAGTTATAAAGATAAAATTTTTAATTAATTTACTTAATTGGTTATATCTTTTCATTAACAGCTCTACTTAATAAAGATCTTTTTTTGTCTTGTTAGTGTGTTTTATGTCCCTTAATTGATCATTGTGTGAGATTTTCTCATGATTAGATTAATATTATGAATTATTGGGAGAAAGATCACATATGTACCCTGTCATTCTCATCATATCGTAGAAAGGATAAATGCTATCAATATGATTTATGACTGTTTTTGATGGCCTTGATCATTCTGTGCAGGTAGTGTTTGTCAGTTTTCTGCAAGGTAAAATTACTCTTTTTTTCCTGATTTTTATGTACTTTGTATACTATTAAACATACTGTTAGGGGGAAAGGATGTCCTGAGATAATCTCATACAGGCTTTGTGGACTCCACCCCCACTCCAGACTAAAGCCATCAGGACATTGGGAAAGACAAATCCCATCACCACCAAGGGGAGGGTGGCTGGGACCTGAGGGTGGAGTTGGGCAGCCAGGTTGGATATAAAAACCAAACACGTGGGCCTTGCTCGCTCTCTGGCTCGCGATCGCTCGCCTCCTGGCTTCACCGCTCCTGGCTGGCGGCCAACTCTGAGAGCGCCATTTTGGGATTCCTGATCGGCGGATCGGGTAGGACGCATTTAAAACTTTGTCTCCCACTTTTCTCCCAGAGCTGTACATTTCCTCATTTCCCTTTCCGTTGTAAATAAACCTTTTATTAACCTTTCACGTGTGCCTGCAGTAGAGCATTGATAAGTCCTTTTAAGCGCGCGGGTGAGGACCCACAGTCAGGCACCCCGTTTTGTATCGGGGTTGCTCTACAACAATACCTTTAGTGCTTTCAGCTGAAGAGTAAGCCAAAGTGTAATTCATCACCCTGCTAGACTGAATAGGTTCTGTGTTGATGTTTTGTCAAAAAATCCACTTTGACAAAGATTTAACACAAGTTGCTAAAGTTGTTATAGAGCAACCCCGATATTAAACGGGTTCTTGGCTTGGGTCCTCACCCGCGCGCTTTAAAGGGACTTATGAATACTCTACTACAGACACACGCAAAAGGGTTAATAAAAGGTTTATTTACAAGAGAAAAAGAAATAAGGAAAATGTACAACTCAGGGAGAAAATAGGGAAATAAAGTCTTTAATGCGTCCTACCCGATCTGACGACCTGGAAACCCAAAGTCACTCTCAGAGCTAGACGGACGCCGCGAGCTGGCCGAGGGCCCCAAAATGGAGAGAGCCCCAAAACCCACATGTCTGCCTTTTGTATCCACCTGGCTGCTTAACCCCACCCTCAGGTCCCAGCCACCTTCCCTTTAGTCGTGATGGGATTTGGAGTTCCCAGTGTCTTTGGCTTTGACCTGGGGTGGGGGTGGAGTCCACAAAGCCTGTATGGAATTTGCTTTGGGGCAGCCTTTTCCCCCTAACACTGGGGTGGGGGTGGAGTCCACAAAGCCTGTATGGAATTAGCTTTGGGACAGCCTTTTTCCCCTAACAAAGTTACAAAGGAGGAAGATACAATCTCTAAACATAGGTATTTGTGTTTTAGTTAGACACCTATATAAAAGTGGGAATTGAGGAAGAAATTACTGGACAGTGTTATTTGATCTTCAACGATTTTCTGCATGGGCAAAGTATGTGCATGCATGTATGTGTTTATGTGTGTGTGTAGAGGCTGTTTAGGTGTGCACACATTGGAGTGGGCAGGGGGTCAGCCTTCTGGATAGTGGGTCCCAAATAACTAGGGTATATAGTTTGCTGTGCTTTGAATAACAGGCAGTTTTCTCAAACTGAGCCTGGAAAGGTAATTTGGGGTCAAATGAAGACACTATTCAACTGCTAAAATACGGAGCTAAAATATGAATTTTGGGGGTAGATGTGTTAACTAATGTCTTGAGTGACATTAATCAACTAATGTCTTCAGTATTATACCTTAATTATATTGTTTAGTTAGGGAAGTGTTTAATTAGGAAGAAAGTTGGATTTGAAATCATATTGAAATTCCCTACAACTTAAAAAATATTTGTAAGTTTCTGAATGAGAACTGCAACAGCCTCTATGTTTGCTCCTACCAGGGCTGAACTAGTGACTTACAGAGCAGATTAGAATCCTCACCTTGCATCTTTTAAATTTACAGTTTAAATTAATTTTGATTCATCAGATAGCTATGCATTTTTAAAAAGCAGCCACCATCTTCTTTGTCCAGTTAATCTTAAATAACCATGTGCTCTAAAATATCTGGAGCCCATTGCCTAAGGAGAAGGATTTAGAAATGGTATAAATCACTGTCTATATTGAACTTGCCATTTGTTACATAAAATAAAGAAGTCAGAAAAGGATCCATGATAAAGGCTCTCTGCTTCATCAAATATGCTTGCTCATCTGATTAATCATTTTTTAAAAGGCAGATTATTCATATAAACTGCTCAGCAAATTACTGATCTTAACTCTCCTATTCACCTCTAATAATTCCTCAAACATTGCAAGAGATGGATTGCTCACAACAAAGCTTTGTTTATGGCATCTTAAAAGAAAGCATTTTGCACTGGTAATCCCCAATTCCTATCATCATAAAAAGATTTATGGGTAACTTTAAAAAATTGTGTGTGCATGTTTGCTCAGCACTTAACATATTATGAGCATTCTGAAGAATGGAGCACATTCCATTAAATAATTTGGACAAAAATAAACTGTACATGAGTTTAAAAAGCTGTGTAGTCAGCTGCTTAATGCAATAACGGGGAAACAAGTGGGCGCGGACTAGCTTGAGAGCCTGTAGGAGCTGGACCTTGTCAGTCTTGCTTCCTCCTCCTATTTCACTGCCTCGAGCATAGTAGGTGCTCATTAATGAGAAAGAGTGAATAGATTCTCTTTCCTAGTGACTTACAACGGTTATCTTAAGGGCATAATAAAGTAATAATTGCTCCATGACGACTTGGATTCATGAGCTAATGTTTGCAAAGCACTTTGAACTTCTTAGGGCAAAGAATGGTGTTTTTGTTGGCACGACATCATGTTTGCAGTGGCTCACGAATCACTCCTCTTTCTCTTCCTCCAGCTGCCCAAGCTGTGTCCTCCCCCAGCTCTGTCCTGTCCAGGATCTCCCAGAGGGCAGCCGCACTGCTCTGCTACCAGCCTCCGGCCACCTCCAGCCCCACAGGAGAGGTAATGCCCTAAAGATTTCTTTAAGACCTCTCAAGAGACTCCGGAGAAATGGAATTTGGGAGGCTCCCACTCTAGAGCAATCAGTATATTAAGGGATGTAGGATTTGGTCAGTCTATTGTGACAGAGAGCCTGATCCATGAGGACACATCAAACTAGACCCTGAAGGAGAGAGAGAGTGTTTCATTTAGGCAATTATGAGTATATATCAAAGCAGTTGGCTTCTAAAGTATGTGTGGTTTCACACACATATTACAAAACCTTCATTAGTAACTGGCAAAAAAATATAGAGTTTTGTTAGAAGGAATTCATTTATAAGACAAATGAGATTTCTTTTATTTGGGTAAACATTTCAACCATTATTTCTTTCGATTCTTTTTTTTGTATTTGATGTTGGCAAATAAAAGGGTTCTACCTCACAATAGATATAGGTTGCAGTGTTTTCTAATGGATTTATTACCATTGAAATTGCCTTTATTTTTAGAAACTCAATAATTGAACAGTTCAAATGTGACTTGGTAAACAAAAAGAGATTTCTATTAAGATGACTTGCTTTTATGAACAAATTCAACAATAAGTGTATTTTTTTTTGAGGTTATATAATATGTTAATTTTCAACTATTGCTCTATAAATATCTCAAAGTAATGCAGGGAGAGCAAGTTACAAGCGTAGGATAGCTAGAATGGCTATCAGTGGCAGATCTTGCCTTAAAAAGACAGTGACAAGTTCTATTTTCCACAACTTTGAAGTGACTTGTTTTCCACACCAAACCATGAGGTTGTGTCTGTGGCAGGAAATTTTCCATGATACATATTTACATGTGAGGTGCTGTACAGGTAGCAAATGTTTCTCTAGAAATTGTTTCTAGGGATTGAAATGAATGTTATATATGGACAACTAACATAGTTTTCTGTTAAAAAAGTAGTCAACAGCAGCAGTACCTGTTCTCCTTCAAAGAAAAAACCCAGGTAAGTCTAGCTTTAGTTGAACTGCATGAAGTTAACCAAAAAATTTACTTTATTTTTTAAAAGTTGTGGAAGAAAATTTTCTTCCAAGTAAATTGCACTTATTACTTATCTAAAAACAAAAGCAAGTAGAATAACATTTGTAGTTAGATTACAGTAAGTAGCATTTGAAACTCTGAAAACTTAGCGTTCCCATAAAAGTGAATTTGTATTGCTTTTTTCTTTCATAATGTATCAGATATTTGGGACTAGACAGTTTGTTCATGTTCTGAAATAAATATTTGGGAGCTCCCTTAGGGAAAGATGGGGAGGGTGGTATGAATTAGGGTGAGACGTGAATTTCCTTTTCAGAATGTCAGTGTTCTCTTGCATTATAGGGGGCTGTAAATTCATTTAGTGCTATCTAGATGAAACCTCATATGCTCTGGCTTGGAGGCCAGGAGGAACCATTGGCTGAGATTTGCCAACTAAAGTTCTATGGTAAGTGTGAGTTTAAAATACTCAGATTGATTCTCACTTTGTGTTGTTTTCTTTAGTTTGGGGGAGAGAGGAAGTGAACAAGTTTTAATGATGTGTTAAATACTAAGATAGATAAAATGTTGAGGGAATTATTGCTGGAATTTCTTTATCCAAATGATGAATGAGTAAAATGATGGGCCCTTAGGGGTTTTTCTTTCTAAATATTCTGGAACGCTATTTGTTATGACCAGTTCTTTCTTTTTGTTATGGTTATTCTGGTTACTCAGTCTTTTTTTTTTCCTTATAACATACGGTCAGTGCATTTGATGTTAGGGGTGTCTTCTAGGAAGGCAAGTGCTGAGTTTATGACATCTGCACAATTTTTGGTAATACCCAGAATGGTACAATAAATACAGGAATGTGATATTATTTTAAGGAGAAGGGAAAAGAGAAGAGACTGGTTTAAAACATTGAAGGTTGTTACTAAAAGAAAGATGAGAATGTTGGTGAGAAGCCAAGTTTATAGTGACTGAGCAATAAACCTCAAACATTCAAACATAATATTTTAATGATGAAGCAGGATAGGTCAGCTCATGGAAATTGTGTGTGTGTGTGTGTGTGTGAGAGAGAGAGAGAGAGAGAGAGAGTGATTGCCCAGGCCCCCACAAGAAAAAGAGAATTGATTATACCCACACAAGCCTTTCTAAGTATAGAAACTCTCTTCTTTCTCCTCAATACCTTCTGCAAGGAATATATTTTCATCAAAATGTATTGATAAAAAAGGGCTCTATTTTTGTAGTTGCAACAAAAAAAAAAATATGCACAAGCTGTTTGCTTGTGTACTTTCTGAGGGATAGATTTGGGTAAAGTAAACAGTGTTCAACCAGAGGCAGTTGAAACTTAAACTCTGCAGCCAAGAGGTGAGGTGTGAGCAAACCTATTAGAGTCTTCCGTTCGATCCACCTCATGGTGGAATGACAATTTGGGGTTAGACCACTAGGGGTCAGGACATTGTCTTCAGGAATGTCTTTGTTAAAGGACACTTTTGGAGTTTAAGAATAAAGGCACAGACAATGGATCACAAATTTGTAAATATGAAAAGTGTTTAAGAGCAGGTTTCTGGCTCTCAAGTCTTGTAATTTTGATTCAGGAATTTGGGCTGGGGAATGTGTCCCTGAGAATATTTTGTTAAAGCTGCAGGTGTTAGAGCACCTCACTTTTGAAAAAGGTATGAGTTTTTCTAGCTGGTTTATCTCAGTAGAGGACTGATGGTTCAGAATTCCCCAGGATCCTACCTCCAAGAGACTCGGGGGAGCTTACAAGGGGCCACATCTCTGTCATGCAGATCTGGCTTTGAATTCCCTGTGGCTTTGGGAAGCATGCTTTTCTTTGCTCAGAGATTCAGGATCTTCCTTTTTAAAAGAGGAGAACAATATTGTCTGCTTCATAAAATCTTAAGAAATAAGGCATACCAAGCATCTGGCAAAGTGACTGGTATCTAATAACGCAATTAGAAAATGATACCTTTCATGGTGGAAGAGAAGGAAATGTCAGTGATAAGCCCTTGGTGACCAGGATAGAGCGTAGGCGTGACCAACCACCCAGGACACTAGTTCTTGGATCTTGAAGACCCAGGGACGATGTCTGAAGAGAGTCCTAGACTGAAAGATAAATAAATCTGAGGATGGAAGACATACTTTCTTAGCATTATAAAATTTTTCCAGTATGGTAATAAGCAGCCCAGATGGCAGTGTTAATGGGAATATAGTTGATTTGACTCCCAAATAGTATTTAACTCAATAGTCTTATTGATTTTTCCTCTGGAAAACTTTAATAAGAACTTCAAAAAGGAAGCAAAGTGAAATGCATCAAATTGGGAGATTTGTTCTTATCTGCCACCCAACCTGCAGGAGGGAATAATGAATAAAGAGAAAAATGGTCAAAGGGAAGAAGGAAAACAGGGGCCATGAATCCAATAAACTGTGATTAAATCAAATCCTTGCCTGGTAATTCAGCGCAATGCCAGGTAGTACTGAACAGACTGGCTGGATTGCATGTGGCTGTTGCCAGGTACTCTCCCAAATGAAACATGAAGTAGAGGAAATGGAAATGATGCGGCAGTTAGGTGCCTTTCTTAAAAAACAGAGAGAATATTTAATGGCATTGAAAAGTAAATTATACCGATGTCCTATTTGTTTCACCAATATTCCTGCTGTAAGTGAAACCATGTGATATTTTCCTTTTTCCTTCTGGCTTATTTCATTGAGCATAAGTCCCTCTAGCTCCGTCCATGTTGCTGTGAATGGCATGAGTTTATCTTTTTTGATTGCTGAATAATATTCCATTGTGTATATGTACCACATCTTCTTGATCCAGTCATCTATTTTTGGACATTTGGGTTATTTCCAGTTTTTACCTATTGTAAATAGTGCTGCAATAAACATAGAGGTAAAGGTGTTCTTTTGAATCAATGTTTTTGTGTCCTTTGGGTACATCCCTAGGAGTGGAATTGCCAGGTCGTATGGTCGCTCCATTTTTAGTAGACTGAGGAACCTCCAGACAGCTTTCCATAGTGGTTGGACCAATTTGCACTCCCACCAGCAATGTAGGAGAGTTCATTTTTCACCTCATCCTCGCCGGCATTTATTGTTGCTTGTTTTTTTGATATGTGCCATTCTTACCGGTGGAAGGTGGTGTCTCAATGTGGTTTTGATAAGACATCACTGTAAAAAAAAAAAATAACAGTACAAAACACAACAAAGCAAAAACAGACAATTATAAATCAGAGACTTACTGCAGGGAGGAAGGAAAGAGATCAGAGGGAGGGAGGGAGGGAGGAGCACAGGGGACTGAGGTGATGGTGCACGGGTGCATTGGTGAAGGAAACTCTATGGGGACTGCACCTGAGGGGGGAGCAAATATTGTTTAAAAATGAACAATGATGTAAAAAATAAAAAAAATTAATTAAAAAAAAAGAAAAGTAAATTACGACTGAAACAGCCAACAAGTTAGTAAGTGGAGGATCTGAAGGATGGTGGGGTGAGGTGTCATCCGACTTCCTAAGCAAATTTAACAGCCTCTTTGAGCCTTAATTTCCTAAGCACCCTTCTCACACTGTGATAAGGCACAGAGGGTGGGCTGAATCCCAACACCTTATTTTACATTTTTCTCACCTGGGAAACAGTCCTTTGTCCAGGTGTTTATCCTGATCTGTCAATTTTTTTTTTCTCATAAACCAAAAATTCACCTGAAAATATGTTTTCACTTTTCTAGAAGATATTGATATCTTCTTAGTAAATAACATAACAAATGATAATAATGATAAATAAATGATGAAGGGAAAATGCTGATAAGTCACCATTTTTGAGCACCTGTTATCTGCTGAACATAATGTTCTTCACATCTGTAAGTGATACAGTGATCCTATTAGGAGACATCATTGGAGCCACGTCCCATGAGGATTCTGACAGGTAGGGGAGATAGCAACAGCTGAGTCAGGATTTGAATCTAGGTCTTTCTAATTCTAAAACATATGTTCTGCTCATTTAACAAACCATAAATCTGCTACACTGAGTGCCATTGAGAGAAATCATGTGGAGTTTGCTCTTTTATTAAGAATTTCCCAACAATTATTCAAAAACAAAATGCAAAACACATATTTGGTGTTCTACTCCTTCACTTTTTACTTGTGTCCATTTCAGTAGAATATTTTCATTCCCAATGTCAACACACACTATTATGTTTACTCTGAGTAATAAATTTACTGACTAGTATGAACTTGTCTGGGGTGTGCACATGAAAGGGACCACTTGTTCTTCTCCAATTACATAAACTTTGTTAAATTTCTCCTTTCCTTGGGCAGATACCATGACTTTTGGTCAGTTTTTTTCCATTAAAAAAAAACACAACAAGATCTGTATTATAAAAACTCAGTTTCAATCCAATTTAAAACTCCCCCCTGTTGACATCACAAGTTAGACATAAGGTTTCAGGATCAGAAGGAAAAAGATTGCTCAGCCACTGGATACTTCTCTTTCTCCCTCTTCTAGGCTATGATAGTTTAGAGAAATTTGGGGCAGGAAGGAAGGAGAAGAAAAAGACATGATTTGCACGTTTAATGGTGCAGTTGTAGTCCTTCTGCCATGTAAGTTCTTGACTCTTTCCCTGGTTCATGTGGGCGGGTCGCTGAGGGCCTCTGTATTTCAGGCCATTGGTGGCTTCCCAATAACACAGACTTTGATATGGGAGATCCAGCTCCAGTAAGATCTAATCCATATAAACATGGCCTCCTAATCCATATAAACATGGCCTCTGGTGTCTGCTCCTTCTGTAGTCAGTCATCATACATGGGGTACGACAAGATAACACCAACCTGGCTA
This sequence comes from Talpa occidentalis, assembly GCF_014898055.3. NCBI lineage: Eukaryota > Metazoa > Chordata > Mammalia > Eulipotyphla > Talpidae > Talpa > Talpa occidentalis. The sequence goes on along the minus strand of NW_023603184.1, from coordinate 90,715,464 downwards.
CTTCTCACTTGGCCTGTGGATGCATGGGCCCATGGCACTAGGCCTATGCCCACTTTCTTATCCTATCTCTTTTTTCCTTTAGTTCAAATAGGAACAGGGGTTAGACTGGCCAGACCACTGCATATACAGGTTGCAAAGCTAAAAATGAAATGGCAGCATTCGCTTCCGACAGACACCTTAAGAACAATTCTTAAGAACAATTCCTGTAAGAACAATTCTTTTGGCACCCTCTGCACTTGACTCTGCTGAGAGGTGTGGCCTTAGGAAGTGAATGAAAAAACTGCAACATCACTTCATTCCTACTCACACCAAGTTACCTCACAGCTTTGATGATTTTCTTCCTTTCCTTTCCACTTCTGACTGCCTTGTAGATTTGACTGGGGAAGGGGTGGAGGGCACAGTTTGGGTTATCAGCTGGGGGGAGCACAGTCATTTATCTCCCATTTCTTACAGGAAATGCCTGACTCCAGATGTTAGCTTTCCATCTTCCTTGTCCCAATATGGGGGCCCGAATGGGCAATTCTGAGGTATTAGGAAAACCTGTACTTAATAGCCAATGATAGGTGTGGTTTCGTTACGTATTTCTTTCTTCATGTTATACTTGTACATACTGATCCGTAGGCAGCAGCATTCATAGGGGAGTAGAGATACCCCTTTCTCCTTGATGGTGCAGTTACCTCCAAGGCCACAGAGGAGTCTGTTAACAGTTACTGTTCTGAGTAATCTAACCCTACAGTGACTTCTTACTACCTAAAAAAAAAAAAAAAAAAAAACAAACAACCAGCAGTTCCTAAAAGTTAGAACTCTGTTTTCTTAGTAAAATCTTTTCTGTTTTCAGAAATTTGATTTTTTATTTTTTTTTTAATTTTTTTTTTATTATTATTTTTTTTAATTTTAATTTTCTAGAGGCATGTCTTATTTATTTATTTATTATTTGTTTGTTTGTTTGGTTTATACATGCACTGGGTACAGTCAGAAGCGCGGGAGGGTGAGAGAATTCACCAGAGCCAGAGCGGGGAGCAGAGCAGGCAGAAGGACCAAAGGACACTGCCGAGGGGAGCAGCGGGCGGCAGGAGAGGTCTGCGCGCCATGTGGGACCCTCCTCTGGTGGCCGGGGAGCAGCCGGGGATTGAACCGGCTGCAGAGGTTGCAGGCAGCTTCGCAACCCAGCGCTCAACCGCTGCGCCACCGGGGAGGCCCAATTTGATTGTTTTTTAAACTAGGTTTAAGAAACAGAGAAACATACCTGGCAAATTAGACATCATGGGATTGTGAGAAATCTAGCAACTTAGGCAAAGTTGGCATTTGCCTGTATTGTAGTGCTGTTCCCATTAGCTACAAACAACCAGTCTGTGCTATTTTTGGTCTTTCAGACACCTTCTATTAAAGAGGTTCTATAGGTTAATGAAGAGTTGATATTTGGAAATTTCCTGGCTAGATGTTAAGAAGGTGTATCTCTGGCTGATGGAATTACAGGTAGATTTAAATTACTATATATATATATGCATATTCAAAATATAAAAGGATATGCATTTTCTATATTCAGAAAAAATACATATATTTTCATTGAAAATAAAGCTTACCTGAAAGAAAGACAAAATAGCTATGAAAATTTTGTAAGAGATAGAGGTTTGTATGAAAAGCTTGCCCCACTAACAACAATAATAGATAACACTTCTGTGGTACTTTCAATGTGCCAAGAACTGTTCTAAGCTCTTTATGTTATTAACCATTTGGATCTTCATTCACAAACCATGAGGAAAGTAATATTAATATGCCTATTTTAAAGTTTTGGAAACTAAGTCAAGGAGAAGCTATAACTAACCTCTGTCAGATGGCCAGTTAGAGGTAGAATGAAATCTGAAAACAAGTACCATGGCTACAGAGTACGATTCTTAATTATTCTTCTGGGTTATAAAACTCCACAGCAGTATGAACACCACAGTACTGGATAAAGATCTGAGTTATTGATACAATAACAATAGCTATGTTGGAAATAGAAACGAGTGTAGAAAAAACAAAGGATAAACGAAACACTGTAAATCAGTAAGATGAGGGTAATTTTATAATGCTATCTGGGGAAATTGGTTATCTGGATTTAAAAAAAAATCAGTTTTGTATCCTGTCCTAAAAATAATAATCCAATTTGTTCCAAAAAGATTGAAGAATTAAGTCTAAATAGTTAAACCAAAATAACTTGGAAGAAATATAGATGAATATTCATCTAATTTCTGGATGGAAAAGAATTTTCTAAAATTAACAGTGATTAAAGAAATCACAGGAGAAAAGATTGATGTGTAAAATAAGAAATTTCTGTATGTCATAAACAAAATGAAATGATAAACAACTAACATATTTAACAAATTTTGATTTTTTTTTATACATGCCTGTAAGGTAATCACAAAAGAAGAAACAGAAATGGATAACAAATTATGAAAAATACCCTCATAATGTAAGAAATGCAAATTTTCCAAAATTCAAATTAAAACAAAAGTTAGGTAGGAATTTTCACTGAGCACATTTTAGCAAAAAATTTTAGCTGGTAACTATGGAGGTTGTCATATGTCATGCAGGTGGCATGGATGATTTCAGGCACAATTTTTCTATCAATAGCTTAGCAATATCCACTGAGAACCTTAAAAGCAGCCATAGTTTTCAAAACAATGTTTTTTTCCCATAGGACTGATCCAAGGAAAATAGTTATATGGACAAAATTTTATGTTCAGATTTTCATCATATCATTTTTCTAATAGGGAGTCATGAGAAACAATTAATATTTAATAAAACTGGAGTAGTTGATAACAACTGGACAATAAGCTACAGCTAAAATGAAAGTCATGTTGCAATTCTTAGTGACAAAAGAAAATGGCTGTTCATACCCTTAAGTGTTACCAGAGCATATACATCATTATTTAAGCATAATTGTCTTATCTATTTAAAATTAGTCACAACAATAAAGGACTGTAAGGGTCGTGGCAAGTGCTCACCATGGTTATTGGTGGTGGAGGGGATTTCTATATTTAAAAAACTGCCTGTAATGAACAGAGATAATAAGGGAAAAATCTTATTTTAATGAGAGAAGAGAAGGAAACACAGGAGGCAATAGAAGAGCAAAACCCCAGATGATTGGTGAGAGGTATTTGGATATGATCTCAAATCTGAGAGGACAGCAGAGTTGGGATGGAGTTTAGAGCAATAAAAATATTGGAAAAATGAATGCTCTTGGCTAGCTCCTTCAAAGCATCGGCGTCACCGGAAAACCTTCAAGGACAGACCTGTGCTTCTCTTTCTACTGTTGGGAGAGCAGTCAGCAACTCCCCGAGAGAAGTTAACAAAAGCCAGTATCTTTTTAACACATACCAGTTCTCTGCCCAAACTCACATTTTTACAGATATCCCATAAATTTTCATCTTTGCTTTTAAAGTGTCTGGCTAAGATGTTTTGGAAATCAGTCTCTAACATTTTCTCTTTAAGATCCTAAACATTCCAGTTCATGCTGTGTTATAAGTGTGGGGGTGGTGAAACAGCTAAAGGAGATATAGTCCGTCCATTAGCTGTTGCTTTTACTTTGCCACCGTTTAAATATAAAGGTGTTTCCATTTTTCCCTACTTTCATCTTAATTGGGCTTTCTAAAATGTCTTAGAGGAGTTTGAAGGTCTGATTATTTTGTTCAAGCACCTTTTCCCATGGGAAGTTGGCTATATTTATCTCTTGCCTATAGACTCTGCTGCTCCATTTCCTCCATGGAGGAAAATTTATTCTCCCCTATTTGCATTTCTCACCCAAGCCTCATGGATGCACATGCTTGAGTTTATAATTTTGGTTCCTGTCTCTGGGATCCCATCCTGTCCTCCCTTGCATGAATCTACCTGCCACCATCTAATTCCAGCAGCAAGTGACCACAATTTAGGAAAGTATGATAGAAAGAATGTTGTTACTTTCATTCATTTCTTTGTGGTGTCATTGTATTTTAAAGATTTATTTTTACTTATTTATGGATACAAGAACTGGGGTGTAAGCCAGAGGTGCAGGGGGTGAGTCCACCAGAGACAGAATGGGCAGCAAAACTAGTGGATCTACTTAAATATGCTACTGAGGGGAGCAGTGGGAGGAGACAGGAGAGGTCTGCTGTGCCATGTGGGTTGTTCCCTGGCCAGGGATTGAACTCATGCCTCAGTGGCTGGTGATAGCTTGATAGCACTGAGACTTAACCCCTATGTCACCAGCGAGGCCCAGTGTGTCACTGTATTTTGATTAAAACATGAGCATAATTATTTATGTCCAATAAACTGGCAGAAACAACACGTGTTTAAAGCTGTATTACCGTTGAGTCAAGTCATTATTGAACTATTTTATCTAGAGAGGAGCATTTTCTGTCCCTTCAATTTCAGTAAAATGACATGGGGTTCTACCTCAGCTCAGGACATGAGATGCTGGTTGTTGGACCTCTGAAGCGTGAAGTCACAGAGGTCCAGGGCACACGTCATCATTACAAATATACTGTTTCACTGCTTTGCCTGCTGAGCCAAGTGGATGATGCATATGAACTCATATTCCTCCACTTTCACCTTATTTCCAAAGGAAGTTTTGGCTCCCATCAAATATTGTACCCCATATGGAAAATCATCAAATACAAATGGTGTTGTACATATTTATGGGAATATCTCATCACTACCAATACTAATACCACCACCACCACTACTACATCTACTGTTGTTACCACTACTTATACTCCTTACTATTACCATGAATATTGCTTCTACTATGACTGTTATTACTACCACTACTACACTCCCACCACCACCACTGTGTTACTCCTATTGTGACTGTGGTTACTACTTTGTTCTTTCCTCTTACTACTACTGGTAAGACTTTTCTTTTTTGTAGTGACTATATCACATTGTCCTAACTAGTTTTTCATATATTCAGAACAGTCCAGAGGGAAAAAAAAAAATATATATATATATATATATATATATATATAATCTTCATTCTGCAAGCACGCTTACTGAGGTTCAGAGTTTAATATTATTGAAACTGAATATTATTCTTAGATCATGGGACACGTTAAAACATTAATGTGCAATGTTTAACACCAAACTGCTGCTGGTGCTGTTTCCAGTTCCCTGATTCAGGAGGCCCACATGTCCCAGCAGTGTTTCCTGGTATGGGACAATGGTAGCAGCTTTTCTGGAACTGGTAGACCTGGTGGTTTTGATAGTCATCACAGCTGTTAAGGTGTCTTATTGTACTCAGGCTGCTATGGGAATGCCATAGTGCAGGTGCTTTAAGCAACACACTTTTACTTCTCTATTTCTTGGAAGTCCAAGATTGTGGGGCCAGTTGGACTGAGTTTGCTGATATTCTGCTTCCTTCCTGTTGTGTTTCATGGCAGAGAGAGCACAGAGAGGCAAGCTCTCCTGTCTCTTCATGAGGGCATGGACCTCATTGTGAGACCTCCAAACTTATGACCTAACCATTATGACCTAATCACTTCTAAAAGGCCTCATTTCCAAATACCATCACATTGGGGACTAGGGTTTCAGTATATGAGTTTTGAGGAAACACAAACATGCATAACACAAGGCAAGAAAAGACACATCTTAAGGACTACTGTGCCCTTGGGAGGGTAAACACTGTCTGTGAGACTCTGGAGTTGGCAATCAGTGAGGAGGCTGAATACTCCAAAGGAATATCACAGGCGCTTCTTTTCTCTATTGTTCAGTTTTTATTTTTGTTTGTACTGTCTCTTGTGTGTTGGTTGTTATGGATTTATAGCTGCTAATTCTTGGCCTGGTCTGAAGTATTGTAGTTGAAACCACCCCTTTTGGGAACAGGGAGAGAGGTGCTTGGATTATCAAATGAACATTGTTAACACCACAATTCCCCATGTAACCCAGCAAATCTACTGACCCTTTAGCATCCTCTAAAAATTTTATTATTAAACAAAATAAAACAGTATCTCCTAAAAGTTTTCACCACAAGAAAAAAAATTGACTATGTATGGAACAGATATTAACTAGACATATTGTAGAAATAAACTAGGTTATTACTTGACTCCATACATGAAAATATTTTCAAAACAAGTTAACACTTGAACATAACCATAAAATACATAACATAGGTGAAATACTCCTGACATGAACCTCAGAGATGTATTTGGAGACTCAACTCCAACGGAAAGGAAGCAAAAGCAAAACTAAACAAACAGAACTACATCAAACTAAATTTTTGTTCTGTGTAAGAAACCACCATGAAGGAAAAAATGTAGCCAACAGACTGGGAGATGATCTTTGCCCATCACAAGGGTTAATTTCTAAAATATATACTAACTCAACAACAAAAAAACAAAATACCCAATCAAAAAATGTGGGCCAAAACCTATGTAGACACTGCTCCAATGAAGATATTCAGAAGACCTACAGGCACATGAAAAAATGCTCAACATTGCTTATTATAAGGGAAATGCAAATCAAAACCACAACATCACCTCACATTTCTGAAAATGATCTACATCAAAAAGACAAAAAAAAAAAAAGTGTGTGAGGATGTAGAGAAAATAGAACCATTATCCACTATTGGTAGGAATGTAATTTGGCTCAGCCTCAATGGAAAACAATATGGATATTCCTCAAAAATATAAAAATGGAAATACTATGTGACCAGCAGTACCATTGCTTGGTATTTATGCATAGAACATTAAAACACTTATATGAAGATGTACATTCATACCAACATTATTCACATTAGCCAAGTCATTCTACAATCTAAATGCCCATTGACAGAAAAATGGATAAGGAAATACATACATACATATATAATATTAATAATATGTTGCATATATCAAACACATATACACACACACTAAATGGAATACTATTCAGCTATTAAAATATGAAATAATGCCTTTTGGGACAAAATGGATAGATTTAGAGGTGATTTTGCTAAATATAGTAAGTAGAAAGTGAGTTACAAAATGAGTTCACCAAAGAAAACAGGCTGGCAATACCCATCAAAAGTAATTCTTGGACTTTGTGAAAAATATAATGGTTACCAGAGTTGATGGGTGGAGGTGATAGGGGAAGGCATATGATGGGACATTTGTCCTACAGTTTTGGTGGAGGGTAAGTGAAACAAGTGCCCAATGGAGATGTGAAGCTGTACTCCTAAAGTTATATAGTTATATAAATAATAGACAGGTTAATAAAATCTAAGAAAAGCTGGGGTTATGGTGGTGATCATATCTCAATATATACCAATATTGAATCAATATGTCCTATACCTGAAACTAATATGTTGTACATTAGTTATACCTCAATTAAAACAAAACATTTTTTGGCAAAATTTTATTTTAATGAAAAAAAAAATGCTGCTTCACTACAAAATGAGAATTGCTTATTCTCAAGTTCCAATTGCTTAGATACCAAATAAGCAGGGTTTTCTTGCATTAATAAACTCCCATTGTGTGGGCAGATACCATTATTGTAAGCAATTTAGAGTCCTTTCAAGTTCTCCAATACATCTCAGTTTCTTGATGCTTCATAAACTGATAAGCACGCATGACCCATATGTATGAATAAGAAAGAATATATAAAATAACAAAGAATGCTGCTGATAGATATTAACTATATTTATTATGGTGATCTTTTTTGTAATATACACAAAAACTGAATCATTATTTTGTGCACTTGAAACCAACATAATGTTATATGTCAATTGTATTTATAAAGGAATGGCTACAGTAAAGCAATTTTAATTTTCACTCTTCTGCTAGGTCAGAGATGGGTGTGTGTGTGTGTGTGTTAACAGATGGTTAAGGAAATGTAGACATTCCTCACCTAGAAAAGGAGTAAGTTAGAGCAGATGTCAAACTGTTGCTGATAAAATCATTGAAGCGGCACTTTCAGTGGTGGAGAAAGGTATGGTCTGGGAGGCTAAGAATAGAAGGTGTATCTAGCCACAAACCATGAGTAGCTAGTGGGGCTCAATTTCTTGTTGTTTTGAAATAATATCAATCTCAGTACCTTTTCTACACCCTCATCTTTACTGAAATGTAATTGAGAAATAAAATTGTGAGATATTTGAAAGGATGACTTTGTATATGTATTAGTTCACATAGAACTAATTTATATATTAGTATAAATAGTGATTCTATTTGTGTACATAATGAAAGGAATCCTCCCGCCCCCCTCCACCCCTGTTGACTTAACACATCCTCACATTTGTCTTTCTTTCTTTCTTTGGTGAGAACTGTTAAGTTCTACTCTTCTCATAATTCAATTATAAAAAATGCTGTTACCAACTACAGTTACATGTTAAACTTTGAATCCTCAGGCCTTATCCTTTTATACTCAATAGTTTTCTTGTGAAAGGAAGCTTTGGGCTGACAATTTGTGTAAAAGGGTTCTTAGAAAATTTTGAAGAGAGAATCATTGGCTCATTGTTATCACAAAATGGCCTTCTGCTTTCCTTATCCAAAATGTTGCCATAGGCAGAGACATCAAAGAGAGAAGTAAATGGTGTGCAAGAGGGACTGACTGTTGTGTCACATAAATCCTGTAGACATTGGTTTGTTTGTTTGTTTATTTATAGTGGCTTGAATCAATTTTCACAAGTCCCAGCTAATGTTGTTCCCAAATCTTTATAAGTAATTATTTTCCCCTCAAGAACTTAGCATAGAACTAATTAGGAGTGCTCTGTGCCCCTTTATAATTCAATAAATCAGTGAAACTTTTTTTTATAAAGGTTAGCCATTTTTTTTTAAAGATTTATTTAATTTATTTATGCATACAAGAACTGGGGTATAGTCAGAACTGCAGGGGGTGAGGGGGTAAGAGGATTCACCAGAGACAGAGTGGGGAGCAGAACAGGCAGATATACTGAAATGCACTGCTGAGGGGAGCGGCAGGCACGACAGGAGAGGTCTGCTGCACCATATGTGTATTAACTCTCTAGCTAGGATTGAAATCAGGCTGTAGTGATGATAGTGCTGAGACAAACCCTAAGCCACCAAGAACCCCCATCAGTGAAACTTTTGAGTATGCAATTTCTGTAGTTTGTGAGCACAGACCATGGGGTACACAGAGATCCCAAACTGTTAAAGGGTCATGCCCTAAAAGAAAGTTCAGACAAAGAAAGCAAACTCTTAGTGTGAAAGACCTTTAATACAATTTGTGTGTGGGAGGAGAGAGAGAGAGAGAGAGAGAGAGAGAGAAGAAAGGCTATTCCTAATAAAACTTCTGAAATTACCCATCTTCTCATGGGCAAATGCCCAGCCAAACAGGCTCTGCCTGAGGCAGGTTGGGCTGAGGCCTGAAAGCTTGCTAACAGTCTAAGGCACCTTCTGGTAGGTTACCACAAGAAAGATATTAGGCAGGTCCTAGAGTGCTGGAACAGAAGGAAAGACCCAAAATTCAAAATATTCCATGTAATCGATCATGTGGTCAAGATAATGGCTGCCAGGGGCCTCCCTTGTGGCACAAGGGTTTAAGTTGCAGCACTATGAAGCTATCCGTAGCCTCTGCAGCACGACTTCAATCCCCGGCCAGGGAGGTGACCCACATGGCGCAGCAGACCTCTCTTGCCTCGTCTGCTGCCCCCCCTCAGCAGGGTATTTCAGTCAATCTGCCTGTTATTCTCCCTACTCTGTCTCTGGTGAATCCTCTCACCCTCCTCCACCTCTGGCCTACACCCACCCAGCTCTTGTATGCACAAATAAATAACTCTTAAAAAAAAAAAAAAAGATAATGGCTGCCATTGTCTCTACTAAGGACCAGGAAAAGCCTCCCCAGATGTCTCTCCAAGTGTCTCCTTCCTCACCCCTTCCACCTCACTCCTCCCCAGCTGCCCCCCATTCAGCATGGCAAGCTGTGAATTGTAGTCCAAGGCAGCTGTATGTAAGTGGGGGGTGGGGGAAATGGAGCCCGCTCACTGTGCTATGATGATCTCCCCTTTTCGCTGAGATGCTTCCTCTAACAAATTTCTCCTTTTCATTTTTGTCACCATTTCTGTGGTGATAAAGGTATGAATGTGAGGCCTCACCAGACAGTCTTTTCCAAGTTTCCAGTGTGTTCTAAGGAAAGAGCAATCAACCACAATCAACGATCCATGGATAGTCATTGTGGCAAAATCCTCCATTTCTTGAAAATAGTTGATCAGTCCAAACCAAAAAAAAAAAAAAAAAGAAAGAAAGAAAGAAAATAGCAGGTGACATTAGTCAAACATTTGGCAGGCAGAATATCAGAAAAACTCAGGAAAGAAGAAAACAAAAAAAAGTTTCACTTTTAAAATCATTTTCTCTCCACCTTCATCCCAATTCTATCAAATAGTACAGCAAAATGCACTTATAAACTAAATCTAATTCTAATCCATTTTGTCTATTTTTGTATAAACACACAGGGCAGAACCAAGTAGAATTTTGTTATATTTGTTGAAACTTTCTATAAGGGATTTCAGATGAACTCTCAGCATCTGGTCTATATGGGCTCCAGGAGCAAGCCTACCATCTTACAAGACTCCACCTGAGATTTCTTCTTCTTGAGGTTCCCAGGGTGTTTCTCTGTGGGGTTTCCAGATCTGCCAACAGAGGCAAGCTTCCCCCACTCCCTCGGAGGCCTCTGAAACCCGACAGGCAAAGTTCTCTTCTTGGCTTTGCTCAATTTCAACTCCCAAAAGAAATGCAAAGTCTTGTAATGAAACATGTTTCCAAGTATCCAATGTAAGGAGAGGCAAATAAAATACCTTATTGAAATTATGAAAAGAGAGACATTCCTATGAGTGGTAAGAATGAACACTTTTTCCATTTTCCCATAATATAATGGTGTCAAGGAGAGAGCGAGAAAATGCAAACATAAGTTAGTTCTGCTTGCAAAAAAAAAAAAAAAAAAAAGCAAGTAAACATTGTTGCAAATCCTGGTCAGTTAAAAGAAGGAAAAGCATTTCCTTGAGTCAAAACCAAAACAAAACAAAACAAAAGTGTCATTCAAACTAAATCTTTTTAAAGTTTATGTTTATCTCCAATAGTCTATTCAGTACTAAGCAGAAAATTCTCACTCTCCAGTACCATCAATTACCATTAGTCAAGGTCTTTCTCTTATTTATTTCTTCAGAAATAGTTTCTGCAAATGTCAAAACCTTGAAATAAAAACTAACAACATAATAGATGAGGAAATTTATTCAAATTCATGTACACATTCATTCATATTTTCTTCATAGTAATGATTTTATTATTAAATCAGTCTTTTGATTCATTTAATCTGATACCAGTTTATACCAACATGAGTTAAAGTGCTTAAATTTTAGTAAAATTCATCAAGTTGGCTTTTGATCACACTTAACATGATTTCTCTTTTCTTTAGAAAGCTTTTACCTTTTTTGTTTGTTAAATTTATTATGAGTGTGGAACGTTCTCTTGCATTTGAGAAGTTGGTGTCATCTCTATGTTAAAGCAAGAAAAATGGAGATATAGAATATTTCCTGAAATGCTAGGAACTTGGATGAGGTAAATCACCTGGTTTATAGGGGAAAACATCATGTCCACCTTCCTTTAAAGAGCTGAAATAATCCTTTACCCATTTCTAAGATACTTGGCAAGTTAAACCAAACAAGAAGCAACAGAAGTTCTTGCATCAGAGAGGAACTGCTAATTATTCATTTGCCTTTTCAAGGAGATTGCAAGTGATGCCACTGCCCTGAAATCTACAAAACTTAAGATAACTCATCATAATTATGAAAATACTGTGGTTTTGCTTTTGCATCATGTGATCACATAGGCAACTTCACAGTCTCCAAATCCTTTGGTCTACTTCAACATTTCAGACCTTTAGACCTAGAAAATGTTTTCACAAAATTTTTAGAGCATGCAGCCTTTTGGGGAAGAAGAAGGCAACTTATTTCATTTGATATTTTGAGTGACCCACCCTATCCCATATAACTTAAATGAGAAAACTATATATGAGAACAAATGGAAAGATCAGTGTTATTTTGGCATAATTGAGACAATGCCCAGTTTCTCAAAATAGAAGCTAAACATTAGATCAGAAGTATTATAAACACTAATCTCCTTGGTCTCCTGTGGATGGCAGTCATCTGTCATATGCAGACAACTTGTCACACCCAGTGAAAACCAGAAGGGGAAGCAGAATGGGGAAGTGGAATGAGAGGTTTTAATTTAGTGGTCTTTTAACATTATGGAAAATGTGAGTAAATATGGCATTTGCAGAAGTTTTCACGTGGTTATCAAAGTCATCATATATCTTCCCTTATAAGTGCACCTAAGAATTCTAGTTCATTTTTATCTTTTAATCTAAGCAACAGAGAGAATATCTTTCTTCCTAAAACAATAGCCTGATTCTACCCCTTGGGACCTTGTATCTACGTTCCTGTCACACTAGTACTTAGCTGCTCAGGATTTTCTTATTTTTACTAATATGTATTGCATGCTTAGTATTGTACCTGATACTTGTATACAGCACTTTAATTTTCAGAAAAAAACTCTACGAGGTAGGTACTATTTTTATATAGATGGGGAAATTAAGGCACAGCGAGGGAAAAAAATGCAGCTATTCCCAAATAGCTTGGTTGTATATTACTCTCATAGGGTATCTGAAGTATAGTCTTTGTGTGGTATCCAGTGCACTGGTTAGCTCGCTCTTTCTTTCTTTCTTTCTTTCTTTCTTTCTTTCTTTCTTTCTTTCTTTCTTTCTTTCTTTCTTTCTTTCTTTCTTTCTTTCTTTCTTTCTTTCTTTCTTTCTTTCTCTCTCTCTCTCTCTCTCTCTCTCTTTCTTTCTTTCTTTCTTCCTTTTCTTCCTTTCCTTCCTTTCCTTCCTTTCCTTCCTTTCCTTCCTTCCTTTTCTTTCTTTCTTTCCCACTATTTAAAACATTTAAACTGCTTTGAAGTTACAGAAGGAAGTATATACATAAGGTAAGGATTAAAACACACAAGGAAATAGATAAACAAAAAGTCTTCCTTTCCTGACCCCCAAGAACTACTCCACAAAGTAACTGTTGGTAACTTTTAATATATTTGGAAATTTTCTTTGCATAAAGCAGGGTGTACATATCTATGCGTATTTATTTTAATTTGTGCTACATCTTGACATATTAAAATCCTATTTCCCTGAACTGATTGTCTGCTCTCTGAGCTCAGCTATGTATGCTGTTCCAGTTATCTGTTATTCAGCAACAAGTGATACCAAGATTTAGTGGCTTAAACCAATGACAGTTATTTTACTCACTGATAAGCTGTTGAGCAGAGCTCAGCAGCATTACCTCATCTTTATTACTCCACTCAGCATCAATTGGGTGGCTCAGAAGCTGGTGGATGGACTCTAAAAAGTTCATTCTCTCACATGTATGGTGTTTGATGCCTGGCTCTCAGCCAGGACTTTAGGGGAAGCAGAGGCTTGAATAACTACAGGTTGTCTTTCTGTGTAGCTGCTCGGCTTCCTCAGAACCAGGTGGTTGGGTTCTGCATTCCAAGAGAAGCAAGCAGATGTTGTATTGCCTCTTATAACTTACCCTTGAATGTCACATAGTGATGTTTCTGCGGTGGTCACAGGCTTACACAGGGAGATAATGCATATCCTACCTTTCAAAAATCACAATGTAAGGAGATCATATAGGACAAGTTATATGAATCAATAAGCCGTCTTTGGAAAATACAATTATGTTTCATTTTAGGCTTATCCCTCTACTATTCAGACTTTCTCTCATAGTTTTGTATATATTGTAGTATATGCACAATTAATATCCAGGAAATCAAATTCTTGGATCAGGGATAACAGGAGGCAGTTGTTTCCACTGAGTTGGGCTAAAAGAGAGGGGAGGTGGAGGTGGTGACTCATCTGGTGAAGATACTGCTCATTATCTCAAAAGTGGATCCAAGGTACAAAATCTCATCACCATTGCTCAGGGTTGCTAGAAAAGATGCTTATAAAATGATTCCCTCGTTTTAACTAGCAGATGTTTTTTTGAACTGCTTTCTTTGTCCAAAAGGTTTCTGAGAAGTGCAATTTTGACTGTGAAAGGGAAATGGGCTAGTGCTTTGCTGAGTTTCCTGTGAGCAGGTGCAGTGCAACTGTGCCTCCTCTAGGAAGTATGTCAGTGCTTGACACCCTACCCCTTTCTGTGAAATTTACCTCAATTGCTCAATAGCTTTTCATGTTTGCCCATGGTTTAATTAGTACCAAAGTGAAACTCTGGGTAAAAATGATGAGGACCAAGTGTGAAGTCTGCATCTTATTTGCTCTTAGATATTATGTAAATAAATACAATAGGTGTAACCACAATAGAACAACTGGTAGTATCATATTGGCCCTCTGGTATTGGACTGTTATGAACTAAGGTCTGGTATTGAAAACACATATTCTTGAAACCAAAAAAAAAAAAAAAAAAACAAAAACAAAAACAACGTTGGGGTACCCAAGGACCCCAGACTGTTAAAGAGAAAATACAGTGTGTCCATTCTAAAAGGGTTCAGCCTTTGAGAGAGAAAGAAAATGGACTCTTAGTTTTCTCAAAGATTTTTAATTGGTGTGGTGAGGTTTGGGGGAGGATTTAAAATTAACAGACTTCTAATTAAACTTCAAAATTATCCATCCCATTGTGGGTAAACACACAACCAAACAGGCTTGGCCTAAAGTAGAGTAGGTGAGTTCCAAAAGCACCAGAACAAGTTTTTTTTTTTGTTTTTTTTTTTTTAAAGATTTATTTATTTATTTATACAAGCACTGGGTAAAGTCAGAAGCGCGGGAGGGTGAGAGAATTCACCAGAGCCAGAGCAGGGAACAGAACAGCCAGAGTGACGAAATACACTGCTGAGGGGAGCAGCGGGCGGCAGGAGAGGTCTGTCGCGCCATATGGGACCCTCGCCCAGTGGCCGGGGATTGAACCCCCACTGCAGAGGCTGCGGGCAGCTTCGCAACCCAGCGCTCAACCGCTGCGCCACCCAGGAGGCCCAGCACCAGAACAAGTTTAAGGCACATACCAGTGGGAACCACAAGAATGGGAAAGGGGTTAGGCAGTCCCCAGAGATCTGGGTCAGCAGGATATACCCAAAATTCAAAATGTGCCATGTAATGCACCACCAGGTCAAGACAGGGCTGCCATTATCTCTGTCAAAACACTCAAGCCCCCAGGACCAGTTTCCAATGTCTTTCACCCACATGTCTCTTATACATGTCTCTCCTTTCTCAAATCCACCTCAATTTATATCCCCACCTCACCCCTTCCTTCTTCCCAGCTGCCCTCATTCAGTTGGCTCATGGCATGCTGGGAGTTGTAACCCAAGGTGCTTGAGATTTTGTTGGTGTGGAGATGGGGGTGGAGGTCATTCCGAACATCATTCACTGGCTAGGAGTTTGCTTCTTACTTGTTCCTCTGGCATTCTGACCAACTAAAGTAGAGCGAGCCTTGCAGAAGGAAGATGTGGAGACAGGACGGAAAGCCATAACCACAGAATTTGTTTCAAATTCAATTCCTGTTACATCTTATCTGGTCTTTTTTGTTGATTTTTCTGCACTGTCCTTTAAACTTCCATTCTTGGCTTCTTTTCTAAGTCAGTTCTCAACCTCCTCTGCTGACTCGACCAACATGTTCTCTCCTGGTGACATATCATTTGAACTGATAACCTTGAATCACACTTACTTGGTCTGTGGGAATAACCGCCCCCTCTATTCTCACATTCTCATACACATGTGCGATGCAAATGCTTTTAATCTTACAGTATAGGGCTTAATTTTGGCATTCAAGATCCCAGGTCTCTGCTCTTCTTCCTAGTTTGACCTCAATAGAAATAGAGCAAACAATAATTTAGGAACAATGATGATATATATCTATAAGGCCTTCACATCAATGATAAAATTTAAAAAGAGATTGTTGTGCCCATAGTTAAGTGTACTTGGAAAACATCTATCAGAGAGAAAAGGCCAATACCTTTTGCTAAATATTTCTGACTACATGTTGGACCTGTCTGTCATGTTGCTTACATGGTATTATCCTCCAAGTGGGAATCCATAGTACTGCTTGACCCCATTCCATTTAGTTTATTATTATCTTGAACATTTGAAATACTTTGTCACTACTTTTGGGTAGATCCTCACAGACCAATCACCATCACTGTCTATTGCTTCCCTATTGATAAGATTTATTGGTAAACTGACTTCATGGCAACCATTGGGGGTTGCCTGATACAGGAAGAAGCAACTGAACATGACATTCATGACAAGCTTTTGCTGCTTAGGTCAGATTCTCAGTTGGTCAGTGGTGTGAAGGATAATCAGATATTGGATTATCCAGCTGACTCTAAAGTATATACTTAGTGTGACGTTCAGAATTATTGTTCTGAAAAACTAAAAAATCTTATTACTGGATGGATTACTTTCTGTTATGAATTCCTACTGTTGTGTGGAATAGGGCATTCAATTTCGCAATGTGATTTAATACGGACCTCAGAAGTTGAGCACTATTGGCTGGAACTTTACTGCAGTAGTGACAATAAAACAGGAGTCAGACAATGAAGCAAATTTCTTAGATTCTTTACCACCACTATACAAGATATCCTCAGAATGGTTCAGAGTCCTCCTTAGACCTAGGAGTGACAAAGTTCTATTGCTCTGCAGTTCTTCTGGCTTTGCCTATCTTCCTCTTTTTTTCTTCTCCTGCTGCTCTAGTTCAAACTTTTATTTCTATTTCTAAGATTATGACATTAGTTGAACTAGTCTTCAGCTCTTTCCCTGCCAATTATCTTATATAATCCCTGTCAAATCAATTTTCCTAAAAGCCCCATTTAGTTAACTTATGCTTCTGCTCAAAAATTGGTGACTTCCCTTTGATAGTTGAATCAAGTTCAAAACATGTAGTGTAGTAGATAAACCATCCAGCCCCAATAATGTGCTTGGTAGTTATTTTTGCTAAGAAGCCCACACTCTGGCACATCAGCCTCATTTCCAATCTCTGAGTAGTTCTCTATGACTCTCCTTATACTCTAATTCACAGATGAAAATTTGCCTCTCCCCTGACCACCATCTCTAACTTGTGAAAGTATACTGACTTCTAAACCTGTCTTCCTCATTCAGAGGCAATTCCTGCCCTCATCCCAAGAAGAATCAATCTCTCCGTTCTATCTCTTGAAGTGCTTTTCACCACTTTCTTTCTTGTAATCTCTGGAAATGGGAATGTTGATATCTTACAAAACGACAGGCCCATGTAGGGCAGAAACAAGATTTTACTAATTTCAGCATTCCTTTCTCTTAGCTGAGATGGAGGCAGACATACAGTAGGCTTTTGCCGAAAGTTGTTTAGAATTGAATTTTCAGAGAATCTCTTTGGGAAAAAAGTTGAGTCCAGACCACTAGCTCAAGGTTCCCTGTTTATTTAGGGTGTAAAACACATGTGGTGAAAATATATGATGGTTTGGTGTCTAATTACGCTGATATTTTCTAGGTCAAATATTCAAAATGTGAGTTAATTTAAGAGATATAATTGTCAAAGGACAATGGGACCATTTTCTCACAAATTGGATAGCAGTGATTGTATGTGTCAGCGCTTATCCACACTAATGAAGCTGGTAGGCAAACTCCAAATAGATGGTTATGCCTGTGGTTGTTTACCCAATATCTCATGTGGGAAGTCTTTTAAGCATCTTAGTGTATGCACTGTATGCTTTTGTTCTTCTCACATCAATTTAGAGGTGAGCACTATTGTGTGGTATGTTTGTGAGAAATGAGACCACCAGTGTGCTTTTTGTTCTCAGCTTAACTAACAAGAGGTAACTGGTCGGAGAATGAGGGTCACAGAGTGAGTATTGCATAGTAAAGTCATAAAACGGCTACTTTTAAAGTAAACCTATCTCTTATGATTTGTTGTTCCAAATCTTTCTCCTTTTGTATTTAAGATTACAGTGTTCAGAACTGATTCTCTTTGCTCCTTGTTACAATATTTAGTTATCCTGTTTTCAGTTTTGAATTATGTGTCATTTTTCCATTACTACCTTCAGATAACATATACTTTTTTGGGGGTAATGTTATTCATAATGGACCTGTCTTTCAGTCCCCACCACACACTTAACTATTTCTTGTGGGTTCAGCTCTTCCTTTCAAACCAGTGGGAGCTTTGTTCACAGATGAAAAATATGGCAGGAGGGGGTCCTCTCCCACCTTCCTCTCTCTTTGACTCTTTCATCATGTGTAACAATGTTTTCCACTCCTCTATAGTTAAGAATCTCTTGGTGAATTTTCTATATTTAACCCCCAAACTAAATGCTGTTAAGCAACATCAGCCATTCTTACCACATCCACCCAGATTAAAAATGAGTCAAAGACAATTAGGTTACTCTGGCAGGAACTGTGGCCTCACAAACTCATCATTTTGATAGTGCCTTCTAGTCCTTATAGATGCAAACAGTGCGTTCTCTTATGCAAATGCTAGGAAACAGACTGCAGCAATTTCCTTTTTATCTACTTTTTTAAAAAAAGATTAGGATATATTTTCTTTTTCTTACATTCTTGATCCCTTGCTTGACTTGTTCAAGCTAGATGGGTACTTGATGATGCTTAGTCCTTCTGTGTAGTCACAGGAATCATTCAACTCTTTAAAGATGTTTTGCATAACTTTATAAAACTTCAGACAAAGACTCTTTAAAAACTCCCTTGGGCTTCTCTGATGGTGTTGGGGTTAAGTCTCTGTGCTATCACCATGAGAGGCTGAGTTTGATCCTAGCCAGGGAGCTAATCCACATATGGCGCAGTAGACCTCTCCTGTCTCACTCACTGCTCTCCTTAGCAGTGTATTTCAGTAGATCCACCTGTTCTGCCCTTTACTCTGTCTCTGGTGAATCCTCTTACCCCCTGCACCTCTGGCCTACACCCCAATTCTTCTCTGCAAAAATAAATAAAGTCCTTAAAAAAATAAATAAAAACTCCCTTAACAATACCTGCTCATGTTGCTTCCTGAGAAGTGCCACCTCAAGTAGTCATTTGAAGAGTAATCTGTTCCTTCTTTTCTGGACATGTGAGGACATCAGTTATGTCCTCCTTTAATCATCAAAAAACTAACATTAGGGGCCTCCCCGGTGGCGCAGCGGTTGAGCGCTGGGCTGTGAAGCTGCCCACAACCTCTGCAGCGCCGGTTCGATCCCCGGCTGCTCCCCGGCCACCGCAGGAGGGTCCCGCATGGCGCGCAGACCTCTCCTGCCACCCCCTGCTCCCCTCAGCAGTGTACTTCGGTCCTTCTGCCTGCTCTGCTCCCCGCTCTGGCTCTGGTGAATTCTCTCACCCTCCCGCGCCTCTGACTGTACCCAGTGCTTGTATAAATAAATAAATAAATAAATAAATCTTTAAAAAAAAAAAAAAAACTAACATTAGGTCAGTTCGCAGATTTTACCCAAACCACATCATCCAAAACTTAGCTTCTTTCTGATTCCTTCTTTCACATATCCACAACCTAAGAAATGCTAAAATTAAGGCTTTCTTTATTCCAAAATTATTTTTCATATTCTACATGAAATAAATTCGGGGGGGGGGATTTTCTTTTCACTAACCTGTTCAGCTTCAGTTCTTCTAGTTAATAAACTCAAGAACCAGGAAGAGATACTGTTTACATCAAATTTTAATAAAAGGACATCCTTTGCCCTCCAACTTGAAGACAGAAAATATACCTTTTCTGGGCCTCCCGGGTGGCGCAGCGGGTTGAGCACAGCGCTGTGAAGCTGTCCGCAGCCTCTGCAGCGCCTGTTCTATCCCGAGCTGGCCGGCGAGGGTCCCACATGGCGCAGCAGACCTCTCCTGTCCCTCCAGCTGCTCCCCTCAGCAGTGCTTTCAGTCTGTTTGCCTGTTCTGCTCCCCACTCTGTCTCTGGTGAATCCTCTCACCCTCCCGTGCCTCTGGCCTATACCCCAGCTCTTGTATAAATAAAAAATGAATATTTAAAAAAAAAAGAAAATGTATCTTTTCTAAATATTCAGTTAAAAAATACAAGCAAAATGACCTAAAGAATCATTCCCAACCCTCCTATTTCCTGTTGAGCACAATTCTCTTTTGGAATCAATTATTTATTGTCATTTATTCACAATGTTGTCTAGGTGTTCTTGGGCAAATTGGTCATCCTGTTTCTACCTAAGTTTCCCTGTCTGTAAATTGAAGCAGAGTAGGGGAATTATCTCAAGAATGTTTTTACGTTGAATCATTTAATTTTATTTAATCCTGTGATTCTAGATCATCTTCAGTGTAGATAAAAGGTTATTTGAAGGGACAGTTGGACAGGAAAACATGGATGATAAAGTTGAAAAGAATTCAGGAGTCAAACTGGACCCTTTTTCTCCCTCTGAGAGAGTCGTCCCTTAACTCGAAGATCTTTCAAAGTTCTGCTGCTGTTTTCCCTTCTTCTCTTTCTCCACCTTATTTTTCTCCTTTTTTCCTTCATGCTCCTTTTCTTCATCATCTTTTCTTCTTTTATTTTTCCAAAGGGAAAAAAAAGACTGACCTTTCAAAGTAGCATACTTAAGCTGTTAATGACTGCCCCAAATCCCTGTTCTTATGTAGACTAGTTGTGAACAGTAAGATAGTGAAAATGTCCATGTGTTTTTTAACTTAATTATTTGTACATTAAACTAACTTTGCCTTTCTTTAGTTTCCACCTGAGACAACAAGAGCTCAAGAAAGAATATTTGTTAGAGTGTAAAAACCTTGCATATCCATAAATTTTTTTCCATCCCATGAAAAAAGAGTATGCTAATTCATTGTGCACATTTTGAACTTTGGATTTATATTCCTTTAATATATCAATTTATTTTCTAATGAAAACCCGGTTATGATAGAATCTATATTCTCTCTCCTTTCTTACCTCAAAAATGTATCTTAGATTTATTTAATTTCAAAGAACAAGCAAAGAGAAATCAGTATTTCATTAGAGTTGCCTTATCTTAGGCTTTTCCCAGGTCCTAAAGAATGAGAATGAACCCCCCCCCCATAATGTTGTTTTAGTATTGAGGGTTTTTTTTTTTTGTCAGAGTATATTTCTAGCAATTTGATAAAGTGTTGTAAATCAGTCAGAGTCTTTAAAAAATTTGTCCTGCCAAGACTGTGAAATACATTCCTACATATTCATTTTTGAATTGATGGATGGATGACAGGCAGTAGGCAGCAGGATTGAGTACTAAACGATTCTTGTGTCAGGCTTCAGAAATCATAGCAATCTGATCTGTAGCACATGAAAAGGAGTAGGAAAAGAGCAAAAACAGAAATATGTATGAGAATTTGGTCTTAGGTTAGAAAATAGCAGCAAAGAATTATTTTTTACTAGGAGGAATGAAAAAATAGTAAAACAAGAGAGCTGGAACTTTTGATACCATTATGAACAAATGTACTGATTTGATTTTATTGAATATTTTGAAATATTATAGATTTACTTGAAAGAGCATAGAAATTATTAAAAATGTGGAGGGCTTGATTTGTGGGGAAAGATAAGAAAGAAGTCAAGTGGAATCGAATGACATCCCAGTAAAAGGTAGAATGGTCTGGGAACCTTGGTCTAGGAAATAGTTCTGTGCCTCATTCTATATCTACTCCTAGTCTCTATATCTACTCCCTTGTCTCTAGGAAAATGGCTTCAAGTCTTTGTATCAAATGGTCCATATCAAAAATGGTGCCAAGTAGCAGAAGCTAAATCACTGAACAAAGAATAACAAATAGCAAATGATTTTAAGCATACGCCCTTGCTCCCAGATCAAATTTTATGATGATGTCTCATCTACCAGTTATATGTAACCAGAAGAAATGTACGGAGGCTATGGAGTTAAACTTGGCAAGAAAAATATAGTGTTTTTAAAGCTAGGGATGAAACACCGATAGAATTTAGAGAAATTTCATTCAACCTATGCTGTTGGCATTTGGGTTCAATACTTATCTTCATTTCCTTCCCTTTGCAAAGCCCATTGTGTCTTTCTTATTCTTAGCCGTGTTCAAATACCAGCTGCAAAAAAAGTATGAAAATAGAAAAATTAATGCAAGTACAATTCCTTCTGGGGAGTGTATTGGTTTCCTCTGTCTGCCCTACTTTTTTCAAACCTGGCTTGCAATGCCAATTTTGTGTATTTTTTTCACAAACTTTGTTATTGTTTTTGCAAACCAAAAAAAAAAGGAAAAAAAAAAAGACAACTGAAAAAACTAAAGGAAACTAATGGACTACCAGTACTTAAAAACAGAATTGCATTAGTCCCTGCATGTGAGCCATTCAGGAGCCCATGAAACCAAGTAAATAATTAACTGCTACTCACTTTGAGAATGACACAGAGGGCCTTAGGGCTTACTGAACTAGGACTAGAAGAACTTCGAGTTTTCCTGTAGTTCAAAGGTTCCTGGGCATGATTCTGCCTCAGGGAAATCATATTTCAAAAGTGGAGGAAAAGGGAAGTTTACAATAAATCTTGAAAAAAAAGGCAAAGCTATTTTACCTCCTAGTGTGTTCCACCCGGCATTTCACACAAATACATTTTTTTTCTCCCTGAAGCATTCACTGATTGAGGTGGTTTTGTTTTGCCAGTTGCTTTGGAGAGTGAACCATGTTCCAAAAGCTAAATCACAAACAAAGAATAGCAAGGCGCAAGCAAGGGATGTAGCAAATCTGTAATGGGATTTTCTTGTGAACTATTTACTATTAAGTGGAATTTGAAAAAAATCAGAAGCACAAGAACCAGAATGCAGTGACTGGGAAACAAATCAATGTTAATTGTAATGAACAACATTGCTCGTGTAATCCCTGCATTTTAAAAAGAATATTTCAAAATCCCCTATTTTTAAAATCTCTTCTAAAAACCAACTAGTCAGCAGCCTCTAAGGCAGGAAAGTAGGAGTTCATAGCCTGGCAAAAACCATGTCGTAGGCCCCAGTTTGGGGAATAAAGCGTTGAGTCTGTTTCCCAGATGAAAAGGGAAGAAAGCATTGCCTGTTTGATTATGTATTTGTGTGTAATGTGTGTAGAATTTTTTGCCAGACGGTATGAATGAGATGAAATATGTGACACAAACACTTTACTCTGGCGATACCTATTGTTTAGTTAGATGAAATACAGCGGCACAGGCAGACTAGGGAATATTAACAATCTACCTGCCAGGGGATGCGAGTGCCATCCTACACTCTGATGCAGAGTTGAATGCCATGTCATAGACAGGAGCGACAGATCGATGCAATCTGGCTTCTTCATTCACTTTTTTAGCTTGTGGCTAGAAGCCAGTGATATATTTTCCTGTCTTTGTTCCTCACTCAGCACGTGCTCAGGGAAGCAGTTGTTAATGCTTTCCTTTCATAGCTTAGCCATGATCACTGTGCTTCTTTGAGATCCTAGTAAGAATTTTAATCAGTCCTGGCCAATAATTACTGTCTGTTCCAGATGCATCTCTTATACAGACTTCATATTTATTCTTCTCCAGTGTTATGGAGCTGGGTAGTGATGAAATTTTCCATGTTACAGAGCTGATCAGCTGAAGTTGTGCCATTAGCAGAAAAGACATAAAATGCTTCCTTCTCTCTTCCTATAAAATGGCATGTTTTTTTTTTTCTTCTTTCTTTCCTGTAAAATGATGACATCTTCTTCTGACATTGCTAACCTACGACCTATTTTAGTGATTGCCTGTGCTCTAGTTTTCATCCTTTCCAACTCCAAGAATATTTAACTTTTTAAAAGCATTTCCATTTTGCATTTATTCTACTTGGTCAGGGGCTATTTTCCCTTCAAGTATAGCCCTAAATATGCCCACTGTTCTCCCACCATGCTTCTGACTCTCTCTCCAAATGAACATGTAAAATATCTTGAAATAAAAATTTTAATCTAAGTAATTTTTAGGCCCTTTCATGTTAACTCAGACACTTCCATGTGACATCCAGATGACCAAATTTTCTGTTCCAGAAGTTTTATTTATTCATTTTGTTATAGTGCAGGGAGAGGGGCACCCCAGAACCCCCAAACCTGCCTGCTCTAAATAGGTTCTGCCATCTGCCGCATCAAGACAAAACATAAAGACCTTTATTGGAAAGTAACTTTAATACAATTAATATGTAAGAAAGAAAAGACAAAGACTATGGTTTGTAAATCAAGCACCCAAAATTACCCATCCCCTCCTGGGTAAGTGTCCAGCCAAACAGGGTTGGCCCAAAGCAAGGCCAAAAAGCCTGTCATAAATCTAAAGCACCTTCCAGCAGGGACCCATAGAAAAGGATCAGAAATAGCCAGACAAGTCTGGGAGGAAATGAGCAAAATCAAAATCAAGATAAAAGCTGCCATTGTTAACCTCCTCATGGGTCTCTCACTCCCAACTGTTTTGACAAGTCCAGGACCAAGAAACAAGCACAGTTTTGTCTCTCTGTGACAAAACAGTGACTCATCCAGGTCTCTTTCTTGCTCTCCATCCTGCTTCCTTCTCATTCCAGTCTCCTCTCCAGCTTCTTCTCCTCCCTGCTCAACTCCATCCTCCTTTGGGTGGGACAGGGAACCTGGAACCTCCCCTTTTTCTAGGTTACAATTTTACATATATACATCCATTGTTTTATCCCACTAAACTGAGATATTTAAGTCTGTGAGGGTCACAAATATATATTTAAACTGGGTTCCTGTCAGAGTAGCAAAATAACTTCACAAATAAACAACTAGGATTTATAATGATGTGTCAAGGGCTATGTGTGGCTTATACTAGAATTCTAGGGGTTCGGTAGTGATAATGAGATACTCTACTGTCATCAGGGAATGCTTCACAGAAGAGGTGGCATTTGAGCTCAACTTTTTTTTTTATTTTAAAGATTTATTTATTTATTTATACAAGCACTGGGTACAGTCAGAAGCACGGGAGGGCGAGAGAACTCACCAGAGCCAGAGCTGGGAGCAGAGCAGGCAGAAGGACCGAAGTACACTGTTGAGGGGAGCAGCGGGCGGCAGGAGAGGTCTGCGCGCCATGTGGGACCCTCCTCCAGTGGCCGGGGAACAGCCGGGGATCGAACCGGCGCTGCAGAGGCTGGGGGCAGATTCGCAACCCAGCGCTCAATGGTTGTGCCACCGGGGAGGCCCTCAACTTATTTTTTTAAGTGGGGTACAGGCCTGAGTCACCAGGCGGGGGTATGGGGGGATGAGAAGATTCACCAGAGAGAGTGGAGAGCAGAACAGGCAGAAGTACTGAAATACACTGCTGAGGGGAGCAGTGGGCGAGACAGGAAAGATCTGCTGCGCCATGTGGGTTGCTCTCCAGCTGTCTGGGGATTGAACTCATGCAGCCAAGGCCTCAGACAGCCTCACAGCACTGTGCTCAACCCCCTGTGCCACCAGGGAAGCCCCTGAGCTCAACTTTTAACAGTGGAAGGAATTTCAATGAATAGAATTGGGGAAGGTTTTTAGGAAGCGTGAAGTTAAGCTGTAGAACAACGTGAAACATATGTCTTATATCTTGGAACAGTTAATTCATTAAGTTTAAAAAGTAAGAAAGGAAAATTAGAAAAAAATTAGATGATGAATGGTTTTGGTAGCAAGTGTAAGAACTTTAAACTTATTTAAGTCAGCATGGGGGTATTTCATGATTAGAAAGGAATAGATTGGGGACACTATATAAGAGGAGAGTGTTTGCTGGCTCTTGTGCTGTGTTTAGGACTGATTGGGAGTCTGAGCTAGGCAAATGCAGGTAGTCAGGGAAAGGAAGAGACAGATGCTAGACTTTATTTTTTTTTTAAGATTTATTTTATTTATACCAGAGCTGGGCTACAGGCCAGAAGCACAGGAGGGTGAGCGGATTCACCAGAGACAGAGTGGGGTGCAGAATAGGCAGATGGGCCAAAGGCACTGCTGAGGGGAGCAATGGGAGAGACAGGAGAGATCTGCTGTGCCATGTGGATATCTCCCTGGCCAGCCAGGATTCGAACCTGCACTGCAGAGGCTGTGGACAGCTTCATAGCGCTTAGACTTTTTAGAGGTAGAGGTGACAAAGCATGAGGCCCAACCAAATAGAAAAAGAGACGTTTGAGATAAATGAGATACCGCATTCTGTCCTACAGGCCTTGTTTAATGTGTGTGCATCTTGGGGCACAGTCAGGCCTGAATTGGGAGACTGAGACCCAACTGTGCTTTCCAACCTGATGTACATCTTCACACTTTACATTTCTGAAATTAGGATGCTTCTTATCATCTATGGGAACATTTAATTTGGAAAAACAATGAAAAGTACTTAGCACATCAGTGGTGCATGTTGCAATGAATGGCATTTTATCATCAACAGAATAAAGTATACAATGTCTATTATTACTGTATTGGGTTTTCCTTTCTAACTACCAAATTATTTCATACTCATAATAATTAAATCACATAATCCAGTAAATATAAATTACATTTAAATATTTAAAATGCAGTAAATACTATTCATCAAATACTTCTATTGCCCAGAGTAGAGAATCACTGGCAGAATAATTCAGCTGCCAGAACTTTGGGCAGATTGTAAATGTATTCATCAAACGCTTACTGAGCATCTTTTATGAGAAAGTCACCCTTCTATGTGCTGGAGGGATGCAAAGATGAATGAGAAAATAACCAGAGACAGGGTGGGAAGGTGAGATCACCACTTACCAAGAAGAAAAAAGCAGGCATACATAATTTTTACAAGGCAAATGTGATTAATCATAAGGGAGATCCCTAAGGCATAATTTGAATGCTTGGGGAAGAGATGCTCACATTGCGTGGGATTCGCAGGCAGAACTTCACGAAGGAAGCAACATTAAGTTGGGCCTGGGAAAATGGGTAAGATTTTGACTAAAGGTCAAGTGGGTAAATCCAGGTGAACAATGTGTTGTGAACAAAGGTAAGAAGTTGTGCAGAACTAGGTATGTTCAGGAAACATGATGTTTTAGGGTAACAGGAGAGCAAACTAAGAGCAATAATAGTAATGACTGCAGGAAACACTGAGCAGTTACGTACATGCTGGGTACTGTTATGTTTTATGGTGCTATGTAGTATCATTGGCCTGTTTTATGGTTAAGGACACAGGTGCAGAGCATTAGCATCAATTCCCCAAGATCCTAAGAGTTCGAGTTGAACCTGCTGGTCTGACTTCTTTGGATTCTGGCAGGCAGGGAAGCTACTACAAGCCATATGAAGGAGTATGAAGTTGATTATGTAGCTGAAGTAATGATATTCTCTGGATTTGGAATAGTGTGTCATCACCATTATGATGTATGAATTGGTAAATTGAATGATAATGGTCTTTAGAAATAGAATACCAGAGGAACGTAAGTTGTGTGTCAAATTGTGTCAAACTCCAAGGAACTTTTAAAATCCACAGATCTTTATAGTCTTAAGATCTTTTCCATTTCCTATGTCATTAATTTTTATCTTCATGATGTGGCAGTTCTCACTACATTGGGTACATGGGGGAAGGTATCCCAAACTGAAATTGACACTGCCAAATCCCTTGGCTGGCAGGTGGTTAGAGCTAAGGAAGGAAGAAAGATATTCTGGGAGCCCAGATCAATGCTACTGTTTTTAAGTGAGTGCTCTCTTTCACCCACTTACAATTCCCTCTTTACAATCATAGGTGTAAATGGGCCCATATATGGTAATTGAACATTATGCTCTACACTGGAAATCAGCACTGCCAAGTAGAACATAGTATCCTTGCCTGACAGGAGAAATAGGCCATTCTCTGAGAGATACTAGTAGGTAGTTGGGGCAGCCTGATGAGGGGCCAAATTCTGCCCTTTGACATCTGGACACCACGCAAGCTGGAGGAGACAATGCCTGCACTGTGACTTGGTCTGAAATCCATCGCTGACATCCTGAGTGAAGGGGCTGCTGGGAAGGGAGAAGAGTAGAGTGGCCATTTTGGGAGAATTTAATTGGGAGTGATGCATATGAACTCACTTGCTTTTTTGTTGGTGCTGCCCTGCCCGCCTGCTAGGTGGTGAGCCTTCACCTCTCCTGCCCAGTGGTGGCAGGACTTGGTAGGACTCCAGGGTGCCACAGCCCCAAACACCAGATTCAGCAAGGCTTGCTGTACCCTGCCTGCTCCTCTAGCTGAAACTCTACCTGGTACCATTGTTTGGTAACTGGACCTTCTCCCTCTCTCTCTACTCTGTTGATTAAAATATATTTTTTCTTTTTTGCTGCACCAAAGGTCTTTTTATTTGCATTGGTGATAGTGGGTGCCGGAACCCAGGATCATTGAAATAGATTCTGATCTGGTGATGGTTTAAGACCCTTTGCCCGGTAACAGGGTGACATGGTCAGGAGTTTGTCCAGGGAGGTAGTAGTTTCTGTATTTTTCCATGGTAAGTAGGGAGCAGACCTAGCTGGCTGCCTCCAGAAATTCAGTGTCCAGACTTCATGGCAATTCCCTCAGGCTTCTGTGTTGGGAACTAGGCCAGCTGTTCAGCTATCTTAGGTTAAATCATTCATTTCACAACTGCCCCCTCTCCTATCTTATTAGCAAAATAGAATGTTCACAGTGCTTGACTAAGGAGAAATTATCACTGTTTCCAAATTCAACACAATTCTTTGTCATATATTTGTACATAAAGTTTCAGTACTTACTATTTCAAAGAACTTCCACTGTATTTAAAGTCAACATTGAGGCTGTGGAGGTGCTGAACTATGACCTGTTGTTAAGTTTTTTTTTTTTTTTTTTTTTTTTGTGGGACCCTCGCCGGCAGCTGGGGAACGAACTGGCGCTACAGAGGCTGCGGGCAGCCTTGCAGCCCAGCGCTCAACCACTGCGCCACCAGGGGAGGCCCGACCTGTTGTTAAGTTTGATAGCACATTACACTCTTAATATTGTCATAATATCTTTTAAAGTAAGGCAGAATGGATAGTGTTTGTGCTTTCTAGAGCTGCTTGAACAAATTACCACAAATTTGGTGGCTGAAAGCGAAAGAAAATTTCCCCCTCACCACAGTTCTAAAGGCTTGAAGAATGAAATCAAGGTGTCCTCAGAGACTTATGGGTAGTATCCTTTGGTGATTGGGTAGCAGCTTTGGTGATGGTGAGCTGAGGGAGGTATACCTGAGAGACCCTCTGACACTCTGGGTAGTATTCTTCATTACGTCATCCTAGTTTCTGGAAGTGGACATTGATCCTTGGCTAACAAACTATAACTCTTATAATCCAACATTTGTCACACTGTGCTCTTCCTGTCTGCCTGTCTTCATCATGGTACTTTTATCATAAGAGCATCAGTCATGAGGGATAAAGAACAACAGTAACAATCTCATCTTAACTTGATTACATCTGGAAAGACCCTATTTCTAAACAAGGCCATGCTAATGGGGATCTAGGATTAGGACTTCAACTTATCTTTTTGGGATACACAAGTTGATCCACAATATAGTAGGTAATAATTGGTATTGTTTCTTTTATTCTGGTTAATTATATGCAGATCATATCCATAGCATTTAGATAGTAAACTTCTCAAGGTTAAGGGCTGAGCTATAGTGAAGAAAATACTGCCTCTCTGACAAATGCTTAGAATTGTTAAAATCATTGTTTTATTTGCTATACTGCTAACACTGTTTTTCTTCTCTTTATCTTCCTTACTGGGTTCTGATTTCCATGAGGTCAAGGTTCATATCTAACTGATCTTTATATCCACACAGTGTTAACACAGCTATGGTTAGACACAGTATCTAACTTTGTCATTGTTGGAAATGGATGATGTGGATTCTGATCCTGTTGTCCTAGGCATTAGTTGTATGTTAGTCTAGCATGTTAGTTTCATTCTCATCTACAAAGAATAATAAATATAACGCTATTCTTCTTGAGGATTAAACACTTTAAACACACTGCCTAGATGTTACTATGATTTTAAACTTGCTAAGTTCTTGTAGAATTGAACAAAAGTAGACTAACTAGTCAGAGTTCTGCCATTATCTTACTATGTCACTTTGGTAAGACTTAATTTTTTTAAGACTTAGTTTTTGTACCTGAAAATTAAGGGAGTTAGAAAAGATATTCTGAGATTCTTTCTAGTCTAACATTACATAAATCAATTAATATTTTCTCATGACTTCAATTACATATATATGTATATATACACATATGTATGTATATATGAATATAACAGCTCACCTATAATTGATTCTGTTCTTTATTATGGATTCAGACAATTATTATGTATTGACTTACCAGAGAGGGATTTTTATTATTGTTTTTTTTTTTCTTACAGTACAAGCTTATCTCTTATACTGTAGTTATTGAACTGTATTATTTTAATTAAATGAAGTTAAGAACTTTCTTTGATTCCTATTGTGAGTTATGTCTTGTGCTAGATAATGGGCACATAGAAATGACTAATACATTATTCTTTCCTTTATTATATTTGTATGTCAGAGAAATTGAGATTTTATGTCTTTCAAAAATTGTAAATACATAAGAATAGACATTAAATAGAGGAATCCGATAGTCTAAGAAGTTACTTTATTGTACCTTGTGTAGTTCCTGCTGCTGCACACACATACACACATCTTTCTAGACTGAAAAACAGAAAAATAAAAGATACAAAGTAGTTTGTTACTTGCTTTCTGCTGGTTCTTCCCTGTTAATTCTCTTACTATTGTCAAAGGCTATTCCCCTACAGGTGGCAGGTGGCAAGCCAATTTGTGCAGCTTTGGTGATGGTGAGGTGAAGGAGGTATTCCTGGGAGACCCAAGGTGAAAACTCTCCACAGAGCTATTCATTTTGAATGCTGGTTATGCTGGTTAACACCTTTCTCCATTCAATTGGGAATAACTGGAATCGAGCGTGGTGGGGGGGGAGAGGGAATCAAAGGGGGTAGAGAAAAGAGAGAGAACAAGACAAGTGAAGAGAACATTGTTAGACAAGTGGAGATGGGGGGCCGGGGGTCGGGGAGCAGTGCTCCTGCGGAGAGAAGAGTGAGTACAAAAGTCTTGAGGAGGAACTGTTTTCTGTAAAAGGGTTAGAAAGAAGGTCAGCATGGCCAGGTTGTGGTATCTATGAGGTCATAAAATCTACTAGAACGCACAGAAACCCAAATGACAGGCTAAGGAGTTTGGATTTTATTCAAAGGCCAGGGGGAAATCACCTATAGCTTGCGTGGGTGTTTTGTTGTTCCAAGTATTACACAAAATTCCAATTCCAAACAGGTTTCTAGCTTTCTAAGAAGTTGCTTGCTAAAGCCTTCCAGAGTTCATGCAAGTTCTGTGGGGAAGGACTGCCCACACTAGTTGGGCAATTTAAATAAGAGTTAAGCGTGAAGAGTGACACAAGTTGTTAGCAAAGCTATATAGAAGTCTATACTCAGCACAACTGGGAAACTATCCGAAATGCTATCTCAAATACCCTAGCTAAGACAAGGGAGTTTGGAGAAGAAAGGAAATTCAGGTAGGGTGATAAGTAAGGAAAACAAAGTTACTTCTGCCATTTCCATTGAAAAGAGATAAGAGGACTAGGTATTGGAATAGACCCTTAGGGAGAAGTTTAGATAGAAATATCAAGAGCAACTCCAATCCAGAATTCAGAGCTTCCCATGAGAGAACACTTTTGTCAAAAACATGTTTTGTGGTGGCAAATTTTTGCCTACAAAAATTTTTGCCTACAGTCCCACCTTTGGAACTTCTCAAGAATTTCCACAGTTTGAAAGTACAATTGTTCAATTATTTCATGGAACTAGCCTGCCAGTCCTGAGAATAGGATCATTCCAATTAAACAGTTGTGTCCAGTTTCTGTAGGCTTTCTTATAGGTGGATCCAAAGTTAAGGCTATATTATACAAATAAGAGGCACTTTCTATGGAAACAAAAGAAAAAGAATTTAAAGAGTGAAACAAATTGTTAGGATGCTTGTTTCTAGGATGGGTCAGGACATCCTTGCTGCATCTGTAGCACTTGATAGTGGATAGGGTAATTCATATAAAGTTTTTCCTTTAAAATTATTACTTAAAACCAAATTTATTACTTAAAGCCAAACTCAATTGTAATACATTGCTATGTATCAAGTGTTGTACATGGACTCTTCCATGTATTCCTCCCACAAATTTTTGTTTTAGATATGTGATTACTGAGAGTAGGGAGTATATTAGTCAACTTAGACTGTCATGACAAATATGATAGGGCCTCCCCTGGTTGAGCACAGCGCTGTGAAGCTGTCCACAGCCTCTGCAGTGCGGATTGGATCCTGGCCAGCCGGCAAGAATCCCACATGGTGCGGCAAACCTCTCCGGTCTCACTGGCTGCTCCCCTCAGCAGTGTATTTTGTCAGTCTGCCTGTTCTGTTCCCCGCTCTGTCTCTGGTGAATCCTCTCACCCCCAGCATCTCTGGCCTGTACCCCAGCTTTTGTATGCATAAATAAATAAATCTTAAAAAAAAAAAAAAGAAGAAGAAAAACTAAACTGGCAGGAAACCTAAACATCACCATGACAGCTCACCACGGAGTCCTGAGTTCAATTGTTAGGGGGAAATGATGTCCTGAGTTAATCCCATACAGGCTTTGTGGACCCCACCCCCACTCCAGACTAAAGCCATCAAGACTCTGGGAAAGACAAATCCCATCACCACCAAGGGAGGGTGGCTGGGACCTGAGGGTAGAGTTGGGCAGCCAGGTTGAATATAAAAAACCAAACACGTGGGCCTTGGGCTCTCTCTGGCTCACGATCGCTCGCCTCCTGGCTTCACCGCTCCTGGCTGGCGGCCAACTCTGAGAGCGCCATTTTGGGATTCCTAATCGGCGGATCGGGTAGGACTCATTTAAAACTTTGTCTCCCACTTTTCTCCCAGAGCTGTACATTTCCTCATTTCCCCTTCCCTTGTAAATAAACCTTTTATTAACCTTTCACGTGTGCCTGCAGTAGAGCATTAATAAGTCCTTTTAAGCGCGCGGGTGAGGACCCACAGTCAGGCACCCCGTTTTGTACCGGGGTTGCTCTACAACACTATCACTGGCCAGGGAACTAACCCACATGACGCAGCAGACCTCTCCTGTCTCACCCACTGCTCCCCTTAGCAGTGTATTTCAGTAGATCTGCTTGTTCTGTTCCCCACTCTGTCTTTGGTGAATCATCTCCCTCTGCCCACCCCCCGACCTACACCCAACTTCTTCTACACAAAAATAAATAAATATAATTTAAAAAAAAAACAAAACAAAGAAAAGTTGTAAACATTTCATCACCTTTATGGGTTTGAGGCCTGGCGTCTTATTTGTATGAAAAGATTAGTGTTTCCCCACATTTTATCACAAATGACACTTTAATCAGATATATCATTCAAAATATTAGTAATCTGAACAGGGAACTGACCAACCAAAATAGACCAGGATTAACAGGTTTGAGTATACTGACTGAATGTCAGACCTCGCCCTGACTCTGATTTTATATCCATGGAGCTCATGATTTGAGCCCCATGAAAGGTTCTACTTGTTAAACACATTCCATAAATTAAGGGAAAAATAATCTATTCCCAATATCTTAACTTAATAATAGATTCTATAATTAACACCAATTTAAGAGCAGTGTAAAACACTATATTGATAACAAATAAAACACACATCTATAAAATGAGCCTGTCAGTTGGTCTGTGTGGCCTTATGTGTAATTCCATGCAAATGTGTAGTTGCCATTTGGTATTTTGAAATATCAAAAATATTTACCTAACTTTATAAAAATAAAATTCCTGAGGACAGGCGGCCTGCTGTCAAATTTAAGTACCACTTATCCTGAAGATACTTTAAAAATCAATCTGTCTATACCTTCATCTGTATATATATTTGTAACTCTCATATCTATACACATACCATATAATGTGTTTATAATTGATACATTATTGGGCCTCCCCTTGTGGCGCAGGCGGTTGAGCACTGCGCTGTGAAGCTGTCCGCAGCCTCTGCAGCGCTGGTTCGATCCTGGCTGGCTGGCAAGGGTCCCACATGGCGTGGCAGACCTTTCCTGTCTCGCCCCTTGCTCCCCTCAGCAGTGTATTTTGTCAGTCTGCCTGTTCTGTTCCCTGCTCTGTCTCTAGTGAATCCTCTCACCCTCCCACACATCTGGCCTGTACCCTGGTTCATGTATAAATAAATAAACAAATCTTAAAAAAAAATACTAATTGACACATTCTTTAGTTGCCAAAATGTCTCTACTGCTCCTTTGTCCTACACATTTATGCTATATTCTTTTACCCACCTGGCCTCTGAAGGCCTAGATGTGTTTTTAATCTCTGATTTAGATTTTTGTATGTTTTTGGAGACATCATTTTGCCAATGTCAGTATCCAGTGATACTGTGATAGGGTTTTAAAATTTTTCTGAGTTGGCTCCCTCTCTTGAAGGACTGACTGTTAACTGAGAAGATTTTACTGTTTACATTTGTCAAGTTCTGCTTGAGCTGAATTCACCTTGATTTCCATTTAGTTCAAAGACATTCTTGCTCTTTAAATTATAATATTGACCTTCACAGTGGTTTTGAAAAGCAGAGCTGAACTTCTGTACTATGTAAAACTTCTCTTTTCATTTTTGTTTTGATTCTTCCCTCTTACCTTCCTTATTCCTTCCCAGAAACTAATTCCCTTAAAAATTCAAGTCCCCAGACTCCACCCTAAAAAGCATCTGTGATCTCGAGTACTTCATGATGGCCTCTTGCTCCATCCACATGCACAAGTGCATGGGAAGGTCTTTGTGCTACCTGGTCGTGCCTGCTTCTTTCTGTCTTGCCCTCTCCAGTCTTCCCCTGGGACCACTTGCTGATGCTGCAGTAACATCCTGGCTAAGATTCTGCCAACTTTGTGTCCTAGATGTGCTTGTCTTTCTCTCCCATTGTTCCTTGTAAAGATGATGGATAATTTTAGTTAGAATAGTAGTAGAAGGGCAGCCAGGAGAATGCTGAATGGTGATAGTGCACGTGGCAGATATAATGTCTTTTTGATGAACATGAATGAGCTTGAGTGTATTTTGTGAAGTACATTTTAAGGACTTTGTGACAAAACATTACAACCTGACCTTCTCATTCTTGCTTGTATTCATAAGAACTGAATGTTCGTGTGTTCTGACTTTCACATTGCTTTGCTAACATTAAGTAAGAGAATGAGTGGGAAATATGACAGAACTTGAAAAAGTTTTTCTTTCTCCTTTAAAAAAAAAAAGGCAGATGGTGTTTGGAACACAACTTGCCACAGAACACGAAACATAAGAGCTCTGGCTTTTTGAAGGAGAATTAAAAGTTGAGATTTTTAAATGATTAAAAATTAGCTTTAGGTTCTCCCAGGGGCTTAAAGAGAAAGAAAAAATTGAGAAATGGGAGTGTACTGCAAAATAGGCTTTGTGTAACAAGTACCTCAAACCACAGAAGTCACATGGGCTCTTTCTGCTTTGCTACTTTTAATTACTAGGCAGAGGGTTATACTTTTAGCTTTCCCCATCCTGTAAGGCCACTCAACCATGTGCTAGCTGGAGTAATCTTTATTCATAATGTCTTTACAAAGGCTCATGCAACAGAGCAACAATGGCAATTTGGTGGACCACTGCTCTGGTACAGAGTATAGCTCTTACTCCTCACTTACAGACAGCCTTCCCATGGATGATAATAGAAGGATTCAAATGCTTGCAGACACGGTAGCTACTTTGCCTCGGGGACGGAAGCAGGTATGATTTCTATTTTGTACTGTTAATTGAGTGTTCATGTTCTCTTGAGAGCAGAGTGATATGTTTGTCTGACTGCATACTAAAAATGTCATTATAGAGACTTTGGAATTAGTTATTAAGAACATGGATGAGAAAGAAGGTGGGGAACCCAGAGAGTTTATGACTAGTCCAAAGATTTAAGACCATTATCAAAAAGTTTTTTGTGGCAAGGAAAAACTCAAAAGAAGTTTTGTACAGACCAAATGAAAATCATTAAGCACATAAAACTTGAAGATGTTTTATATAGGTACAATCAATTTAAGAATTATTGATTTTTACCCCTCCTGCCTTTAAGCCACCTATTGATTCTTTCCCTCCTAGTCTTAATCTCAGTCCTAGACAGTGATTTCAGCTCATAATCAAACAAGAGTACTTTATTAAGGAAAAATTTTGTCAAGTAAGTACATTATCTTCAGTTCTGAGGCATGATCATATACCTCATGATATTGGGAATTAAGACTTTATTGGATAAATGAGTACCAGGGAGAACATGAGTTTGACTACCTAATAGCCATGTAGTCTTGAGCAAGTCACCAACCTCTCTAAGATTCTGTTGTCTTTTTTATAAGATGAAGATAATAATAGAAACAAGTTATGGGGTGGTTCTAGGCTTAAGTACAGAAACAATGTAACTGACATGTAGTATGTGCTCAATAATTATGTTATTATTTTTGTTTTTAGTGTAAAGTATTTCCCTAAAGATAAAAACCCTTTCCAAGGAATCCATGTTCAAGTAAATTTATTTTGAATTTGTTTCAGTCTACAATTTTAAATTTGTCAATTTTTTTTAAACCATAACACCTCTTTAGGTTTTGTTTACATACTTTCTATAATGCTCCAAGTGGGTCTCTGAACTTAGATAAAGCACTTGTACAGAAACAATTAAGAAATGCTTTGAAGAAGGACTTTTTGCCCTAACTTTTGCCTGTGATTACATGTTTTTCTTAAACCTTGTAATTTCAGGATTCTGCATAGAAGGAGAATCATCATAATTTCCCAGTTATGTGCATAGCTGATTCTTTATTCTTTTTCACAATAAAGATAAGGGCATAATTTACCATGGTTTGCATTACAGACCTTTTGCAATTCTAAAGTGCTTTTATGACATTGTTTAATGTAATGATGAACATTTTTATTAATTTACTACCTGTCTGAAATAAAGCAATTGTAGGAAGTGCCAAATTCTTTGTTCAATTTTCAGATATAGAGTGGCACAGGGCATATGAAGATGAAAAGGACTTATTTGCTGCCCTTGTATGGGCTTACAGTTCAGCAGGCAGAACAAATAGGCATTATACAACATAAATATTTTATTCCAAGTACATGTCTTTTTATAGAAGGTTCAAGGATAGATATTCCAGATATTTGTAGGGGTATTCCAGAACAAAGGATGAGGTGTAGATCTTGGGGTCTTAGGACATGACTAGGTAACAGCATAATTTTGTGTCAGGAGAGCCTAGTGTCTGGGTGAGAGATAAGGGAGACCTGGAAGCAGGGCTCTTTAACAGTATTTGACCAGTTATCAGAACTTTAATCCAGAAATACAATGTTTTGGCAAGTGAGGAGAACTGGTGGTAAGCTAGCTACTTTTGTGGTAGTTGGAGAAAGAGGAAATGAGGGAATGGAGGGGAAACCAAGAGACTTGACTATGAAAGACATTAAAGACAGATGAGACACATCAGATTTTAAGTCTGAGTAAAGAGAAATTGAATTGATGGGCCTCCCCGGTGGCGCAGCAGTTGAGCGCTGGGCTGCGAGGCTGCCCGCAGCCTCTGCAGCACCGGTTAGATCCCCGGCCACCAGAGAGGGTCCCACATGGCACACAGACCTCTCCTGCCCGCTGCTCCCCTCAGCAGTGTATCTCATCAATCTGCCTGTTCTGCTCCCCGCTCTGGCTCTGGTTAATTCTCTCACCCTCCTGCGCTTCTGACTGTACCCAGTGCTTATATAAATAAATACATAAATCTTAAAAAAAAAAGAGAGAGAACTTGAATTGAAAAAAAGGCAATCAGTAGGAGAGACTGGGTATTTGAGAAAGATAATTTAAACACATGGAATGCATGTGTGTGCTTGTGACCATGGCTGTATATAATGTATGCATAAACATGCAAACATATTCTCACACTGGTTTATTTATTTGTATGTTCTCATTTTTGCATGTTTTTGTCTCTTCTGTTTTCTCATATTCTTCCCCGTGGTAGACAACTCCTATTCATTCAGCTTTTTCTTACTTCTGTGAGAATTACTTTAAGAGTGAAAATGCAAAAGAAGACCTCTTATACGTGATATTTCTGATTCTATACAATTATTATCAATGAGACTTGAGGCAAGCATATTCCAACATTTCAGAATTTTCCAAATGGACGTTCATTTCCTTTACCTGGTTTTTAGAGAAAAATCACCCATTTGGCACCAACTTAATTGCAGGCAACAAGATCCCTGGGAGGCAATCACATGAGCAGGTGTTTCTCTGCCTACAGTTACTTTCAACACTTTTGGGGTTGACATCAGTAATTCTGACTGCTTGGTATTGTTGGCTGTGGTTTCTGTAAAGCTGATCTGTTTAACCTGGAGTTTCAGATTAATTGTTGGAATCATTTGGATGTTGACACTCAGGATAGCTTAAAAATAGATTTCTGTGTGTGTGTGTACTATCTTCTTACCTGTCTTTGTAGGAGGTGACAGGACACTTCAGGACAGCTTCTACTTCTGAACATGGCCATAGAAAAAATATCTCTGCAATGGAAAGCCCCGTGGGAAGGAGGCAGGAGGAAATAAGAATAACCTTTGTAAATGTGATGATGCCAAGGAGTAGCAATTAATTGTACCTATGGCCCTCTCTCCAGAGAGAGGTGGGCAGTAAAAAATTCAGATTTACTGAATGCTGTAGTGAGAAATGGGAACCTAACAAACAGGCGAGATGCTTACATGTGAATTAGTAGGACCACAAGCTATCTGTGTGTCATTTTCTTTTAGTTATCAAATTATTAAATAGGCAACTTCTGGAAAAGTGATTGCATTTAAGAGTTGAGACATGCAATAGTGTGCACACCTCTGGGGTTGTGCGTTTCTGGCTTGGTTTCTGCCTCAGGAACTTTCACATCTTTCTGGCCACAAACCACCTGTTACCAAAACTCCAAGCATTCCTTAATGCAAGCAGATATTTGATCATTTAATAAATACTTTGGGTATAAAACTGTTTATTTCACTACAAATGAACTTTGAAAAAGACTGTCTAGTCCATACTGTAGCATGTTTGGAGTCAATATGCAACCATTTTTCTTGAAAAAGTTTCCAGAGCCCATAATAAGACATTCCTGGAAATGGCAAGGGTCTTTTCAGATTCCTGGAGGGCACTCACAAGTTAGGAAACTGATTTCATCTCCATTATGTTGCTTTATTTTAGAATAGTCTGCTAAGGTACTGCTTGTGACTCCAGGCATATAAAGCTGTGTTCCAGGAAGCACTGGGGAGAGTGAGGCAGGGGCCTGGGAAGCCAGCAGAGCACATAATTTGGGGACTTTTGAAACAACAGAACAAGAAAAAAGTCTCACTTGTAAATAAGGATCCTCCCTTCCCCACCCCACCCCTCCCAACACTTTCAGGAAATGAGTACACAGTGAGCACCAGGAAGTCAGTCTCTTACTTAGCTGCAGAAGTGGCTGCAGAAGTGAACTTTGAGCTCCTCTTAGCTGGCTCAGCTCAGATGATCACTATCTTTTGCAAACTGACAGCTGAAGTATCTGGTTTTGGTTTGCCACTGAGGAGGGACATTGTGAATCAGTGCATAGCAACAAAAATTACATTTTGAATATTAATGCCTGATCTTTGAAATCAACTGACTAAAAACAGAAGAAAAGGACCATCGGCTCAACCTCAGGCTTCTTTGTATATCAGTGACTAGTGAGGGGCTAAGGAGCTTTACTCTGCAGTCATAATTGAATGTGTAGCTTGCAGGCCTGCCAAATTGCAGAAACCTAGGTTTCTCATATTAGATAATGTGTAATAAAAGACAGCTGTTGCCAACATATGCTGTTCTTTGCACAGCAATTCTTCATTCAGGAGTTTTGGTGCTTTTACTGCCGCCCTGAGAAAAGGCTCAGTCTGGGAGGTGAGTCTGGAGAGTGAGACTCCACCCGTGAGAGCCTAGAATAATTGGGCTGCACCCACTAAGGAAAGGCCTGCAGGGAAAACAACTTTTCCCCAAATGTAAGACCTTTGATAAGACCTTAGGCATACTTAGGCATACTTCTTTGCACTTAGGCAGATAAGTAGGGTGTGCAAGCAAGGTCGAACTCAGAACATTCCTTTCCCCATTGCCTGAGTTCTGACAGCCCA
This sequence comes from Talpa occidentalis, assembly GCF_014898055.3. Taxonomy (NCBI): domain Eukaryota; kingdom Metazoa; phylum Chordata; class Mammalia; order Eulipotyphla; family Talpidae; genus Talpa; species Talpa occidentalis. The sequence continues at coordinate 90,675,495 of NW_023603184.1, read as the reverse complement.
GATCAAAAACAAGCAGCCTTTGTGTCAAGATGTGGCACGTGTCAGAGACTTTGATGGTGCCTAATTTATTTAAATTGTTTTTTAGTTAAATGTTAGGTACCTAAGATGGCTCACTGCTAATCTAGAATAGGAATTAATTTATAATTTGACTTAGTCTCATTTTTTGTGTGTCACTGATAACCCAAATCAGTCAGTCCACAGGAAAGGGAGTATCTCCATGTGTCTCACATTGTGCTAGGCAAATAGTCTCATTTCGTTTAGTCATTGAACTAGAAAGAGAGGTTAGAAAGGAGCTGGAGAAATTTCCTTCTCCACAGAAGTCTTGGATTTGTTTTGTGGATTTATGAGATTTTAGATTTGAATATATTGGGAGTGATTTTTGTTTTAGAAGGTAGCTTGAGGGGAGACCAGGTGAAATCTTGAGGCTTCAATTAATGCTACGATTATTTGCTTAGCAAAAGGGCATATAAAATTACTGAGGAAAGGCTTAAATATTATAATTTATTAATTTCTTCTACCATTCATTTTACAATTCTATATTAAGGTATTAACGTTGTTTTCAATTAGCTTTTTTCCCGTCATTGTTGATATTTCTGGATTGAGATTTTGGTTTCATTCTTATTTGTTTTCCTTCATTTTTAATCCTGATACATGTTTCAAAATCTTATTGAACATTTTTAAGTGATTACTGTTGAATTTTGTTTAATGAATATTTAATGAATAATAAAGTTGAAACTATCTGAACACATTCCTTCTGAACTTGAATATTTTACTTTGGGTGTTTCAACAACAGTCACTTGCACGTATCATTGTCTGGTAGTTCACTTCTATTAGTCTATTTAGCTTTTTTTAAAAAAAGATTTATTTATATATGCATGCAAGAACTGGAGTATAGGCCAGAGTTGTGGGGGGTGAGAGGATTCACTTGAGACAAAGTGGGGAACAGAACAGGCAGATTGGCTAAAATACACTGCTGAGGGGAGCAGTGGGGGAGTCGGGAGAGGTCTGCTGCACCATGTAGGTAGCTCCCTGGCCAGGGATTGAACTCGTGCTGCAGTGGCTGCTGCACGCTTCATAGGTTGCATCTTAATCCTCCCTGTGCCATCAGGGAGGCCTAAGTCTATTTAGCTTTTTCTATTTCCACTCTAAGTCCTGTGGTAGGTACTAGAGTAGAAAGAAAAACATACATTTCCAAGATGTCTAAAGCATATTGATAATTATATACAGAATGATCAAGTACATCCTTCATGTAAATATACATTCATGCCTCTCTCTATAGGAATATGTAAATACCCTGATGAATATTGATAGCAAGGGAAATATATTTTTGTGGAGATTTTATTCTATTATTTTTCTATTTTTAATGAAGTACTATTGTTTTACATCTTTGTTAATATTTTCACAATATAAGATTTCTTCCCTTTGGCGTAGTCAACATAGCTCTTACCATGAAAGCACCTGTAGTCTTCCACCATCATGCAAAGGTAATATTTTAAAATATAAATCCTAGTAATTATAGATAACTAGATATTGCCTACATAGTACCCTGCAGTCTGAAGTAAGTATAAAAGACAAGCAGATGAATAGAAATAGAAACTATAAATACAACATAAGGAAGAGACTGAGGATGAGTGTGTGTATGAAGTTCATTGCTCTCCTAACAAGAAGAAGGTCCACTACATAGCTGAATGTTACCCCCACACTTGTTAATGGTTTATATTAGGACAAAATCAGACTGAAACGAATCAGACAAATTGCTGTAGGCCTTCCATGTTAATCCTTATAAGTATCTTGTAGCCAATCTAGAGATTCTTTTTGGGTCTGAGTCTTCTTTGTACAACCTTCAGAATGATATGAATCATTTAAGTTCCAGAACGGACAAAGAGGAAAGTATAATGAATTTACATCGAGTTGGTTGGCAAGGGATCAGATTTCCATTGCATTAACTTTACTGACCAATGGCTGAAGTCTAAACATTGAGTCATTCCAGAAATGTGAGATTGCTGGCATATGTCCCTGATAATTCAACTTATTTACAATGATATAGCCTTCTTTTGTGCATTAATTTCTTCTACGTATTTTTTCCTGACTTGATCCTGTACTTTTTTTATTTTATCCATTTGAACTGACTGTGCATGTATCACCTGAAATTATATGTGTGTATGTGTGTGTGCATTTGCTAACATATGACAGTATAACATTTAACATATGACATTAGGTTGATATTTAAACCATGGGTTAGCTAGGTTAGCTGGTAGCGTAAGTATATGTTTAATTACTAAACACACAAAAATTCAAAGCAATCACCTAAACAACACCTTTGGTAGCTTTTCCACTATTTACAATGGTAGAATAGTATTCTGGAAGGTTAAGCTTCCAGAAACCATGCAGATGACTGAAGGTGAGATATTATTTATACCATTTATACCATCTTTATTAAAAAAAGTTTTATTTATGCATACAAGAACTAGGGTACAGACCAGAGTTCTGGGGGGTGAGAGGATTCACCAGAGACAGAGCAGGGAACAGAACAGGCAGATTGACTGAAATACACTGCTGAGGGGAGCAGCGGGCGAGACAGAAGAGGTCTGCTGCGCCATGTGAGTAGTTCCCTGGCCGGGGATCAAGCTCGTGCTGCAGAGGCTGCAGACAGGTTCATAGGTTGCGTCTTGATCCCTTGTGCCACCAGGGAGGCCCATTTATACCATGTTGAGGTTCCCTTTCTTGCCTGGAAATCATACTTCACTCCTTTAAAACTACTGCAAAAATAAATCATAAACAGAGTTAAGGTTTTGACTTCCAGGTCTCAATTGACTGTATTTCTGCATGAGTTGGTTCTTTACACATTATTTTATCCTGCTAAGACAGTAACATGTTGCAGTATTAAAATGAACAGTCTTTTCATCATCCTCCAAAACTATAAAGTATTTGGGTTTTATATGCCATTATATGAGTGTTATTTTGGGGTTCCAGTATGATTATAAATTGTTATGAGCCATCTTTCAGAAGCTGTTTTAAATACACATCAGATATTGAGTACTTTTTGGAAGTTTTGGAATTTTTGCCACAGTATATTATTATCAAAGCCTCTTTTAATCTTTTGAAAGGATGCTGAAAATTTCCTTCCTAATTTGTCTTTTGCTATCACCAGAGAATGCAAGTTATTGCTGTTATGTAACAATTTCCCAGGAACTGGGCCAAGGAAGCTGGTTCAAAGAATGTGATAACAAATAAAATCCTTTATGATTTAAGATATTTTACAGCTGTGTCTTAAGGACCTTTTGATAACTGTGCTTTTTTGTGTTTTTCAGCTTGCCTTGCTGAGAACAAGTTCTTTAGGTGAATTTTCCTGGTCTCAAAGGTAAAAAGATTCATTTATCTTACAGCTTCTCACCAGATTATTGATGTCATACACACACAGAGTCATAAATATAAAAATTTACATAAATATCACTTATTTTTAATTGTGACAATTAATTTTATGTTTAGTATATTCCAAATATACTTTGAGTCCATGTTTATTTGTTTATTTATTTATATTACAGAAAGCTTGTTACTGTGGAAAAGCAGGATAATGGAACATTCGGATTTGAAATTCAGGTGAGCAGTTTTCAAATTCTGCCGGCTTTTAATGAAGAAAATAGTACTGATAGTACCATGATATTTGCAAAGAATGAAGTCTGGCATGGAGAATATTAGAGACTGCCTTTTATTCAACATGTGGTTGTTTTGGATAATTTTTCTGTGTGTTGAGTACTGTCAAGGAAGGAAAACATTGTAGTAGCAAATATAAAATCCCTACACAATCCTCAGCAACTTGCTCTTGCTTTAGCCTTCCACTAAATCTGAGATTGATGCAAATTGCTCAATATCAGCCAGAACTTGGTCCTCCCCAGTGGCGCAGCGGTTTGAGCGCACCGCTGTGAAACTGTCCTCAGCCTCTGTAGTGTGGGTTTGATTTCCGGATGGCCAGGGAGATTCCCACGTGGCGAGGCAGACCTCTCCTGTCTTGCCTGCTGCTCCCCTCAGCAGTGTATTTCAGTCCATCTGCCTGTTCTGTTCCCTGCTCTGTCTCTGGGGAATGCTTTCACCCTTTTGTACCTCTGGCCTGTACCCCAGCTCTTGTATAAAAATAAATGAATCTTTAGAAAAAATACTCCTTATTGATGTACATTTTATTTCCTCACATTTCTGATGTTTTGCCTAATTATTTACACTGTGCATCAGATTTTAAAACTTTACTAGGTGATATGGAATTGGAAAGTCAGTGTATATTTTATGGTTAGAAACAGTAAACAGTTGTGTCGATCACATTTAATGAGTAAGGAAACCAAATGGAATTCTAGCTGAATGCAGAGGAGAAGGTTGTAAGAGAAAAGCTAACTTCAACTTTTTTAACATTTCTGTCTTTAAATTTGGTGATGTCTACAATTCTTCCCTCAGGTTTTAGAAGCATAGTCCTCTCTTATTTCCCATTCACATGAAACATTCCCTATTTTGTTGAAGAGACACTGTGCTTTTTGTGACCAATTCTTTTAAAATTAGAACTACCCACAAGGATGTGCAGCAGTTGCTACTAAGAATAGGATCATGACTACTCTCTTATTTATCTTTATTTAATGTGACAAATGAGGAGTTTTTCTCACTCTTTGATAGTATATGTCACTGTGCCCACACTTCTCTCTCATAACAAAACTCATAGTCTAAATGGAGCAAGAGTCAAAGCTATTATTAGCAGACGAATGGCTACAGTGCCTTGAAGATCTGTATGAGCCGCTGGCTTCATCCCTGATCTGCAGCATAGGTGTGTATCTCACAACACAGGGCCCCACTCTATTGCAAATACCTTTTTTGGTATGTGCTTTCTGTTACCGACTCCAGGATGCAATCCATGCTCCAGGACTCCTAAAATTTGCAGTAATATCAAATAGGGGAAATGCCCTGGGAACTTTTGGAAGCCCCTAGAGAACCTCATTCTCTATACTCTGCGCTGATTGTCAGTACGTATTTGGGTTGCCGTCTGCCAGGTGAAGGGCACATGGAAAGAGAACAAGTCCATCTTTCTCTGGGTTTCCACAGGTGCTAGTTTTACAATGCTAATGTTAGGAACACAGACTTTAGAATTCATGGACACCTGAGTTCCTGTTCTCGCAATAGTGCTTTATGGGTTTTTTAGGAGTTTCAAATGAAATCACATATACAGAATGCATACGTAGGAATCAGTAGAAGATCAACAAATGACAGGTTTCATTTCAAAATGAATGCCACTGGGCATGTCAAAGGACAGTGTGACCTCTGTGTCTCTACAGAATTCAGGTGATCATTCTGTCACTGGCCCCTGAAAATGAGAGCTAGAAAACTGGCTAAGGAGAGATAGAAATATCTGCCTATTTATTCCTCTCCATTACTTTAAGGCCTCTGCATTTTCTCCTCTATTATTAACCTACAAATTTTGTACCTATTGCAATAGATATGCTGGTACCAGCTACATAAACCAATATGATTTCCCTTCGTTGTACTCACTTTGATCAATGAACATGGGGAATCGGCACTGCAAATGAGAATCATTGTACCAAAGGAGTGTCTGTTATAATTTCGGTTCATGTTCCATAGGAACTAGACTGCCTTCTATCTTTGGAAGTGTCCAGGCTATGGAGAGAAGACTTCTTGGCAGAAAAAAGCTGTTAAAGTGTTCTGTGTTATAGATGGAAAGTATGTTGCATGACTTTTGACAGTTCCTTCTGCCATTAAGTTATGGAGATTCTAAATACCTTGTAGAATGAATAGAAGCCCTGCTAGAGGTTAATAAAATAAATTTTCTGGAAGTTGTTTGACTTGACTGACTTCTGGTTCTGGAGCTTGTAAGTCTATGAAATAAGGAGTGAACATCATACCTTAGTTTCTCCACAAGGAAACAGTACTGCAATGTGATTTTAGGAATCAGATGTTTAAAGGAACTCAAAATGCTATTATTATTCTATCAATAAATAGAACTAGCCCTCATAATTTATTTGTGAAAAAGCAAAATGTGTTACAGGTGGTTGGGTCACATATATAGCAAACATATATGCAGTGTTCTTGGTATGCAGTTTTCTTTGTAAAAATGAAAACAAAAGCAAATTATCCAACCAAGTCACTTTTGTCAAATTTAGGCAATACGCAAAGCCTAACTCTTTCTCTTTTAGTTGGGTGACTAATGAACCATTAAGTATTCAGGTCAGGCATACCAGAAAGTGCTCAGAAATGAAGGTAATTGAGTCAATTATAGTACTTTTGAATTAATGCAGGGCAGATTGTCATTATTTGCAGAACTCTGATTTTAAATAATTGTTGTTGGCATATCTCCCTTGCTGGATGCGTACTGTTTTGTATAGTCCTGTAATGAATGCTGTAGGTTTGAAGAACCACACGGAGCCTTTTCTCTCTGCTCTTGGCCTCTGTTGTTTTAGCCCATTAATATACAATACAGTAATGATAGTATCAGTGGACGCTTAGGCTTAAAAGCACAAAATCTCAAGCATTCTTTTTCTTCCTTCCTTCTTGAGCCAGAATAATTTTATGAATGGGCTTGGCCACAGATTTTTGGGTAAAAATGCAAAATTGATACCTTTGATTTAGTGTGTAGTCAAGAAAGCCTCCCCAGATTGCTCTTTGCACCTGTATATTACCACTTCAGTAATTGATACTTTATTTTTTGACAAATAGATTTTAAGTTTTTGAGTAATCATTATGTGTCACTTTAATTTTTATAGACTTTCCCATTCCCGATCCAGAACACCTACTCCTCAGAGATGTACACTCGGATCTGCAAGATCCAGGAGGACAGCCCAGCACAGTGCGCTGGTCTGCAAGCTGGTAACTTAGAAGTTTTGTTCATGCTAGGAATTATTTAAATAACAAGAAAACTCTTAATAGTGAAGGTCAGGGAATGGTTGTTGCATTGGACATTCTTGGTGCCTTTATATTGCTAAGGTTTTGGACTTGCTTGTTTTGTTTCATTTGTGTGCCAGAAGGGATTATTTAACTGCTTGAACATTCATTTTCTTGGCATCTCCCAGGTGATGTCCTTGCAAATATCAATGGTGTGAGCACGGAAGGCTTCACCCACAAGCAAGTTGTTGACCTGATCAGATCGTCAGGAAACCTACTAACGTAACTATCCATCTGCTTCCTGTGGGGCTTCAGAAATGTTAAGGTCTCTCATAATGCCTGTTGAGTGAATGAATAGGCTTTTGTTCAGGGTCACAAGAAAGGAGGCAGTGCATACAGCTTGGGGATTGGGTACAGACATTTTTTATCAGTTCTTTTTGTTTTTCAAGGTTTCCTCAAACTTGAACATATTGTCAACATCTGAAGTCAGAGGACATCAATAGCCCAGATATCTGTGTGGGAGGGATAGGATTTAAAATTTATTTTTTTATGTCAAATTCAATTAAACTGGCACACATTCTCTTTGAATGGAGAGTAACTGGTCCAATTTCCACGGTTGATATAATCTGTGGTTAGAACAAATAAAAGGTCAGAAGGGTTGGATTTTTTTCTCTTATGCCACAAGCCAGTTGTTTTTCTGTTCCAGTGTTTCATTTGGAAGAAAGAACAAAGTCTGCACAACTCTCCTTGACCTATAACACACACACTTACAGTCCAGATTTACTGCTGGAATATTGTCTTCCCCCATTAGAGATCAGAGTAATTTTTCCATAACATCATCCCTAGGACTTAATACGATCTTAGTAATCAGTTAAAAGATGGGATTCTTTTATCTGTTTTCATCTGTTAAGATGGTATTTATTGAGCAAATACTAGCTCTGTGATAGGTTGAGGGGAAACAAAGATAAAGACTTTTCCAGTTCTTATTAACTATGGAAGGAGATGGATCAGGAAAACTTACCAAAATATGTTGTTTTGACATTTTGATTATCGATAACTGCTGTAATTATTGATAACTGCTAAAGAATGAGATAGAACATTGAATCAGAGGGCTGCTATTTTAGCTTAAGTGTTGAAAGTGGTTCTCTCTGAGGAGTGGAAATAGGAGTTGAGATCTCAATAAAGAGAAGGGATGATTATTTGAATTCCTGGTGAGAGCATTTAAGGTGAAGAGAGAGGTTTCTGAATTCTTACATGGGCTTTGCACATTTAGGGTATAGACAGAAAGTCCATTTAACTGGTGGCTGATGGATTAGGGAGAGTATAAGGAAGAAAGAGGTAACCTGGGGCAGAGGCTAGGTTTCACCAGCCATGCCAGATAATTTAGGTTTTATTGAAATTAAGGCAGGTCCTGTGTTATCTCGTTCATTCTTCTCAGCCACCTTGTGAGGTTAGTTTATTCCTATTTATATATTAAGTGGCTGAGACTTAAATAAGGACTTAGTTAAGATCAATCATCTAGTAAGTGACAGGGCTGGGATTTGACCACGTGCTCTCCATGCCAAGATCTGCCCTCTTCAGCTACACATAGCTGCTCATTGAAAGCTGCCCACGGAAAAGCTGCTGCAAGCTTTTCAGTGATTCCAGTCTAAAACTTCCAAAGATGTTTTGGGTATATGTGGGAGTTTTGAAAGATTACTAGTGGTGTCAAGAACGGAGTCCTGCTCTGGATTTTACAAGTTCAAGCTCAAAGGATGGGGGCTCTCTTGTTCAGAAAAACTAGAATTTACAAGACAGGGACCATATGGAGTTCAAGAGGAAATGCTGGCTGTTAGAATCAGAAAGCTATGTTCCAGACGGGCAGACCTCAGGTGGATAATTAAGGAGGAGTGAGTGGAGAAAATGAGAAATCTTCCAGAGATTGGGAAAATGAGAGACAGTGTACAAAGTGCAGCTATTGGATGTCCGTGGTTTGCCTATAGATGCCTGTTGCTCTGTTAGGTCAGATCAACATTAAGAGTCGCAGTGAAACAAATTCAAAGGCAGCCCCACTATTTGCCCAGAGTCAAGACAACCCTGATGAGAAGACATGGTCTTGATGCACTACCCTCTCATTATCTTGTATGTGCTGCCACTATTAGATTGGAGGAAAATTCATCTCCACATTTGATGCTATTTTTTTAATTTAATGCCTTAAAAATTTCTTGCAAGTTTACCAATAGAGTTACAGTTTATTTATCAGAAGGAATTTGAATCAATATTTTTAAAATGCTTAGGAGTATAACTACCACATATAATTTGTTACCTTATTCTGATTGATGTCTTAGTAGTCAAAATAAAGGCCTTTAATGTGAGTCCACAAAACAAATCAAATCGCTGAGCATAAAACAAGTTATTTCTTTTTAGAAAGGCAATTGGTATAGATAGGGAGAAAAGAACATCATTAAATAGATAATTCTAGGATTAAAATTTATAAGGTTTAGAGATAAAAGAGTCAGATGAATGTTATTATCAAATCATAGTTATGGTTCTGTTTGTTCTAGTTCCAAAATTAAGGCGATTTGCAGAAGTAAAGGCTCTTAGAATCCTGGGGAGGAAAGGATTTTTCTCTGTTTCAAGAGATAGTATGTTGATTCCACTGCTAAAAAGTCCCTAGTGCCTGTTTTCATTGCCACACTCCTCATGCCTAGCACGGTATGTAGTCTGGCACAGAGCAGATGTCCAATAAATATTCACTAAGTGAAAGAGGTGGCTCAGCAAGACTCCACAAGAATATTCTAGTAGAAGGCACCCATCACTGTCATATAGTGGTTTCTATAAAATGAGATATAATTTACAAATTAACCAAATTCTTTTCTCTCAGGCACTCTCTCAAGAAGAGTTTTTTCCCCCCATTTTTTTCCCCTCAGAATGTTGTCAGATTTGGCCTAGGTCCAGATACTTCAAGTACTATGAGAATCCTAACATTTATGTTGCTTTTTAAGTATAGTATGTGCTCAAAGTGTAGTACTGCGTAAGGAGGGTGCTTGTTTGAAAGAATCACTCACACTTCCCCCTCACCCCCTTTTAATCTTAAAACAGGATAGAGACTCTTGATGGGAAGATTTTCAAAAAAGCAGAGCTTGAAGAAAAGCTGAAAAAGTTAAAGGTAATTTAATTTAATACAGCGAGGTACATTTTTCATTCTTGAATGTGTGAGTGGTAGAATAAAGATCTATTTGAGGATTTGAGATAGCCCTTGAGGATGAAAAGTCATGATGAGTCTAAACTATTGAATTATCAAGAGCCACCCAATTACCTTGGCAGGGATATTAAATTCCACACACCAGTGTAAAGCCTCTTTCCGTTCCTCTTTCTGCATGTCTATGAGGCTCAGGGCGGCAACAGGAAGACACATCACTTCAAGGACTTTTCATTAACGCACCTGTGATCTCTCTTAATTTACATTTTGTTTGGGAAAAAGCAAAGGAGTTGGTCTTTTTGACATTTTCCTGAGAACTGTGCGTGTGCGTGTGTGTGTGTGTGTGTGTGTGTGTGTGTGTGTGCAGGAGGGCCTGGAATTGTTGCTCTTCCATTGTCAACCTTTGTATCTTTTTATTCTACTGTATTACTGTATTCTTACTTCAGAAACCATTCTCTCTACTCCTGTAATTTGAATTTGCTTTCACTGGCAAACACACCATCAATTTCAAAGAAGAATAATTAAAGTTTACAGAAGGTGGTCCATAAAGCAGATATTTGGTCAAAATTCCTAGGACTGGATCTTATTGATGTTCTTAAAAAAATCAGTGTTCCAGGCTCTGCCAGGCCAAGGTGCACATGCCCTGAGTGTTGCCCTGCTCATCCTTCCCCCAGCCTCAGTTGACCTCCATCCTGGAGTTCCCTTTGCGTGCAGCAGAGCTACCAGTTTCATTGTGGTGTCAGGTTTACTGGTTACTTAGGAATAGCTGGGGAGTATTTCTCTGTTTTTTTCTTTGGTAGAATTCTCATAGCATCCTCTGAATCATCTGGACTCATGGTTATTTTTTGTGGGAACCCTAAACTACAATTTCAGTTTCTTAATTAGTTATAAGACTGCTCAGGCATTCTGTTCTTTTTTTTTTTTTTTTGAGTTATGCTTTGTTGAGCTATATGCTTTTATTTGTTTATGTTTTATTTTTATGCCTTTTCTTCTTTTTTACATAAGCAGTTTTTTCACTTTTTCCTTTAAGCAGTTTCCCTGTTTTTGAATCTTTTCAAAACCAGTTTATCTGTGACAAATGTTTGTCTTTATTTTTCAGATTGCTCTTAAGATGTTTGTCTTTACTGATCTCATTTTCACTACAATGTGATTTTCCTGGATTAATTTCTAAATTTATACTACCTGGAACTTACAATACTCTATCACTCTGAAGACTTGTGACTTTCTTCAATTTGAGAAAACTATCAGCTTGGTCTCTTTGAATATACCTTCTCCATCATTCCTTATATTACTTCTGTGATTCCTGGTAGAGATCACTTAGAGTCTCTTAATTTATCTTCCATGCTTCCTAACCACTCTTTCATATTTTGTGTCACTGTCTTTTTTGGTATGTTCTTTTAAAATTTCTTAGTGATATTTTCAGAAATGTTGTCTGTGTTCTGTATCAAAAATGTTCTTCCAATTGAGTTTAAAAAATTATTTATGTCAATATGTTCTTGTTTTATTTCTTTTAAATTTCCTTTTCTTATGAGTATTGATTATATTTCTCTATCAGCAGATCATGAATATTTTTATTTCAAAGCTTTCTCTGCATACATTTTTATTGTCATTTTATTTGGTGAGAATACATGTACTGATTATCAATTTTATTGTCTTTCTCACTATTAAACTTCTGTGGGTGTTTTGGAGTTCAAATTGCCCACTTTCTTTCTGTGGTGGCCTCTCCCTTCTACTTAATGTGATTGTTGAGCAATTACCTCCTCCTAGTACTCCCAAGCTCCTAATCCAGAACCAGGTCTGAGAGTTTGGAAGCCTTCCCTGGGAGGGCAGATGTGCTCCTTGGCTCAGGTCACAGAGCCAGCCATGCTTATGCTCACCTGCTTCTCAAGATACAAACTCTGTAGGAACCATAGCCACCCTCAGTGGCATTGCTCAGTGTCCTTTTATCAATGTTCTTTTCTAAACAGGAAACTTGACTGTGTCCTGCATCTCAGATAAATGCATTTAAACTATATCTCGCCATAGGATCCAAATTCCAATCTACCTCTTTCTGCTTCTTCAGCTGCAGCAGAACTTCAGATTCATAGGAATGATTTCTTCTTGCCCTTTGTCCCATTTTTCATCTTGAAATTATAATATTTTCAGTTCTTCTCTTGAACCAGAAATGTATGGGTCTGACCTTTAACCAGGGTCAGACTGGTGTCCCCTTCACCAATGACATTTAACTTGTGCATTCTATGTTAGTGTGCATTCTGTTTCACAGAGACTCTTTGTGGGAGTCACAAGCTCTATTGTAGAAACACTGGTTTCTTCTGAGTCATGTTTTCAGGGATTCCCTTTCTCATAACTTATGATTCAAATATTTAACATGAGAACAGAACACCTGACAGGCTATCTGAGAGAGCGAGTTTTTAAATCTAACTCTGCTGTTTAGATTGGTAGCCCTTGGGAAATATTTTGCCACATCGAGCCTTTATTTTCTAATCTGGAACTTTTTAGGTTAAGAAAATTAAATAGCATGTTATCTACGAAAGCACTATGAAAGTAGTGAAGTAATATGAAATGCTTAGCTGTCTCATGTAGATGGAAAACAATGGAAATGTATTTGGAACCAGTCCAGACTGTCCTAGTTGAGAGCTGTTTGGGAAGTTATTATTTCACATATTCATTCAGCCAATATTAACCGAGCAACTGCAGAAGACAGGTGCCGACCTGGGCACAGTGAGATGATCTGGCCCCAAATGGTAGGATCGCACCTGTGCTTTACTTTTCTTCTAATTGTTGAAGTTAGATTGGTGCGAATAAACAACTGTGATTTTAAAAACAGGCAGAAACAAAGTCTGAGGAAAATAGGGAAGTTAGTTAGAGATTAAAATCTCTTAGTCACTTTTTGACGCATCTGCTGTCTTCACTGGTATTTTCTTGGTTTAAGTGATAAAGCATTAGATGACTGGGCCAGATGAACAACGCAGATATTTGAAAATACTTATTTTCACAAAAGTATTAGCTATTTAGCAAGTTTCTACATAGTCAGTACAACTTCCTCTTCTCTACATATTTACTTTTAACTGTCAACTTATCCTTATTCTCCCCTTCTGGACTCATCTCTCCTGCTGGAGATGAAATTCTTTAAAAAAGAAAAAAGAGATTGATATGTGTGCCAGATTCTTGCTAGTTCTTTATTCCCTGGTAAACTCCAATCTTCACATGAGCACAGATATATAAGTTAATAAGAGGTATGATTTGGTCGCTCACTCATCTTATAGCCATATAAACTGTATTATAGTATAGAAAGAAATTAGCTGAGCCAGACATTTTATTGCTTTGATTTATGGCTTGTGTATTATATTGGAAACCATAAGGATTGTTGCTAAATGTTACTGTTATTGAGGCTTGGAAAATTCTTTTTTTTTTTTTTTTTTTTTTTAAGTTTTTTTTTTTATTTATTTTATAGAGGCATGTTTTATTCATTTATTTGTTTTGTTTGTTTGTTTGTTTTGTTTATACATGCACTGGGTACAGTCAGAAGCGCGGGAGGGTGAGAGAATTCACCAGAGCCAGAGCGGGGAGCAGAGCAGGCAGAAGGACAGAAGTACACTGCTGAGGGGAGCAGCGGGCGGCAGGAGAGGTCTGCGCGCCATGTGGGACCCTCCTCCGGTGGCCGGGGAGCAGCCGGGGATCGAACCGGCGCCGCAGAGGCTGCGGGCAGCTTCGCAACCCAGCGCTCAACCGCTGCGCCACTGGGGAGGCCCTGAGGCTTGGAAAATTCTGCCCAGTGACTGTTTAGTCCCTGAAATAGGGAACCAGCTGTTTTCCTGGTTTAAGCATTTAAAGAAAATATATGTATTATTTTCTTACCCTTAGGCCTTCACCTTCCAAATGTACTTTTTCCTCTCTTCCTTTTTAGTCTTCATCTGTCCCTTCCAAATCGCTTCATACAAAAGATCACTTGTTTCCAACTCTCTACCTTTCGTTGAGATGATGTTCACAGGCCAATCTGAGCTGTGTCTGACTGTTGGACTTGTGTGTGTGTGTGTGTGTGTGTGCATTTAAAGATTTACTTTATTCATTTATGCATACAAGAGTTGGGGGTGTAGGCCAGAGGTAAAGGTAGTGAGAGGATTCACCAGAGACAGCGTGGGGAACAGAACAGGCAGATCTACTGAAATACACTGCTGAGGAGAGCAGCTGGCTAGACAGGAGAGGTCTGCTGCATCATGTGGGTCACCTTCCAGGTGTGGGATCAAAGTCAGGCAGCAGTGGCTGGCGATAGCTTGATAGCACTGCATCTTTAACCCCTGCACCACCAGGGAGGCCTTGACTGCTGGACTTATTATGAGAAAGATAACAAAAAAAGGAGTGGAGCAGAAGTCAGGAGGAGGAAGAATGAGCCTTTGAATGTGCTTGTCAGGTGCCTTCTGTCTGGTTTGCTTTGTCTTCCCTTCTCTCCACCATGTATGTAGGCCAGTCGAGGCCCTGTGATGTCTGCTGAACATTAGAACAGCCACTTCATTCCACCTCTGTGTGCTGGGGGCAGTGGAGGAAGGAAGTAAATAAGAAGTCAAGGTGCTCAGCCAAGCTCTAAGTTTAGCTCTCCAAAAAAGCCTTTCAGAACAAGTTGGCTTCCCCTTTTTGGTGTAAAAAATAAATTTTCCAACAGAAAAGACTGTTTCAGTGCTCTTGGTTTATAGACTGATGGTGGTAGTTATTGAACATTTACTAAATTCCCGTCACTGTTCTAAACTTTTTTATCTCTACTCACTCAATCCTCATAATCCCAGTGTTAGCTTCTATTATTGTCTTCATTTGCGGATGGGAGAAGCCCAGAATATAAATATTTCAAATGAATGGGAGGGGTTGTTAGTGCCAGAAGGAAAGGAAAAAAATTAATGACAAATCTCAACACCCAGAAGTCAATTTCTGTCTTCATTGGAGTTTCTAATAATTAGCACTGTTTTTCTTTCTTGCAGCAAAACTTGAAGAAAAAGTGCGTGGAGTACCAATCTCTGCAGTTACAGGAACATCGCTTGCTTCATGGTAAATGTGATTTCCTGTTCACAAACCACAATATTATTTATTTCATCCTTTCAATATTTATGTCTTTAAGTTGTTTTAAGATTATCATTACAAGAAAGATTTGTCTGGCATGGGTCTAGGATAGCAGTTTGTGTTTCTTTGGCGTGACCTTTGGAGTGACCTATATATTTGGAGGGAGGGGTAAGTCATGTGACACCCCTGTTCCACATGCATAAAACACACACACACACACACACACACACTTGCAGAAGGCACCTGTAGATTTTAGAAGTAGGAATGATTGTCTATGTCTCCTACTACTTCAGCGGATGAATTAAGAGAGAAATTCAGGGCCTCCCCAGTGGCGCAGCGGTTGAGCACTGGGTTGCGAAGCTGCCTGCAGCCTATGCAGCGCCGGTTTGATCCCCAGCTGCTCCCTGGCCACTGGAGGAGGGTCCCACATGGCGCGCAGACCTCTCCTGCTGCCCGCTGCTCCCCTCAGCAGTGTACTTCTGTCCTTCTGCCTGCTCTGCTCCCTGCTCTGGCTCTGGTGAATTCTCTCACCGTCCTGCGCTTCTGACTGTACCCAGTGCTTGTATAAATAAATAAATAAATAAATCAGGCTGGAATGGGACATGCATCTTAGGCAGAGTTTCTTCCCAAGATAGATACATTAGGTAGAATACATATATTCTCCCTAAGATAATGTTTAAGGTACATAAACACGTAGAAATCTTTCTTTGTGGCCCTAAACCCAAGACAGAAATGTGGATGTAACTGTTACCATAGTGTTCATTCTGAGGGGAGACTTTGTTAATTTGACATATACTGTGTGACTGGTATACCTGAGGAATGAACTTGTATGTAGAAATAATTCCCTGAAACCACTAGCTATGTGGGTATGAAATATAAGCTATCTCTTCTCCAGAGAATTGTTTCATGACTGAGAATATCCCATAAATGATATCCCATTTATAGATAACAGAATATATTTCTTTCTTTCTTAGGCACTAATTTATGTCTTAGAGGTTTGTGTTGAAGTTCTGGGTTTTTTTGGTTGTTAGGATTTTTAGTGAAACTTATGTATCATTTATCTTTTATATAAGTTTTAATTAAAATTTAAAAAAATTAATAACATTTTTGGAGGGAGACTAAAATTTGTTAGTAAAACAGACACAAAAAGAAACTATCACCTGGATTTATATAAATTGTAGGTGTTTGGGAAGCCTTTGCTTCCATTTTTGAAACATTCTGGAATGGAGATAGGGTTTGATAAATATAGGTAATCCTAAACTTCATGGAAATGCCTTTGTACAGACAGAGTCCTTAGGCTAGGATTAAGGAGACCAGTTTCTCATAAGGCCATTGTTGTACATGTTACACAAATTTTAATGATATATATGTATTTTTTTTTTATTGAGGTAGTGTTGCATTGTTTGTATTTTGGAAGTATAGGATACCTCCCTTCTGGTGATAGTACTATAATGAACCCTCCACCCAAGCACCCATAGTTCACTATGACAGTCCATTGTACTCCCTCCCCACTCCTTGCTTGTCCCTTTCCTTTCCCCTCAGAATGTCCCAGTTCTATAGTCTGCTTTCAAAGGCAAGGTTTTGAGTTTGGCTTAATCTGACCCTTTTCCTGGTTTTTCTATATTCCACATTTAAAGGATACTGTCCAGTATTTGTCTTTCTCCTTCTGGCATATTTCACTTAGCAAAATACCTTCCAGCTCCATCCATGGTGATGCAAATTGCATGAGTTTGTCTTTTTGATTGCTGGAAAGTATTCCATTGTGTGTATATGCCACATCTTCTTGATCTATTTATCTGTTCTGAGGCACTTAGGTTGTTTCTATAGTTTAGCTATAGTAAAGAGTGCTGCAAAAAACTTGGGAGTGCAAATGACCTTTTGAATTAGTGTTTTTGAATTTTTTAATATTTTTTATTTATTTAAATATTTTATTTTATATAATTCTTACATCTTTTTTCATCTTTGCACAATGTATGCATTTTCATTTTGGTTATATTTCCCATACAATTGAACCCCCCCCCCCCCCCCCCCGCCCCCCCCCCCCCCCCCCCCCCCCCCCCCCCCCCCCGGTTTATAGTTGCTTGTTGATTTTGATTTTTACTTTGTATTGATTAGTCTTTTTCCTGGTCTCTTATTTAGGTTTTCCATGCCTAGAAGTGAAATTACTGGGTTGAATGGCAGATCCATGCATAATGTTTTGAGACGAATCCATACTGTTTTCCATAAGGGCTGGACCAATTTACATTCCCACTAACAGTGTAGGAGGGTTCCCTTTCCTCCACATCCTTGACAGTGATATGGGAACTGTAGGTTTTCAGGCCTAGTCTCCCAGCCAGGAATGGATCCCAGGCTGCAGTGGCAGCGCTGAGCCCCAGCCACTAGACCACCAATGGGGTTGGTGTCTCACGAAGCTGCAGCAGGAACTTCGCAGATGCTCAGGCAAGCAAGCAAGAAGAGGCAGATTTGTTTAGGAAAAGAAAAAGCTTATTGAGGAGAAAAGAAACAGAAATAAAGTAGGACTCCCAGGCCATGGAAACGGGGCGGGGGGGGGGGGGGGGCCAAGAGAGCCCAAGTGTAGTCATGCCTCAGGGAATATAGACCTTCTTTCCCTAATTATTCTAAAGTTCCACCAGTCTCTGTGATTGGTTAGTTCTCGGTGGTCTCACTGATTGCCAAAATGTCTCTGTGCCCCAGCCCTTATCTTTCTTTCTTCATTGCCCTCGATTTAGAATGTCTTGTTGACCCTAAGGTCATAAAGTAAGTCCCTAATGTCAAAAGTCCTGGGGTGTTTGATTAGTCCCCTTTGTAATTTGTGGCCCTTATCTCTGGAGCCTTCCTTAACTCTCCTGAAGTCCCTGCACTGCCCTTGAGGCTGCCTAATTATCCTTAACTTGCCCTAGGATTCACCAGCACTTGTTATTTCTGGTCTTTTGATATGGGCCTTTCTCATAGGTATAAGATGGTATCTTATGGTGGTCTTGATTTGCATTTCTATTATAATAAGTGATTGTGAACATTTTTTCATGTGCCTGCTAGCTGTTTTAATGTTTTCCTTCAAGAGGTGTTATAGGTACATTTTTTGAGCAATTAAGAGAGTTCTCCTTTAGTTTATTTTGTCTTTATCTACAATAAATATTCAGGGCATGAGATTCTACAAGGCAATTGTTCATCAATGAAGAGAAATTCATCAGCCTACTAGAAGAAATAACATAGGTTCTATTAGCAAAAAGGAAAGCATCATGACTAGTCACTGCAGTGCTGGCCCCACTCAACTTTGCTGATCAAATGGAAACATAATCTCTTTTTACATAGTCAACTAAGGACAAGGTAGAGCTGCCAGAGAATTAATCAGCACAACATAAAAGCATTTCTTAGTGTGCAATGTTCTATGACTTTCCCTGAAGCAGTCACCTTTTAACTATGCCTTGCACAGGCTAGTACTCCAAAAACTCTCTTTTTCTTTTTTTAAGATTTATTTATTTATTTATATAAGCACTGGGTACCGTCAGAAGGGCGGGAGGGTGAGAGAATTCACCAGAGCCAGAGCGGGGAGCAGAGCAGGCAGACTGACGAAATACACTGCTGAGGGGAGCAGCAGGCTGCAGGAGAGGTCTGCACGCCATGTGGGACCCTCTCTGGTGGCCGGGGATCGAACCGGCGCTGCAGAGGCTGTGGGCAGCTTCACAGCCCAGCGCTCAACCGCTGCGCCCCCAAAACTCTCCTTTCTATCAGCAGCATACCACCTCCTTTGGGAGGCCCCCAAAACTCTCCTTTCTATCAGCAGCATACCACCAGCTCAAATAACACAGAAGCAAGTAGCAAGTGGCTAGGAGTACAGGGATGCTTACTTGGTGCAGTACCACCCCCGACTATTTAACTAATCCAAGAAATATGGACTATTGAGACTAGAAGTTATTTCTGTTTTGAATAATTTTGAATTACTTGTTTATAATCAGGTTATAAGTACAATTTATGTAACTGTTTCCCATATACTTAGGTGTTATAATAATTTTATGATTATGTAAAAATGGCTTTTAATCAGAAGAACTAAATGGAGGAAATCCATAAGAAAACATTTCCCCATGTATATTCTTTGGAATCCCATTTCTGTGAGAATTTTAATGAAAGATTCCAGAATCACTTAAGTTTTGAAGATTTCAGATGAGTTGAACTGTTCTCCTGTAAAGAATCTTATTTAAATTTATTTAATCTAAAATTTCTATTTTCATGACTATGAAATCCTTTTATATGGAAGGTAGTCCATGAAAAATAGTTGGGAAAATTCAACTATTTTATCACATTACTTATTCATGAAAGTCAAAGTTCAGTGAAAAATATTATTCACTTTCACTTTTTCTTGTGCCCTTCAAAGAGAAATTTTGGTGTGTTTACTTATAGGGAATGATACTTAGATTCATTCCTTAGCAGACTTTGTTTTCTGTATTTCAGGCGATGCAGCTAACTGCCCATGTTTGGAAAACATGGACATAGATGAATCAACTTTGTTTGGAAACCTGCCTGGACCAAGCTTGATGCTCATGGACCAGAATCGATTATCCAGTGAGAGTAGCTGTAGGAGCTGGCTGAGCTCCATGACGATTGACAGTGAGGATGGCTACCAGACATGTATGTCTGAGGACTCAGCCAGGGGAGCCTTCAGCCGCCAGACAAGCACAGATGACGAGTGCTTTGTCCCCAAGGATGGGGATGATTTTCTGAAGAGATCTTCTTCCCGGAGGAACCGGAGCATTAGTACCACCAGCAGTGGGTCCATGTCTCCTTTGTGGGAGGGCAACTTTTCAAGCATGTTTGGGACCCTACCTCGGAAAAGCAGAAGGGGAAGTGTCCGGAAGCAACTTTTGAAATTCATCCCTGGCCTTCACCATGCTGTGGAAGAGGAAGAGAGTCGCTTTTGAGGGGATACAAATACATCTACACTCGTCTAGATCAATTCCATCCAGCTTAGTGGAAAAAGTACAGCTGAAATGCAAAACTGATGTCCTATTTCATGGCAATAGTGACCTTTATTTAAATTTTTGTACCTTTTTTTGTTTCTTAAATCATGAAACTGGAGCAGCTCAAGGTCTAAGCAGATGGTAGAAAAACTAATTAGTAAGACGGTTAATAGAACAAATTAACTCAAGTGCTGGCTCATTTTAAAGCAGCAGTAATATTTAATTTCTATATTTTCTATGTGAAAAATTGAGAACTTTTGGAACTAAAATAACAACTATTACAATTGTTACAATAGTAGCAATTATTACAATTATTTGGATTGGTAATTGGTAAGCGCCAATACTTTATTTTTGCTTAAGTTCAGTGGCCTCTGGGGAGACTCACAGTCAATTTTGAATGTTTCTGTACAAATCCGTGGAGACTGATAAGGAGAGATGACCATCGGCCATTTCTTATATCCATACTTGCGAGGTAAGATTTAATCTGAAGGCTTATGCATCATAATATCCATGGAAAGATGCTTCAGACAGGCACTAAGGAAGATCATGTCCTGTTTGTAGGCAGCCTGAACCAGATGGGTGGGAATGTCATTTTTTGTACCTGATTCAACTCTTATTCTACCTGAACATTGATAATAAATCTAGAATTCGCAAGATCCTACATTTTTGTCAATAGTTTTTTTTTTTTTTTTAAACCAAGGTGTCTAAAATTTGAAACATTAGTGTTGGAAAAAGTCTTCTACAGACTTTTCCACATTATTCTTCACTTATGTTATATATTCCAAATAGTTATTGACTCAGTATTCTTTTGCCTATTAATTATGTTCATATGTTACATCTAGCATTTCAATCATATTTTCATTCAGTGCCTATTAAAGTCCATGATTTCTCTGTTCTGGTAATACTGCTGCTCATTTCCTATATTCTAGAGCAGATAATCTGGACAATGCAAAAGCATTCCTTATTAATTTTAAGTTGTGTATGTGTGTGTGTGTGTGTGTGTGTGTGTGTGTTTGGAAGAAACAGACAGTGGAACTCTGCACTTATGTAAACTGAGGAAGACATTAGTTTATTTTGAGAAAAGAGGGACAGGTAAGGAAAATTGTAGGTAAGAAATAAATTTTAAAAATGAAAGGATTTTTGGTTGGGACCTGCTTCTACTAATTCTTTGAACCAAGAAGCATCCAGTGGGCTCTGCTTGAGATTCATCCCTATGAAAGCCAACACGAGTGTTTCACAGGACAGTGGCGCTCCTCTCTGCCATTTACTGACTGTTAAGTGTGCTTTCCATGTTTTACTCTCTATAGCCCTGTAGATAGGTGTTATGTACACAGATAAATAATTGCAATCTGAAAAAGTTCCCCTGGTCAGTGGTAAGACTGCAACTAGAAGCCAGTTCTTCCTGACCCTAGCCTATTCTGGTCTTTCTACAAATTTTTTATTCTTTTTCTGGTTCTGTATAGTTATCACTGTGGCACTTGGTGATACACAGTTGTAAATACTGCATGGATCAAGACATTATCTTTGGAAACAGGAAAATTAACACACATTAATAGTGATTCTTTCTCCAGGCCTCCACAAACAAGTTTTAAGATGTGGACAAATTAATAATTGCACAGTTGGCAATATAATTTTATTTTCAACAAGGGCTTTGCAAGCCAGTTGTGGTTTGACTAATATGCTTACTTCTCATTGTAGGCTACAATTATCATACTAAGGATCTACTTACATAAGTGTAGCTTTTTCTGTTAATTGTAATTCAAGTGCAGGGGAAAGACATATCACATTTTATTTTTAAAGATTTATTTATTTATGCATACAAGAACTGGGGTGCAGGCCAGAGGTATGGGGGTGAGAGTATTCACCAGAGACAGAATGGAGAACAGAACAGGCAGACTGACTGAAATACACTGCTGAGGGAGTAGCGGGTGAGACAGGAGAGGTCTGCTGCACCATGTGGGTTAGCTACCTGGCCAGCTTAGGGTCAAACTCTGGTGATAGCTTGATAGCACTGTCTCTAACCCCTGTGCCATCTGGGAGGCCCAGGACATAGCACATTTATTTGAAGAAAGACGACTGGAATTCTTCCACAGTGTGAATAATGTTTCGAGAACTATGACAGGTCATCTGGGAAAACAGAGCCTTGGTAATTATCTTTTCTTGTGGCTTTAAGTGGTAAATATAGTGTGTACTTCTGTTTTACAGATCATCAAACCAGAGAAAAGGGACAGAGCATATTGTTCAGTAGCCTGTGCTACAAAGAATTAGAGTCTAAGGTTAGATATGTTCTGGAAAAAAAGAAAAACACTTGTTAACCAATGTACAGGAAGTAAGGTTATGTCATGATCTGTGTGAACACAATTTGTAAGAAAACTGTTGTTTAGTGGAAATGTGGGTAAATTTCTCACGGCTTAGCTTTTCCGACTGAGCCTGACTTTAGTGAGGCTTTAGAAAATTTTATTTCTCTAATTTTTTTGGTGCATAGTGGCTCACTTTAATATAATTTTCTAGGGAAAGACTTGAAAAATGAAATTTTTTTAACCCCAAACTGCCAAATATGTAATATTGGTGAATTGTACTTATTGACAATTTATTATGAAAAGGCATTTTTCTATCAAGTGTGGCATTGATAAGCCAAATGGGAATTAAATATACTGGGAATTAATCTGTCATGTAACCAAAGGAATACCACCATGTCAAAATGATTGCAATTGTAATTTTTCCAACTTTTTGTTTCAAAAATTTCTACTTGGCAATACTTGTATATCTTAGTTGCATGATACAAACAGTATTAAAAATCCAAGCTTGAACTGAAGAAATAAAACTTGGACATAGTTCGTGGGTACTAATCATAAAGTGTAAGTATAGATGTGTACAATCTAAGTACAATAAATAATACATAGCTATATTGAGGGCTTCAGATCACAAAAGTATTGATACTTTGTATTCATTTACTTATAAAATGATAGTCAATAAAATAAAACCTTGACACCTTTCTAAAATAAAGAAAGCTATTCTTTAGTGTCTGAGTTTCTGTTCTCCCTTTCAACCTGAAATGCTTGTTTTAAAAGCAGATTTTGTTTTAAACCTGGGGTGACAATTTGACACCAAATTCTTTGTAGTCCTTGAAAGGCATTATCTGCTTACTTGAGAATTTATACTTGTATTAGCTTTATCTTAATGCTTAACAAATTACCACAAATGGAAAGGCTTTATACACATTTATTATCACAAAACTTCTGTGAATTGGTGTTTTGGGGGCCTCACAGGCTGCACTCAACAAGGGTAGAATTCTTACTTAGAGGTTTGCCTGGGGAAGGATCTACTACTAATCTCCCTCAGATTGTTGTCAAAATCATTTCCTTGGGGCCATAAGATTCAATGGAGGGAAAGAAAGACAGACTGCAAGCAAGGCAGAGTCATAAATAAAGCAATGTAACCACAGTGTTACATCCCATCATCTTTGCCATGTTCTGTTTTCACACACAATTACAGAGTGCACCCACACTCAAGAACAGGGATTAACAATGGCATGAGCATCAGAAGGTGGAGA
Source organism: Talpa occidentalis (assembly GCF_014898055.3). Lineage (NCBI taxonomy): Eukaryota > Metazoa > Chordata > Mammalia > Eulipotyphla > Talpidae > Talpa > Talpa occidentalis. The sequence goes on along the minus strand of NW_023603184.1, from coordinate 90,651,887 downwards.
GCAGGGGTTTACCTGAGAGTCTGCTCACACCACCATTAGGGACTTCACAATCTTTATAATATAAAGATGTTGAGCCTTCTTCAAACCATTTTGAGTAGAAATAAGTAGGAATGTCACTGTCTTTAATTTTATTTAGAGAAATGGTAGGATTAAAAAAACTTTGGAATAAAAAGAACCTGGCCAAGATTATATAACTGGCCAGAAAATGGAGTAAGAAACTGAATCCAAGGCTGTTACGAACCTTCCATTTTTGTCTCCTAAGTTCGAGAAATGGTAGGAGATTTTAGAAGAATAAAGAAATGAAATATTTGCTTTCAAATTCTGCTCAGAGTATGTCTGAATATTTTTTTTTAATAGAGGCATGTTTTATTTATTTATTTGTTTGTTTGTTTGTTTTTTTGTTTATACATGCACTGGGTACAGTCAGAAGCGCGGGAGGATGAGAGAACTCACCAGAGCAGAGCGGGGAGCAGGGAGGCCCGAATGTCTGAATATTTAAGTGAATTCAGTAGTTGGCATGTTGGACTGTCACTTCTATGTGGCTACATTTTTAGAAGAAGACAGGGACTGATTTCACAGTCAAATGAAATAAAACCTCATACTCAAAACTACACAGCACAAAAGGAAATAATTAGTCATGAGCAAAATCAGGAGCTATCACTCAAAGAATTACCAGAGTTTTGGAAAATCAAGCAGTTTTGAAGAACATGAAACATATATTTTAGGAATAAGGACAATTCCCTTAACCTGAAAAAGAACATCTACCAAAATCCTATTGCAAATTTCATAATGATAAATAAGTGGAAATTTTTCCTATAAGATTAGGTCTAACAAAAGGAGGTCTTCTTACCATTTCTGTTCACTATTGTACTGAAAGTTCTAGCTAGTGCAATAAGACAAGGAAAGGCGATAAACTGTATATAAACTGGGAAGGAAGATATAAAACCATCTTTGTTTCCAGAAGAATGGTTGTCTGTGAAAAATTCTAAATAATCAACAACATAAACAAAAAATCCTGGAACTAATAAATGAGTATATCAAGGTCACATGACACAGATTAATATACAATAAGTCAAATGATTTCCTAAATACCAACAATGAACAATTGAGAGTTGAAATTAAACAAATAATACCATTTGTAATAGATATAAAAAATGAATTATGTTCAGGATATATATGCGAAAAAGTAAAATGCTGATGAAAGAACTCTAAGAAAATCTAAGCAGGTAGATAGTCTGTGTTCATGAATTGGAAAGTTCAATAGTGTTAATATTTTTTTTTTTAATTTTTTTTTTTAAGAGGCATGTATTATTTATTTATTGTTTGTTTGTTTGTTTGTTTACACATGCACTGGGTACAGTCAGAAGCGCGGGAGGGTGAGAGAACTCACCAGAGCCAGAGCGGGGAGCAGAGCAGGCAGAAGGACCGAAGTACACTGCTGAGGGGAGCAGCGGGCGGCAGGAGAGGTCTGTGCGCCATGTGGGACCCTCCTCCCGTGGCCGGGGAGCAGCCGGGGATTCGAACCGGCGCTGCAGAGGCTGCGGGCAGCTTCGCAACCCAGCGCTCAACCGCCGCGCCACCAGGGAGGTCCCAATAGTGTTAATATTTTAATCCTAACTTAATGGATAGATTTAGTGAAATCCCAATCAAATTTACAACAAGCTATTTTGTAGAAACCAATACATATATTTTTATATGGGAAGGCAACAGACCTAGAATAGCCAATATAACACTCAAGAACACAATTTAAGAAATCACATTACACAATTTCAAGTCTTTCAATAAATCTACTGTAATAAGACAGCATGGTATGGCAAAAGACAAGACATACTCATCAATGAAAATGAATTGAGTGCCTACACTCACACAAATATAGCCACTGATCTTTGACAAAGGAATAAAGATAGTTAAATGGAGAAGGAATAATATTTTCAATAAATGGCTCCAGAACAATAGGACATCCATATGCATGACCTTCCATATTTCACAGAAAATAATTTAAAATAAATAATAAAACTAGATATAAAACATAAAAATATGAAAGTTACAGAATATAACATAGAAAACATTTAGATTGGGCCTCCCTGGTGGCGCAGCGGTTGAGCGCTGGGTTGCGAAGCTGCCCGCAGCCTCTGCAGCACCGGTTCGATCCCCGGCTGCTCCGCGGCCACCGGAGGAGGGTCCCACATGGCGCGCAGACCTCTCCTGCCGCCCGCTGCTCCCCTCAGCAGTGTACTTCGGTCCTTCTGCCTGCTCTGCTCCCCGCTGTGGCTCTGGTGAATTCTCTCACCCTCCTGTGCCTCTGACTATACCCAGTGCTTGTATAAATAAATAAATAAATATTAAAAAAAAAAAATTAAAAAAAAAAAAACTTACTTAAAAAAAAAAAAGAAAAAGAAAACATTTAGATTACCTTGAGTTTGAAGATGAGTGTTTATATAAACCAAAAGGATGATTCATGAAAGGAAATGCTAGTACATTGGATTTTTTTAAAATTAAAAACTGGTTTTGAAAAAATACTGTTAAGAAGTAAATGAAGAGGGCCTCCCTGGAGGCGCAAGGGGTTAAGCACCGCATTATGAAGCAATCCACAGCCTCTGCAACAGGAGTTCGATCCCTGGCCAGCCAGGGAGTAACCCACATAGTGCAGCAGACCTCTCTTGTCTCGCCCGCTGCTCGCATCAGCAGTGTATTTCAGTCAGTCTGCCTGTTCTGTTCCCCACTCTGTCTCTGCTGGGTCCTCTCACCCTCTGCATCTCTGGCCTGTACCCCAGCTCTTGTATGCATGAATAAATAAATCTTAAAAGAAAAATTAAATGAAAAGTCATAGATGTTGAGAAAATTTTTGCAAAACACATAAATGAAAAATGTCTTGTATTCAAAATTTTTATAAAAATTCAAAAAAAGAATGCACATAGCCCAATTATAATATATCAAAAGACTTGAACAAACACATCATCAAAGATGGCATGTAGATAGCAAATAAGTTAGAGAGTTCAATGTCATCCGTCACTCAGAATGTGCAAATTAAATTCACATGCTACATGGCTATTAGGATGACGGAAAAAAAGAAAAGTGACAATACCAATTGCTGGCAAGCATATGGATGTACAGGAATGCTCTTTCATTGCTGGTGCGAATGCAAAATTGTATAGCCACTTTGGAAGACAAAGGCAAAAGAATGCATAAACATTGTACTTTAGTTGAAAAGATTGTTTCCCGTGGGGGTAGGCAGTGTTGGGAGCCTGCTGCCCTAAAGGGAGCTGGAGTTTTTGGAGAACACCTGTTTACTCTGTATATTGCGTTACAGGACGTTAGAAGTTCTACAAACAGAACTTATTCCCAGAATTGACTCCCGTTCTCTGAGTACGTGCTGGTTTGTGCGCATGTTCCCTACTAACCGGGGAAACTTGTTTTCAGCAGTAACATATTAATCAGTATAAGCAAAAACATAATTGTATGTTATTTTCTTGTTCCTTTGTACATATCTTTAATAAAAGCTTGGGCTGGGAGAGTGAAAGGCAGAGCTGCGCTCGATGGCACTCTCCCCAGGCTCCCCCTGCTGCAAATTCATTTAGACTCTGAGTCTTCACTAATGGCAGAGAATTTATTGGCTGTTCTGTCTGTGACAAGGTTAACCATTCTGGTATTTATTTGTGTATATTGGAATTGAACTAATAATAAAGGAATAGTTGATGTGAACCATGTTTCTCATTGTTGGGTTGGAAGTTTATAGATAAGCAAAGGAAGACGCTAGTATTATTCATGTGGAGCTTGGAGTAGAGCTGCAGATATCAGTAGACACTCAACACTCATTAGCTTAATATAGATACAGATGATTTCATAAACAGTTATAGGCATATCACAGACAGAATCTAATATAGACATATATCTTAATAGTCGATTAGATGAGAGAACCTACAAGGAATGATATCCTAGTAGCAATAAGCACACTCAGCACCAAGATCTTGTAGTCTAATGTCATTCTCCCAAAACCAGGGTGCCTTAGAGAATTGATTGACTTGAGTGACTTCTTCTAGGACTTGAGCAGGGAATAGACAAAAAAAAAAAAAAAAAAAACAGAAAGAAAGAAAGAAAAAAAAGCCCAGAGTATTTAATAGGACCAGAATGTAAGAAAGTATTTAAAACACAAAGCAAATCAAAATCTCACAATGGGGCCTCCCTGGTGGCTCAAGGGCTTAAGCCCAACACTATGAAGCAATCCGCAGCCTCTAAACACTAGTTCGATGGCCCGCCAGGGAGCAGCCCACATGGCACAGCAGACCTCTCCTGTCTCCCCTGCTGCTCCCCTCAGCAGTGTATTTCAGTCATTCTGTACTTTCTGTTTCCCACCCTGTCTCTAGTGAATACCCTCACCCCTCACCCTGCACCTCTGACATGTATCCTAGCTCTTGTATGCATAAATAAATAAATATTAAAAAAATAAAATAAAAAGAAATGTGGGTATTATTTTGGCTTCCTGGACATATATGTTAATTCTCTCCATATGTATGGAAAAATCTCAGCTATTATTTCTTTGAATAGTGTCTCTATACCACCCCTCTTCGACTTACATTCTGTTCCCCACTCTGTCTCTGGTGAATATTCTCAGCCCCCACACCTCTGGCCTACCCCCCAGTTCTTCTATGCCAAAAAAAGGATGAAATTCTGTACTTTCCATGTCCTCAAATGTCCAGAATTTAATGTGTCAATATCTATTCAAACTTCACTACTACTGCAGCTAAATTATGGAGAAAATGAGAAAAAAAAAATGACTAGAGAATCAGCTTACTAGAGAAGCAGCTTATAAAACTGCTCAAATATAGCAACACTACCTTGTTACCTGTCAATAAAGGACATGTAAGTAAATTTTAAGTGTCTTTCTTAAATCACAAAATGGGTAAAACACTGGAGATGTTCTAGGTCTCTGATCCTAAGCAACTATACTTGAAGACACGGTTATCATTTCCTTACCACAATATTTTAGTTTTAAAATGCAGACAATGATCAAAAACAGGATGTGGGTGAGTAGTCATATATAACACTCCTCGACTAGACATTAGCTAAGTTAGTGGTTCTGTAAGAGCAATCTTCAGACAAGTGTTGACTTGCTGACTAAAAATCACCTGGAAACTCAACGTGCAGAGTCCCAGGCATCAGAGGTCATACAGTTTGTCCAGTCTGCTTGGATGGGGTCCAGGAATCTCCCTTTTAAAAAAGCTCTCCAAGAGATGTGTGGATAGTCAAGAAACCATTTGAGAAATATTCCTCTCTACTTGCTCTTGTATTTATAAAGAGATAAAGAAAAAAGTGTAAGAAATTTTATGAAAAATGTCAAAAATATATAATGACTTTAGAAATTAATAAAATATGTTTAGAAGAAAGCTACCTCCTAAAACTTTCCTAATAGACTTCTCATCTTGACTGTGTGAAATCTTTACTCTTTTTACTTCCTCATTTTCAGCAAGTGCCTCTGGCACATACACTTAACTGACGGAATGCAGACCAAAAAGCACTTCCCTTAACACCAGTGATTACTGTCTTCTTTTTTTTTTTTTTTTTTTTTTTGGTTGTTTTTCTTCCCAATTGCACTTATTTTAAAAAGTGTTAGTGTAACTGCTGTGCAGGACAATATAAAAGATTGGAAAAGAATAGTAAAAATTCTAAATTCAGCACTTAGATTGCTTCACAAGAGTCCTTTAATTTTCCCTTCATTTTAAAGAATCTGGTACTAAAAAAGGCTTTATGCAAGAATGAGGGTGTTGGAATTCCAGTTAGAGACCCATACTCAAGGAAAAGTACTTGGCTGAAGGTCAAAATGTTGGCGAATGTACCTACACCTGCACATGTTAGGTTAAAATAAAATGTCTTCAGTTTCATAGCATTTTATGATTGCCTACTCTAACAGATTCTGTGAGTTGATCAACTATGTGTCAAAATTATTCTAGAGTATTTTGGTATTTTGCACCCTTATCCCACTCTCAGATTTTCTTGACATTATGATTTTGTGTATGCTCTCCCCCCACTCCCCCTTGGATCTATGGTTCTCTTCATTTCTAATTTTCTGAAGTGCAATCTATTTCTATATTGGTTCAAATCCCATCATCTCCATGACCCCACATGTGTGCAAATATACATATGTGTAGACATTCATATCCACACCCACCATTTTCTCCTTGATTTCTTCACCTTAATAAGGTCTCCATACTTATTGTGAGTTCTCCATCTTTTATGCACCATTAGTCTTCATGCCTAATTTTCCTAATAGCACAGATCATATTCCTTACTTATTCATTTCTATACATCATATATGCACACAGGAAGTTTGGACACTGGTTTGGTTTCCTGTACTCTAAGCTCTCCTCTTACTTTGGATCAAATAATGTTGCTTTGCAATGTGCTTTACCTTTGTGTAATTTGAAGATTTTTGATTTTTGCTATTTTATGGAGGAGAATTTCACATTTAAAGTGGTCCAAAAATTTTGACATTTTCCTCTTCAAAACAAACAAAGATGCTGTGTATGTATCACTAAGCATTGAACAGACAAAAAATTGGCAGTCACTTTAGATAGAAATAGAAATATGTTTGCCCTTTGGGTTTATTTTGGAAACAAAAAATTTGAACTTGAAAATATCAAGTTTATCAGAGCAAAATCCTCCTATGCAGGGGAGCCAGCGCAAGGAACATGCTTACTGGAAGACAATCAAGGATTCACCAGTGTCCTGAAATGAGAATGTTCATGAGCATAGTTGTCTGGCAGTAGCAAAATTAATTTTATATTTTTATTAAATCAATTAAAAATGTTCCCAGTCAACTCCTATTCGCTCCCAGAGGTATTACTTTAAATGCTTTAATGAGTTTTCTTATAAGCCTTTGTCTGAACAATTTCATAATTAATTATACTTTTAAATATCACTTATGTGTTATAGTTTTTAAAATAGAAAAAAATCCAAGCATTTAAAATATTTACATAAATGAATTATGTCATGCAATACGATATTTAAATTTCAGTAGAGGTATGTTTTCTGAGTCTTTGATTTATGAAAACATCTTTCCTTGATTCTCAGGTGAATGCTTTACTATATAATAAGGTAGTGTATTTTAACATCACAATACTTTCTTGAGATTGTAGTAAATACTATTTGTTCTTTTGGCTTCTAGTTTTGTGGGTTAAACAAAAAAACTCAGTTAATTAATCTAAAATTTTTTTCAACAGTTATTCTTGGAATTAAAATTCTTTGTCTATAAATTATAGACAAAGGAGTGGGTACGGGAGTGATACATGTTTATATTAAACTAGATGAATAATTTGATCTGAAAAATTCACCTTCTTTCTCCTCTCCATCATAGTTTTCTTGTATTTTTTCTGAGACTATTGCTTCTGACCATCTCTTTTTTTATCCACTTTTCATAGTTTAAAACTGAGTATTTGCTTCGTTAAGCCTTTCATATTTTTCACCTGATTTCACCCTTGTTTTATTTATGAATGACTTTTCTTATCAGTACTTCTACTTATTTTGGTAAAATTCAGAAAATTTCTTAATATTTAAGACCTTTTAAAATTGATAATTTTGAAATAACTTTTTGCATTAAAAGTTATCTTCTAATTAGTAGATAACAGTACCATTGTATTATCAATAGAAGACTCTTACTGAGAGAGTGTGAGCTTCCTTGCTCATGCTAATTATTCATGTTTTTTTTTTTTTTGCCTGTTAGTTACAGATAGCCAATCACTCCACTCCCTCACAATACCCATTAAGGGTTAAGACTATCCAAAACTTTCTGGGGCCTCCCTGGTGTCGCAAAGGATAAATACGCAGCACTATGAAGCAATCCCAAGCCACTGCAGCACAAGTTGATCCCTAGCAGAAAGCTGACCCACTTGGTGCAGCAGACCTCTCCTGTTTCTCCCGCTGCTCCCCTCAGCAATGTATTTCAGTCAGTCTGCCGTTCTGCTCCCCTCTCTGTCTCTGGTGAATCCTCTCACCCCTGTCACCTATGGCCTATACCCCAGGTCTTGTATGCATAAATAAATAAATCATAAAAAAAAAAAGGGACCTCCCCTGGTGGCACAGGCGTTTCAGTGCAGTGCTGTGAAGCTGTCGCAACCTCTGGCAGTGTGGGTTCCATAGGCTGGCTGGGGAGAAATCCCACATGGCGCAGCAGACCTCTCCTGTCTCACGCCTGCTGCTCCCCTCAGCAGTGTATTTCAGTCAATCTGCCTGTTCTGCTCCCCACTCTGTCTCTGGTGAATCCTCTCAGCCTCCCACGCCTCTGGCCTGTACCCCAGTTCTTGTATGCATAAATAAATAAATCTTAAAAAAAATAAAAATAAAAAAGATACTATTTGACATATAACAATTATTGGTGAACCTAGGAAACATCTAAGTGCAAGAGCCAGTCACAAAAGACTATATTTTAGGATTCAGTTTATATTAAATGCCCGTAACAGGCAAACTTATACTTTGTATTTCTGATGTCTGTTGTAATTTCTCCTCTTTAGCTTCTGTTTTACTTATTAGAGTTTTCCTTTTTTTCCCAGGAGCCTGCTAGAAACTTGTATATTTTGTTTATTTTTCAAAGAATCTATTTTTTTTTAAATTGCTTGCACTGTCTCTTCAATCTCTTCATTTATTTCTGCTGTAATTTCATTATTTCCTTCTGCTTATTGATTCTGATTTCATTTGTTCTTCTTTTTTGAGTCCTTCATGGTGTAAAGCTAAATTATTTGAGATCTTATTTCTTGATGTGGACATTCCTATAATGAGTGCTGCTTGATGGGTATTGATATAAACATCCTTCTAATTACTGTTTTTGCTGTATCTCATAGCTTCTGGTATCTGTCTTCATTTTCATTTATCTCCAGTGATTTTTTAAAATCTTTTATTTCCTCATTAACCCAATAGCTATTCACTAGTATGTTGTTTAGTGTCCTCATATTTGAGGCATTTCCCACTATATATTATGGTTGATTTCTAGTTTGATACCAATGTAATCAGAGAAGGTAATTGACATGACTTGAATTTTCATGAATTTATGGACATTTGTTTTGTGACTCAACATGCGGTCTATCCTCAAGAAGTTTCAATATTCCCTTAAGAGGCATGTATACTCAGCTCTTTCTATAAATGTCTATTAAGCTCTTCTGGCCTCATTCCTCACTAAAGGCTGTTGTTTTCCTTGGTAATTTTCTGTCATTTATCTGTCCACTTATGTAAGTGGGGAAGAATCTTACCATTGTTTTGATGCTGTCAACATCTGAATTTAGGTTTAAAAGTTGCTTTATGTATTGTGATCGTCCTTAATTTGCTGCAAATATATGGATGATTAATGTGTCCTCTTGATATATTGATCCATTAATCACAATATAATACGCATCTTTGTCTCTTGTTAGCTTTTTTTAAAAGCTAGAAGTCTATTTTATCTGACATAAGTATAGGTACTCCTGGTTTTTTTAGGGTACTATTTATTTATAAGAGTGTTTCCAACCTTTTACTTTGAGCTTATGTTTATCTTTGGGGCTCTTGTCTCCTGGAGATAACAGAAATTTGGGTTTGTTTTCTGATACAATCAGAAACTCTGTGTCTTTTGAATTATGAGTTCAGTTCATTTATATTAAGGAGGGTGATTATGATATAGGAGGACTTTCCACTGCTGTTCCTCTCCCTGCATTCTTGTATATGTCTATCTTTGCAGTTCCTGTTTTAATCCTCCATTTGGTCCATTCTGCTTTTATAGCTCTCTCAAAATTTTTTAAAGTCACTTATTCACCTCTTAACAACCTAAATTCCTGATGTTTATGTATGATATTTATTTAAATCTTCAATTTCTACTTCCTGTTCATTAATTTTCTTAGTTATCTCACTTGTTTTACTGAATTTTGTTGTATTATATCTTTGATAAACTAGCAATTCTGCATTTTCTTCTATATTTTTTATTTTATTTATTCTAGCACATTTGAAGTCTATCTAAATTAGATTTAATCTTCCATGTCTTTGTGGCTGCACGCTGGAGAGTTATTGTCTCCTTGTAATTTTTTTTTTAAAGCTTTATTTATTTTATTTATACAAGCGTTGGGTACAGTCAGAAGCGCGGGAGGGTGAGAGAATTCACCAGAGCCAGAGGGGAGAGCAGAGCAGGCAGGCTGATGAAGTACACTTCTGAGGGGAGCAGCGGGCAGCAGGAGAGGTCTGGGTGCCATGTGGGACCCTCGCCCAGTGGCCAGGGATCGAACCTGCTTGGCAAGGCTGTGGGCAGCTTCGCAGCCCAGCGCTCAACCGCTGTGCCACCAGGGAGGCCCTCTCCTTGTAATGTTATAATTCCCTTGGGGTGTCAAGATGCCATGTGTTATATCTTTTGTCTGCCTACTTTGCTGTTCTATATTTCTCTATTTTAAAAATATATTTATAACAGTCAGAAAATAAAATTACATTTACTTCTGTACCAGGTAGTACACTGATTTAACATAGAAAGTTTGATTTATTTTGATTGTTTTTAGTTTAGTTTAGTTTTTGGCCTTTGCTGACTTCCAACTAAGGGTGGTGAAGACATTGGGAAGTTTCCATCCATTGATGCAAATGTTCTAGGAAGATATAATGTGATTATTTCAAATACCCATTACAAACAAGTCAGATCTTTGCATTGTCTGACTGCTTCATGAAAGCTTCCAAATTAGCCAACAAAGAGAATTAAAAAGATAGAGAGGGCCTCCCTGGTGGCGCAGATGTTTGAGCGAAGCACTGTGAAGCTGTCCGCAGCCTCTGCAGCGCGGGTTCTATTCCCAGACAGCCAGGGAGATTCCCACATGGCGCCACAGACCTCTCCTGCCACTACTCCCCTCAGCATGTATTTCAGTCAGTCTGCCTGTTCTGTTCCCTGCTCTGTCTCTGGTGAATCCTCTCACTCTCCAGCACATCTGGCCTGTACCCTGTTCTTGTGTAAACAAACAAAAATCTTAAAAAAAAAAAAAAGAAAGAAAGAAAGAAAGAAAGAAAGAAAGAAAGAAAGAAAGAAAGAAAGAAAGAAAGAAAGAAAGAAAGAAAGAAAGAAAGAAAGAAAGAAAGAAGGGCCTCCCCAGTGGCACAGTGGTTGAGCGCTGGGATGTGAAGCTGCCTGCAGCCTCTGCTGCACCGGTTCGATCCCCGGCAACCGGGTGAAGGTCCCACATGGCACGCAGACCTCTCCAGCCGCCCGCTGCTCCCCTCAGCAGTGTACTTCGTCAGTCTGCCTGCTCTGCTCTCAACTCTGACTCTGGTTAATTCTCTCACCCTCCGGTGCCTCTGACTGTACCCAGTGCTTGTATAAATAAATAAAATAAATATTTAAAAACAAAAAAAGAAAGAAAGAAAGAAAGAAAGAAAGAAGAGGCCCGAAATGCAATGGTTTGGAGCTTTATTCTCTGCAGCTTTTCTTTCAACATTTTGTAAAAGTTGGCTCACTAGTCTCTTTCACTAAGAGATCTAACTTATTGAACCAAAAGATTAGGTTCAGAGTCTTTTTTTTCACTAAGCAGGTCATTAGAGGACTTCTAAATAAGCTTCCCTCGAGTAGACTGAGTTTAAAATTTTGTGTTAACAAAGACACTCTATCAGTGTTGGCCACCTTTTGAACTCACTCAGTTCAAAACTTCCTCAGTTCAAAAGTACACAGGGGCTGATGATTAGAAGTGAGATTTCCTTTTATTTAACAGGTATATTTTAGGGTTTCCCCTCTACTTTAACCTCTTTACCTTTACAGTTTTTGTTTTATTCTTATTTTGTTTTTCTCTTTGCCATCTTCACGTCTACGCTGATCAGATTTTACTGAAAGTAGGTAATAGGATTGTAGTACTTAATGAAACATCATGCAAAATTCATAGTCTTTACATTTAAAATATAAGACAGAAGTAGAAAAACTTATTGTAATATATGATGGAGTTGGAAAACTCCATAAATGTAGAACTCCTGCTCTTCTAACAATCACAGAACTGGAAACAGTAATTATTATTATTGTTACTATTTATAGGGAATATCACAATGCACTACTCTGTGATTCTTTAATATCTAGTAGATACTTCTTCATTAACCTGTTAAATGGTTATTCTTTATTTTAAATATCAACTATGAACTCCTTCTATGTCATGCAGAGACCATTATAAAATGGACTGAAGAACAAAGTATGAAAACTGTTGCTCAATCCCTCCTTTCTCTTTCACGTATAACATCAATTGAAAAAATCAATGACTTTACCTTAAAACATATCTTGAATGTGACCATCTCTCACAGTCACCATTTCTTCTCCTTACTTGCCTGAGGCAGTAATTCAAGCACCAGTATGTTTGCTTGTTTGTTTTTGGTCTCAAATTACTGAATATTTCAAAAACCTAAATGCATTTTCCTACGTCCATTTCCATCTTCAAAATAACCCAGTAAGGGGACTCCCCATTGGCTCAGCGGGTTGATCACAGCACTGTGAAGCTGTCTGCAGCCTCTGCAGCGTAGGTTTGATTCCCAGCCAGCCAAGGAGATTCCCACATAGTGCAGCAGACCTTTCCGGTCATAGCCGCTGCTCCCCTCAGCAGTGCTTTCAGTTCATCTGCCTGTTCTGCTCCTCACTCAGTCTCTGGTGAATCCTCTCACCCTCCCGCATCTCTGGCATGTACCCCAGCTATTGTATAAATAATAAAAAAAAATCTAATAAAAAAAGAGTCAAAATAACCAGAGTGAGCTCTTAAAAATGTAAATTAGACACTATTACTCCACAAATGTAAATTAGACTTTATCATTCCACTGCTAAAACTCTTCAATTGCTTCCCATTGAATTTAAATTAAACCCAGACTCTTCAGCACAGTACACACATCCTTGCAGAATCTGGCTCTTGTTGATCTTACTGACCATATCTTCAACCGCATTCTGATTTCCATGCATCAGCCACACTGGCTTCTCTTCCCTATACATGTCAGACTCACCATTGTGGTTCTTCCTGTTCTAACCATTCTTCCTTCCTGTCTTCATGTGCATACTTCCCATCATTCATTTTTTTATGTCTCAGAGCCTGCCATAACTATCTAATCCAAATAAGCCCTTCTTTGCTGACATCTCTGTTGTTTTTCCTTATTGTTACCCTGTTTACTTTCTTCATAGCACTTACCTCCATTTAACAATATTTATTAATTTATTTCCTTGTTTACTAACTGCCATTTTAAAATGGATTTGTAAGTTTATGAGCTGGATACTCCTCTGTCTTAGTGACTACTGGATTCTCAGCCATGGGGAAAGTGCCTGGTATATTATACACATTCAATAAATGTTTGCACAAATATCTAAAGAGAGTTATGCGCAGCAGAATGGTGGCTATCCTAGGGGAAGAGAAATCAGGGGCAAGAGGGATAAAACAGGTATGAGGGGGATAATAAAAACTAAACTTGGTGAGGATCCCAATGTAGCATATATACAGATGTCAAAATATAAAGCTGTCTATCTGAAATGTATATAATATAAAAATACATAAAAAATAGAATCATAGACTGGCCTGGGATGGGAGGGGAGATGCCTATTTCCTGCACAGATTGTGAGTTCTTTTTGAGTTAGTCACAACAGGAAGATTGGTATCAAACAAATCTATTGTTATCAATATAGAGATATTAAAATAAACTGTCTGCTTGTTATTTTTATAATCGAAAATTTTCTGCTGCTTCCCAGCTCCGTAGTGAAATGATTCCCAGAGGCTAAATATATGGCACATTAAAATAAACATTAAAAAAAGCAAGCTTAGATGTGTGCATGACAAAAACCACATAGGAAATCTATTTTTAAAGTGTAAGTCATGCGATTCTTAATTACTATCTCTGCTTAAGCCAGAGAACAAGAAATGTGTCATGACAGTATCTCGGATTTTCCCCCTAGGAGTTATTGTCTAAGTTGTAACTCAATTTGACTTGCAGAGATTAATATGAAATATAGAATAATTGATGGTTCTATACTTATGAATCATTAAGGGAAATCAAATGATAGAAGTGTGGAGAAGGGAAAGGTGAGAATCAAGGTATAACTACTGACTGGCAAGTTTGTCATCTAAAAGGACACCTATTTTTTTTTTGCCTTTGAAAATTCCAAATGGGGGCCTCCCCTGGTGGCACAGCAGGTTGAGTACAGGACTATGAAGCTATCCGCAGCCTCTGCAGCATGGGTTCGATTCCTGGCCGGCCTGCAAGAATCCCACATGGCACGGTAGACCTCTCCTGTCTTGTCCACTGCTCCTCTAAGCAGTGTATTTCAGTCAGTCTATCTGTTCTGTTCCCCACTCCATCTCTGGTGAATCCTCTCCCCATCCCGTGCATCTGGCTTGCACCCTGGCTCTTGTATGCATGAATAAATAAATCTTTTAAAAATAAATAAAAAAGAAAATTTCAAATGCCTTCTGAACAGCAAGTGGGACATTAAAATTACTTCAGAGTAAGTTACAACTTATTTTGCTCACTGGGGAAATAAAATGCTATGATTTTAATCTTTTGGGGATAATTGGTTAAGGGTATTATAGAGATTTTGCAATTTATACAGAATAATCATACTGACATTATAAAATTTTGATTTCCACACCCTGAATACCAGGTGACAGTCTTTTCTTTTTTTCCTTTGAGGAAATTGAGTCTCAGAGAGATTAAGAATTTTGTTTAGGGCCTCCCCGGTGGCGCAGCGGTTGAGCGCTGGGTTGCGAAGCTGCCCGCGGCCTCTGTGGCGCCGGTTCGATCCCCGGCTGCTCCCCGGCCACCGGAGGAGGGTCCCACATGGCGTGCAGACCTCTCCTGCCGCCCGCTGCTCCCCTCAGCAGTGTACTTCGGTCCTTCTGCCTGCTCTGCTCCCCGCTCTGGCTCTGGTGAGTTCTCTCACCCTCCCGCGCTTCTGACTGTACCCAGTGCATGTATAAACAAAACAAACAAACAAATAAATAAAGCATGCCTCTATAAAAAAAAAAAAAAAAAAAGAATTTTGTTTAAATTCAGCAAGTAAGGGGTCTTGCTTTCCTGGTGGCGCAGGGGTTAAAGACACAGCGTTATCAAGCTATCACCAGCCACTGCAGCATGAGTTAGATGCCTGGCTGGCCAGAGAGCTAACCCACATGGCACATCAGATCTCTCCTGTCTGCCTACTGCTCCCCTCAGCAGAGTATGTCAGTAGATCTGCTTGTTCTACTCCCCATTCTGTCTCTAGTGAATCTCTCATCCCCTACATCTCTGGCTTATACCCCAGTTCTTGTATGCATAAATAAGTAAATCTTTTTAAAAAATTAAGAAAAATAAATTCAGCAAGTAAGAGCCAGGGTAGAACATGTAAAACATTTATTTGTGTCACTGCATATTTACATCTTATTCTTTTTACTCTTTTGTCTAACTTGCTGATAAATGGGCTAGATTAAAGGCTTCTGTTAGAAGGAGTTATATTTTGTTCAGTTATGCTTTATATTAAATATAATGCCAGTAGGTCTAATATTTCTGTAAGACATAAAATTTAGTTTATCAATATGAAGAAAAAACACTAGCTTAGAATTATAGCTAGCATAATAGCCTACTGATGTTGGATGGAACTATAAAGGCTATCTTATTTAATTTCTCAAATAAAACAGAAACAATTTCTAAAGCATCTTTATGAGATGGTAGCATCAGCCAGAACATTTGAAGTTTATGCTATTGATATTGCCTCTTAAGAATTTGTTTCAGGGCCTCCCTGGTGGTGCAGACAGTTGAGCGCTGCACTGTGAAGCTGTTAGGGGGAAAGGATGTCCTGAGCTAATCCCGTACAGGCTTTGTGGACCCCACCCCCACTCCAGACTAAAGCCAAAAAGACATTGGGAAAGACAAATCCCGTCACTACCAAAGGGAGGGTGGCTGGGACCTGAGGGTGGAGTTGGGCAGCCAGGTTGGATATAAAAACCAAACACGTGGGCCTTGGGCTGGCTCGCTGTTGCTCGCCTCCTGGTTACACGGCTCCTGGCTCGCGGCCAGCTCTCAGAGTGCCATTTTGGGATTCCTGATCGGCGGATCGGGTAGGACTCATTTAAAACTTTGTCTCCCACTTTTCTCCCTGAGCTGTACATTTCCTTATTTCCCCTTCCCTTGTAAATAAACCTTTTATTAACCTTTCGCGTGTGCCTGCAGTAGAGCATTGATAAGTCCTTTTAAACGCGCGGGTGAGGACCCACAGTCAGGCACCTCGTTTTGTATCAGAGTTGCTCTACAACAAAGCTATTGGCAGCCTCCGCAGCATGGGTTCAATTCCAGCCAGCCGGCAAGAATCCCACATGACACGGCAGACCTCTCCTGCCTCGTCCGCTGCTCCCCTTAGCAATGTGTTTCAGTCAGTCTGCCTGTTCTGTTCCCCCTCTGTCTCTGATGAATCCTCTCACCCTCCCACGCATCTGGCCTGTACCCCAGCACTTGAATAAATAAAAAATAAATCTTAAAAAAAAAAAAATTTGTTTCAGGGCCTCCCTGGTGGCGCAGCAATTGAGCGCTGGGTTGCGAAGCTGCCTGCAGCCTCTGCAGCGCCAGTTCGATCCCCGGCTGCTGGGAGAGGGTCCCACATGGCACCTCTCCTGCCACTCACTGCTCCCCTCAGCAGTGTACTTCATCACTGCCTGTTCTACTCTCTGCTCTGGCTCTGGTGAATTCTCTCACCCTCCCACACCTCTGATTGTACCCAGTGCTCGTATAAATAATCTTTAAAAAAAAAAAATTTGTTTCAGATGAGTTGCAGTGGTTGCTGTCATGTGACAGCATCATCCTGGCCACAGCTGAGTGGGCACTGGCTGTGTAACTGTCTCAAAGGCAGCTATCTGGAGAAAACAATACAATAAAATGATCAGGAGATTTTAAGGAAAATCAAAGAGAAAATCACCAGATAGCAGAGATATCAGGAGATGACAGGGAAAGAAAGAAACTTGTAAAGAGAAGCCATAGGATAGGGGGGTTCCTCAAGGCACAAGAATCCACAAATAGGAGAAGCAATGACAAGGAGAGAAATTAATCAATTGTGGTCAAAGCAATCAGAGGAGCAAAGAGAAATGCAGTCACAAGCAAATTCAATGATTGGAGTCAGTATGTTGGGTATAAAGAACGGTTCTTTGATAACCAAAGATGCTATTATATTCAAGACACCAGTAAATAAAATTGTATTTTTCCTGTAAACAGGGCCTTGAGAATTTTGAGTCTTCTTTGCCACTAATGAATTTTCAGAGTAAACCCTTGTTTAGTAGGTAACTGGAAAATATTTCTGTTCCTTGGAACCTTCTAGGAGACTAAGAAGTCTATGGATTTTCATTAATCTTCATTAGGTTTTTGTCTTCTGAGACAGTTTATTGAATCATTTTATTATATTAAATCTCAATTTCGGGGCTCCCTGGTGGCACAGGCGGTTGAGACACAGCCTATGGGACTCTCTGCACCCACTGCAACACGAGTTTGATCCCTGGCCAGGGAGCTACCCACATGGCGCAGCAGACCTCTCCTGACTCGCCCGCTACTCCCCTCAGCAGTGTGTTTCAGTCGGTCTGCCTGTTGTGATCCCGCTCTCTCTCTGGTGAATCCTCCCAACCCCCCACCCCCCATGCCTCTGGCCTGTGCCCCAGTTCTTGTATGCATGAGTAGACAGATCTGTCCCTTTAAAATAAATAAATAAATAAATCTCAATTTCCTATAACGATTCCACAGTTTCCCCTTTTCAGGACTCCAGAAAAACATCGATTAAGTCTATCATTATCCTTGTGACAATTTGTTAACTATGGGAAGATCACTACCACTTCTTAGCAGACCCAAACTTTCAACAAATATTTATATCAACTAAAATATCCCAAATTATCCAATGTCACGTGACATAATTCGCAGAACTTTTACCTTCATTGTCAAAGGATATAAACAATATACTTCTATTAATGTAGCCTAAGATTTCATTAACTTTTTTTTAAAGATTTATTTATTTATGCACAAAAGAGCTGGAGTACAGGCCAGAGGTGCAGGGGGTAAGAGGATTCACCAGAGACAGAGTGGGGAACATAACAGGCAGATCTACTGAAATACACTGCTGAGGGGAGCAGCGGGTGAGACAGGAGAGGTCTGCTACACCATGTGGCTTGCTCCCTAGCCGGGAATCAAACTCATGCTGCAATTGTTGCGGATTGCTTCATAGGTTGTGTCCCAATCCTTGCACCACCAAGGAGGCCCAGATTTCATTAACTTTCAATTTTGTCATCATTTAACTCATGGTAGCCCATCTCCTGGTGATTTTTAAAAAATGGTTCACTTAATTTTGTTCTTACACAACTGGACTTTTAAAATATACAATGCCAAATTTAAATTTATCTCTATTTAATTTAGTTTTATTTATTTTGCTCCATTATAGCCTTTTGCTGTCATTCCCAAATTACTTCCTATAGAACATTTAAGTGCTCACAAGGGCAGTAATAACACACATACTCACGTACTTCCATGATGTATAAATTTGAGAAGTTCTGTGTTAAAGAGAGTTTAAAGATCTACCACTGTAAAATGTCTCAGAAAAGATCTGTCCCTAGCAAAGAAATAGTATCAAAGAAATAGCTATTTTTTAAAAAATATTTAGCACATAACTCCATTTTGTGGTGCATTTACTGACAACAAAAGAGCAACTTAGCTATAATTGAGTTGAATTTCCACTTTGTCACCTAGATTTGATTAAGTTCATTTCAACAGCTATTTCTTGAGAACTCCTAAGCTTGTTGACCTCCTTCTTTGCCATGCATCATAAGTCATCATTCCCCTTCTCCATTCCTTTTTCTCATTTCTTGGAATGCCATCACAATGGTGGTTTTCAGACTTCCTTTGTGTGTCTCAACCCAATCTATAATTCTTACTGCTCTTGCCTATTGAGCTGATAGCTATTTGCAACAAAGTAATTAATTCAAATGAGATCTCCATCTTAAAGTTATCTTGGATAATATTTGCAAAGCTTTTTAGGGCATTTAAAAAAAATCTTCCTATTTTGACTGTGGCAGAAATTGAAAGAATAATTGTAGAAACACAAGAAAATGAAACAAAGTTTCAGCCCATACTTGCAACTTCTCTGTCTTGGTGGATCCTTTCTTTATACAGAAATAGCACTGCCTGCCTTGAGTCTCCCCACCCAGGTGTGGGGGGCAGTGTCAGGGAATGCCCCAGCTGCCTCTTTCACTTGCAATGTGCAGTGACCCACAAACAAAGTGGTGAAGGGAAGGAAGGGAGCCAGCGTTAAGAGAAGTGCTTGGGACACCATATTTACTTTAACATAGCAGCACCAAATCACTTTTAATATTAGAATCCATTTCACTTTATTTTCTCATTGCCTCCTCCTGATAATAACTAGTCCACAGAAAATGCTATGTCGGGAACTTATGTGTATAGGTAGAACTCTTGAAAGTACTCTGAACACACCCTTTCTCCTCTGAGAATCTGTAGACCCCACCTTGGGTGTCATCTCTGTCATCTCTGGAGGGTTTTATATGCATCAATTCTTCACTGCCAGGTAGGTGGTGGATGGTAGCGAGGAGTCCTATTCAACCACAGCTGGAAATAAGTACCCACACCTTTTCATGTCTCTCCGTGTCCTTTCTGACTTCAAAGCTGAATTGTTTCCTCAATCTTAAAGAAGGAAGCTGCCAGACCCCACAATTATTTCATCTCTATAAATAGATAAGATTTTCACAAATAGCTGGCATGGGTGTGTGTAAATATGTTGCCAAAATACAGTGGTGGCAGCATTAACCTCTGCTACATTTTTCCACTTGTAACATCGTCCCTCAAGTGCAGGGACGATGGGTTTGTTATCCAGTTTTTAGCAAGACTACAACTCATCTCCTTTTTGTATCTCATCTTACTTTCTATGTAGTCCCTTGAAGTTAATGGGTTAATTAGATGATTTATTTTTACATAACACAAAAGTCATCCATTTGTGTTCGTATTATAATGATGCCAATTTCTTCTTTTTTTCATTAAAATTTAATGAGTATCAAAATTCTGTGGAAGAGTTTGATCAAGTCATTTCTATTAAAAATCAGAAACCAAATGAGATTCTTTTACCCACTCCTTGAATCGAACTTATGGACCCATCCAGAAGCAGAGAACCGGACAATAGTTAGCTTTCTCTAAGAAGCAGGAACAGAGAAAAGACAGGAACCAATGAAGGAAGAACAAAAAAGAAGTGCACACTCTGCAGGAAGGGCAGGTCCCAAACAAGAGAAGCAAATCAAAGAAGATGGGGCTACACAGCTTCTCCATCACCTCATGTCAACAATGAAGGCATTTCTCCCGAGTGAGAGACACGAGAGAAGAGAAGGTCTTCCCCCATACTGCTTTCTCCTCAGAGACATGTGGAAGTTTGCTTTCTGAGGGAACTGAAAGGTGGTGCTAATAAAGTGTCCAATGAATTGATAATATTAGTAGGCTTTCTTTCCCCTATTATTTTGTATTTCTGAAAACCATAGTTCAAAGACTCCTAGAAGTTCATAAAAACGTTTTTGGGTTAGGAAATCCTATTGGGGTTTCCTTCTAACAATTGACTTAATGGAAGAATTCATGGGAGTTGGCACAACTATACAAGGAATATGTATTTTTGAAAAATAAATATAAAGAGATTTGACCTGAAGATATGGTGCTGGAAGAAAACAATATTCAGGGATATGAAAAATAAAATCTGGATAAAAACTTAATATACTGCAAGTTGCCTCTCCATGCAATAAACAGATGCCAACATGCAATAATGTTCAGAAACTTTGAGAATTAGAGTTCTTTACAGAATATTTCAGCAAGCATCCTATTGTGTGAAGCTTTGTTTTTTTTCCAAATGAAAGTTCACCATCTTTGAGAAAACTGAAAGGATTATAAATCATATCTCCTGGCTGGGCTATAGATACATGGGAGGAGTGTTATTCACAGACTTCTCATGGTTATTACATTTTCAAGTGATATTAGTCTGTCGGAAGTGCTGTTAATGATCTCTGGAAGATGTTTTTTCTTGAACTAAATTTAAAAATGTCACAAGTTATTAGTGGTAAAAGAGAAAAGAATCGCAAAAGATGGATGGGTAGGAAAACAGAATTTAAACAGGAGTATGGGAATCTGAATGATGGGCTCAATATAACCATGAGCAAAATAACAGATCTCCATTTATTTTCTGAAGAAGGGAAAGGTTATAGTAATAAACTTTGATCCTAAGCTAGTATCTATGAAAAAATAATAATAGCATCTAAATAGAGGTTTTATTTCACCATCAAAAGAAAGGGTACTAGATATCTATTGAGAGTTGAATTTCTGATTGGACAGGTGAAAAGGGTTGCTACTTAAGGCAAGTGATAAGCTAATATCTGATTGGAATACATCAATTGGAATACTTCTTTTAATACTCTAAAACATTAAGATTAACATTATGAATGATACCCTTATGGACATGGCTGGTAGAGCAGAAAGCCAATGGATTTTGGAGTCAGACAGACTTGGACTTTATCCTTGCTCCATCCCTCATAAGTTTATAACCTTCTTAATTTAACATTCTCAGCTCAGATTTCCTACTCCACGTAATGCGGATAGAAAAGTTTTATCACTGGTTGTTGAAGTACAATGGCAGAAATCATACATAAAGGACAAAATGGAACTTGATCTTTCACAAAACAGTTTAATTCAATCAGATTGCTTCTGAGGTTAGGTGGAAAACTTGTGCAAAACAGCAGTAGATCAGCCCAGTGTTCAGATTGAGAAGTGTAAGCTCTGATGATGCATCTAGTGTGCCTGATGGATGTTTAGAATTTTGTTATTTTGGCAGTCATCCATATTGCTTTTTATCAAGGGCTTAAGATCAAGAACCATGAAGGGAAAGCATAGTACTACTTGAGAGGATTGTATAGTCTTAAAGAAGCAGCTGATCAAATATAATTCGTGTTACCCTTACAAACCCAGATTTCAGGTAAGATGATTTTACATCTACTTCTGGCCAGACTTTCACTGCAGCCTTTGGCTCTCCTTTCAGATGTTTTAGGGGCAAACAATGTTTCTCATGAATATTTAAATACCTTCCAGCATGAAGTTCCTGGAAATATTTTGCATTCTTGGCTTAAGACTTTGAGCAACCTTTGTGATTAGAATGTAGCAGTGTTATTTTCCTTTTCCTATTGGTCATACCAATAGGAATTCTGGTATTACAGACATTAGAATTATATCTGTAGTCTGCAAGCAGAGAATATGGATATAGATGAGATCCCTGAGGAGAAATGTCAAAATAATCATCTTATGGTTATTGACAAAAGCTCTCTTTATTATAAGATATGTCATGATGATGGTGAACAGGAACTGAATTGGGAACAGATGAAAGAAAGATCTTACAGCTTGATAAAGGGGTAAGCATAAATGAAGTACGCAGAAAATTAAACTTCCTTGATCTAGCTTTGGGCTTCACCGTCTGCTTACAGGGTGCTGGTAGGCATGAAATCAACAAATAGTTAGAGATTCTGTGAATCAGGTTGATTTCTTTCATCTCTACATTATTTGAACTATAAACTTCAAAGTTTAAAGTGGGAGTTAGGTATGGAAATTGTCTTGGTAGTTAACATCTGGAAGTATTTGAGAAGAGTTTTGGGAGGCACTAATTTCTTACACACAAGCTTCCTTGACATATTTAATGTCAATTCAACACATTTGAATATTTACTTAGCAATAATTGTATATCCAACACTCTGATAGTTACAGCAGGACAAACAGAGGTGGTAGTGCAATAATCCTTAACTTAAAACAGATAAAATCAGATTTAATTGCAAGCTGCATTTTTGATAAATTATTTTAAAATTCTGTATAGGAAAATTTGGGGGGCAGCGGTTGAGTGCTGGGTTGCGAAGCTGCCTGCAGCCTCTGCAGCGCCGGTTCGATTCCTGGCTGCTCCCGGCCACTGGGCAAGGATCCCACATGGTGCGCAGAACTCTCCTGCTGCCCGCTGCTCCCCTCAGCAGTGTACTTCGGTCCTTCTGCCTGCTCTGCTCCCTGCTCTGGCTCTGGTGAATTCTCTCACCCTCCCACGCTTCTGACTGTACCCAGTGCTTGTATAAATAAATAAATAAATCTTTAAAAAAAAAAAAAATTGGGAACTAGGCTTAGGGACCCAGAGCAAGCAACAATTTTTCAAATAATTGTATTTCTTGTAATTATTACTAAGAACAGAACTTCATTGATAATATCAGTATAATAACAAAAATGTGTACATTGCCTTACAGGATATTTCCTCATATTTTTGTATACTTAGTTCACACTTTTAGCCAAAAACCGAACTACCTGTTCTAGTTTTTACTTGTTATTTTAAACAAACATTTTAAAATCAGCTTATTTGAAAAAGAAATAAGATTTTTTAAAGATTTTATTTATTTATTTTTGCGTAGAAGGACTGGGGTGCAGGCCAGAGGTGCAAGAGGTAAGAGGATTCCCCAGAGACAGAGTGGGAAGGAGAAAAAGCAGATCTACTGAAATACACTGATGCAGGGAGCAGTAGGCAAGACAGGAGTGGTGTGCTGCGCCATGTTGGTTAGCTCCCTGGCCGAGGATTGAACTCAGGCTATAGCAGTAATAGTGTTGAGAGTTAGCCCCGAGGCCACCAGGGAGGCCCAAAAATAAGACTTTAAAAACAAATACTGTTTGTTATAAATGAAAGGTAATTGTAAAAATAAGCAGAATTGAAACAAGGTGATGTAATTAAACTCTAGGTAAATGCTAGTGGCTGCTGAGGGGAGCTTGTGACCTACTCTCTCTCTCTCACTCTGTTTTAAAGAGGGATTAAAAAATGTTAGAAAGATATGAACTAGCACCAAACAAAGATTATTGGTATTAAACAAAATTTGAAATAATATTCTTCCTATGTGATTTAATGCTATTTAGTGCATATTCAACAACCATCTAAAATTACGATGTTCCTGGGCCTCCCTGGTGACACAGGGGTTAAGACACAACTTATGAGGCTTTCCGCAGCTGCTGCAGCACGAGTTCAATCCCCAGCCAGGAAGCAGCAGACCTCTCCTGACTCGCCCGCTGCTCCCCTCAGCAGTGTATTTCAGGCAATCTGCCTTTCTGTTCCCCAATCTGTCTCAGGTGAATCCTCTCACCCCCATGCACCTCTGGCCTATACCCCAGCTCATGTATGCATAAATAAATAAATCTTTAAAAAAATAAAATCATCATGTTCCTTCTTTAGAATTCACTGCCTTGAAGCTTCCAGGATCAAGTTCATGTACTTTATTCCATTTAGAGTCACAGGAACATCACAAGGTTGGCAACTACAGCACATTAATTTATTAGACGAATTTTAGAGATCTGAACGCAAAGGACAAAATTGGTTAAAAGACCCCATGGTGTTTAGTCATTGTTAAATAGGGACACAATCCCTGACTTTTAAGGAATAAAGTCCTTTTCTATTATATAATCCTTGTATTATGTATTATATTATGGTGCCATAAACTATTTATTATTTGAAATATGGCACACTTGGGGTCTTCCTGGTGGCGCAGTGGGTTGAGCACAGTGCTGTGAAGCTGTCTGCAGCCTCTGCAGCAAGGGTTAGATGCAGGCCGGCCAGCCAGCAAGAATCCATATGGCACGGCAGACCTTTCCTGTTTCGCCCGCTGCTCCCCTCAGCAGTGTATTTCAGTCTGTCTGACTGTTCTGTTCCCCACTCTCTCTCTGGCGAATCCTCTCACCCTCCTGTGCATCTGGACTGTACCCCGGTTCTTGTATACATGAATAAATAAATGTAAAAAAAAGATAAATTGAAATATTGCACAACTATTATTTAAAGCATTTTCTCCCTTCTCCCACCATCCCAGCTTTTTTGAGAAACGAGTGACATATATTTAAAACACTGTGTAAGTTTTTACAGACACATCACCCAAAGCAGTGATAGTGAAGGCAAAGATAAACAGCTGGGACTACATCAAATTAAAGAGCTTCTGCACAGCAAAAGAGACAATAACAAAAACAAAGAGAAACCCCACCAACTGGGAGAACATTTTTGCACCCAACACTAATGATAAAGGACTGATCACAAAAATCTGCAAAGAGCTGATGAGACTCAGCAACAACAAAGAAAATAATCCAGTCAAAAAATGGGCAGAAGAGCTAAAAAGAAACTTCTCTGAAGAGGAAATGCAAATGGCCAACAGGCATATGAAAAAATGTTCAACATCTCTTGCCATCAGGGAAATGCAAATCAAAACTACCATGAGATACCATCTTACACCAGTGAGAATGGCACATATTAAAAAAACTAGCAACAACAAATGTTGGCGAGGGTGTGGAGAAAAAGGAACTCTTCTGCACTGTTGGTGGGAGTGCAAACTGGTCCAACCACTGTGGAGAGCTGTGTGGAGATTTCTGGACCTACTAAACATAGAGCTTCCATATGATCCAGCAATTCCACTCCTAGGTATTTACCCAAAGGACACAGAAACATCAATTCCAAAGAGCACCTGCACCCCTATGTTTATAGCAGCACTGTTTACAATAGCTAAGCTTTGGAAACAACCCAAATGCCCAAAAATAGATGACTGGATCAAGAAGATGTGGTACATATATACCATGGAATATTACTCAGCATTCAAAAAAGATAAACACATGCAATTTGCAGCAACATGGATGGCGCTGGAAGGGATCATGCTCAGCGAAATAAGCCAAAAAGAAAAAGAAAAATACCGGATGGTCTCACTCATAGCAGGAATCTAGAAAACTTAAATAAGGGACCAGGAAAATGAATAACTATAAGAAAGTGAAAATCAAAATCAACAAAAAACTATGAACCAGAGACACTTTTAGGCGGGCGGGGGCGGGAGGGGAGGGATTGGGGTCAGAATGGGGGGCTGCAATTGTATGGGGAATATAACAATAAAATTTATAAAAAAAAAAAAAATAAAATAAAATAAAATAAAACACTGTGTAAGTTTAAGGTTAGTAATGTGTTGATTTTATTTACTTATGTATTACAAAATGATCATTCCTGTAGCATTAGCTAACACCTGCATCATGTCATGTAATTACCACTTCTTTTTTGTGGTGAGAACACTTAAGATCTAGTCACATAGCAACTTTCAAGTATAAAATACAGTGTTATTAACTATAATCACCAAGCATTGACTAATATAATACCTTTAGATCCCCAGAACTTATAACTGGAAGTCTGGACTCTTTGACCAACTTCTCCACATTTCTCCCACATTCCAGTCCCTGGTAACTAGTATTCTATTCTCTGTTTCTAGGTGTTTAGTTTTTTTAGATTCCACAAATAAGTGACACTATATAGTATTTGCCTATCTTGATAGGACATATTTCAATAAGAATTGTTATTTTGAAAATCTCAAATAAGTGAGTAACAATAGAAATTAACCTGACAATAAGCGTTTTATTAACTAGAGATGTTTGGCCTCTGTTACAGATTTATTTCAAGAGGGACATAGGTTAGTAAATAAATTTAATTATGTGCACTTGCAAGTAGCGTAGATGTGTGGAGGAGGAAGGGTTTGACCTGGTTGTCAGTGTAGAGAGTGCAATGGACTCTCCCATGACCTCAGATTTAGAGCAATGGGAGTAAGGGCTCCTAATGTCAAAAACAGTGAGATGGGGGCTTCCCTGGTCGCGCAAGGGGTTAAGTCTCAGCACTTTAATGCTATCTGTAGCCACTGCAGCACAAGTTCGATCCTGGCCAGGGAGCTATGCATACCAGACCTCTCCTCAGCAGTGTATTTCTGTCAGGTCACCAGCTCTGTTCTCCACTCTGTCTCTATTGAATCCTTTTACCATCCCCGCCTCCCCCACACCTCCAGCCTACACCCAGCTCTTGTATGCATAAATAAATAAACCTTTTAAAAAAAGACAAATTAGGGTGTCTTTTGCCCTTCGTTGGCATTGCTGCCTTGGAGTCTGCTTTTGTTCTTTCTCCCTTAAATAAACTTTACTTTCTTGAAAGGAAAAAAAAAAAGACAAGTTATAAAAAAAAAATGAGTTGCAACTTATGATAAAGCCAAAGATACCATAGGACATCTTAGTTATATTTAGGACAAGAATAAGATCATTGAAAGAACAGGCTCGGGAATGGAAAGGTATTTTACAATTACGGTGTAAAGCTGGTGGCTTTGTAACTTTTTAATTTCTATTTTGTTTTGTCTTTTCTGTGAAAGAGACTGACTTCTTCATCAAACTGTACAAAATAAGCATTGGTATGGCAGAATAGAAGATAGAGACAGGATAAGATAGTAAAAGAGATAATTCTTCTGATAGAAATGAGTTCAAGTTTCCTTTTGTGGGCAAGTCAGATCTCAGAATACAGTAACCTAGTGTGCAAATGAGAACAGTCATCTGTGAAGAATTTTGAAAGATAAAAGGAAAATGGAAGATAAGAAAATGCAAATGTAGAGTCATGTTTCAAAAAAGGAAATAATCGCAAAGATAGTATATTTTGCCATTCCATATCAATAAGTTTTAAGTCAATGTTGGGCAAGTTTCCAGAATGAATTATTAAGGCGATGATTCATAAAAATCTAGAAGAGCAAAAGTTCACTAAGATCAAATATGACAGAATAACATCATTTTGCTCTTTAACAAGAAACATTGCCTGCTGTATATATGATTCCATAGTCACAATAGAAGTTCTTCCATAAAGTAAATTTAATACAATGATAAGTCCCTTGTTGAAAGATGGCTCATGTGTGTTTGAACAGGGCTTGCTTAACAAAATGATGCCGGCAAAGAGGAGGGGCTTCCTGCTCCTTCTCAGAATTCTCTCATGTTTATCATTTCTTGCAGGATGGGGCCTCTGGTGATGCATTCCCTCAGTTTTTGTTTTAGAAAATATTTCTCTTTCACTTTGTGTTTTCTTGTAATATCTACTCTTAGCAAAATGCAATGCAGTGTTGTTATGCTATATATTATATTCACGTAATTTGTTTTATAACCATTAATTTGAGCATTTTGACCCACTGTCCATTTCTTCTATACACTTCAACTCCTTGCTTTATCAACCATCAATTTGTTCTCTGTATCTACGTGATTGCCTGTTGATTTTTTTCTTTTAACATTCCACCTATAAATGAGATCATACGATATTTGTCTTTCTCTGTCTGACTTATTTTCCTTGAGGGGCCTTCCTGGTGGCTCAAGGGGTTAAGATGCAACCTATAAAGCTATCCACAGCTGACCTCCCCTGGTGGCTCAGGCGGTTGAGCGCCACGCTGTGAAGTTGTCCATAGCCTCTGCAGCGCCGGTTTGATCCTGGCCAGCTGAGCGGGGGTCCCACATGGCACGGCAGACCTCTTCTGTCACTCCCACTGCTCCCCACAGCAGTGTATTTCATCAGTCTGCCTGTTCTGTACTCCGATCTGTCTCTGGTGAATCCTCTCACCCTCCTGCACATCTGCCTGTACCTTGGTTCTTGTATAAATAAATAAATAAATCTTAAAAAAAAACTATCCATAGCCACTGAAGTGTGAGTTTGATCCCCGACCAGGGCGATGCCTACATGGTACAGCAGACCTCTTCTGACTGGCCCGCTGCTCCCCTCAGCAGTGTATTTCAGTCAATCTGCCTGTTCTATTCCCCACTCTGTCTCTGGTGAATCCTCTCATCCCCCACATCTCTGGCCTATACCCAGTTCTTCTATGTATAAATAAATAAATCTTTTAAAAAATATATAATGTCCTTGAGGTCAACCCATGTTGTTGCAAATAGCAAAATTTCATTCTTTATTTTATGATTGAAAGATATTCCAGTGGGGTGTATGTGTGTGTGTCTGTCTGTGATTTTTTTTTATCCATTCATCTACTGATGGACAGACACTTAGATTGTTTTCATAGTTTGGCTGTTGTAAATATTGCTGCAATAAACACAGGCATTCACATATCCTTTTAAGTGTCATTCATGTTTTCATTTTCTCTGGATAAATACCCAGAAGAGGAAATGTTGAATTACATGGTAGTACTGTTTTGGAAAAATCTCCATACTATTTTCCATAGATGGCTCAACAATATACATTCCAACCAATAGTGCGTGATGGATTCCTTTTCTTCACAAACTTATCAACACTTGTTATTTCATCTTTATGAAAATAGTCATTCTAGCGGGTCTAAGATAATACCTTATTGTGGTTTTTTAGTTTATATTTTCTCTGATGATTAGTAATATTGAACATCTTTTCATGTACCCCAAGATTTTCTCCAGTCAAACTAGCCCTCAATCAGCCTTTAGCAAATCTTCAAAATTACTGTGTAAGTTTTCCTAATAGTTGATAGCACCATCACCTCCTGATATAAATAAGCAGAGATCAATTTTGTTTCTCTGGATAAAATTAACTTCCCAGATTTTAGAGTAATGTTTTCCCCAGAAATCTCAGTTCTCTGATGGGTCCCAAAAAAGTTACTGATTTTCAGGTAACCCAGAATAATAGGAATGAAAGAATGTCTTCTGATTTTATTACATATTTTATTCCTTGTTCTTTATTACATGGAACTGAAATTGTAAATTCTCTATTTTCTATGTTTAATATTTATAATTCTCAGTATAGGTGAAGATGTAGAGAATATGGTCAGTCAGTCTGAGAATGAAATTAACCAAGAGGGACAATGACTAAACAGGATGGGAGATTTGTAATAGTCACAAACTATAAAAATAGTAAGTTAGACCATCAATTGAGATCTTCAACTGTGAGGGAAATTAACCCAAAGAGAGAGAAATAAATGTAGTTCACTATTAATAGAGATGAAAGGAACAATTCAAACCTGAGATCTGCTTATTTTTTAAGAAACATTTTCAAATACTGTGACTTTCCTTAATTCAATGTATTACCAACATATTTCAGTTACATTCTAATGCCAGTTAATGTCATGAGCAAGGACCCAAGGGAGGATAAGAATCAGAGACATATAGAGAATGGGTGAGAGAGAGCAGATAAAAGGGGGATGGCTGCAGTAGAAGTGTGCCTTTTATTTGTCTTGCTCCCTTGCCTCCTTTATAAAACGTTCCATGTTCCATTTTTTACTTACAAAAATGGGGATTGGGTAAGTCAATTTGTTCAGTCAACAAACATTTATGAAGTTCATATTTAGTGGCAGATGGCTGTGAGTTCTCCGTGCCTGATGCAAAGGTACTGGTCCTATTCATCTTCAGGTTCTCTAAACCCGCATCATTACTAACAAAGTTTCTGTGATCCTGGACCACCAGACTTTTGTTTAATCAGAGTTACAGATCCATTTCCAGAGATTATATTAGGCACCAATAACTGAGGTCTCTGAGTAGGATCTTAACAAATCCTCACTAGAGTCCTCTGAGCACAGATTCTATTATGACCTCAGTTTTTAAGCTCAGGAATTATGACTTCCATGGGTTAAATGATTTATCTGATCTGTTGGTAAGGGGCACATCAATGAGTAGGATGAGGTTTACTTGGCCAGAACCTAGTGTCTCTAAATATATCAAGTGAGCCATTTCCTGTCTGTGCACAACAGTCTCTGGGGGAGACTGTTCTGAGAAATCCCACCCAGAATATTCTTTTCTGAGTTAGTAAAAGCTAACTGAGAGCCTCCTTTACATGAGGATTGGACTGGCCAATGTATATTCTACTCAAAGTTTCTCCTTAGTGAGCAGGCAGGAAAATGTGAAAGGATCAGAAAGATTTGAGAACCCTTTTCTGTGGGCCCAGAGTTGTCTTTATTTCATTTTCTAATGTAAAATCTGCCTATCTGCCAGTAGGTGGCATGTTCTAAATTCACACACAATCTCCACTGTAGAAAAATAGTGCTTAGCTCTAAATCCCTAACATTTAATTTAAAAGGATAAAAACAGACAAAGGGAGAAGGGGAAATCAGGTCAGAGACACATTCAACTGAATTTTACTGTTAAATTCTAATGCCAGAAACCTCTATTTATTACCAATTCACAGCATGTGTATAAAATACAGATCATGAAGCAAATTAGCTTGTTGCTAGAGAAGGACAAAAATGAATCACCCAAAGCTTCCAAGGACCTGACAATATATTAATAAACAGCAGTGCTATTATTATTCAGCTCTCACTATGTGTCAGACACTGTACCAGGTGTTCTGTGTTTTGTCATGCAATTTAATCATTTCAAAGTCTCCATAAAGGAGGCATGCTCCAGATACCCTAAGGTTCTGAAAATGATGCAATTTGCCTAAGTTTACATAGTTGTTCAGTGGCAGAATTGATATTAAAATTGAGGTCTCTTGATTGCAACATAAGATTTTCTGGTAGGAAAGTAAGACAATGGCAGAAATAACACGTCAAAACAATGGACTGTTATTAAAACAAGAGAAAGATAAATCGCTAAGAGGGTATACAAATAGAGTCGTTGGGTAAAAGTGTTAAATATCTAGAAGATTCAGTGTTTGAGATGGTCCTTGGAAGATGGTTCTGGACTTAGTGGAGTGACTGAGGAGGATGCAGGGGTATGTGCGACCATAGACTTTTCAGATATGGGGAAAGA
Source organism: Talpa occidentalis (assembly GCF_014898055.3). Lineage (NCBI taxonomy): Eukaryota > Metazoa > Chordata > Mammalia > Eulipotyphla > Talpidae > Talpa > Talpa occidentalis. Next base: position 90,620,393 of record NW_023603184.1, on the reverse strand, counting down.
ATAAACTGAAGCAAGAAAATGGTGAGCCATGTTTGGTTCTCAGTGGCAAGGGTAGAAAGAACTGGGCAATTCTGGGTAATAAATCTGAAAATTAGCTGGATTATTTCATAAGGAATTTGTATTTATATGATAAGTAATAGCGCAATGAGCAAAAGCTGAATTTGTATGTGTTATGTGTGTATAGGAGATTATGACAAGTGAGGAATTCTTTAAAAATTCATCTTTCATTGATCATGTGCTATGAACCAGATAATGTACGGTGAGATTTACAATATTATCTCAGTTTGGAGATGGGAACTGAGAGTGAAGCCTGGAGGTGGGAAGACTATTATCCAGATCAACAATTCTGAGTCTAATTTTCTTTATTGTGCAGTCCCCACTTTGTGGGTTGCTCTTCTCCCATGTCGCTCTGATTTGCAGGGCTCTAGAACTGTATTTTCTGTCGCACCTCAAGTTTTTGAGATGGGGGATGAACAAGATAATCATCAAGTAGGGCTATAACAAATTTGTATTCCCCTCTAAAGGTCTGGAGAGCAGGCACAGCTCCAGTGTTCCTTTATTGGATCAAATACAAGGTCTTTACAAGAGATCTAATAGACCTGCAGATTTATTTTACTTATTAAAAGTATGTGAATTTTTCCTGCTTACGCTGATACAAGGTTCACTCAACTAAATTATCAGAGGCATTTTGGGAAAAATTGTATTTATTGATGGCCATATCACTATGTTACTATCACCTTCTGACAAAAGTGGAGATTCAGAGACAACTTTTTTCCTTAAGGGAAAATGTGTTTAATTATTTTGTTGCTTTTCTCTTCTGAAAAACAACATGTTGCCTTAAACTCCTAGTGACATTCAGAATAGTTAGGGAGAGATGCTGCTGACTGTGATATTTCTTTCATACAGCTCTGCTTTCCCAGGAGGATTATAAAATGCTTTCAAACTATGAAAGAGTTGTATGCATATACAGTTCAAAATTCTCTTTCTGTGGTTTTATAAATACTTCACAAATTTTATTTCCATCTAGCTAATGCTTATGGAGTCTTCATGAATAGAGAAATCATTCTTTCTATTAAAATGCATTAAGAAAAATATCACTGTTAAAGACAGAATTGTATGTGGCTTGCTAAAAGCTCTAGAGTCCGGCCCATTTGGGACACTGTATTATATATATCTAGGATAGTATATTCTTAAATTATGGCCAAAAGAGAAAAAATAAATTTATTTTGGGGGGATTTCCCTCGTACTTACCTGTGTAATTACTCTGCAACAGTCACAGACAAAATTCAATCTCAACAGCATGGATTCGTGTAAAAGATAGATTTAAAAGCTCAACTGAATCACTCTGCTATTTCATACTCTTTTAAGATTACGTTCTACTAAGTCAATGTACTGGTTTGTTTCTTTGGTCATGTGTTGGTGCTTACATTCTAACCCAAATCCATGTTAACCAGGTGAAACCATCACATTCTTCTGGGTGAGGGTTTTTGGGACAGATAATCCCATTGTTTGCAATGACTCCTATGGCAAACCATTCTAAATGGTGCCACTGATTTTACTTTTTCCAAGATGACAAAAAGGGCCAGCATAAAATCACATTAGATCTGAACTCCATATGCATGGGCCTGTCTCCCCACCCCACCTCTTACTGATTAGAAAAGAGTCCTTCAGTGTTTTACCTCACTTGTCTCAGAAATCAAATTTCAGAGTTTGCGTATAAAAGCACATGCATAGGGGCCTCCCTGGTGGCGCAAGGGGTTAAGACACAACCTATGAAGCTATCCGCAGTCACTGCAGCACAAGTTCGATCCCAGCCAGGGAGGTGACCCATATGGCGTAGCAGACCTCTCCTGACTCACCAGCTGCTCCCCTCAGCAGTATATTTCAGTTGATCGGCCTGTTCTGTTCCCCACTCTGTCTCTGGTGAATCCTCTCACCCCCCACACCTCTGGCCTGTACTCCAGTTCTTGTATGCATAAATAAATAAATAAATCTTTTTTTTAAAAAAAGAAGAAAGGAAGAGAGAGAGAGTTTCTGAAGTCAGAATAATTTCCATTTTTATGGAATTTGCTTTGAATTGAATCTCTCACTTAAAACCATTGAAGCATTGTATATCAAAGAAATGGACATCAAGAGTGGAATACAGATCATAGATCTAAAATGTGGAAATAGATTACTGGAGGAGCATGAAAAATTTGCTCATTCCTGACAGAGAAACTGACCATCATTACTATAACTGTCTCTTTGAATCTTGATTCAGGCCTTTTCATATTTTCTACTAAAGAGTAAAATTTCAGAGGCTTGAAAGAAAACTGTCAGTATGCTGGAAGGTTTGTAATTTTCATATAGCTTTTAATAAACTGCTACATGTTCCAGTCAAACTTATATTGCTAGAAAGATGAGACAGAAGAAAAAACAAACTTATTGTGAATCTTTTCAGCCAGCAAGAAGCAATCCAAGATAGTTGAGATTCAAAACAGTGCATTATCCCCTAAATAGTTGGAAAAACGGAATTTTGGGTCCCCAGTTAGTGAAAATAAAAGCAGAGAGGCAAGAAACTCGGCATATCAGTGTACAATTACTCTGTAACAAATCACCAATAAGTTAGTGGTTTAAAACAGCACAGATTTATTCTGTTTAAATTCTGGAGATCATGACCTCCCTCATGGCGCAAGGGGTTAAGTCTCAGCGCAAAGACGCTGTCGGCAGTCACTGTGGCATGATTCGATCCCTGGCCAGGATGCTGACCCACATTGCGCAGCAGACCTCTCCTGACTCACCTGCTGCTCCCCTCAGCAGTGTATTTCAGTAGATCTGCCTGTTCTGCTCCCTACTCTGTCTCTGGTGAATCTTTTCACCCCACTCACCCTCCCTTCTCTGGCCTATACCCCAGTTCTTGGAAGCATAAATAAAATAAATTAAAAAAAAATATATTCTGGAGATGAGGAGTCTAAAATCAAGATGCTGGCCAGGTTGTATCCTGTTCAGAGGCTTCAGCAGAGAATCATTTCCTTCCCTTTTTCAGCTTTCAGAGGCTGCCCAGGATCTGTATATCATGATCCCATCCTCATATTATTCTAACCTCTTATTTCATGTCACAACTTCAACTATTCCCTTTGGACTTTTTGCCACCTTTGGTGATTATTTCATCAGATTCAACTTGCTAATTCAGTATAACCTGCTCATCTCAAATTCTTAATTTACTCAAAGCTATAAAGTCCTCTTACCATGTAAGATTACAAATCACAGATTATGGGAATCAGAGCTTGGGTATTTTGGGCACAGTTAGCATTCAGTCTATCACACTTACATGAAGATATTAGGGGACCCAGAAAAATACTGAGCCCTCAGGACTACCCCTCAGTACTCACTAGTACTCAGCATCCTTTTGATTGAGAAAAAAAGTTTCTTGTGACACTGTTTTAATCCTTGGATCCAAATAAGCACAAAGGCAACTCTGGACTTTCTAGTTCAAGAGCGCGTTAAATTCATACAGTTTAAGATTCTTTGAATTGAGTTTCTGTAAATTGCAACCCAACCAGTCCTGATTTGTATGCTTGTCCATGGTCATGAAGCAACAGAGCTAGGATTTCATGCCAGGTCATCTGATGCTTAAGCCCGTACTGTTGACCATTATAGGGGTTCACTGCTGATACTGCTCATTTGCCCTCCATTTGAGGAGTTTTCTTTATTCTTGTTTAGTGTTCTTTCTCCTCACTGCCCACCCCACCCTACCTGTCTTGGCCACTGGCACCTACAAATCACTAATTTTGGCTTCTCAGTTCAGGGCTACATTCTCTTCTAATCTTTACCATGTACCCAAACAGTTTATTTGAGTACTTTTAAAAAAAGGTATACAATGACACTGGGAGACCAGGCCAAGGATTCTAGGACCATGAAGACATATATAATTCCTGGGGTATAGAAAAGGCTTTATTTTGAGAGAGATGATTAATAATTCACCCCTATACCCAAGTCACCAACAAAGTTGTAAAACATTCTTGTAAGATGCAATTGAAGTTTCAAACTCTGTTGTTTTGAATTTTTAAAATTTATGTGCTACTCAAAGACAGCACTATTGACTCTGGGAAAAAAAAATCTTTTACCTCAAGATCTTGTATTGCTAAAATGACAGCTATGGTTTCACACTAGGCAAAATGTAAACCAAAGTACTAAAATAGTGCAAGAAATCAACTTAATATAATTCATACTAGTTGGCATACAATTACTTTTTTTAGGTGAAATATATAGATATTGATTATTAATTTATGATATTTTGTATTTCTGTAACAGTCCACATTTGCTGGACTATCTTGCCATTTGGAATGTCAATCCCGGAAGTGTACCAATTCAGATTGTCTACTCTTTAGGCTGCATATTCCCTTGAGGCATGCATAACTCTATTCCCTAAAGAAGATTCTAGGGTTTTAGAGCTGAAAGTTTGCATATGTTACAACACTGGTTGAGAGAGATGTTGGTGGCCCATAGTGCCAATGTTGCTTCCAGACTAAACTGCATTTCCCAGAATTCCCTTTACTGCTTGTATTTAGAAAAAGAAAGCCTAGCTAAAAGAAATTTTCCTTTGCAAGATTTGTAGGGTTAAGCGAAGCAGCAGTTATTTTGGGTTCACACATACTGATGTTGATGTGCTTGATCACCCATTGCATGGAGCACCTTCTGATTCTTGGGCCACGACCAAGGATATCAGCTTTTTCTGGAAGACTCTCACACCACTAAGGTCAGAGACAAGAGAACGTACACAAGTTTTTAGTTTTTCTTTGTGTATGACAGCTTGTGCTTGTATTTGCAGTTTGTTCTTGCTTTCCCCTCTATGTGTATACCTTTCCCTTTCCAAATGCCTGCCCTGTTGACTTCAAGCTTTAGCACCAGACTTGACAACAGACTGGCAGAGATTGTTTAAGCTGCAGTCATAATTATATGAGGCCGAATCCTATCCAATAGATGAATGGATAGATAGACAATAGATAGAGCTCAGAGATAGCTTTCATAGTGGTTCTAACTTTCTCTTTCAATCCCTATTAATAAAATATTAATATTCCTGTCCCAACTATGCAAATCACTTTATATAAGAATTGGTTGCAAGTTTCCAGGATCAAAAACCGATCATTTAGGGGCCTGTATCCCTGGTGGCGCAGCGGGTTGAGCGCCGCACTGTGAAGCTGTCCACAGGTTCGATTCCCAGCCGGCCCTGGAGACACCCACATGGTGCAGCAGACTTCTCCTGCCTCGCCCACTGCTCCCCTCAGCAGTGTCCTCATCCATCTGCCTGTTCTGCTCCCTGCTCTGTCTCTGGTGAATTCTTTTACCCTCCCGTGCCTCTGACCTGTACCCCAGTTCTTGTATAAATAAATAAATATTTAAAAAAAACTTATCATTTAGAGATATTTCTCATTTTTATTCAGTGCTCATTGGCCATCTCCATCTCATAGCTGTAATATTAACTGTCTTTTATCACATGTTAATAAATGTCAGGGTTTTACGACTTTACCCTAGATCTTGTTTCTAGATCTAATATAGTCTTAACATCAATCATTTGACATTTGACAAGTAGAATATGGACATTTACATAATTTTATTTTGATACTTTACATTCTCATGTGAATATCCTTTCGTTATCATATTTTGTTATAAATTGATTATGGTTATATTTATAGATCCCATGCCATTAAAAATAATAATTAGGAAGGCAGACAACTATTCCAGTAAATCATCTTTAAAAATGTCCTGTTTCATGCAGTAGATTGTTAGTGTCAACAAATTTTTTGAAAAAAAGACATAAAGAAATCAATCCTATTTACAAAAACATCAAAAAATATTAAAAATAAATATAAGGAGGTGGAAGATCTCTACTTTGAAACTATTCATGAAATATTATTTACAATAGACACTACTTAGTAACAATCTAAATGTCCAAATGATTAACGAATGAACAAAGGAGTTGTAGTAAATATATACAGTGAAATTTTATATAGCTATTATTAATGAGGACATCGCTCCAGTTTCAACATATGGATGGTCTTTGAAGGCAATATGCTAAGTGAAAAAGGAAATACAAAACAAACTCATTGAAGAAGAGGTCAGATCTGTGGTTATCAGAGTACAGGGCAGAGGAGGAAGGATTAAAAGAAGGTGGTCAAAAGATACAAATTGGGCCTCTCTGATGGCACCAGGGGTTAAGCACAGCACTGTGCAGCCATCTGCAGCCTCTGTAGCACTAGTCTGATCCTGGGATCCCCGGCCACCCACAGGGTGCAGCAAAACTCTCCTGTCTTGCCTGCTGTTCCCCTCAGCCATATATTTCAGTCAGTCTGCCTTTTCTGTTCCCTACTCTGCCTCCGGTGAATCCTCTCACCCCTCACACCTCTGGCCTGTTCCCCAGTTTTTGTATGCATAAATAAATAAATCTTTTAAAAAATATACAAATTACCAGTTATATGATAGTAATTACTGGGAATGCAGTGTACCATATGATGGCTATAACAACAGTGCTATAAGGTATAAAGGAAAGTTGTTAATACGAAAGTGTGTGTATGTGTGTGTGTGTGTCTGTACCAAGAAAAGAAGAATGTCTAAATCACCAGAAGCTCTTATTGATGGAGAGGGCCTCACATTGAAATCTATATCACAAGCATTACCTTTACCTATGGTGCTTTTCCTGATAAAGCTTCATAACTAATCTCCCACCACTAATTCATACCTTTCTTCTTTTTGTCTTTAGCTGAAAATGATATGGAAGGGTGTGACTTTGGACATATCAGGGAGTTACTCAGTCTCTCTTGATACCGAGCAGCAAGAGGCACTAAAACTGGCCAAGGACAGTTTCCAAATAGTTTACCAGTCACTGTCTGAGTTCTTCACCTGCGAGCACAACTGCAAGACTACTCAGGTTCAGAGAACAAGGAGAATGGGGTTTATTTAACAAACCAGGAAAAACAAAGGTTTACTGGGGCCACAAATGGCCATTTACTTCACCCAAAGTAGTGCCCAATGTTCTAAAATCCTATACACAAAGGCTCCCAAGATCATCTTCCCTCCAAGGAGAACATCGAGCTCCTACCCTAAACAAAAGGCCATGTTCCCAAGATGGCATCTTCCCACCACTGAGAGCCTGGAGCATGTGGCAGCCAGACTATAGGCCAGGATTCAACTCACAAAGGTAGCAGAACACACAACAGGAGATGCTCACCAATGGTGCCGAGATGTGCCAGCACAGCAGCAGAAAATAGACAATCAAAACAGCAGCTACAGCAGCCAAATGACCTGACAAACAGCCCATACTCACACAGATCAGTGAGGCATCCAGCTCTGGGTCTTTGTTTTCCCTTCCAGGCTGTAACAGCAGCAAAGCTGTGAACAGTGTCAGTCGCCTGGCTATCCGCAAATCCTCTGACCTTTTCTTCTCTGAGTTTGGCGGCTGGAAGCTTCTCCATGTCCTTTAGAGGCCTGAAAACAGCCTTCTGGAAGATTGACTTGGTGGGGACAGAAATGGCTGACCCAGAAATCACTGGAGATCCCAAAATGCTAAAGTCCCGAATACTGAATCCTAAACACTGAATTCCCAACACTGAATTGTGGGGGCTGCAGCTGCAGTCCATTATATTTCTTATCAGGGTCTCCACCCTCACCAATACTTTGTTTGCATTTCCCCTGGGGCTATCTATCCTTACCCCTTACAGGGGCCTCTGCCTATAACAGTCTTTGGCTTCAGCCACTGGTTACACTCTGAGAGTCACCCATGTATACATGAGAGGTATACATGTTAATAAAGTCCTGTTCCTTTTTCTCTGGTTCATCTGTCTTTCATTATAGGGGTTTCAGACAAAAACTCAAAAGGGTAGAGGGAAAATTAATTTCCCCCTTTTTACAAACAAACAAAAAAACAAATAATTAGTGTGTTGGGTAAAGAAGATTTGTCACCAGTGGCGAGCATAGCTCAGTGTCCTTTGGGATCCAGTAGAAAGTCTCTCAAGTACAGCATGAAGGAAGTGAGACCAGGTTGCCATGTACTTGTCCTCTCTGATATGTGCTCAAGAGACTCAGCTCTAGCCATAATTTTTAAAGGTGATAAAATAGTAATTACTCTTCAACTTCTCTAATTCTTCCCTTCAGAAAAGATCCGAAATGTGTTTTCTCTGGAGTAAAATTTATGTGTTAATTTGACACAATTCTAATTTTATTAACTTACCCTTGATTTACAGATAATTTTTAAATTGTGTACCTACTTAATTCAAGGCAGATGTTACATGCTGGGGACTCTTATAAGCAAGTTAAACATGGCCCCTATCCAGATAAAGCCTAGCTTCTAGTTGGTGAAAGAGACATTACATGGACAATTATGCACTTACTTGTTCAGTCACAACTGAGAGAAGTCCTATTCCTCTGAAGGACAAAGTTAATGTGTCACAGATAATGTGTCCTAATCCTGAGGGTCTGGGAATGTGTCATTAAAGAAATAGTACTTCATCCTAAGAGCTGAGAATTTAAGAGGAATTTTAGATTAGGGGTCTGACATTGAAGAAGAGATGGGCATTTCAACCAGAGGGAGTGACATGGGCAAAGACTACATCCATTTTGCACTATATGAGATCCAAATAAGGAAAGAATGAACGTCTTCTTTTAAAAAGAAAGGAGTAGTAGCTTGCAGAAGTTTTACATAAATACCTGATTGTGTTTCCCCCAAGGGCAGGCTGTGTTGGTGCTATATAATCTTACAGCATCATTCAATATCAGCAGGGAATATAGAGAATAATTCCTATTGGGGAGGGAAAGCTTCACGGAGGAAATTATATTAGGGTTTTTAAGGATCATCTGGTCTTCAATCAACATGCACTAGAGGATGAGAAGCTATAGATTAAATGATTACTCTGAAATTACAAGAATTTTTTGTATTATTGAGATGGCAGAAATTTGGGGGGTTTTCTTAGTTCATTTCTGGGGATCCTGAATGCATTCCATGGAATCTGCAATCAGAACCACTTACAGTAAAGCTGTCCTGTTTACAGGTTTTTGTTAAGCTGTTTTTATTCTTTAATAAATAAGAAACAATGCTATTGTTCCCTACAAAATAGCTGAGGTTTTACTTGAACAAAATCTGTTTGAAAATGTTAAGCTGGTTATGCAGAACTAATATGCCTCAAGGTGGTCATTCTCTGTGGATTAAAGCTGTGGAACAATTGTGGCTCCTGTTACAAGGAAAATGACAAAGAGCCATTATGAAAAGGGACAAAAATCTCTGTTCCCAGAGGGGGACTGACAAGCTGAAAGTCCCCCTCTACAAGCCAACACAAAAGCCTGATTGCCTCAGATCGTTTGTTTATGTAAATCAAAGGACTGCCATTAATTCTGAGAGCCAGACTGCTAAGCTACAAAGAAGGTATCCACTGGGCAAGTTCTTGCTCATGGGCTGGTGGCACAACTGACAAATTCTATTGCTTTTATTCTAAACTCTATGTGAATACCTTTAGGAAAAGAAGCTTGTTATTATGTACTAAAGTAAACACTTTGCAGTCTTCAAGTAGGAGCTAGAACTATAGGACTTGAAGGCAAGAGGACATATCTGAGCAAGAATCTGTTTCCTCAGTTTCCTCACAGCTCTCTCCAAGTACTACTCAGCTCTGCACCATGACAGATGTTCCAGTGACTTTCCATCAGATTGAGTGTAATGGGGATACACCACCTGAAAATGGTCAACAAGCAATCACTAAAATCAATGAGGAAATTAGCGATGTGGATGGCACCTCACCCTACTATAGAGTGGAACCTAGTCTTGAAGATTTACCCTCAGAAGGAAATCAGGAGCAAAGTGAAACATTGCAAGGGACTATGTTACTCAACTATTCCACAGATGAGAAGATTCTAAAAGGTAAATCTCTTCATTTCTCTTCTATCTGCTTGATTCGATTTTTAAACTCACAGGATTTTTGGACAACTTGTTATGACAGTTATGAGCTGCACATCCCTTCACCTCTGCCCCTCCCCAGTGAGGCCCTTCTTCTACCCAGACTGCTTAGCTTAAAGATGAAACCAGTGTCTAGCACCAAGTCCAAATTTATTTATTTGAGTGCTCTGTGACTCTGGATGATGTCCCTAGACTCCTAAAGCCTTATTTTCTTATTTTAAAAAATGTAAGATAATAATACCAAAATTTGCAGGGGTGTTGAGAAGATTACCAAGAGCTGGTTACATTCTAACTGTTGTTGTTTGTTATTATTAAGTACATCCCCATTATTATTTGAGCAAAGGGAATTAAGAATATCATACTTGTTTTCTAAATATACCTGAAACTCTCTGAATCCATGGTTCCAGAACTTAAATAGATATTAATCAATAGGTTTATAAGTAAAAGGAACAAGTCAAGATGAGTTGGAAGAGTAAAATAGTTATTTTTAGTGATGACAATTAAAAATCAAAGAAATCTTTACTTATAATCTAAACTTACAGTTTATTTACCCTTGAGCTATTTAAATATTAAAATATTAATCTTGTTCATTTTTCTTCCAGAAAATCCAGAAGAGAATCTCTATATTGTTCATAAGGCCATTACAGATCTTTCTCTTCAAGAAAAAAGTGTTGATGAAATGACGTTCAGAGAAGGTAAGAGCACCTACCATTTTATACACAGAAATTGTTTGACTGGATATGAATGACAAGTTTTTACACGGGATGTTTGGTGATTGTGAAAAGTCAATCCAGGCAATACCTTCAATACCTTTAAGGCAATACCTTAAAGCTGATATAGGCAGATAAGAGAGTCTTGATTTATCTGTGAGTTCCACCTTAGAAAGTATTCCAGACACCATAAAACTGAGACTGAGAGGACTGGTATAAGTGATTGGCACACTTTGACCTGATGATGTATCTGTTTCTCAATATGTTAGTCCACTAAATTAACCTTTCTTTTTGGCTTAGTGTCTCCAAATCTCTGTCAGACACCTTGCAAAATGTAAATGTTTAAAAATTGGGTTTACCCTGAAAGTTTACCATTGACATATAGCTTAAAATAGTCTTACATAATCTCTAGGAAAATTCTAGGTCTCTGATGTAAGCATAAAAATCTAAATCTTGTCAAAGAAAGTTCCCAAGTGATGAAGTTAATTTTAATTGTATGCTTTCAGAAAATGGGAGAATAAAAAGAACATTGATTTTTTTTTTTTTAAATGACTGTATTAGGTTTTGAAAAAATTCAAGAAACTAAGAGTCCAAAATCTCTTATGCTTCTCATAGACATGCCTACTTTCAAGCATTTTCCCAAAAAAAGTACAGGATAAAATTAATCATTTATTTCCTCTCTTGCAATTATCAACATCTTAGCTCAAACTTGAAATCAGCTTGTTAGACCGAAGCAGTTTATCTTAGGTAATACCTTACCAGGCCAAATATTGAGAGACTTGGAGCAATATTAGAACATGACATAAAGCAGATGCCAAGGAACATATTGGTGTGATTGCAATGTCCCAGGTTTGTCCCCTTTGCCTGGATGCTTCTCAGGTTGTGTGCTGACCCCATGTAGTGGATCCACAGCTAGACACTTGAGAAAGTATAACAATAGCCATTGTCAAGTTCTTACATTAATCAGAGATAAGACTTAAGACTCCGTGAAATGAACTCTGCTCTGATCTTCTATTTGTAATGTAGCAAACTCTCAGAGGCAGGAATAATCATTTATCTAAAACTCCTTTCAAGTTTCTGGCTAGGAAGTCCATTGGAGAAAACATTTTCTAGGCTCTTTCATTTTCATCAAATAGAGAATGAGAGAAAATAGATTTTTAAAGTAGATGGTCACTGGGCCTCCCCGGTGGCGCTGCGGTTGAGCGCTGGGTTGCGAAGCTGCCTGCAGCCTCTGCAGGGCCAGTTCGATCCCTGGCTGCTCCTCGGCCACCGGAGGAGGGTCCCACATGGCGCGCAGACCTCTCCTGCCGCTTGCTGCTCCCCTCAGCAGTGTACTTCGGTCCTTCTGCCTACTCTGCTCCCTGCTCTGGCTCTGGTGAGTTCTCTCACCCTCCCGCGCTTCTGACTGTACCCAGTGCTTGTATAAATAAATAAATAAATCTTAAAAAAAATAAAGTAGATGGTCACAGGGTGACTTTTTTCTTGAATGAATCTCTGTGTTTGGTGGAGCATGTATTTTTCCTGTAGGACAGAAGTTCACATTTTGGTGTCTTTTATTTTTCTCACATTGACAAACAGGTATAAAGTCTTGAAGGAGAATACTCCCTGTTGAAAAATAAGAAGGTTCTAAAAAGTTTGTGGAAAAACTATAATTTAAATTCAAGGAGTAATTTCATGCATGACAACTCCATACCCCAAAACTAGGACATTGCATTCACACCAATATGTTCCTTGGCATCTGTTTTATGCGATGTTCTAATATTGCTCTAAGTCTCTTCAATATTTTGCCTGTTAAGGTATTACCTAAGATAAACTGCTTAGGTCTAACAAGCTGACTTCAAGTTTGAGTTAGATGTTGATAACTGTAAGAGAGGAAATAAATGATTAATTAATTTTATCCTGCTCTTTTTTGGGAAGCATGAGCAAAATGATCAGTTTCTTGGTTCTTTTGGAAAAAAAGAAGCAAATCCAAGCTTAAAAGTATATCAAATATTCTAATGCATATCTTTTTTAAATGTAAAGAACATTCACAGGGCAATAAGAACCTGATAAAAGCTGTATATAATTAGGAGTGATAATCCATCTTCTCTCTCTGTAAATTTATATTCTAATTCTTAGAGATAGAAGCATTAAAAAAATGAAGAGTAAAAAATTTTGAACAGAATGGACTTGCAAACATTTCAAGAGAATATAAAATTATGGATGGGAAGGACTAAGAGCAACATTTAGCCTATTAACTCATTTAAAGACTTTAGGAAGGGGACAGTAAAACTAGGTATGATAAGGCACAAAACACTGACAATAATTCTAAGTGATGTACACTACAGCCTGAAGCTTCCCATAGAAGTCCTTCAGCAGCAGAAGCTCAGAGAACAGCCTTATTATCTTTTTAGCAGGCTCAATAAATATTGTTGAGAATATGCCATTATGACCTGATAGTGAAATTTGTGATGACTTAAATCTTTGAAAAATCACTATTTGGTACTAAACAAGGTGAGTTAATTGATTGTCATTTGGAATTTATCTAAGATGATAGGTTAATCTATCATTTTATAGTATGACCTAAAAAAGATTTTAAAACCTTAACTCTCATGATGGGCATATCTTAGACAACGCTGTGTGTGCTTTATTGGATTTTGTGCCTCAGTCAGCCCACTACAGGCCTCCTGAACACCCATAGCTCCCTGCTCCTCCTTTTACATTGGGTTCTCTGATGACTCTCAGGAAAATGGTGGCAATTATTGAAAACGCTACTCTGAGCATGACCAGAGGTGGATGGTTGTCATTATTTCTATTATTAGAAGAAAGCCATTTATTCCCTCTGTTTTATTCTTCTAGTTTTCCTTAAGGAGTGTGTTTGTGTGTATGTGTGTGTGTGTGTGTCTATAGTAAGATATAGATCCAAAATTATATATACATATATATATTTTTTTTTTCATATAAGCAGTCATGACAAGCCAGGATTTTTTAAAGAGTGTGTTTTATAGGGGACTGAGGTGATCGTGCACAGGTGCATTAGTGAAAGAAATTCTGTGGGGCCTACACCTGTGGGGGTGGGGAGAAGCAAATATTGTTTAAAAAATGAACAATGATGTAAAAAATAAAAAAAAATATTAAAAAAAGAGTGTAAAAAATAAAGTTTAACAATACTCTGCATACTGAAAAAAAAATTAGAGTGTCTTTTATGGAATACCAGTATCATTAGATATAGTCTACAACAGAAAAGTTTCATAGTTAAACAAAATTGGCTATGCCTATTTTCTTGGAAATTTACAACACTCATTAGCATTTTAAAGGTTTGGATAAATTCTGAAGACGTTAAACTTAACTGTGTGTGTTTTTTTAAAGATTTATTTATTTATGCATACAAGAACTGGGGTACAGGCCAGAGGTTTGGGGGTGAGGATTCACCAGAGACAGAGCGGGAAACAGAACAGGTAGATTGACTGAAATACACTGCTGAGGGGAGCAGTGGGTGAGTCAGGAGAGTTCTGCTGCACCATGTGGGTAGCTCCCTGGACAGGGATTGAACTCGTGCTGCAGAGGCTGTGGGTAGCTTCTTAGATTGCGTCTTAACCCCTTGCACTACCAGGGAGGCCCTACTTAACTGTGTTTAGTGCAGTGTTTCCTAAACTCCTTTGATCATGTAGCCCATTTTGTGTCGTGTAAAATATGTTAGTAATCCACAGACTAATATTCCATAAAACACGTGTTGGGAAATGATTCTCCAGAAAAATTATTTGGAGAAAAACAATTGGGTATTTTGACACCTGCGCACATCTCAATTACCAATTGATTTTGCTACAGGGCATCAGTGGGAGAAAATTCCTCCGAGCAGCAGCAACCAGGAAATAAGTAGACAACAAGAAACAATTATTGAACAGCCTCTGGAAGACAGAGAAGATGAAGGTGAGAAGAGCAAAGCTCACCACGCAACTGAAATAGAATGGTTGGGATTTAGGAAACCTAGCCAAGGGGAGGTGCTGCATTCTAAACACAATGAGGAGCAAGAGGTTTGGGATGAAGAAATTAATGATGATGATGATGATTGCAATGAAGACGAAGATGAAGTTCGAGTGATAGAAATTAAGGAAAAAAAAGAGTATTCTCAATTAAAAGAGGAAGGCGATGTAAGTGAAGATTCCCCCCTCAGCAGCCCCAGTTCCCAACCTGTGACACCTGATGAGCAGCCAACCTTAGTGAAGAGGAGTGATATTTCCAGAAATGCTTATTCAAGATATAATACAATATCTTATCGGAAAATCAGGAAGGGGAATACTAAGCAAAGAATTGATGAATTTGAGTCTATGATGAATTTATAAACTAACTGGAACTGAGCAGTCTTCATGCCCACTAAAGTAAAGCTAATTCTGTTTTCCTGAGATGCAACTTTATATGCCTTATTTGAGTCATCACCTTTAGAAGTGAACACTCACTCTGTTTCACTGTAGGAAAAAATGAAAATAACCTTAGATAAAATTCATTTTGATAACCTTGAATCTCATGGACATTTGCTTTTTAAAATTTCACTAATAAAATATTATGAGTTAAGCACTGTATAGCCAGCACCATTGGGGAATCTGGCATGATTTGGCTTTAAAAATAGTGAAGTTAAGAAATGTAGTCATCAAATGAAAGAAAGGACTATTTGAAATGATTCCTATTTTTCCTTTGGTATCCTTTTTCCTATAAATTGAGGGTGATAGAAAATCTGTTATTAAACCTCTCTTACTTTTAAACATCGTTTTATAGATGTTGGCAATAAATTTTCCAAAATATTTTGTTTTTCCCATTATCTTAAAAAAAATGTAGTTAGGGCCTCCCCGGTGGCGCAGCGATTGAGGGCTGGCTTGTGAAGCTGCCTGCAGCCTCTGCAGCGCCGGTTCGATCCCTGGCTGCTCCCCAGCCACAGGAGGAGGGCCCAACATGGCGCGCAGACCTCTCCTGCGGCCCACTGCTCCTCTCAGCAGTGTGTTTCGGTCCTTCTGCCTGCTCTGCTCCCAGCTCTGGCTCTGGTGAATTCTCTCACCTTCCCTCACTTCTGACTGTACCCAGTGCTTTTATTTTTATAAATAAAAATAAAAATAGGGCCTCCCCGGTGGCGCAGCAGTTGAGCGCTGGGTTGCGAAGCTGCCTGCAGCCTCTGCGGCGCCGGTTCAATCCCCGGCTGCTCCCCGGCCACCGGAGGAGGGTCCCACATGGCGCGCAGACCTCTCCTGCCGCCCGCTGCTCCCCTCAGCAGTGTACCTCGGCCCCTCTGCCTGCTCTGCTCCCCGCTCTGGCTCTGGTGAATTCTCTCACCCTCCGCGCTTCTGACTGTACCCAGTGCTTGTATAAATAAATAAATTAATTAAAAAAAAAAATCTTAAAAAAAAAAAAATAAAAATAAATCTTTAAAAAAATATATAGTTAATTTTCTTTGGCATCTACAGAGTGAAAATTCTGTATAGGCCTCCTTCCTATGTGTTACCATTCACTGAATTTTCTCACTAGTGGGGCTGAGCTATTGTCAGGAAAATTCTGTTTACTAAATGTTGGCTTTATGCTCTCAAGATGAATTAAATCCATTGTGAGGTTGATGCAAGGAGGGGGCTAGAAGATTAATGGGCAATAGACTAAAGAACTATATTGGATAGTTTTATTTCTGTGACTGAAAATAAAATCTTGTCTAGCACAGTTAAAGTCATTAAAAATGAAAATGACAGCTTTAGCACAATTTTAAGAAAATACCATTCTCTATTACCACACTTTCTCTTATTAACAGTATCTCAGAATAATTTTCTTTCCTTGGAAACCTGAGACAACTTTAGTTATAACTGTACTAGTTACTATGAAAATGGAAATAATTATCATAGAATATTTTCAAAGTAGAGTGTGAGCCTGTATTTTTAGTGAGAAAGCACTGATAGTTGTTAGGAATATATAATTTGCTGGACCCCAGCCCAAATCAAGATGCTTAAAATTGTGCTTGCGGAGCTTCACCCAAACCAATGTGTCAAATAATGTACTGAATATTTATGAAAAAGGAGAGTCTATATTTATATTCTTAGATAGTTGCATAATTTTTCATTTCATGCTTCCATCTATATTACCCTGAATTTTCTGTCACCAGAGATAAAGATATTTTTTGACCCTGCAAATAAAGACAATTCTTTATTGTCTGAATGTAATACAGTCTTCATTGTACTATTCAATCCTTTGTTTATTTCTTTCTTCTTTTGTGAAAAAACATGGGTTAGCCCTTCTTAGATTATTGCTTATTTATGTGTAACAAATCCCACACATTCTAATGGAAATTTCTTTAATTCTTCCTGGTTTTATATTTCCATAGTACTCTTATTTAGTATTTGCAAGACTCAGTTTTGAGTTCAGGAATGAAGTTCTGCTTTTACGTTCTCAAACCAATACTTTGAAAATTGACCTTATAAAAATGGTGTCACACTTATTCTGTAGAACCTACAGATTTCATGTTTGACAATTCAGGTTTTCTGAAAAAAGCCAGGGAAATCAGGTCTTTGTTGATAAATTTTAGTAGAGGATTGATGCAAGAGGACAATTTTCAGTTTATTCACATCCTCTAAATCACTCCACCTGAACAACCTATTTTCTTTTCTTTACTGATCACCCTTACAATTTTCTACTTAACTTCAAAGCACAGTATTATATTATTCATTATGAAATAAGACCACATAGCTAAACTAACATAAGTAGAACCTGTATTTTGGATTATTCCAGCAGAGGTGATGAATTCCTGTGGAATTTGAGTGGGGTGGGTGTGCTGTGGTCAGATGACATGGCTGAACAACTATCTCTTTTTTTTTTTAAATAATAAATTTTATTTTTATATTCCCCATACAATTGCAACCCCCCCCATTCTGACCCCAATCCCTCCCCTCCCGCCCCCCACCCCCCAAAAATTGTTTCTGGTTCATAGTTTTTTGTTGATTTTGATTTTCGCTTTCTTATAGTTATTCATTTTCCTGGTCCCTTATTTAAGTTTTCTAGATTCCTGCTATGAGTGAGACCATCCGGTATTTTTCTTTTTCTTTCTGGCTTATTTCGCTGAGCATAATCCCTTCCAGTGCCATCCATGTTGCTGCAAATTGCATGTGTTTATCTTTTCTGAATGCTGAGTAATATTCCATGGTGTATATGTACCACATCTTCTTGATCCAGTCATCTATTTTGGGGCATTTGGGCTGTTTCCAAAGCTTAGCTATTGTAAATAGTGCTGCTATAAACATAGGGGTGCAGGTGTTCTTTGGAATTGATGTTTCTGTGTCCTTTGGGTAAATACCTAGGAGTGGAATTGCTGGATCATATGGAAGCTCTATGTTTAGTAGGTCCAGAAATCTCCACACAGCTCTCCATAGTGGTTGGACCAGTTTGCACTCCCACAAACAGTGCAGAAGAGTTCCTTTTTCTCCACACCCTCGCCAACATTTGTGAACAACTATCTCTTATGGGCTGTAACATATGGTAACCCTGGTCCTTTCAGCTTAATGCTGACAGATGAGGCAATATAGTTTCAAAAGAACTCTGAAACTATTCTCTGGTGTTGATGCTCCTTGCCCTATACTGCCATCTTACATGAGGGTCTCAGAGGATAAGCAACATGATGGTGATGGGTGGCTGTTTGAGTCTTTGCAACCTAAGAAAACAAGGTACTGGTCCACGTTGCATGAAGGATATTTAACACATTTGAAAATCACATAGGACGTGAAGTTTTACCCCTTTTATGATTCAGTTCCACAGGTGGAAGGAATATGGTATCTTCTTGGGGGAAATAGGATTATTGGGAGACCATTTCTTATATGACTTCTCATTTTTTCTTAGCTGTCAAAGGAAAAGGAATTAATAACAATTCTATTCTCTGCTAATATAAAATTGATCTGTCATATAAGGCTACTTTTGAAGGCAAAGAAGATATCACAATGTGTCATCTATTTATCTATATATATATAATAAAAATACTGTGTCTGACAAATTCACAATAAAAATTTTTCTCTTTGTGTTTAGTATCTAGATTTTATGTTCTTTAACTGCCAGCACTACTAAAACCATCAATAAATCCTGCTTCAGAAATGGAGAACATCTTATTATAACCCATTTGCATTATTTATTTCAAAAAGGTCTTAAAACGGGGCTTACCTCATGGCGCAGGGGTTAAGTCTCAGCGCTATCATGCTATTGTCACTGTGTCCTGAGTTCTATGTCCAGCCAGGGAGCTGATCCACATATGGTGCAGCAGACCTCTCCTGTCTCACCCACTGCTCCCCTCAGCAGTGTATTTCAGTAGATCCACCCGTTTTGCTCTCTACTCTGTCTCTGGTGAATCTTCTCACCTTTGGCACCTCTGGCCTACACCCCAGTTCTTCTATGATAAATAAATAAAATTAAAATAAATCTTTAAAACAGTCTTAAAATAGTTAATTATGAAGTTGCAAATGAGAATTCCTGATGGGTAAACCCATAATATTCTTGAAAAATATTATTTTTACAAGAACTGAACTATTGTTTTAATATAGCTTAACTTCAACAATTTAAAAAACATGTGCATTTTATATAATATGTATTATATCAACATGTGCTTGTTATATAGTATATGTATATTACATATAAATTATGTATATATATTTGAAGTTGTCAGGGTAATATATTTAAACTCTGCTGGTACTTTTACAATAATTGTTTCTGTATACTTACAGGGAGCGGTATCTTTGTCATATTTTCAAATGGAGAATGGACATTTAAGTTTTTCAAAATGATGGGAAAAACATTTAAAATAAGTAGTAATAGAGAATTATGGATAAAGATGAAATACCAAAGTATAATAAAGAAGAAATATGTTTCACCATATGAGAAAGGAAACTACTTCTTTTAAAGCCTGAACTTTCATTGCTCTATAAAAACAAGAAGGCTATAAAAAGTAATGTCAAAGGTTATAAAAAATATTTGCCAATATTAAAATATCAGGCAGTAACATAATAAATAAGAGCACCAGACTGTATATATAGCTAATGAAGAACATGAGATGACTAGGCCATACTGTCCATATATATACATAACATGAGTATTAATGAGCAGCAGGAGTCACCCAGATATATGGCAAACCACATAATCAAATATCTATGAAAAAAAACTTCCTGCTCTGGAGAATTTTTAGAAATTACTTTGGAGAGAAATTTGAATTTTTACTTTGAAACAGTATTACACATTTGATTGATTCTTTATAATACTTTAGTCAGGCAGGGAAATTTAGTACTTAAAAATATTCAAACCAACTCCAACTTCCTTTAGAGTCCATAATTTTAATTCAGCTCTCCAACTAACAAATATTTTGAGGTAATCAATAACAAAATCCGTTATTTTAACCTTTGCGATCTCCTGTTTTTATGTCCACTTCTCAGAGCTAAGGTGTATAAAACCAACATCATTTGGGTAGTTATTTTATGAACAAAATTAGGCATACTCAGAATCTTCAGCTGAATAATGAACATCCTGTTAATTTAAAGTTTGTATATTTCTTTCAAGATTAGAAAACTATATATCCAGAATGGAAGTTTATCTGCCTGAGATACTTTTGTCCAAAAGGCTAGTTATAGACAAATCTATGCCCTTAAAGGAGAGTTAAAATATCTAAAAACACTTAATTTTATCTGCAAGTAAACATTCTTGCTTTTACTTTCAATTTCGAATTGGGAAAAAGTAATCATATATACAATTTTGAGTTGGGAGAAAGTAAAACCAAGAATTTGTACATATTTTTCATGGCCAGGAGAACATAATCTAATACTATCAAACATTTTAGTTTCAACATTTAATACAAAACTTTCATTAACATAGATATTTATGACTACTATCCCTGAAAAATAGTAAATATCTATCAAGCAACAATAAAATAGAAAACCTCTGTTTTCAAAGAAATTATTTGTTACTTACTAGATGGCAACTGTCATGATTAGTAATAGCATATTATAAGCACTATTTTCTGGAATATGAGGACTTTCACTTGTGTTTTTGCAAAGCAAAGATTCACATACACTGGAAAATACACCCTAATTGGGGTGATGGTAACTATTAGTTGACCCATTAGGTTGAAAGAGGATCCATTCCATCTTCTTAGTACAAAGATTTTTTTCCCCTTTTCTTTTAGACACAAACATCACCTACATTTGAAATACTAATCCATTAAACCTCATAAGGATATAAAACTTCATGTGACTTATTCAAACCTGTGATTGAATAGCTATTTGCTGAAAATAGATTAAAAAAACTTTTATATATTAGTTTTGCTGTTCCTTTTCTCATTTCAAGGCATTTTGGCTGGTAGTAACCAAACTTGTTGAATAACTTCTGCAGAAGTTGTTGCAAAAGCAATATGGTGCAATCTGTACAACGAGGTGAAAGGTACAAGTCATGGTTTATGTTTTTAGTTAAATTTTTCTTTTGAATTGTTTTCAAAATTTCCTCAATTTTTTGCTTCCCAATTCTGTACAAATTGAGCAATCTGTCAGCTGTGATTAATGGTTGGGGAAAGAAAGAGGTGACAATATTATTCACAAAGAAGGATTATCTTTATATTGACTTCTCTCTCTCTCATATTTGTTCTAGGAAATGGAAAAGAGTGTACTGAAAGAAGTCAGGGTGGTAGATACTTAGTGTAGGGGGATAGTCACCCTTAAGCCTACATTTCAGTTGTTTAACAACTAAACAGAATTTAGTTGTTTAACAGCCTCTATTTACTGTTTATATCCCATTTAAGAGAGAGCCCAAAGAGATTTGACCTTGCATAGTAGCATGGTGTGTTGAAAGAGGCAGATATAATGGAAACTGGGTTTTAGCTCTTACTTGTGGGATGAACTTAGCCCTTCTCAAACATCCTCCTTGACTACATAATGAGGGGTTTGAGAATATCTCATTAAGTCATGGACAACTATCAAATGGGGCTCCTAGCACAGGCTTCTTTATAGTTTCCTTATAATTTTTTAAAGATTTATTTATTTATGCACACAAGAACTGGAGTGTAGGCCAGAGGTGCAGGGGGTAAGAGGATTCACCAGAGACAGAGTGGGGAGCAGAACAGGTGGATCCACTGAAAGACACTGCTGAGGGGAACAGTGGGAGAGACAGGAGAGGTCTGCTGTGCCATGTGGCCAGGGATCGAACTCATGTTGCAATGGCTGGCGATAGCTTGATAGTGCTGTGTCTTTAACCCCTGCACCACCAGGGAGGCTGTTTTCTTACAACTTTTCTCCAAAATGTTGAGGTCTTCCTCTGAGCCATCATTTCTTTCCTGTGTTTCAATATGGAAGTTAGAGATATTAGAATATGTAAAGATGGTATGTATCTATCTGATGCACTTCAACCCCATTTTCTTACATGACAACCCTTTGAATATTACTCTAAGTCATTCATGAAATTAAAATGTTTTGCTAGGAGAATATTTCCAAATTACTATGGTGAAATGAACAATGACATTATGATAGTAATGGCACATGGTGGTTCTTTGCCCTGTAAGTGATTGCTGATGGAATGTCAGAAAGCAGAAATGAGTAAATTTTATGCTATGTTGAAGCAAAGTCATACCAATAGTAGCTTTGTCATCCTTCCAAGAGAGGAGGGTGGAAGCTCTGGGTAACTATTGCAACTAGGAAAAGGAATTACACAAACTGAATGGCTTAGAAGTACTAAAAATGTTTGATAGGGCCTCCCTAGTGGTGCAGGCTGTTGAGTGCAGCGCTGCGAAGCTGTCTGCGGCCTCTGCAGTGTGGTTTCAATCCTGGCTGGCCAGGGAGATTCCCACATGCTGCAGCAGACTTCTGTCTCACCTGCTGCTCCCCTCAGTAATGTATTTCAGTCATTCTGCCTGTTGTTTCCCACTCTGTCTCTGGTGAATCCTCGCACCTTCCCCCACATCTGGCCTGTACCTGGGTTCTTGTATAAATAAATAAATCTTTTTTTTTTTTTAAAGTCAAACACACATGAGGTGTCTTTTTTAAAAATATTTATTTATTTATTTATTTATTTATTTATTTATTTATTTATACAGGCACTGGGTACAGTCAGAAGGGCGAGAGGGTGAGAGAATTCACCAGAGCCAGAGTAGGGAGCAGAGCAGGCAGAAGGACCGAAGTACACTGCTGAGGGGAGCAGCAGGCGGCAGGAGAGGTCTGTGCGCCATGTGGGACCCTCTGGTGGCCAGGGAGCAGCCAGGGATCGAACTGGCGCTGCAGAGGCTGCAGGCAGCTTCGCAACCCAGCGCTCAACCGCTGCGCCACCGGGGAGGCCCCAATAAATAAATCTTTAAAAAGAAATTTAATAAATTAGTTTTTGACTGAATAAGTCCTGCAAAGTATTAACAAAGCTACACTTAGTTTCAATTAACCATGATAACATGATGCACAGATACCTCTTTTCTAACAAAGGGAGCAATTTAAGCCAATCCAGGGAAAACTGAAGTCCTCAATAACATAGCCCGCTACTGAAGAATTCCAGGCTGATTAGGACTCTAATGTGTCCAAGCCAAGGATTGATTATTAAAAATAAAAGAAAACCTCATAGCATTTATCTTTATGACATTCTTCTGAAAACAAAATTTAAAGGGAAATGTTTAAAAAATGTTGGTAGTAGATTTGATAATCAATAATCTTTTAATGTAACAGGAATGGTATAGTGATAAAAGGACATGTGTATCTCTTTCTGACCCTCCAGACTCTCTAGGATTAGCAACCTTGTTTTCTTACATTTCAAGGGAAAAAGAACATCACTAAAAATATAGCATAGAAATTGCTGACCATCAGGTGATAGCAAAGAAAGCTGGCGGCAACATGAAGCTTTCCAAGTCTCCAGATACTGGTACATTAACAGGGTGGTCCCCAGGAAAAGGGGAAGTTCCAGGTTCCCTGCCCCACCCAAAAGAGGGTGGAGCTAAAGAGAAGAAAGGAAGCTGGAAAGGAGACTGAGGAAGAGAGGAAGCAGGATGGAGAGCCAGAAGGAGACCTGGGGGAGGCACATGGAGCAGAGAGACATGTGAAAAAACTGCGCTTGCCTTTTGGTCGTGGACAGGGTGACACAGATGTGGGCGAGAGACCTGTGGGGAAGATAAAAATGGCAGCTTTTATCTTGGTTTTGATTTTGCTCTTTTCCTTCTAGACTTGTCTGGCTGTTTCTGACCCTTTTCTATGGGTTCCTGCTGGAAGGTGCTTTAGACTTATGGCAGGTTTTTGGGCCTTGCTCTGGGCCAATCCAAATGCGCTTTTACCCTCGAGGAGACGTAACTTTGGGTGCTTGATTTAGAAACTAGATTCTTTGCCTTTCCTGTATTGTTTACTAATTGTATTAAAGTTCCTTTTCATTAAAGTCTCATATGTTTTGTGTTGATGCGGCGGATAGCAGAACCCATTTAGAGCAGGCAGGTTTGCAGAGTTTGGGGTGCCCTTCTCCCTGCCCTGTAGCAGTATCACAATGAGAAACATGCTAACTCTTGCCCACTTCCCCCCTTCTAATCCCTTGTAAATCTGGATAAATAACCCTGCCCTCTGCCAAAGAGCAAGATGGTGGTCTTTCAGACATGAGTCTGCTGTTATTCTCATTTTGTCGACAAATTAAACTACTTTCCTTCTCCTCAAACTGTTTCCTTTTATTGGCTAAGGTAAACCAAGGCCGGAATTCGGGCACACAAGTTACCTAAGTAGTGATGTTTTCCTTATATCTTTAGAGTAATTAAGCAAATACATGGTAAAAGTTGCTTCTTAAATTTGACCCAAGAACAAATAGTTTATGCATGCAAATAATCCTTTGTTATATGGACAATATAGATTCAAATATAGCTTCCTATAATAAAAATGTCAAAGTCAAGTCAGGAATATATATTGAATGAGCTGTAGAAGCTTCTTTTAAGAAAAACAGTCAAATTTCTTCAGCTGCTATACCTAAATGTAAGAACATCCAAAACAAAATTTCTCTTTTTTCTCATCAGAGTTGACCTATTTGGTGAAAACTGTTTTTTTTTTTTATTATTAAAAAGACAGTTATCTTTAGAATGGGAAAAAACAACAACAACAACAAACCTTCAAGCCTTTTTCAGTTACAGGAAGTATTGCCTAAGGCATTCAGCATATTTACTTTTTTTTTTTTTTTCGTGTTCCTTTTATTTATTTATTTATTTTTTTTTTAAAGATTGATTTATTTATTTATACAAGCACTGGGTACAGTTAGAAGCACGGGAGGGTGAGAGAATTCACCAGAGCCAGAGTGGGGAGCAGAACAGGCAGACCGATGAAACACTGCTGAGCGGAGCAGTGGGCGGCAGGAGAGGTCTGCGCGCCATGTGGGACCCTCACCCCGTGGCCGGGGATCGAACCGGCGCTGCGGAGGCTGCGGGCAGCTTCGCAGCCCGGCGCTCAACCGCTGCGCCACCAGGGGAGGCCCTCAGCATATTTACTTTTGTCAGCAGTTCAATTAGTCCTTTGGCAACTGACTTGTATTTTATACCCCAGATAGCCCTGTTTTCAAAAGAATGACCTCATTTTCTAGTCATTCTCTTATCTCATTGGCAATGTCAATTATGTGGCTAAAATATCTTAAATATAATGCACATACGCAAAATTTCACCTTATTCTTAGGTATATCTCTGATTTTGTATAATTAATTGGTAGTTAAAATTAAATCTTAAATAGAAAGTCAGAACTAAAGATGCCCATTTTTTGCCACCAGCTCATAAATTCAACAGAAATAATGTGGGTTTTTTTCTGTTTATTTTTTTTTGTTGTTTTTTAATATTAACAAGCATATAGCATGGTTATCTTCCATGATTTAGTATTTCTTTCTTAGGAATTTTGTGGGTTAGATTTGTTAAGACCAGTGATCTGAGTTCTCTCTCTGGAGATCCAATTTCTAATCCTGATTCTTTCACTAACTGATGTGGGGTTTTAGACAGGTAATTCATCTTCCGGGCATCAATTTTCTTACCAAAAATGATGTAAATAATATAATGATTTCTATCATCTCACCTGGTGTGCCCAGCTACTGGCATACCTAAGATTAGGGGCTCAGTTTGGATCAAGGAAATATTGGACTTGATCCCAATTTTTTTAAAGATTTATTTATTTATACATACAAAAGCTGGGGTACAGGCCAGAGGTACAGGGGGTGAGAGGATTCACCAGAGACAGAGTGGGGAGCAGAACAGGCAGACTTACTGAAATACACTGGTGAGGGGAGGAGCTGGTGAGACAGGAGAGGTCTGCTGCTTCATGTGGATTGCTCCCTGGCCTGGGATCGAACTCGTGCTACAGTGGCTGCGTATTGCTTCATAGTGCTGTGCTTAACCCCTTGCGCCACCAGGGAAGCCCCACATGTAGGGTTTTATTCCCTTATTTCTCTTCCCACCCCCATAGAGGGGCCAGCTCTTTCTGTTTTGACTAAGTCTAGGGCAATACTTTCTTAACTCTCTAAGGGTTGCTTAGAAGACACATTGTCTTCCCTTCATTATGTCCTTTATTTCTACTTTGGAATCTTTTAGAGCTGATTTTTAGCAAACTTCATCCCTTTGAATGCTATTAAATGAAAAGTAGTATCTTATATGTAAGAATCTAAATATTTTTCAGTGCTCTATTTCTGTTTTATTTGTTTTAATTCTTCTTATTTGGTCCTACATTAGAGTGTGTTCAACAATTAAAGGTATTTTTGGTTACTACAGTGTGTTGTGACCCAGCCTCTTCTTCCCTGCCTTTTCTTTCTTTTTAAGTATTTGCTTAGGTCTGGGGAGCTACTGGCATAATATTTTTTAATCATAATTAAAAATGCCCCAATTAAATTGAATCAACTTCCATATCTAGAATAAGTATTTGTCTTCCTCACTTAAATTTTTTCTACTGCTTCCAACTGAGGAAAAAACATTATGCAGTAATCTGTATCAAAACGCTGCCACAAAGGAGTCTTAAGTCAATGGTTTCAAACTGTTAGATAAACATGCGTGTTGTCTGGAGGGACTTCACCAAGGTAGTAGCTGTGTGTTTCTGAAGTCTTTTAACAGTAGGAACTCAATTTCTTTTTTGATGATAAAATGGCAATTAAAGGAGTAGGTTTTCATTGATTGTACCCACTTGTGGGCCAAAAGACTGGTCATTATCAAATACATTGAATGTTAATGTCACTGTGTTTCTGCAACTACTCTGTTAGATTGTATGGGGAAACTTAGAGGTTGAGTTCCAGCACATGGCAGGAGGGCAATTCAGAAGGCCACCAAAGTGCAGAAGAAGGACTTCAATTTAATGTTGGACTATTTCCCTGAGTTAACATGTGGTATCTCAAATATTGTGATTTAAAAAAAAAACCAAAAAACAAAGAAAACCCTTCCATTCAAATGCTATTAGTTTTGAAAATTTAACCCACCATAGAGAAATACAGTCACCGACTTCACTGTCATTTTAAGTATCTAATGAGTTTACTAGATTAAAAAAAAAAAATCAACTCCTCTTCAAGCTTCATAATAATTTTCAAATTTCCACATTTGATTAGGTTTTATTGGGTCACAAGTAGCAACTCTCAGGGTCTTCTCAGAAAAATTTCCTTCCAAGCATAACAACTGATGATAGTTTCCAAAAACAATGTGATTAACCTGGAGAGAGAAGGGATTTGGGAATGAACCACAGATTGAATTTAACAACTGAGGTATTAAAAAAAAGAAACTATAAGTAATTATATTTTCCATTCTTAAACATGACAGAATTCAGTTTGTCTCTATCTCCTATCTCAGTTTATATTCTCACCCTTCTGAAAATTACGTAGCTTTTAATTCCTCAGGAAACGTAAAATGAAGTTTTTGATGATATATCTGATAACTACCATCACAAACAAGTAAGTTAGTTAATTTCTTAAGTTCAGTCTAAAAGTGCAAAACTGAAATACAAAGTGCTAAATGATGTATGTTATTCATGACTCCCTATAATAATCTTTGATAATATGTAATGCCTGATGTCCAGGAAATTCAGAAGTAATTAGGAAAAAGTCAAAGGCATTTCAAAGGGTTCTATTATTAATATTTATTGTATAGTCAAGAAATGATTGATAAAACACTTTAACTTGCTCATGGCTTCATATTTTTTTCACTTCTCAATCATCTCAGTTATTGTGACTATGATACTCTAAACTGTACATTTTTGTTTTGAAATACTTTTAAAACTTACCAAATATGGGTGAATTCATTATAATTAATTTTAAAGATGCTTCTACAAACAGTCACCATTGTAGGACTTTGGAAATAGACCACATGAGTAGGTATGAGGTTCTGTAAAAGGGCTGGTTTTAAACAAAATCAGCTGCTGTTTTTTTACTGCAAGCATTTTGACTGCAAATGTATAAGCAGCATAACTACTATTTAGCAATAAAGTAATTTTGAAATGTGAGAGAAAACAACTAACTGGTTGAGTTTGGTTTCATTTTTCCATTGAGGAAATAAGAAGTTAACTCTTTGCAAACGGGTGTGTTATTGTCATCTATTTTAGCACTATATGATCTGACTATATACTTCGTAATCTTGGTCAAAACACACACACACACACACACACACACACACACACACCCCTCCAAGCAAAGTAAAGACTTGGGGGCACAAGTGCTTACACACAACCCACAGAGAAAATCAGTATTTTTGCACGGCGTTGCCATGAATCTACTCACATTCCAATGTATTCTAATATCTTATATTTTTTTGTTTTTACAATGTATTTTCACAGTGTGTATTTTGTCTTATGGTTTTTGTTACTCTTTTTACACGTTTCATGATGTCATTTTGAAACTTGCGCTGTTTCCCCCCTATTCATCATCACAAAAGCAAATTATCTCTTTCGATGATACTGCCACGACTCCACACACACGTATTCAGAAGACGTCCTCTTTCACGACAATGTTTTGAACGTTATTCTCTGACTTTTGTTCTTTTCTCTTTTACGGCAAAATTGCTTTACGGCTAATTACGTTTGTGGCGCGGAAATAGTCACCGTGAAACAGCTTGTGGAGATGTTTGCAGCAGAACCACCAGAACAACCACTTTGTGTGTTGTGGGCAGTGAGCGGCCGCTGGATTATCAAGAGGTAGCTCAGTAACTTGACTCGGATTTAAAGACACTAAAGGGGAGCTAGCGGTGGAGGGAATTCCCCGGCCCAGAGCCCAGAAGTCACTTTCTAGACTGTATCCATTTCGGGGGCTGCAATCAGAGCATTTGGGGAGGGCTGACCTAGGAAACGCCTTTCGGCTTTCGGATGCGCAATTAGAAATGTATAGTTTGATTAACTCATAGGTATTCTGTTTCTTACATTTACCCCTCCTCCTTCCTTGAAGTTTCCAACTCCAGATGCTTCCTAAAAGGAGAGACATGCTTATAAGTTCATAGGCTTATTCTTCCTTTCCCTTTTTTTTTTTTTTTTTAACACTGAGGTGTGTTGAGGGATTTTTAGGTTTAGTTTGAAAACTGATGATAAATTGAAAAAAGTAGAAAGGCAATTGTTAAGCTATCTTCTCTAGGAATGGGGAGTTCAAGCAGAAGGTAAGCTACTTAACCTGTTGCAAAATCACGCACCAAGTAAGAGGACAGCTTTCTAACCTTTGTCATCTAAATTAAATTACATTCTTTACAAATCAGCCTGCCATTTAGGGGTACCCAAATTGGACCCATATAAAAATCAGTTGATGAAAACTAAAGTTCTCAACAATGGCGATAACTCAACACCCAGATTGTAAGTAAGACCTATGTGATTTTTTTATTTTATTTTATTTTTTTTTATAGAGGCATGCTTTATTTATTTATTTATTTGTTTGTTTGTTTTGTTTATACATGCACTGGGTACAGTCAGAAGCGCGGGAGGGTGAGAGAATTCACCAGAGCCAGAGCGGGGAACAGAACAGCCAGACTGACGAAATACACTGCTGAGGGGAGCAGCGGGCGGCAGGAGAGGTCTGCGGGCCATGTGGGACCCTCCTCCAGTGGCCGGGGAGCAGCCGGGGATCGAACCAGCGCCGCAGAGGCCGCGGGCAGCTTCGCAACCCAGCGCTCAACCGCTGCGCCACCGGGGAGGCCCAAGACCTATGTGATTTTAGGACTGCCTGCTCCGATATATTTTCTCACCAGCCTGAAACCTGTTATAGTAACAGGTTCATTTCTGGAGATGAGAATTATTCACATTATCTCATTCATTCTCATATAGTCTCTTTATCTCTATCTCTCAAAGCTCTTTTTCGCTTTTCTTGCCCCATATTGTGAATCAAGCAGAAGATGTTATTTTGCTATTTGTTTATAGCAATTTGTGGATTTTCCCAACACTAATGCAACATAAAATTCACAACTTATACACTAGTAATGCCTATTTTTTTCTGAATAGCTCAATAATATTTGTTAGCACTAAAGAGGAAAAAAAAGTCCAGAATGAACTGAAATGTAGCAGAAAAGATTGTAAGGCAAAAACATTGGAGACCCTGATTTTGACTCTGAGCAGGAAGAAAAATTTGTGAAGAGACTAGTCACTGGCTGTGACATCAGAGGGAAAGGAGGCACTCCAAGGGAAAGAATGCTTACCTTGGGGTCAACCTTGAGCAAAATGGTGCTACCCATAGACCCAACTCATTCAGTGGATTTGGTAGGAACTTGCTAGCGAGGTAGAAAATTTGAAGTTGTCCTGAAATTATTCTTACCACTCCAAGATCCTGGGCCAAAGCTTGTGACTGTATGTTTTTTTTTTTTTTAAAGATTTATTTATTTATTTATACAAGCACTGGGGTTACAGTCAGAAGCACGGGAGGGTGAGAGAATTCAGCAGAGCCAGAGCGGGGAGCAGAGCAGGCAGAAGGGCTGAAGCACACTGCTGAGGGGAGCAGTGGGCAGCAGGAGAGGTCTGCACGCCATGTGGGACCCTCCTCTGGTGGCCGGGGAGCAGCTGGGGATCGAACCGGCGCTGCAGAGGCTGCGGGCAGCTTCGCAACCCAGCTTTCAACCGCTGCGCCATGGGGAGGCCCTTGTGACTGTATGTTGTTAAAATAGATTTAAATTTTTCTCAAAAGACTTTGAAAGTGAATTGAGTAGAGCAGTGGTATGATGGTAAACATGAACAACTAGACTTCTGGAAAAACATGCCGTGGTGTGTAGCATAGCTGTACATACTCCCCTGGTGGCTGGGTGACAAGCCACCGATGTGTTATCACTGAATGTGAAGTCAGCAGGAGCTGCATAGTGGGAGCTGAATCTAGTATCCCCTGAAACCCAAGTCTCTGGGAACTGGAAGGTATGAGAAATTTCTTATATGGCAAGGAGGCAGAGAATGAGAAACCAGATTCATACTAAATTACACGGCTTGAGGGAAGCACACTGCTTCTTTCTTTGCTTGCATATTTTCTCTATAAGCTTTCCTGGTGATCAATAAGAACCAATTTTTGCCTAATAAGCCTTCATTTTGGCATGTTAGCGGACTCAAGGAAATGATTTTTATAAGCAGATAATGAGAGCAATATAACCAAAAGAATCAGGTTACTTCTATTTAAAATAACTGATTTGAAAAAAAAAAAATGTTGAAGAACAAAAAGGACTTGACGGTTTACAAAAATATCCATTTATCTCTCTCTGTGTGAACTTTTACACTGACTCTATTGTCACAATACATTTAAAGCTTCTGACTGAGGAAGCTGACAGTGAGGGTTTTATGTCCCATTAAATTGAAAGTTGGATTTGTGGTAAAGAAGAGGTAAAAATATTTTGCTTACCAGTTCTGGATGAAAGACTGATGTTGATTTATGCAACCACTTTAGTCCTTTGTTTCTGTTATCACAAGGGTGCAGCCTCAGGGCCCCCTTATCAGGAATGGGAGCTAGGCACCATTCTCCATGTTTAATCAGTCTTAACCAGGTATAATTAAATTGTTGAAGCTGTGGGAGAAATGAATAAGGAGAAGGTCAGCTCAGGAAACAAACACAAGTAAAGCCTTTGTCAAATATCTATATTTTTAGCAATAGTTACGAGAAAGGTCTAGTACTGCCCCTTTAATTTTGAAAGTATGGGCATATTTACTCTGTCTAATCTCATTTTTATAATTTTAAAGTTGAATAGCAATACTGTTTATCTCCGAGGGTTGGGATAGTGACTGTTAAGTGTTTAGTACACAGTAAACTTTCAATATATGTTGCAATAAGACAAATTTTTAGTCGAGTTAGAAAAGCTGAAAGTGGATGTTATTTTATGTGCTAAATCCAGACCACTCTGATGATTGAAGTGTTGGAACATTTAAACCATTGCATGATAAAGTCCCTGAGCCACTGAGACTACAGGGAAACCAAGTCACTATTCTATGTTACTAGTTTGGAAATTATTATGCTTTCTTGGTTGAGATTCTCTAGAAGACTGGTATTTGAGAGGCTTTGTTTTACTGTCAGAAAGACTAAAGGTCTTTTTTTTTGTTGTTGTTGCTATCGCATGGAATCACTAGATTTCTTCTGTATTAACTTCCCCCTTTTCGACCTGCTTTTGGAGAAACTAAGTTTGGGAGAATCAGTATCTAAAATAAATAACCAGTTTAGGCAATGGCATCCTGTTTTCAATTCTTAAAAGTATTTCTTCAGTTGTTTAAAATCTGGTACTCTCTCCCTGGTCAATTTTACTTTAGACATTGGAACTGTGATAAATTTGTTGTTTAGTGCTAATGTAAACATGTTAAAAAAAAATGGAGTGCTGGTAAAATCTGTCTAAGTGCTTTTACCCAATGAATCATTTGCAATACAATTGCAATTTAACTTAAGTTACCAAGGATTTGATTGTGCTAGACCTCAAGGCTCAAAGGCTAGTCCCTGGATTTTCTTTTTTTTTTTTTTTAAGATTTATTTTTATTTATTTATACAAGCACTGGGTACAGTCAGAAGCTTGGGAGGGTGAGAGAGTTCACCAGAGCCAGAGTGGGGAGCAGAGCAGGCAGAAGGACCGAAGTACACTGCTGAGGGGAGCAGCGGGCGACAGGAGAGGTCTGCGCGCCACGTGGGACCCTTCTCTGGTGGCCGGGGAGCAGCCGGGGATCGAACCGGCGCTGCAGCCGGGGATCGAACTGGCTCTGCAGAGGCTGCAGGCAGCTTCGCAACCCAGCGCTCAACCGCTGCGCCACCGGGGAGGCCCTAGACCCTGGATTTTCATTGGCATTATCTGGGAGTTAATTGGAAATGTAGCATAGCCTCATTGTTAGTCAGAATCTGCACTGTACCAAAATCTCTAGGTGATTTGGTGCACATTAAAATTTGTGAAGCATGATATATGGCACAATGCAAATAGTTCATGTGCTACCAGAGGAGCTATTGCTTTGAAAAGGGACATCTCAATTGGTTGAAAAGATAGTAGCTAAGCAGACTTGAGGCAAGGTGAAGGATAAAGCTGATGGTTCTGTCCTGGGTTATTACACCTTTTTGAGGATTTTTGGATGAATGCTGTAGTCATTGGCTTGGTATGAAGTCTTGTAAATTATGCCAAAAATAAGTTAACTTCCTCCATGCTTGTGGACTTTTTATCATTCAAACAAACCACAGGAGACAGAAACTAATAATTAGTAACAAGGCAAAAAGGGACCAAGGCATTGTGGGGGGCAGGGGCTGCATAATTCATACATTTAGTATCCCCTTGGGAGAGTCAGATTTTCAGATACATTGGTTAATCTGGCACAAAAGTCAATACAATGGGGAATCTTCAAGAATTGCATTCTTTAATACTTTAATTTAATTTGGACTAATTGTGGTTTTGTTTCACAATTTATGATTTTATTTCCTCTTCGCATTGTTAGTAAGTACTGTATTTTGTTCCTTTGATTTTTTTTTTAAGATTTTTATTTATTTATTTATACAAGCACTGGGTACAGTCAGAAGCACGGGAGGGTGAGAGAATTCACCAGAGCCAGAACGGGGAGCAGAGCAGGTAGAAGGACAGAAGTACACTGCTGAGGGGAGCAGCGGGTGGCAGGAGAGGTCTGCGAGCCATGTGGGACCCTCCTCTGGTGGCCAGGGAGCAGCCGGGGATCGAACCGGCCCTGCAGAAGCTGCGGGCAGCTTCACAACCCAGCGCTCAACCACTGTGCCACCGGGGAGGCCCTTGTTCCATTGATTTTTGACACTTTTCTCTTTCCTCTGTCTCCTCTCTTTCCTAATTAAGAAGAAGTTCCCTAAGCCTTAAGTTTACAATCGGCAGCTAAATTATAGCAACAGAAATGACAAAAATGTCTTTTCTTCAAGAAACAGCTTTGAATTAAGAGGTAGAGATAAGGACATTCTTGAAAATTAAGCAATATCTCAAATCAAAGCAAATAACAGTCTTGGCAGCCTAGATTATCATCACAAAATAATTTCTCTACCAAAGAGTGATGTGCAATTTAGGAGGCGAGTTCCTACTCGTGCATCACTGCACCTGTGAGATCTGGCATCCAAACCAGTGACTGTCCCCATAGAATGAGAATGGGTAGGGAAGTATGCTGGAGAGAGAGGTGCCATCACTCCTGGCTCACCTCCAGTGCTTTGGGGCCCCTGCTCTGATCCTGACCCTACTCCCTCCCCCATCCCTTTACCACTGTGCTCTGAGTCAGGTAGGGTTTAGCTGTAGGAGTTTATACCATGGAGCTTGTGACTTGCATTACTCCTTTAATATGTAGGAGAATAGTGGGGGCTAGAGAGAGAGAAAGAAGGGAATTGATAATAAAATTGCTGAAATCATTTAGAAATATGTTCTGTTTTTATGTTCTTTATTACTTTATCTTCACATATAATGTGTTATTTTTCACGTTAATCTTTATTATTGGAGCAACTAGTGTCAGAGCCTGTCTTGCATACTTCATAGGTATCACTTAATTTGACCCTCATACCAGTTTTAGTGGTAGGCGCTATTAGCACTGCCATTTACCTAAAGGTTAAGGAGTTTGAGGAGTTAACACATTTGTGGAAATGACAGAGCCAGAACTGAGTGCATGGTGGGATTACTTCACTACTACACCTTAACTCAGGCAGTCACTTTCTTTATATTCAATGGTGCACTCTCTTGTCACCAGTCTTATGAATACATAGACATTTAGAAATTAATTATTTCAATAGACAAAAATGAATTTCTCATGTAAGTAATGATTGTAAACATACCCTGTACTTATTGCACCAACTATCAACTTCC
The DNA here is from genome assembly GCF_014898055.3 of Talpa occidentalis. Taxonomy (NCBI): domain Eukaryota; kingdom Metazoa; phylum Chordata; class Mammalia; order Eulipotyphla; family Talpidae; genus Talpa; species Talpa occidentalis. Next base: position 90,585,592 of record NW_023603184.1, on the reverse strand, counting down.
CACACTTACACCAACGATCATCCCCTTGGATGAGAGAGAAAACCCATCTCAGCATACCTGGCTGCCCCCGTCACAGTTTTCCAGAATGGCTGTAGTGTTGTCAACAGAAATGCATTTCCCCAAAGCCACATTAATAAGCTAGGAAGCAAAATATAAAATATGCATTAAGAAAAAAATATTTAAAAGTAGAACAAGACATTTAGACACATTCAGAGAACACAAAATATAGAACTATAATAAGGTTAAAAGATAGTTAATAGCTTAGCATTACTTAGCACTATATGATTTTATTGGTTGCTATCTCTAACAGAGACATAATGTAATCTTGCTAAAGTACAGCTTCAATCTGTCAATTTAAGTCTGTGATTCAGCCACAGAGCCAACAAACACAAGCTTTTAATTAACCCTTGCCTGGCATACTGAATAGGGAAGGAGCAAATGGTGGCATGAAACATACTTATTTTCTTGTCTCAAGTTTGTCAGAATCATATATTAAAAGTCAATGCACATAGTGTATTTCAGTCAGTCTGCCTGTTCTGTTCCCGCTCTGTCTCTGGTGAATCCTGTTACCCTCCCACGCATCTGGCCTGTACTCCGGTTCTTGTATAAATAAATAAATCAATCTTTAAAAAAAAAAATCAGTGCACATACTTGTAATTTAATCAAACCAACAGTATGGACTCTGTTCCCTGGCTGTCCCCTCCAAGCTATTTGACTGCTTAGGCACTGAAACATAGATGAGTTGAGTCCTTCACTGAACAGCAGATTCCAGCTGATTCCCTGTCAAAATCTTCCTAATGACTCAAACAAGCTACAATTCATTGCAGGAAAGTCATGAAAGCTAACACCAAGCCAAGCATAAAGGCACTTTCTGGAAGAACCCCAGGTGTCTTTTTTTTTTTTTTTTTTTTTTTTGTGGGACCCTCGCCGGGGCCTGGGAATGAACCAGCGCTGCAGAGGCTGCGTGCAGCCTCGCAGCAGCACTCAACCGCTGCACCACTAGGGGAGGCCCGGTTTTTAATGGAATTATAGGGTCAAATATGGAGGCACCACCAGGGGAGGCCCCGGGAATGTGAACTCTTATTTAAACCTCCATATGGGTCCTCCCTGGTGGCCTAAAAATTAAGTCTCAGTGCTATCACCACTATGGCCTGAGCTTGATCCATTGCCGGGGAGCTAATACACCCACATATGGCGCAGCAGACCTTTCCTATCTTGCCTGCTGCTCCCCTCAGCCATGTATTTCAGTAAATCCTCCTGTTCTGCTCCCCACTGTCTTGGGTGAATCCTCTCACCTTCCACACCTCTGGCCTAAAACCCCGGTTCTTCTATGTAAATGAACAAATAAATAAATAAACCTTCATTTGTGTTTGAGATGCAAATTTTACACTACTTACATTGGATAAGGAACACCCACAAACCTTCAGGACAGAGATGGAAACATTAAAAATATTGATCGTACCGGGTTGGTTACTTTTGGGGTACATGATGACTAAAACAATTCTAGAAGATCAGAATCTTTAGGAAAGCTCTATTCACAATGTAAATCGACAAGTCCACTATTAGTAAATGAAGTGGCTGGAGTGCACAGAAGGAATTAACCTCCATGAACTTCAGAGAAGAGAGTTAATAGCAGTGCATGAATAATAATAATCCTGGGGTTTAAAGAAAGGAAATATTTCTCCAATTGATCATTGACTCTTAACATAAATAAATGTAAATTTCTGTATGTGTGGATTATACAGAAAATACTGTTTCAAATGGGTTTGGAAAACTGCCTTCAACACAGCTGAACAGGTTGTCCTACTCAGAATTTCTGAAAACCTTCAGTATGTTAATGTTTAGCCGCTGCTCTGAGAAAGAATGTAGCATGAGTGTTTGCCAGATATATTTGACCACTGAATCCTATTTTTGGCAGCACAACTAGTAACTTTCTCCAGGACAATGTTTGGGAATCCCCAGTTTGACTAATATCTTTGTATTTATTTCTCACAATAGAGAAGGCATTAGAAGGAAAGAAAACTTTTTTGTCCTTTGTCTTCCCACCCTCATTTCGTCTCCAGGTTGTTTTCCCTTCCTCTTATCAGAAATTACAGAAGAAACCGCTTTTCTTCATACGGAAATGATCCATGAAATACCAAGGAATTGTTTTTCTTTGTCATTATGAATGGTATTTAAAATTGATTTTTCATTTTTTAAGAACTGTATCATGTTATCGAAACCATTTTTAGAAAGTCAGACAGTATGTAAACTTCATATTTTTTTTTAAACAGGCCTCTTTATTCATTTATTTATTTATTTATTTATTTATTTATTTATTTATTTATTTATTTTTCTTACAAGAACTGGGGTACAGGCCAGAGGTGCAGGAGGGTGAGAGGATTCACCAGAGACAGAGCAGGGAACAGAACAGGCAGATCTACTGAAATACACTGCTGAGGGGAGCAGCTGGCGAGACAGGAGAGGCTGCCGCACCATGAGAGAATCTCCCCAGCCAGCCGTGATCAAACCCATACTGCAGAGGCTGCAGCCAGCTTCACAGCGCTGTGCTCAAACGCCTGCACCACCAGGGAGGCCCTAAACTTCATTTTAAAAGGTAGAAATTTCTGCTATTTTATTGCCAAATTGTTAAACAATAGGGCTATCCATTTAATATAAACACACATGATTGTGAGCCTCTTTTATTAGTTCCAAATAGTTTTCTTTCAATAAGAAATTATTTGTCTAATGTTTTAAAAAATAAACTTTGGCTGGATTTAAATTCCCAAATGTGTAGGATGAAAGAAGTGAAAATGTGGAGCAAGTAACAAAAAGTAGTTGTGAAATTAATTTTCACAGAATTTTCAACATTGTCACCCCAAATAATGGTCTAATCTTACTCTGAATTCCCATTTTTTTTTAATGGTAATAATGCTCCCGACTGGTTATTTCAGAGGAGAGTAAGTGACATCTTTATAAAAATTTGTCTAAGGATGGTATTAAATAATGAAGAAAATAGGAGCCAAATTGTTAAAATAATTTTCAAAAATACTTTTTGAACTTTGATATACATTATAGTTCAGGCATCTACAGAGGGCTATTTCATTCGTAAAGTTCAAAAATTTTATAGGGACTAAAAGTTAACTTCTCTGAGGCAGCAAAAGGTAGTTTTTTAGTTCCCTCTGGTGGTTAAAATTTAGTAATGCTCTTACTGAGATTCTGTGTTAGGATGGGAAAAAAATACTATGGTGAGATTTTCTTTAATTTCTGTTCCTACTCAAGAAATAGAATTAAAATGGTAAGTTTATTTTACAAATATATTATTTCAGCAATGTATAAATCCAGGGCATTTTTTTCTTATGAGTTAACCTAAGATACAATATCATTTGAACCACTTGTAGTAGCTGCTGTTCTAAACTATAAAGATGGCAATTTCATAGTATAGTATGTTACGTACAAACAGTAACATATACTTGTCAGTTGAAATTTATAAAAACAACAATTTTTCAGATGAGGTTCTGCTCATGTTCTTCCAGAACTTCCCTTGATTCTTAAGGAGAATGACAGCACTAGGTCCTTATTGTGAGATTTGCTAGAGAGAGAATGGATGGTTTGTAAATACACTTTCTAGAAAGAATGAAAAATACTTGGTCTGAAAGAACAGGCTTCCTGATGATCAAGTCTGAGAAACTCTTGAAAACAAAGAAGTTCTAAAAGAAAGTGAGACAACTCTGGGAATATTTAAAAATCAAAACAATAGAAGAGATTCAAAGTATGTATAACAGAAAAGAGCTTGTTCGAAGCTTGACTAACCATATCTAAACCATTTTATGGTAAATATGTTTTCATGTCCTGCCATCCTCTTGAACTTAAGCCTCACTGCTAGGTTTGAAATGGCTTTTGTCTAGTTTCTCTTCCTTGATTTTTTTTTTTTTTCTTGGCTTTGTACCCTAACCAATCTATCTATCTAGCTTGACATCTTCTCTTTTGGTATGCTACTTTGTGCCCTGGATTTTCTCCACTATTGTCTGACAATTTCTGTTATTTTTCATCTTGCCTTTGAAATCTTAAAAACCCTAGCTAAGTCATGTGATCCCATTGCTTAACCCTATTCAGTAACTTCCATTACCATTCAGAGAAAGAGACAGAGACAGAGAGAGACAAAGGGGTGGGGGGAGGAAGAGAGTAATAGAGAGAGAGAGAGAGAGAGAGAGATTCATCTTTTTTCCAGTTCTTGAAAGAACTCCTGTCTAGTTCCTGTCTAGTGTTCTCATCTTTGGAGGTTGGGTGACACTTGTCCTTCAGGCCTCGCCATAGATATTTCATCAAAGAGAATCGAGCACTCAAACTTAGAAGGATTCATCACTTGTGGCAAGTTCCCCAAATGAAAACTGTATTTTTAATGTACACTTTACTTTTTTTCCACCTTTCTCCCCTACTCAACTTTAATCTCCAAAGGAAGGGATCAAGTCTACTTCATTCATCACCCTATAATCCAATTCTGAAATACTTCCTGGTATTCAGTTTGCTGAGTTATCAATGATCATGGCCACTTGGAAGCCTTCCTCAAGTTTACCTGTGTTTAACCTTCAGTGATACTTTGTCTCATCTACACTTATATTTGTTGTTAATATATAATATATAATTCATTGTTTCTTCAGCATTTTCAAGAGATTCTGCATTTTTTTTTTTTTTTTTATGGAATTGGATTTTAAATTACTGCTTAAACTTACCACACCACTTGCCCTCACAATGGGTGCCTTCATATCAGGAAAAACATTTTCCAAGTACCACCTGAAGCTTTTGCACTTTAATTTCTTTCGAAGCTCCCGTTGTTGGGTGAGGTTTCCAACATCTAGTCCTTGGTCAATGAGGTGATCCCCATGGCCATAGAATAGCTCCTTGTACTCATCCAGCCAGACCTCAGCAACCCGCACCAAGTTCCGCTCCACTGTCTTCATCCGGTCTTTGGGGAAGGAATATGGATTGTCATTTCTAAATATGTGGCCCACTCTGGAGCAGGGAATGATTTCAATTTCACCACCACACATCCACACCTGAAACAATTTAATGATAAGCATCAATTATCAAATGAATGTTCACAATTCACGGACAATTAACAATGACAAGAAACCACCTGGTGCTATTCACCCCATTGGAAGTAGCCCTCTCAACTTCTAAAATCTTTTTGAGTAGAAAGTTACGTTGCTGTGGAACATTAAAGATTAGTAAAATATATTTTTTCCCTTGTTACCCTACAATTTGTTTTTCAAAAAAATTTGTATGGAACCCCAATGTATAAAATATGTGATAAGAGTTCCTGCTTTGATTGAATCAGGGGAAAGTAAATCAATTTCCTTTTTTCAACTTCCTCTTCTCACTTCTTGGGAAACCCCATTATGGCTCATGGAGTACAATTTAAAAACCACTCTTAGGAGGTCAAAGTAATATTCTTTTAAATAAATACCATCCCACTCCTTGGGAAGCAGTTGGTGTTTGGATGTCCTCCAGTGTGGATGTTGCTGTGCTCTCCTAGATGTTAATTAATGGTTGTGTAATACCCATGTTCCAAGTCACTGCACCGTGGCACTTTTTGCACTTCTTTATCTAGTCCTCTTCAGGATGGCCTGGTACTGAATAATTTCATTACATCCAATAGATTAAAGAGAAAGTTCCAGTAGCTATTTTGTCATGTATGAATTGCACAACATTTTTGCTGAATGGCAGAAAGTTATTTCTCCCATATTTAGATGAAGAAATGGTGTGGTAAACTGTTAGGGAACTCTAGTAAATTTCACAAGAATTATTGTATCTCCAAATTCAATTTGGGATATGAAAACCTTAATCCACAGACTCTAAAATTTCTATGAAACTTCCTCCAAAGGCAGTCACATATCTGATTATATTAGCAAAATTATTAATTTACTGATTCAACCCAGCAATTCCTTTTTAAATTTTAAAAATGTTTTATTATTTTTAATTTATTTACCACTGGATAGTAAAATGAACTCAAATATAATACACTTTTAATTGTAAAGAGAATTTGAAAAGCATTTGGCAATAATACCTTGAATGAGAGCTCCATATTTTCTCCACCCCAAACATCAAGACCAGGATCATATGTTCCAAGTTCAAAAAAGTATTTTTTGTCAATGGAAAATAATCCTCCTGCCATGACGGGACACCTACAGAAAGAAAAATTTCTTTATAAAACTTCTGTCTCATGGGAGCTAAACTTTCAGACTTGGTCTCTTATAGTGTTGTGTTGGAATAAGGAGGCATTTCAACATAGCTACAAAACTCAGGAAGGACTGGGGTGGAGTCACTGAAAGCACCCTGGTTCATGATGGCAGAACTTGTTCAGGGTTAGCAAAGATGGGGCCCAGAACAAGAATTCTTACTTGTCCATGAGATTCTGACACAAATTCTCCAGAGGTATTATTATTTTTATTTATTTATTTATTTATTTGTTTGTTCGTTTTTTTTTTTTTGTTTCGTTTATACATGCACTGGGTACAGTCAGAAGCGCGGGAGGGTGAGAGAATTCACCAGAGCCAGAGCAGGGAGCAGAGCAGGCAGAAGGCCCGAAGTACACTGCTGAGGGGAGCAGCGGGCGGCAGGAGAGGTCTGCGCACCATGTGGGACCCTCCTCTGGTGGCCGGGGAGCAGCCGGGAATCGAACCAGCGCTGCAGAGTCTGCGGGCAGCTTCGCAACCCAGCGCTCAACCGCTGCGCCACCAGGGAGGCCCCTCCAGAGGTATTTTTAATAACACTTACTTAGTGCTAAGGGAATACCAGGCACTAGTCTAAGTATAATATATGTAATAACTCATACTTTACAAAAATCCTGTGAGTATGTACTACTGAGAAATGGCAACACAGAAAAAGAAACACTTCCAAGGTCACAGACAAGATTGATGTACATCTGGGGTTCAAGCTTAGGGGGTGTTGTTTGATTCTATGCTTTCTCATGAACTAGACTATCTCAATGATACATAAACTTGATTGACAGATGTGTTTTGCTGTTTTGCAGCAGACACTTTTGAAAGTATATTATATATTTTATTTAGTTCTTAAAACATTTAAAGAGGAAGCTATTTCTATTAGTCTTTTTTTTTAAAAAAAGATTTATATATTTTTATACAAGAACTAGGGTACAGGCCAGATGTGTGGGAGGGTGAGAGGATTCACCTGAGACAGAGCAGGGAACAGAACAGGCAGGCTGACCAAAATGCACTACTGAGGGGAGCAGCAGGCAAGGCAGGAGAAGTCTGCCCCACCCAGAAGATGTGGGTATCTCTGTGGCCAGCGGGGATCGAACTGGCACTGCAGAGGCTGTGGATAGCTTCATAGCGCTGCACTTAACCACCTGTGCCACCAGGGAGGCCCTTTTTCTATTAGTCTTAATGAGGAAACAGACTCAAAGAGATTAATCTCACACGACTAACAAATAGCAGAGTTGAGATTCGAATCCTTCGCTTCTGTTATTGATCATGGAAAACAGAAACTACATTTGAGTCAGCTGTTAGACAAGATAGTGATCACTTGCCATGGTGGTCTCTGCTAAGCCAGCTGCAATGGTTTATATGGAGAGCATCCTTGTGTTTAGAATATATAGCTATCTCGGGTAAAGTCCTTGCCCAAACCCCACTCCATCTCCCCACCATGTATGTACATATTCTCTTTTTATCCTAAATGTCCTCTTTAGACTATGCAGAATGCATGCTTTTCTAACATCATCTTCAATATAATCTGAGCACAACCACTACACTGACCATCAAAATGTAGGTCTGAACAAGGCAAAGAGTTTCTTTAGATGTAGGATTAGAGCACGAGAGTGAAATTCAGGTAGATCTAAGTTTGAATCTCAATTTATTCTTTTATTAGTTGTATATTCTGGAGAAATTACCCTAACTCTTTTGAGTCTCAATTTCCTCATCTCTGAAAGGGGGAAGAGTACCATCTCCCAACTAGTGTTATGTAGACACTCAAGGCCTTTTTACAGGTTACAGGGAGGGCTAAATGCATCATGCATAATAAATGATAGTACTGCTGCACTACTAAGAATGTCAAATCTGAAGGCATCATCGCTGGGAAGGGGCGAAGTGTGATCTGTTGAGGGCTAAGGTCCAGGAAAACGTACTGCCATGCACAGTCAGCTTAGGCTTTCTCTAGGGCCCTGCCGGTTTGTGTCTGTTTTAAGTTTTCTGTCTAACAGGGAAAACTTCAGGACTCCTGATTCACAGCATGCTGACCACATGCCTGCCCTCAGGTCTAGATGCTCGGGGTAGTATTAGGAAGCCCCCATTTTGGCTTTAGGTTATACTCTTGAATCCAGCTTCTCCAACTAAAAGCTCAAATTTTAATTTATATGCAGGTGCTGTGTCCATTTCTCAGTTCATTCACAGAATTTGGCACCACTCTGATGGGAGTAGTAGGATTAGGTTCTAAAGGAAAATCCTAACAGTAGTGTTTATGTAATGATTTTCCTGTTATTTTTACAACTCTTTTTATTTTTGCTCATGTTGACATTGATATTGTGTGTATTATACATTGATATTGTGTGTGTTTATATAGCATTTATGAAGCACATTCAACTAGCTTATGTTTATTTGGTTGTAAATCCCAGAGAACAGAATAATGTTAATGAACTTCTCTGGGTTTAGGGCTGAATAGGGTGCAAGTGACCATTCAAAAATTGAGATTTGGTAGTGAGAAACAAATTTCTCAGGAAACTTGTATTTGTTTTTTGTTATCTAAAACTATAATTGATGTTTTAGAAAATGATGGGATATTTTTGTTTTGTGGAATTACTTTCTGTGACTTTATAAAAAGATATATGACTGCTTCCTAGCCTTAAATTTCACACACTTACCTTATTATATCAGTTTCTTTAATTCTGTTTTTTGCAACAACATCTGGAGGAATTGTTCTCCAAGCAAAGTTCATTGGCCACACAAAGATGCCCCTCTGAAAGTTGTCCACTGTCATGTAGCTAATTCAGGGGGGAAAAAACCAACAGTGCTACCTGAGATCATACACATCTTTATATTATACACGTCATCAATCCAACACAATGTCTTGTTCAAATGAATGAAGCAGATGCTTATGCAGATGACTTTAGATCATCACTAAATTTAAATGACATTTTGAGAAAAATTACAAATACAATTTTCATTAGGACCTGGATTTTCATTTCACTTACTTTTCTTTTAATAGTGTTCATTATTGAGAATTTTATACATTAAAATAATTATTTTTTTTTTTTTTTTTTTTTATTTTTTATAGAGGCATGTTTTATTTATTTATTTTGTTTGTTTGTTTGTTTTGTTTATACATGCACTGGGTACAGTCAGAAGCACGGGAGGGTGAGAGAATTCACCAGAGCCAGAGCGGGGAGCAGAGCAGGCAGAAGGACCGAAGTACACTGCTTTCTGCGCACCATGTGGGATCCTATCGAACCGGCGCCGCAGAGGCCGCGGGCAGCTTCGCACCCAAATAAAATTATTTTTGAGGAAAAAAAAACTTAGGTATATATATACACACGTATTTATTTCCTATGAAAATAACTGAACTTTAGGAAAATAAATTTTTTTGGGTTTAGCTGAATATAAAGGGGGAAAGTACTGGACAATGAATATGAAGACTTACTAGAATTCGGGATTTATAGGTTTATTGGTATTAAGGTATTTTGAATTTGTGATAATCAGTTATTAGTTTGATCTGCTCTGTTCTTAAGATATCTATTACTAGATTTGTAAAAATTTCCATAGTAGGAGTATGACCAGTGCTTTCTTCTGCTGCTGGTTAAAGATGCACTTAGAAATAGCTTGTAGAATATGACAATATTACCTCATGTCTTTATCATTGATGACTTCAATTACTGGACAGGCTACTTTTTTTCTATTTAAATAAACCCTTTCCAGAAGAGGTTCCAACCAACCAACATTACATTCCACATGAGAATCTAAGAATGTCAGCACGTCACCTAGAGAGACAAAAAAATAAATAAGTAAATAATGGTATATAATGAATGTGTATACTTCGTATTCAGTGATCTTATAGATTGCTTCAGAAAGGTGGTTGTAAAAGCTGTAGTCTTTTCTTCTCATTTTATTCTTGGTCCCTATAATTTTATTCTATAATGACAGGAAGGGAATTTTTTTCCAGCAGTCCTCTGGGGCTATAGCATTTATGTTTGACACATCATTTAGGATGGACAGCAGGACTCTGAAGCCAATGCTTAGTGATAAAGGTGATTGTTTATGATCTTTTTTAGGGAGAATGGGTCCCCTCAACTCTGAGGGTAGAGGATTGGGACTCTGTTTTGCAGAATACTGGGAGGAGTTTGAGATGACAAGTTTGGCCTTAGGAATGATGAAGAGGAAAATCATTGTACATAATAGGGATGAAAAAAATTAAAAACAAGAAAGATGAGAAGGCAATGTGAAGGAGTTACAGGGGAGGAGATGAGAAAGGTGGTATTAAGTAAGTGGTATAGTTTTAGTTTTGCAAAATGAAAAAGTTTAGGAATTTGATTACACAGCAGTGTGAATATACTTCACCCAACTGAACTGTATATTTAAAAAAATGGCCAAGATGGTACATTTTATGTTATGTATATTTCATCATAATAAACCAAAGTGTTAGAGGAGAGAAAAAAAGAAGAAAAAAACTTGAAACCAGGCTATTAAGAACTTTTTTTCCATACTAGTTATGTGAAGTAATACTCTGGGCAGTAAAAATCTCAGTGGCATCTATGCATGCTTTTCCAAATGATTTAAACAAGTGGATTGTATATGTGCGTGTTTATACATGCACACATGTGCATGCATGTGTGTGATTAATAATGACCTGAGGAATCTGGCCCCTGACCAAATATCCCACGTATCCTCCCTCAGGCCCAACTGTAGACAATTACAAATGCCTTACCTGGCAGGTCTCATGAGGGAGAATGGCTTTCCTACTTGAACCCTCTGAAAGGAGTTACAGCAAAGGCTTAGGACCTCTGCCCCCTCATCGGGACTTGCCCTTACTCATAACTGCCTTCCTAACCCAGGCTCCTCATTTGGAGGCCTCTCTCAGGCCAACGCCTCTCTGTCTCATCTTATGGGATGTGGGTGGATCTTGAAAACAGTTTCTCTGCCCTGAGTCAGTATTTTTCCACACCTCGTCCTTCCTCCTCTCTCTCACACTCCTGGTCATAAAATAGGAGTCTTTTCTTTTGGGCTCCTTATGTGCCATCAGATGAGCCTCCTATCTTCTGACCAGCAAGTCCAGTGCCATTCCCTGGGGAAAAAATGAAACACTGGGGAGCCAGTGTTTTGTTCTGCTCAGCTTCTTATTTATATTATTATAGTGACGAAAGACTTGACAGTTTCATCTTGGCTTATTGTTTTAATTGACTACTCCAGGGCCTGGATGCTCCCCTGAACTCTTCTTTTTTTTTTTTTTTTTTAAAGATTTATTTATTTATTTATGCAAGCACTGGGTACAGTCAGAAGTGTGGGAGGGTGAGAGAATTCACCAGAGCCAGAACGGGGAACAGAACAGACCGATGAAATACACGGCTGAGGGGAGCAGCGGGCATGGCAGGAGAGGTCTGCACGCCATGTGGGACCCTTGCCCAGTGGCCGGGGGTCAAACCAGCACTGTAGAGGCTGTGGACAGCCTCGCAACCCAGCACCCAACTGCTGTGCCACCGGGGAGGCCCTCCCCTGAACTCTTGACAAGCCTTAAAAGATGCTACAGCTTTTAAGTTATCATCTTTAAGTGCTTAAGTGTTTTAAGTGCTTAAGAGCATAGACACCATTCTTAGCATTCTACATAGATGTCTTATTTAATTCTAACAGCAAATCTGAAGTACAGGCCTAATTGTTTTTCCCACTTAAGAGATAAGGAAATTGAGAATAAACAACTTAGATAAATTTTCCAAGGTTGCAAGAAACAGTTCATTCCGTTGCCTATTTCCTAAAAAATGCCAGAGAGAGGCAAAGCTTTGATTATAAGAAGCCTTAAAATAAAGGAAGACAGCAGCAGGCAAGGAACAAGGTGAAAATAGATATCTGGGTGATAGATCATTATCCACTGGAATCTGTAGAATTCAATTAATTATTATGTAATTTATTATCTTTTTAATATTTATTTATTTATTTATACATGCACTGGGTACAGTCAGAAGCGCGGGAGGGTGAGAGAATTCACCAGAGCCAGAGTGGGGAGCAGAGCAGGCAGAAGGACCGAAGTACACTGCTGAGGGGAACAGCGGGCGGTAGGAGAGGTCTGCGCGCCATGTGGGACCCCCCTCCGGTGGCCGGGGAGCAGCCGGGGATCGAACCGGCGTTGCAGAGGCTGCGGGCAGCTTCGCAACCCAGCACTCAACCGCTGCGCCACCGGGGAGGCCTTGTAATTTATTATCTTATTAATTACCTTGATCAACAAATGGATCTTTTGCTTAGAAGTAAAGGGGCCGAACTTAGTCACGCTTTTGATGGGAATATTCTTGAGATATCTCTTTAGATACTAGATTGGACTATGCAGAAATCCTATCCATGCCCCCAACTCCTCTTACTTTATTTTTTTTTTAAAAAGATTTATTTATTTGTTTATTTGTTTATTTATTTACTTTATTTTATTTTTTTTAAAGATTTATTTATTTATTTATTTATTTATTTAAGCACTGGGTACAGTCATAAGCGCGGGAGGGTGAGAGAATTCACCAGAGCCAGAGCGGGGAGCAGAACAGGCAGAAGGACCGAAGCACACTGCTGAGGGGAGCAGCGGGCGGCAGGAGAGGTCTGCGCACCATGTGGGACCCTCCTCCGGTGGCCGGGGAGCGGCCGGGGAGCAGCCGGGAATCGAAACAGCGCTGCAGAGGCTGCAGGCAGCTTCGCAACCCAGCGCTCAACCGCTGCGCCACCGGGGAGTCCCCACTCCTCTTACTTTAAATCCCCTGCTCTTGGAGATAACAGTTACATCTCCTGGTCATGCTCAGGGAGTCCTATGGGTTTCCTTTTGTGCAGCCTTCTTACTGTTGTGAGAAGGTCACAGGGGTTACCTAGGTGTATATAATATGTAAGCATGATCTGCAGTGCTCTCACTTGGCTAATGTTGTAGAATATGAAAAAGGTAGTCTCCTTTCTCTTACCATGCCTTGTCCAGGGCTATTTACATCCAAAGTTTAGAGCACACTTGTTATTAGTCTTCTTGTCTCTGTCCCTATAACAATCTTTTAATAAATCAGAGGTATCTGGATCTTTGGTTCCCAGTGATAGTATGATGGGTCCCCAAACCTGTATTCACTTCTGACCGGACTCAGATCCTCATAAAGTTATTCATTTGTCTCTGGGACCCAAGGGAAACAATACCTGCCCTAAACTTAGGCTGAAATTTTATATAGTTTTGTTTTTGCAGAGAAGAGAATTCACCTATGTATAAATGTCATTGCTCCACTTTCAGACATTTGGTCTTAAGGTAAGATTTTAGGATTCAGAAGGGGAACTGTCTGTGTATTGGACTCTGGGCGGGATTTCTACTTGTAGTGGATATTGTTTGTGGACAGTTCACATGCTATTCCTGACCCTGAGAGGCTTGGAGATCAGGAGAAGTGAATTTAGGATTGAAATTACATAGAGCTGTCCATTCAAAGTTTGCTTCTCCTAGTCACAGCAGATAAGATACATGGCCTCTTTGAGCTTTTACCTTGGGGGGCTAGTTCTAAGATCTGTAGAATACCCATGTTCTTAATGAGTAATTCATATTATTTCTGTTTTTCAGTGAGTGCTTTAGCTAAAGATCAGCATAATTAACCCAATTCTGATGGCCTCCTGGCAGGTTTTCTTGCTTCCTGAGAATATACCCAAGCGATGCTGAATGGTTTGTAGATGAGTTTCACTGTAATGCACATGTGTGTATGTGTATGTATGTATGTATGTATGTATGTACATACGTATATACGTATTGGCCAACCTAGAGCTGCTCAGTGTGCCAGATGGCTTTGGCTCCATGGACCTCTACTTATATTTAACTGACTAGCTGGAGGTATTGCTGCCAGTACCAATTAGTGCTGGTCTATTGTATTTAGGGTTCCTTGAGGGATATGTACGTGGCTCATCATTTAATTTTAGGTGATGATTTATAAGTGATGCTAATGTTTTGTTTGCTGTAGAAATTTATGGAAGTACTATTGCTTTTCAGGAGACTTCAAATTTGGCCAGAATACAGATGTCCCTTATCCACAGATTTAAAATTAGCCCAATGATTCTTTGGAATGTTCTCAGAAATGTCTTGTTTTTTTTTTTTTTTTTTTCCAAATGCCATGGTATTGAGAGAAAGGAGACCCTGGTCTTTATTTTGACTCTGCAGAGAGTCCCATTGACCCTGCCTGACTGCAGGCTCCTTTAGGCAAGGCGGTAACTCCCTGGATCGCATTGAATACTGGCACAACATATCGGTGGTTGACTTGTCCCTTGTACCTCACTCACTCCATCTCTTTACTTTTTTTTTACCTTCATATGAGGTACTTTTCCTAGAAATTCATTGACTGTGGCCTGTCCTTCATATGTTGAAATCTTGTTTAGTCTCCCTAACTCCTCATTCCTGATAACTGATTAGACCTGATATATTTTTTTTTTTTTTTTTTTTTGGGCCTGAATCAGGTTCAGATGAAAGCCTCTCATACCCTGGAAATAGAAAGTGTAGTACACATTGCTGGTGGTCAGATAGTTACTATTTTGCCTTCATAAAAGATTCTCAGAGTTTCAGAGAGCCTGATAACATCCCCGATCCTTTATTTCTGTTTCTGTGTGTCCTTGGATCTCCAGTATCATCCTCGCCTGTGGTTTCTGTCTCCTTTTCTCTGAATCCTAATGAGTAAATCCTTTGGGAACAGTAGCTGTCAAGGCAGGTCATATTCTAGATTCAGATTCTTATCGTCGATTTATTTGGTTAATGTATTCTCGAGAAAGTTTCTACCCTGGTATCTTAGATGATCTCTGATTTCAGGGACTCCTCAACTCCAGGGGCTCATGAGCCTCTCCTCTATGTTGAGGAGTAGGAAATGGCCACAATGAGTTTTAAAAATATAAATCAAGCAACTTTACTCTTCTTTTTTTTATGTCCTTGATTGGCTTTACAATATACCAAGAATGGACTTAACACTCCTTAAATGATGCATAAAAGTTTACAAAAGCCTACAATTCACTTTCTCCCCAAATGAATCCATTAGCTCTCTATGGTCAGCACCTAAAATTCATGATAAGCTTCTTTTTTTCTTTCTTTCCTTCCTTCCTTCCTTCCTTCCTTCCTTCCTTCCTTCCTTCCTTCCTTCCTTCCTTCCTTCCTTCCTTCCTTCCTTCCTTCCTTCCTTCCTTCCTTCCTTCCTTCCTTCCTTCCTTCCTTCCTTCCTTCCTTCTTTCTTTCTTTTAAAAGGTTTATTTATTTATGCATACAAGAACTGGGGTACAGGCCAGAGGTGTGGGGGGTGAGAGGATTCACCAGAGACAGAGTGGGGAACAGAACAGGCAGACTGACTGAAATACACTGCTGAGGGGAGCAGCAGGTGAGGCAGGAGAGGTCTGCTGTGCCATGTGGGTAGCTTCCTGGCCAGGGATCGAACTCGTGCTGCAGTGGCTGTGGACAGCTTCATAGGTTGTGTCTTAACTCCTTGCACCACCAGGGAGTCATGATAAGCTTCTTTCTTTAACGTGAATATGCAGAGCATGTTTCTGTATTAGGACATTTGCACTTTTTCCAGTTCCTGGTAGTGCTCTTCACCCAGATCTCAGCTCCAAAGTTACATAATTGGACTGTTTCATGACTGTTCTACTTTTTGCATATTTTGTAGATAATTACTTTCTAAGGGTAATCAAACAATGAAATTTGTTTCATTTTTCCAAATACAGCCTGACATTTAAGAATGTTACTCATTTTTAAGAAGGATTTATTTTGAAGATTTTTTTTATTTATTTATGATACAAGAACTGGGGTGCAGGCCAGAGGTTCAGGGGGTGAGATGATTCACCAGAGACAGAGCGGGGAGAAGAACAAGCAGATCTACTGAAATACACTGCTGAGGGAAGCAGTGGGAGAGACTGAGAGGTCTGCTGGGTCATGTGGGTTAGATCCCTGTTTGGGGATAGAACTCATGTTGCTGTGGCTGGTGATGGCTTGATAGCATTGAGACTTTAACCCCTGTGCCACCGGGGAGGCCCTTAAGAATTTTAGCTGTCACCTCATTGCCTGTTTTAATGTGTCATTTGTTGTCAATTTTATATTTCCATTAGGAAGAGAAGAAAGTTGTTAGCAGGCCA
This sequence comes from Talpa occidentalis, assembly GCF_014898055.3. Classification (NCBI taxonomy): domain Eukaryota; kingdom Metazoa; phylum Chordata; class Mammalia; order Eulipotyphla; family Talpidae; genus Talpa; species Talpa occidentalis. Next base: position 90,569,303 of record NW_023603184.1, on the reverse strand, counting down.
GTGGGCTAAGAAGGGCTCCACATTTGGGACCTATTTACTAGGAAGTAAAACTTGAGTGAGACGGTAATTCACCATCAGAACATGTTTGAATGCAACCTGGTGGAGGTCTACGATGCCATGGCTTACAGGGAGAGAGTAGTGGCTCACTGTCTGGAGGTAGCAAAATATAGTAGATACGTATGCAGATTCTGGAGTCAGGGGTTTTGAGTGCTGATCCTGGCTCTACCTGGCTCTACTTGCTGGCTGGTAGAATGTAGTCAAATCATAACATCACAGTGCCTCGCATCTGTAAAACGGGAAAATGACTATACCTACGTCATAGATTTATTGCGAGGTTAGAATAAATCTGTTAGAATAGCAAGTGCTTAGAATGATACCTGGTATAGAAGGCCAGCTATTATTATAGGATACAGGTCCTTTCATAGAAGGATGTTAAAGTGAACCAAATTATTTAATGTCAATTTTAGAATCTCATGGATAGAAAAAATTTGCCTCCTCCCACTCACCTCCAATACCCACATGCTAAAAGAAGATGATGAAGACATATTGCTCTTTGGGAAGACAAAGGGATATACCAAGATAGACAAAGGTATGAGAAAAGAGAATTTAAAACTTCTGAAGCCCTCAAATACTGATGATACCAGGTCAAAAAGATATAAGCTTGAAGGGTCGAATTAGCAATCATTTGAGTAGCAAAAAGATAATGCTGATAATATACACATTGAATTTTTTTAAGCCATAAAGTTAACATAATGTGGGCATGAGAGGAAAGAAGAAAGGAAAGAGAGGGAGGGGGGGAATGAGAATTTTTCTTTAAAAGTGAATAAAAGAAAGAGGAATGATAGAATCAAAACCATTTTTGTGGGCCTCCCTGGTGGCCTGGGGGTTAAATCTCAGTACTGTCAACACTACGGCCTGAGTTTGATCCCCAGCTAGGGAGCTAACCCATATATGGCACAGCAGACCTCTTTCCTTAGCAGTGCATTTCAGTAAATCTGTCTGTTCTGCTTCCCACTCTGTCTCTGGTGGATCCTCTTACCTACCCATACCCCCTATACCTCTGGCCTATAAGCCAGTTCTTCTACATAAAAATAAAAAAAAAAATTGCAGTCCTCAGTGTAATAATTGATTCAAGCAAAAATCATCAATGAATGCATAAGCCATTGAAAAAAAAAGTGAGGAAAATAGGATATTTGTGTGAGTCAAGGAATCACCCCACAAATCAATTTTTTTAAAAGCTTTATTTATTTATGCACATAAGAATGGGGGTACAGGCTAGAGGTGCGAGGGGTGAGAGGATCCACAAGAGACAGAGGGGAACAGAACAGACAGATCAAGCGAAATACACTGCTGAGGGGGGCAGTGGGCGAGTCAGGAGAGGTCTGCTGTGCCATGTGTGTAGCCCCCTGGCCAGGGGATCAAACTCGTGCTGCAGTGGTTGCGGGTAGCATCATAGGTTGCATCTTAACCCCTTGCGCCACCAGGGAGGTCCCACCACAAATCAATTCTTACACCAAAAGAAAAGATCTAGCTGACAACATCCTAACCAAGTTCTCAAAAATTGTATCACCACCAGTGGGACAACCTGAAATCATATGCCTTGTTATCTGAAGCAATAGCTACATAATTCCTATTACTGATGTAATAGAATCCTATATAGTTTTCATGCCAAAACCATTTATTCCTCATGTAACGAGAGAAAACACTGAAAAAATTTCAGAGTGTGATTGATTGTATATGCAAAAAGTGACCTGAACTCTTCAAAAATTTAGTGGTGTGTAAACAAAGTGTATGGAATAGACTGTTCTAGATTGAGAGACTAAGAAGACCAGATGGCCAAATGCAGTGCATGAATTTAATTGTATCTAAAATTTAAAAAGAAAGAAGCAGTTATAAAAAAAAACATTTGTGAGCAATGAAGACATTTGAAAAGAGCATATATTATTAGGTGATATTTATATGTGAAAGTTGTGCTTATATAAGAGAATGTCTCTATAAATATGTCTACTGAGGTAGTTAAGGGTTAAGTGTTATGTTGACTGTAAATATCTTTTCAAACATGTAAGGGGCGAAAGTGTGTGCATATAAATATATGTTTGTACATATCACAAAAGGTTAGAAATGAGTGGAATTAAATGATGAATATATGGATATTCATTGAACTATTATTTCAAATTTGCTATACAAAAAAAAATTAAGCAGAAAAGCAGTCAAGGGAAAATGATAGCAGCTTCTTACCTGTTGCTCTCTCTGCTCCTGCCATTCTGGCTCTTATTAATCCATGTCTTTCTTTGAGGTGAAGAATCCGAACTTTTGGAAACTGAGACATGTATTTATCCAACTTATCTTTTAAGTAGTCTATATCAGAGTAAAGATAAAGAAACACTTCAGTTAGCTAGATTTGGATGATTCCAGAATCAGCACCTCTTCACTAATCAAATTCCAAAAGCGATGACATTTACTATAGTCGCTAAATGGTATTCTTTGGCCAGGATTTTTTCCTTGATGTTATTTTCTTGTATGGATTTTTGTCTGGGTCCAATACTCTCAACTGACTATTTCCTTAGATCCCAAATCCTTCTTTTCAGTGTTGCCAAGTTACACAGAAGAGAGACTTCCTTTTCTGAGTATTTGTCAGGACAGGGCAACAGGGCAACTTGACCTGGAAAGAAAGAAACCTCAGGCTTCTGCACAACTTTCCCCAAAGGACCCTTCCCAAGGAAGAGGCTAAGCATTGTGCACAAATTGAAAATTTTGCAAAACAAAGTTATTGCAGCTGCAATAGTTTAAGCCCACTGTGACTTCCTACTCTAACATCCCCGCTATAATACTTCCATACCTCCCTTCTGCTCTTGGATGGTCAAGGGGCTCCAGCTGAAGGAATGTTGTTGAAAGTTTTTTTGGAGTACGTTTATATGACTTGCAGTCATTTCTATGTGCCATCAAATACAGGCAGAGAACCCAGGTAGGAATTGCTTTCAGGAATACTTAACATGGTTCACTTTCCCAATAATTCTGTGTTTTTCTTCTAAAAGATTTTCCTGAAATCATATAAACTTCAGGTCCCACAAAATCTAGCTCTACCATTAACAAAGAGACGGTCTACTTGACAGGCATCTCATAGCTCCTAGAGTTCAGTGTGATTCTGGTAGGAACTCTGAGACCTAGGAAACTGACTCACATCATTGTGGTCATGATTGAGGCTAAGCTGTTATAGTAAGGTTGCTGGCTCTTGGTTGTTTTCTAAAATTTTCTGAAGTGATTTGTATTTGGGAGAATTTATAATTGCAGTGGTCAGGAACCTCAGTGATCTTGGGACCACGTACATGCAAAAGTTATTTGACAATCCAAAGAGAGAGATTTCTCAGTGTAATAAATAACAGCAAATATAAAGACATGATGGATTTGAACTCTGTTAGAACCTCATCTCTTTAGTCCTACTGGCAATTTATCTTCTCAGCACTTAATTAAACATTTTGCTGGTGAGGAAGAAGCTATAGGCCTTCTGTTTCCTTGTTTTCCATAGAGTCTAACTCTAATTCTGATTATTACCAGTAAGAAAAGCATCCTATTAATTGTGGTGTATTTGCTTTTTAGATTTAATAAAAAGATCGTGCAATGGTACAGAACATCTGGTCTCTGAGACTTCAAAGCGCCACTCTCCCAAGATTGTAATTCCTGTGTGGTATAGAAGTCACAGAGAAGTCTGAAGCAGCCAACTGGTAGGCAGATATGACTTTCTGTACCCATAGATTCTAGGATTTATGCCTTGAAGGCACCACATGAAATAATGATTTGGCATTTGTAAATGTTTATGTTTTATCAAATTACCAAATGATTTTACTATCTACCCAAACTGCTACTGTCTCTCTCAAACTTTGTCCAGAGGGGTTTTCTTACCTTTGGTACTGAAGTCATCCACCAGCAGAATCTCCTTTATGAGGTGTGGAGGAGAACGATTAAGTACACTGTGAACAGACCTGAGGAGAGTCGACCATACCTCATCCACAAAGCACATGATGACACTGGTGGTTGGGAGGCTATTGTGGACTAGCTGTTCTGCACACCTGGGCCAGGACACAGAAGACCATGAGTGATGTGCTAATGAGATCCACAAGATGGTTTCAAAAGTCACAGAATGATTGTGTGTATATACACGTGTACTCACACTCTGCCTACATCTAGCTGGCTGTCTACCCATCAGTCACGTCTCTGTCTCCCAGCATATTTCTAGGTGCCCATTCAGCCATTTGTCCATCTATCTATCCATCTAACTATTATCTATTTATCTTATCTATCTGTTTATATTTCTCTACCTACTGACCTTAGTGATTTTATCATGTACTTTCTCTTGGGGAAAGGTATAAGCAAAATAAAAGAGCAGAGGAAGAATAGTTAATAACAGTAGTTGCTAGAAAAGGACTAGTAATGCAAGGTAAGGAATTCCTGTGGAAGAGTCATGTTATAGTGGAAAGGTTATGCTTTTCTAAATAAGTGTTTAAACACTATATCAAGTCCCACCAATAATACTTTCCAGATTTTTATCCATTGATAACTTATTTAACCTCTCTGTACTTCAGTTTCCTCATTTGTAAAATGAGGTAATGGGGGCCTCCCTGGTGGCACAGCGGTTGAGCGCTCGGTTGCGAAGCTGCCCGCAGCCTCTGCAGCGCCAGTTCAATCCCCGGTCGCCGGGCGAGGGTCCCACATGGCGCGCAGACCTCTCCTGCCGCCCGCTGCTCCCCTCAGCAGTGTACTTTGTCTGTCTGCCTGTTCTGCTCTCCGCTCTGGCTCTAGTGATTTCTCTTACCCTCCCGACTTCTGACTGTACCCAGTGCTTGTATAAATAAATAAATCTTTAAAAAAAAATGAGGTAATGGTTCTTATTCAGTAGACATTTTCTGCCTAGTGAGAATTCTCATAATGTGTCTAGCACAGTTCCTGACATAGGAATTCACCAAATGGTAGCTGTTACTTATCCTAATTAGATTATATGCCACAAGAGAACATTCTGACTTATTTAATGTTACCAACTAGTTTATGATTGCCCTTCCAACTGATCCTCTGCCAAATGCCAAAGGAAATATTCTGCATGTGAATGTATTTATGGCATTATTTATGCCAAATAGTTAAACTCTTCAGCTTCTCTTTTTAGGGGTTCCTTGTGGAGATTCTCTGTTGAGGAGTAGCCATAGTTGAAATCATTTTGCTGGCATAGAAATGAGAACAGGGTATCATGGGAGCTGGTATTCAGGTGGATTGTAATTGGTTTTGGTGTATTTCCATGCCCTGCAGTGTGTACTGCCTCCCTGCTGGCATTCTGCCCTGTCCTGCCTGTGTTACTGTGCCCAAGATGGTGCCCAGTGGACCCTCACAAAGAGAATTTGCCATCTTTCTAACACAGCTACTGTCAGTAATAACTAAATTATGATGATCACAACTAAATATTATAGCCAGTTTGTCTTATTTCAATTTGAACCTAAAATCTAAAAAGAGAAGCATCTACTTCCATTTTTATAGATGAATAATTAAAATTATGGAGAGATTAGCCCATGATTATAATGTTAGTAAATGACAGAGTTGGGACTTAAATTCTAGTCCAATGTGGCTCCAGAAATAACCATTCAGGAAGTCATAAGTTCACCAGAAGAAAGACAGCTGGCAGTAGATGTGGCATTTGTGGGAGCAGATGCTTCTGCCAGATAACATAGCTACCCTTTTCTTACTCTGTAAATAAGAAATAGATAAGAGTGAAAACCATAGTACAATACATTTGCATGCTGTTTTACAATTGGGAAAATACTATTTTGTACATAATTAAATTCAATTTTTATGGAATCTGCTTGAGATATGTATTATTATATTATATTTAAAGATTTATTTATTTATGTATACAAGAACTGGGGTACAGGCCAGAGTTGTGGGGGGGTGGTGAGAGGATTCACCAGAGACAGAGTGGGGAACAGAACAGGCAGATTGACTGAAATACACTGTTGAGGAGAGCAGCAGGCAAGCCAGGAGAGGTCTGCCATGCCATGTGGGTAGCTCCCTGACCGGGGATTGAACTCATGCTGTAGTCACTGCAGCTAGCTTCATAGCTTGCATCTTAAACCCTGTGCCACCAGGGAGGCCCTTTATTATTATATGTTTTTTGACTAGAACAAACTGAAACTTGAGAAATTAAATGAATTACCCAATATCATTCATCTAGAAAGGATGTGTGTGGAAATGTGAACAAACTGTTTTCATTTTACTGTACTATGTTGGCTTTTCTGTATTAAGAGTATGAGTTTGGGAATCTGATAGATATGTGGTCAGCCATTATTTCCCCTAATTACCGGTAGGCTTGGACAAATTGTACTTCTTCAAACATCAACTGCCAAATGCAAAGCAGAGATTAAGAATCTACTTTTTATAAGATTAAATGCAAGTAGTATGTAAAACTCAATATATATCTAACACATAGGAGGTATTTAAGAAATGGTAGGTAAATCCACCTGTGGTTTATAATTTCAGTAGTTCTCTAAGATGGTTGGTCATTATAATAACTCATGTCACACTGGAAAAATATGTATCTAGTCCTTAGCCCCAAGAAATAAATTTTGAATAAGGTCTGAGAATTTGTGTCTTAAAAAGGAAACAAACTAAATTACAAAGAATGATCCACATGTTGTGAACAAGCCAATTGGGAATTTGAACTCTCTAGGATAAAGTTGCTTTATTCTCTTTGTCATTTCTGGCTTATTTAAAAAAAAATAAATGGAGGGTAGGTAGCAGCATGCCCTGAATCTTCAAGTGATGTAATATCAAAATAACACATTTTGAACAGGTATCTTGATTTAGTGATCAAGCATCTAATGTTAACATAAACTCATAAGCAGCTTAAACTTATCTGATTCTATACCAAAAATCCAGCATCGGCAAATCTGAATTATATGAGATTCCTGACTTTATTGCTGGCCTCTGTTACTTTCTTGTGGCTACTATAACAAATTAATGAATATTTTTCTTAAATTTCTTAAATTTCTCTCTTCTCATATTTTACTATGAACAGAAAGAAGATTCCAGGGCACACTTTCAACACTTTGCCTGAAATTTTCCTTTGCTATATATCCAAGTTTATAATTTAAAAACTCTGCCATCCATACAACTGTAGGACACGATTTAGCCAGGGTTTCTGCCACTACAGGACATGAATCACCTTTCTTCTGTTCCTAATGTGTTCCACATTTCCTTCTGAACTCTCAGAAGCACTTAGAATGCTCACTTTATTCTATCAGAATTCTGTCAAAGATACTTGTATTCTCAAAGATGACAAAAGCTTTTTTTTTTGCCATGCTCCTCAATTACTTCAAAGCCTGGAGCATCTTTAACATCTGTATTTCTACCCACACTGTCCAGAATGCAATCCAGGCTTTGTCATGCTTCTCAAATTTCTTTCATCCTCTTGCCATCCAAATTTTTTTTGATAGAAAAGTAATTAGAAAAAGAGAGGAAAAAATATGAATTGAGGAATTTCCAAGCACTAAATTAAAGATTATATATTTAACTGCATAATTACCAAAAATTCCAATAACTAAAGGACAGTGTTAGTACTAGACAAACTTTAGACTCTGGAAATTTTTTCATAAGGCAAAAAAAATCTCTAATATGAGATTCTAATTCTCAGCATCTTTGATGGTTAACATCAACACCAAAATGATGAGATTAAAGTTTTCCAAGGAGAGAACAGTAGGATTAGAATACAATATTTAGAATAAAAGGCAGATGAGGGAATGGAGACCATTTTGTAGACCACTTTGAGAGGAAATTATAAAAGACATTGGATAGCTAGGTGGGATGTAGGATAAATTTGTAATCACAGTTTCTTCTCCCTCTACTGAGTAGAGTTTCAGGGAAGGTACAAATGGAGTTAAGAATTGAAAGAATTCATGATTGACAAGATTATCAGTGGAGCAAGTCCTCTCTGTATGCATTAAATCAAACTTCCAGTGGCTGTTGGCTCAATTGACAAATCTTGCCTTCATGGGTAGCTTCATGGCAAGCTTCTTCTGTTCACTTAGAAATACCTAATTACAAATGAAAATACTCTGGGTAGAGTTAACCAAGGTAACACAGATGAAGCTTCTTGTATTATAAGTTAGTAAATTTTTGGTCTCTTTCAGAAAGAAATTCTAAGAAATGTTGTAATGCTAACTGGTCTGAAATTGGAGATAGAAAAAGCTCTTGGATTTGAGAAATTTTGGGAAGGTCACCTCCACTCATCAAACATCTGATCCTTCATTCCCCCTAACCTGTCAAGATACCTTCATTTCACCATTAGATACCCATATGGATAAATCATGAAGGATTCCATTAAATGACAGTACATTTTCCAATTATTGACCAACATATACTTTAGATGTATTTAAGGAATAACATTAAAGATGACCCTGTGGAAGACTAAATGTGCAGATTTGAGTAGCACTAAGGATAGGAAGAGGGACATGGAAGGAGATATGAGAGGTTTTAAATACAAAGTTTTGGCACAAGTGGCTGAGATGGCAGGCCACTCTAAAATGCATAGATAACTGGTGTCCTGCATTACTAAATGGGTTTAATATGTTTCTAGGTGTCTAGAAAAACCAGCATGCTTGTTTTGTTCAAGGTGCAGTGGGTCAGATGAGATATACATTCAGTTTTATTAACTCTTCCCCATTCCTATGTACTGACAGTTTCCACAGATTGTGAAAATGATTTCAAGTTCTCCTACACTGACCCAAATGAACCAAATTTCCTTTCTACTGATTTACCCATTGAAAACCTTGTTTTCTGCTGTGTTGGGGGGAGTAGTTGCAGGTAACATCAAATCGAAGTGCAAGATTTTTCTGGATTTTTAATCTTATTTGAAGTTTAGAAATCTTATTTTTATCCTACACGCCCATTCATTACACAGGTTAGGTATTTAGAGTCTGCAGGCCCCATGCTGTCCTTAAAAATTAATCCAAACTTGGGAGACTGAGCTTACTGCAGTCATCCTAAGTATTGAAAACAAATGGGACTCAAATGTATGGATTTAAACAACCTGCATAGAGTTGATACCCTTCTGTGGCGGTACAGAAAGACTCTGGATTGAGAAGGATGACAAGGCACTAAATTTTGAGTCCCTGCTAACACTTATTGGCTTCATGACCATGGACAAGTCATGTAACTTTTCAAAACCTTAGTTTCCTCACTTTTAGGATGACAATTAGAACACCTTCACCCCAGAAGGTCTGTGAAAAATTTATGAGATATTAGGTAGAAAAATACTTTGTAAGATCCATAGTAAAAATCCAGCATGAGGACCTGGGTTTATCCACAATGCAAATAGACACATTTTGCAAGGCGTTCTGCCCTTTACCAAGGCAGCCCTTTAATCCAAATCCGTCAAGGCTCATCATTTATCAAGAGACTCAGGAAGTGATGTGTTTCACCTTCTGAGCCATGTGTGCTGAATGCTCAGCCACTAACCTGATTTGAATGTAGCCTATCAAATAAAGAAGGTTTCAAATCAGAAGATTGAGGGAATGATAACATTCTCTTATTTCTATGAATTTTTCATTTTATTCCAAAGCAGTCAAAATGCACTATGTGGGTCAAGTCTCAGTTTTCTCAAGTTTGAACAGAAGGTCGAGGAGAATATTTTCTCAGTTTCTATTTGCAATTCAACTACTGCCTCAATGTGAGTCTTCAGGGGTCTTCAATCCCCAAGCATTCATATCTCTGGGAGGATCAGAAGAAGAATGGAGTGTCAGCTGAGGAGCTTTCTCTGAAGTTATATTCTTTTCTTTAAGACCTTAGAGTTATTGGTGATTCTTTTCTTCTCACTGATAAGAGGGTTTGGCTATATAAAAATTTACTTTTATGTTTTGTTCTTTCCCAAGTAGACTACCACTGACATTCAATCAGAATCACTTGGCTGCTAATTTAGAAGGTTTCAGTCTTACTCACCACCTCTCCTTCAAAGATCTTAGCCAGCTGAAGGTAACTGTATATGCCAACAAAGCTACTGGACTCAGGCTTAGAAATACAAACCACCAGCATCAACATTCACCACTTTAACAATAGTCTATTTTGAGCAGGCAGCTGTCAGAGTGATATTGGAATGAAGGAAGTGTGGGAGTTAGTGTGAAGTGGCAGAAATAGTTCTGGGTGGAGATTAGGGCACCTTTGGGATAGTTCTGTCTGCCCTGCAGTGTGTGACCCCGGACAAGTCACTTCCCTACTTAAAATCTGTCACATAAGCAACTGGATAAGATCCCTTTTGAAGGTTCATCTAGCGTTAACAGTCTGTGATTCTCTTTGCAGCCTTAGCCTCATGTACGCACAGTGCTTCTCTCTGGGTCATGAGGTCCCTGAGAAAAGGCAAATTAAATTGTTCTATGACCTTAAATCTTTCATGTTTTGCCATTGGCCCTCAGGAATGCCTAAGCAAGGATTCTGCTTATTCTGTGACCTCTTTCACGTTCTCACCACTGTCCCCCACTCAGGCCTGTTTCTCCTCCATTTCTTAATGGATCATTCTTTTTATTGTTTCCCTGCCTCTAACTCTCTTCCCCTTCAACTCAAACACTTTTGCCCTTCTCAGGTCAGGCTTGGCCTTTCTCTTCTTTACTCCACCAGAACCCTGTGTTTGTTTCTACTTAACATTTTGCGCTACATGCAGGGCCCAGACCCCATTGTTGAATTTCATAATAGGAGCACACATATTTGATCACCACTAAGCTGTGGCTGTTGGGCAGTCTTAAAGAATCATCTTTGTTTGGTACTCTATAGAAAGTGATTTCCCTTATTTTTTTTTTCTCTGACTAGGAACTTGGCATGCCAATCTAATTCCCTCATATACCTCTGGTCCATGCATAAGGAAGAGAAATGTTTTAGTTTCTGCCAGAGTCATATGATTATAAGAAAAAAAAAGGAGGAGCCATATTCTATGGGGAAAGCACTAGAATTAGCAGTCAGGAAATTTTCTCTTTGAATTCCAAACCTGCTCTTACTGTGTGGAACAGAAGATAGACCATTTATTCTTTAAGTCTCACTTTTCCGTCTCATCTATAAAACACTGGTAGGTAGTATATCTTTCATGGTGTTCCCTGTGAGGATTGGTTAGAAGTAGAAACAAACATACATGTAAAACCTACGTGTGTGTGCACATGTGCGCACACACACACACGTACAATATCACTGCCTGGACTACTTTTTTGCTGAGGCTTAGCCAGGGAGAGATCCCTTGTATAAGAGAGAGCCTCCACAAGCCCAAGTACAGGTGATGATGGTCATTGTGAGGAAGAGTAGCTGGCTTCTGGGAGACAACCAGCCTTATTGGTATCGATTTTTACTGAGTGAAGAAGAGCCAGAAGATTAGGGATTGTGTCTCAAATTGACCATTTGTGAACCATAGACCCTTGAGCAAGTTACCTGCCTCTCCCTGCATTTTTCCTTTCCTCTGTGAATAAGGAGATGTAACATATTATCAATCTGGCACAGCTGTTGAAGGGATGACAAGAATGATGTACATAAAGATGAAAGGTCCCTGGCTGTCTGGTATGATGTGCCCAGCTCGTGATAGGCAGTGAGCAGTAACACATGGAATGAAATGAACTGTCACTATCTGAATTATTTGCCACAATCTGAAATCTCAGCTTCCTCTTTAAGTCTCAGTTTTTCTATGGGTAAATCTGGGTGATCACTGTCTGCCTCAAGGAATGGTTTAAGGATCAAAATAAGAAGGCAAATCATAAAGACCATGCAAGTACCAAGTTTCTCTCCATTGCTCCTTGTCACTGATCTATATACCAACATTTTAGAAAGAGGGCTGATATGGGAGATAATTTAGATTGGAATAATAGAGAATGTTTTAATATAGAAAGGACTGTAAAAAAAGTCCTTTCATTTTAAAAGTAAGCAACAAAGAGCTTCTAAAATTGCTAATATCCTCAAATTTTCTGATCCTTAAGCAAAAATTGTTGAGAGTGTGTGTTGTGAAAGGGCCAGCTTAGAATAGCCCAACGGTAAGTTTTTTTTTTGCTCCACGAGTACCCAGGGCAACATTATGGTAAGAATTTGATAAAATTAAGCTGATGGTTAAATTAGGCTGTGGATTAGATATATAAAAATGAAATGTAAAAAGTGTGAATTCCTCCATTTACTAATTAATCTCTCCCAGAAATATTTCTAGGGTTTTGGCAGTATATTGGAGAAAACGTCACCAATTTGCTTTAACATTTTGCAGTTTTACATCATTAGGCACTATTTAGCTGCTTTCCTCTCTTTGAATTACTAGCAGAAATGTGTTGTAGTTCCTCTGAAACTCTTTCTCCTCATTATTCCCCTAGTTTTAGAGAGAATACGATAAATAGAGTGTTATGGAGAGAGTATTAAAGAGCTCTGTAATAATCTTTTGGCCATTATTAGCCTAGTCATGGTCTAGCCTGAACTTTTAAAACAAATTTTGCTTTTTATTTCCTGCTCTCTGCCTTGACTTTTCAGTGAATTTGTGCACTGTATTCTAAAACACACACGTACACACAAATGCACATGAATGCATGTACACACACATATACTGCACAGCACTAGTGTGTTATGTACAGCCATGGGGAGAAAGCTGAAAATAACCCTTTTAAATTCTTCTTGTGAGGGTTTTTTTGTTTGTTTGTTTTTTTTTTTTTTGCTTGCCTGTTTTTTTTCCTGAGGGAAGTCCCCTGTCTTCTGCAGTCAATTGTCGATAATATTCTCCAATCACTATTAGTCACAAAGCAGTCTTATTTCATTAATTAAAACATTCATCTCATATAAAAATGCAAAATTGGAAGTTTATTTAACTTTAAAGTTTTTCTTTTCTCCCAGCCTGCCAATTTTTTTAGAAGTCTAACATCTGGGGATTTGTGGTCATTTTATTTTCTCTCTCTTACTTGCTGCTTTTCCTCCTCAATTCATTTATTATGGTTTTTGACCACACTAGAATTTGGGGTATAGAAGGTGGGTTGAAAGTAAGGCTCCAGATTTGGTTTTTCTTTCTCCTCAGCAATTTAGACTAGTTTGTGGCAAATGCATGCATGGTGCTATCTTTTGCTTTTCATATGTGCCAAAAAGAAAACTCTTTAGCTGTGCAGGAAAGAATCAAATTATTGGTTGGCAGCCTCAGCTCTTGGCTAAAAGAATAAAGACTAATTTTAATTGCTTTATTGAGAGGCTTGCCAGGATTCTATAGGAAAAGCGAAGTATTAAATTAAGCAATCAAATAACATAATGACGACATAGCAGTGGTAGAAGAGCATGCTGTAATTCTTATTGTACTATGAAAACTAAATGCAGGCAGCAAAAATTTCTTAGAGTCATTTTTCTCTAAATGCAGCTTCAGGAAGTGCACTCTGAAAATAAGTTCATATTTGGATGGCCATCTTTACTATAACTGTCAGGCAAATGACACAGACTTGTCAAAGGAGAATTATACTGCATTTTCAGTAGCTAGGACAGTGTTTGAGCAAAACCCATGTGTGTGTATTGATTATTGCAGACTGAAACAAACTTTAATATTAAGAGGAATAATGATAAGGATTAGCTTTTAATAAAGAAAGGATTAAATATGGAGTGTTCAAATGACCATAAAATCATTTATTTGAAGCATGTCTTATAGGCAAAAATTTTGGAGAAAAATGAAATTGTACTTTACTTTTTGACGTAAATATTCTTATATGCAAAATAGGGCAGTTTTCTTCCCTTGAAAGTCAAAACATTGAAATTAAAAACCAAGCATCAAAAGTATGAGCTAAAGGAAGGGGGCGGAGCAACATGGCGGTGAGGAGACGCTGCGAGTAAGATCTCCCATTAAAAAAAGTTAATAGGGAGGAAAAGCGGCAGGTCCCAGTGAGAACTGGGACACGGAAGATAAACGGGTGACTCCAGCAAACTGCCCGAAGAAGAAAGTGGCCATAAAAGAGGACTAGAAGGGAGGGAAGCGCAGAACCCTGCTCCCCTCCCCCGCCCACAGAGGCGGCACTCTCTGACCGGCAGAGAGGGAGAAAAACAACAAACCAAAACAACCAACAAGAACAAACGACGCAGCAAGCAGGACTGTGAGTGGAAAGGAACTATTGCAGCCACCACACCCCGTGAACGGGAGCTGAGGCGAACCCTGCAGGATCCGCCGCGGCGGTGAGCGAACGGCTCCGGGCGCCATTAGAGAAGAACAAAGACCCCGGGAGACGCGCACACAGCCCGGGCTGCCGGTAAGCTGGCGCGGAAACGCGGCGCGCTCGGCGCGCTTGAAAAGCAAGTGAAGACCGGGATCGCAGCTGCCCAGGTCCCCGCGCCTGCGACCTAGGCTTGCGGGGAGACGACCTAGGCTTGCGGGGAGACGCGCGGAGGTCCTCACTGAGGTGAAGGTCCCTCCCTGAGTGAGCAGGAACCAGGCGCCCAGGCACGGGAGCGGTGCAAAAGGCGCCATTCCCGCGCCACTGAACTGGGCTACAGCCCGCGTCCTGGACCTGAGGGCTTTGAACTGAGACCCGGGGCACGAAAATTCGGGGCGTGGTTTCTCCACGACGGTGGGGCACAAGGCAGACACAGCACCCCAAAGCTGTTGAGGTGTACCCTACCATTCCCGCTCTGTTCTCTGTCCCACGGGGTGGGGGGAGGCGAAAAACAGCCCCCCAAGGACAATAGGAGAGATCTCTGGCGCCACCTAGCGACCAGGGAAAAAAAAAAGTCACTAACACCCTATAAAACAGGACATTTCTTAAGACTGCTTGAAAAGGGCAGAAGGTTTCTGGAGGACCCAGTGGCCAGCCGGGAAGTTATTCCACGCCAGGCCCCTTCCGACCAGCAGTCTGAGCCCACAGAGGGAGCAGGCACCCACGTCCAGGGCAGACCGGGTGCGCAGAAGAGTGTGCCTGAAACCGGAGGCGCAGGGACTGCATCCCGCTTCGCCATTTGAGAACAGGGACATTTCTTCAGTAAAAACTGCCTAAAACCAGCAGAAAGCTCCCCCAGAAGACAGAGATGGCTCCTGGAAGAGCCAGAGGGGAGCGGAGAAGTTCACCCAAGATGTCAGTCAGTCCGAGCAACACAGTGTCCCAACGCATACGACAAATTAGAAAACAGACAGTAGGGAGTAGAAGAACCACACGCAACCTAAAAACTCCTCAGGAAAGAAGCACACCACAAAAAGAAAACCACTCCCCAGATTGCAACGACAGCAACTTGGAAGAACTTCTGAGCCTTCCAGAAAGAGAATTTAAAATTGCCATGATTAAAAAAGTGATAGATCAGAAGAAGGAAATTGAGTCCCTAAAGAGGGAAGTAAGAGAAATGCAGGAGATCAAAGAATTAATGGAGGAACTAAAGAACTCTGGGAAAAGCAATGAAAGCAGAATAGATGAAATGGAAGAACGAATAAGTAATCTTGAAGACACAGAAATAAAAAGAACCAAAACAGAAAAGGAAAGAGAAGTACGAAGGAAAATGAATGAAGAAAGACTTCGGGAACTATCTGACTCCATGAGGAAAGGAAATATAAGAGTTATAGGAATTCCAGAAGGAGAGGAGAGAGATGTAGGAACAGAGAAAATATTCATGGATATAATTGAAGAGAACTTCCCAAATGAGAAGAAGGAGCTGAAAATTGATATACAAGAAGCAAGAAGAACACCAAACTTCCACGACGAAAGGAAAAACACAGCAAGACACATAATAGTAAAGCTCCCAAGAATCCAGGATAAGGAAAAAATAATGAAGCTGACAAGAGGGAAGAAACAGATAACATTCAAAGGAAAACCAATCAGGCTGACATCAGACTTCTCTGAAGAAACACTACGGGCAAGGAGAGAGTGGAGGGACATAGTCAACAGACTCCAAGAAAACAGATGCCAACCAAGAATACTCTATCCCGCAAAGCTCTCCTTCCTCCATGAAGAAAGAATATGGACCTTCCCAGACAAAGAGAAACTCCGGAATTTCATTGCGACTAAACCCCCACTCCAAAAAATACTACAAGGAATCC
This sequence comes from Talpa occidentalis, assembly GCF_014898055.3. NCBI lineage: Eukaryota > Metazoa > Chordata > Mammalia > Eulipotyphla > Talpidae > Talpa > Talpa occidentalis. The sequence continues at coordinate 90,553,282 of NW_023603184.1, read as the reverse complement.
TAAAGCCAGAACCTCAGAGGGACGAATAACAACGAAAGAAGACCAAAAAAAAAAAAAAAAAAAAAGTTATTAAAAGAATAAATAAATAAAATCAAAGGAAAGACAAACATAATGGCAAATACAGATGCTAACATATCAATATTAACTCTAAATGTAAATGGACTAAACTCTTCAATAAAAAGACACAGAGTTGCAGCCTGGATTAAGAAACAAAACCCAACCTTTTGCTGTCTCCAGGAAACACATTTAGCTACAAAAGATAAAAATAGGCTCAAAGTCAAAGGATGGAAAACAATCCTACAAGCAAATGGGCCAAAAAAGAAAGCAGGAACAGCTATACTTATATCAGATAAAACAGACTTCAAACTCAAAAAAATAAAGAGACCCCAATGGTCACTACATTATGATTAAGGGGACAACACTTCAAGAAGAAATAACACTCATTAACATATACTCACCAAACGAAAGAGCACCAAAATATATCAGACAACTGTTGTCCTCTCTGAAAACAGACATCAGAGAAAACACATATGTAGTGGGAGACTTCAACACACCACTATCAACAATGGATAGATCAACAAGACAAAAAATAAGTAAAGAAACTAAAGCTCTAAATAAGGACCTAGAGCATTTGGGCTTAACAGACATCTATAGAACACTAAACCCAAAAAAAACGGAGTACACATTTTTCTCAAGCGCACACGGATCATTCTCCAGGATCGATCACATACTGGGGCACAAGTCAAACATCAACAGATACACCAAGATTGAAATCATACCAACCATCTTTTCTGACCACGAAGGCATCAAACTAGAAATAAATCATAAAAAGAAGGCAAGGAACTATCCTACCTCATGGAGATTAAAACCACACTACTGGAAGACCACTGGACTAACGAGGAGATCAAAGAAGAAATTAAAAATTCTTTGAATTGAATGACAAGGAGGACACCAATATCCTAAATGTATGGGATGCAGCAAAAGCAGTAATAAGAGGAAAATATATAGCAATAGAAGCTCACATCAAAAAACAAGAAAGAACTCAAAGAAACAACCTAATCTCGAAGCTCAAAGATCTAGAAAAAGAACAACAAAAAAACCTCAGAACCAGTAGAAGAAAAGAAATAATAAAACCAAAGCAGAAATAAATAAAATTGAAACTAAAAAAACAATCCAAAAGATCAATGAAACCAAGAGCTGGTTCTTTGAAAAAATCAATAAAATAGGCCAGGCTCAAAAGGGAGAAAGCACAAATACACAGAATCATAAATGAAAGAGGAGAAATCACAACGGACACAGCAGAAATCAAAAGAATAATCAGTAACTACTATGAACAGTTATATGGAAACAAGTTCAACAATCTAGAGGAGATGGACAAATTCCTACAACTCTACAATCACCCAAAGCTAGATAAAGAAGAAATAGAACACCTAAACAGACCAATTACAAGCAGCGAAATTGAAATGGTAATTAAAAACCTCCCCAAAAACAAAAGCCCAGGACCTGATGGATTTACAAATGAATTCTACCAAACATTCAGAGACGAATTAGTGCCTATCCTTCACAAACTCTTCCAAAAAATTGAGAAGGAAGGGACAATACCAAACACGTTCTATGAAGCCAATATTACACTAATACCAAAACCGAATAAGGACAACACAAAAAAGGAAAACTATAGGCCAATCTCCCTAATGAACACTGATGCAAAAATCCTCAATAAAATTTCAGCTATCAGAATCCAACAATGTATCCATAAGATAATTCACCACGACCAAGTTGGATTCATTCCAGGGGCACAAGGATGGTTTAACATCTGAAAATCAATCAACGTTATCCAACACATCAACAAAAAGAAATATAAAAACCATATGATAATATCAATAGATGCTGAGAAAGCTTTCGACAAAGTGCAACACCCATTCATGATAAAAGCCCTTGAAATTCTTGGGATACAAGGAACATACCTCAACATCATAAAGGCCATCTATGACAAGCCAACAGCCAGTATCATTCTCAATGGTGAAAAGCTGAAAGCAATTCCATTAAGATCTGGAACAAGACAAGGATGTCCACTCTCACCACTGCTTTTCAATATAATACTGGAAGTCCTAGCCAGAGCAATAAGACAAGAGAAAGACATCCAAGGAATCCAAATAGGAAAAGAAGAAGTCAAACTATCACTATTTGCAGATGATATGATAATATACATAGAAAACCCCAAAATCTCCACAGAAAAACTAATTCAACTCATCAATCAATTCAGTAAAGTGGCAGGATACAAAATCAACACGCAAAAATCAGTAGCCTTCCTATACACAAACAATAAATCTGAAGAAGAAGAAATCAAAAAAACCACCCCTTTTATTATCGAAACAAAAAAAATCAAATATTTGGGAATAAATCTAACAAAAGAGGTTAAGGACCTATACAAAGAAAACTATAAAACACTGTTAAAAGAAATAGAAGAAGACACAAAGAAATGGAAAGACATCCCCTGCTCATGGATTGGAAGAATAAACATTATTAAAATGGCCATCCTACCAAAAGCAATATACAGATTCAATGCTATTCCAATCAAAATCTCAATGGCATTCTTCAAAGAAATAGAACAATTATTGATGAAATTCATATGGAATCACCAAAAACCCCGAATAGCCAAAGCTCTACTGAAAAAAAAAGAAGGAAATGGAGGCATCACACTCCCAGACTTCAAACTATACTACAAAGCCATAATCATCAAAACTGCATGGTATTGGAACAAGAACAGACATACAGACCAATGGAATCGAATAGAAAATCCAGAAATAAACCCACAGATTTATGGTCAACTAATCTTTGACAAAGGAGCAAAGACTATGCATTGGAGCAAAGAAAGTTTGTTCAATAAATGGTGCTGGGAAAACTGGGTCGCTACATGCAAAAGAATGAAGCTTGACCACTACCTCACACCATACACAAAAATCAACTCAAAATGGATTAAAGAACTAGACATAAGACCTGAAACCATAAAATACATAGAAGGAAATATAGGCGAAACACTACGGGATTTGCACATCAAAGACATCTTTACAGACACATCACCCAAAGCAGTGATAGTGAAGACAAAGATAAACAGCTGGGACTACATCAAATTAAAGAGCTTCTGCACAGCAAAAGAGACAATAACAAAAACAAAGAGAAACCCCACCAACTGGGAGAACATTTTTGCACCCAACACTAATGATAAAGGACTGATCACCAAAATCTGCAAAGAGCTGATGAGACTCAGCAACAACAAAGAAAATAATCCAGTCAAAAAATGGGCAGAAGAGCTAAAAAGAAACTTCTCTGAAGAGGAAATGCAAATGGCCAACAGACATATGAAAAAATGTTCAACATCACTTGTAATCAGGGAAATGCAAATCAAAACTACCATGAGATACCATCTCACACCAGTGAGAATGGCACATATTAAAAAAACTAGCAACAACAAATGTTGGCGAGGATGTGGAGAAAAAGGAACTCTTGTGCACTGTTGGTGGGAGTGCAAACTGGTCCAACCACTATGGAGAGCTGTGTGGAGATTTCTGGACCTACTAAACATAGAGCTTCCATATGATCCAGCAATTCCACTCCTAGGTATTTACCCAAAGGACACAGAAACATCAATTCCAAAGAGCACCTGCACCCCTATGTTTATAGCAGCACTGTTTACAATAGCTAAGCTTTGGAAACAACCCAAATGCCCAAAAATAGATGACTGGATCAAGAAGATGTGGTACATATATACCATGGAATATTACTCAGCATTCAAAAAAGATAAACACATGCAATTTGCAGCAACATGGATGGTGCTGGAAGGGATCATGCTCAGCGAAATAAGCCAAAAAGAAAAAGAAAAATACCGGATGGTCTCACTCATAGCAGGAATCTAGAAAACTTAAATAAGGGACCAGGAAAATGAATATAAGAAAGTGAAAATCAAAATCAACAAAAAACTATGAACCAGAGACACTTTTTGGGGGTGGGGGGCGGGAGGGGAAGGATTGGGGTCAGAATGGGGCGTTTGCAATTGTATGGGGGAATATAAAAATAAAATTAAAAAAAAAAATAAAAAATAAATAAATAAAAAAAAAAAAGTATGAGCTAAAGGATAAATATAAATTAATGAGTAAATCATGGAGTTAAACAGGATGCATTTATCTTAAACCTGATACTAACATATTTCATATATTCAAAATGAAAATTAGGATGTCATTATTAATTTACAAAAACACTCACTGCAGGCTTCATTTGAAGCTTATTCTCATGTATTTTAAAAAATAGTATAAATTTTCAAAAATCATTCAGAGAAACATGTCTTTTAAAATCATATTGTGTAAAGTGTGTTTTTTAGTGCTCAGCACTGTGTGCCATGCTAAGGGAGTAGAAAATAAAGCAAAAACCAGTTTCCATCAGAAGTTTATAATTTCACTGAGAAGGCAAAACAGATTCTCAAGGCTGTAGTTAGTGAAGAGCACACAAGGAGTATTTCAGAAGCAAGTACATTAAGGTCATTGGAAGTTAGAAGTCACTGTCAAATCATGGTCCAGATGGAGGTAAGGTTGAGTTGGAGTCTGAGCAATGTCAGATTGAGAGGTGTGGGAGAAAGTGATGAGGAACCTTTGATGTGAGTATCCCTGCAGGAGATGGTGGACAGGGACCAGTGAGTAAAAACACCAGAGGGTGGTAATGAACAAATTGTGTAGGAAAGGGTAATGACACTGACATTCCTTATTCTGAGGGCCTACCTTGGGAAGAATGTCACCTGCAGAAAACCATAGCTAGACTGCAAGGGGCAGGAACATGGGAGACACTGCAAAGCACAGTGGGGATGATGCCAGTGGCACTGAAAAGGACAGTGGGGATGATGTCAATGACCGAAAGGAGTTCTTGTGCTTTTGGAAAAGACCATGGGTGCATCTCAGCATTCTAGAAATAGTTTGTTTTTTTTTTTAAAGATTTATTTATTTATTTATTTATTTATTTATACAAGCACTGGGTACAGTCAGAAGCGTGGGAGGCTCACCAGAGCCAGAGCAGGGAGCAGAGCAGGCAGAAGGACTGAAGTACACTGCTGAGGGGAGCAGCGGGCAGCAGGAGAGGTCTGCGCGCCATGCGGGACCCTCCTCCGGTGGCCGGGGAGCAGCTGGGGATCGAACCGGTGCCGTGGAGGCTGCGGGCGGCTTCGCAACCCAGCGCTCAACCGCTGCGCCACTGGGGAGGCCCCTAGAAATAGTTTTTTGAGATTCATTAGGAAAGGAGGAAAAGACAGGTTTGGAAAAGAGAATCTGATTTTAGGAGTAGAGAATGCAAATTTGTCCCAGAAATTCTGCTTGTCTCCTCTCCCTCTTAATGCCAACCTCCTCCTACCATAGCAGTCAAATCATCCTTATGAGGACGGTAACTAGTAACTAGTCAATATCTTACTGAGAAGAATTAAATTTACATGAACATACTAGCAAATCTATGGTTTTCATCCTTTTTCTGTTCCACCTGTATTCAGTAGACACATATGATATACCAGTAACTGTGATAGTCTGTGATGGTAGATTTTGGGGAAATGTAAAGGGCACTAAGGGAGATACTCATTCCTAGGAACTCTTAAAATTTTAGAGTTTCAATCAGTGGGCTGCTATGGTAGCTAATTTTAAGACAAGTTCTCCTATGTTCTTAGGATCTCAAGCGCTCTCTCTCTCTCTGTCACACACACACATACACACACATACACACACTCACTCACACATTTTCCTATTATAGTCTGTAACAATTTTTCCCTTATGCTGTCTTTTAAAATTTGTTATCTTAAAAAAAATTATTGTTTGTATTTTTATAAACCATCTTTCTCAGTGAGGCTGAAAAATAAAATCAAGGAAAACGATACTCTAAATCGTGCCAACCTGATGAATCAAACATTTTTTCATTTGTAATTTATTACAACTTTTATCCTTGTGAACACATACATTTGCACATATTTGTAGTTAAATAAAACTATTGTTGAGTTAAAAGAACAGAAGTATGATTTATCCTCTTTCAAGGAAGAGTGGCATAAAAGTGCTGTAAATCCTTTGGGGGTCCCATGTGGAGGGGATCAAACTGTTACCTTTACCTCATTAGAGTAGAGCATCTGGAAGGCAGTTAATTTGCTGAGAGCACCTCTGTTTACCCAAGGTGGGGTGTATGATAAGAGGGAGGGGATGTGGCCAAATGCTGTCTGACTCATCTCTAAGCACACATGCCAGTTTCTCCTACAGCCAGGATGGGGTCTGACTGCAACTTCCCTGGACTGCACCCCTTAACTTCCACAGACAAAATTTTGAAAACCAGTAAGTTCTTGGAGTCATTGAGGCTTCAGTAAATCATATGCACGATAATATCACTATTGCTTGCCTTTGACCCTCACACAGTTGCCCTTTCTCTGGTTCTGAACTGCAGCTGTGCTTCTGCACAGTGTCTGCTTCTTCCCCAAGCTCCATAGCAGTCTGTCAGGTCACTAAAGGGAAGTTAATATGAAGCTACTTTAACTACTGCTTCACTTTCTGGCCTTCTGTGTTCAAAGCTGACATATATATATATATATATATCTCATATAGAGATATATGCAGTATGTAATGTGTAGGATTTCATATCACAGCTGGTCCAATGTAATTTTATGTTCCTTTTGGGGGGTAATTTAGCAAGAGATGGGAGACAAACAGCACTGCATAATTTTAAGTATGGATTTTAATTATTTTGCTGTAATTACTAGTTCTACGGCAAAGTACCACCTCGGAGCTTCAGTTATCTCTTCTTTATTTTGAGTATATTTGTGTTCTCAAGGTCATGAGTTTCACCAGGGTGAAGAACATGATTGACACTCCTTTCCTAAGCCAAGGGTTAGTGCTTGGCTGAGAGTAGTTTGAAAATGCCTCCTGTAGCTGACATTACAATGAAGAAGCTCCTCTTACTGATGTGAACACACACTCGTCTAAATCTTTCCTCTAGTAACACTGACTACCCTGGATCACAAAGTAGAATTTTCTACCGTGGCCGACCAAGGGCACTGTTTACATACCTCATACATGTAGACTGAATTTTCACATTCACTTATTTAAACTACCAGCCACATATTCTTTGGCTCAGGAATTAAACATCAAGACATACATGGAATTAGACAGTAAACATCTAACAACAAAACACCCTCTTTTATGAATGGGCCAAAAAGTGGAAACTCATCTTAATTGAATTGGATCAAATGTTTGTGACTTAATCCACCTTTTGGTGATACAATTAATGGAATTTAATTCTCTGAAGAACTGGTTCACAAAGCTTTAGAGTTGTGCTACCTTGGGAAAGGGGCATAACTTCTGAAAACACCTCATCTGAATCTAAACCCATTAACAGGCCACCTCCTTTCTGGGTTCTTATGAAATGCATCTGATGTGAATACAGGCTCTTTTTAAATAGTGAAACTCTAGAAATACAAGTGGTGATTATGCTTTTGTATGTCCTGAAGGTATTTGTTAGTTATTGACTGTCTTTTTCCCAACATTACTATTCCTGTATAACTGAACTCCTGAAATGTCTACCAGCCCACCGACAAAGGACATTCAGTTTCATGGAGTAAAGTCACTTACTCATTTGCTATTATGGTGATCATTACTCATGATTAGGCAGAAGTCTGCGGGTTAAGATATGATTCCTAGGAGGCCAGAAGATTCCTTCTCTGTGATCCTTTCCCAAATATATTCCTGACAAACTTGCTAATAATGAAAAGTTCCGATATTGAGAATTCACTTCTTTGCCACTGTTTTAATGTAATTATAATTTTGCTCTGCCATTCATAATACATCCTATTATGAGTTGAGTTCATCCAATCATTTTAATAGTTTTCCAGTTGAGGAAAAGAAATGGAACATGAGTGAATAGGGCTTAAGGCCTAAGTCTCAGAGAAATAAATGTAAAAAGAGAACATAGTAGTATGGCAATTCAGAATTTGTCTTTGTGTAAATGGTAGAATATTTGGACTATTTTTATCATTTATATTGCTTTAATCCTGTAGTTGACCAAAAATCACACAAAAATATCTAGAAATAAATTTTCTTTATCTAGAAGTCCCAAATACAGGGGACTAAAGAGAGAGAAGAGGAATGGATCTTACCCAGCAGGTCTTGTGTCTTCAATGGCTCTGTCCACTGGGATCAAATCACTAAGGTAGACATTGAAGTTTCCCTCTTTCCATCTTCTTTCTGCCTCCTTCTCCTTTCCATGGGGAACGCCTACAGGACGCCCAAACTGACCTGGAGCTTTGGGGTCCCTTGGAGAAAGTGTCACATCAATTCTCCATATGGGGTGCATTCCATGGTCATTGGGTAAAAGGGCTTTTGTATGACTTTGGTTAAGTTCCACAGGCTGGAACTTGGCAGTTAAGTTGCTTCCTGCTGCCTCTTGCCCCCCAGTTAAGGCATGCTTGCTTGGAAACACTGTTGTTCTCCGTAGAGCAAGTGAAAAGAAAGATGCTTCACTTCTGTTTCTGGAAATGTGTTTCCTTTGGCTTTGACCCAATACTGCAGGAAATATAGTTTTAGTTTTAGCATTGAGGACCTCTTTGGTGTCTGTGTTTAACTCCTCTTTGGTTCTAATCACAACATGGCTTTCAGAGAAATTGAGTTTCTTCCCATCATCCACTTTGGCTCCATTATCCTTTGGCAAGTCTCCCAACTGTGTCTCATTAATAGATTGCTTCTTTAAGTGATTTGAATTGGCAACAGATTTAGAAAAGGGAAGGCTCTTATTGGCTGTGTGTTTATTTGCATTTAGTTCTTTGCTCTGAATCTCGGTTTTATTTAAGGGTATGGCTTCCCTAGATTTTGCCACTGGTGGGCTGGCAGGGCGTGTCTTCTCATTTGCAACTGCCTGTGATTGCTGCTTTGAGCTGTCAGTATTAAGACTGGTCACATTCAGGTTGTTTGCAGCTGCTTGTTTTGATGTGTCACTGCTCAAACTATGACTCTTTTGGGCCTCTGGATTTCTAACCACAGGTCCCGTGTATACAGATGTTTGGACCGAAAGAGTTCCTCTGGCTGTTACATATGTAGTTTTCTGAGCTCCCTGAGGTGTCTTTGGTGTTATGGGGGGAGAGGAGGCTTTGGGTTTGATGTTTTGTGTCTCTGTTTTTTGCTTGATAAAAGTCACTGGGAGGCTTTGCAGATGTGCAGGATACCACAGAGGTGCAACCTTGTCCCTTCCCCGGGCATTCTGCATTTTTCTTTCCCTCTGGGTTTGGTCCAAATCATCCTCAACCTTGAACACACTCTCCTCAGTCTTTCTAAAGTTCTTTTTGCCCCATACACCCTTCCTGTATCTGCTCAGTGGGGGCTTCATATCCTTCACGTTGCTGTAAAGAATCTTCATTTGGCCTGGCTGAACTCTGAATCCTCTCTGCTCTCTCTTGGTGATATCTTCCTTGAGGGCCCGAGTGTTTATCTCACTGAATGAGAGGCGGAGAGCTGCCATGTCAAAGAGTAGCCAGATGACAGAAGCTACAAATATAAATGCCAGGACGCGCCCACTTCCTCGGAAAAACTTTCGGATCTTGTTCATGGTACAAAGGCTTCCCTTGCAGCCTGCCCTCCCTTTGAGCCTGCTTACCTTGAGTGGAGAGGGAGCTGAAGTAGTAGCAGCAACAGCAGCAGCAGCAGCAGCAGCAGCAGACTTGCCAGAAAGCTCCCCTCTCCCCTGAACACAGCAGGAAACAGCGGTCCAAGGGGAAAGCTCAGCTCCTACTGCTTGTCAGTCTCTGCCTGCGTGGCATTTCATAGCAGAGCATGTGTGCCTGCTCAGCTGGCCCCTGGCTAAACCCTGCTAAACACTGGCCTTAGGTAACTCTGGGAGCAGTTGATTCCAGCCACTAAACAGGTCAACATATCACTCGTCTTACTCGGTCTTGTCTCTGAGAGCCCATGTTCACCTCCAGAATCCAAGGAAAGGTGGGGGCCAGGCTGGGGCTGCGGCTTCTCTCCTCCCAGTCCTCGGTCTGCACACTGTAACTTAACACCACTTCTCATAAGGAAAACATTTTCAAGTCATTACCCAGAAAACTTCATTCAGCTCTCACCTTCCTTGTTATGTGAGAGTATGTGTGTTTTAAGGGCAATTAAACGGAAAGAAAGCTATCTAATTTAGAGGGCATGTGTTCCTGGTTTGTAACCCCACCTACCCCATTCCTACTTATTAACCCTCTTGTACCCAAGCCTCCCAGTGATCTGAGTAATTAATCACTGACCTTAATGTTTGAGAATTAAGAGGCAGCAGTTTAAAGAAGAAGCCTAGCATTACCTTAACACCAGAAGGGATGTTTACTTTTTCAGAAGGTTTCTTGAGTGGTATCAAAATGTTTCTTTGTAAATCAACTTTTTTTTTAAACTAGTCATCTGTTTTTATTATATGATTCAATAGACATAAACATGCTTAGTCATATTGCTATAAAAGTTGCTAAACTCTCAATGTCGGCACTTATCTAGTCACAGACCAGATTGCACTAGGACTTGGACTAGATTAAGAGGCAGACTTGGTACAGCAGTGATTCCCATGCAGGCTTTATGTTTGAATCACTCTGAAAATATCCCCTAAATTGTGATTAATTGATGGTGAGGAAGTGACAGAGATGACAACTGATCTGGTATTATGTTTTAAAGACATTTCCCAGGTATTTCTGATGTTCAGCCAAGGGTAAGAAATACTGTTCTAAAATAAAATGCCTCACTAATACTTTTTTGATTGTTGAGCACTGCCCATAATTTCTGTGAAATTCCTTCCCAGACAGAGTAAAACCTAATAAAGACTATATGTTTCTAGACAAATGAATCCAAACCTACATTTTAACATCATCTTTTGTAAACATTGTCCATAATGTTTGAGGAGCACTGTCCAGGAGTACTGTTCTCCAAGGAACTCAGTGACCCACAGACAGTGATGCCCCCTCTTACTCTTGTATTGAAAGGATTACAGTGTCCCTGCTCGGATAAATTTAGTCTCCCAGAGTTTCTTCCTTGAAAAGGATTCTGAGTGCTTTATTCTTATGAGTTGTCTTTTTCTTTTTTTAAAGATTTATTTGTTTATGCATACAAGAGCTGGGGTACAGGCCACAGGTGCAAGGGGTGAGAGCATTCACCAGCGACAGAGTGGGGAACAGAACAGGCGTATTGACTGAAATACACTGCTGAGGGGAGCAGCAGGTGAGACAAGAGAGGTCTGCTACGCCATGTGGGTTAGCTCCCTGGCTGGCCAGGATCAAACTCATGCTATGATACAGTAGCTACGGATAGCTTCATTGCGCTGCAACTTAACCCCTTGCGCAACTAGGGAGGCCCTTATGAGTTGTCTTTTACTGCACCTGCCCTTTAATTTTGTACTTTACCCCAAGGAAGGGAACTCAGATAAATGCAGCCATGACAACACATTTCTTATATCTCTAATTGCCTTTCTATTCAGGGCCTGCTCACTTTGATTTGAAATATCCTTATGGATGGCAACATTCGTAGTTCAACCATTTCCCCCATGCCTACCTCAATTCATCCGTCCTTCCAGAATTTGTTGAGTGTGTTCCATGTCTCAACACTCATATTTGGTATTGAAAGACACTGATTAAGAGGACACAGTTGTTTTTGAGACCTTATACTCTGTGGGTGAAAGCAGACAGGGGGACCCATATATAACAAGCAATAAATAATATGAGAGAATAATATCTTGGATTTTGTGGAACTGCAGCTTTGTTTTGGGATGTATGGATGATTTTTGAAGAAACATCATTAGACTTAGGGCATGGTTAAGAACAATTTCTACTTATATTGTGATATAAGAAATATTAGTTGAAGGTGAAAGGTCAAAAAATTATCAAAAACATAGAAATGAAGAGAGATTATAGTTCATTAGGGGAAGCACAGGTTTTTGCGATCTGGCATGAGTGGAAACACAGGCTTTAGAGTTAGCCTGTATAATGTGTGTATGTGTGTGTGCCCGCAACTATCCCAAACATTTTGCTAAGCTTTTAAGTATCTCACTCAAGTCTTACAATGATCCAATGGGAAGTTATAATTGTAACTCTTAATTTGTAATCACGTAAACAAAAGCTTAGAGACTTCAAACAATTTGAACTAGAGATTGGAAGAGTTAGATTGTGAATATTTGTCTTTATGACACTATAAACCATGTGCTCAAATACCACATAGGAGCTTCTCTGTCTGTATGACCTTGCAAGTTAGCTTTTGTGTTTACTTAGCAATGGAAAAAATTCTGTCTTGTAGGTTTATACAAAGATTAGAAAAAATTATTTTAAGTTCTGTTATTGACTGCACTCTACAAATGTTAATCATTGCCATTTACACTGTTGCTGATACTTTGTTGTGATAGTTGTGTTGGGTACATGTGGAAGACAACATGCCAGCTCTTCCCAAAAATCAAATACAAGACTTAGGAGTAATAGGAGTTTGGTAGTTAGGAAGAAAGTATATTTGAGCATTTTCTTTCTTTCCTTTGCTGTTCCTTTTTCTTTTTATTGTGGTTTCAATCAGTGAACAATTTTTAACTGAGAGTTTATACTATATGCCCCAAATATGAAGTAGGTGACATTGTTTCTTCCCTTAGTGATTTAAAAATGGCGAGTAGAACCCTATCGCAAAACATAGCACATATATTTACGATTCTCATTCTGAAATAAAGTAAAAAGTGTTTTTTCCCCAATATGAGTACCTTTCTGTATTGATTTATAGTGAGTACACCTGATATCTATATAATGTTAGAATTCAATGTTAATTCAATAAAAATAAAAATATTGGGCCTCCCTGGTGGCATAAGGGGTTGAGTACCGCACTGTGAAGCAGTCTGCATCCCCTGCAGTGAGAGTTCGATCCCCCGGCCAGCCAGAGAGAGAGACCCATATGGCAAAGCAGACCTCTCCTGTCTCACCCGCTGTTCCCCTCAGCAGTGTGTTTCAGTCAGTCTGCCTGTTCTGTTCTTCATTCTCTCTGGTGGATCCTCTCACCCCGACCCCCGCATCTCTGGCCTGTGCCCCAACTCTTGTATGCATAAATAAATAAATCTTTTAAAAAATAAATAAATAAAAAATGTCTTCCTTTAGAAGTTATGAGTAGGGCCTCCCTGGTGGCCTCAGGTTGAAGTTTCAACACTACCACCATGAAGGCCCACCATGTCCTCTTGAGTTGGCTCGCTCACCAGGCTGCTAACCTACATGGCACAGCAGACTGCTCCTGTTTTGCCTGTTGCTCCCCCACCACCCTGCACCTTTGGCCTGCACCCCAGTTCTATGCAAAAATAAATAAAATCTTAAAAAATATGTGTAAAATAAAACCCTCCCTAAAGAGGGATGAATTAAATACCAAAAAATATTAATTTGTTGAGTATTTATTTAGTTGAGTCATAAACCATAAACCATTGTTGGCCATAAACCATTGTAACAGTTTAGAATTTTTTGCCCCCTCAGGAACTATATTTTTTTTGCCTTTTTCGTCATGATATCTCCTCACTGAGAAAAACGCACATACTACATTATGATGCTGTTCACAAACATAATTCTATAGTAATTTTTTATAAATAAATTTTATAAATAGATGAATGTATATATTTTTAAAGATTTATTTATTTATGCATACAAGAGTTGGGGTACAGGCCAGAGATGAGGGGTAGGGGGGTGAGAGGAGCCACCGGAGACAGAGTGGGGAACAGAACAGGCAGACTGACTGAAATACACTGCTGAGGGGAGCAGCGGGCGAGACATGAGATGTCTGCTGTGCCATGTGGGTTGCTTCCTGGCAGGCCAGGGATTGAACTTGTGCTGCAGAGGCTGTGGATTGCTTCATAATGTGGTGCTTAACCCCTTGAGCCACCAGGGAGGCCGAATATATTTTCTTATAAACAAATAGTATCTCATAAATAAGTGCTTTATTTACAAATATGGAAAAAATAAGGATAAATCAGTAACTTTATGAAACCATCTCTTATTTGAAAATAGAGGAGACCTGAACGTTTTTGAAGACTAAGGCATAGAAGTAGTAAGATTGAAGATAAGGAGTGGATAAGACCTTATCAAATAAAAATAAGGTCCCAGAGGAGACAGGAAATAGGTTTAAGAACAGAGGTGGGTTATTTAATTCATTTTGGAAAATACTAGGGCATATTTTATTTTGAATGTATTGTTTTAGATGAATACAGCATAGTCAGTGATGAGTTGAGTGCATGGGAAAGGGAAGCAACATACTTGGTACAGGTTGTACTCAGTTGTATGATGAGAAAGGAATGTTGCTAACTCAGAACAAGAGTAAGGGGCTGTCAGAGAGCACTTAAAATCCTACTGACATTTGAACTAATGCCTCTACTCTAGAGAAAAACAGACTGAATGACCATAAAACAAGAGGGGGTTATTGACAGTCCCACGGCATTCATGAGGCAGAGGAACAAAGGGTGATGGTGAACAGATAGGGTCATGATTTCCAGCCAGCTTGATGGAGAAGGGATGTCATGGAATTCTTATAAGAAGTGGAATGGTTGGATCTTAAATTATTAGTAGAAGTTCTATAAGTTAGGGTAGAAAGTAGGTACCAGGGTTTCTGTATTTATTTATTTTTTGTTATTTTGGTAGAAGGAAACATTCATTAATAAATACAGGGTCCATTGGAGGCTTTATCCTTTGAATTTTATTACTAATCCATAAAAATCTTTCCTCTGTCTCTGGTGGAAACTGTATTAACTTCAGTTGCTTGCTTAAAAGTTCCAGTGACTCTCATAAAAAGTTAAAAAAAAAAAAAAAAAAAAAAAGGGCCTCCCCGGTGGCGCAGCGGTTGAGCGCTGGGTTGCGAAGCTGCCCGCAGCCTCTGCAGCGCCGGTTCGATTCCCGGCTGCTCCCCGGCCACCAGAGGAGGGTCCCACATGGTGCACAGACCTCTCCTGCCGCCCGCTGCTCCCCTCAGCAGTGTACTTCTGTCCTTCTGCCTGCTCTGCTCCCTGCTCTGGCTCTGGTGAATTCTCTCACCCTCCCGCGCTTCTGACTGTACCCAGTGCATGTATAAACGAAACAAACGAACAAATAAATAAATAAATAAAAACATGCCTCTATAAAAAAAAAAAAAAGTTTAAAAAAAAAAAAAAAAAGTTAAAAAAAAGACCTTTGTAGAGTCTCTTAAGGACTTGGCCAGAGCGAAATTATCAGGCAAAGTGAATGAGAGCTTGGTGCGTGGTCTTCTGTCCTGGTTCTAAGGCACTCTACCTGGCCACCTTATGGTTGCTTCTATGTCATTTTCAGGTACTACAAATAATGCCCTCACACCACTTTATCTTGGATGGTCTTGACTCTTTTCCCACTTCTCTATCACCATACCATGGAACTGTCCTGTTGTCTTTATGATTTCCATTTTAGCAAAGAGAAGAGAAAGAAGAAGACACCAGTAGTAAGGAAAGAAGTGTTGTGAGAGAGTCACACAGCAGGCAATATGGAAGGCATTCGAGGGCAATTTTCATGTGCTGTGAAGAAGTGGGATGAAATGAAAGCCTTTCAAAAAGAGCTAGATGCTTCAAATACCCTCCCCACCATCACCACCACCAACTCAGTTCCTGCCCCCAGGAGAAAGATCAAAATAACTTTCTGTGGGATGAAATGATGACAATGACTTTGGATCCAATTAGATTTCATAACCGAGAAACAACCCTTCCATTTGAGGTTTGCTAAAGTACTGAACTGTGAAACTCAAATTGCCAGGAAAGAAATGAAAGAGACTTGAACTCATGGCCCTTTGGACATTTCCCTTCATGTCAAAAAAGGATTATTTTCTCTCTGAAAATAGGATAGGAAATGGACAAGTTTAAACTGAGACATAGTGGAAACAATAGTAATTAGAAATGACTCAGAGAGGAAAAGAAAAATGAGTTTAGATTAATGTCAAGCCTGTAGTTATCACAGGATCTGAATTTTGCTTACATTATCACATATTTTAAGCATTACTTAGCTCTTCTGATGTATTTTCCTTACTCTTGGAAGCTAAGGCTAACTACTCAAGAGTGGACACACAGGAGATGGGCATATAGAAGCATCCACAATGAATGAGCTAAGACATGTAAATGCAGCTCTGTTCCAGAGCATTGAAATAAGCCTATATATAGACAGATCCTCCACATGTGTTGGAGCTGGAATGGAGCCATGTAGAGAAGGATCACTTGAGGGAAAAAGAAAGTACACACATACATATATGTCTATCTATGCAGACATACAAACTACAGGTGTGGGTTATGTTTGTGTACACATATTGTATTTATACACATACATTTGTGCAGAGTTCACAGAGCACACCCAAACAAATACACACCAGATGTGATGTATTTGAGCTCTGGAAGAAAAGAAGTGAAGTAGGGTTTTTGAGGACATTGGTCATACTACCTGGTATACAGCTTTTTGGAGGGCACATTATACATTTGTATTTGTTTATTTTGGATAAGAAGAAACTCACAGATAACATAACTGCTTCAAAATTTTGGAGCAACATCATGTGGAAGAAGGATTTAACTAATTCCATATGGTTCCAGAGATTAGAAATGAGGCTGAAGTATAGCAGATTTTTATTCTAAATGAAAAAGACTTTCGAACAATTAGTATTATACAAAAGAGACATGGGTTCCATCTAAAAGTAGATAATGATATTCCTGCTCTTGGAAATGACATGTGGCAGAGGCTGCATGACCATCTGTCATAAAAGTTGTAGGGGGCATTCTTCTGTTAGGTGGGGGTTTGGACGACAGTCTTTGCTGAGCAATCTCTGTTCTGAAATAGCAGCCAGTTCCTGTTTCAGTAGGTCCTAGAGATAATGATTTTTAGTTTTCTATTTTTTCTTTTCTCCCTACTTTTTGGATCACCTTTAAATTTCTGTTTCTGCTTTCTTCTTCTTTATCCTTCCCATGCCTTCTAGACCTGAGGGATGGGGTGAAGGTAATGTTTGTTGCGAAAGTAAAATGAAGAAGAAAAATGTGTAACTCAGTTAACTTTTATTTTCATCTCAAATCCTGATTATGAGTGTGTGAATGTATGTGTGTGTAATGGTATGGTTTTTTTTTTTGTGTGTGTGTGGGTAGACCCTCAGTAAGCTGTGGTATTGCCTGGGGAAATGAGGATTGTAGTGTTTTTCACCTGAATGGTTCCTCTCCAAAGTGGATGTTTGGAAGATCTGGGGTTTGGTGATCACTTTTAATTGTCACAATGTGTGGGGGATGCCTCTGGCATTTAATGGGAGAAGGGAAGGAATGCTTGATGCCTGACAATGTACAGAAATTGAGCATACAGTCTAGCATTAGACCACCCCAAATGACAATAGAACCCCACTGGAAAAAACGTAGGTAATGATTTTGGAGATAGACTGTCTGGATTTAAATCCTGATTTGGCCTTTTTATTTGATTTGCATCCTTTTTAGTGTTTTGGAAGTATAGGATTTCCACTTTGAGGTGTAGTTCCCATAGCACTCCCACTACCAGAGCACCCATAGTCCTTCACCATAGTCCATTGTACTCTTTCCCATCCATTCTCAGCCCTCTTTCTCCCCCACTGGATGTCTCCGTTCTATGTTCTGCTTTCAAGGGATGGTTTTAAAGTTTGTCTTTGACCCTTTGCTTTGTTTACCTATATTCCACATATAAGTGACACCATCCAGTATTTATAGTTTTCGTTCTGGCTTATTTTACTCCAGATCCATCTATGTTTCTGCAAATGGCATAGTGTATCTTTTTTGATAGCTGAGTAGTATTCCACTGTGTATGTATACCACATCTTCCTGATACATTTATCTGTTTTGGGGCTCTTAGGTTGTTGCCATAGCTTGGATATTGTACATAGTGCTGCATTAAACATGGGAGTGCAAGTTTCTTTTCGAATTAGTGTTTTAATATTTTCCAGATAGATACCTAGATGTGGAATTGCTGGGTCATATGTTTAGTCTTTTGAGAAACCTCCACACTGCTTTCCATAGAGCGTGAACCAGACTACATTCCCACCAACAGTGTAAGAGGGTTCCTTTTTTGTCACACCCTTGCCAGCCCTTTGTGTCTAGTCTTTTTGGTATGGGTCATTCTCACAGCTGTGAGGTGGTGTCTCATTGTTGTTTTGATTGGCATTTCCCTGATGATTAGTGATGGTGAAGATTTTTTTCATGTGCCTGTTAGCCATCTCATGTCTTCTTTGGAGAAGTGCCTACTTAGCTCTTCTGCACATTTTTTGATTGGTCTCTTTTCTTTTTGTAGAGTTGTATGAGCTCTTTGTAGATATCAGTCCCTTTTCAGATGTATGGATGGTGTGCAAATATTTTTGCTCATTCAATAGGGTGTCTCTTCATTTTAGTTATGTTTTCTTTCTCTATGCTGAAGCTTATTAGTTTGATATAGTTCCAATTGTTTATATTCTCTTTTCTTTTCATTGTTGCTGGAAATGAATCCACAAAGACATCACTGAATGTTATGTCATGGAATCTTTTCCTTATTGCCTTCAATATATTTTATGATTTCAGGTCTTACATCCAAGTCTTTTATCCATTTAAAGTTGATTTTTGTGTATGATATGAAATAGTGGCCTAGTTTCGTTCTTTTGCATGCAACTGCCCAGGTTTCCCAACACTATATGTTGAAGAGGATTTCTGTGTTGCAGTGTATATTCTTAGCTGCTTTGTCATAGATTAACTGTCCATATAGGTATGGGCTTATTTCTGGGCTCTCAATTCTATTCCATTAGTCGATCTGTCTGTTTTTGTTCTAGTACCATGCTTTTTAACTTATTATGGCTTTGTAGTGTATTTTTTTTAAAAAAAAATTATTAATTTATTTGTTTGTTTGTTTGTACATACAAGCACTGGGTACAGTCAGAAGCACGGGAGGGTGAGAGAATTCACCAGAGCCAGAGCGGGGAGCAGAGCAGGCAGGACCGAAGTACACTGCTGAGGGGAGCAGCGGGCGGCAGGAGAGGTCTGCGTGCCATGCGGGACCCTCCTCCGGTGGCCGGGGAGCAGCCGGGAATCGAACCGGCGCTGCAGAGGCTGCGGGCAGCTTCGCAACCCAGTGCTCAACCGCTGCGCCACTGGGGAGGCCCTTTGTACTGTAATTTGAATTCTGGAAGTGTGATACTTATTCCTCTTTTTTGTCAGGCTAACTTCAGTTCTCTGGGGTCTTTTATGGTTCTATATGAATTCCGGTAATATTTGTTCCATATCTTTGAAGAATGCCATTGAATTGTGTTGAAACTTATATTGCTTTGGGTAGGATGGCCATTTTGACAATGTTGATTCTTCCATTGCATAAGCAGGGAATGTCTTCTCATGGTTTTTGTGTCTTATTTCTTTTAACAATATCTTAGGTTTTTTTTTTTTTTTTTAACTATTCTTGTGTCCCTAGCATAAATTCCACTTGGTTACAATATATGATTGTTTTAATACATTGTTGGACTAGGTTTGCTAAGATTTTATTGAGAATTTTTATATCTGTGTTAATTATGGAAATTGGTCTGTAATTTTCTTTTTTTGTATTATCTTTCTTTGGTTTTGGTATTTGAGTAATCTTTCCTTTGTAAAATGTGTTTAGAAGTATTCCTTCTCTCTCCATATTTTGAAAGAGTTTGAACAGCATAGATAATAGTTCATCTTTGAAAGTTTAATAGAACCTCATTTGTGATGCTATCTTTTTTTTTAATAAATTTTATTTTTATATTCCCCATACAATTGCAATCCCCTTATTTTGACCCCAATCCCTCCCTTCCCCGCCCCCCACCCCCATATAGTGTCTCTGTTTCATAGTTTTTTGTTGATTTTGATTCTTATAGTTATTCATTTTCCTGGTCCCTTATTAAAGTTTTCTAGATTCCTGCTATGAGTGAGACCATCCGGTATTTTTCTTTTTCTTTCTGGCTTATTTCCCTGAGCATGATCCCTTCCAGCGCCCTGTGATGGTATCTTGCCTCAGATTTTTGTTTTTTGGGAGGGTTTTGATTACTGTTCAGTTTTCTGCTTGTGGTTGGTTTATTTAAGGGTTTCTATTTCTTTCAGTGTATAGACTTAGCTCCTTTGTTACAGATTAGCTGTCTGTATATGTGTGGGTTTATTTCTGGGCTCTCAATTTTATTCCATGCTCATGGGCAACTACTTTAACCTCTTCGGGTGCTTGTTTTTTATATCTGTGATAGGCAAAGGAATACCACTTTGCTCACTGTGTGGTTGTCAGGATTAAATGAATTAATAAGTTAAATGCTTAGAAGAGCACAAATTATGTCATCTATAATTTTATTTTTTTCTGTCATGACCAGAAATTTTGAATTATTTTACATGTTGAGTATATGAGAGTTTCTGTATGCTTTAACTAGTTTTAAGGGAACTAGAACAGTAACAAACCAATACTGACAAAAGTGTGGATTATTTAGATCCCTTGAGGTTGTAAAGCTGCTGTGATATAACCATGGATACATATGTACAGAAAGCATTGATAAGATAAAAAAAAAAAAAAAACTGTTTTATGTGGAGTATAGAGAAACAAAACAAAGGACCAGACAAAGCTAAAGCAAAACAATCTCTATGAATTTATTTGATATCAGGGTGTGGAAAATACATTTGTAATATATGGTGACTATGAAATTTTGAAAAAGTTTTTTTTTCTCTTTAGTTCCTTATGCTTGAAAAGGTAGTGATTCATATAGCAGGCCAATCTTAATCCTTCAGTGATACTATTATTTTATCTTTTATTTTTTTTTTTTTAAATAGAGGCATGTTTATTTATTTATTTATTTGTTTGTTTGTTTTGTTTATACATGCACTGGGTACAGTCAGAAGCGCGGGAGGGTGAGAGAATTCACCAGAGCCAGAGCGGGGAGCAGAGCAGGCAGAAGGACTGAAGTACACTGCTGAGGGGAACAGCGGGCGGCAGGAGAGGTCTGTGCGCCATGTGGGACCCTCCTCCTGTGGTTGGGGAGCAGCCGGGGATCGAACCTGCGCCGCAGAGGCTGCGGGCAGGTTCACAACCCAGCGCTCAACCGCTGCGCCACTGGGGAGGCCCTATTATTTTATCTTTTAATACTGACTCAGAGGCATTTCAAGATTTACCACATTCCAAGGTCATAATCATGGACTTTAACCATAATTCTATCCTAAGTCTGGAAGGCACATTTGATTAAGCAGAATCTGTTAAAATATTGTAATGCCATAGAAATTGCTTTCAGAAAAAAAGTCCATGACATTAGTGTGTTTACTTTTCATTTTTAATCTATTTTATGAAAACAGAGTCAAGCTTCTTCATAATAATGTGTATTTTGGTATGATGAACAGTATTTCCAATAGATTTTGTACCATCTGTTTAAATAATTCCCCTTTCCCATTTTGACCAGCTTATTTAGAGGGAAACACAAGTACGTAGGATAATATGTAGACTGAGCCATATGATTCTGCTATGATATGACTGTTATGTTTTCCTATGAATATATATTGAGAAGCGTTAAACCTTTTTCAGCCTCTCATGGATGCATTTTTCTATCAACCTCTGGCACAGGTAACCTGGATGGATGTCATAAATTCAATGGAAAGAATGAAGACATCTTACAGTTTATTAAAATGTGTATACTTACCCATTTTCAGTATTTGTTATGAGTACTGAATGAGTTCATACAAGTCAAGGACTTTAAAAATAGACAAATAACATATTTAGCAAGTGTCAGGTTTGTTTTTGATTTTTCTGAAGTGGCTGGTAATAAGCTTTTTAGATTCATCAACATGTTGAGCTTATGAAAGTGTCTGTATGCCTTAAGCAGTCGTAGGGTTCTGGAACATGCTGAACGAATACTTAACAAATTCCATGGAATGCTACCACTCTCGTGCAAGATCTTGATAGTGGGAGAAGCCATGGGGGTGTGGGGACAGGGGTAATTGGGAACCATTTAATTTTCTGTGAAATTAAAACTATCCTACAAAATAGTCTAGTACATGTTTGAAAATAATATTGAGATTAAGACTGGGATTGAATAATGAAGATGATCATGATGATGAAGTTGTTTGAGTAATTCAGGATCCAGAACACAAAGCTTGAGATGACTTATTTTTATGACTTCTTATTTTCATATATACCCTTTCCCGAACTCCTCTGGGACTTTTAAAGAATTTAACTTCAAGAGGAATTTAGTTTACTGATTTATGTCAGCCTCTGAGGAAGCCCAGTTTAGAGAGGAAAGCCTAGGGCCTCCCTGGTGACTCAGTGGTTAAAGACAGCCCTGTCAGGCTATCGCCAGGGCACAAGTTCCATACCCGGCTGGCAGGTGAGCAACCCACATGGTTTTTGGGTGGGAAGCAACCCACATGGTTAAGCGGACCTCTCCTGCCTTGCCCCCTGCTCCCTTTAGCAGTATATTTCAGTGGATCTGCCTGGCTCCCCACTCTCTCTGGTGAATCCTCTCACCACCCCCGCCGTACCTCTGGTTTACACCTCAGTTCTTGTATGCATAAATAAATCTTTAACAAAAATAAAGAGGGAAGCCTAACACATCGTTATCCTCATGGCTGTATGATTAGCCTACTCAGGGTCTCAGGGTAGTGCTGTTTTGTCTAAAGTGTCCTGCTTCATTCACTCATCTAGCCATGGTGCCTTCTAGCTTGTACAGTATTCCTGCTTTACACTGTAAGTTTATAATATTTGTCTGCTTTTGAATTGATTATTACTCTACTCTTCATTAACTGCTTTTCACTAACTCCTCATACTCCTAGTTCAGCTCAATGTTCTCTCTGACAAACCTTAGCAAAATTTTCCACACTAACTAATAAAATGAGATCTTGTTCTAAACTTAGGGTCAGTGTCAGCACTGGCTTGAATTTTGAGTTGGGTGGTGGAGAGCACTGTAACTATTTGTACTTTGATAATTTTGGCCCAGTTGTGTGTTTTCACTTGTAGCAAAAGGAAATTTGCATGTAATTAAAAGTTGACTATTTTTCTTTACAAATCTTAACACAGTGACCCTCCTTGCAGTCAGACAACAACTACATCAATATTTATACAGATTACATAAAATCTGCATAACTACTGATAATTTAAATTGAGAGAATTGTTCTTTCTTTGCTCCCTTTGTATTCTATAAAATATTGGGTCACTGTTATGTTATCTTCTCAGTCATTAACTGGAGGAAGTTCCTAGTCACACAGATAATTTTTCTTGCTCTGCTATTATCACTACTTTGAAGAGTCTTTCCATACTGAAATTAGAAAGTTTTAATCTTTAAAAATAACATTTTTAATGCTATTTTAAAATTGGGGTCTGATGGACTTAACTAATCAAGTTGTCCGTATGACAGTGACCATCTTATTTTTTGAAGGAAAAATATTCAAATAAATAGGAATATATGTGTATTTGCAGAGAAATTCAGCCTGTAGTGGTTCTTGCAGTGGAAATGTTTGACCAAAGTAATAGAAATAATTTTCAGGATTCAGGCCAAGAGTACAAAGTTTAAAAGTATGGAGGGTTGTCTTTGGGGACTCCCTGTAAGAAGCTATGGAAGATCAACTGACCAACTGAATTGTATCAAATAAAATATTTCACTCATTTTCCTAAAAATTTCCTTCATCTTGGGCCTCCCTGGTGGCACAAGGGGTTACATCTCAGCACTATCAGGCTGTTCACAGCTACTGCAGCACCAGTGTTATCCCCAAACAGGGAGCTAACCTGCATGGTGCAGCAGACCTCTCCTGTCTCACCAGCTGCTCCCTCAGTGATATATTTTAGTCAGTCTGCCTGTTCTGTTCCCCACTCTGTCTCTGGTGAATTCTCTCACCCCCGCACCTCTGGCCTGTATGTACCCCAGTTCTTATATGCATAAATAAATCTTTAAAAAAAATTTTCCTTCACTTTCTCCCAAAATGATAATTTCTAAAACAAAAAGACAGTGACATAGTAGCTAATTGATATTGAAAATTTAGACATCGTTATAATAGGCAGAAATGTGCACTTTTCCCTTTCTTTTTAAGGAGAGCTTATTTCATTTAATATGGAAATTGCCACCTTATTTAGTGTCAGAATAGTTCAGATGTTGTACTAAAGCCAACTTAAAGCCTTTATTCCCTGTGCTCACCACCACTCACCAAGAGAAGAATTTTACATTAGGAGACTGTTTAATAATCTGAAGTATCTGGAGACTTTTCCTTCCTTTACCTCTTTTCCTAGATATTCATTCACAATAACTTTGTGCCTTGTACTGTATTACACACATGGGATATCAAAATGGGATAAAGTTTTGTCCCAGCTATACCAAGTTCTCTAAAATGGGGAAAACAGTCATTTAAAAATACCTAGGTAGGGCCTCGCCTGGTGGCGCAGTGGTTGAGCACTGGGCTGCGAAGCTGCCCACAGCCTCTGCAGCTCCGGTTAGATCCCTGGCCACCTGGCGATGGTCCCACATGGCGCGCAGACCTCACCTGCTGCCTGCTGCTCCCCTCAGCAGTGGTTTTTGTCGGTCTGCTTGTTCTGCTCTCCGCTCTGGCTCTGGTGAATTCTCTCACCCTCCCGCGCTTCTGGCTGTACCCAGTGCTTGTATAAATAAATAAAATAAATCTTTAAAAAAATAATAAAAATAAAAATACCTAGGTAAATGCCAAGAAAATTGGACTTTAATGTGCTTAGTGGTTTTGTTAAGGAAAGAAAGGTGGACTTAGTATAAGTGTTAGAATTTTTTCCCTGCATCCTCTTTGCTTAAAAATTTCTTTATCATTTGTGATTGTGAATTGTCCAGAGGCTTGACTTTGTTCTTTTTCTCCAGGAATTCTCCCCTAGATATGAAACCTGGCTTCCAAGACAAAAATCCTTTATTATCTACTTATTGCCTAAAGCTTTGCCAGGCATTAACACAGGGGATGTGCTAATGGTGGTCTTGTTATCATTTGTTTAAACAAAATCAAAACCAACAGATATCAACTGGACTGAGTTTATGAATTAAATTATAAGAAGAATCATAGAATTTTTTTAAATAATTTCTATGCAGTCTTGATTTTTTTTTTAAAGATTTATTTATTTATACAAGAACTGGGGTACAATCAGAGGCATGGGAGGGTGAGAGAATTCACCAGAGACAGAGCAGGAAGCAGAACAGGCAGACGGACCAAAGAAGCTGCTGGGGGGTGTAGCGGGCGAGGCAGGAGAGGTCTGCCGTGACATATGCATTTCTCCCTAACCGGCCAGGAATCGAACCTGTGCTGCAGACGCGGTGCTTAACCGGCTTCTGGGGAGGCCGCAGAAGAATCATAGAATATTAATGAAGATTCAAAGCTCTGAAAAATTATATCATCCTCAGAAATACTCACTTCCCTGCTATTTATGTCCCATTCATAGAGCATGAGCCATGAAGTGAGATGATTTGGCTGTGAGTCCCACAAAGGTAATTGAGCATCTTTTGGCACAAAGTCACTTTTTTTTTTGAGGAAGAAATAAAACAATGTAGGAAAAGAATATAGCATGTTCCTAGTCATGTAGTCAATATTCAGTAATGATGGGGCACTATAATTTCCTGATAGGTATTATCATAATCCTGCCCCTGAAGAATTTTTCTTTTACTCAGGAATGGGTTTTTGGGAATACTTAGCTGTGATTATTTGAATGCAATTGAAAGAAACTTGTCAGTACTGCTCAGTTGCATATTCCAATAACTTGTTTCAGTAACTTATTAGTTTTAAGTTAAAGCTTTCCTCATATCTGGTATGTTAATCTATTTATATTCTTATGTGTAAAGAGAAAAGAAGGTCAGTTTTAGACTGAATGCATCTCCTTTGACATAACAAAGATCACTGGGTTCTTGGAGAAGGGAATCCAATAAACATTAAAAGCAAATTTTACTTATTTCATAAGAAACCATGCATGTTAGCCAAAAAATAGTTTGATGGCTTTCTGTTTTGCTAATTTAGATGTCTTTTCAAAGTTGAAGAGACATCTTCACTATTCAGCTTATGATGACATTTTACCTAAAATATATTAATTATTCTTTTACGTCCTGTAGGTACTGAGTGATGGTAGATGAAATATATAAAATCTATCATCCAATGAGAAAAACTGGAAAATTTTGATAAAACAGGAAAATGAAACATTCATTTAAATACTTTTGAGCACTAACAAGACAGGAATGTGGGCAGAATGAGTGAAAACTGAACGAAGGGTTAAACTTGGTGTTGGAGAGAGCGGTGTGCCAAGGTTACAGGTGATTTTTTTCCTGGGGGAAGTTGCTAATTTTGATGGAGACCATAAGCAGAAAAAAGAGACTGATGAGCACTTTAGATATTCATGCTCAGTGTGTGGGATGTACAAGAGAAGGTAAGAGACATGGGATATAATGGGAAGAGTTTATGTATGTTTAATCAGATTCTAGGAGGAAAAGAATGGGGCAGAATCAGTACCTGAAGAGATTTTAAACACATTCATTTCACAAATTTGGAGACAGTAAGTGTGCTAGCAGGGTACTACCACAGAAGAGTGGGATTCTGGCATAAGCACTCTTCCTAGTTTCCTGACATGGTGGACAGAGACGGGAGCTATCTCTTCTTTTTATAAGGACACTTATTTCATTATGAGGACTCCACATTCATACACAATTACCTCCCCAAGTCCCACCTTCAAATAGCATCAGATAATGGCTGTAACATATGAATTGGGTGAGTGTGTGTGTGTGCAAACACGCATTGCATACCCAGAACTCTGCTGTGGACTCCCTTTGTCTACATTTTCATTCAGTGGAAGGTAGAGGGATTAATCAAAGATATTTTCATATGCTAAAAAAAATCAACAGTATATTTATAAGAGGCACATTATTTTACATTGTATGTAAATCAAGTACCAAATATTTTAAAGAAATGAAAACAGAAGTTATTGGAATACAGTGCAGTTAATAGAAATCAGTCAGCATGTTAATCAGGAAACCCTTATGTATTTGGGAATTAAGAAGCATATTTTCAAGTAACATGTAGAACAAAGAAAAATAGCAATAAAAATAGAAAAATGTGATTGGTGGTAAAAATAATACATGTATTGTGAAGTGTAGGAAAACTATGATTAGAGAAAAATTTATAGTTTGTAATATAGTCCAGAAAATAAGAATTGCTATAAGTGAGAAGAGAGTCAATTGCAAAAAGTGAGTTAAAGACAGAGAAATTCAGACATGATGACAGTAAAAGACTGTCAATAATAAAATAAAAGCAGAAAACAACATACTAAAAACAGATCAGGTACTGAAAATAGAAATTAGTGAAGAAAAAAATTATTTTTGGAAAGACTAATAATACACATTGGCAAGAATGGTAAAGAAAAACCTTAAAAATACATAGAAACCATTATCATGAATGGAAAAGTTAGCATTATTAAAGAGTTCAGAAATTAAAAATAGCAAAAGAAGATATTATGAATAAATATATACTAATAGTATATTGTTAAATTCCTGAAGATATTGATAAATTCCTAAAACACACAATTTACCACAAGTGATGCAAAAAAAAAAAATGATCCTTTTAATTATTAAAGATGTTGAATTCTGAATTTAAAAGGTAAATAAACTCAAACCCACAAAATTCCATCTGGCACAAAGATTACTTCCAATCTACTTGTCATCTTTGATAAATTGTTTATCAAACATTTTAAAAAATGCATCTGTATAGAGCAATTTTACCAGCAGAAAGGACACTCTTCAACTTGTCTCATGCAACA
The DNA here is from genome assembly GCF_014898055.3 of Talpa occidentalis. Lineage (NCBI taxonomy): Eukaryota > Metazoa > Chordata > Mammalia > Eulipotyphla > Talpidae > Talpa > Talpa occidentalis. The sequence continues at coordinate 90,525,549 of NW_023603184.1, read as the reverse complement.
AGTATTACCTTGACACTAAAAACTCATAGAGACATGAAGAGTAAGAAATTTATAAGTCAATTTTCTTCATGAACATAGCTATAAAAACCCTAAACAAAGTATTAGAAAATCTAAATATTACAATATACATAAAAATATAGATTATGGTTAAGTCAGGTTTACTCTAGGAATGCAAAGTTGTTTTTTTCATTAAAAAATCAGTATATTTCACAAATTATCAAAGGAGAACAATCATGTAACTAACTCAATAGATGCAGAAAAAGCTTATCATAAAATTCAGTTCTTTATGCTCCAAGTCTTAGCAAATTATTAATAGAAGGGAACTCTTAATTTGATAAAGGGTATCTACCAAAATATCCAGAAATATCTTTCTTAATGAAAAATACAAATGTTTCCTTTTGAGTTGAGGAAGGGAAAAAATGTGGCTGAATATTTACCACTTCTTTTCAAGGTTGTATTAACCAGTGCAGTATATCACGAAAAGGGAATTATAAGAACTGTGAAGGAAAAAAACAAACAAACAGATGTCACTGTGGCATCTATAGATAAATTCCTAGAAATTACATGTTAATTTAGCAACATTTCTATGTAAAGGAAATTAAGAAACGTCCATTGCATATATTCCACATACTGTTGTGTTGAACTAAATGCAAAAATAAATGTTAGCTAACTCACCTAATAAAATGCAAAATTTTAGACAGAGGAGTGGAATTGCTTTTAATCCAATTGACTGTGAGAATCTATACCACAGGTCTTATAATTCTCTGAAGTTTATTTTTTTATCATCTTTTTTCCAGCAGAATCATACACAGAGAATGAGTTATTAAGAGAATGAATTTAATAGAGGAAGTTCCAAAAAATGGCCTTTATTTTTGATATGGGCATATCAATACCTGTATAATTTCTTCCCAAGTAGCAATGACCATCAAAGTTTCATGCTTAGAAGCCATCATCAATAGTTAATAGGATTTTGTTCTGTTACGTTTTCTCCCTGCTTTCTTCCCAAGTGTTAGCATCTCCTCTTGAGCAGCCTCTCTCTTTCCAAGCCCTCCCTGTGGTGAACCCAAATGTTGTTTATCAGATGGGCATAATTCAACTCACTAAAATACATCCTTGCCAATGGGATTCGTGCTATGAACTCCAGCCTCCTCTGCCTAGTGACATACCCATGTTGTTCTCAATCTGCGTCATGAAGATCTGTAGGCATATGTAGGTGGTACCTAACAGATGTGAAGTTTTTTATTTTTTTTGTCATTTAAGCATGAACATGATGGTAGAAAAACAATCATTCCTGAGTTAGAAAAAACTCAGACTGAGTCAACTTTTAGGCAATCCCCAGCCTGTCCTTCCCAGTGTATCCTGCCACATTTAGTAGATAAATAAACCATAAGAGCCTTATATTCTGTAGATCATTTAAGTCTACTCATGCCTTGTAGTGTTTCTGCAGGTGGTCCACCCTTACCTAACATACATAGATAATGAGAAAAAAGGGCAATAAGGCAAGAGGAATGGAATCTGGACCTACCAGCATCACATTCACTCGTTCTCATATTAACTGAATATATGGCTGGTATTATTTACCCTTAACACTGTAACATTTTATAATGTGCTACTGGGACTTAGAAAATATGTGTTTTAATTACTTATTAGTCCTTTATAGATTTAGTAGACATGGGAAATATGAGAAAAGAAAATGAAAATATGATTATAATACTTTCTTTTTAAAAATGTCTTTCTTACCAGGAAGAGTACATAATTCCTTATATTTGGACTTTGAAATATCCTAGGTTCAATTAAATCCCAAGTTAAATGAAAACAAGAAATCCAAATATATGTTATATTATTCCCTCTTTATTTTCCAAACTGTTGAATCTAAGGTGAATTTCAAGATAATTTGGAGACTTTTTCAGTAGGCTATTTCATGTATTGTTTCCAAAGGTCAATTATATTTATTTCAATGATATTGAAAGACTTTGAAAACAAGAAGATGACTTGTTATATGTAAAGAAGATTATTTTATTTATTTAAAAAAATATTTATTTATTTATTTATTTATCTATTTATCTATTTATTTATTTATTTATGCAAGCACTGGGTACAGTGCAGGAGGGTAAGAGAATTCACCAGAGCCAGAGCAGGGAACAGAACAGGCAGACTGATGAAACACACTGGTGAGGGGAGCAGCAGGCGGCAGGAGGGGTCTGCACGCCATGTGGGACCCTTGCCTGGCGGCCAGGGATCAAACCGGAGTGCAGAGGCTGCGGACAGCACTCAACCGCTTCGCCACCAGGGGAGGCCCTATTTTATTTTATTTTTTATTTATTTTATTTTTTTTAAAAGATTTATTTATTTATGCATACATGAACGGGGTACAGGCCAGAGGTGTGGGTGGGTGAGAGGATCCACCAGAGACAGAGTGGGGAACAGAACAGGCAGATTGACTGAAATCCACTGCTGAGGGGAGCAGTGGGCAAGGCAGGAGATGTCTGCTGTGCCATGTGGGTATCTCCCTGGCCGGGGGTGGAACTCGTGCTGCAGAGGCTGAGGATAGCTTCATAGGTTGCATCTTAACCCCTTACGCCACCAGGGAGGCCCCTATTTTATTTTTTTTAAAGATTTATTTATTTATACAAGAACTGGGGTACAGGCCAGAGGCATGGGAGGGTGAGAGAATTCACCAGAGACAGAACGGGGAGCAGAACAGGCAGATGGACGGAAGACACTGCTGAGGGGAGCAGTGGGTGAGGCAAGAGAGGTCTGCGGTGCCATGTGGGTATCTCCCTGATTGGCTGGGAATCGAACCCACGCTGACAGAGCCTGCAGACAGCTTCACAGCATGGCGCTCAACTCGCTGCACCACGGGGGAGGCTCAAGAAGATTATTTTAGAAATCAAAATTGTGACATTTGAGAAGCATCTAAACTTGGCAGAAATGTGTGTAGGAAAGGAAGAGTAAATTTTGGAAGTATTGGAAGGCGTGGGTTTATAATAAAAGATATTACAACATGATCAAATAATTTGTTTATAGTTAAAATCTTTCTCTCTCTTCCTATGTGCATTTTGATCTCTATCTTCCTGTTTTCAGATTTGGAACTGAATACCACATTAGTTTTGGAAGTATTTCTTTTAACTTTTATTTTAAAAGTCAGACTTTGATTGTCTTTACATCTATATAGTGGATTCACTGTATTAAAGCTGGAGGGTCCTTTATAGAAGAGAGAGATAGGTTCCCATTTAGTATTTTGATTGGCTCTGGCTTAAATCCCAAGTTTTTCATGGTCTCTAAGTGGGTGTGTGAGATGGTCACTTCTGCTTTATCCTTGCCTTTTAGTTGTAATAATCCACCAATTTGGAAGTATTGCCTACATTATCATACTACTTTCTAGGTATCCTCTTCAATGCCTATTTTCAAAAGGCCAACTCCAACTTTCCTTACTTGTTAACATTAAATCATGATCCTATTTCATTGAGTTAAAATGACTTAGGGCTTTCACACTCACATTTCCCTTTTTCTTTCACTGAACATCCTTTAGAGCTGTACCAGGCATAGAATACTGGTAGTACACAATGTGCCAGAATGCTCCAACACATGACCTTTTGGTACTATTTTAAATATAAACCTGTTTTTGCAGCATAGTCCATTATGTTTTTTTTTTCCCCAAGGCTTAAATTTTAAGCTTAAATGATCCATCATTTAAAATTCATGCTAAATATTTGGAATCTTAAGATTCCGTTGGCAAATAGTCATCTGTTTCATGTCTAGAATACTAGAGGATTTAGCTGAGAGGTTAGGGTCATAATACAACAAATTTTTCATTTGGTCAGAGCTTGCTTCCATTCCCTGACACAGTAATGGTCTCTTCTTGATGCTTTTATACTTCCTGGTCCTAGGTGAACACACCACTTAGCGACTTACTTTGGAGCCCCTCAATCCAGAATACAGCCTACTGGGACCGAATTCCGTAAGTTGCTTTTAGGCCAGCTCCCAGTGTTAACCACTTTGCTTAAGAAGACGTAGGCTTTCCAAGCACACCAGCTGTTTAAAGACAGGTTGCCTCATAACATAAGTGTCCCCTCTGACAAGTTATCCTGTTCCTTGCCTTCAGATTGTTTCAAGCAAGAAACAGATATCATCTCTTTGCCCATCTATATTCCTGGTCTCTATGGAACACTTCATAAACTCTCCAAACACCTTACCACTGCACTTCCAGTTCCTCAAGTTCTCCTTAATTTAACAAATTCTTAACTGGGAAGTTAAATGCCTATCTGAATTGCAGGCACTACAGCCTTTCTTTGCTAATGATCATATGACCAGAAAGCATAAACTTCTTCTTCACTACCTGGGGAAATTAAATGATTGGAATGATTGGCATAACACTCAATCTTGAAGACTCATTTCACCCTCCCTTTCTAATTTATTTGCTACTCCACACAGGAAGTAGGTCATTGTGATTCATAAAATCATTAGATTGTTTCTTTTAGTTTAGTCTAGTATAGGTAAAACTAATATTTTTCTCTCAGAAGGTAAATACTTACCACATTTATTATTAGAGCTTCAGCAGAATTTCCAAGACCATAAGAAAAATCTCCCTCAATATCTGGTTGCATTATCTTGTAGTCAGTTGGTTGTTGAAAATAGTGATTGGCAATTTTATGGTTTTGACAAAAAGCTTAATGTTCTTATTTTGCAATGACTAGCTTTCTTTTCACATATTTGTGATTAAATTTCTGCACACTTAATCTTGTAGGTGGTTAAATGCATGTAAAAAGAAAAAAATCATGAAGTATTTTTTTATCATTTCTTATTCCACATCTCTTTCATTTTGCCAGGAGTTATAAGTTGTCTCTTGTTGATGTAAAATATCATGGAAATTGAACTTGTTTCACAATGGCATTGAAATTGATAGTTTATATGTTCTCTCTCAGTAGAGTATGAAAGGTGGTTAGCTGGCCTCCCATGACTGGGTTGACATTTGCTTCTTTTTTTCCCTGGAACTGTAGCAAGGAATTTCTATAATCCATAGAGTCAAAACCAAAAAAGCATCAGAGTCGGGTTCACTGGAAAAGCTGAAGCTCAAATATCAGAAGGAAAAATAGAGTTACAGATTAAGAATAAGGCTCAGTAAAAATGAAATGAGTGAATATATTGGAAATAAGTAAGAGAAGGTATATGATAAAAACCATAAACCTGTATGTAGATATTTGATTGATTTGAAGGGCTTATAGTATATGTGTGCATTTGAATTGACCTAATTTAAAGAAACAGAATTAACCATAATGAAAATAAATATTTTTTTTCTTATTTAATTTTCTTTCTGTTACGTGGAAATCATAGATGCCTATGAGAATGAAGGCTCAAGATTTCTTATATCTATTCAAGTTTACGACACTATGTATTAAACTTTTTGCAAGTTCTTGCTTGTTATTTACATTAACACAAGCCAATCTATTTTAAACACATGATGCTCTCTGGGAAAACAACAAAAACACATATAATATGGTGAACTTCAATGAATCCAAAAGGCAGATTTTAGCCAATGATCTGAAATGAGTTATGAACCATGGAGAAAATGAAAAAACCCTTAAATATCAATCACAGTTGAGTTTACTCCTGAGAAGAGAGTGATACACTTTCCAAACCTTACCCAGACAGCTGGATATAAAATAAGGGAGCACCCAAAAGCTGTAACATATTGACAACTGTGGGGAATAATAGCTGATTTCCGAAAAAGGACAGAGGACTTCTCATGTAGAAGAGAAGCAGATTGGGGACAATTAATAAAAAAAAAAATACAAAACCTATTTGCTTCGTGAATTTCTAGGGCGTTATTACATTGTACACAGTTTAATAATTAATAATGAAAATAATAATCCTGAATTTGTCAGTGTAGATGTTTAAGTAGTTTCCTTTAAAAGATGATTTTCAAAAAGTAGTGTTGTTAAATGAATTTGCCTTATTTATGTGAGAAAACACCTGTTTTCTCACATAAACCAATTGATTTTCCTGATAATGCTTGATATATTAGATTAATGACTACTATATCAATCTTTAAAGGTTTATTGGAAAAATGACTGGCATATTAGAAATGAGCAAAATCAATAACTTGTACCATCTCTGACTCATTCTCACAAAGAAAGTATAGCTGCCAAGTCCTTGCATTTGAAGTGGTGTTCAAGGGAAGGGGCAGAGTCTGTGATGTTTACTCACTGGAAGCCTACAAAGTTTGAGCCCTGATCTATTAAGCCTTTAGGATTTAGGTGTCCTTTCGCCAACCACTGTAAGGTACTTGCTGAATTTTGTGGTGTGTGTCTCAATCTTTATTCCTCTGCCACCGTTATGGAGGTCCAGATTAAGAGGTTATTTTAAGAAAGGAGAATGGAGCCAGAAAGAGATTACCTCAGGAATTACTTTTTCAGCTCATCTGGGGACCTTCTGTGAGGATTACAGGTGCTGTTTGTATTCTGTTTTTCACCATAGGAAACTCCAGTCTCAGGAGAACTTTCTGGTGAGAGCAGTAGAAACCAATATTTTCATTTTCTTTTTTTCTTGCCTGCAAAAGCATTCACAACTAAATTTTCTGATTAAATATTACATCCACCTTTTACTACATTCTTTATGTTACAACCATTTCATGTTGTGCCAAATTTTTTTTTCTCCTTTATTTTGGCCGTAATGTGTTAGTCCTACGTTTGTCTTCTAATGTATGTCTTTTATAATAAAATTTGATGGGAAATTATTTTGAAACATTCCAATAGCTTTTCTGAAGAGAAAGAAAAGAAAACTCCAAAAAAAAAAAGGGAAAAGGGTGGAATATTTCAGAAATGAACAATTGAACAACAATGAATGATAGTGATAAATGAAAATAAAACTCATATATGTTTAATATCAAAAGGCACTTGAGCTGTGCCCCTTTAAATGCTAACAAATTGTTTTGGGTCATAATCAATCCATTAGACGTATCATGACTTGTCCATGGTGATACTGCCCTAAACTGGGTACTCTTGTTCTCTCACTCGTTAATCATTGACAGAGCACTCAGTGAAATAAACATTGATTGTGTTTTATGACTTTACCTATTGTTCATGCATAATAATCATTACATAGTTTTCCCCTGTTCCCTCCCTCCCTTTTGTTTGATATAGGAAGAGCATAATATAGACTTTTAGTTCTCTCATCAAGTTATTGAGAAATGCAGAATTGTGATTAGTATATCTTTCCTTTGGTATCACAGGTACTCAATTTGAGAGTGAATGTTGCATGAAGTCTAAGAAGTAATTGATGACTTTCAATTTTTTTTATGTTAAGTAGGAAAACTAATATGGACACAGCTGATGAAGTAATTTACTGATGAAGCACCTTCAGCGAACCTTTCCTGAAGTGCAATTCTTCCACTATGATTTGAAGAAATCACTGTTTCTCAGTTCTACTGCCTCTTTGATTTAGGGGCTTTTCAACATGATTAATTTAATTCATCCATGGACTATTCATTATAAAATAAAAGATAGATATTTGCATGTAAAAATGTGTGTGTTCAACTATGGCCAGACTAATTTATACTTTTATTTTGAGCTTAACCTTTCGAGTATGGCTCCTAATTCCTTTTTGTCATTCTCCCAATAATCTAGCTTACATTTTGAATTATTTTTTTAATTTTCTCAAATTCATTTAAATTCTGTCTATAATCCTTCATCTCTTATGCCAAATGCAAGTGTATCAATATGTATTTATTTATCCTTAGAAATGATGATATGCAAAATGAAAGAAAAAGTTTTTTCATGAGATGTATGCATAGTTGTTCTTCATCATTTGGTTTTAAATTTTGGGGGGCAGAGAAGGACAAATAAAATCTGCAAGTTGGGTATTTTGGTGATGTGAGAACTACAGTGACCACATCTGAGGGGAGAAATCATGATGTAAGAATGATTTAAAAAAAATATTTCATTAAAAAAGGGCAAAATAATTACAAAAAAATCTGCAGTTGACTGAGGAGCAGGGAAGAATTAAAGAATAAGAATAGTTGAGCTGGGTACAGACGATGCTAGTTATGTCTCTAGTCAAACTGCTATATAACTTCATGGTTATTCTTCAACTTTTATGATGTTACCTAAATTCTTTAGACTTCCACCTCCTTATAGAGTAAGTGAGATTTTAAAAACTACGTTCATGTAACTGTGCTAGATAGAACCTTACTGGTGAATTTCCTGTTCAGTCTTCCTCTCCAGTGCTGTGCTTCTGTGTTCTTTCTCTCTCCTTATTTAGAATGAGCTCCTCAACAAAAGACTCCTATATTCTTCTTATAAACAAACTTTTGATAAGTATATTCCAGCAGTACTTCAGTTACATCCAGTATTGATAGAAGTGAGTCATAAGTATACATAAATTAGTGAAGGATGAGAATAATACTGTAAATGTACCTGTTTGATGATTAAGACTCCCTATTGCCTTTTTACTCAATATATGTGGAACCATTTTATATTTGTACTATTATATATATGTATATATATATATATATATTTCCCTTGTTCATATCATTCACTACAAATTGGCAAGAAAATTCAAAATTTCTGGCTTAGGTCTGTGTTAGCCAAACAACATTATGCAGTTTTGTAAGATGCCCTGGAATGTCATGATACCTAGGATTTCCCCCTCTCTCACAGTATTCTTTTTTTTTTTTTAATTCTTCCTTTTTTTTTTTTAAGATTTATTTATTTATTCATACAAGCACTGGGTACAGTCAGAAGCGCGGGAGGGTGAGAGGATTCACCAGAGCCAGAGTGGGGAACAGAACAGGCAGACTGACGAAATACACTGCTGAGGGGAGCAGCGGGCGGCAGGAGAGGTCTGCATGCCATGTGGGACACTCGCTGGCGGCTGGGGATCAAACCAGCGCTGCAGAGGCTGTTGGCAGCCTCGCAGCCCAGCACTCAACCACTGCGACATAAGGGGAGGCCCTCTCACAGTATTCTAATTGTGGTAATGGAGCAGAAGTTGGTGATCATGCTAGAGAAGAGTATGACACGGAATATGAGTGAATACATTTGCATACTTGTATATTTGGATTACAGTAGAGGCTAAGTAGGCTTTTAGCATTTAATTTGTTTTGTGAAAACATATTAAAGACATCTTAACATATCTTACTTGTTCTATATTGCCATAAAAATTAAACACAACTCCTTGGGAACGTTAAATGATATTTTGCAATTTTTGTGTTTCATTGTATGAGTATTGCCAGACCCATCATGCTCTCATAGATTAAATTAGTTTGATAGAACTCATTTTTTCAAAGCCAATTATTATTTTTATTTTTTGTGCACTATTTTGCTCAAGGCGTTTACAAATTAATCCCATTAAAAAATTAAAATCGCTATATATTATTATATATGTATTTGTGTATGTACCATTCCTTGACTATACTATAAAAACTGGGTAATAGAACAGTTTGCCTCTATCTGACTTCCATAATAATTGAAAAACATTCCTATGAAAAAGTACAGTGAACTTCAGAATGTGAATGAAAATGAAATGAAATCAGTAATTTGCAAAGAGGTTGTGTTTCATTGATGTGTCTCATATAAGCAGTTAGCATAAAAAATAGATGGCAAATCTGACCAAGAGTTTAAAATTACAAATTATACATGTGTGCTAAATTAATCTGAGAATTAATTGAGAAGCATGAGTCAAAATGAAAACTAGTTGATGTTGTACAACATTTGATAATCAGAGTCATTTTTCTACAATTGTTAAATATAATTTGTCTCATAATGTTATCCTTTGGTAAATTGTTATGCCATAGTATGATATATGTAGCTTATTAACAGTTTCATTAATTGCTATTAGAGGAAAGAAACCAGGAAACCTGGTACACATGGGAACAAATGTTGAGGCAGATGGTTGAAATTAGTGAAACGTGATCAGTTGCTGAACTAGTTTACTTAATTAGCTTTCTCCATCAGAATAGTTTAAATAAATTTGTCATGTTGTCTTCAGAAAATTGAAATTCAGGGGACAATCATCATATATCATATTTTCAAAAATAACAAGACAAGTAGCAAAGAATTGTGGGTTCTTTAACCATTATGTTTGTTCTATTCTAAGTCTGTTGAACTGCATAGAAAGAGTGGAAAATTTCTAGTTAGGGAGTACCAACTGCACTGACATCTTTCTACTGTTGTAACAGGGAAAACATTGGGAGGAAAGCAAGTGGAAATTGGCCCCTGCCCACAAAATTTCCTTGATACCGTTATTCCTTAGTGAATAATTCTCAGAAGACTTAAGTAGTTATATAAAATATAATTTTATATAACAGTTTCATCTTCAATGAGATTCCAGAAAATTCCAGGGCATCAAAATTGTAGTAATTTTCACACTCATGCTATCCTTGCTATATCTTTATCTCTATTTATGTATTTATCTATATCTATCCATCCATACATCCTGGAGATGGGAGCATGGAGAAGCAATTTTTTTGGTCAGTACTTTATTTCTTTTAATTTATTCTCTTAACTAAGGTAATATTATGCTCCTCCCCATCAGGTATTGCTACTTAGGGTACCTACCACCCATAGTCCACTACCATTGTCCATTTTGTGCTTCCTTCTCTCTTTGATCTTACCCCTCACATTACCCCCGGATGTTTCAATTCTATAGTTACTGTTCAAGAGGCAGTTTTTAAATTTGTTTTTCTCTGATTCATAGTTTGGTTTATATATATTCCATGTATTAGTCACCTGATACTTATTTTTCTCCTTCTGACTCTTTTCACTTAGTATTATCCCTTTCAACTCCATCCATGTCACTGCAAATTGCATGAGTTTATTTTTATTTTTTGATTGATGAGTAATATTCCATTGTGTATATATACATCTTCTGATACTCATGTTTTGGGGCAGTTAGATTGTTGCCATAGCTTGTCTTTTGTAAGTAGTGCTGCAATAAACATGTTACTGCAAGCTTCCTTTCAAATTTGTGTTTTTATATCCTTCAGCTAGATACCTAGATGTGGAATTGCTGGATCATGTTTAGTCTTTTGAGAAACCCCCACCCCACTCTCCATAGGGAGTGAACTGGACTACATTCCCAGCAACAGTGTAATTGGGCTCCTTTTTTCAGATGGTGATTTTTTGGGAAACAAACTTCATATATTAAAGAGAATATGATGGTATTCTGAATTGTTTCATGAAATTCTCCACATTTTGGGTGAATATTGCATGGTTTATATCTGTTGAGATTCACATAGGTTTAGAAAAAATTATTATTCCTTACCTCAGGTATGTTTTTCTGTATTTTCTTTTTAAGACACATTTTTAAATTTTGTAGCAGAAATGGAAAACGAGGTATTAGTTGAGCAAATAAGAGGCTCAAATAATACAGTCTTCATTTATTTTTTCCCAACATATTAGAAGGGAGCTTGAGTGATTATCTGTTTACCTATATAAATCTGAAAGACAGCAATAAACATTTATTATCTGTTAATGACTTAGCTACCTATTAGGACTACAGTGAGTTCTTTTTGCTGTGTTAATTTATAAATTCTTTGGTTTAGCAACTGAAGAGCTGCTACCACTAGTGGTTTGACTTTTGTCACCCTCTCTGCCTTTATCATTATCCTTGAATTTGCAAAAGAAGGTAAAAGTAAGATCATTTTGTTCATAATACATTTATAAGCATTGTGCCAAAAGCCTTTGAACTTTTCTGTTGCCAGATAATGTTTACATTCTGAACTTTAAAAAAACATATTTTTATAATAAGAAAAAAAAAGAAAAATTAAAGGTAATAAGTTTTTACATATCTACATCTATTAAAAACAATCAATTGCTATTTTCCTAAATTCATGGATAGCAATATGTTAATGATATTTATGTGGGAAATGGTTCCATTTTTTGATACATTTGCAATGAGGAAACTTAAATATAAAATCTAGTCAATCCGGTCAAACTACCTGCCTATTTCCATGCTTTTATCCAGTAAAGGAAACAAGGCACATTTTTACCACTCATTTAAGGTTATCACATTTTAACTCTCCGTTCTAATACTCTAATTTTCTGATACTCTTTAATACAAGAAGATGTTAAGCATGATTCTAGCTTATGAGAATTTAAGAATGATATTTAGGGAGTCTGGAATGATTATTAAATAAATAAAGAATTTTAACTTTATCCTTACAAACACAACAGATATAAAACCAAGAATGCTATTACAAAACTTTGCATGTGAAGCATCTAGAGGTGAAAGAATGCCCCAAGCTGAGGAATCAAGCTAATGGTGTGACCGTTTTTAATACTGAGCAACATATGACTGCTCAGAGCAAAATTTGACTCAGCAGAATTATTTTTGTATGTTATAATGTATCTTAACTTAATTATTATTTATTTATACTCACTAAATTACTATCTTTGTTCATACTCATTCTAGAAATTCTTAAGAATAGAGGTATTGCATAACTACACATTATTCCACTCATAAAAAAATAAACAGATAGGCACTTACTAAATAGAATTTATGCTGAGAATTAGGAATATTTGGGAAAGCTGCTTCTACTTTGAATATAGATCACTCCTACTTTAACAACAAAAATATAGGATAATCTACAAAATCATAATTTATTTGTACTCAACAGAGAATTGAGGTGGCAAAATAACTAGGAACACTGAATTCCAAAGGATGACAAGGTCCTCCAAGGAGAGGAAGGCTACACAGATCTGCATTTGGTAGAGCACAATAAAAGAGGAGGCAGCCCTAAAATCAGGTAAGAAGAAAGCAAGTGTGTGATGATTAATTTTATGTGTAAACTTTACAAAACCTTGAGATTACCAGATATTTGGTTAAATGTTATCTATTATAATTGGGTTTTCTAATTATTAGCATTATCATTGGAAATTTCTACAAGAATGTTTCTGGATAGAGATTAAAATTGGAATTGTTATACTGAGTAAAACAGATTGCTGTTGCTGATGTAGGTGGGCCTCATTCAATAAAATAAATAGAATAAAATAGAATAAAAGGCTAAGTGAGAAAATTTATTTCTCTTTGCTTGACTGTTTTCGAGCTGGGATATCACAGTCTTCTTCCTGCCTTTAGTCTCAAATTTGGATTATGACTTATTAACTCTCCTACTTCTTAAGTCTTCAGACTCCAGTATAGACTGGAAGAGCACCATTTTTTTTTCTTGATATGGACTTCTTAGCTTCCATAATTACATGAGATAATAGCTTACATACATATGCACACATCCTATTGGTTATGTTTCTCTGCAGAATGCTCACTAATACAAGCTAAAATTTTACAAGTTCTTAAAAGTTACATATGGGCTATCATAACAGTTTAGAAACCTTGAAAGTGCTATACAAAGGAGAGTCTGCAAGCACTTACTAACGCTAGTGCACAAACCCTAACTTGCTACTCATGAATAGAATTGGAGACAATGTAGGGGATCTGAGAGAAATTTTTGGTGTAGACATGTGAATGTTGATTGGCTACTACTGAGGGAAAGGTGCAATGTCCAGCTGTGCTCTTAATCTTTTTTTTTTTAAATATTTATTTATTTTACACAAGAACTGGGGCACAGGCCAGATGTGCGGGAGGGTGAGAGGATTCACCAGAGACAGAGCGGGGAACGGAACAGACAGACTGATGAAATACACTGCTGAGGGGAGCAGCGGGCATGACAAGAGAGGTCTGCCGTGCCATGTGTGACCCTCACCAGCCGGCCGGGATCGAACCGTCACTGCAGAGGCTGTGGACAGCTTCACAGCATGGTACTCAACCACCTGCGCCACCAGGGGAGGCCCTCTTAATCTTTTCTGACATGAAAAAATAGGTGTCTGCCACTGGGAGAGGGTTAGTCAAATCTCCATAGCCTTTCAGCCCTGATACAGGCAAAGTGTGGCTGCTAGTAGAGTGGGATAGAAGAAAAAAGTTGTCTACAACTACAGAAACTTAATTGAGAGCAGGATCTTGCATTAATAACATACAGAATAGGACCAAGAGACTAAATTTTATATAAGAAACTCCACAGAGTATCTTGAGGCAGATTTTGGCTTTCATGATGAGAAGAGAATTTTTTGGTAAAAAATTAGAGCAGAAAGCCTATTTCTGGGGCAGGGAAAAGAAACTGGAGAGAGATCACTTCTTTGGCATAGGCAAACAAAGTTTGCTAAAAGATGAGTGTGGAAAAGAATACTGATAAAAATCCTTCAAAAATTTATATCTCACACTAAATACAAGGTAATTGCAGTCTACTACTGAAAGAATTTAAAGTTGATGATGAGCTAAAGATAATTAAAACAGAAACCATATCCAAATGAGTTAAACTACTGCTTAGGCTGACCAAATCTTCACACTAATGACAGAACTGTGCCCATTTTTCTTTTGCAAATTTACCTCATTACTTCTTTTATATTCGATATCTGAATTAAATGAAATATTATACAATACAAATATATCAACAACAGTAAATAACCCATTTGCAGGAGATAATAACAGTTAATAGAATCAAAGCAAGATGTGACCAATATCATGAAACATAAGAATTGAAATAGCTATGCTAAATATGTTAAGGCATATGCATGTTAAAGAGTGTCATGGAAATGATGAACACATGCTTGTACAAATGAGAAGTTACAATATGCTAACAAGGAAGAAAAATTCATGTGATAGGCTTACCAGCAGTCTGGATAGAGTGAAAATAATTAGTGAACTTTAATTTAGATCAGTAGAAGTATCAAAGTTGAAGCAAAAAGAGAAAAAGTGAGGCAACAACAAAAATTAGACAATAGGGTATCCAATAAATGTGGGGCAATATAAAATAATGTGTATATGATTAAAATTTTCAGTGGTGGGTGTGGTGTGGTAACACCTTAATGGGAAGATCCTAAGCCTCTAAATCATATACAACATTGTAGACCAATGTTATGGCAATAAAAAGGAAGTCCTCATCAAAAAAGGGGGAAAGGAAAAAGAAAAAAAAATTCCAAAAGGAATGAAAGAGAATAAATAAAAATTCACATCATAAAATTTTAAGCACAATATTTTAATAAAAAGCACCAGTAAGTCATAGCAAACTTACTTCCAAAACAAAATCTGAAGATTATGGCTTTGTAGTATAGTTTGAAGTCTGGGAGTGTGATGCCTCCATTCCCTTCTTTTTTTTTTCAGGAGAGCTTTGGCTATTCGGGGTTTTTGGTGATTCCATATGAATTTCATCAATAATTGTTCTATTTCTTTGAAGAATGACATTGAAATTTTGATTGGAATAGCATTGAATCAGTATATTGCTTTTGGTAGGATGGCCATTTTAATAATGTTTATTCTTCCAATCCATGAGCAGGGGATGTCTTTCCATTTCTTTGTGACTTCTTCTATTTCTTTTAACAGTGTTTTACAATTTTCTTTGTATAGGTCCTTTACCTCTTTTGTTAGATTTATTCCCAAATATTTGATTTTTTTTGTTTCGATAATAAAAGGGATTTTTTTTTTATTTCTTCTTCAGATTTATTGTTTGTGTATAGGAAGGCTACTGACTTTTGCGTGTTGATTTTGTATCCTGCCACTTTACTGAATTGATTGATAAGTTGAATTAGTTTTTCTGTGGAGTTTTTGGGGTTCTCTATGTATATTATCATATCATCTGCAAATAGGAACAAGAACAGACATACAGACCAATGGAATCGAATAGAAAATCCAGAAATAAACCCACAGATTTATGGTCAACTAATCTTTGACAAAGGAGCAAAGACTATGCATTGGAGCAAAGAAAGTTTGTTCAATAAATGGTGCTGGGAAAACTGGGTTGCTACATGCAAAAGAATGAAGCTTGACCACTACCTCACACCATACACAAAAATCAACTCAAAATGGATTAAAGAACTAGACATAAGACCTGAAACCATAAAATACATAGAAGGAAATATAGGTGAAACACTACGTGATTTGCATATCAAAGACATCTTTACAGACACATCACCCAAAGCAGTGATAGTGAAGGCAAAGATAAACAGCTGGGACTACATCAAATTAAAGAGCTTCTGCACAGCAAAAGAGACAATAACAAAAACAAAGAGAAACCCCACCAACTGGGAGAACATTTTTGCACCCAACACTAATGATAAAGGACTGATCACAAAAATCTGCAAAGAGCTGATGAAACTCAACAACAACAAAGAAAATAACCCAGTCAAAAAATGGGCAGAAGAGCTAAAAAGAAACTTCTCTGAAGAGGAAATGCAAATGACCAACAGACATATGAAAAAATGTTCAACATCACTTGTCATCAGGGAAATGCAAATCAAAACTACCATGAGATACCATCTTACACCAGTGAGAATGGCACATATTAAAAAAACTAGCAACAACAAATGTTGGCGAGGGTGTGGAGAAAAAGGAACTCTCCTGCACTGTTGGTGGGAATACAAACTGGTCCAACCACTGTGGAAAGCTGTATGGAGATTTCTGGACCTACTAAACATAGAGCTTCCATATGATCCAGCAATTCCACTCCTAGGTATTTACCCAAAGGACACAGAAACATCAATTCCAAAGAACACCTGCACCCCTATGTTTATAGCAGCACTATTTACAATAGCTAAGCTTTGGAAACAGCCCAAATGCCCAAAAATAGATGACTGGATCAAGAAGATGTGGTACATATATACCATGGAATATTACTCAGCATTCAAAAAAGATAAACACATGCAATTTGCAGCAACATGGATGGCGCTGGAAGGGATCATGCTCAGCGAAATAAGCCAAAAAGAAAAAGAAAAATACCGGATGGTCTCACTCATAGCAGGAATCTAGAAAACTTAAATAAGGGATCAGGAAAATGAATAACTATAAGAAAGTGAAAATCAAAATCAACAAAAAACTATGAACCAGAGACACTTTTTGGGGGGTGGGGGCCGGGAGGGGAGGGATTGGGGTCAGAATGGGGCATGTGCAGTTGTATGGGGGAATATATAAAAATAAAATTTATTATTTAATAAAAAAAAAAAAAAAACAAAATCTGAAGAGAAAATCTTGAGAACATCTGGGGGGACAGGAAGGAAAAATCATATACTGAAGACCAGAGGTAAGACAGCAAGCTCTTTAATAGACTAAAGAATAAGAAAATTATCTTGACTTGTAACTTTCTACCAAAAAGTAGATTTTTAAAAAATGAAGGTAAAATAGAGACTTAATCAGCAAAATGATAAAATTAATTGACAGTGAATTTTTTCTTTCAGAAGTAGGGAATAATATACAAAATGAATGTTTAGATCTGTAATATTGAATAATACTCTAAAATTTTAAAACATAATTGCATGTCTAAAGCAAAAATATTACCACTGTATTGTGAAATTTATGTCATCATTAGGAGTAAAATGTATGAAAACAATGACACAAGGAATTAGTGGAAGTAAATTTATGTGATTCTTATATTTTTTAATTTAATTTAATTAATTTTTTATTGAGGTGACTGGTTTACAACACTGTATATGATTCAGCATCTGCTATTGAAGTGATATTTTTGCAAGTTAGATTGTGAGAAGTTAAAATGTACATTGAAAATTGTATAGAAAACACTAAGCAACCCAAAAAACTAAAGTTAATAAGCTAATGATGATGATAAAATTGAATAAGGAAAATACTCATTTTACCCAAAATGAAGGCATAAAGCAGAGGGATAAAAAGAACAAAGAATATATGACACATTTATAAAATAATGGTAAAAATGTAAATTTAAATCTAATAATATTGATAATTATATTAGATGTAAATGGTATAAACATGTCTATTAAAAGTGACATAGTATCAAATTGAATTAACAAGAGCAAGATGAGTAATATACTGTCTACTAGAAACTCACTGTAAATATAAAGATATAGATAGATTCAAAGTAAAATGATGGATAAGAGATATACCATGTAAACACAAATTTAGAGGGAGCAGGTATATTAGCATTAGACAAAGTAGACTTCAGAACAGAAACATTGCAAGAGACATAAAGAAATATTACAAAATGAGAAAGGAGTCATTTAATACAGGAAATATGGCAACATCAAGTGTGTTCTTCAAATAATAGAGCTTCAAAATAAATGAAAAAAAAAACTTAAAGACCTGAAAGGATAAAAACATGAATCTGCAATCACAGTTGGAGAATTTAATATTTCTCTATAAATAAGACTTGGACAATACTATGAAACATTTTCTCACACTAACATTCATAGGATATGCCAAAACAATCGTAAAATACATATTCTTTTAAGTGCACTTGGAATATTAATGACACAATATTTCTTAGATAGGATACACACACAAATACACATTCACACATAACATGAATGAATAAGTGAAAGCAAGTTTAGAATAGTGTTTATATCACTTTGCAAAAAGTTCCTTGCTTATTATGACCCTCATTTTTCTTATCTATAAACACAGGTACTCTCAATCATAAATTTGTAGTGAAGATAGCTATGAAACACATGTAATTACTGCTGACATTATTGGTATCTATTTATAATTTTTATTAGCAGCGGTAACATCTAAAGCAAGACTGTTCTTTCAAGGATTTTCCTGTTTGTAAACCCTAATCTAATAGGAAATTCTTAGAAGTAAGTAAGAGTTTCCACAAAGATCAGAAGAAAAATTTATACTATACCTTACTGTCAAACTTTTTCTTTTGTTTTCCTCCTCATTATTTGGGAGGGCATGACCACCCTAAATGAGTCAAAAAAAAATTAAATCTTTTTCTTTCCAACTCTTCTTCCCTCTCTCTGATTTTTTCAAATCTGTTATGTGGATGGATTTAAATTTCTTCAATGTCTTCTTATAGTTGGTCAACGAGGACTGAGTTATATTGAGTAAATAATAACAGTTAATAATATTGTATCACAAACAGAATTTTGGGCACTACTACTTTAAATGTTTGTGTTTTCCCACTTAAGTCATTCTCTCATTGTAATAAAGCTCTAAACAACAGCATATATGTTTGTCTTTGACATGGACGTTAAAATATATAATCACATACTAAGGAATATTAAGAATTGGTTTTTAGGGAAGAAATAATTTTTTTTTTGTCATATGCTTCATGGTAAACCATTGGTAAACATTTTGCCAGATCAGTAAACTAGTCTTCCTTTTATTCATTGATTAAAGATCCTAATGGATTAACAGCATTTTTTATTTTGATTCCTTGTTGATTACAACTGTAGCAAGTGAACAGAAGGGCTTATTTTTTAGAAATTCTGGTGAACAGCTTGCCTCAAGTTTAATCAAAACAAGTTTTTATTCAGACCAAGCTTACTACTTCTGGAACACTAGGTTAAAATAGACAGAGGGCTTCCTGGTGTCTTTGAAGTGAGACTAGACCAAAAAGAAGAGATATAGTCTCAGGTCTCCGAGAAAGTCTTTGTTGGTAGACTCTGTATACTGCTTATGTTTTATGGGGCACAGATCAATTTCTGTGATCTTCAATCTATTCCTTGAAAATCTGTCAAAATTTAGAATGAAGACTTTGTGATTTGCCATTTAAAATTATTTGAATTTCTGTAGTGTGTTTATGTTTATGTACATGTGTAGTATATACATATGTTAATTTCCAATGATGCACACCCAAAACTTACATGTTATAAAGTTATTTTGTTTAAAAAAAAGGAAAAAGAAGAAACTTGCCGTCAGTTTTTCTCATTCCAACACTCTTTAGATGTTCTGGTAGCAGATTTGATGCTCATCTGGAGACTAAGTGATGATGGATGGACAGAATCTGGTTTATCCAGCTTTTTTGTGTCCCTTCAGCTCTTCTCTACTCCACTCAGTCTTGTGCCCTGCTTGACTGATCTTTATAAATTATATCCATGGGCTCCTTTGCTCTGTGCATTCCACTTGGCTTCAACCAATGAAAGACTCTGCCCAAGGACTCAAAGGAGGAAGGAAAAAGAAGTTGCTTTTTGGCTTTTGTGGTAGTTTTATTTTGCTGTGCAAAAATGTTTTGATTAGATGTAGTTCCATTTGTTTATTTTTGCTTGAGTTTCCCTCAAGCAAAAATTGGAGTTTCATTCTCAACTACATCTCTGTGGCTAATGTCCACAAATGTCAAAATGTTTTCTTTAATGTATTTTACAGTTGAAAGTCTAATATTCAAGTGTTTAGTCCATTTTGAATTAGTTTTTGTGTATGAAGTTAAATAATGACCTGGTTTCTTTCTTTCTCTCTTTCCTCCTCTCCTCCTCCTCCTCCTTTTTTTTCTTTTTAAAAAGATTTATTTATTTATGCATACAAGAGCTGGGGTACAGGCTAGAGGGGGGTGGGGTGGGGTGAGAGGATTCACCAGAGAGACTGGGGATCAGAACAGGCATATTGACTGAAATATGCTGAGGGGAGCAGCAGGCGAGGCAGGAGAGGTCTGCTGTGCCATGTGGGTAGCTCCCTGGTTGGCCAGGGATCAAACTCATGCTGCAGAGGCTGCGGATAGCTTCACAGGCTGCGTCTTAACCCCTTGCGCAACCAGGGAGGTTCTAACTATCTCTTTTGCTTCTAACTATCCAAGTTTCTCACACCAGTTGTCACAGGTGTCTCCCTTTTTCCATTGTATGGTCATAGCTCCTTTGTTATAGATGGGCTTATAGATCTGTTCCATTGGTATGTGTTTCTGTTTTTATTCTAAGGCCATACTTTTTTGATTACTATTGATTTGTAGTATGGTTTGAAGTCAGGGCATGTGTACCTCCATCTTTCTTCTTTATCTTAGGATTGCTTTGGTTATGCAGGGCCTTTTGTGGTTCCATAAATTTTATAATTGTTCTATATCTTTGAAAGTTGTCATTGGGATTTTTATGAGCATTGCATGGAAACTCTAAGTTGCTTTAGGTAAAATGGCAATTTAACAATGTAAATTTTCCAATCCATTAACAGCCGTAGACTCTGTATATTGCTTATGTTTTATGAGACACAGATTCCAAGCCAGCCCTTTGGTTGTTTCCCCAAGGCAGGCACAGATATTGATCACTGAACAGACCAGGTTCGCTATAACCTTATGCAGTTTCTTTCTAGTCATTGGTGGAGATCTTGCAGGACAGACAGTGGTAGGTGTCTTCCAGTTTCTCCAGGGTGGGCACAGACAATCCTGGGAGCCCACAGACTGTACCAGGGACAGCCATATGACTGTTCGCAATGCCAAACCCAGTCCCTAGCCATTTATGCACCCTTCTTCAACTGCCAAGCTGGCTATACTCACACTGAGGATTACACATTCTCCTTCCTAGGCTGGAGCCACTAGAGAGCCAGAGGAAAGGTGGGGGAAGGGACAGTATCCCTCCTGGCAAACCTGACTTAATGTTTCTCAGTCTTTCCTATCCTTTCTGAATGGTTTCTGAAATGGTTTCCTTGCTAAGTTACTGATACTTACCCTCACTTTCCTGGTTCCAGTCCAGATATGGCTGCTCACTCTGCTCTATCTTTAATTGCTTCCTGAAGGAAGCAATTACTCAAGGATTCTGTCTATACACCTTGCCCTGTGGCTTCATTGCAGAGTGCCATACCAGCACAATGCCTCTGTAGATAGTTCTTCAAGAGACATCGTCAGTATCTTAAACCATATCTTATTTCACAGCAAGGCAGTAGAAATCGAGGAGACATTGAGCTTGTAGCAGTGCCTCCCTGATTATTCTAGATTACCAATTTAACTGCTAGATGGAAGAGATACATGGGACATGGCATATGGTAAGGGACTCTGCTCGGTACTGGCTTACATGCCCCTTGGTGGGTGGTGGGGGAGGCAATGATGTGAACCAGAGCTCAGGGTCTTTAACCCACCCATACACTCTCGGGGCTTGCGGGCCCCCAGTGGGCCCGCTATGGGGCCTCCCACCAGAGTTTCCATGCTTTCTCCGAGGGTGACACCTTCCTTAAGATTCAAATCTTTGCTTTTTACAAGCATAAAGTATTTATGTATAAAATGAACCATCACTGGAATTTGCTTGTAATAATCCAGAAGGGTAAGAGGAAAAAAATAGGAAAGTATTAGAGTTCAGTTATCTAAAATTTTCATTGCATGGATAAGGATCAAACTCAGGGAGGCTCCCCGGTGGCGCAGTGGTTGAGCGCTGGGTTGCGAAGCTGCCTGCAGCCTCTGCAGCGCTGGTTCGATCCCTGGCTGCTCCCCGGCCACGGGAGAAGGGTCCCACATGGCACGCAGACCTCTCCTGCTGCCCGCTGCTCCCCTCAGCAGTGTACTTCGGTCCTTCTGCCTGCTCTGCTCCACGCTCTGGCTCTGGTGAATTCTCTCACCCTCCCGTGCTTCTGACTGTACCCAGTGCTTGTATAAATAAATAAATAAATAAATAAATCTTTAAAAAAAAAAAAAACAAACTCAGGGGGGCTAAGGAAACTCTCCATTGAGATTAAGTACAGTTAATGGCTAAACTGAAATGAAAATTAATCGCTGATTTCCATTCCAACTAAAAACCAGAATATTTTATATTTTTAATTAAATTTATAATTTTCTATCATTGTTGTTCATTTTTGTACAGTATTTGATTTCGCCCCTCAGGTGTAGTCCCAGTAAATCTCCCACCCCACCTCACCTGTGAACTGTCACCATGGTCCCTTGTGCTCTTCCCTCCCCTGAATAAACAAAATACTGTAAATGTCTCTTTATAATCTCAGTTTCATTGATTTGTTTAATGGAACAAAAATTAAGCAATAGTAATGTAGCTGAATAAATAATAAAATTTTAATCAGTTGACATTTACTTGAATTAAATGAAATCCAAACTACAATAGACTTAAAGCTCTCTTTCCTCTTATTTTCTGTTTTTTGTCACCCTTAGGAAAACAAAATTTCTCCAAAACTTACATATCTTAGTGCAGTTTTCAGCACTGTTTTAAGTGTTACATCTTTTATTTGGACTGCTTGTCTTGCTTTTAGGCTGCCATATTCTTAATGTGGCTTTTCATAGAAACTGGCATTTGTTCTTTTTTTCTTAAATATATATATTTTTAAGATTTATTTATTTATACAAGCACTGGGTACAGTAGAAGTGCAGGAGGGTGAGAGAATTCACCAGAGCCAGAGCAGGGAGCAGAGCAGGCAGACTGACGAAGTACACTGCTGAGGGGATTAGCAGGGGGCAGCAGGAGAGGTCTGCGCGCCATCTGGGACCCTCACCCGATGGCCGGGAATCGAACCAGCGCTGCAGAGGCCGCAGGCAGCTTTGCAGTCCAGTGCTCAACCACTGCGCCACTGGAGAGGCCCCTGGCAGTTGTTCTTAGGTCTGACGTCTAGTCTGTCTTTTTCTTTCCCCCAAATACTTCACAATTTGATCTTCCTAAGTAGTTTTTTTTTGAAAATGAGTAGCTAATGTACTAAAGTAACTTTTGTAGTCCTGTCAATGATAACAAATTGATTTGAATGTCTTGTCTGGAACCTGAAAGAGTAATATGGAAATTTGAGAAACCATGGTATACAACCATGGCAGAGATTCTTTTAAATAGTGAGTAGGAAAAATTAGTCTTCCTCACATGGTTTTACATACATCACCTTATCTACTGACATTTAGGGTCATTCTTAATGTTATCCACTTATTTGTTTCACTATAGTTAAAATATATTCTCATTTATGGGGCCTCCCTGGCAGCACAGGCGGTTGAGCTCAGCACTGTGAAGCTGTCCGCAGCCTCTGCAGCCCCAGTTCGATCCTGGCCGGCTGGCAAGGGTTCCACATGGCGTGGCAGACCTCTCCTGTTGCACCGGCTGCTCCCCTCAGCAGTGTGTTTCGTCAGTCTGCCAGTTCTGTTCCCTAATCTGTCTCTGGTGAATCCTTTCACCCTCCCGCACATCTGGCCTGTACCCCCCAGTTCTTGTAAATAAATAAATAAAAATCTTAAAAAAAAAAAGAATAAGAATGTTGTATGCCAATAATACATTAATTAAAATAATACCTAGAACTTGATGCATAATATCTGCTACATACTCATTGTTTTTTTTTTTTCTAGATTCCTTTTTTTTTTTTTTTTTTTTTTTTATTTCTTTTTTTTTTTTTTTTATTTTTATATTCCCCCATACAATTGCAAACGCCCCATTCTGACCCCAATCCTTCCCCTCCCGCCCCCCACCCCCCAAAAAGTGTCTCTGGTTCATAGTTTTTGTTGATTTTGATTTTCACTTTCTTATATTCATTTTCCTGGTCCCTTCTTTAAGTTTTCTAGATTCCTGCTATGAGTGAGACCATTACATACTCATTGTTAATGTTACTTTTCCTTTCTTTGCATGTATAAGAACTGGGGTGTAGGCCAGAGGTTTCATCAGAGACAGAGAGGGGAGCAGAACAGGCACATTTACACTTTTAAGGGAAGCAGTGGGCGAGACAGGAGAGGTCTGCTATGCCATATGTGGGTTAGCTCAGGCCATGGTGGTGTTAGCGCTAAAACTAAACCAGTAGGCCACCCGGGATGCCCAGTTAATGTAGTGAAGGAGAAATTAAGGAGTTGGATTTATCAGAAAATGTTTTTAAGTAGGTGTGTTTTGTGGAAGATTTTGAATTATTGTAATTACTTATTGAGATATCCTCAGACTGATAACTAAAATAAAGAGAATTCACTGACATTCAGTTTTCATCTTTCTTTTTCAAATTTTCTTGCCTATTATCTTTTGCTTAAGTAGTCTAGCTTCCCATGCTGGAATTACAGGGAATTTTTTTAAACATAGATTCTTGAACTTTGGAACCAATCAAATAAATAAAAATTTCTGGGGATTGGAAATGCATCCGTGGTAATTGTGGTACAGCCAGTACAGTTACTGAGAATCTAGGAATCAGTAGAAAATAAAGATGGGAACCCTAAGTCCTTTTTTTTTTTTTTTTAATTGGTGGGACCCTCGCCGGTGGCCAGGGATCGAACTGGCGCTGCAGAGGCTGCGGGCAGCCTCGCAACCCAGCGCTCAACTGCTGCGCCATCAGGGGAGGCCCGGGAACCCTAAGTTCTTGATTCAAATTCTGCTTCTGCTTTTACCTAGCTCTGACAACTTGGGCAAGTTATTTGACCTCCTTGTACTTTGATTATCCGACTTCTGTTG
Source organism: Talpa occidentalis (assembly GCF_014898055.3). Classification (NCBI taxonomy): domain Eukaryota; kingdom Metazoa; phylum Chordata; class Mammalia; order Eulipotyphla; family Talpidae; genus Talpa; species Talpa occidentalis. Next base: position 90,500,506 of record NW_023603184.1, on the reverse strand, counting down.
TGAGAACAATGATAAAATGAAATGAAGTTGCAATGTATAGGAAGACAGATGATATTTAATATTCGTAAAAGATAAAAACATTTTATGTTTATGTGCCCCATATTCTGTTAAATTCTGTCAGCATGTCAACTTCTGTTTGAGTTATTTTTATCTCATTTGCCCTTCTTTTTTCTCTATCAGTGAAATTTGCCATATACAAATACTAATATTTTAAAAACTTTATTTTATTTGTATTAATTCAATGAGAAAAATTGCTACTTCCTATTCTGCAAATAACTGACTGAACTTCTGTTATAAGATGATTAATAAGCTGTTTCACTAAAATTACAAAGACTAAATTTTCTGTTTATTAAAACCAAATTCTATTTTTGTTTCAAATTTGACTAAAGAATTTTGATCTCATATGGTGATAATGTGCTGAGATTTGTAATATTGAATCATATCTGTAAACAAATATATTAAAGATACATTAAATTTTAAATTGTATTAAGTCAGTTAGCCATCTGTTTTAGAGAAAGTTACCAAGTGCTTAAAATTAAACTTGACAAACATTTCATAAAAAAGTATGTGTGAAAAAAAAGTTGTGACTCAGATTGGCTTGTCAGTTGAAGTACTTTCTCCCTTTAGCCACCAGATGGTGCTTTTGCACTCTGTATTTCCATTGAGAAAACAAAAATATCTTTAAAATGTTTGACAAAAGACTTTAATTTCCTAAGAATCATTAGAGTTCAAAGCACTTGTTATCATTTCCAAAAAATGCTCCTCAGTACACCCTTGGGTAGAAAATGTTAATATGAAGGTGAAAATGAAAAGAAAATTTTAATTTATAGGGACATTTCATTTTATCTGTTTCTGAATAGGGTTGTGACTCTCAGTGTATGTGTTATTTCTGCTCATAACCGAGGTCCCTCCAAGTAGCCGACAGCTGTATATTACTATACAATCTTCATCAAATCATAGGACCATTAACTAGGATAACCAAATTGATCTTGTGAAATGCTAGGCACAATGAATTGTTCTCCAAATGTGCTTGGATCCAAAGGTGAGGGGAGATAAAATAGGAGAGGGTCCTCTAAAAATAAATAAGTTGTACTTTCTATTTATAATGTTGTACTTTCTTCTTTTGCATGTATGTCATTGTTTCATTCTTCTTCTGCTCTTTTATTCTGAAAGTACTTCTTGGCTTATACCATATTGATTCTTTTCCTTCCACATGCTAGGTCGGGACATCTTAGTATATGAGAATTGAGGAGCTTATAAATATCTTTCAGTCAACTTCTTAGCCAAAGGAGGCATTCTTTGTATACCATGTCTAGCTCTTCTAACTGTTGTCCAATCAACAAAATCTTTCTTTGATACCTATTTATTTATTGTTTGTTTGTTTGCTTGGGCAAACACTTTACTCATTTTTAAAAAATCTGCTAATCCTGTTTCAGACTTCACTGCTCTAAGAGTTTCATTAAGATCAAATAACTCATAGTTTTACTGTGTCTTGCCTTTTAAAATGTAAGACACCAGAGAAAATTATGTTTGAAAAAACAATCTTCATCTACCTGTCTAGTAGGAGTCCTGGATATATTGCATGTCAAATTTTTTCATGAAGCTTTCAGAGAATAAGTTAGCACTATAAAAATTATCCAATTTTCACTGAGGATTATATTTTCCCTAACTTCAGATTTCAATTTAAATACTTTTAGAAGGTGCTTCCTCCTTACCAGCCTCTTGCCTGATGTATAAGTGGCAGTGAAAGTTGTCTCTGTGATGCAGTCTTTTCCCATTCAAGGAAAATAATTACATTTTTTTTTAAACTTTTTTTTAAAAAGATTTATTTATTTATTTATACAAGCACTGGGTACAGTCAGAAGCGTGGGAGGGCGAGAGAATTCACCAGAGCCAGAGCGGGGAACAGAACACGGAGACTGAAGTACACTGCTGAGGGGAGCAGCGGGCGGCAGGAGAGGTCTGCGCGCCATGTGGGACCCCTACCCTGTAGTCGGGGATCGAACTGGCGCTGCAGAGACTGAGGGCAGCTTCACAACCCAGCGCTCAACCGCTGTGCCACCGGAGAGGCCTGAAAATAATTACATTTTTAAATCAAAAATTTCACTAAATTTATAACCTCTTGCATATCTCAATTTTTTTCAAGCCTTTGTCTGTAAATGGGGTTATGAATGGGAGGCAAATGAAGTAGAGGGCAGAAGAGGATGTGGAGTTATTAATTTACATGGAGGCATTAAGGAGACACCTGCATAAAGGACTCACCTCTGTAAGTAGCTCCCTGTCTTAAGCAGCTACTTAAAGTCTCCCAAAGTTCCAGAACAATTTTGCTTGACCTTTTGTTAAAGACTGTGTCTACTAACCATCTGATACTCCTGTTCCCAAGGGTAGTGGGTTGAGACTGACTTTTCTGTTGCTATATATTAAAATTGTATCAAATTGTGTGGTTCCTGTGTAGTACCAAAGAGTCCTTAGTAATCTAAAAGTGGAGGAGAAGACAGTTAAAATTCCCCCACTCAGTAACTATGTTACCTCTCTGTGGTTACTAGCATCTTGAGCGGACAATAATTCTTGAATTATTTTCTGCTAAGAGCAGATTGATAGGAAATTCCCAACTGTGACAAAGGGATGAATCAGGGGGAAATTTAGTAAAGGAAAGTTTGACTTGTGATAGGCATCCAAGGTTAATAATGTCGAAAGTGCATGAACCAGGATTCAGTTCCAAGAATAAGAAAAGCCGGCCCAGGAATATGGGGTAGGTGGGGAAAGTAGTCTGGGGATGCCTATAGGTAGAAAAGTGTGACATAATGGCTTACCACTGATTCAGTTATCTTAAATGCCTATGTAAAAATCTAGCCATTGGTCGCTTTTATATAATGATCTGTGACCATTAACATCAATTCAAACTGCAGTTTCTCCTTACATCTGACTAAGTTTGTCAGAGAATAATCATTTACCGATGTGATGAGTCAAGGCAGTTTGCTAATTAATTCTTCAATGGGATGCTTGCCATCCTCCTTCCTTAATACTCCACACGGAGAGTTGTGTATAACCAGGTTTGGCACAGGGCCTACCATAATGATTATACACGTGGAATACTTGGTGCCAAGTGCTATTTAATTCAGTTTCTCTGAGGTCAAGGAGGGAGAGCTTCTGCTGTGCTGTGTATTTACAATTTTTAGAAAATGTAGGTGAAAATGTGATTTTGCACTAGGCAGTTTTAAGAATTCCTAACCACCCAGTGAATATTAGAAAATAATTAGGACTTTGTACACAAATGTATTATAAATCTATAAACTAGTGTTAATACATTGTTTGGACTGAGAATTCAGTAACATTAACATTTTTATCAGTATACCTAATCATGAGGCTTAAGTTATCTATGATTCTTTCTAGGCAAGGACATAGGGAGCAAGTAAATGAAGTGCAAGGTCATAACACCTTACTAATAGGGAAAATAAATGAGAAATCAAGTTAACATATTTTAAACAAGTCTTTCTTCAAAGATGGGTCTGGAAATGATGTGAAGCAGATTTGCCCACTAGCATAGGACTAATTAAGATATGTTTAATTGATAAAGATTTTTGATTAGTTATGTTTTCTTGTAATATCTGGCAGAAAACTCAGACCTGGAGGTGTATCATTTAGTTTCATTTTCTATACACTATCTTTTTAAAAATTCCAACTTATTTTATGTTAAACTGCATTGGGGATGCAAGTTATGAGCAATATTTCACTTAGGACAGACACCCAATTAAGTTGACCTTGTCATTAAGAGAATCATGTGTTTCATTGCTGAATTTAAAGCTTTGATAATCATTTTAATGGTGCTTCAAAATGACCAGAAATCTCTAGCAATAGGGATTACAAATTCTCACATTTCCCCAGGCAAATAAAGGACAAGACAGGCCACCTAGTCATGTTCCAAAAGCCTTTTCCCCTTCTTTATCAGATAAGTATTTATGGCAGACAAGCTACCTCTAGGCTTTACAGATGATGATGATAAACTGAGAAGGAATGACAGCTGAAGGAGAGAGCAAAAACACCAAGGCGAACAGAAAACGTCTACAGGGGCCCCAGTGTGTATCACAGAGCTTTGCAAAGCAATGGGGGGGGGGAATGTGGGGGTGGGCAGGAGGGTGGGGGTGTTGGGGGGAAGATGAGGAGACGTGTTTGGAGGATTGACTCACAGACAGCCCTTCAGGTTTGAAAAAAAATTCAGGAGCTTGGAAGAAATCTAAAGAACTCCCATTCTACATCTGGTATTTTCTCAAAATTGGGCCATATGCATATTTCACATAGCTTTTAGGCATTATTATTCTTGTTCCTTTTGAAATGCCCTACTGTTTTTTAACATTACAGTAACACCATGAACCTGGGTCATTAGTGCTAGGAATCAAGCAGTGCCTATCTGCCATGGAACCCAAGTCCTTTGCAGATGCTTTCTTCCTGGGCTACTTTCTGTTAAGAGTCTGGGGTGACTCTAATTGTTAGGTTGTTTCCTAAATGTCTCAAATACCACTAGATAGATTACCTTCTGCAAGTAAAACTTTTCTGACCTAACCTTACTCCTTGTCTGCTAAGGCAGAATCTAGAATTTTCATTCTATTGCAATTCAAGAACAAATTAATATTATAGTTGCAGTTTAATCAATATTTTTAGGAAATCATTACTCTGATTGTCATTTAATTTCTGAAAATACCTAAAGTGGAAAGAAGGTGCAAACCCTTTCAGTTCTTGATTTTCATGGTCAGTGTGACAAATAGTGTCATAGAGGTCTCAGTGGTGTACCTATATGGCTTTTTTGTCACCCCCTTATTGCTTGGGACTGTTTGCACTGTGAGCTACATGTGCTGTTTGAAATGTATAATCACTCTATGCTTGCTTTCTCAATACAAGTCAAAATCCAGTCTACTTTATTCAATGGAAACTTGTGGCTTTTCTCATAGTCTTCTTCGTGTCTGAGAGAGGCAGACAAAGGGGTTTGGGAGATATACTCAATCACACACTTTCAAGATGCTCATGCTCTCTTTAAAGAAACATCCTTTACTTATATATTAAACAACATGATCTTCTCTGTTACCCCCCTGCAATATGCTTTGTTAAATTTCCACTTCACATGTGTCAAGAGGGCTTGTAATGAACATTATCCTTACCCAGTGTCCTTCTCCATATTTGGATCTGTACTTGAGTGTTGAATGAATGCTTAAGCATCACATTGTAACACCAGTCATCTCCAAACTGATTTTACTCATACACCTCATAAGGTATTAGAGCTTTTGAGCATGCATGTAACCACAAACTTCTATTTTTATTTATTTAATAGACTATATGCATACAGAACTATTATAATGGTATATTAATAATTTAGTAATAATATAATTAAAAACTAGCATTTTTAGATTATTGCAAACTAGTCTCTGTTATATTACAAAATAGTAAGGTTTGCATTATATCATAACATACACACAAAATCTAGGAAGCAAAGAGAATGATATATAATAAAGTAAATGTAAATATAAATACAAGGCTGACTGTACATCTGCCTGTTCTGCTCCCTACTCATTCTCTGGTAAATCCTTTTACCCCCTGCATCTCTGGCCTGCACCCCAGCTCTTGTGTTCATAAATAAATAAATCTTAAAAAAAATAAAATTTGCTCCAAATAGAACTAAAGGTAATAATTTGCAAGTGGTTGATTGTGAATTTATGGGGGAAAAGGAGATTTAAAGGTTAAGTCATCTTTCAACATCTACTCCAGCAAAAGTAGGAATAAAAAACAGAACCACAAACCTCAGTGCGCTGAAACAATTACTTTAGTGCTTGTGAATCTATAATTTCTACAATTAAAGGATATATTATATCCCTGTGCCCAGATACCACCATTTTTTATCATTCAAAAATGCATTTATTTATTAATTTATTAAATATTTTATTTTATATAATTTTTTTTAAAGTTTTTTTAATTAAAATTTTATTTTTATATTCCCCATACAACTACAACCCCCTTATTTTGACCCCAAGCCCTCCTTTCCCCACCCCCACCCCTTATAGAGTGTCTCTGGTTCATAGTTGTTTGTTGATTTTGATATTTTCTTTCTTATGGTTATTCATTTTCCTGGTCCCTTATTTAAGTTTTCTAGATTCCTGCTGAGTGAGACCATCCGGTATTTTTCTTTTTCTTTCTGGGTTATTTCACTGAGCATGATCCCTTCCAGCACCATCCATGTTGCTGCAAATTGCATGTGTTTATCTTTTTTGAATGCTGAGTAATATTCCATGGTGTATATGTACCACATCTTCTTGATCCAGTCATCTATTTTTGGGCATTTGGGTTGTTTCCAAAGCTTAGCTATTGTAAACAGTGCTGCTATAAACATCGGGGTGCAGGTGCTCTTTGGAATTGATGTTTCTGTGTCCTTTGGGTAAATACCTAGGAGTGGAATTGCTGGATCATATGGAAGCTCTATGTTTAGTAGGTCCAGAAATCTCCACACAGCTCTCCATAGTGGTTGGACCAGTTTGCACTCCCACCAACAGTGCAGGAGAGTTCCTTTTTCTCCACAACCTCGTCAACATTTGTTGTTGCTAGTTTTTTTAATATGTGCCATACTCACTGGTGTAAAATGGTATCTCATTGTAGTTTTGATTTCCCTGATTACAAGTGATGTTGAACATTTTTTTCATATGCCTGTTAGATGCCACCATTTTTTAATAATATACAAAGTTTGCTACCAAAGGTATTATTTGTAACATCCCATGTAAATCATATATGTCCAAAATTATTCTTCTTTAGTTAAACTTTCACATAAAAATGTATGATCAAGAATGGCACTATATTTGTTTTTCTAGGTGGTGTTTTTAAATATTTTAACTGACATAGAACACAGACCACCATGTAAGTTTGTGTTGATTAACAATCTCTCTTTTAACATTCCCTGTGCCTTGGGCACATCTACATTACCTTCCATGCGCATTTCAAAAGTTTCTTATATTGTCCCTGTGATAGCTAATTGTTTCATTATTGCCTTTTAATTTTTTAAATTTTTATTTTTTTAAGATTTATTTATTTATGCATACAAGAACTGGGGTATAGGTCAGAGGTGTGTGTTGGGGGGAGGGGAGAGAGGATTCACTAGAGACAAAGTGAGGAACAGAACAGGCAGACTGACTGAAATACATTGCTGAGGGGAACAGTGGATGAGTCAGGAGAGGTCTGCTGTGCCATGTGGGTAGCTCCCTGGCCGGGGATCAAACTCGTGCTGCAGTGGCTATGGATAGCTTCATAGGCTGCGTCCTAACCCCTTGCGCCACCAAGGAGGCCCCCTTTTAATATTTTTTAAATTATAATTGATGTTCTTGAGAATTTGATGAAAACTCTTAAGTTCTCTCCCAGGAAATGGACATATTTACAAAATAATACTGGGTAAACCCTAGTGTAAATTTTGATTCCATCCTTCTGTATATAGGAAAATTATTTTTAATAAAGTTGTTTACAAATATTTACTGTTTTCCAGTGAGCTTTATATATTAAATTGTAAATGTGCTTCATAGAGAGCAGCTTGGAAGAGCAGGATACAGAAAAACAGGATGGAGGCAAGCTAAGGGACAATGTCCCCTTAGAGAGACTGACTCAACTTTGGCGATGACTAAGTCAGTGACACTGACAGCAGGATTCCCAAAAGTATGAGCTTGATTTCAGAACTTGATGGGTGGAGTCTAAACTGTAAGACCGAGGCATCGCTGGTAGCCTGTCAAAACATTTTCAATGGTGGTAGAAGGTGGGTGACTGATTATGGGGTTGAGGTCAGAAGTAGAGAATGTGAAAGTGGTGCTCAAAGGGTTAGTACAATTGGGAAAGAGTAAGGAAAGTCCTGGATGAATCAGGAATTAGGAAAAGCCCATTAACCAAAAAGAGTTCTACTTGCCAAGCCATGCTGAACACTGGCCTAATGGTGGGTCTGCTTGGGAAGAAAAATTGTGATTTCCCTTTGGATCTGGCTGAACCTAATGGAATACTTCCTACTTATAAACAGCTATATCAGCCCTGACAAAATCAGGGCTTGGGGTATTTGTCAGGGCAACACAAAATTTAGATTTTGCTAAATAGCACAAATCATATAAATGCCATAAAGGACTGAGAGATTGCAGAGAGGGGAATATTAATACTCCCTGGGATTATCAGGGGTTGCTGAGTTGTTAAGTTCATTTGGAAAGAATTCATCTTTGAGCTGCCTTCTTTTTTTTTATTTTATAAGAATTTTTTTTTTAAAAGATTTGTTTTTATTTATTTATTTTATTTATTTATACAAGCACTGGGTACAGTCAGAAGTGAGGAGGGTGAGAGAATTCACCAGCGCCAGAGCAGGGAGCAGAGCAGGCAGAAGGACCGAAGTACACTGCTGAGGGGAGCAGCGGGCGGCAGGAGAGGTCTGCGCGCCATGTGTGACCCTCCTCCGGTGGCCGGGGAGCAGCCGGGGATCAAACCCGCGCTGCAGAGGCCGCGGGCAGCTTCGCAACCCAGCGCTCAACTGCTGCGCCACCAGGGAGGCCCCATGAAATGCCTTCTTAAGTATGACTAGGAATTCACAAGGGGGAGGATTAAAAATGGAGAATAGGTTTTATTTTGCATGCATGGGTATGTGGCAATAGTCAGGCTGCTATTGGGGCAGTATTTTCAGGCATGTGAATGCAAGTGGATACAGTGGCCTTTAGCCCTTTTGTTCCGAGTACCTCTGAAGACCACCCTTGGCTAGCAGCATGGACTACTGGGTACAATATTTCTATTTTTATCGTCTTCTTTGCCTCTTAGCCAGTATTATGTTTTTGCTCAAAAAGAGCCACCTCATTTTCTGATTGTTTTATGCCAAGTTGGTGTGTTGCCTGTGATTGTTTCCCAGCATTCCACAGCTTGAAGTTTGCTTTAGTGTATCCTTATGGTGTTTCTTATGCCTGCCCTGCTTGCAGGCTACATATGTTGTACCATTTTACACTTGGAGACCTTCCAATATATGTGAGGGAGAATGAGACCAAAGTGGTTGCCTTTAACCAGAGGCGGGTAGACAGGCAAAGAATTCTGGATTCCTAGAATCAGAGTTGAAACAGACTTGGGAAGTGAGCTAGTCAGTTTTGCGGACTCCTGGCAAGATTGCAGAAAAGCCAGTCCAGGAATAACACTAACATTTGCCCATGTATGATTATATGAACTTTTATATTCATTGTAAGTAACAGGTGGCTTTGAAAAATTGGACTTCTGACACACTACGTGACCTCTTAGGAAATGCAAGTTTCCATTTTTGTAATGTATTGATTGATTCATGCAAATGACAGGCACTATGTTTTTTTTTTAATAAAATAAGTGTAATAATGACCTCATATTTCCTGGTATAAGTACCAAACTACTAAGCAATTAGAATATCTTTCACTCTTTATCAAACATGTTTGGGAGGAATACATCTTTGAGAGATCTGTTACTGAAATGGAATTTTTTTATCTTCTGATTGATACTGACCTTTCAAAGTGACACAAATAGGTAGTACTTCTTAGAAGGTAAACTTTCATGAAGCAGTCACATCCAGCCCTGTAATTGGGGCCTCACATAGTCTATACTCTTGAAGAGTCACTCACAAGAAGAACAGGGTATAATGATGGCCAACAAAGATGCATTATTAGATACTGGTCAGGAGAGGGATCACTCAACAAAATATGGCAGGTATGACATCCATATAGCTACTACTCAAATATAGTATAATGTGGTGCAATCTCTCAATTATGCTAATTGGAGAGATTATACCTACACACCTGAAAACAGTGCACAGTATGTGCTAAATATTCTGAACAACCCTTAGGATAATAGTGTTGCTAAGCATTCTGAACAAGTGGTATATTGGCAAGTATCCCAGGTATTTAGTGGTTGGAGGAATTGCTATGAGTTAAAGTACACAGGGGAATTACTCAGGTTAGAAGTGGAGCCTGAGATGTGGTTGAAGAATAGTCTTATAGCAAGGACTACTTGGATTAGGAAACAATGCAAAACACAACACATGAGTAAATGTATAAAATGTTCAAGAATGGAGCATCTGTGGCTAAGTTGGAAGATTCAGTGTAGAGGGTTAGTGAGCAGAATATACTTGGAGTCTATTGAATGCCAAGATGATTATCTGGATTTTACTCCTTTGAATGAAGATTGTAGGAGACTCTGGTTAGAGGAGAAGGAAGATGAAAGCAATACTTTGAGAGGAAATGTGACTCTTAGTTCTTAAGATACTAACAATGTAAAGGATTAAAGATTTGGCTACGAATGTATGTTAGAATCACTTAATACAGTCAGAGCAGTGGTCAAAAATCATAGTTCTGGAGTGATATTAGCTTGGTTTGAAATCTGGCATCAGCGCTTAGTGTGACCTTGAATAAATCAGTTAACTTCTTAGGGCTTTCATTTCCTCATCTATACATTATGGATATTGACAGGGATTACCTGTCTTTATCTATGAGCTAATATAAGGTTTTATTGAATAGTGTATAATGAATTTTAGCTTTCTTTATAATGAATTTTAGCTTTCTTCTTATTAAAGGGTGCTCAATAGCTACCAAGAGAGAATATTGATACTATTTCTATACCTTTCTAAAATGGCAATAAAGATGACTGCTACTTTGTAGCAGTGTGGTGATAATCAAGCGAAATAATTCCTATAAAGGTGCCTGGTGCAGAGGAGGCATTAATGATTACTCATTTGCTAATGTGGTTCTCAGCCCCAGACTACAGTTTAAATCTGATATCTTTGAATCAAATAGACTAGTCTGGTAAAATTGTTTAGTAAAAGTCTCTGTGCTCTCTGGACTCAGAAATCAGACTTGGGTCAAAGACCTTATTTTGGTTTCCTATAGAACGAGAAAGACACAAAGACATGACGTAAAAGTCTTTTTTGGGGGTAAGTAACTTGATACTTTTCTGTTATTGCCAAAACAAACACATTTAGGCAAATAAAAATTGATTTTGAAATTTTAAAATAAAAATTACAAACCAAACAGGATGTAGTCTGGCTAGGGAGGAAATGATTCACTGGATTAACGTAATGAGATAGCTCTATTTGTGCAAGATTTAAACAATCACTAAGTTCTTATTTAATCCTTGGTATTGTTGTAATTGCCCAGCTCTGGTCTATTCTAGGTGGAAAATGAGAATTTGGGAAGGAATGCGCACAAATTTCTCGTGTGTGTGTGCATGTATATTGTGTGCTTGCATGCATGCACTCACATATACTTAGTACCTTTGCTGGCTATCAACTTTTTTTACACTTTGTGCTTCCAAATGATTTTTAAATTTTAGTGTGTTTTTGGCAGAGGATAGATTTCTTCACTTTGAATAAAAGGTAGTGAAATCAAAGGCACTAAGTAGAAACTGTCTGAAAGTAGAAGGGATACTGTTAAAGATCTCTCTGCTTTTCCTTTTACTGTAAAAAAGAGGATAGAGAGTGGCATGTGGCTAGAGGAGTTGCAGCCACATGATGGAGGACGGGAGAGCTGTCACCTGCTTTGCTACACAGGGTGCCCAGCTTAACCCATCTTTCTTTGGCAACTGTGCCCCAGTGAGAAAAGCTAGCAGTCCATATGTTGAGTAGGCACCATGCCATTTTGACAGGCGTGAGTGTCGGCAAGAAAGGGACCATGTATGAGCATCAAATGTGTTTGTTGTGGGAAGGATTCTAGGCCAGGAATATTAAAATAACTGTCTGTCCTTAGCTCTAGCACATATGGTTAAGGAGATATGCTATGATGACTCACATTAACGTTAGAAAAATATATATAGAATACACAACCAAGCTATGTAAGTTTCTGCTGTTGATAAATCAAATCTGGAATCTTCACAAAGGAAGGTTGTAGGGAGACATGCATAGCAGTAATAGACTCTTTACTATGTATCCAATAAAATTGACTAAAGACTAAATCCATACACAATTATAATTCCACCAAATTGATGAACGGACCAAAGGATCCTGTTAGAGTTTTGCTGAGAGGTCCTCAGGTATTTTCTAATACCATTCAAAAAGTAAATGGAATAGAATATGCTCACTTACTATTTAAATTCCAAAGGAATTAAATTAATTTTAGCAATGTTAGTTCTACTATTTTCCTGCTACAAGGACCATTTGTTTTAAAGTCATTAAAGTATTTTAAATGACATTGTCCTGACAGTTGGTGTGATTTAATTAAGGGAATTAGTATAAAGTAATTTTATCGCTCTTTGGCTTTCTAAATGAATATCACATCTTCCGATGTAGGAAAAAGGAATTATTGAGCTATTTTTATATTTCTATTGATGTCTTTATATGTTTGTTGATTATATAAATGCTTAAGCATGGAACTGCTTCAGTTCACAAGTGTCCTTTCATATGTTCCAAAAGCTTTGCTTAATTCCTTGGAAAGGCAGCATTATATTATGCAAAGGATTTAGAGAATAAAGAGTAAGATTTGATGTCCATGAGGTGTTTAAACTTATACCGATGTGTCTACAGATACAGTTCCCCCTCCAAACCCACATGAGCTTGGCATCTGTCGTTTTGGTGCCTAGGGAGGCATATCTACTTTATCTCTAGTTCTAGGAATTTAGCCCCCTAGGGATATGCCCTAGTAACAATCTAAATATATAATAGGGAGGCATTTAACTAAGGAATGTGTTGTTTCCTAAGATTCTGTTTCTCAAAGATGAAAAACATCTTTTAGCATGCTACATAATTCTCCACATAGTATAGTTATTATTTATTGTCTGCTTCCCCTGACTAAAATATAACCCATGGGGAAAGACTTTTGTCTGTTATTATCACTATTATTATTAATTATTATTGTTATCACTATGTCCCAAGAATCTGCTGAGAACAATGCCTGGCATGTTACTGGTAACACAATAAGTACTTTGCTGAGTGAATGACTTCTATGGTGATGGCTAAAAGGTGACATCTGGGTTTCATTTAGTGTTGGTGCCAAAGGTAGTAGCTACGCTGAATCTATATCAGCTACCTCTATTTGCAAATGAAAATATTACTTCTAATATGACCAATTTAACCACTCTTATGTAAAGTGTGCATAAAAATGTGTTTAGGAAACTTTAATATCGATATTGCTCTGTAACATGCACACTAAGTTAAAAAGATTGTGCTTGCTTTGCAAACATAGCCTCATGGAAAGCTCCCAACTTCCTCTTCCAACCAGATGGCCTCCACTAAACCCTACCCTTCGTAGAATTATGGATATGGAGCTGGCCCTACCCCAGATCCAAATCAGTGTATCTGGGGTGGGACCAGGAATCAGCATATTTTACAAGCTCTCCAGGTGGGTCGTATGTAACACTAAGGTCTGGGAACACACAGCCCTGGAACTTCCTATTGTTACATGAATTCTGTGTTCTTATTCTCATCCATGACTCTTAAAATACTCACTGATTTTGTAGTGGTAGTGGTAAGTCTCAGTTTTACGACGTCCTGAAGTTGGGTGTAATTTGATCTCATTGTCCCTAACCTGAGACCTAGTGAATGATGGTGTGATGATCATATGCTTGAACCGGAAATAAATGAAAACTGGATTTCACTTTGCTTGCAAACTTCCAGTCTGCACAAACTGTAAAACTATCTCTGGGAAACAAAACAAAATTTAGGCTTGAACACTCTAGCTTTTTTTTCTACCTCTTCCTCCTGAGAGGCACATTGGAAGACTCACCAGGGCATATAAATGCCTTAATGCAAATTAGTGGAAGGTGCTTTCCTCAAGTGCACATATTCTGAAAAGGTACTCCCTTCTAGGTATACCATTTATAAAAAGGTGTCTGTGTCTTAGGTTGACTCAGGCTGACAGGAGGAGCCTCAGTTACATTCCCTGCTGCTCTGGTGTCCTGTTGGCTGATGCATTATATAGGGAACAGTGGCGCTCAATAATGTTTGGTATTGAGTTGTTGACAACAGTACTCAAGAGCTGATCTCTGACCATGGGGTAACAGTGACAGAAAGGAGCAAATGCTTAATGGGATCAGTAATGGTCTGCTGGGCCCAGAAGTGGGCCCTTATTTTTCCCATACAGGAAGTATCCCTGTTGTAACATGTGCCCTTTGAGAAAAATGAATAAATCTCTTGTTTGAATGAGAGGGAGATAAGAGAATTACTCTTGCTTTGAGAAACTCATAAAGGAGAAAATTTATTTACACGGTACTGAGTTAAGAAGGGACAAACTCTTATAGCGAGAAGAGAAGATCCCTTGGCAGGTGCATAAGAGATGAGAGAGAAAAATACTTACTTTTCAGTAGAGCAGCAGTTTGAAAGCATGAACGTGAAGGTGGGGGCAAGTCATGCTGCCAGTCTCAAACTATCATCTATCTCTTGGGGTTTGTGGGAAGATTTAGAGAGTGCTTTATAATTGAAAACTGTCAATGTGATTGATTTTTTGGGAGGGGTTTATTTCATCCTGGTAGAGACTTTGATGTTTTTAATACTTTTTGACAGTCCATAGGTATGTTATACATTTTCAAGAAACAAAAATAAAACTTCAGTATATGAATATTTGTGTGTCTTCTCTTATGGAAATGGCTGCCTCCATGAGGGACTAATCCAAAAATATTTATGTAGTAATTTCATAATATAGAAATGTGGTTAAATATAGAGGATATCATCAAGCGTAGCCATCCAAGTTGCTGCTAAGTGAGCATCAAGGATTATGGGATGATTAAGACTTCTTCTTTTACTAATCAGTTGTAAGAGTCTCAGTGGGTCACAGGGGTATATAAAAGGAGACAGGAAAGATTTCAAGAGTTTCTCAAATACGGAATCTGATTGGATGGAAATATTATGTGATTCTCAAAGTTTAGAGTTTATTAGTATAGATTAGAATCATCTGTGGTCTCCTTTGAAATTTCATTCTTGGGTTCCAGCCTCAGAGACTTGATTTAGTAGATCATGGGTGAAACCCTAGAATCTGCATTTTAATAAGCACATGTACAATCAGGCTGAAGACTATACCTTGAGGAATACTAGAAGGGGTAATCTCTAAGATCAGTCTGCACTTCGACTTCCTTGAGTCATTTTTTTACATTGAAAGTGTTTCCCTGATTTCTTGTTAGGAATATGAGCAAAACACTTTTTTTTTTAATGACTCACAGACTTGTAGAACAGAAAATTATCATGAAATCTGCTCTGGATTTCTTCTATGCTTTAAAAATTGGGGAAAAAAGTTTGAAGTCTGAATAACCATTCAGCATCTAGGATACTATAACTGATTGTTTGAAAATGATCCAGCTATACCAAGAACCATTTGAGGCTTTTGAAAAATATATACAGAAAGTAGGAATGTGTTATACTTACATGGAAACACTGCTGAATTTCCATCTGAAAAAAACAGCAATATAGCTTTGAGACTTCCACTTAGAGAGTTTAAACAACTGTGTCATAATCCAGACCATCGTTAATATCAGGTGGAAACTTTCATCAGCTTTGTATTACTAGGTCCCATCCTGACCAGTGAAAAATAAATTTCTGGGAATAGGGAGGAGGCAGAGATATTCTTTAAATGCTCCACAGATAATTCTGTTGTTCTGGTAAAGCTGGCACTACTGATTAAACTAAGAGATATTAATGCATTTCTCATCTTTTTCCTTTATTGTCATCAGATTAAGAAAATTTATCATGTCCCTAATCTCAATTGAATGGGAGGGAAAATATTATTTGCATTTGATTAATTGCATTTACAAATGTGACTTTTGACTTTAGGGAACTTACTAGGTAACAGAAAAAAATATTTTTGCCTCCCAGATAAAGGTATTAGCTAAAATTCTGGTTGTATCAATTTGTTTTTTTTTTACATGGTAGTATTTTTTAAATTTAATTTAATTTTATATATTTTTACATCATTTTTTTGTTTTTGCACAATGTGTGCATTTTCATCTTTGTTGTAGTCCCCATACAATTCCCACCTCGCTTGTTTTGATCTTACTTCCTTCTCCCTCCCTCCCCCCATGGTGTGTCTCTGGTTTATAGTTGCTTGTTGATTTTGATTTTTACTTTATAATAATTAGTCTTTTTCCTGGTCCCTTATTTAGGTTTTCTAAATTCCTGCTATGAGTGAGACCATCTGATATTTTTCTTTTGCTTTCTGGCTTATTTCACTGAGCATGACCCCTTCCAGCTCCATCCATGTTGCTCCAAATTGCATGAGTTTATCTTTTTTGATATCTGAGTAATTTTCCATTGTGTATATCTTCTTGATCCAGTCATCTATTTTTGGATGGTTGTTTCCATAGCTTACCTATTGTAAATAGTGCTGCTATATACATAGGGGTGCAGGTGCCCTTTGAATTAATGTTTCTGTGTCCTTTGGGTAAATACCTAGGAGTAGAATTGCTGGATCATATGGAAGCTCCATCTTTAGAAGATTGAGCAATCTCCACACAGCTCTCCATAGTGGTTGGACCAGTTTGCACTCCCACCAGCAGTGCAGGAGAGTTCTTTTTTCTCCACATCCTCGCCAACATTTGTTATTGCTAGTTTTTTTTTTTTAATATGTGCCATTCTCACTGGTGTAAGATGGTATCTCATTGCAGTTTTGATTTGCATTTCCCTGATTACAAGTGATGTTGAACATTTTTTCATATGCCTGTTGGCCATTTGCATTTCCTCTTTGGAGAAATTTCTTTTTAGCTCTTCTGCCCATTTTTTGACTGGGTTATTTTCTTTGTTTTTGTTGAGACTTATCAGCTTTTTGTAGATTTTTGTGATCAGTCCATTATCATTAGTGTTGTGTGCAAAAATTTTCTCCCAATTGGTGGGGTGTCTCTTTGTTTTGGTTACTGTCTCTTTTGTTGTACAGAAGCTCTTTAATTTGATGTAGTCCCAGCTGTTTATTTTTGCCTTCACTATCACTGCTTTGGGTGATGTGTCTTTAAAGATGTTACTGAGGTGTATGTCATGTAGTGTTTCACCTATATTTCCTTCTATATATTTTGTGGTTTCAGGTCTTATGCCTAGTTCTTTAATCCATTTTGAGTTGGTTTTTGTGCATGGTGTGGGGTAGTAGTCAAGCTTTATTCTTTTGCATGCAGCAACCCAATTTTCCCAGCACCATTTATTGAACAAACATTCTTTGCTCCGTTGCATATTCTTTGCTCCTTTGTCAAAGATTAGTTGACCGTAAATCTGTGGGTTTATTTCTGGATTTTCTATTTGGTTCCATTGGTCCATGTGTCTGTTCTTGTTCCAGTATCATGCAGTTTTGATTATTATGGCTTTGTAGTATAGTTTGAAGTCTGGGGAGTGTGATATTTCCATTCCCTTCCTTTTTTTCAGGAGAGCGTGGGCTAGTCAGGGTTTTTGGTGGCTCCATATGAATTTTATGAATACTTGTTCTATTTCTTTGAAGAATGTCATTGAAATTTTTATTGGAATAGCATTGAATCTGTAAATTGCTTTTGGTAGGTTGGCCATTTTGATAATGTTAATTCTTTTAATCCATGAGCAGGGGATGTCTTTATATTTCTTTGTGTCTTCTATTTCTTTTAACAGTGTTTTGTAGTTTTCTTTGTGTAGGTCCTTTACCTCTTTCTGTTATTTTTGTTCCCAAGTATTTGATTTTTTTTTGTTTCAATAATAAAAGGGATGTTTTCTTGATTTCTTCTTCTTCAGATTTATTGTTTGTGTATAGGAAGGCTACTGATTTTTGTGTGTTGATTTTGTACCCTGCTACTTTACTAAACTGATTGATTAGTTTGATTAGTTTTTCTGTGGAGTTTTTTGGGTTCTCTATATATATTATCATATCATCGGTAAATAGTGATAGTTTTACTTCTTCCTTCCCTATTTGGATTCCTCATATGTCTTTCGCTTGTCTTATTGCTCTGGCTAGGACTTCCAGTATTATGTTGAAAAGCTGTGGTGAGAGTGGACATCCTTGTTTTGTTCCAGATCTTAATGGTAATGCTTTCAACTTTTCACCATTGAGAATGATATTGGCTATGGGCTTGTCATATATGGCCTTTATGATGTTGAGGTATGTTCCTTGTATCCTGAGAATTTTAAGAGCCTTTACCATAATGGGTGTTGTACTTTGTTGAAAGCTTTTTCAGCATCTGTTGATATTATCATATGGTTTTTATATTCCTTTATTGTTGATGTGTTGGATTACATTGATGGATTTTCAGATGTTGAACCATCTTTGTGACCCTGGAATAAATCCTACTTGGTCATGGTGAATAATCTTATGGATCATTGTTGGATTCTGTTAGCTAAAATTTTATTGAGGATTTTTGCATCAATGTTCATTAGAGAGATTGGCCTGTAGTTTTCTTTTTTTGTGTTGTCTTTCTTCAGTTTTGGTATTAGTGTGAATTTGGCTTCATAGTACATGTTTGTTATTATCCCATCCTTCTCAATTTTTTGAAAGAGTTTGTGAAGGATAGGCACTAGTTCGTTTCTGAATGTTTGGTAGAATTCATATAAATCCATCTGGTCCTGGGTTTTTGTTTTTGGGGAGGGTTTTGATTACCATTTCAATTTCACTGCTTGTAATTGGGCTGTTTAGGTGTTCTAATTCTTTATTTAGCTTTGGGTGATTTTAAAGTTGTAGGAATTTGTCCATCTCTTCTAGATTGTTGAACTTGTTTGCATGTAACTGTTCATAGTAGTTTCTGATTATTCTTCTGATTTCTGCTGTGTCTGTTGAGATTTCTCCTCTTTCGTTTGTGATGCTATTTATTTGTGCTTTCTTTCATTTTTCCTTTGTGATCCTGGCTAGGGGTTTGTCTATTTTACTTAGTTTTTCAAAGAACCAACTTTTGGTTTCATTGATCTTTTGGATTTTTTTTTAGTTTCTATTTCATTTATTTCTGCTTTGATTTGTATTATTTCCCTTCTTCTATTGGTTTTGGGTTTTTTTTTTTTTGTTTGGTTTTCTTTTTCTAGTTCTTTGAGCTGTGAGATTAGGTTATTTCTTTGAGTTCTATCTTGTTTCTTGATGTGAGCCTCTATTACTATATATTTTCCTCTTATTACTGCTTTTGCTGCATCCCATACATTTAGGAAATTGGTGTCCTCCTTGAGTTCAACTCAAACTATTTTTTAATTTCTTCTTTGATCTCCTCATTAGTCCAGTGATCTTATAGTAGTGTGGGTTTCAATCTCCAGGAGGTAGGAGGGTTCCTTGCCTTCTTTTTATGTTTTATTTCTAATTTGATGCCTTCGTGGTCAGAGAAGATGTTTGGTATGATTTTAATCTTAGTGTATCTGTTGATGTTTGTTTTGTGTCCCAGTATGTGCTCGATCCTGGAGAATGATCCATGTGCACTTGAGAAAAATGTGTACTCAGATATTTTTGGGTGTAGTGTTCTATAGATGTCTGTTAAGCCCAAGAGGTCTCAATGCTTGTTTAGAGCTTTATTGTCCTTACTTATTTTTTTGTCTCATTTATCTATCCATTGTTGATAGTGGTGTGTTGAAGTCTCCTACTACATACATACTTTCTCTGATGTCTGTTTTCAGAGATGATAATAGTTGTCTGATGTAGTTTGGTGCATCTTCATTTGGTGAGTATATGTTAATGAGTGTTATGTCTTCTTGATGTATTGTCCCTTGATCATAATGTAGTAACCATCTGAGTCTCTTTTTACCTTTTTGAGTTTGAAATCTGTTTTATCTGATATAAGTATAGCTGTTCCTGCTTTCTTTTTTGGTCCATTTGCTTGTAGGATTGTTTTCCATCCTTTTACTTTCAGTTTATTTATTTTTTTTGTAAATAGTCTTTTTTTATATTATTTATTTATTTATACAAGAGCCAGGGTACAGTCCAGATGCGTGGCAGGGTGAGAGGATTCACCAGAGACAGAGTGGGGAACAGAACAGGCAGAGTGACAAAATACACTGGTGAGGGGAGCAGTGGGTGAGGCAGGAGAGGTCTGCTGCGCCATGTGGGACTCTCCCGGCCAGCCGAGATCTAACCTGCGCTGCAGAGGCTGCAGACAGCTTCACAGCGTGGTGCTCAACTTCCTGCACCACCAGGAGAGGCCCACTTTCGGTTTATTTTTATCATTTGTAGTTAGATGTGTTTCCTGGAGACAATAAAAGGTTGGGATTTGTTTCTTAATCCAGGCTATGACTCTGTCTTTTTATTGAGGAGTTTAGTCCTTTTACATTTATAGTTAATATTGATATGTTAGCATTTGTATTTGCCATTTTGCCTTTTCTGTGGTTTTATTTTTTGTCTTGTTTCATTCTTATTCATCCCTCTGTTGGATCCATTTTTAGGAATCTTTGTAGTCTTTTTTGGAGTGGGGGTTGAGTCATGATGAAATTCTGGAGTTTCTGTTTGTTTGGGAAGGTCCTTATTCTTTCTTCATAGAGGAAGGAAAGCTTTGTGGGATAAAGTATTCTTGGTTGGCATTTGTTGTCTTGGAGTTTTTTGACTATGTCCCTCCACTCTCTCCTTGCCCCATAGTGTTTCTTCAGAGAAGACTGATGTCAGCCTGATTGTTTTTCCTTTGTATGTTATCCGTTTATTCCCTCTTGTCAGCTTCGTTATTTTTTCATTGTCTTGGATTCTTGGGAGCTTTACTATTATATGCCTTGCTGTAGTTTTCCTTTCATCATGGAAGTTTGGTGTTCTTGCTTCTTGTATGTCTATTTTCAGCTCCTTTTTCATGTTTGGGAAGTTCTCTTCGATTATTTCCTTGAATTATTTTCTCTGTTCCTAGGTCTCTCTCCTCTCTTTCTGGGATTCCTATGACTCTTTTATTTCCTTTTCTCATGGAGTCAGATAGTTCCCGAAGTCTGTCTTCAATCTTTTTCTATCCTACTTCTCTTTCCTTTTCTGTTTTGGTTCTTTTTATTTCTATGTCTTTGAGAGTACTTATTCATTCTTCCATTACATCTGTTCTGCTTTCATTGCTTTTCCCAGAGTTCTTTAGCTCCTCCATTAATTCTTTCATCTCCTGCATTTCTTTCACTTCCCTCTTTAAGGACTCAATTTCATTCTTCTGATTGTTGATTATTTTTCCCATATCATTTTTGACTTCTTTCAGTTTTCTAATCATGGCAATTTTAAATTCTCTGTCAGGAAGGTTCGGAAGTTTTTCCAAGTCACTGTTGTTGCAGTCTTGTAGTTGATTTTCATTTGTGGTGTGTCCTTTCCCTGAGGGCTTGCCTGGTTGCTTGTAGTTTTTCTTCTCCATGCTGCTTGTTTTCTGATTTGTCCTGTGTGTTGGGACACTGTTGGGACACTTCTGGTATTGGCTGGCATCTCTTTGGTGAGCTCCTTCTGGGATGTCAGAAGCTCTGACAGTTTTGGTGAGGTCTGGACTTGAATCTCCCTGTCTTAAAGATGGCATGCTTGGGGAACAGTACCCTGTGTGTGTTGTCTGCCCCAGCAGTGGCTGGATCCCCCTCTGGGCTCCGTCTCACGGCACTGGTAGGGCCCGGCTCCTGTGGGGTTTCAGCTCACCTCTGACTGCAGGAACAGCCCTTTCTCAGTTCCACACAGTTTTGGTGAGGTCCTGACGGGGCCCTCCCTGTCTCTGGTTGTATCCATTTTTTTAATAAAGATTTATTTATTTATGCATATAAGAGCTGGGGTACAGGCCAGAGATGTGGGGGTGGTGGTGAAAGGATTCACCCCAGACAGGGTGGAAACAGAACAGGCAGATTAACTGAAGTACACTGCTGAGGGGAGCAGTGGGCAAGGCGGGAGAGGTCTGGTGTGCCATGTGGGTTTCTCCCTGGCCAGCCAAGGGATCGATCTCGTGTTGCAGAGGCTGCAGACAGCTTCATAGGCTACATCTTAACCCCTTGTGTCACCAGGAAGGCCCTGGTTGTATCAGTTTGAATGGTAGAAAACTTCCCTTCTCTGGCAAAGATTGAAAGTTTTAGTAGCCTCTCTTTGCAGATGCTATTTGGACTCTTTTTAGGTACTATGACTACCTCATACCATAAGATAGAAGTGGTAACTGGGCCATAGCATTAGGATCTGAATTGTTTGGCTTGCCATGGCAGAGTTAATAGAATGAACAAATATACTGAATGATTTAAAATTCTCCAACTATTTATTAATCATATAGTATGAGAAATCAGTTCATCACATAGAATGATTTTAACTACTAGTAACAAAAATTCCTGATGATAACATGGTGATTTATTATCATACAGAAGAAAAAAGCGACGTATCAGTGGACTCGAATGAATCAATAGTTTCATGGAAAAAAACCTCTATTCTTTCTGCTCTGCATGATTCCTGTGCTTCTTATAGTTGCAAAAGAAGTTTCCTGGGTCAATTGTCTATACAGATCTTGTTCTCAGCCAGTGGGAACCAGAGACAAATCTTTTCTGTCAAGTACAGAATGCAAATCTTTCCCAGACTGTCAACTCAGGTCATGTGCCTGCCTCTAAGTCAGCAGGGAACATCAAGAGAAAGTAATTTGGGGATGAACCAGGACCCACTTCTGTAACTGGAGATGAGCTCATCTTCCAACTGAGTAGAGTTGAGGTTCTGATAGAAAGAAAAATTATAGAAAAATGAAAGCTGGCTATTCTGTTTTTAGAATGATAAATTATTGGATTTAAGTTAAAAAGGCTTTCTTATCTGCCGTCAGTATATGCAATCTATGCTTTTTTGCAGGATCCTCTGCTTTTTTTCTAAATAAAACTAATTATGTATGATTATTATCAAAATCTTCTTAATAACTAAGTACAAATTACTCATACAAAGAATGCTCTAATTTTCATCCAGGTGAGTGATTTAAAGTCATGCAAATACATAATAGGAAAAGATATTGACATCCAGAGGTTATCATGCGATTTTCAGAATATATCTGGATTTTTTGTCAAGTTTAAAAAAAGAAATATTTATACCTGATTGCTTGGGATGGTCTTTTGTAGTCAGAAGAGAGTACATTTCCTCTTTCTTGAAATGCCTTTTCCAATACCAAGACCTTTATAACTTGGAAAAAAATGAAGATTAGTTTGAATATAGCATACTTTCAAATTTAGTATAATGGCCAGGACTTCAGATGCTAAAGGCAGGCAGCCTTTGTTTAAATCCTGTCCTGCCTCTACTGGTCCCTTTATTATTTGTGTGTTCTTGAGTATGTTAATTAGCCATATTTGGTGGTGGCCCATTTTTTGTGTGTAAAGTGGAGTTAAAAATACAACTACTGCTCAGGATTGCTTTAATGATTAAAAATATTAGAACTAAAAATGTGTCTATTATTTGGTAAGGGTTCAACAAATATTGTTATTATTATTTTCCTTAATCATCTATTTAGTTTTTTTTTTTTTCATCTATTTAGTTTTATTGTTAAAATAGTCATGGAAATAGTGCAAAAATGTATGGTTAGCACTTAAATTCTTAAAATATGCTGGGAACTATAGAACAAAGTAAATCATGTAAATGGCACATTATCTTACAATAACCACATGAAATGAATTTTATTATTGCCATTTTACAAACTGAAGTTTGAAGAGTTTAGGTAACATTCTCTACTTCCCACAATTAGTAGATAGGTGAGCTAGGATTTTAACTCATAACCATCTATCTCTGACAACCTGAGCTCGTTCCCTGTTCCATAAAGTGAAATTATTTTCTTGCCACTTTATAGTCTTGTAACAGAGTTTTACTGACTTTTTGAAGAATCTGAATTGCATTTTATTTTTAATCTAAATTATTTAAAACACATTTAAATGAAATAATAGGAAGTAAAGCTGTAGGTTAAAGGCTGCAAAGTTGGCAGTACAGGCCAAATCTGGCCTACAGATGTGCAGGTTTGGCTTATACAGTGTTTACCTTTGTCTGAATTTATTGCCAACAATTAAAACTGGGTGATTTCACGTAACTGTAAAGATTTCTGGCTTCTATTCAAGTTCTGGAAGCTCTGGCATCTCTGATTCCACGTGCTCATTTAAAACCATGGCACTGCAGCTGAGCAGGGGCCACCTCCTTTCATACTGGACATGCGCTCTAGTTTGACCATTGCCAGATGCCCACTCTCTTCTTGTAATTATCAACCTCTTCCTGTTGGCATTTTATTTTCTGATCATGCTGTAGGTGGTGAAAATGATTTTTCAGTACAGTGTACTTGTCTTGGAGGAAATTAATTGCATTAACTCTCCACTTACTTTTTCTAGTGAAAACTTAACTATATTATTGTCAGCAAAAATGTGTTTCCCTGCTTTGATATCAGAGCTGATGTGAGTCTCAGAAAGACCTCAAAAAAAGGGATGCTGTCATGCCCTGTGCTTGCCTAATAAAGGACTTTTTGATTTTGGATTGAACAAGGATAAACAACCAGTCTTAATAGCATGCCCCTAAAACAGCACATTTCCTTGACGTCAGATCATGTTTTCAAGCCATTAGGTCCTTGGTTCAGCGAGTATTTAAGATCTTAACACATGAATCATTCATACAGTGAAGGAAAGAGCCTGCGGAATGTCTTCCTCTAGGGCCGGCATATGGATGAGATGTGGTATTGGAGGCTGTCCAAAACTCAGATTTCCAGAGAGCTTGGCAAGAATAGGGAGAGAAGGATTAAGAAGTAGGAGGTTCTTTTAAAGCTTAAAGCATCTGTGCCAGTGGGACAAAAACACTGTTACTTTTATATTTTTGGCCCTTATACTAAGGAAGTTTTGTGGCTGTTTATTGTAGAAATATAGATGTGCCTCCTTTTAGGGATATTCAAAATGCAAAATTCACATCTACAAAGAGAGTTGGGGATCTATGTCACAGAATACTGTCCTTTACTGAATCATTTTCTCCAGATTTTTTTCAGTCTGAGACATTTATGTTATAGCTGTAGTTATAAAAATTATAAGCAGATGAGGAAACTAGGGCTTAGAGAAATTGCCAAGTTTTCATAGCAGTCTCTGTGAGAGTCAGGTTGAAGTGATTCTAGCTTCTTGGGTTTAAGTGATTGAAGGATGCAAGCTAAATGCTATGTTGTATTTCTCTTACATTCAATTGCCCTAACTTCCAGTGCACTGTATTTTCATAAAATAAGTTCACCAAAAAAAAAAAAAATGATATATAGTTTGGAATCTGAATACAAGTTCATATGGAAGTAAGTACATTTCTATGTATTAAAATTTTTTTTTATTTAAAAGAGAAGGAAGAGGATACTTGAAAATTACCAGTAGCATTTGACACCTTTATTCACTGAGTTATTGGGAAATCATTCAATGGAACAGCAGATGTAGAATGGAAAATAACAACAATGCTTTTGTAAATGGAAAAATTCACAGTATCTTTCAAACATTTTCCAGAAGACTGAACTTTTGCACTCTTTGTTGATTTAAAATGTGTTCATTTATTTAGATACTTACTCATAATGAGACAAGTGACATTCATGCCAATGTGTGAGTGTCCTTTGGAGTCCAAGAAAATAAAACAAAAGGGAAATTTCAGATGTAATTGTCGTTTAGTTTCTATCTACTACTGTAGTGTCTTCTCTAAAAAACCTCTTTGCAAAGAGGCAGGAAAGTAATATTTGTAATAATACTTGTCTACTTTCTGTATAACAGAAGTTTGAAGAGGTCCAGGTTTATGTGAACCTTTAATAAAATTGTGGTTTAACAGAATGCAAAAGCTACTTGGATTGTTTATTCCTGAATTAAAAAAAATTATTTAAGAAAACTTTTTTGATAAAGGGGGTGAGGTTTATGACTACTAATTTTTTCAGCTATGGCTACATAATGATAATTTCACTTTTTCCTGAAGAGTGGGAAGAGAACATAGAATGAAAAGCAGGAGCTGATGATGAATAATTCTGTGTGTCAAACAAGTGGTAATCATGTCTATAGCTTTCTTTAAGTTACTGCGTTATGTTTGCTAAACATTCAACCATGGACAGTGAACAATTTAGTGTGTTTAAATTTTGCTTTTGACTCATGAAAATAAACAGTTGGCATCTCTATACAAGCAGAGTCTCTCCAGCAACTGACAGCAACCACAGAAAGGGGTTTGCTTTTTTATTTATTCATTGGGTAAAAATGAAAAGACACTTATAAAGATATAAAGTAGAGTAAATGTAAATAACCAAGCTTATTTGCAAATTCTAATTATGAAGTATTTTTAAGTTTCAGTCAGGAAAATATTACATTAGGTGGTATCTGAATTTTTAATTTATTGTTAAATAAAAAAACATTTAGCCTATTTTTCAGCACAGGTAACAGGAGTTAGCCCTTTGTTACAATGGTTGTTACATATGTATAATTATATACTGTGTACTTCCTAATATTTTTTTTTTTGTTTTATGTGTCTTCAGTGACCTCAGTTTATTCAGTCATGCTGCACTTGCACTCATTGGTTGTACTTTCTTCTGTGATTGGCCATATGACATCTTTGGACAATGGTTTGGTTTATTCTTGAAGCCAGGGAATCTTGGAAAAGCACTTGCAGATTTCTATTTCCTCTTTTTCTTATAAATTCTCTCCTTTAAGATGTAGTCAGGCTAGCTTGCTGAGTGATGAAAGTCAAATGGCTTAGTCAGTGCTGTAACTGCAGACAGCTTACCATAAAATATGTGAGTGAGCCTAGCTGAGACTAGCCCAGCAGGTTAGCCTGATCAGCTACTGAAGGCTGGTAAGCTGACTACATGCTCATATTTTTAAGTCATTGAGTTTTGGGGGTATTTCATCATATAATCATTATTTTGTTGCATATAGACATGCCTTATTTTTATTTGAGTTGAGCCCAAAGTAGTAAGTTATTTATACAAATATGTCAAGAAAAATAGATGTAAATAGCTGTTTGTCACAGATAATACATGAGGAATATAAGTTTTAATCATGGAAATATAGAAATTATTTTAATAATTCTAGTTATTATTAAAATAAAATATATAAAAATAATTGAAAGATTTATTCCTTTATAAGATAGATGGTTACACATGTAAGACTGCATATCTTGGGTATGTATGTTTTCTCTGCTTGCCTTATAAATGTGACATGAATGTGTTTTATATGGTTAATGCTGTTCTTTTCATGTGTCTTTCTTCATTTTATGCTAGAGTTCTCAGCAATTGGATTGGTGTCAAAATTGGAACACTTTCAAAATACTTGGGATAAAATCAAGGAGAAAGCGAGGTGAAAAAAAATCTGTAGAGGTAAAACAAGATTTAGGTTTTATATCAAAATATGTCTATCAGTGATGTTGTGATATGGATCTACCCAGATGGGCGAGTATCAGTCCTATTGAAATAGCAGCCTTCTTGATAATTTTCATTCGGCATGCCACAAATTGACAGTCTTTTTTGAGAGAAAAATGATATAAAATGAGCCATATCTTAGTGTTCTTGTAAATGTAAATTGCCAACTGTAAGGTGCTTTCAAAATGGGTGGATAGCCTTGAATTTCATTGGTTTATATAAGTATCTTTAAACTGAGGAAATGTTAGACCTCACTAATTCAGAGACACTGCCTCTTCATCCTGCCACTATAATTGATTTGGCTTTAGAGACCTACATTGGTTTGGCAATGTACTTTTAAATTCATTTTTTTTTTAGGGTGAACAAAATTAAAAGGAAAGTGCAAGGATTTTTCTATATATCTTCTGTTCCCATACAGGCAAAGCCTCCCCTGTTATTAACATTCCCCAGAGTGGTGCACTTGTGATGGATGAACCTATACTGATATGTCGTTATTGTCCATCGTTTGCATTAGGATTCCCTTGGTGTTGTATGTTCTGTGGGTTTGTGATGTATAATGTAGAATGGCAAATATCCATAATTGTAGTATCAAACAGTAAGTTCCCTGCCCTAAAAACATTCACTGCTCTACCTCATCACCCTGTCTTGCCCCCGACCCCTGGAAATCACTGATCTTTTTACTGTTTCCAAAGTTTTTACTTTCCCAGAATGTCGTATTGTTGGAAAAATAAATACACAGCCTTTTGAGATTGGCATCTTTCACTGCGTAATAGGCATTTAAATTTCCTCCACATCTTATTTCCACTTGATCACTCATTTCATTTTAGTGCTGAATAATATTCCATTGTCTGGACATACCACTGTTTATCCATTCACCTACTGAAAGACATATTAGATGCTTCCAAGTTTTGGGTATTATGAATAAAGCTGCTATAAATCCACATACAGGAGTTCATGTTTCATGCAGATATTCATGCAGGACATGTTTTCAACTCCTTGGGTAAATACCAAGGGGTGTGTTTGCTGGATCATATCATGAGGGTTTGTTTAGTTTTATAGAAAACCACCAAACTCTCTCCTAAAGTGACTGTACCATTTCCGTTCCTCCCAGCAAAGAATGAGAGTTCTTGTTTTATACCCTCTTCAACATTTGTTTTTTTCAGTGGTTTGAATTGGGTTATTTTAAGAGGTATATAGTGGTATCTCATTGTTTGAATTTGCATTTTTCTACAATTCCACATTGATTAGAATATCTTTCATATGCTCATTTATAGTCTCTATATCTTTTTTGGTAAATGTCTGATAAAGTCTTTGTCCTGGGTTATTTATTTTCTTTTTTTTTAAAGATTTATTTATTTATTTATTTATACAAGCACTGGGTACAGTCAGAAGCGCAGGAGGGTGAGAGAATTCACCAGAGCCAGAGTGGGGAGCAGAGCAGGCAGAAGGACCGAAGTACACTGCTGAGGGGAGCAGCGGGCAGCAGGAGAGGTCTGCGCGCCATGTGGGACCCTCCTCCAGTGGCCGGGGAGCAGCCGGGGATCGAACTGGAGCTGCAGAGGCTGCAGGCAGCTTCGCAACCCAGTGCTCAACTGCTGCGCTACCGGGGAGACCCCTATTTATTTTCTTATTGTTGAGTTTTGAGAGTTCTTTGTAACTTTAGGTGAAGTTCAGATATGGCTTTTGCAAATATTTTATTCCATCTGTGTGTTGTCTTATTCACTTGCCTTATTCTCTGCTCTTTCTCTTTCTCAGAGCAGAAGTTTAAAATTTTAAGGCCATCCAGTTTATCAAGTCTTGTGTTTTTGTTGTTCTATGCCATGTATTTTTCAGCGTGGAAAAGATATATCTGTTCCTGTACAGCTTCACACAGTACAGAACTCTACTGAATATAGCCTTGCAGCATTTGCTTGTCCCTTTTTAATGACTTAGAACTCAAACTTTATGAAGCAGTCCATTCATTTTCATTCATTGAAATATTCTTTTATGTTCATTTATCATGTTTTCATCTTTCTCACAGAACAACATAAATGAGTCATTTTTTTCTTCAGTGTGACAACACTTTCAATAGACAAGATGATTTTTATATCTACACCCTGAAGTCCTTTTATTTTGCCTCATGTCCAAATAGAAACACTGATAGAACATTTTCTTCTTAAATGAACTGTGTGGTTTGATCACCGCAGAATACTAGGAATGATACTAATCTTAATCTGGTCTCTCTATTTTCATTAATTCATCAGTATTGCTCAAATTGATTTAGACTTGTTGTCATTGGAGTGCAGTGAGAAAACCAGATAGTTTAAACAAAAAATTAATACACGGAATTGTTTATAGAAGTAATGTAACATTTGAGAAAATGGGGAGGCAATGGAGAGACTAGTCATACCATAAACCTTCTGTCTCTGCAGTACTAGGGGTACAAAAATAAGAGGTAGTATAACAGAACCCAAATCTGAGGCCACCTAGTGGAAATTAAACCACAGTGAGTCTATCTGGTGGAAGATGGGGACTTCATGGGATGTCGGGTTCAGAAGGAACTAGAGCCAGGGAAGAAAAGTACCCACTCCCGGGGTTGCTACCTATAGGAGATAGGAGTAGGGGGAGGGAGAGAGGAAGAAAATAGAAAGGAAAAGGGGCATGAGTAAGGGATGAGGGCAGAGGAGGAGAACAAAGGAGGAGACCATCCTGCCCATCCTGCCCCCAGTCTTCCACCACTACCTCCCATGAGTTGAACTACTCTCAGGAGACAGGAAATATTGTTAGGAAAGCATGAAATATTGCCCCCTATGATATAATAATGGGCAGTGAAAAGATGAGGAATGAATCTGACAGCAAACAGAGGATCAGTATTTGGTTATTGACATGCATCATTAAAACAGAAAATGAATTCACTTTTCTACTTCCAATAGCTATCAAAATTGTCCTCTCACAATTATAAAATTAATATTTGGGATTTTCTTGAATATTTTCTTTCATTTGTGTCCAACAATTCTTTATTTGGTGTATCCTAATTTGCTAGATAAAAATAGGTTATTAGGTGCTATGATTTAGGAGATAATATTACTGTTTTAAACCACTTGGAGACTACCAGAGAAGGGAAACAGTTCCACTATCAGGAGAGAATACTTATTTGCCTCTTTTACAATTCAATATAGGAGGGCCTCCCTGTTGGCACAAGGGGTTAAGCACCGCACTATGAAGCAGTTTGTAGCCTCTACAGCATGAGTTCGATCCCTGGCTGGCCAGGGAGCAACCCACTTGGTGAGCAGACCTCTCCTGTCTCGCCCGCTGCTCCCCTCAGCAGTATATTTCAGTCACTCTGCCTGTTCTGTTCCCTATTCTGTCTGTGGTGAATCCTGTCACCGCCCCCCCACATCTGTGGCCTGTACCCCAGCTCTTGTATGCATAAATAGATAAATCTTAAAAAAATTCAATATAGGAAAGAAATTTCCTCCTTTTGACTTAAGAATTAGTATTAAAGTAAAGACCTTTTTCTAACTCCTTTGATGGAGTAATTGCTTATCAGAATGAGATCATTAAAATGCCACAGTGATCAGAGGCAAGATGATTGTATTGCATTGAAGGCAAAATGCTTTTGCAACACCTGCATCTACTGAATCATCTCTACTGTGGCAAGGTGTGCTCACCTAGTATATCCAATCACAATTGGAAAAAAAATTGTCAGGATTTGTTCTTTTAATTTGTTTCTCCACATATGAATGGCTTGGTGATAAAGATTATGTGAGGACAGATGAGGCGCATCAACATGGTGGCGAGGAAACGCTGCGAGTAAGATCTCCCATTAAAAAAAAAGTTAATAGGGAGGAAAAGCAGCAGGTCCCAATGAGAACTGGGACACGGAAGATAAACGGGTGACTCCAGCAAACTGCCCGAAGAAGAAAGTGGCCATAAAAGAGGACTAGAAGGGAGGAAAGCTCAGAACCCTGCTACCCTTCCCCACCCACAAAGTTGGCACTCTCCGACTAACAGAAAGGAGGAAAAAAACAAAAAACTAAAACAACCAACAAGCACAAACTACGCATCAAGCGGGACTGTGAGTGGAAAGGAACTATTTCAGCCACCATACCCCGTGAACTGGAGCTGTGGAGAACCCTGCAGGATTCACTGTGGAGGTGAGCAAACTGCTCTGGGCGCCATTAGAGAAAAACAAAGACTCCTGGAGACCTACACACAACCCCGGGCCAGCTGGTAAGCTTGTGTGGAAAAGCAGTGCTTGAAAAGCAAACGCGGATCGTGGCTGCCCAGGTCCCCACGCCTGCTACCTAGGTTTGCAGGGAGACACACAGGGGCCCTCACTGAGGTGAATGTCCCTCACTGAGTAATCAGAAACCAGGCGCCCAGACACGGGAGTGGGGTGCAAAAGGTGCCATTTCTGCCGACACTGAACTGGGCTACAGCCCGCGTCCTGGACCTGAGGGCTTTGGAACTGAGACCCGGGGCACGAAATTCGGGGCATGGATTCCCCACAATGGTGGGGCACAAGGCAGACACAGCACTCCAAAGCCATTGAGGCTTTCCCCACCATTCCCACTCTGTTCCCCTGTCCCATGGGGTGAAAAAAAACAGCTCCCCAAGGACACTAGGAGAGATCTCTGGCGCCACCTAGCGACCAGAAAAAAAATCACCAACACCCCATAGAACAGGGACCTTTCTTCAGTAAAGACTGCTTGAAACCAGCAGAAGGCTCCCGGAGGAGCCAGTGGTGAGCTGGGAAGTTTGCCCAAGCCAGGCCCCTTCTGACCAGCAGTCCAAGCCCAGAGGGGGAGCGGGCACCCACGGCTGGGGCAGACCGCGTGCGCAGAAGAGTGTGCCTGAGACCGGGCGCGAAGGGAGTGCATCCCGCATCGCCAGTTTAGAACAGGGACATTTCTCCTGTAAAGACTGCCTGAAACCAGCAGAAGGCTCCTGGAGGAGCCAGAGGTGAACTGGGAAGTTCTCCCACGCCAGACCACTTCTGGCCTGCAGTCCGAGCCTAGAGGGGGAGTGGGAACCCACTGCCAGGGAAGACCAGGAGCGCAGGTGAGTGTGTCCCCGCATCGGCATTTTAGAACAGGGACCTTTCTTCAGTAAAGACTGCTTGAAACTGACAGATGGCTCCTAAAGGAGCCAGAGGGGAGCGGAGAAGTTCACCCAAGATGCCAGCCAGTCCCAGCAACACAATATCCCAATGCATACGGCAAATTAGAAAACAGACAGTAGGGAGTAGAAGAACCACACACAACCTAGCAACTCCTCAGGAAAAAAAGCACACCACAAAAAGAAAACCACCCCCCAGATTGCAATGACAGTAACTTGGAAGAACTTCTGAGCCTTCCAGAAAGAGAATTTAAAATTGCCATGATTAAAAAACTGACAGAAGTCATAAAAGAAAACAATGATAAGGGAAAAATAATCAACGATCAGAAGAATGAAATTGAGTCCCTAAAGAGGGAAGTAAAAGAAATGCAGGAGATCAAAGAATTAATGGAGGCACTAAAGAACTCTGGGAAAAGCAATGAAATCAGAATAGATGAAATGGAAGAACGAATAAGTACTCTTGAAGACACAGATATCAAAAGAACCAAAATAGAAAAGGAAAGAGAAGTAAGAAGGGAAAAGACCAAAGAAAGACTTTGGGAACTATCTGACTCCATGAGGAAAGGAAATATAAGAGTTATAGGAATACCAGAAGGAGAGGAGAGAGATGTAGGAACAGAGAAAATATTCAAGGAGATAACTGAAGAGAACTTCCCAAAAGTGAAGAAGGAGCTGAACATTGATATACAAGAAGCAAGAAGTACACCAAACTTCCATGACGAAAGGAAAAATACAGCAAGACACATAATAGTAAAGCTCCCAAGAATCCAGGACAAGGAAAAAATAATGAAGCTGACAAGAGGGAAGAAACAGATAACATTCAAAGGAAAACCAATCAGGCTGACATCAGACTTCTCCGAAGAAACACTACGGGCAAGGAGAGAGTGGAGGGACATAGTCAACAGACTCCAAGAAAACAGATGCCAGGGCCTCCCCGGTGGCGCAGTGGTTGAGCGCTGGGTTGCGAAGCTGCCCGCAGCCTCTGCAGCGCCAGTTCGATCCCGGGCTGCTCCCCGGCCACTGGAGGAGGGTCCCACATGGCGTGCAGACCTCTCCTGCCGCCCGCTGCTCCCCTCAGCAGTGTACTTCGGTCCTTCTGCCTGCTCTGCTCCCTGCTCTGGCTCTGGTGAATTCTCTCACCCTCCTGCGCTTCTGACTGTACCCAGTGCATGTATAAATAAAACAAACAAATAAAATAAATAAATAAATAAATAAATAAATAAATAATAAATACATGCCTCTATATAAAAAAAAAAAGAAAAGAAAACAGATGCCAACCAAGAATACTCTATCCCGCAAACCTCTCCTTCCTCTATGAAGAAAGAATAAGAGGACCTTCCCAGACAAACAGAAACTCTGGAATTTCATTACGACTAAACCCCACTCCAAAAAATACTACAAGGAGTCCTAAAGCCAGAATCTCAGAGGGACAAATAACAATGAAAGAAGGCCAAAAAAAATGTTATTAAAAGAATAAAGAAATAAAATCAAAGGAAAGACAAACACAATGGCAAATACAGATGCTAACATATCAATATTAACTCTAAATGTAAATGGACTAAACTCTTCAATAAAAAGACACAGAGTCGCAGGCTGGATTAAGAAACAAAACCCAACCTTTTGCTGTCTCCAGGAAACACATTTAGCTGCAAAAGATAAAAATAGACTCAAAGTTAAAGGATAGAAAACAATCTTACAAGCAAATGGACCAAAAAAGAATGCAGGAACAGCTGTACTTAGATAAAACAGATTTCAAACTTAAAAAGGTAAAAAGAGATCCCAACGCTCACTACATTATGATCAAGGGGACAATACTTCAAGAAGAAATAACACTCATTAACATATATTCACCAAATGATGGAGCATCAAAATATATCAGACAACTATTGTCATCTCTGAAAACAGACGTCAGAGAAAACACATACGTAGTGGGAGATTTCAACACACCACTATCAAAAATGGATAGATCAACGAGACAAAAAATAAGTAAAGACACAAAATCTCTAAATAAGGACCTAGCGCGCTTGACCTTAACAGACATCTATAGAACACTACACCCAAAAAAATCTGAGTACACATTTTTCTCAAGTGCACACGGATCATTCTCCAGGATCGATCACATACTGGGACACAAGACAAACATCAACAGATTCACCAAGATTGAAATCATACCAACCATCTTTTCTAACCATGAAGGCATCAAACTAGAAATAAACCATAAAAAGAAGGCAAGGAACTCTCCTACCTCATGAAGATTGAAAACCACCCTACTGGAAGACCACTGGACTAATGAGGAGATCAAAGAAGAAATTAAAAAATTCTTGGAATTGAATAACAAGGAGGACACCAATTTCTGAAATGTATGGAATGCAGAAAAAGCAGTAATAAGAGGAAAATATATAGCAATAGAGGCTCACATCAAGAAACAAGATAGAACTCAAAGAAACAACCTAATCTCGAAGCTCAAAGATCTAGAAAAAGAACAACAACCAAAAAAACCCCCAAAACCAGTAGAAGAAAAGAAATAATATAAACCAAAGCAGAAATAAATGAAATTGAAACTAAAAAAACAATCCAAAAGATCAATGAAACCAAGAGCTAGTTCTTTGAAAAAATCTATAAAATAGACAAACCCCTAGCCAGGCTCACAAAGGAAAAAAGGGAGAAAGCACAGATAAACAGGATCATAAATGAAAAAGGAGAAATCACAACGGACACAGCAGATATCAAAAGAATAATCAGAAACTACTATGAACAGTTAAATGGAAACAAGTTCAACAATCTAGAGGAGATGGACAAATTCCTACAACTCTACAATCACCCAAAGCTAGATAAAGAAGAAATAGAACACCTAAACAGACCAATTACAAGCAGCAAAATTGAAATGATAATCAAAAAGCTCCCCAAAAAACAAAAGCCCAGGACCGGATGGATTTACAAATGAATTCTACCAAACGTTCAGAAACGAATTAGTGCCTATCCTTCAAAAAAACTCCTCCAAAAAATTGAGTAGGAAGAAATAATACCAAACATGTTCTATGAAAGCAACATTACACTAATACCAAAACCAAACAAGGACAACACAAAAAAAGAAAACTACTGGCCAATCTCCCTAATGGACACTGATGCAAAAATCCTCAATAAAATTTTTGCTGTCAGAATCGAACAATGTATCCATAAGATAATTCACCACAACCAAGTAGGATTCATTCCCAGGACACAAGGGTGGTTCAACATCCGAAAATCAATCAACGTTATCCAACACATCAACAAAAAGATATATAAAAACCATATGATAATATCAATAGATGCCAAGAAAGCTTTCGACAAAGTGCAACACCCATTCATGATAAAAGCCCTTGAAATTCTTGGGATACAAGGAACATACCTCAACATCATAAAGGCCATCTATGACAAGCCAGCAGCCAGTATCATTCTCAATGGCGAAAAGCTGAAAGCATTACCATTAAAATCTGAAACAAAACAAGGATGTCCACTCTCACCACTGCTTTTCAATATAATACTGGAAGTCCTAGCCAGAGCAATAAGATAAGAGAAAGACATACAAGGAATCCAAATAGGAAAAGAAGAAGTCAAACTATCACTATTCGCAAATGATATGATAATATACAAGAGAACCCCAAAAACGCCACAAAAAAACTAATTCAACTAATCAATCAGTTCAGTAAAGTGGCAGGATACAAAATCAACATGCAAAGTCAGTAGCCTTCATATATACAAATAATAAATCTGAAGAAAAAGAAATAAAAAAAAACATCCCTTTTATTATTGAAACAAAAAAAAATCAAATACTTGGGACTAAATCTAACAAAAGAGGTAAAGGACCTATACAAAGAAACTATAAAACACTGTTAAAAGAAATAGAAGAAGACACAAAGTAATGGAAAGACATCCCCTGCTCATGGATTGGAAGAATAAACATTATTAAAATGGCCATCCTACTGAAAGCAATATACAGATTCAATGCTATTCCAATCAAAATTTCAATGTCATTCTTCAAAGAAATAGAACAATTATTGATGAAATTCATATGGAATCAGCAAAAACCCCAAATAGCCAAAGCTCTCCTGAAAAAAAAGAAGGGAATGGAGGCATCACACTCCCAGACTTCAAACTATACTACAAAGCCATAATCATCAAAACTGCATGGTATTGGAACCAGAACAGACACACAGACCAATGGAATCAAATAGAAAATCCAGAAATAAACCCACAGATTTATGGTCAACTAATCTTTGACAAAGGAGCAAAGAATATGCATTGGAGCAAAGAAAGTTTGTTCAATAAATGGTGCTGGGAAAACTTGGTCGCTACATGCAAAAGAATGAAACTTGACTACTACCTAACACCATACACAAAAACCAACTCAAAATGGATTAAAGAACTAGACATAAGACCTGAAACCATAAAATACATAGAAGAAAATGTATGCGAAACATTACATGATATGCACATCAAAGACATTTTTACAGACACATCACCCAAAGCAGTGATAGTGAAGGCAAAGATAAACAGCTGGGACTACATCAAATTAAAGAGCTTCTGTACAACGAAAGAGACAATAACAAAAACAAAGAGAAACCCCACCGACTGGGAGAACATTTTTGCACACAACACTAATGATAAAGGACTGATCACAAAAATCTGCAAAGAGCTGATGAGACTCAACAAAAACAAAGAAAATAATCCAGTCAAAAAATGGGCAGACGAGCTAAAAGGAAACTTCTCCAAAGAGGAAATGCAAATGGCCAACAGGCATATGAAAAAATGTTCAACATCACTTGTAATCAGGGAAATGCAAATCAAAACTACCATGAGATACCATCTTACACCAGTGAGAATGGCACATATTAAAAAAACTAGCAACAGCAAATTTTGGCAAGGTTGTAGAGAAAAAGGAACTCTCCTGCACTGTTGGTGGGAGTGCAAACTGGTCCAACCACTATGGAGAGCTGTGTGGAGATTTCTTGACCTACTAAACATAGAGCTTCCATATGATCCAGCAATTCCACTCCTAGGTATTTACCCAAAGGACAAAGAAACATCAATTCCAAAGAGCACCTGCACCCCTATGTTTATAGCAGCACTGTTTACAATAGCTAAGCTTTGGAAACAACCCAAATGCCCAAAAATAGATGACTGGATCAAGAAGATGTGGTACATATACACCATGGAATATTACTCAGCATTCAAAAAAGATAAACACGTGCAATATGCAGCAACATGGGTGGCGCTGGAAGGGATCATGCTCAGTGAAATAAGCCAGAAAGAAAAAGAAAAATACTGGATGGTCTCACTAATAGCAGGAATCTAGAAAACTTAAATAAGGGACCAGGAAAAAGAATAACTATGAGAAAGAAAATATCAAAATCAACAAACAACTATGAACCAGAGACACTCTATGGGGGGTGGGGGGCGGGTAAAGAAGGGATTGGGGTCAAAATAAGGGGGTTGTAATTGTAAGGGGAATATAAAAATAAAATTTAAATAAAGGAAGGAAGGAAGGAAGGAAGGAAGGAAGGAAGGAAGGAAGGAAGGAAGGAAGGAAGGAAGGAAGGAAGGAAGGAAGGAAGGAAGGAAGGAAGGAAGGGAGGGGTTAGAGGATGTAATACTATAAAGGAAAAGATTTTGGTTTTTTGAAGATGGAGATAAAACAGAAAAAGGGCTAAAAGTAACTTGATTTAGTTTTGGCTAGAAAATCTCTGCTATCAATGAAGAGATGGAGAGTAAGATTGCTGGCTGCTGAACAGTGATAAGAAGAGGGAGTAAACTGTCTCATAAGAAACAACTCATAAGAAACTTGACTGTGACGTGAAAGACAAATATCTAGCTGTTGGTTAAAATGTAATAATAAACTGGATGTAATAATGAACTGTTTTAAGTTCTTGATCAGAAAAGAAAGTCACCCATAATCTCACTTTTTCATTAAGAAACTCTTAATATATATATGCTTATTTTAAAACATAGAAACTTGATTACCACTTAGAAATTTGTAATTTATTGTTCAAATAATATTTATCAAACCCTTAACTATATGCCAGGCATTGTGTTTTGGCTTTATGTTTATGAATGCACTTACTTCTTGCTAAAGGCTGGTGACTTTTATCAATAGCTCTGAATTTCTGTTTTTGACCACTACTGAGTTATTTCAAGCATATTTTCCTTCTCACAGACTTATCCTGATATCATTTCACATTATTTTCTTTTTCACTCAGAAAATAATGGAGATCAGTATACGCTTTCTCTTCATTCCTGCAGTAATCATTATTACATTGCCAAGTATTTCCACTTATTTGCCTTCATAGCAGTTAGAATGCTTGCACTTCCTGACTCCTGTTGTTGGATTGTTGGTGTATTTATGACTATGAAAAATGAGGTATGTGGAGAAGTGGCTTATATATTTGGATGAGAGCAATTCATTGCAGGTTTAAGTTGACTCAATAGTGTCTTCCTCTGCAACATCAGTGAACACTATTCTAGATTCTGGCAGATTTATGGGAAGGTGAGCTGCTCACCTGCTAAACAACAATCAACATATAATAAGTGAAGAATAATTGATAGTTAACGACAAAATAATAATAATAAATATCAGTTATCTTCTTATTAAGCAAACTGTTGACTCAATATGCATTTTTGCTTTGCTGAGATTTGGCAACTATTGTCTCAGCAAATCCAAAAACAAATCTTCCAAATTGTTCCTTTTTGTTTTATGAAGCCAAGGCAAATTAATCCCCTTTCTTTCTTAGCATAGGGATGCGGATAGAATAAAAAGTGTAGTGTGCAACATTGGACTTACACTACTGAGTTGAAAAGGTTGCTTCAATCACTTATTAGCTTTGTAATTTTGAAAAATTTATTTTTTCTAAGTTTCACTATTCTCATCAGTTTAATGGACATAATGGTGTTTATTTCAGAAGGTATTTGAAAGGCTGAAACTAAATGATTGTATAAAGTACTTCGTACAAACTTGATTCAGTGATCATTCAGTAAGTGTGTGCTCTTGTTTCTTTAATTACCTGTCCAGAATATTTTCAATTTTGTACCCTAACTGAAGCTTGCTTGTCCATGTAAACAGATGTAAACATGTAACAGATACTAATTCATGGATCATTATCACACCTATGTCATTACTTATTTCTGCCAATTGCTATCTCTTAGGTATTACTCTTTAATTTACTGGAAGATTTAGAACTTGGCTCAGTTTCTCCTTCCACCATGAAGAGTTTCATTATTCTGGAGGACTTCATTTATGTAACATTAAAAACATAACCTCAAAATACAGTTTCTCCAATCTCAATTAACTCAATGCCACTACTCCAGTTTAGACCTTAAATCCACCTTACAAAATATGACCAGGCGATATTCTTCACCAGAACTATTTCACCTTAAACATTTTTAAAGTTAAATATCTGAATCTCTAATTACTTCTCTTATCCCTATGCTTCCAAATTTCTCACTCAGTTACATTCTTTACACTTTTATTGAGGCTTTTAGGATATCCACCCTCTTAAACCAACCTATCAACCACCAAGTCCCCACTTACTTGACTCCCCAGATTAGATACAAATGGCATTTATTTTAATGAATCCTTTCCCAGTGGCCTTTCAAATCAACTGTCAAAATTCCAGCCATGATGAACTTACCTTCCTTACTATTATGAATGCTCCTGGAAAATATCACACAATAACTTTGTGGATGCCACTATCAATTTATTGTCTTTTATCATTGACTAGATTCAATTGTCATATCTTTAGTAAGTTTGACTCTTGTTCTGTATTGGTTCATACTCAGTGGAATGTTTATTAATTCTTCTGAATTATTGAGAATTTTCTGTGCTCCTTTTATAAACTTAGTTGGATCTGAAGCCATGCTCCCTTCGTTGGTTTCTGCTGGAATGGAAATGATCTCTCTCCTTCAGTTTAAAGTCAACCTCTCTGTCAGAGTTCTTTCTGCCAGTTATCTTCCCTTTTCTCTCACCTTCAATCTCTTCCACTGTAAATACTCTTCTTCATCCTTATTAAACAACTGTGACATTTGTCTATTTACCTACCTACCTACCTACTTGTCAATCAGTCTATCATCTGTCCCTGCTTCCTTACACAGACCTCCTAAAACCCTTTAAATTTCCAAATTATAAGAACACTAGCAGCATCTTTTTTTTTTTCTGAAATTTGTCTTTTACTCTCATTTCTTACACAGAGAAATCCCTTGAAATTTCCTGGATAGTAGTGTCTTGTTAAATGAAGTGATTCTTAATGATCATCAGGATAGTTTCAAAATGGGAGCTATTTACTGGAATAACTATAATTACAAGCTTAGAGCTTTCTATTCCCCACACTCCAGCCCTCCATGAATGGGGGAGAGATTGGAGACTAAGTTAATGAAACCTCCAGAAGAGTCTCCAAAGTATGTGGTTTAACAAACTTTTGGATGGTGAACTTATCTATGTGCAGGAAGGGTGATGCACCCCAAATCCTTGGAGATAGAAGTTCCTTCACTTAGGATCTTTGTAGCTCTTGTCATATGTGTATCTTCAGTTAGGTGTTCTTCTGTAACCTTGGGCATACTATTTGTTATGTAAAAAATGTTTTTCTGAGTTCTGTAAGCTGTTATAGCAAATGTGTGAATCTAAGTAGCAGGTTATAGAAACTTCCAGTAATTAACTCAAACAGAAGTTGTGGGTAACCTGGGTTGTGGATAACCTAAGGTTGGCATCTAAACTGGAAGCTGTCTTGTGACTGAGTCCTCAAACTCTGCGGTCTGTACTAAGTCCAGGCAGCTAGTGTCAGAATTGTTTAGTGTGGAATATTTATACATCTGGTGTCAGGGTATTGTGAGTGTGAGAGTAATTGAGAAAAAACAGTGTTTCTTCTTACAGTCTTCCATGAAGTAACTCTTTTATAAGTCAGTATTCCTTGCCCCAGCTTTTATTTGTTTCCTTTTCACTTATTGGATTTTTTTTTAAAGATTTATTTATTTATACATACAAGAGCAGGGGTACAGGCCAGAAGTGCAGGGGATGAGAGGATTCACCAGAGACAGAGAAGGAACAGAATAGGCAGACTGACTGAAATACACTGCTGAGGGGAGCAATGGGCGAGTCAGGAAGGTCTGCTGTGCCATGTGGGTTGCTCCCTGGCTGGGGATCGATCTCATGCTGCAGTGGCTGTGGGCAGCTTCACAGGCTGCGTCTTAACCCCTTGCACCACCAGGGAGGCCAATTTATTGGATTTTTTTTTTAAGGTTTTCTACATTTTTTTTTGTTGTCTTCTTCAATTCCATCCTGTGTTCTGTGGATCTCATATCATCACATTGTTCTTGTTAAGGACATAATTTTGTGTTTCTTGTTTAACCACTGGGAAGCATTTAATAAAACTGAAACTCTTTTCATAGTTTTTCTTCCATTCTTTTTCTGTTTCTTTTCTTTGTTGATTTTTCTAATGTCTAGCTGCTCATCAATGTCTTTAAAAATCTTTCCTACCTCTGTTCACCCACTGATGTCTTATTCCTTGCTTTTTTGTCCCACACCACAGATTCCAAGAATCAATTCCAAGTATCTAATTTAAGCAGACTTTGTTATACTGCAGAGTATCAATGTTTTAAAGTTTGGTAAAGTTCTATAAGGCAGGTTTTTAAGGCAAGCCTTCAAGTTTTAACCTCATATTCTGCAGTGTGTCTACTACCATTTTTATTTATAAAAACTATTTTATATCCAATAATTGGAAATAACAATTTATAAAAAATTTTAAAATTGGTTGTAGAGGGATTTAAATGTAATGAAAAAGGAACATCACTTGAACCTTTCGTCAGTATTTACTATTCATATGTCCTCAAGCAGCTAGGCAAATAAATTCAATGATTGAAGTTATTCAGTGATTGAAGCAAAATGATAAACATGGTGAGGCCTGTGAGAAAGAAAGCATATATTCTGCGTAAATATATACATTCATGTTCAAGCTTTTGAAATAATATTTATTCCAAACGAAAATGCATCTGTTGGTCAAAATACATTAGTTAGCCAGTATTGTTTTCAACCCTTGTTTTCCCATTGTTTTCAACCATTGCTTCAATAATAGCCTGCTGTGTTGGTAGAATTATATAAAACTGTAATAGAATTTTTATTTATAGTAAATATTATACTTTTTGGTTCAAGTTGAAAATTAATGAAAAGTGCCCATTACATACATGCTTGATGACAACAAAAATAACCTATTCAAAGAGGAAACCACAAGAGAAAAAAACATGAAAACATGTTATTGTCTTGGTGTTTTTCACACCCATGGGAAGACAAGATGGCCCGAAATTCTTCATGAATTCCTGTTTTGTTTAGTATCAAATGTAAACTTCTCTGGAGTATTTTCAAAGACCTCTGTAGAGGAAGGCAGTTAATGTTATTGATGAGGTGCAGAAATATAGATTAACCATCACACTGTAATCTATTCAAGTTTAACCAGTTTATAAAAGGGATACCAGACATATGTGTGGCTACGACAGTACACAATATTTGTGTACATAGTACACTGTACACAAATATTCACTTTCTGGAGCATTTTCTTATCAATGACAATGCAATAAGGAATAGAATTGCTTAGATTGATAACAGAAATATAACCTAGAATCAATACTATGAAATGATTCTGTACATTGG
The DNA here is from genome assembly GCF_014898055.3 of Talpa occidentalis. Classification (NCBI taxonomy): domain Eukaryota; kingdom Metazoa; phylum Chordata; class Mammalia; order Eulipotyphla; family Talpidae; genus Talpa; species Talpa occidentalis. The sequence goes on along the minus strand of NW_023603184.1, from coordinate 90,457,590 downwards.
AAGCCATATTTTTGTTTGCAGTACTGCCATTCTTAATTCATGACTTGCCTATTGTAGTTATCTGTATCATGGCAGACTTTGGTAGTTAATCAAAGGATTTTTTGCTGAGCCCCTTTTAGGTCTCAGAATTATTTTCAATATAGAAAGAAGTACTGTTGGATTGGGTTTTACATGAGTATGATCAAAATAGTTGGAGGATATCTGGCAATAGATAGATAGATAGATAGGTAGATGTAGTTTCCTAAATGATAATAAATGATAAACATAATCAAGTTAGCACTGATATAGGTAAAAGAATAAAACAAATGAAACCTGATTTAGTAACAGAAACTGCCCACTGTAGGCAATGTTCTTTTAGATTCATGATTAAATGCTTAATTTTTATGTCTTCTCTCTTAAACCAAGCCCTTATATATTAGCCACAGCATTCTCCTATCTCAACACTTTGAATCAAATCTCTTAGTCCCTGTCTATCCCACACATTTATTACATTAATCTACAATAAACTCCACTTTCATCATATCACTCCCCTGTTTAAATAACAAATTATCTTCTATATCAAATAGCTCTTTATATGTTTTATTTGTTAAAATAAAAAATGCTGTAGTTCAGTAAATTTAGGAAACACTATATTTCTTAGAGGAGTCTCTACATAGATGGCATGGAGCAGTAGTGCTTTATACAGAAATCAATTTGAGAAATCTTATAAGGCAGTCCTGGACAAATATTCACTTTATGGAGCATTTTCTGATCAAAGACAACCTGATAAGAAATAGAATTGCTTAGATTGATAACAGAAATACAACCTAGAATCAATACTATGAAATGATGCTGTACATTGGAAGCCATATTTTTGTTTGCAGTACTACCATTCTTAATTCATGACTTGCCTTTTGTAATTATCTAAGCAGATTTAGTTTTGATTTTCTTTATTATTTCCTGTTTTCCTCTGATGCTTTAATAATGGCTTTCAAAGTCTTATTTATATTTCTAAATTAATGGTTTGTGTAGGAGAATAGGACCTAGCAGTGAAAGAAGAAAGTAAGCACTCAAAAATGAGTCCATAAATGAATTTCAGAGTAATGTTTGCTGACAAAATTGTGTTGTGATTTTCTTTTCTCCTAGTTTTCCATCCTTAGATAACAATGCCATACGTTTGTTTTTATGCACTTTACTTTGTCTTTTATAGGATCTGATAAGCAATTTAAAGTCTGAAAATAAAGATCAACTTTTTGCATTTCAGGGTGATATTAGGACTTCATGGTTGTTTGCACAGTCCTACTTAAAGATCACAATCTCGAACACATTGATGAATAAAAATGTCTTCTCTGTGCCTAAGGAGCCTGAGTAAATCTGCAGATGCTGAACTATAGAGTATGCCAGGGAAGGGCATCACACAATTCTGGCCTTTAAGTAAAAATATATATGAACACAAGTGCATTTCTCTAATATAGGGAAATTTGTAAAGTAATTACATAGAGATATAAAGGGGGAACAGTTCATAGAGAATGTCCTTGTACTATAAACTTCCTTGGTGCCTAAGTGTTATAGGCAGAATCATTCCCCTGAAGACATCTATATAGTAATCTTGGAACCTGTCTTTATATCATCTTACATGGAAAAGGGGACTTTGCAGATGTAATTTAGGTTAAGGACTTGAAAATGGGGGGGTTGCCTGAATTACTAAAGGGACCTAATGTAACTACGTGAACCCTTAAAAGTGGAAGAGGGAGGCACAAAAGTAGGTCTACGAGGCTGGACATGAGATGGACTCAATCACCATTGCTGACTTTGAGGGTGGAGGAGAATGATTATGAGTCAAGTAATATGGTGACTTCTAGAGCGTAGGAATGACTGTCAATTTACAAAACGCAAAATATGCCCTTTGTCAAATAGTGACAAGGAACTGAATTCTGCCAACTGCCTCCAATGAGTAGGTGGCAGATCCTCGTTGGAGGTTCCAGAATGGAATGCAACCTGCTGATACCTTGTGAGACCTGTCCTAGACTTTGAAACTACAACACTACAAAATTATAAATTTGTCTTGTTTGAAGCTGTTGGTTGTAGTTTATTGCCATAGAAAACTAATGCAGGGCCTCCCTGGTGGCTGGTGGCACAAGTGGTTAAGCACTGCACTGTGAAGCTATTTGCAGTTCAATCCCATGCTGGCCAGGGAACTACCCACATGGTGCAGCAGACCTCTCCTGTTTTGCCCGCTGCTCCCCTCAGCAGTATATTTCAGTCAGTCTGCCGTTCTGCTCCCCACTCTGTCTCTGGTGAATCCTCTCACCCCCTGTACCTCTGGCCTGTACCCCGGTTCTTGTATGCATAAATAAATAAATCTTTAAAAATAAAACTAATGCACCAATTAACAAATGACATCAGGAAATCATATTAGAAGGATATAGAGAGGATTGAGAATGGCAGGGATTTATATAGCCAGAGACTAACTTTCTGAAATCCTAGAAAGAGATGCAGTTTGTTTTCTTTCCTATCTTAAGAAAGCCTACATCATATATACTGTATGCTCACCTATGGGTGGTTTTCAAATGTAGGTAGCAGGGCTTTCTGGGAGAGAATTTTCTATGAAGGGTTGTGACTAACAACTACTTTTGTGCTTGTTCTAACACATTCCTTTTGTATATTGGCATTTTACTGCTTATAATGGTGGTAATTATAGTTGAATTATAAATATTTTAAATTTCTTAAAAAGTCAAACTTGTTACCAGAACTGATTCTCCCATAACAATAGCCATATGAAACAAAATTAATAATAAATAATAATGTCTTGATCATTTCCTTGTACACTCATTTTTGAGTTCTTATTCCATTGTTGACAAATCCTTTCATGACTGTGATGTTTTATCTTCTGCTTAGAAGAGTCTCAAAGTCAGTTGTATAAGTTTTATGCATTTAAAGTACTACAGTAAATATTTGTACATTTGTTAGTAAATATGTAAGCTATCTTTATTGACCTTGAACTGACACTCTAGATTTATTTTACAATTTCCTCTTTTTATAACCAAAAGATCCAATTAATTCATTTAAGCTTTTTAAAGTCATCCATTAAAATTTATCGAGCTTTTGTAGCTGGTAAGCTCTGCTACAAGAACATAGAAGACAAAGGGTTATTCACCCTGGAATATCTCACAGTTGATTTGGAAAATATAGTAGTCATAAGTGGGAGGAGTTTCTAATGACCCCCAGAGTCAGTTAGGACAGGTGATGTCAGTGAGCTAGTGATGCATACTCTTCTTACCATCTAGTTATAGCCCTGTGATTTATATGGGGCTAGAAACTTCTTGAGAAAGTCTTGAATGCACTGGCAGTGATGGTGCAGGAACTAGCCCAACAAAATTGCACAGCAGCTGAGAGCACTGTGTGTGGAAATTGCAAGCCAAGGGAGCATCAGTGATTCAGGACACAGTGATGGAGGTTGGTGGCATGCTGGACTGCCCTGACAGAGTGACAGGCTGTGATCCCATCAGAACAGGCAGAACATGGCCTAGAACAGGGTGACATGAGAGACTGCTACCAGAAGGGAGTCTAGTAAAAGGTTACTGAGCCAGTTTATAGTTAACATACAGGTTTTGCCTCTTTTGGTTATTGTGGGAGCGCCTTAGGATCATTTCCTCCCATGGGTATTCTTGAAGGGATTCTAGAAGGAAGAGAAAATCTGCAATGGGGAGGGCAGAAGTTCTGTGCTGAGATAGTAGAAAAGAACTTTTATTTATTTGTTTTTTAATTATTTTTTTTATTTATACAAGAACTGGGGTACAGGTCAGAGGTGGGGGAGTGTGAGAGGATTCACCAGAGACATAGTGGGAAGAACAGGCTGACAGACCAAAAGCACTGCTGAGGGGAGCAGTGGGCAAGACAGGAGAGGTCTGCTGTGCCATGTGGGTAGCTCCCTGGCCGGTGGGGAATCGAACCTGCTCTGCAGAGGCTGCGGACAGCTCCACAGTGTGGTGCTCAACCTGCTGTGTCACCAGGGAGGCCCAGTAGAACTTTTAAATTAGTAAGTTTTGATATAACCTTAAGTAAACCCACAGTTTGGTAAGAATTGGCAGACCTTCAGGTTCCACAAACTGCTATCACATGAGATGGATCCTCTTAATAGAAGGGTCAAGGGTAAACCCAGAGAAAGGAACAGATTTAACCTGTGCACAATTAAAATGTTGAAGTGCTGAAAAGGAAAAAAAATGATTTGGAGAAAAATTGAAATAAAATGTGCTGAGGGTATGGGTAAGAAGGGAACTTAATTTCCTTTTTTGCTTTTTTTTTTTTTTTTTTTTAAGATTTATGTATTTCTACAAGCACTGGGTACAGTCAGAAGCACGGGAGGGTGAGAGATTTCACCAGAGCCAGAGCTGGGAACAGAACAGGCAGACTGACGAAGTACACTGCTGAGGGGAGCAGCAGGCGGCAGGAGAGGTCTTCGCACCATGTGGGACCCTCACCCAGCGGCTGGGGATCAAACCAGTGCTGCAGAGGCTGCAAGCAGCTTCACAACCCAGCGCTCAACTGCTGCGCCACCGGGGATGCCCTCCTTTTTTGCTTTCTATTTACAGTAATGCTTCAGCTAAGACGTGTGTGTTCCTCTATATTTGGGTGCTATATTTGGGTGCTTGATTTGACACTTGACATCTCTTTCTTTATAAACAGAGGTTATGTTGGTAGCTTCTGTCAGTCATTTACATTTATTGTCCATACTTTGTATACAGGATGCTTTAAAAGGTAATGAGATGATACACACATTGAAAAACCACCCATTCATACCTCAGAAAGCAACTTTCCAAATATTTGAAGCTGACAAAAGGAAATGTCATAAATCATCTATGAAGGCTACTGCAAATATATATGCAGTCATTGCAATGTAACTATGCATACAACAAAGGTAACATGTGGCTATGATTGCATGCCCGAGTGTGTGTGTGTGTGTGTGTGTGTGCTGTGTTATTTGACTTCCACTTCCATAATCTAAAACAGTGCAAATGGTCGTCCTTGTAGTTTTACTTTTTAGTGTCTACTTATAAAATCAACATTTCTGAATTCACCAGTCAGTAGCAGAGATAATGTTGAAGTCCTATTCAGTAAAGTTCACTTCACATTTTGTAACAATAATTGATCAAAGTCTTTGAATTAGAAAGAACTCAGATGTCACATACTTTAACCTTTCTCCCCATGCGTACGACCTTTTTACATTGTCCCTGAGAGATTACATTTACAATCTGTTTGCTACTTCCGGTGTCACTGACACTTCATTAGTATTTTCCCTAGTTCCTGTTTTTCTTCCAGTCTTCTAAATACTATGCACGCAACGTTTGCTTTCTCATCTTGTCTCAATGCTTTTCCTTTCCTGACCATCTTCTGCTTTCTTTTTTATACTTCATTGCTATAATCTTAAATAGGACTTCTAATACATAATTCTATTCTCGATTCACAGGTCCCAGGCATGTGTTTACAGCAGGTTTTCAGTGAGATACCCTACTAGAACCACAACTGAGTAAGACTCCCTTCCTGGGCTCCCTAGCTTGTTTGATAGCACAGCCCTATTCTAGATTTAAAACCCCAAGTATTTCTAAGTCTTTCCTCGTGTTCCTTTATACCAAGTCAGTAGAGTGGAAAGAATGAACTGGGAATTTGAAGAACTTGGTCTTGGTTTTAGATTCACTAATTAACAGCTTCCAATGACCATTGAACAACTTATTTAATTGTTTTAAGCTTCAGTTTATCTGACAAATGAGATGGTTGGAATAGATAATTTCCAAAATTCTTTCTAGCTGACATTTTCTTCTTATGTGTGGTCCCATCTCCTGTCAGTTCTCTTGCATCAGTATTTCTTCATCTGTCACCTCTTTTTCACTTCTCCCTTCACCTCTATGGGTCCCATACTCATTACCGCATCTAGACTTCTATATTTTCAATGAATTTCCTCATTTAGCTCTCTTTAACATCTTTTCAATACATTTTGCCCAGTGGTTTAAACATAATTATGGTAATGTCATTGTTTGTCCACTGACCTGTAATGACAAACTGTTCCTAACATTAAAATTCAAATCATATAGTCTGACTTTAATATCAAGTCTATGTAGCTTCATCTTCCTCTGGTCTCTTTTATGTACATTCATTTAAAGTTTTAGAGGTCACTTGAACTACTTGCTCTTTCCATACTTATTTTTATTTCCATCTAAGTTCCTTTGCTCAATCTATTTCCTCTGCTTGGAATTATTTTTCTTTCTATTTCTCCATGTCTACATACGATTCATTCTTCAAATCAAAAGAAACAGCATCCATTAAGCCTTCTGTATAAATTGTGCAAAAAAAAAAAAAAAAAAGCTAGCTATTATAACAAAGAAGCCTTAGCAACTTAATAGGTACATTCACATTCCTCTGGCCAGAATTTAATTGACAGAGAGACTGAGACGTGTAGTCTCACTGTGTGCCCAGAATGGAAAGGAAATGGGTTTCGATGAATGCAGTTTTAGAGCTTTCTTTTGTCCCTCTCTGAAGGAAGCCAGAAATAAATTCTTCTTTTAAAAACACTCAAATTCATTTATGCAAAAATTCTACACTATTATGCCATAATTGTTGAATCAATATTTTCAGGCATTCACACAAGCTTCTCAAATAAATTTTCATAGTTTTGAATATAATATTCCTACATATTTTAAAATTTCCTCCATGTCAGATTTGACATCTTTATTTTATCTCAAAATTTTCAAATTTTTAAATCTTGTTTTCTTGATTATATCTGTCATGCTTATCTATTTCACGTGTTTTTTTCCCAAAGACAAATATCTTGGATTTATTTTTACATTTGTCTGTTTGTCTTCAAGGTTATTGTTTGCCCATTTAATATTAATTTCTTCCTTATATACCTTCCCCCCCATTTCTAACTTCATAAATTTATTTTTTCCATTTAAAAAAATAACTTAATTTTAATAATCATTTCTGGCTTGAGTTTTTGCCCATCCTCTAGCTATACAATGAAATCTTCACTCTGCCACTTGTTACGTTTTGCATTGGGTGATTGAACTGTTCAAAGCCTCAGTTTCTGCAAATGTGAATGGGAGTAAAATACTACTTACCTCATTGTTTGGGTATGAGAATCAAATGATCTACTGCATGGAATACATTTAGCAAAGTCCCCATTATAAGCAATCAATAAATATTTGCTGTTATTGGTATTTTTTTTGTTTCTACTAGTGCTAATTTATGCTCCAGTATTAATTAGGAGTGAATTTGAAACTTTTTATGTTGGTGGGATATTTTGCTTAATAACTCACAATATTTTTATTGTATGGAAAGTATAATCTGAACAGTTTATACTTTAGGAAACTTATTTCCATTCTCCTCATGTCCTAGGATAGTGCTACTTTTTAAATGAGTCCCTGTGAATTTTGTGTCTGGAAGGTGTGAATTTTAATATATACCAAAATCTCTAAGCCCTTATTCATTTTTATTGAACTAGTTTGGCATAAATTAATGTGATGTATCAAACTCTTCTATTATGGTTATGATTTTGTTAAAAATTATTTATGTGAGCTTTTGTCCTTTTTATTTGGATTCTTGGTTACTTGGCACATAGACTTGATAATGAAGATGACTTCATTTAGACTCCATCTCTTATAAAGACAATATAATTCTCTTCACACAGTTAATGGTTTTTATCTTGAATTCTACTTTGTCTGATATGAATATTGTCACTTCTGTTGTCTTTTTGTTTGCATTTTACGGATATATCTTAGCCTATCCTTTATTTATAACCTTTCCAAGTCATCTTGTTTTAAGTTTGTCTCTTGTAAACAGCATATTGTTGAATGTTGTTTTCTACTCCAATCTGAGAGTCTTTGCCTTTTAATTGGGGAGTTCAGCACACTTACATACATTGTCATAACTGATATGTTTGGTCCTACTTCTGTCATTTAGTTTTATGGATTCTATTTTCTGTGCTTCTTTGCCATTTTCTATGTTTCCTCTCTTGATATTTGGACCATATTTTGTTTGCTTTTGTCTTTTGAAGAAATTTAAAAGAAAGAACTTCTGTTTAAATTCTACCAATTATATCTTGAAGTTTATCTTATACACATTTAAGCCAATATTTCACTCATTATGATATTGAAGAATAAAATAATACCTTCGGTCCCATCTTACGTACCGTGTTTTCTTTTTCCCTATCTTCCTTTTCAGACTTCTAGTTTATGACATAAACTCTTCTCTATTGTTTCTAATCCATTGTCTTAGTAGGGAATTGGAAAGGGGTCTAACAAGTACTTCTGGCATGTCATCGATCCTTTTATTTTCCTGACATACATTTTCTCACTTTATGCCACTGGAGAACATTAAGAAAAACAATTGGTCAGAACTATGTCTTTTTAAGTTAAGAACCAATTTGGTAAAATCTGGCACCAAATTCCAGCTATGCTGTCCTTATTTCAGTTCTCAGACATACCAGTTCTTTTCCATCATTGTGTTTTTGATCATGGTTTTCTCTATTCCTTCCAGTCCCCCTTAAATGCCATCTCCTCACAACACCCTTCTTTAAATACACAAAAATATATTTTAGGGATTAGGATACTAGACTGTCCCTAGATCTTTTGGGAAGTATATGGCTCCTGCAGATACTGTGGTTTCAGACTTCTGGCCTTCAAAATTGTGAGAGAATATATTTCTATTTTTCTAAGTCACTAAGCTTGTGGTATTTCATAATGGCAAAAGCAGGAGAATAAATTAATTTGGTATCAAAAAAGTATATTTCAATACCCCATTATTCTCTCTCCTAGCTTTCTATTTTCATTCATAACATCCGCCATAATGTAATCATAAATTAATGCATTGTCTTGTTTAGGCCATAAACAAGCCTACGATCTTTTTTTTTTTATTAGATAATAAATTTTATTGTTATATTCCCCATACAATTGCAGCCCCCCCATTCTGACCCCAATCCCTCCCCTCCCGCCCCCGCCCCCCTAAAAGTGTCTCTGGTTCATAGTTTTTTGCTGATTTTGATTTCACTTTCTTATAGTTATTCATTTTCCTGGTCCCTTATTTAAGTTTTCTAGATTCCTGCTATGAGTGAGACCATCCGGTATTTTTCTTTTTCTTTTTGGCTTATTTCACTGAGCATGATCCCTTCCAGCGCCATCCATGTTGCTGCAAATTGCATGTGTTTATCTTTTTTGAATGCTGAGTAATATTCCATGGTATATATGTACCACATCTTCTTGATCCAGTCATCTATTTTTGGGCATTTGGGTTGTTTCCAAAGCTTAGCTATTGTAAACAGTGCTGCTATAAACATAGGGGTGCAGGTGTTCTTTGGAATTGATGTTTCTGTGTCCTTTGGGTAAATTCCTAGGAGTGGAATTGCTGGATCATATGGAAGCTCTATGTTTAGTAGGTCCAGAAATCTCCACACAGCTTTCCACAGTGGTTGGACCAGTTTGCACTCCCAAAGCCTACGATCTTGATTGACACATAGACTCCTTAAGAACAAGAATCCTCCTTTATTTACCACAGTACATACCAATCTAACAAAATATTTTATGAAGTGGGTGCTTAGGTAATAATTGTTGAAGTATTTAAATTGTTGAGGGCAAAGTGTAGCAACGTAAGAGACTATTAATACAATTTTTATTTTTTAACAACAAAGTATCTATTTAAGCCAAATAACACAAACTTGCTCCTGATACCCTGAACTACAATCCTCATTTCTAGGTGTTTTTTGAAATTAGATAGTTCAAAACTTGTTTCATAGCTGTAATACTATCTACACTCCTTAGTTCCTGCCAGACATTTACTGCATATCTCTACCTGTGACTATTTTGGAACTGCCATGTCTTGGAGAGATGCTCAGAGTACCAACTTATTTGTGAGACCCTGAGATCACTTTCACTACTGTGCTGGATGTTGATGTTGTAATGAAGAAAGTTGTTTATTCTAATGAAGAATGTTTACTAATATTCAGTAAACTGAAATCACCAAGTCTTTTTACATAAAACATTGTGTGAGATACAGGATCTCTTATGCATTAACCTTGATACCTGTAACATATTATCTGGAGGCCTCCCCGGCGGCGCAGGCGGGTTGAGCACAGCACTGTGAAGCTGTCCCCAGCCTCTGCAGCGCAGGTTCGATTCCCGGCCAGCCAGGGAGATTCCCACATGGTGTGGCAGACCTCTCCTGTCGCACCTGCTGCTCCCCTCAGCAGTGCTTTCGGTCCATCTGCCTGTTCCGCTCCCTGCTCTGTCTCTGGTGAATCCTCTCACCCTCCCCCACCTCTGGCCTGTACCCCAGCTATTATATAAATTAAAAAAAAAATCTTTTTTTTTTTTAAGAAAAAAATACTATCTGGAAAGTAGTCTTTATCCTCATTGCTCCAAGGGCTTAGAAAACTATGGATGATGGGAAGGAAAATTAGAGGTGTCTACTGAAATGATTTCATTCTCTGTTTCTATTCTTTCTTAGCAGAACACTTATCTTCCCTGATACTACATGGAATTTGGGCCTCTGTAGTACAGTCTATGGAAACAAAGTTCTGGACTTATTTCTGTCTTTCTCCTAAAAGCCAGGGAAGTGGCAGTTCTGACCAATGTTAATCATAATTTAGCCACCACTTACACAGGAAGTAATCCTTTTTTAATGGTAAAGCGGTCTCCCCCACCAAATGTTATAATACATTGTGCAAGCCTAAATTTTCCTTCAGGGTTTGGAGAATTTTGTGAGAATGAAGGGTATTTTTAGCATTTCGTACTTGAAAATATTGGAAAAATTCACTTAAAAATAATTTCCTTACCTGTTTCTTGAGCATAAAAATGACTAACAGTTATAAAATGCTTCATTTTCTTTACCGGAGGAAGAAGCAAATAGAGTAATGAGAAGATAGGGAATGAACAAAGACATCTAAGTGACTTCCTTTGAAATATTGCTTACCTTCAACTGAAAACGATAAGTGGGTTGTGTCATTCTACCATACATAATACAGAGAATTAACAGGGAACTAATTAGGAAAATGCCAACGAAATAAGAATGTAGACCTGGAAAAACAGAGAACACCAGGTCAAGTGTCTTTAATTTTGCAGAGGAAGGAAGAGTCCTAGGAAAGAGAACCGTAAGTAACATAACTAGTTATTAGCAAAACAAAGGTCTTACGATTCCTTGCACGATCCATTTCTTTAAGAAACCTGTACAAAATGAAATCATTCACTAAGCATATCTCTCTTCAAGCAGTTATGACATTATATTTTAATTGTTTACTGTTGAGTTTTCATCTTTCCAATAAAGCTGTTTGTTTCTAGAGGGAGGAACTGAAAAATGTCTTTGTATCTTTTAGATATAGCATAATGTCTGATACATATGGAGCACTCAGTAAATGCTTATTATATGTGGTGGCAAGAGAATAGTGAACATGGCTCTATGCAATTAAAATGACAATGTTTTTTTTACTTTTTCCAAGTTTCAAAATTTTCTGACCTTCAGTCTTGTTCCTTTTTAAAAAAAGATTTATAATTATGCATACAGAACTGGGGTACAGGCCAGAGATGCGGGGGTGAGAGCATTCACCAGAGACAGAGTGGGGAACAGAATAGGCAGATTAACTGAAATGCACTGCTGAGGGGAACAGCGGAGAGACAGGAGAGGTCTGCCGCACTATGTGAGTTAGCTCCCTGGTCTGAAGGCCTGGGAGTGGCTGTGGCTAGCTCCATAGTTGCTGCGACTTAACCCCTTGCACCACCAGGGAGATCCCAGTCTTGTTCCTTTTGAAATGGAAAAAACTCTAAAGAGTAGTAATACCTGCAGCCATGTCTGTGTTGAATTTAGGTAAGCTTGTGTGATGTCCTTGTGTCATTGACTCCCCAAGTATCTCCTCATATTTGGGACTCATCTATTCTGGAGCAGGAAATGGAGTTCTCTCTGATTCATAACTAAGCTTGCCACTTTAATCTTTTAGTATCCTCACACAATTTCTCTCTGCTCATTTAGAATGTAATGATGGCTCATTTAACAACCTATAAGGATCTAAACTGAGAATTTAAGATTCTAGGATGACCCCAAGAAAGTACAGTTATTAATTTCCTTAAGAGAAGTGTGAATTCTGACACAAATAACCATCTTTTATTCCCTCCCCGCCCCCCACCAAAATAAAAGGGTTGCAACTATGGTAAAAGGTAAATATTCTTTTCCATTTTGGACCAGAGAACTTTGAAGATGATCTTTTGAATGTAGATATATGGTATTCTAGGAATTGTGTGAAATATGCCATGGAGTGACATAATTGCATGGGAATGAGAGGGGTCTAATATTTGGTAAGGAGTTTAGTAAAGAACATTCTAGACTTTCAGGAGTCTTTGAAGTTTGTCCTCTTATGAATCTTGATAACTACAACATACCAGCTAGAAGGAAATGATTATCCTTGTTGGATAGAACTTTTCCCTGTTCCAATTGAATAGAACTTAGCACTGCTTAGATAAACTAGATGAGAATTGTTTTACATTATGGCGTAGGTTTTTATTTTCTGCTTTTACTGCCAGTCCTTTCCTAACTTCTGGAATCTGCAAATAGTATGTAACAGGATTTTGGTTTTGTAAACTATCTTATAATTGTTTAAAAAGTCAAAAGGATTTAGTTCAGACATTTACCAGGTTCATATGGCATACGTTAATGTTTTGAACAGACTTCTAATTCAGGCTACAAAGGTCTTGTGCCTTCTGTTAGCATCTTTATCATTTTAGGAAGATGGTAAGACTCCATCTAAACAATAATAACTTTATTAGGATTCAAAAGGAAAGTGTTCCTTTCCTTCGGGAAATACTGTGAATAAAGCATTTCCTTTAGAAAACTTTATTTTCACATTTTCAAAAAGAGACACTATTGAAGTCTTGTGGTTCTAGGATGTCCACTTTAGCCTGCATTTTTCATAGTACGTATATAGGTAGTTAAATGATTCCTATTTCAGAGTGAAAATAGGAGACACAGGTTTTGTGGGACCATAAATTTTGGTACTTGGTGTTTTTCTTTCAGAAAAATGATACAAATTTAAAGATATGAAATGCCTGTGACTGGTCCAAAGCTCCTACCCACAATTATTCTAATATATAGCAACAGAAAATTAATGTCAGAGTGAAACAGCAATCTTAATGAATTGGTAAGAAATGTCTTACAAATATTATAAACCCAAATATATATACCCTTATATATATACCCTGCAAGAGACTTTCCTGAGGAATTGGGAGGGGCCCATGCAAGTAGGGATCTCAAGCTGTATTACCTTAGAAGAGTGAAACCACTTCTATTTCCTATCCTGATTCTCCAAATTCTTGTTGCAGAAATATTATGCACAAACAGAGGAAAATGTGAGGATAATATCCTTTTCTGCCTTTAAGGAGCCTGAAAATTATGAGTCCTCTAAGCATCTTGAGGATCCATGATTTTTTTTATAGTCTATAGGCCTAGGTTTAGGTTCCCAACATCTGTTTGATGATTAAAAGACAGAGTAGAATAATAAATATGACAGTATGCTTCTGTGCTTATTTCATAAATTTATAAAATTTGTAATACAAAATTTACATAAAATATGAAAGTATTTTCTTATATATACAGTTATATGTACATATATAGTAAGATATATACATATAATGTATGTATATATGCTATATAGAAACATATATAAGAAGATTTATAATAAGACATGGGATCTTTCTGTATATATGAATACACATTATATACTTTCTTCTAGATACTATATATGTATATATATATATATGGCCATATATAGATTATATACTTATTAAAAAGATACATCGTACAAAGAGAGACTTTTATAACTTTTATTTCATAAATTGTTTAAATTTCATTTTATAAATATAAGTAAAATTATCTTTTCATATAAACACACACATGTGGGGGCCTCCCTGGTGGTGCAGCGCGTTGAGCGCAGCACTATGAAGCTGTCCACAGCTTCTGCAGCGCAGCTTCAATTCCCGGGCGGCCAGGGTAATATCCCACATGGTGTGGCAGACCTTTCTTGTCTCGCCTGCTGTTCCCCTCAGCAGTTCTTTTGGTCCGTCTGCCTGTTCTGTCCCCTCTCTTTCTGGTGAATCCTTTCACCCTCCTGCGCCTCTGATCTGTACCCCAGCTCTTGTATAAATAAATAAATCTAAAAAATAAATAAACACACACGTGTATTTATGTAAGAAAGTATAAATAGAGTGTAAGAAGATAAAGACTGTACAAAGTGTGGCCATTGTTGTCTCTGTAAGAACTTTTCTTAGGTTACACTTGAGCCTTGGCCTGCCTGTGCCTCTTTGATGGACAACGAAGTAAGATGTCACCTTCTCAGATAGCTAAAACCTGTTTCAGACTATTTCACATTGTTTGTAAGAGATCAGAATGAAGCCTTTATTATTTCCATAAAAACCAATCTAAATTACTTGAACCTGAACAAATGTAGAAGCTAAGATTTGGGAAGTAATAACAAAAGATACACTAATTCTTAGGGATTTGACTTCTCAAAAAAACTCCAAATTGTGACCCAGTACCTAGCTCTTTTATAGAGTGATATGCATCTGTTTTTAATAATTAGATAATTCTGTTCCCTGTTAGTATTTATGATACTTCAATGATCTGACTTTTGCTGTTATCACTGTCAGTATGTATGTAACTGTAAAAAAGAAAAGAAAGTCTTAAAATTCTGGTTCATTTGAACATCCAAGTTGGAGAAGAGAAAACTTACGTTAGCAGGGTAAACATTTTGACCTTTGTATAAATTATGTGTTCGTTAACAACAAGTAGGAAAAAAGAAAACTCTTTCTGAACCTTGGACGATATGCTTGTTTCACTGAGTAGGAATTTTCATCCATGTGAATCTTAAAGAAAGCTCAGAGTTTCTGGTCATTTCCACTTCAGGGCATGAAATCCATTGACAGAGTGCTGTGAGAAGGTTGATGAGTTTTTTAAAGATTATTTGTATCTTGTGATTGGTATATCATCAATAATGGAAGAAGCTGACATTAAATGACAAAATGAAACTGTTATTTGTGCATTGTACATAGGCACTGAAACCATGCATGGTGTTTCTGCAGATACACAATTTATAAAAAGAAAATTCAGGTACTGTATAAAGGCCCATATTTTTAAAGAAATGATAGATAATACTTTCGTCAATAATATATATGAAATCATGAAAAAAAATTTGACATAGCTTGTTTTGAAGAGCTTATTTTTAAATTAGTAATCACAAACTGTAAATCTCCATTACAAAAACTGAAGTCTGATCTGAGGCCTGACGTGAGTCTTTCTGAGTCTCAGTGGGCTGGGCTCATTTCTGTGTGTGTGGCCTACAGTGGGCATCCACATTGTAAAGTCTGCAGACTGGAGAAAAGAGAATTATACTAAGGCAAATCTTCCAAAGCTTGTAATTAAAGTTTAAGGACAAAAGTTTGGTCAGCTGAATATGAAATTTTCCGTGGGTAAAAATATTTGTTTCACATAGGGCATGGTAACTTCTCAATCATAAGGAGCATCTCCTGATCACAGGCCATGCTTTATGAAGTTTGTCTTGGGTTTAATAGGACATAAGTATATGGCAAGTGTCTGCAGAAATCCCTACTCTTTGCCTCTTCACTGTGTGCTAAATCTACTTTTGAAAGTTTGTAGATACCTTGAGAAAAATAGACACCCACATTTAACTCATTTTTCTGTGTGTGATTTCCTTTCTTGAACAGTGTTTCATTTTGTTTGACTAGTTCTTGAAAAAAATGCATAAAGGCATGAAGATGTCTTCGCCAGGGACACTAGGACTCTTTATTAGATCCTGGAATATAATCTTTGTTGATATTTCAAAACCATATAGCAAAGAAGCAGGGAGACCTTGTCAGCCTTTGCTCTGCAATCTACTACTTGTATGGCAAAGTACTGTTAATAATAATTTAAATGCTTTACTTGTCAGTCATTGCTCTTTCTTTGTAAATGTTACTTATTTCATAAATAAATCAAAACCTGAAGACCTTAGGTTTTCAGAAACTTGAATGCTTTTGTTAAAATTGTATGAAGCAAATTCACAAACACATGATTTATATTATCTCAGTGCACCACTGGAGATGATAGAATATACTATTTAAATTAACTTCTCTCCCAACAAATGAAATCAATTCTCTTCTTAGGTTACTTTTCATCTGCCTTTTGTCTTGTTGCAGAATCTTTTCTATTTCTCTCACTCATTCATCTATTGTGCCCTTTCCTTGATCTGATAGCATTAAACATATAATTAAGTCATAAAGGAGGGAACTGATGAGTATAGCAGATGGTAATTGCTTCCTACATTTGAATGAAATGATATGCATTGCTACAATTTACAGCTCTCGCCTCATATTTTATTCAGGAACCTTTTATCTCTTTTCCTGCAGAATTATTCTGCAGTAAATTTAGACATCTTATCAATAGCTTGGTGATAGTAGCAGAAACAGAGAAAAACTGAACTTTGTGCATCTTAATGTTTAAAATAATTTTCTGAATAATTGAATTATCTGGCAGTGAACATTCACATAGAGAACCTGAATATTATCTACCCTCTTTGTGGGTCAAGCCTGTGATTAAAATAAAAGAAAGACCCTTTAGGTTGACAAACTATTGACTAAAAAAGTTTGTGACTAAACCACGAGCTTTTAGCTTTGTCTTTTTTTTTTTTTTTTTTTTTTGGAGATAGAAAGGGGTCTTGGTTTAATTTTGTGCTGTGCTAACTATACAACAAAAAGAGGATAAAGATGAAACTGTCTGAGCTATCACCCTGAGATGCCTAGGTAATTAAGATCAAGCTTTTCAAAAATTATGGGGAAATTCAGAAAGTTCAAGCCTTGATCCATTTCTTTCCTTGGAATTATGTCCCATGGGGTCCATATTACTCACTAAATGTGGAACATGTGGAAACTGCTCCTGAAAGTCATTGTGTTGTCTCCTAGGACCTGAGGGTAATTTGCTATACTGCAGGGTCAGTATAGTAAAAGCAATAAAAACTCTCTCTGGCACACTCACATCATTGTTAAAGACTGTGATTTTTGAATAACTCTGGGTTTTTAGAAGACAATCAGTCCCTACTCATAATACATGTAATATTTGCCCTTAAAGCTGATTACCTGTAGGAATTACCTGTCGGAATTGCTAATAGGTTTTGGAGCTTTAACCATTCACAAACACATGAGAGCACATAGTTGTGTACACACAGTCCTAATGCAGCACCTTAGCTGCAAAGTTGTTGGCTTTAGTATGTCACTTGCTGAATCTTATACACAGACATATATTTAACATATCTGCCAATAATATTAAGATGTGTGACTATGCTCTTACATGATTAACAGGCAGTGGAGCCCTTATGAGAGCAAAAGAAGTGAGTCTGACCACTCATCAGTATTTCAGTTATTGATAATAAAAGAAGATTCCTGGTAGAATTTGAAGGATCACATTTTTTCATGGCTTCTGTTTTCTTCCTAGCTCAGTCTCCTTTCACTAGACTAGAAGACTTGTTCTCATACAGAAACATCTTTTGTTCCTCTAGCACTAAACCATTTTTGATTAATATGTAGATCATAAGTCTTTACCCCTCTGAAGAGCATACTCCTCTCTGAAGCAGTTTAAAAAAAGTGCTTAATAATTAACACATTTTATATTTCAAATACGTTATATATACTTCTTGCATATACTTCTCTTTTTTTAATATTTATTTATTTTATACAGAACTGGGGTATAGGATAGAGATACAGGAGGGTGAGAGGATTCACCAGAGACAAAGCGGGGAGCAGAACAGGCAGATGGACTGAAAACATTGCTGAGGGGAGCAGCAGGCGAGACAGGAGAGGTCTGCCGCGCCATGTGGGTATCTCCCTGGCTGGCCAGGAATCAAACCCAATTTGCAAAGGCGGTGGACAGCTTCACAGCGCAGTGCTCAACCCCCTGCGCCACTGGGGAGGCCATCTTACATATACTTCTGATCCTATTTTGTATACTTATTAATTTACTAAAGAAACATTTATTGAGCAACTACTATGTGCTTGGAATAGAGATATGCTTTAGAGGTAGAAATCAAAATAAACATAAGATATAGTCTCTAGTTTTCAGTTCAGTTTAAGGATCAGACAGAATAATGATAGAGAGATGTGTGGAGACCTAGAGGGGAGGCCTCTAAATCATTGTAGGTGGATATAATTGATCTCCCAGTTAGTGACCTTAAACCAACCTGGAAGGAGAAATACAATTAACTAGGCAATCTCAGGTAGCTTTCTTGTGTAAGGATATAACAATTCTGGAGAGTAGCAGTGATCTGGTATTGGTGGAACCAAGGGTGGATAAGAAAAGAAGTAAGGGATGAGGTCAGAGAAATAGACCTTGGCTGTGGTGGTGGTGTTAAAGATGTTCTGTAGGTAAAACATTTTTAGATCAGAATTCTAGAATCTATTCTAAAATACCTGTTTGTCTTGAAATGATAGAATAATTTTTAAAAATTGCTCTGGCACCTCTATTAAATTTCAGTCCATATATTTAAGTAAGCATCAATAGTATCATTCACAAGGATCTCACAAAGTAAATATTACCCACATTCAAGTTTAGGAGCACTGAGAGATGGGGAGATCAAGTACTTTATCTAAAACAGGAAGATAGTAAGTAACAAAATCAGTTCTAGGAGTCAAACACTTGTGGTTTAATTTAAAAGTCTATGGTTTTTCCGTTATTCTTTCAGCCCATAGGCATCTGCAGGCTGCCTTTTCACAGCATTTAACTAAATCTGTATTGGTGACTCCAGAGGGTTATAACCAATTAATGCAATGGAGGAGAATTTGTCTTGTGCATATATTCAAATTTAAATTGTCTTGGAGTTTGGATTATTAGTATTAGAAAACTTATACATTTCAAGAAAGTATGGTTTGGCTGTTCTTTAGTAATCTGGCTCAATAAGTAATTCAATAGATTCAATTGAATAGATTCAGTCACAGGAAATGAACATATTTGAAGTTTGTCTCAACTGATACTTTTCCTTCTATAGTGCCCCTCAGTAATATTACTATTTTCACTTGGAATAGATTCCTTAATTATTTTAGCATGCTCGACACTTCATTTTATGGGGGCATAATTACTACCATTTCCTAATAAATAAAACATTATTATTGAAAGAATTTTTAAAAAAATATTTCAAAGTATAAATCCCTTTCATTGAAGTTCAGGATTATCTGAAAAGAAAGAAAGTTAAAGAAACAATAGTAAATTAAAATAGAGAAAGCATTTCCTCTTGCATAAAATCTGTGAGAGCATTACTGACCCAGATGTGTGTAGTCACATCTGGAGATTTTATTTTGGAAGATAAAATATGGGGATACTTATTAATACCCTCAAATAAAAATTCCTAGGTGAATGTCATAAGCAAGAAAAATATTGGAAAAAATTACTCTGGAACTTTGAAGATTTTAAGTTTTAAAATTAAAACTTCCTTTATCAGAAATTTTCTAAAATGTTTGTGAATTCTTTATCTTATCAATTTATAGTATTAAGGATGGGTACTATAATATAGAGAGTTCAGTTATAAATAAATTATATTATAAAAAGTCATTTTAACATCTCAAAAATATAATCTCAAAGATAATCTCAAAAATGTATGAAGGATAAAATTGCTTCTCTTAAAATGTACTTCATTTTTTTTAATGATCAAAACTATGGCATTACAAATGATAGGACATGTTGATATCATTATAAAATGTCCTGCTTTATCCTTCAATTGTATGCAAGTATCTGGAAATTCAGGGAAAGGTCTGGGATGCATTGATATTTGGGTGTTATTCATTGTAGAATGTAGTCTGTGGGTAGTTGGAACCAGAAGTATGGGTAGGATATTGGTTACAGAACTTGTAAAGTGAGAGATAAACAAAATTAAAAAAATCTAAGAAATATGACATTTAAAGGGGCAGAAGAGAAATGAGAATGATGATCCCTAACAGGCAATAAGAGAAATGAAGAGAATGGTCATAAGAACCAAGAGATGGAGATCACCAGGAAGTATTGATATCAGAAAATATTACTATTAACTAGTAGTTAATTGCATGTAACAATGAGTAAGTTATTGGTGACATTTAGAGATAGGGATGGGTTTGTTTGAGAGCTTATCCTTATTTTAATAGCCAGCTTTTTATTTATTGCACTAGGGGTCTTTAAAAGCATTAGGTGTTATAATAAATATTTAATATTTAAGTGAGATATAATTTCCGATTATACTATAAATTAAAGACAGCTCTCAAATAATTTTCTATCAATCTACCATGTAAATGATTCAGTCAAATATTTTCATTTTTGACTCATTTATCCTATTTATTTATCAGATATAATTCCCTACCTCAGATAATTTTTAAAAAAGATTTATTTATTTATACATACAAGAACTGGGGTACAGACCAGAGTTTTGGAGGGTGACCTCTCCCCACCAGAGACAGAGTGGGGAACAGAACAGGCAGATCAACCGAAATACACTGCTGAGGGGAACAGCGGGTGTGTCAGGAGAGATCTGCTGCACCATGTGGGTCACCTCCTTGACTGGGGATTGAACTTGTGTTATAGTGGCTGCGGTGAGCCTCATAGGTTGTGTCTTAACCCCTTGTGCCACCAGGCAGACCCCCCCTCAGATAATTTTAATAATGTTTAATTTTTGACTTTTAGGATCACTAATATTTAGTAATAAAAGTCCAGTCCCTACCAAAGACCAGATCCACATCTATACCTGTTTTATCTTTCTACCTACCCTATGGAAACTTCATTTACTCTCATCTAATTGCTTAATGCAAGGACCATAGGCTTTTTTGGATGGACTGACTGATTCAACTATATTAATCCTCCATAAAGTTTTCCCCTTAATCTTTAACTATGTAAAGACAGTTTTCTTCCCTACTCTATTTTTTTCCCTTTTTCTTCTCAACTGGATTTATATCATTTAATCTTCCTCTTTTTTTCAAGATTTTTCCTGTTTACCCTAAATGGCTGACTCTTTCTATTATTTCTCTACTTATGTCTTTTCCTTTTCCATGATTCTTCATTGTATCTCTTTCTTCCCCTATATCTGTACTCTTGCCAACAACCCCAATAGAAATTGCTAAGGATAAGACTATATTGCAAAGAAAAATCTAAAATCTAAGTTTTGAAATTTGTCAATATCAAAAGCAGGTAAAATAGATTTTTAAAACCCTGTGGGGTTCAGAAATTCTCTTGAGGATCTCCACTAACTTCAGTGTCTACCATTATCTAAATAGACTTGTTGATCATAAAATGCTAGTATTAAAGGTTTATTAGACTTAGTTACTTCTATTCTTTAGCCATTGAATTACTTATATTGCAATAATAGTTCCAATTGTTTTATAGAAAACGTATATTCTTTGAGCTACATTTAGGGCTAATATGTTGGCCTAAGATTGCTTCAGAAATGAACTATTCCATTTATAACATCATTTCTAAAGAAAAATGTGTGCTAAGTTCCTAACAACTGATTAGCAAATTAAATTTTGGAATACACCTGTTTGTTAGCAAGGAAATGCCTGTAATTAGGAAGGTAAATCTGTTGGGAAAAAATCAAATAGGTGAGCCAAAATGCAAAAGCTTTGTTGTGATAAGAAAGCTAGAATGTATTTGTATACTGCGTTTCTATTTCAAAGTGCGTTCATACATGTGCTCATCTGAGTGTCACAACAATCTTGAAAAATAACAAGGGCAGCTTTTTTTTTTAATCCAAAATTTGCAGAAAAGAAATGTGATTCAAAAGAGTTAATTAACTTCCTAAGTTCAGGCACTACTAAGCTAAATAGGACCAGTCATCTAAATCAAAGTCTTTCCTAGAATGGCTACTTCTTATATTGGAGTATGTTTGAGAATTAAATTGGAAACCAAAGTTTAGGCTGTAGATGCTAAAGAAAACATTTGAAAGTCACTATACTAAATTATTATACTAAATGTGATCAGCTTGATGTTTCAGTTTGAGGGTTAAAAGTCAATATTAGAGGTAGTACTTCCTAGTATTAATTATATAGAAGAAAATATCCTTTTCTAATGTAATCATAATTCTGAAATGAAAATTTGAACAAGTATATATTGAACTCCTACTATGAGTTAAATACTTTGCTAGACTTCATCCATTCGATCCTTTTGAACACCTTATGAAGTAGTTTTATTATTTCCCTTTTATTATCAGGAAAGAAGGACTCAGAAAGTTTATATAACTTACCCATGGCTACCTCTTCTCTGAGAGTAATACAATGATTTGACTAATTCCAGAGCTTGTGCTCTTATCTGCTACTCACACTGTCTGGACAGTTTCCCTACTTATTGGGTAACATTATTCTCTGAAAATATATTTTAAAAAAGTACATGCAGGTTGATTTCCAAGCTATCTGGATATATAGAGACCATTGCACTGTAAAAATTCAGGGTGATAGACTGAGGGGTCAGACACATGAAGACTATATGAATTGTGTCTCCTGAAGCTAGGCAGTGTGCAGACTGCACAGTTTTTCACAGTGTCTTTTGAAAGATACCCTAAAACTATAAAATTGTTATAAACATTGGATATTTTTTGTTTTTTTTTAAAAAAGATTTATTTATTTATGCATACAAGAGCTGGGGTACAGGCCAGAGATGTGGGGGATGAGAGGATTCACCAGAGACAGAGTGGGGAACAGAACAGGTAGACTGACTGAAATACATATTGGAAAGCATATTAAACAGACTTAAGCTGGCAGAAGAAAAAATTTTCAAAAATTGAAGATACAAATGTACAAGTGACCCAAGTGGAAGAAGAGAGGAAAATGAGATTTATAAACAATGAAAAACCTCCACGAGAAAGATCAGATGCCACTAGAAGAAGTATAAGGATAATGGGCAAGCCATAAGTTGAAGAGGGGTGGTACAGAGACAGGTATTCAAAGAAATAACAGCTGAGATTTTTCCATACATATGGAGAGAATTAAACATGTATGTCCAGGAAGCCAAAATAACAACCGCATTTCTTTTTTTTAAAGATTTATTTATTTTTAATTATTTATGCATAAAAGAACTGGGGTGTAGGCCAGAGGTGCAGGGGGAGAGAGGATTCAGCAGAGACAGAGTGGGGAGCAGAACAGGCAGATCTACTGAAATACTCTGCTGAGGACAGCAGTGGGTGAGATAGGAGAGGTCTGCTGCGCCATGTGGATTAGCTCCCTGGCAGGGTATCGAGCTAATGCTGCAGTGGCTGGCAGTTGCTTGATAGTGCTTAGACTTAACCCCTTGCACTACCAGGGAGGCCCCAAGAACACCCACATTTATAAATGCAAAATGACCTTCACTAAGACACGTTGTTGAGTTATCAGTTGTCAAAAGTGAAAAAAACTGAGATTATAAAGAAAAATGAAAAAAATATTAAAAGCTGCGGCAAAAAGATTGTAACGCAGAAAGTCACCTTGATCAGATTTTCCAGCAGATAAATCTGATCAAGGTGACTTTATGCGTTACAATCTTTTTGCCGCAGCTTTTAATGGGCTAGCTTTCTGGGCTAGAAGCAAGTGGGATGACATAGTTACAGTTCTAAAAGACAGAAACTGCTAGCCAAGCTAATCTAGCCATCAAAATTATTCAAAGATGGTGGAGAAATAAAGACTTTCTCAGACAAATACAAACTAATGGAGTTTACCACCACCAGACTTGCTCCACAGAAATGTTTAAAGGTCCTCTCCATATGAAAAGAAAAATGAAACAAAAGAACAGAAGACCTTGAGCAAGATGATAGTTAGCAGTACAAAATCAGAAAGAGAATAAGCATAATATGAGACAGCAAAAAGAACACTAAAGAGGAAGAATAAAAATCAGAATCCATATAGTCAAATGATGATGACACATACCAGCATATAAAGGGCTACTTTATGCCCAAAAATAGATGACTGGATCAAGAAGATGTGGTACATATATACCATGGAATATTACTCAGCATTCAAAAAAGATAAACACATGCAATTTGCAGCAACATGGATGGCACTGGAAGGGATCATGCTCAGCGAAATAAGCTAAAAAGAAAAAGAAAAATACCGGATGGTCTCACTCATAGCAGGAATCTAGAAAACTTAAATAAGGGACCAGGAAA
The DNA here is from genome assembly GCF_014898055.3 of Talpa occidentalis. Lineage (NCBI taxonomy): Eukaryota > Metazoa > Chordata > Mammalia > Eulipotyphla > Talpidae > Talpa > Talpa occidentalis. Next base: position 90,433,457 of record NW_023603184.1, on the reverse strand, counting down.
ACGAATAACTATAAGAAAGTGAAAATCAAAATCAACAAAAAACTACGAACCAGAGACACTTTTAGGGGGGGGGGTGGGAGGGGAGGGATTGGGGTCAGAATGGGGGGGCTGCAATTGTATGGGGAATATAAAAATAAAATTTATTATTAAAAAAAAATAAAGGGCTATTTTAAATATAGAAAGTTGACCTAACCCTCAAAATCTAAGATAGATAGAGATATTTAGAATAAAGAAATAGGAAAATTGTGACAACTACCAGGGAAAGTCATTTAAATGAAAAAGCAGAAAGGTAGATGGAAAAAGGAATAATGGAAAGGTAAAACAACAACAGTAACTAAAAATAAGATAGAATGGCAGTAAATAAGTCTCATATAGCAATAATCACCCTAAATGTGTATGGTCTGAATCTACCAGTTAAAAAATATGACCCATCCACATTTGTATATGTGGGAAACTCACTTCATTCTAAAGACTTATATAAACTTTAAGTGAAAGCCTAGAGCAAGGTATTTTATTATAACAACAGAGGAAAAAGCAGGAACTGCTATTCTTATATATCTGATAGATTAGAATTTCAAGCAAAATAGGTTAACAGTGACAAAAGATGGGTAATATATTATGGTTAGGGGGCTCATTCATCGAGATTTAACTGTCGTCGATAAACAACATAGGTGCACCTATAAAAGTTAACAGACCTAAAGCAACACATTGATAGTAATGCAATAACAGTAGATGATTTCAACACCACATACATCAATGGATAGGTGATTCAGACAGAAAATAAATAGAAAACAATGATCTTAAGTGATATTAGATCATATAGACATGAAAGACATTTATAGAGTCTTTCAAAAGAAATGTGTGTTATTTATTTCCTTAAATAGCATCAAAAGTGTTAAATACCTGGAAATAAACCTAACAAAGGCAGTGAAAAACCTGCCCAGTGAAATCTATAAGACATTGCTAGATGAAATCAAAGACACAAGGAAAAGGAAAGATTATCCAGTCTCATGGATTGGAAGAATTAGCATTGTTATAACATACATCTTACCCAAAACAATACAGAGATTTAATTTGATGTCTTTCAAATTTTAATGGAATTCTTGAAAGAAATAGAACATTACTGAAATATATATGGAACCAAAAAAAGTCACCAAATTTTGCCAAAAGAAATATTGATTAAAAAAGAAAAATGGAGTTCTCACTTTCCCAGACTTCAAACTATACTACAAGGCTATAGTAATGGAAACAGTATGTTATTAAATTAAAAATAGATACACAGAACAATGGAAGAAATTTGAGAGCCCAAAAATAAACCCACAAGTATATGAACAGTTACTCTATAGACAGAGCCAAGAGTATACAAAGGAGAAAGGAAAGTCATTTCAACAAATGGTACTGGTAAAACTGGACAGCAACATGCAGAAAAATGAAACTAGACCACTCTCTCACACCATACACAAAAATTAACAAAAGTGGATTTAAGATTTAGATATAAGACTGGAAATCATAAAGTACATAGAAGAAAACATAAGCAAAACACTATGACATTGATGACTTCAAAGGGAAGACAAATAAAAATATACAAGTGGGACTACAGTCACACTAAAAACTTCTGTACAGTGAAAAATATCATTAAAATGAAAAGACATCAAATGGGAGAAAATATTTGCACATAATATATCTGACTAGATGCTAATAATATCCAAGGTCTATAAAGAACTCATTCAGCTCTACTAAAACAAATAACACAATGAAAAAGGCAGAAAGAAGAGCTAGATAGACTTGTCTCCAAAGATCACATAGAGATAGCCAAAATGCACATGAAAAAATGTTCAACATCTCTTATTATCAGGGTATTGCAAATCAAAACCACAGTGAAATGCCACCTCACTCTTGTTAGGATGAACCACATTTTTTTTTTAAAGGAACAAGAAATCACAAACATGGGTGAGAGTATAGAGAAAGGAGAACCCTCGTACATTGTTGGTGGAATGTAGACTGGTACACCCCCAATGGAAAAAGCGTGTAGTTTCCTCAAAAATTTAAAAATAGCTATACAGTATGACCCAGCAGTTTCATTCCTTGGTATCTTCCTCAAGAAGTGAAAAACACTAATTCAGGGGTGTATATGTTCTCGTATGTTCATTGCAGCATGCTTTACAATAGCCAGATTATGGAAACAACCAAAGTGCCCAATGACAAAGGAATGGATGAAGAATATGTGGCATATATGCATAATTAAATACTATTCAGCTGTAAAAAAAAATCTCTTGAGACAATATGGATGGAACTGGAGGGGATTATACTAAATGAAATAAGGGAGAAAAACAAATACTGAATGATTTCACTCCTAGTAGAATATAAAAACAAAGCAAAGGAAGAGACAAACTAAATCAAAACCCCCAATAACATGAAGGGAGAACTGGAGAGACCAGAAGGGGAGGGAGAGTGAGGAGGGAAACAAGAAGGGGAGGGGACCCAGTGGTTATGGTAAAGGACTCTGGATGCTTCCTTCATGGGTGTGGTGTGAGAAACATCCAGGGAGGTATGAACTTATTCCTTCATATCATTTACAGTGTTGTAAACCAACAAATAAATTAAAAAATAAGAGAAGATAGATTCATATCACCTTACAAGAAAGTTAATGTCAGCTGTAAGTGCTTTTGCTGTTTCACCTCTCACACTACCTAGGAAAAATAATAAAGTAAAATAATAACTTGGAAAAAGTTGCATAGCAATTTCTAATATGAAAGACTTTTAGTCACTTATTGCTGTATGCAGTAGTGCTTCATAATTTCTGACATATAAAGCTTGCTAAGGAAAAAAAAAATACCACCACCCACATTTTGTCTGGAGTTAATATGTGTTTTTCCACTTGTCAGAGTGTGGGAGGCTCTCTGTTTATATAATTACAGCTTTCAAAAATCTCTTAAATAGACATGAGCAAAGAAGTAAAATTGCCTGTGGAATATTCAGATGACACTGAATCTGTCGGGTCTATGGGATTTTCTTAGAAAAACTGAGATTTTTTCCGACTCATTTGGATGAAACTTTGCTTAGCTGGAGGTTCAAAAACGGCTTTTCCTTCTTGTTGACAATCCTGACAATGGTCCTGATGAATTGTCTGTACTAAACATGTTCTCCAAATCATCCGAATTCACTTCTGTCAAGGAGATTTGGAGACAAGCAACGAGCTACATCTTTTCCTGCAGCCTTGGGCATAGCTCATCAGGATCAGCAGTAGAAAGTAAATGCTGACTAAACTTTCTGTCCTTTCTCTAATGAGTTATCTTTGTATCATATCAAAAGATAATGAATTAGAGATGAGCATGAGTGAGGAAGAGAAGTCAAAATTAAATTGGGCTTGTGTTTGTGAAAGGCAAATGTTCAGTTTTATTCACCATTACTCTTTTTTTTCCCCGTACAGGTAAAAATAATTATGTGTTTCCCCTGTATTCTCTGTTTCATTTTCAGTTTTTGAAAATTTATTCTAGTTATTTTTTAGTTATTTTAACTAAAAATTATTTTCTTATTTTTTAAAAGATTTATTTATCTATGCACACAACAACTGGGGTACAGACCAGAGGTGTGGGAGGTGAGAGGATTCACCAGAGACAGAGTAGGGAACAGAACAGGCAGATCTACTGAAATACACTGTTGAGGGGAGCAGCTGTCGAGACAGGAGAGGTCTGCTGGGCCATGTGGGTAGCTCCCTGGCCAGCTGGGATTAAACTCATGCTGCAGAGGCTGAGGACAGTTCACAGTGCTGTGCCCAAACCCCTGTGCCACCAGGGAGGCCCTAAAAATTATTTTGTAAACAACTTTTTTGAGGTAAAATTGATCTGAAATAAACTGCACATTTTAAAAGTATATAGTTTTCTTGTGCTGTCACTCAGTGTCTCTCTCCTGCCCTTCCTCGTCTTTCCATCAGTTCTCTCTTTTGTTGAATAGTATTTCAATATGTAGATATATCACAATTTGTTTATTCTTCTGTCATTGGACATTTAGGTTATTTCCAAATCTGGCCCATTACAAATCAGACTACTGTGGCATTTTAATAGAAGTCTTTGTATGGATATATGCTTTCATTACTTTTGGGTAAATATCTAATAATTGAATACCTGAATCACCTGTTTGGTGTGTTTTAGACTTTCATAGTAGCTTCCAAACTATTTTCCAAAATGGTTATACCATTTTGGATTCTATCAGGAGCAACAAAAATTCCAGTTCTTTTATGTAACTAACACTCAGTATGGTCAGATGTTTTAACTTTAGTCATTCTAACAGGTGTACACTAGTATATCATTGTAATTTTAATTTACACTTCTCCATGACAAATGATGTTGAGCACCGTTCATGTGCCTACTTGTCAAGTATATTTGTTAAAATCCTGCCATTTTAAATTGAGTTGTTATACTAATATCAAGGGTTTATTTCTATTTATAAATATTTTGTTATTAAAATTAAATATGCAGTAAAAGTTGAACATTACCACATCTTTATTTTGAATTTCCTAACAGCAAATCATGTTGACTACCTTTTCTTGTCATATCATCTCTATTACATGTATGTTAAGTGTCTATGTTATATCTATATTTGTTATATGCCATCTATCGATCCTCTCTAGTGAAGTTTTCATTCAACTGTTTTGCCCATTTATTAAATTCAATAGTTTATTTTCTTACTGTTGAATTTTGAAAATCATTTATACATTTTAGATAGAATTCTTTTATGATTTGCAAATACTTTTCCCATTTTGTATCTCATATTTTTCATTCTATTAAGTGTGTCCTTCAAAGAGTAAAAGTTACTAATTTTGATGAAGTCCAATTTATCATTTTTCCCCTTAAAGATTGTGCTTTGGGTGTCAGTTCTAAGAATTCTTTGCCTAATCTCAAGACTTAAATTTTCAGTTTCTTTTCTAAAACTTTGATAATTTTACATTTTACCTTTAGATCTATGATCCATTTTGAATTAATTTTATGGAAAATGTGACACCCAGGTTGAGGTGAATTTTTTAATTGTACCATTTTTTTTTTATTGCTATAACATTGGTTTACAGCACTGTGTATGTATCTTTATGTTCCCAAACCACAGGACCCACTGCCAGTTAAGTTCCACTTTCAGATTACCTTCCCAGGAGTGAAGCAAGGAACCTTTGAACCATCTTGTCTCAGTCTCTTCTGCTACAGCTTTAAAGCATAGAAACTTTGATATAATAACTGTTTTACTGTCTTTCTGTGCTAATTCTTACATGTGTGTTAATTTTGTGTTTATTTTAATTATTTTTTTCTTTTCACTATAGATCATATTTTCCTACTTCTCTGCCCACCTGGTAATTTATCATTGGAGTCCTGAAATTGAATTTCAACTTATTGGGGGCTGATGTTTGTAGACTCCTACAGATATTCCTAAACTTTGTTCAGAGACACAAATTTATTACTTGGAAATGGTGTGTTGTTTTCAGGACTTGCTTTTAACGATCTGTTTGGCATGATCAGAGCGGTATTAACCTAGGATAATTATTTCCACTATCGAAATGAGACTTACTGAGTATAGACAGAACTTTACCAAATTCCCTCTGAACTAGTCTGAGGTTTTTACTAGTTTGATGTTGGTTGAACAGAAATTATTAATGACCTGTGTGAATACTGTTTCTTATAGTTATCTTTCCCTAATCTTAGGTAAATTCCTCATATGTACGATCAATAATCTGCAGAATGCTTGAGGAGTATCTTCTAAAGAGCTCTAGAGGTCTAGAATTTTCTGTCAAACTCTCTACAAACTATCAGTTAGAAAAATGGTAGGATTGACCTCATTTGTTTCCTGTCTCATGGAGATCACTCTCCACATTGCCTGATATCAAATGTCTAAAATATCAGTGTTTAATATTTATTACTTCATCATAAAGAGAAGTGGAGGGATAATATTCCTCTTTTTTCCTTTTGTCTCTCCATTATTTTTTCAGTTTTGTAGATTTTGAAGTAATTTCATATCTTGCTTATATTGGATCTCTTCACCTTCAGAGAAAAATCTTATACTCAGCAATAGTAAATTAGTTGGTCAAAGACTCACTCTAGTAATCTTCCAAGTATCCTTCTGGGAAGATAGTAAAACGATCTGTACCTGAATGTGTGTAATTATGCTATCCTGTTTCTATCACATTTTGGTTTTGTTCTTGACTATCACGTGGGAAGATATCCCTCTTTGCGATGTTTCTTCTAAGTTTTCCATTTTAGTCATAGTGTCAAGATACTCAAAATTTACTCGTAGAATTACAACCCTCCTCCAAACCTGTGACCTATCAGGTCCTGTCCCTACTACATCGTAGTTGCAGTTACAGGAAAAAAAAAAAGTGCCTCCCCCCTCTTTCTGGTAACCGATTTTTATGGTTTTATGACCAATGTAGAAGTGGACGCTAAAGCGTCTTTCTTGCTTTGATGCTGACTAAAAGTGGGGAAAACAAGTGCTTTCATTCTGGACATGACTTGAATTGCTTCTTTCCAAATCTTTATATTTGTAGTCTGGAAAGATTGCTAGGTCCATTTGGAGATCTAATTGCTGCCTGAAACTGAATGTTCTCCAGGAGATATGATTCATATCCACCACATAGAAACCTTTTATTATTCACAACAGTGTTAGAGAAACCCTTTAGGAAATTAAAAGTACCTAGAGTAAAGAAGAGAGATCTGTAGTTCTCTTGTAACATAATTTCCTAACAGCAAATTATGTTGACTACCTTTTCTTGTCATATCATCTGTATTATATATATATTAAGTGTCTATGTTATGTCCCTTTCCCTTGATTCTGTACTTTTAGAAATGCCCACATTGCCAGCCAATTAATTTGTTTTCATTTGTTAGAAGGGTATATGGCTGTCTCTCTTTATATAACTAACCTTCTTTAAGATATTATACTGTTGCCTCCATTTTCTTTTCATACCTAATGTAAGTAGACTTTTGCTTTCTCAATTCTCCTTTACTTTGTTGGTAAAATTTCTCTTCCCTTTCTAGAGATCTAGAATAAGGTAAGAATTGTAGTATATGAAATTTATTAGACAGTACACTCAGCTTAGGTTTTATAATGAGTTATATTTTTGATTTTCCTTATTACGTTGTTTTAAGTCACTTACAATATTTATTGGTCATTTGCCTCATTTACACAACAAATAACTATTAAGCATTTGGCTTCTGTGGGTCCCTTTAATTTAATATTATTGTTACTGTATTAAACCTCAAGATTAACTTCTAGAACACTATGATGTCTGCCACTTGGCAATAAAGAACTGGGCTAGTCCCTGCTAAGGCATAAATGAGCACGACACTATCTATACCATCAGGTTGCTCAGTCTTAGACATATTGCTCAGCTTGTCAGACAGAAAGTTCTTAGCAGTAAGTCAGGATCCCTGGATGGGCCACTTAGCCCAAAGACTCCATTGTTGAATTTCTATCCTTGCATTTACTACCAGAAGAAAATTAAGAGGTCTAAATGTGAGAGAAGACTAAATTTGTCATGTTCTTAGTGAGAGATAGGTACAATGATTTGGGAAGAAAATTTGTCTTCTAAATAAGAATTTCATACACCAAAGGGATGGGGTAGGGAGCAAAACAGGAGAGATGAACACAAGGAAATATGGTGATGGTTCATGGGTGATACAGTGGTGGAAGAACTATCGGGACTACAATGATATAAGAAAAAAAATTAATAAAAAAAAATTTCAGGTATTTGTTAAAGATATTTTTCTAATTTTCCCTTTGAAAAGCAAAGATACCTGACATCTACAATTTGTTTTTGAGAAGCAAAATAGTGTAGTGTAAATGGCTTTTGAAATAAAACTTTCTGTATTCAAATCTTGTCTTTACCACTAACAAATTGTATGACTAAAGATAAATTACTGTGCCATGTAGGATTGTTGTGAAGATGAAAAGAAGTAATACATTTAGAATTTTTAAAAAGTGGTAAAAGATGTCTTAGTTTTGTTTTTACTTGAAGAATGAAGTAAGAATATCTCAATCTTTCCAAAGTAGATAATACATAAGATATATAATCACAAGCATGCTACCTTAGTATTATTAATAACAAAAGGGTTAAATATATTCATGGGGTTTCCCCCAAAAAAGCAATGGTACAATAAGCACTTGTTATCATCATTATTGAAAAATTTTTGAATATGATGTATCCAAGGTGGATACATGTTTCTGACAGAAACACAATAATTCAAACTTACTTTCATTCTAATATTTATCTGAACAGTCTTTTTTCTTACTTTTAAAAGAAGAAATATATTTCTTCAGTAGTAAAGAGGAGGCTAAATGCATTAGTGGGTTTAGATTATGCTCTATGAACTTTCAAAGAGTTTGATATTCATGTGACATACACTCATTCTTTTACATCCTTTTCAAACCCATATAGAAATAACATCGGTACTGAACAACAGCTTCCTATATATAATTAGATGGGAAATTATTGCTAATTAGGCTATATACAGTTATAATTGAAATTAAAAGTTTGTTCCTTAAACTAAGCTTTTTGTGAGTACTGTCCAGCATTTTCTTACATCGGAATAATCTATCTTATGAATATTTACCTTTTTTACCTTATGAATATGACCTTATGAATATTTACCTTTTTCGGGTGTTGTTCTTAAGTATTCCCATCCTTATAACCATAAATCAGAATCAAATGGTCATATTAAGTATATAGGGAGAAGAAGATTGAATAAATTGAGGAATCAAGGTTTTTTTCATGTCTAGTAATACGGGAGGAAATTCAACTTCAACTAATTTGGACTTTCTTTCAATTGTATTGATTCTCCCATGAAGAGAAAATGAGAATTATGTTTGACTTTCTGAAATGTGTATTTTTTTAACATTATAGAAACCCTCAGTACTATTTGTCAATATTAATTTTAAAGTGCCCTATTCTCATTGTATTGTGAATAGTGCCATTTCTAAAATTAAACCACATGTCACATCAATTTCTTCTATCCTAATTAGCAGGAATCATGAAGTTTCATGTTATTCATTATGTTACAGGAATTAATTCCAAAAATATTTCTTAACTGGTAATTGATTTAAAAGAGTTAGTGTGAGGTTTTTCTGTGAATTCACTGGGAAATGGACAGAACAAGGACTTTTAGATTTTGACATAATAAACAGGCAGAAATATTGCTTTTGTCTTAAGACCTTTCTCCAACAGTTATATTTTGTCTACCAGTTAAGATTACCCAAAATAGAAGGCAGAACAAAAACACAAAGGTGAATTGAGCTGGGGCAAAAATGTGATTCTCTGTTACTTGTGGTTACCTCTAGTCTCATTGTGAACATCTAACCTAATTCAGATAACTCCCTTTTCTGGTCTCAATCGTTTTTTAATGCCTGTTCTTATAGATTCTATTTTTCCAATTTTAACCCTGTTATCTATTACTTACTGCTTATCGTACTTACATCTGGAATATTATGATGTATAATTAGTAAACACATTAAAATCTGATTTTATATGTTGATGCATTTGATCAACATAGCAACAGACTATCAAATTTAACAGACCATCACATGTATTGCTTTTGTAACAATAGTAAAATGGTACTTGCTAAAAAATATTTTTTATACTCGGGAAATGCTGTAGTGACAATGCATGTTAACATTTCACTGTTTAATTTTTGTTTCTTTTCTGCTTAAGAAATCAAGACAGACTAGTCAAAAATAATTTAGAAAGTAATTTTTAAAAATCCATGATTCCCTCTTTTATTAGTTTTAATAAAGAGTCACTACTCCCTAAGCTTGCTTGGGAAATTATTACCTCTCAGCAAGATAGAACACAAACACGTATGATATTGACATCAGTAGAAAGTGGGTCCCCAATGATGGCAATTAAGAGGTGAATGTTACTTTTTAAAAAATACAGTCAACCCCAAATTTGATATAACTTGAGTTCTGAAAAGTTGGCACTTGAAACTGGTAGTGAGAAATTAATTTTATAGTCTAACCTAGAAAATTTACTTTGATGAATTGTAATACTGAACTAGGAAAACAAACAGATTCCATAATATTTGAACCAATCCAATATATGGATCCAGTTACTGATAGAATTTTCATTAGTGATGATCTTTTATTGTGAAATATAAACACATCATATTTGAGAGAAAATGGAATTCTCCCTGTGTACTAAAGTGAGAATAAAATTATTTCAATATTTCAAATACATCCTTATGTTTTTCTGTTTATATGTAATGATTTCTATTTTTAGTTTAAAATTTTCTGTTTTGGGATTTATCAAATTTGTGTGGTTGTGACTCTACAACTTAATACATAGTGCTGGTATTGCAGGCAAGTTTAACATCTATATAATGAGCTTATTGTACTGTACTGGGTGTATCGGAAGTACAATTTGGCTTTCAGTGTAATAAATGCTATAATAGACCATTTCATAAAGGTGTTTAAGTAGAAATGTAAGGCAGAACTATAAGACTAGAATAAATGAATAAATGATTGACAAACTTGCTGGATGAATAAGTAAATGAATAAATGAATGAATCAATGAAAGGAATCCATTGCTTTTATCAGGTCAGACTGGCCTTTTTAAGATTTCCTAGAAGTATAAGCTCCCCTGAAATCCAGAAAAATGGGTACTTTATATAGAGGCTGTGATTAATTTGATATGAAAGTTGTATGCAACTTAGGTAGAGTAATAAGTCATATGCCATCCAATGCTAACAGAACTTGTATAGAAAAAAATTCAATAGTGAATGATTCTGTGTCAAACGTGGTTAACAATGTATGAAGTTGAGATGGCCCCCAATGTATGGAAATTGGATGAAGAAGAGGAGGCCTGGGTCTGCTGTCATGAGAGTCATATTTTACACCTTGACTCTTCCCTGCTACCATACACTAAGTGGGAGAAACACCAATTATTGTCAACATGTTACTCAATTATTTTTTTAACTATTGGTTCAGAGAGAAATCATCTCAATGTCATATCACTTTTTGGGAGAGATGGATAGGGAGAAATAATCCAGGTTTGAAAGCAATCATCTAAATTTACAGCTGTATGTGGTCAAACAACTATTGACGCTTGAGAGTTTCCAATTGCTGGTAATAGACTGGAAAAAAGATAATGTGTTTGATCGATCAGCATGAACAAATTTCATTTAGGGGATCAATAACAGTTTATACTTGACAGAGCTGAGGGACCACATTTATTTTTCCCTTTGATTGAATAAATGTTTTCAATGGGACTGCAAATGTAAAGCAATCCTAACCATTTCTTAACTTGAGGCACAGCTCCAGCTACAGTGTTATTGCAAGCAATGTGTATTTAAAACTAATATACAGAAAAGTGGATAGCCAGGGGCTGGAGCAGTTGAATGAAACTAATGTACAGTTTATTAAAACACAACACATGGTAAGAGAAAGGTTTCACTTTCTTGGTGTTGAACAATGAAAAAATGGGAATCAGACATCACATTTCATGGAGCTAAATTTTTGTGTTTTGTTTTATTTTGTCTTCTTTTTTATTATGATTAAATTTTTCAGTGGATGACGTAAATTATGAAAAATAGCAAATAGCAAAAAAAAAAATGTCAAATACCTGTGACTGATAAGCCCAGGGTGAATTTTTTCATTGAATGCTCAGTGCTGACTGCTCTGACAATCTATGCACACATCTGACTGGCTCTTCTTGCATAGAGTCATATTCATACCAAATATAGCATCTACCTCAGCAAGTGTTTGCTGAATGCATAAATGGTTGAATCAGTGTGTAATAATGACTTCCTTGCCGAGTAACTTTATAACTGATGCTGATTCATGGCATTCCATTTGGACTTAATAGCTAGGCCCAAGTTCTGGGGTGTCTGCAAGTGGTACAGAATAGGACAATCTTTCTCATTTTATAGATGGAAAAATGACATCATGGGCCATGTGCACTGAGGTAAAGATATTAGCTGAAGAAGTGACATTTCACACTGACAACTAAAAAAAGGAGAGGTAGATTTTTTGGTAGTTCTGAATACAAAAAGACAAAACTGGTATGTTAAACAGGGGAATCCCTGATCACTTTTTTGTTTTGTTTTGTTCACATTAAAGAGAAACATTTCTGTATTTAAAACCTAAATTTATGATTGACAATCTGGGAGTCATTTTTATCAGCCTTTATAATTCTTTGCTCTAAGGAATATTCATTTTTTGCCACCCTCAGATTTCCTCTCTGGCATTAGAAAACACAGCTTCTAGAGGCACAGTTTTCTTTAGAAAAGAATTTTAGTAGAACATTCTCCCCAGAACTTTCTGGCGAGTCTCAGTGATAGCGGAAATAACTCTTTCTATTGATAACTTGTGTGGTTTTTGCCCCCCACAAAGACATAGTAGCATAACTTAAAGGAACATGCCAGTCAAGATATTTTATGCAAATGCCTTAGATTTAGGTGTCACTTAGAGAAAGAGGGGATAAAGTTTTCTCATTAAAGAATTTTCTTTCTCTGGAAGGGAAAAAAATTCCTCTTCAAAGGGACTGGAGTTCCATTGCCCTGTAATTAAGTTCCGATGATACGGATGACAAGAGTACCTTGAAATGTGGGGGGAATGCCAATAGTACGTGCAACGCCTCGTTCCAGCTACCTCAGCCAGCTCCACATTCCCAGGCTTGTGCCTCCAAGTGAGAGCGGAGATGGTGAGAAGCGGCTCCTGAGGAGGAAAGCTGTGCCAGGTCTATTTTAGGCATTGGGGCTTTGAATTGTTTAAAATGCTTATTGTTTGTGTACATCTCACAAAGGAAAATGCCAGCTCTGACTGCCCGGGGCTGCTTGTATGTCAAATGATTAAGTCTTCAAGTTCTGCAGCTGAGGGGTCATTATCAATGGTACTTCCAGGTCAGGGTATTTGCAACAGAGTTTGAGGCAATGGTTGACCTTTCGATGGCACTTCAGGGTAACATGGCTTCTTAGGGCATAAATAATCATTTTTAATTTGTTTGTCTGAGTGCTATTTGTTTAAGAATGCAAATGTATTATAACATATGTGACTTACAGATATTCTTTGGGGAAGGGGAAAGTATTTTCCATATCATTTCTCTCTCTCAACAAAACACTTAATGAAGGAAAGGAGATGACAGAATAAATGGAAGAGAGTAATCAATTATAGTCTGCTACTTGACAGTTTGGAATTATCACTTTAAAATTGTACATATTCTCAGTGTGGGCTTCCTCAGTGTTACAAAGTAATCTTTGTTGTCTTCTTCTTATATCAGTCATAACTTAAAATGACTTCATGATGCTTTAAAACCTTCCAGTTACTTATACATTATCTTTAAACCAAAGGTATGCATTTTTTTCAATTTTTGGAAGGAATGATTATTTGTACATGCTATTTTATATAGAATTAATTTGTGATGTCTGTGTGTTCTTTTCACTTTTGTGAAAGTATAACATCTGGATAGGAAATGAAATAAGTAATAAGTAGTATGATTTCATTTCAGTCATTTTCATTCTACTACTATTTACTAGTATTCATTATTCTTAACATACTGTGAAAGATAAAAAAAAACCTCTGAGTATTAAAACAACTAGGGAAATAAGGCAAGAAGGATCCTAGAAATACAGTGGTACAATGATTAATTACTTTTTTCTCAGTTAATTATTAAAAGTTATCATTTATAAATGCATGAATGACATGCTTCTGGTTTTTGTGGATTTTTTTAATTATTCCTATTGGTCTTACAGATGGTATGAGATCTCTGAACAATGTGTGATAAATTGTGGTTTATGTGAAAATGACTATTGTAATTATTAAGCTAATTTAACAGCAATAGTGATAAATATGTAATGGCCTAAATATAATAGAAATTTGTATTTTGGACTCATAGAATCCAAAATTCTGGATTGGTCAATGGCTCTCCTCTAAGAGGTGATTTAAAGAACCAGACTCTGTTCATCTTGTGGTTTTGCTTTCTTCAAACATGGCCCCCAAATATGCCAGACTCTTTCATCAAAGTGGTAGAAAGAGAAGAAGCATGAAGAACCTTGTGTGAGAGACTTCCTTATGGGGGTCAGTCACTTTCACTCAGTCATGTGTTGCATAATGGAATTCCATTATGTATAGATACATTTTTTCTGGTCCACTCAACTGTCCTTGGGCACGTAGGCTTTTTCCGTAACTTGTCTGTTATAAACAGGGTTATAGTGAATGAACGTGGAAGTGCACATATCCATTTGAATTAGTGTCTTTGTATTCTTTGGGTAGATACTTAGGAGTAAAATAGCTGGTCATAGGGTAGATCCATTTTTAGTATTTTGAAAAATCTCCATAAAGTCATTTGCTAGAGCTTGATTTACTAGCCATACACAACTGTAAGAAGGGGAGGGAAGTGCAGTCTAGATGTGCTTTGAGGAAGAAGAAATAGATTTGGTGAGGAACTAGTCAGTGCTTGGCACAGCTGCGATATTTAAAGATGACATGACTTCACTATTAGTTCCAGTGATAACAAACTCTATGGTAGTTTGTATTGCAGTCCCTGGAAGAAATGAATTTGTTTCTTTGAAAGTTAAGAGGTTTTGGACAACTGCACTTTGAACTGTCTAAAGTGATACATACAACTTTGGAAGATGATATGGCAAAGGTCCCAGCCCTCTCAGAGAACCACTGCAACCATGGAGAGAGGTGATGGAAGCAGAAGTCAGCTTTATCGTAAACCTGGCTTCCAGACAGCTCTGGTTTCTGTCCAGACCCAGGAAATGGTCATGCTAAAAGCAACTGATCCTGCTTAATATGTTCTCATTGGCTTGGCTGCTGAGACTCCAGCAATTTAGTAAAAGGTGGTAAGCACTTGGAAAACAATTCCACTTATTAATTTGCCTATCCTATTTTCTTTTGATTTTTCAACAGGATTTAGTACAATCAATTTATATATATAAGTGGCATTTGCTGAATCAATAGTATTTCAAATATTTAATTTAAAGGGTTTATAATTATTTAAAATATGTACTTATTTCTAAGTGTATTACTTACTGTTAAGCCTATTACATTTGCAACTTCACATCCTGTCTTTTACTCTAGCTGGGTTTTCTTACTCTCCCTTTTCTTCTTTCCCTTCTATTTCTCATGTCTCTTAACCTCTGTCTCTTATGCTAATAAATTGTTTCCAGTATGGGGCTCTAGCCTTGGTTCTGTGCATCACTGGATAAGTCACTTGATTTGAATGCCTCCTCATTAATCAGGAAGCAAAGATGCTGACAGAGATGTCCCCTTTTCTCCAGTCACCATATGTCACAACTCAATATCAGGGGCTTGAACTGGGATTGTACACATTGTCTTGTGAACAGTACTTAGGTAAAACCCTGAAGACGGTGCCAGGATGATATAAACAATGACCAAATGGTATCATTGAGATTATAGAGCCTATAGGCTCTATAGTTTTGTAAATTAAAAAATTAGTTTTGTAAATTAAAAAATGTTAAACTTCCTTTAGAGCAATGGGAGTCCTTTAATAATTATTATTTATCTGTGTACCTCACCTATTTTAGAATGTTATGAAATTTTCTGCAGAGGAAAAAAATATTTCTTGAATAGTATTTCTAGAATAGTACTATATAGAAAAATATTGTTATAATGAGGTCAGTTTAGAGAATAACTTGTTGAATTCATCTCCTCTGGTTATTTGCTAAGATATTGTTGTGATAAAAGTATTTTTTAATTGAAAGTAAGTAAGATTTATGTGAGTGTGAATCATCAAGTCTGTACATCAGTTCACTTTCCACATTTTCAAAGTTTGGGGCTAGTGGCTGCAATGGCTGGTGTTTCTGTGACTTCAGGTTTCCAAGAGATGATTGGTTCTAGTCCCTCCATTCAGGAATTTCTTCATTGTATCTCTTGAGAGAATTTTATTCTTTTCTGATTCAATAATCCTGAGAAAAATAAGTTCAGAAATTGAAAAAACTGGGAAATTTATTCTGTGTTGTGCCTTTAACCGTACTAGGAGGCCATAGTATTACTTTGTTCAAGCACAACCCAGTGATATTCTCTGGCACTTTCCAGTGTCTGAATATGTTCTGTAGGTTACAGTTCTTTGTACATAATGCTGAAAAGTCTATGTTTATTAAATAAATTATGACTTTCATTATATGAAAAATGTAACATATTGACACTATCTTGAAATATAAAGTTGAAAAATTGGCTCATTGTCAAATGTTATATATATATATATCAGAATAAAATAATATTTTTTCTATATTTTTTAACAGAAAGTTCTGAAACTTTTAATATAAACCTATCAGCAAATGATTCATGTTTTCTATTATGGATTATTCATTATTTTTATATAAAGTATTATTAAAATATAGTAAGAATTTATTATGATTTTGCAAATTCCTGAGAATTTGCAGTAGTTTCAGTTTTTCATTTCCAAATTCCAAACATTAAGTGTCTATCAGGAATCTGAAAATAGGCTTCTGTTCTCACAGTAAGTTGACATGAAGTAATACTTTTAAACTCAGTAAGTAGATTTAAAATCTGTGGTACAATTTGAGCAATTCCTATGTTACCAACTCTACTCAAAGCAAATAATATTTTGAACTCCAATGATACCACTATGGGAGAATTGAGTTACTATTCTGCTATGTAAGAATCAGATGAAAATTTAGATAAAAAACCTAATGTTAAATTGCCAATACATTTGTGGGAAACATCCGACATAGTGGGATAGGAGATTATTGTCCCATGCAGTAACTTTGAATTATTTAAAATAGGGTGCTTTTTAAGGCAGATGTGAGGACCTCCCCAGTGGCGCAGTGGTTGAGTGCTGGACTGCGAAGCTGCCCACAGCCTCTGCAGCGCCAGTTCTATCCCCGGCCTGCCTGGTGAGGGTCCCACATGGCACTCAGACCTCTCTTGCCGCGCCCGCTGCTCCCCTCAGCAGTGTACTTCATCAGTATGCCTGTTCTGCTCCTCACTCTGGCTCTGGTGAATTCTCTCACCCTCCTGTGCTTGTATAAATAAATAAATAAATCTTAAAAAAAAAAGGCAGATGTGAGTTATCATGAGGTATACTCATTGACTGAAAACAGGTTCAAATTATACCAAGTGCATCTTTCTTAAGATCAGGAACCTTTATACTATTGATACCCTTATGAAACATTCCTCTGAAGGTCATGATCTGGATGAGGTTAGATTGGTGTAACATTACGTGGTTGGCTGAATATAGGACTGCTTATAAGGCTTCACTCAGTAGCTAAAGAGTTATTTTGAACTGAAAGCCCTTGGATATAAGTGCCAGCTTTAGCTACAGTCTTTATTTCTTTATCTACGTTATGTTTTACTGAATTATGTAATTAGCAAGTCATCAAACTTGAGTGGGAATCTATAAAAAGACCAGGAGAAGAGGATCTGGAACATTAGAACACTTGACAGTTCTGTCATTCTGTGAGATCTAATAAAGATGGAAAGACATTTCCAGGTTGTGGCAAGTTGGCTAGAATGGAAGTGAGGAGATCTGAGCTCTAGCCTTGATTCTGTGTATCACTGGATAAGTCACTTGATTTGAAGATCTTGTTCATAAAACAAGAAACTGGACTGGATGATGTTTCTGATTGCCTATGTCAATAATGGAGTTTTATTTCCATACTCACTACATTGGTTCAGGGCCTTATTCACTCCAACTTAACTATTTCAGTTGTCTAATTTGCAGCCTCACATTTCTTTACCCCATCTTCCACAATACCGTTAGTTGTCTTTCTAAAATGCAAATATCATCTTTTCACTATTGCATTTACAAATCCTCAGTGCTTTCCAATTTCCTAATGAATGAACTAATTTTCTTTTGTGGGGCGCTTAAAGCTCTTTATGATTTGGTTCCATTTGCATCTCAAGTCTCATTTTCTTTATTCCTCATAATATATTTATATTTACACCTTACCCAACCACACAAAAAATTAAAATGTGAAATTGACTGATTTTCTCTGGACCTGTTTTTTAACTTACCTATATTTATACTAGCCATTACACATGAAAAAAATGTCATTCCTCACCATTTATCCCTACAAATTCAAATGAAATGTTTTATATGGTTTTCCCCAACCAAAAAAAAGACTTGGTCATCTTTAACTTTATTATATATCTAATGCATACGTTTGTGTAATTTATAGTTATCATATGTATTAAATTTTTTTGTTCACGCAATTTTTTTCTTATGGTCACTGAATCTCAATTTTGCACATTTCGGTTTTGTGTCTCTAGTCATTACCTAGTAGTAATGACTGCCAGGTAGTCAATGTGCTCAATACACATTGGTCTGAAGGAACTTGCTCTAATAGAAATAAGCTCTTAAAATGTGGGTGTATGTTTATTTTCTTGTTACTGTATACTCAGCACTAATCACATTATCTAAAATAGGTGATCAATATGTATTTGTTAAATGGATGATAGTTTAATAAATGTGTTGATATTGATAGTTTGTTTTTAGAGCTATCAAACCAAGCTCATCTCAGCTATAGTTACAGTCACTATTGACCTATGAAGATTTTTAATTTGTAGGTAATGTTGATATGATAGGGATGATAGCTTATTTTGAAATATAGTATGTGTTTTACATACAAAGGGAGAAAATTAAATTAAAAACTTTAATTCTTCTCATAATTCATTCACACTTGGAAAATGGGCATCAGAAATGGTCCTCATTATGTACAACATTTGAGGTCAGAAGGCATTTAACTCTTGTTCTAACAACTATGTATTTTATTACCCGTTCCAAGTATATATTTTGTTACAAGTTTTATTACTTATAACTTGTGTAATCTTGATCAGTTTTCTCATTTCAAAAAATGCTAATTCTTATTGATGCTATAGGGATGATTGAAATCAATCTTTAGGCTGTTTTGTTATCCATGAAGTACCACACAAATAAAAACTAACCTATATATGTCTTAAAGGTAGTTTTCATGTGTAAACCAAGTCCTTCTTCATAATTTTAATACTATTCTAAGAAATTTCTACCCTGGGAAAATGAAGATTAACTATTTACTTTCATTTGGGGAAAGTATATTTAATATAAAGAAAATGATTCAATACATTTAATTTCCCCTTCTACACATGCAATAGTCAGTTTGGGCTACCAAAATAAAATGTCATACACTAGATAGCCTAAGCAAGGAAAACTTATTTGTCATAGTTCCAAAGGCTGAGAAGTTCAAGATTAAGATGCTGGCCAATTCAGTTTCTGGTGAAGCCACTCTTCCTGACTTTCAAAGATCCATCTACTTGCTGTGCCCTCACATGGGAAAGAGAGAATGAACTCTCTGATGTCTATTATTAGAATACTAATCCTGTTCAAGCAGGGCCTTACCATTATGACCTCATTTTAACCTTAATTACTTCTGTAAAGAAATACTGTCTTATTGAAGATTAGGACTTCAACATATGAATTTTGTGGGAGACACAATTCAGGACACAAACATACCAAATAACAGCCACAGGATTTTTCCATGAATTATAACCAGATTTTCAATGAATACCTATCTCATCCTGGTTATGTGTTTTAGTGATCTGGTAGCATATATGCATATACATATGTGCATATATATGCATATATGTATTGTTTTGTGTTATAGCTGATTTTGTTTCTTGGGCCTAATAAGCCCAATATTCCCATCCCAAAGCCAGTATTGGCTGTGATTAAGGTTTGTTAGGATTTTTTTACAAGGAAGAAAAAAGTCCCCTTTACATTTTTGTTAATGTTATGAATTAGCAGGAGATATTCAGAAATAGAGTTACCTACATGTTGTTTGAAAATTGTTTACAGCAAATAATGAACAAAGCAAATCAGATTGCCAAAGGCCTAGCTGTTGAGAAAGTGTAGCACATTATTAATTAAAATACAAGTCAGCTTTTCCAGCACTTGTAGCCCGTGGGTATCGAATGTACTCCACTTGATTGAATCAGGTAGTGGCAGCACAGGCATTTTTTATTTTGTGCTGGAAGGGATAACAAAAATGTAAAGCTGTTTTCTGCTACTTCATTTGAAAAAATATTATTTTGGAATGAAGGCCTACCAGCTGCAGCAGACAGGCAGAAATAATATAAAATTATACATTATACCCTCACACTGTGATTTTAAACAAGAGGTCTACTACCTCAGACACTCTCATGGCATTGTATTATAGGCAGACCTTTGTCTATGGCCAAGGAAACAGTTTCCATGGAGATGCAAGGCATTTGACAATGGTCACTGTTTTGGTGAAGAAAATTAAGCCATGCAGGAGACCAGTTTATAGTTATAAGATTTTTTTTTCTGTGCAGGAGCGGGGGGGAAAAAAGAGTTGAGACGTAACATAGAAGAAAAACATATCTGCCTTTTGGGTATTCTTTTTAGCATGCTGAAGTCAGTAAAATTTGAGACACCATAAGCTATGCTTCCAGTTTCAATGCTGATGGAAATTCTCAGGTGAATTAAAAATAATAGAGAGATTGTGATCTTTTGTAATATGCTTAAATGTTAAATTTGGCTCATCCTAGAAAGAGTCAGAAAAAAATAATGATGATATATATATATATTGAATTCAAGCACCATTAACCATTAAACTAGAAACTTGTATTTTTATTTTTTTATTATTTTTTGGTTTTTTTTTAAATTTTATATATTTTCACATCATTTTTAATTTTTGTACAATATATGAATTTTTATCTTGGTTATAGTCCCTGTACAATTCCCACCCCCCTTGTTTTGATCCTACTCCCTTCTACCCCCTCTCCCCCCACCATAGTGTGTCTCTGTTTTATAGTTGCTTGTTGATTTTGATTTTTACTTTATTATAATTAGTCTTTTTCCTGATCCCTATTTAGGTTTTCTAAATTCCTGCTATGAGTGAGACCATCTGATATTTTTCTTTTTCTTTCTGGCTTATTTCACTGAGCATGATCCCTTCCAGCTCCATCCATGTTGCTGCAAATTGCATGAGTTTATCTTTTTGATAGCTGAGTAATATTCCATTGGGTGTATGTACCATATCTTCTTGATCCTGTCATCTGTTTTTGAGCTTTTGGGTTGTTTCCATAGCTTAAATATTGTAGTGTTGCTATAAACATAAGGGTGCAGGTGCCCTTTTGAATTAATGATTCTGTGTCTTCTGGGTAAATACCTAGAACTGGAATTGCTGGATCATATGGAAACTCCATCTTTAGTAGGTTGAGGAACCTCTACACAGTTCTCCATAGTGGTTGGACCAGTTTGCACTCCCACCAGCAGTGCAGGAGAGTTCTTTTTTCTCCACATCCTCGCCAACATCTGTTGCTGCTAGTTTTTTTTTTTTCTTAGTCTTGCAACCTGTTATTTTAATAGAAAAATATGCAGTGAGCATTTTATGTTAATAAAGGACATCTACTACATATTTTAGATGGTCAACAGTATTGCCTTCAATTAGTCTATTTTTTTTTGACCCCAATCCCTCCCCTCCCACCCCTCACCCCCCAAAAAGTGTCTCTGGTTCATAGTTTTTTGTTGATTTTGATTTTCGCTTTCTTATAGTTATTCATTTTTCTGGTCCCTTATTTAAGTTTTCTAGATTCCTGCTATGAGTGAGACCATCCGGTATTTTTCTTTTTCTTTTTGGCTTATTTCGCTGAGCATGATCCCTTCCAGCGCCATCCATGTTGCTGCAAATTGCATGTGTTTATCTTTTTTGAATGCTGAGTAATATTCCATGGTATATATGTACCACATCTTCTTGATCCAGTCATCTATTTTTGGGCATTTGGGCTGTTTCCAAAGCTTAGCTATTGTAAATAGTGCTGCTATAAACATAGGGGTGCAGGTGTTCTTTGGAATTGATGTTTCTGTGTCCTTTGGGTAAATACCTAGGAGTGGAATTGCTGGATCATATGGAAGCTCTATGTTTAGTAGGTCAAGAAATCTCCACACAGCTCTCCATAGTGGTTGGACCAGTTTGCACTCCCACCAACAGTGCAGAAGAGTTCCTTTTTCTCCACACCCTCGCCAACACTTGTTGTTGCTAGTTTTTTTTAATATGTGCCATTCTCACTGGTGTAAGATGGTATCTCATGGTAGTTTTGATTTGCATTTCCCTGATTACAAGTGATGTTGAACATTTTTTCATATGCCTGTTGGCCATTTGCATTTCCTCTTCAGAGAAGTTTCTTTTAAGCTCTTCTGCCCATTTTTTGACGGGATTATTTTCTTTGTTGTTGTTGAGTCTCATCAGCTCTTTGCAGATTTTTGTGATCAGTCCATTATCATTAGTGTTGTGTGCAAAAATGTTCTCCCAGTTGGTGGGGTTTCTCTTTGTTTTTGTTATTGTCTCTTTTGCTGTGCAGAAGCTCTTTAATTTGATGTAGTCCCAGCTGTTTATCTTTGCCTTCACTATCACTGCTTTGGGTGATGTGTCTGTAAAGATGTCTTTGATGTGCAAATCACGTAGTGTTTCGCCTATATTTCCTTCTATATATTTTATGGTTTCAGGTCTTATGTCTAGTTCTTTAATCCATTTTGAGTTGATTTTTGTGTATGGTGTGAGGTAGTGGTCAAGCTTCATTCTTTTGCATGTAGCGACCCAGTTTTCCCAGCACCATTTATTGAACAAACTTTCTTTGCTCCAATGCATAGTCTTTGCTCCTTTGTCAAAGATTAGTTGACCATAAATCTGTGGGTTTATTTCTGGATTTTCTATTCGATTCCATTGGTCTGTGTGTCTGTTCTTGTTCCAATACCATGCTGTTGCTGCTAGTTTTTTAAATACATGCCATTCTTGCTGGTGTATGATGGTATCTCATTGTAGTTTTGATTTGCATTTCCCTGATTATAAGTGATGTTGAACATTTTTTCATATGCCTATTGGCCATTTGCATTTCCTCCCTGGAGAAGTTTCTTTTTAGCTCTTCTGCCCATTTTTTGACTGAGTTATTTACTTTGTTTTGGTTGAGTCTTCTCAGCTCTTTGTAGATTTTTGTGATCAGTCCTTTATTATTAGTATTGTCTACAAAAATTTTCCCCAATCAGTGAGGTATCTCCCTGTTTTGGCTACTGTTTCTTTTGCTGTACAAAAGCTCTTTAATGGAACTTGTATTTTTAAACTCTACCTTGTTCTAAGCTCTTCATTGTCAGAGATCACTTTTTATTCATAACTATATTTCCTTTATCTCAACATCTAGGTAAAAAATTTAAACAATAAGTTTTCCATAAATGTTTGGATGTTATCACATACAATTATTTGAAAGGACTTTGGGTGTACTTATGGAGTCAACTCTACTTATGTCAAAGACCCACTAGGTTCAATTTAGACAACTTTGAAAGTTTTATTAATGCTGTTAGTCCACTAGTGCTGAAAAGAATATTTAAAAATGTTAGGACAGTTCACAGAACCCTTAGTGAAGAAATATTCTTTGTAATAATGGGCAGAGCCACTATTCACAAGAAGTAAAACATAGTGAATTAAATATCATTCCCAATGTCAATGACTTTCTGAGTGGCATTAGCCACCTTTGGCCTTTCGATTAAACTTCTTCCTCCCTTATTCTACTTACAGGTTTGAAATCTTTATAGTGGGCACAAATGGATCAGATTAACCTCTGACTCTTGCAAACAGATCTCCTGAGTTGAAACTAGTACATTCCTATAAGCTCTCAAATTCAGGCATTCAATAAAGCAACTTCAGTAGCAATCAAATTCACTCAATTTTTCCTGTTTCAGTTCTGGTCTGCCATTCTCTAATTCATAATCATTGTAGGAGAGGTGTTCTTACCCTGAGGATTCAGCTGAACATTGTTCATCATTTAGAAAGCTTTACCTGAATAAAGCTGTTCATTGACCCTGGTTCATGATGACTTGACATGTTCCTTTGGCTTCAGAGACATATCAGTTATCTGTCATGCAGCCACAGTGGGAAGCAGCTGACTTGTGTCAATTCCAGAAGTAAATCCTACCTAGTCGGCTAGAAAGGATGCTCTGCAATGGCAAATTATATTTTCTCCTCCCATCCTCCTTCTCTTTCTTCCTTTTCCTCTCCTTAAAAAATATTTGCCAGGTCTGCCTGTTTCTCCCTCTCTTTGTCCTCTTCTCTAATTCCTTTTTCTGGTGCTCAGTACAAGGTCATCACATGGTTTTAAATCCTGTTTATGCTCCTGCTTGTCCACTTCGACTTCCCCTAGAGCTGCCTCCTCCCCTTATTCCTCTTCTCTGCCTGTTTCCAAATCCCTGTGCTGCCCAAAGCATTTGCCTTAGAAATTAAAGACATATACGTGATTATAAATTGGTCATTGATATGTGAATAGTCGCATTTTCTTTCTTTCCTATTTTGCAGGCATTTAAGCTATTTGCATGGATGAGACAACAGTTCCCAAAGCTATCTTAGCTTTTCTTGTTTTTTACTTACCCTCTCTTGTGGGCATGTAAATCTTCATTGCTATGGAGAAACTGATTGCGACCTTATGTGTTAGCAGTTCTGTTCCTTGAAAACTAAAAATAGGCCCAATCTCAACATGTGAGGATCCAAAAGGGGCTCTTTGATTAATAGTTGCCTATGCGTAGTGGCATCAGCGTCCTGCTCCCAGCACGAGGCGGGTGGGGAAGGGGTGCAGGCAAAGGAGAGGCTGGGCTGCAGTGTTGCTGTGTGTTATAAATGACTTGTTGTCTTGTCCCCAGAGTTCAGTTCTTTTCTGACTTCTGTGCTCTATGAAGAAGGCCATTTCTGTGGGCAAACACTGAAAAATATACCACCAAACATAGGCTGCACATTTTTTTTGACTTTGAAATTTAATGCCATTTTTTCTTTTTATATGTCAGTTCTTACAAATCTTATATAGCCAGATTTCACTGCATAACAAAATTCTTGAGGCCCTAGTACTCAGGGTGCTTCAGTAATTAAATAAACAAATCCTCCTTCCACCCCTGAAGAAAAAGAAGCTAGACATCAAACTTCAAATTATAATCTTTTTTTTTTAAATCACTGGTTGCCTTTGCAGGGGTGAATGAAATTCCAATTGCTGGTAGTTCTGATAGGCTCAACACCTGCCTGTATTTGAAATCCACATTCAAGTACATACTGGGTCAAACCCTAACCAGATGTAGGTACACAGCCAAGTTATTGGATTTTTTGATGATGAATAGAAAGCAGACAATGCACCTGTCTGGTTGCAGAAAGGATTTGCATAAAAATGAAGGAACAGTACACATGCTTATGTAAAGTGTTGATTAACAGGATCACCTATATATATGTTTTTAAAAAAAAAAGCAACCCACGCAATACAGTTTTTCTAAATGAAACCATGTGAGGTGTTTGTAAAAACACACACATATTTGCCAACAATTAGGAAATGTGTTGATAGGCTGGGGCCATGTTAGAATGATTTGATTTTCTGGCACATTTATCCTCTGAAGAAGTGAAACACTACTATGCCAGTCAATTAGATATTAGATTAGTGAGGGAACTAATTACAAAATGCTGTTTGCCATTTGATCTTTTGTGCTTAAGGTGGAGGGAGGGGGTGAAGATTAGGAAACAAATTATCCATGGAGACTTGAGCTACCCAAAGAACAACACTGCTTTTATTGAACATGTCTGCAAGATGGGTAATATGACTGGTATAAACTCTTTTGAGAATTCAGATTTCTCAATTCAAATCAACTGACTTGAAAGGAGCTTCCTACTGAGAATATGTGTTTATGAGGTAAAGTTAAATGAAAGATGTTTGCTAGTTTTGTTCTGCTTGTTTTTAAATCTGAACATTCACTCAGGTTATTCCTGAAGTCACTGTTGTGTAGCCTTATCAGACACAACCCCTTTCTTATCTTCTAGGCTACAAACCTGTTAATATTTGGCTTTTTCTTGAGAACTTTTCTCTTAGCTCTAACTCATTGGTTTTGTAGAACATCTTTGTGGTGATATTCAGAATTTGGTTCCAAATGCATTGAGATAATAGTCCTTATACTTTGAATCTCATTGTTAATATGAAAATATGCTTAATTATCAAACCATATATGAGAGAAAATTAAAAATTTTAAATTATCGTTATGCTCTAGTATCATTGCTAACAGCATAAACAAAAGCATACATAGAGCTTATATAAGATATGTGATTTATATTAATAGAGAAAACTAATGAAAGATTCATGACTTACAGTTTAGTGTGCAAATTGCAGCTCTGTAATCATCATCATAAATACTACGAAGGCCCCACCAACCCAGGTAGCATGAATTCTGTTATCTCTCTTTTCTGGCATGGAAAGACCCTTTTCTCATGCAGTCAGAATACTCAGAGAGCATTTAAACCAAGGACCAGACAAATTTGTTCTTATTTCACAGGTACAGATGTACTACTTGCAGTAGGAACATTTTGCCCCTGCTACCTGTGGGTATTTTCCTAGAACGTGTTGCTCCACCTCTGTTGCCAGCTCTAATGCACAAGGTTCAGAGGATCACAGATGAAACCCAGAGAATGCAGTAAGTAAGTCAATTTTCAATTCTCAGTGGCGCTAAAGTATATTTCCCCCATGAGTAGTGTTTATTTGCTTCTCTTCACTGCTTGGTACAGATCCCAGTGATGGAATCACTTAGAGTTGAACTTAGTTGTTTCATGTGACGCTCCTCCATGTTACTATTGCCTCCATTAACATTGGAGGTTTGCAGAGAGGAGATCAAATATAGGGAACTGGAAA
Source organism: Talpa occidentalis (assembly GCF_014898055.3). NCBI lineage: Eukaryota > Metazoa > Chordata > Mammalia > Eulipotyphla > Talpidae > Talpa > Talpa occidentalis. Next base: position 90,406,805 of record NW_023603184.1, on the reverse strand, counting down.
TGTCCCTCCCCTAGACTTGCTGCTGCTAGCATGTAGGACGTATTTCCACTTTTCCTCCCTGGACAGGATATCTGGTCACCACTCCAGATGCACTACCGGTTCTTCCCTCCTCTGTTCTATGTCCAAGAATGCATCTCTGGATCTCAAACAGAAGCGACTTTGCTTTATGACATCTGGTTGAATAGGGTCAATATTGGGTGGACGATTGGGAGTATGGAGAAAGGGAAAGTTCAGCGTCTTTATTCCTCCTCACCCGCACATTCTGAAGTGTGGCTTTAGTGAAGACCGCTGTCTTTTGTGGAAGATCTTTGTTCCCTTTGGTGGCTCCTATCCCACAATTAGAGCCCTCAATGGCTTTGAGAAATACTGTATCCTAGCTATGACCCTTCAGACATAAGAGTGAGAGTAGATTAGAGTAGCACTGTTACCAATTTCTGGATATTCCACCATTCCTTGTTTTTTCCCCTGACCCTGTCCACGTATTTATAAATGGATACTTTATTAATTTTTTAATTGCCTCCTTTGAAAATGAAATTTGTTTTCTTCCAGGAATCTGACTGATAAATGTCCAAACACAGAGTGTCTGTTTTCTATTAGAGCAAAAATGCCGACTTAGGGTTGGTCCACCAATGTCTTTTTGCTCTCATGGAAATTTATTTCAGGATTTCAGAACTTTACTTGCTTCTTCTATACTTTGATTGTGGAATTACTTGGTAATACTGACTGTCTTAAATAATTATGGATTTCACTCAAATGATTTTGGGGGAGGAATTTGCCTTTATCCTTTATGTCTCAATTGACTTCTGTGCTTCTTTTTTTTTTCCCCTGCCCCCCCGACTTCTGTGCTTCTTATACAAACTATTTCACACCTTCTAATAACTTTTAGGCTATGATCGTCATTTAGCAGTTTAAAATTAAGAAAATATTAGCCATCAGGGAAATGCAAATAAGAACCACTATGAGATAACACTTCATATCCACTGGAATAATTATAACCAATAAGATAGATAATAACAAATATTGGCAAGGTCCAACCTTATGTACTAATGGTGAGAATGTAAGTGGTACAGCAACTTTGGAAAATAATCTGCAGATCTTCAAAAGGTAAATCATTGATTGAGCATATGACTCAAAAATTCCCCTTCTACGTACACATTTAAGAGAATTGCATGCCTATGTGTACACAAAAATTTGTATACAATATTCGTATCAGTATTAATCATGAGTAACCAAAAAAATTAAAACAACCCAAATATCCATCAACTGATGAGTGGATAAATAAAATGTGTAAATCCATACAATGGAATATTACTTGTCATACAAAAGAAACAAATTAATGAATCCTGCAACTCCAGTCACAAAGATCACATCTGTATGATTCCATTTACATGAAAATTTAATAATACACAAACCTATAGAGACAGAAAGTAGATTAGTAGTTGCTAGGGACTTACAGTTGATGAGTATGAGGAAAATGGGGAGTCACTGCTAATGGATATTATGTTTATTTGGGGGCTGTTAAAAATATTTAAAAATTGGTAGGTGGTGATGGTTGCTCAACTCTGAATACATCAACCATTTGATTACACATTTTAGAAGGGTGAATTTTATGGTATGTGAATTACATGTCAATTATAAAAACAGATAACTAAATGACTTGGAAAAATTAGGGTTCACCTGAGAATTACCTTTCAACGAATTACCTTTCAGCTCTTTCAAGTAAAGAGCTCCTCTTTACTTACTATATACGTCGAAAGGTAATTTATGAAAGTAAAACCAAATCATAAAAATTAAAAGCATATGAATTTCCAAAGAAATTATGAAAAGCTAATCTAATAAAATAGATGTCAGCATGTAAATATAATCTATCCAAATATTCTATCATACATCAAAAAGCCTTAAACTTTTGGATTATTTCATATTTTCTATCAAATGAAAGGGTGAAGAGCAGGAAAAAAATTGAACCAAGAATGCTAAACAACTTCTGCAGTAATTTCATTCTTACTCAAAATAAAACTAGTGTTTACAACACAAGAGTTTTCCAGATGGTCATGCAAATGAAGGCTCAGGCACACACTACACACCATATTATTGTTGTTTAGTATTTATTGAGCACTCACAGCATGCAAGGCGCTGAAAAAATAAACTACACCCCCAGTTATGCAAATTATAACCTAAAAAGCATATAAAGTCATATTATCTACTGTCTTCAGTGGATTAATAATGCATGCAATATTCCAAAGGTCAGGGCTCAATCATATTAATATTAGTGCCAGGAATATATCTTGTTCAAATTAACCTGTTTTCTTTATTCCCTCTCTTTCGAGGATATTTTCCCTGCTATATTTCTAATATTTTTATACCATAGTACAATTCCTGATAATAAAATCCTGCCAATAAATGTTTTTGCAACATACAATATTATAAATGAATACAATTTTCTTAGAATTTCATTTCTATGAAATTACCCTTTGTATTATATTATTGAACTGGAACCTTCCTTGCAAATGGACTAGTTAACCAAGATAATAATTAAATATCTTACGGATAATATTGCTAATTGAGAGAGCAGCAATTTTAAAATTCTAATACCAAGAATCTCTTAACTGCATGTAGAGGCTTAAAAAGTATTTTCTAAATTGACATACTTCCCATTTTCACTCCTTAGCCCCAGGCTGACTTTGAAACTGACAGGAAACTTGTAAAAGACCCTTTAGGAAGGATGAATCTTCATAGGCTTCTACAACAGTACTCATTATAACAAGGGAAGACAATTACATGCCTTTACACCCATAATACACCTAAGCTGCCATGTACTGGAATTGTCTACATGGGTGTATTGCTCTTAGAATTTGAAGCTTTTCATGGGATACTGTAATACATGTTTGTATAGGTGAAGTAATAGGAATAAACAGAAAAGGGAGTACCAACATTTATTTAAAGTTTGATAAAGATAAATCCAGATGTATAGTTTACCTCTGTGTATAGGTTATAACAACTCTATGTTCTTACAACTCACTTTCAATCTTGACATCTATGAAATGCATTGGAAAAGATACCTTGCCTTCTATAAGTAGTCATAATGATTTCAACCTAGGTTATCCTTTTAGTGGATTTCTTTTACAAATTTTCTTGTAATAGGACACAGGTACTCTGAGTTATGATTTTTTTCATCATAATTTTGTTATGATTATGTTAAAAATATGCACTCTTCTTTTTCCACAGTCCTCTAATTTACTCATTAGAGAGAGTGATGGTCTAAGATAGCTACTGTTTTGGTGACATGCTGACAAGTGGTGACAGTAATAGACAATTTACAGGAAAATTTGCATATCATTGGCTTCTGGGCATATATTTATCCTATAGTCTACATACGCTTGTCATATATCTTTGTATATGAATGCCATGTTTGTGATAAGGGCTTTAGATTTCAGTTTTTCAAATCTGAAACAAAATCAACAAAATATCAAGTGCTGAAACATCAGTGAACTGAATTGGCAATTCTTTTATATGAAAGCGTGAGATAAAAAAGTTGCTCAATTTTTACATTGGTCCTCCCTATAATCTTTGGTTTTCAAAAAATATTTAATTATGGTGGCAAACTTGTATCTCTAAGTGACTCACCTTTATTAATTTAGCTTATTAATGATAGAAGATTACCCTTATTACATGAAATGCATGAGAATCTTTGGGTATAATTGGGTATTGAAAATAATTTGGGTAATGTTTGCAGTTTGGATTTCTTAGCTGCCATTTTTGTACCACTGTCGTGAACCACTCCTTTTAGAGAGGGCATGAAAATGCTTAAAGAAAGGTTGAGTATTATCTGGAATCCAGTTTCCCTAGCTCATTGCATCTGTGGCCACTTCTGTCTCATTATCTACTTGTTCTTTAATCACCTCTGAGAGAGAGGACTACATGGATATGACTAAAACTGTACTCTTATATAAAGTGGGCTCATGGCATTCAGAAGATGAAGAAATAAATAAAAGGAAGGAAATATAAAAAGCAAAAGGTAAAAAAAGGAAGAAAAAGCCTGTGGATAATAATATCTTGGGATTTAATAAGTATTAAAATATAAAATTATTGTGTTGAGGGCAAAGATTCTCTCTTTGTGAATCTGCTGGTCATGCAGTTAGCAGTTACTTTCCATTTTTCCATATGCTTCTGTTTCATACTTGCCATCCTTTCTTATTCTACCACCATAGTCTTTTTCAGGTCCTGAAAACTCGTATGCTAGTGACTGTATCTCTGGAATATCTTCAATCTTCCTAAGGGTCTCATCAAACTTTATTTGCTAATCAAAGCTCTACTTCAAATTCACCTTCATGAATATTTCCTTGTTTACTCTTGTCTTCACTGATCTGTCTCATTTTGAGGTTCTGTATCACTGAAGTACAAAATCCTTACAGACTGTCTGCATAAATATAATAATTATTTCTATATAGTTTCAGCTCAGAATAACCACTTAAACATTACTTTTGGTTTTCTAAACCACTTTTAGTTTTCCAAAGGCTGGGATCCTATCTATACTACTTATAGATATATAAACCCCAAATACATAGTAGTCAATAAATGATGATTAAATAGTTTTATTAATGAGCTTGTTCTTGGTTTCCTTCACTAAGGGTGAAGGGAACAAAGAAATACAGGATTTTATGAATCTATTCTATATCAACAACTTAACTTGCTAATATAGGAAAATGCAATAGATTAGATCAATTATTATCCTCAATTCCTTTTACACATGGAGAAATAAGAAAGGGAATAGCAGTACAAAATAGTACAGCCAAGATTCCGAGGTTGGAGATTGAAGATCATACTATTCCTCATCCACTAAATAACTGAATTACTGTGCAAAATTATGAAAAGCCATCTTTTTTCTAAGTGAATAAGAGGATGGACAAGGACTTTCACTAGTAACTACATATAATTCCCAAGATGAATTGGGGTGAAGTGACAACTTTTCTCATAGTGAGTAACACCTACACGGGTGTTACCATCACATTTCTAGAAAGGAGTTGTATATGCCACATGTATTCCAAATGTAAATATGTGTGAATAAGACACAGCAAGAATAAAGATTTTATTCTTTCTCTATCAATGAGGGAAGGGGAGAGGTCAAAGATAGCAGAGGGATAGGAATCTCTATAGATAACATCATCATCATCCCCAAATTTTAAATCTGTATGAAGAAATGGAGTTTGAGGGATGATCATTAAAAAAAAATAAGAAGTTATTTCCAGAGTCTAGTAGAACAGGTGGAAAGATTATGATAACTTTGTAATCCACCTGCTAGCCTAGCACAAACAGAAACTTTCTGTTACAGCTCAAGAATATAAATAGAAGTAAATGGTGGCATTATTGTATGAATAAATGAGTTAGTCAATCAATCACTGACAAAGTATACTCTGTAATCATAAGATTTTTCATGTTAAGATTAATTTTATGTAATACTAGTCTAAATATTACATAAACCCCTTTGACATTGAGTTATACTCCATAAGACAAAAAGGGCACTTTTAGCAGCCGAAAAATGTCAGACAGTCAAGATTCTTTTGGATTTCAGGATCTGGGTGGCCATTAACCCAAATCTAGGGATGCTTTGCAAGCCCACTGCCTAATGTGTTAGGCACTAGCCATACATGGTTACTTTTACTACTGGTGGGGACAGAATTGAACAAAAGGAGAAAACTCTCTGGAACTAAAACTGTTAGTGTCTTGTAGACTTGAAACATCTAGTATATGTTAGTAGTGAAAGCACTGAATATTGAGCAAATGTTTCCCATCCTAGACATTAAATAACAATAGTACATTTTGGATGTTTATGTACTATTGCCAGGCTTTCTCATTTCAACCAGAAAGTCATTAATTATATGTAGCACGATGCTGCAACTATCCACCAAAGAGGAGTATACATTTAAAGTCAGTTCATCACACTCACCTGTTGTATGACCAAACCAGTCTTCCTCACTGAATAGCAGAATGTTCTCCCTCTAGCAAAGTGGTAGTAATAAGCGATAAAATGACCAGGGCTACTGTGAACTTCAAATGGTGTTATTATGTCAAAATAAAGCCAAGATGGAAGAATCCAGAGAAATGACAGTTAGATTTTGCCTTGGTGATAATAGTTGATTTTCTACGAAATCAGCTATGAAATCTTTCTATGAAAGCATTGTCATAGGGCTATTATTATTAACTTAATACTGGAAAAAAGCTGCAGTCTTTTTTCAGATGGGAAAATCCTCACAAGGCACTTACTGAGAATTCTGAAACACAAACATTATTATGACGGGTTTTGTTTTGCATGGATTTTCCAAAACTGAAAATACAGAAAAAATAATAAACTTGCCAGAGTTTCAAAGATAAAGAGACTTAGTTTTACACTTAAATGAAAGTGAATTTACTTTCTGGGAGAACCTTGGTAAATACCCACAATCTTATTTTATTATCAGATATCTAGTTTTCCTTTCTTTTTTAAAGACAAGGCCATAAACTTCTTCAAGACAATGTCCCTTTACATTGACTGATGGTTTTCAAAAGATTAAGAAATCCTAGATATGGAAAATATGACAGAACAAGTCTTTATTTGTTTTTTATTTCCCCACCTACGTGCAGAATAGTGAACAAATAAGTATTAATAATTCTTTGGCGAGTCATGTGAAATTATAAAAGATGCACTTTATGGTGAACAAGAAAGGGCATTTTATAGAGTGAAGGACACAATCCACCATTATTAGACATTTATAAATTGTTTTGAAGATGGTGAGTTCAGTAACTTCCTTTGCCTTTGCTCTCCACCTGGGAACTCTGATATATGGTGCCCAAAAGAAAGTTCTTCATGACTTTTGTCTATTTTATATACAATTCAGAATCACCCAGTCACCAGAATGACAGGTTGAAGGCATTTTACTGTCTCTCTCACTTTATAAATTTTTCATTAAATCAGAGAATACTGGAATTAGAAGAGATCTTAATATCCATCTAGCCTTAACTCCTCCTTTTATGTGTGAGAATACTCTAAGGAATGAGGTTCAAGGTCTGTCATCTGGAAAACAAATGAAACCTAGAATCTGAACCTCTAATATCTTAACTAATGCTCTTTGATTTCTCCAAGTCATGTTCATTTGAAGAAATATTTAGTCTATTGAGGAAATACTGGTTTACAACACTGTAACTGTTTTAGGATCATAGGTTCAGACCTCTTCAGCTGCATGTTACCATATCACACACCTCCCCACCACCCCATTCTCCCTTTACTCCCACCCTCATTAGCTCCTCTAGTATCCATAGTTCTGCAGTCAGAATAATAGGGTTTGCTTTGGTTTAGTTTTGTCCTTTTGCTTTATTTCTTTATAGTTCAGATATGAATGAGATTATCAGTATTTGTCTTTCTTCTTCAGGCTTATTTTACTTATCGCTATCCTTTCTAGTTCAATCCACGTTGTACTGAATGGTAAGGTTTCATCTTTCTATGTAAGCTGTGTCGTATGCTGTTGCGTATATATACATCCTTTTTAAAATATTGAAATAATTTTGGTTTATATAACTGAACATGATTCAGAGATATAAGATCACACCAAACAGCAAATTAAGCTGTTTTCATAAATTAGCTCTTGTAAATAGGGCTGCCGTGAGCATAGGAATATACATATACCTTCACGTTAGTGCTTTTGGATTCTTCAGGTCGATAACTAGGGGTAGAATTGCTGGATCATATAGTAGATCTATTTTTAGTATTTTGAGAAGCTTCCATACTGTTTTCTATAGGGGCCTAACCACTCTATATTCCCAACTGCGACCACCCTTTTTCTCCACACCTTCACCAACATTTTCTTATCCTTTCAATGTTGGTCATTCTCACAGGTGTGAGGTGGTATTCATTTTGCTTTTGATTTATATTTCCTTGATAATAATAGCTGATGGGTGTCTTTTTCATGTGCCTGTTAGCAGCTAATGTCCTTTTTTTTTTTTTTTTTTGAGAAGTGCCTTGTTAGCTCTTCTGCCCATTTTTTTATTGAGTTATATGTTTGTGCAGAAGGTTTTTAGTTTGATGTATTCCCATCTCTTTATTTTTGTTTTTGTTTCCCATGTTATTGGAGTCAAGTCCCCAAAAGACATCCCTGAAACCAATGCTGTGGAGTATAAACCACATTTCTTGAGTGTACACTATCTGGAGAGTCATTAGAAGACTTACAACAAAGTAACAAGAAATCACCCACATTATTACTTTTACAGGGCATTTTATGTCCTGACATATGGAGAATGATTCAGCCATAACATCCTCAGTATTTTTTCAGTAAATAAGGACTTATTTTAATGTGAACTTTTATAATTCTAAAAATTATATTGCTGAGAGCCATTATCAATACATGTATATACAAGGGAAATGGTGGAAATTTGTGCCAGGTAATTAAACAGAATTGGGGGCCATAAGTTTTACTATCTAAGGAATCCCCAAAGCTTGGGTTGCTTGCTTTTATTTGCATTCTCCTGTGCACCTGATGCCTTCTTTAGGAGAACAAAAGACTTTATGATACCTAAATGGAAGATCTGAAATTGTCTATTAGCAAACACAAAGATCACAAATTCTCATTATGGCAGCATGAGAAGATAGTTCTTTGAGGCTTTTGGAAACAAGGTTAAGATGAGAAACAGTTTCCTATTATTTTGATAATATGACCAATATAGTTTATTTCTCTCTTGCCTAAATAGTTTGTGCAATCTAGACTTTTAATTGAATTTGTTTTATTAGGATTATTTTAAGTAAAAGAAAACTAATTATGTTCTTTGCCTGATTTCTTTAGGCTAATAGTATCCATGCCATTGATTTGAGAAGTGAGACAGTTAAATACACTGAGGATGAAACTGGCAACCATGTGGTTTTACAGTGCAGAATTATGTCATTATAATGATAAAATGTAGTCTGTTCAAAAGAGCGCAAATTTATAAACCTCTTATTAAAGATTTTAAATTATATTACATAAATCTCCATTTAGCAGATTAAAAAAATGGAGGCTCAAAAATGCATTATTGCACACAGTTAATTTTTAAAGGGGGAAAATAGATGTCTTTCTTGCATTCTAATGCTTTTATCTTTGTAGCTCTGTAACAATAGGATCATTATTGAATCATAGATTTGACAGCATTCTTGCATAATTTGTCATGAAATTATATAGGTTCTATGAAACATATCCCCATATGTGGCATCTTTTCTTCTCCGCCCTGACTATATGCCATCCTGAACACCACTAGCTTGGATGATCTCGGTAATCTTATTTTTCCAGTTCATTTTGGGGACAATGATACCTTCATAAAAACAAATAAAGCAAAGAAAACTGGACCCGTCATTCCTTTTCTCAATGGCCAACTTTTAATTTACATTTTTCCATCATTGTCACATTCCATTTCTTTCTCTTTGCTCCTGTAAACCTTGGTCATCCTCACAGACAGTCTCACCACTTGGTAAACACAGTGTGTTGTTCTTTCAAAACGCCTCACTTAGTTGGTTCCTTTTTCCTGGTGTTTCCATCTCTGCCTTTACTTTCAAGGTCATCATTTTGGATCCAATTCAGATATCAAGATCAATCGTTATTTCCATCTCACCACACAGAGGTAGCTACTCTTTCTCTTTCTTTAGATTTCAGTTTCTTTTTCACTCCTGTAAAACAGCACTTGTAATGCTTTGTTATGTTTTAATTTTCTATTTAATATTTGCCTCAACCATAATACAGTTTTATAGTACTTTTTTCTCTCTTGAGCCTAACTTTGAGCAATAATACTGCATTTTTGTTGGCTGGGAGAAAGAAGGGAGAAAAGAGAATAAAGTATATGGGTATATGTGCTTTTAGAGACTGGTAGATAAGGAGCTGAGGGGATAAAACAACTGCCCTAAATGAGTTTTGAACTTTTTTAACCATTACATTGGTCATTGTTCTTTTCAATGGATGATAAAATAAGAAATTAATTGTGAATATGAGCATTTCCTGTTCAAATTATTTAATTCATTAATTTTGAATCTCCAACATGATCCTCTTTAAGCCAAAATACCTTTAAAAATAAAATAATAAAGACTTTCAAGAAAGTTGTTAACTTTGGTTCTCAAGTTCACTTATATTTTTACATTTAGTCTGTTTCCTGTTTTAGTCTTTGACTTTCAGTGTTTGACAGACTATATATCTTATATTATAAATTTTATGGTCAGAATCCAGGCCCTGGCTTCTTAACAGATATTAATAATCACACTGGAAACATTTTTCTTGGTCCAATGGCAACCTTGTCACTTTGTAACCAGGAATAAATAGAACATTCAATTCAGTCCATGTGCTCATTTGGAAGCTTCCAGAGAATAAATCAGGTTTTTTTTTTTTTTTTATGCGAATAGCTGAGAGGAAGTGGAATGCTTGTGGAAACTAACTTATGGATTCAGCTGTTAATTTATTGCTTTATGATGGTTTCTATTGAATTATCTTTAGATAATAATGACACGAAAAGGATTTTTGTGCATTTTAGGTCATAAGCTTAAAATAAAATCAACAGGCTCTTTTTATATTTTATTTGAAATTTTTTACTGAACTACCATTGATTTTCATCATTGTTAGTACTTTGAAAGTATAAGCTCTCCCATTTCAGGGGCTTAATATCACTTGTGATTGACAAAGATTCAGAGACATAAGACATTCTCCCAATTCTGCACCTTTTGTCTTTTTAAAAGGGGGGATAGAACTCTACATAAAACTGGTTCAAAAGGACCAAAAATATCCATATAACCTCAGTGGATCCTAGTATTAATTCTTGAGGTGTGGTCTTGAAATAATTTTCTTATAGCTCTTCCCATCACACACAGCAAGAAAAAAAAATACATGTGTGGAATCCTAATATTTAATAAAAACAACACAAGCTGACCTTTAGTGAGAAGCCTGAAGGGTGGTGCCTGCTATTTGTTCATAGTAGGGGTCTTGGAGCACCTTCTATATTCCTGGTGCTCCACACAACACAGATCTCAAACCATAATTCCAGAACTGATCAAAGTTAGGGAGGAAGGCAGAAAACTTTGCCATCAATTTCTAAAAACACATGCTCAGCTCGCCTTCCTCCAGAGATTCTGATTCTTTGCTTCTGGTGTGGCATTGAGACATAGGCTATGAATTCATTCCCCAAGAGACCCTGGACTATTCTCTCCTCTGGCTCCCTAGAACTACTTACTGGTCCTGAAGTTTTTCTCTAAATGCAACCCTTAGACTACATGCATCAGAATCACCAAAAAAAAATTCAGGATTTTGTATTTCCTCTTCTACACCTACTAAACTAGTCTCAGGGACTTTCCCCTGTACACGGAGCACTGACAATGAAGAGGAATGTGGACAGATGTCCTTTCTCAGACTTAGGAGTAGGTTAAGCAATGAGTTTTGTTTTTTTTTTTTTTTTACAAAGGGTGTTAGGTCTAAGTCATCTAGAGCCAAAAACATGACATTAAAACTCCCAGGCACATTCAGGACACTTGTCATTGCTCTCCTATCACTCAAAAAGCACAAATGTCACCAGACATAAGCCCTGTACTTTTTAGGAAGGCATGGACCTTTCTACAGTCTGGCCTTTGCCTATCAGAATTATTGGAGCATGGAGGAGGATTCTGCAGTCAAATCCTCTACCACTGAGGCATAATTTCTGAGTATGACTCCCATGGAGGAAGCATAGCACGATGGTGCTAAACTGCAACGGCAGGTGCAGAATCATGAAGTTGGATGCAAAGCATCCAAGAAAGGCCAGTAACCCTCCTGGTTTCCGTTCTCATTTTTTGCCTTGTATCTACTTTAAATTGATTCATATAGGGTGATGACCCTATATGCATTTATGGCCACCAAGGGAAGAATAATTATTAACGAAATTGAGGAAATGAAATCATTTCTCATAAAGATTCTATTTCTTATACTAATATTTTAGTCATGCCACTGTGTTTATATGCACAGATAAAGTTATCACCAGTCATGTGATGCAGGTTTATTGGACAAATTTGGAAACAGAATGTATAAGATAATTTTGTCCAGCAGTGATAACAATGACATCAGTGGCACCACTGCAGAACCATCTTGTAACTAAGAGCATAGAATCTATGCTGGGTTACCTGGCATTGAATGCTGCCTCCAGAAATTATGTGTGACTCTGTGAAAATTACTTCACCTGTGTTTCAGATTTAACTGTTAAGGTGGCAGTGACAATAACCATCCATTAGCTGCCTCAGGGTTTCTAGGAAGGTAAATTGGTTAATATTTATAAACACCTGAACAGTTCCTAGTCTATATAGATGCTAACGAAGTGTTAAATTATTAAATGTGTGTGAAAACCAGTCTTTGTTCCTATGTGCTAGACACCATCTAATGCTTTGCAAGCATCTCATTATTTAACTCTCCTCATCAATTTATGTAAAGCAAAGCACAGAGACCTTATGAAACTTACCCTGGATGAACTCAAGAAAGTCAGTGGCAAAGTCCAAATGGCATGGCATACACACTTTTAACTTCTGTAATGATTAATATGCTTAAAATTCCAAGTTTTGCTGGCAGAATTCTGATTTGACTCTTCTAGATGATTATTATATATGATTACGGTAAGGGAGGATAAGAGGGGCAGAAAGAAGAGAGACTGCTGGGGAAAGAATGATGAAGGCAGTTGTTACTTCTCCAGTCTCCTTTTTCCTATTTCTTATTAACTACATGGGCATTTCAGTATTAAATTTTCCCTATGAATTTTAATTTCTTTAGAAATTATGATTTGGACATATTTCTGCAGTTAGAATTATAATTCCTTTGGTCTTTGTGTTTGTTACCTTTCTTTTTTTTAAGATTTATTTATGCATACAAGAACTGGGGTACAAGCCAGAGATGCGGGGGTGGGAGGATCCACCAGAGACAGAGCCGGGAGCAGAACAGGCAGACTGACTGAAATACACTGCTGAGGGAAACAATGGGAGAGACAGGAGAGGTCTGCTACACCATGTGGGTAGCTCCCTGGCTGGCCAGGGATCGAACTCATGCCGCAGAAGCTGCAGACAGCTTCACAGTGCTGTACTTAACCCCTTGCGCCACCAGGGAGGCCCAGTGTTTGTTACCTTTCTATGTAGCAGTTGAGAGGACTCCATGTGATATGATATTCTTACATTCATTCCTTTGCTTTTAGGGAAACACTGTTGGGTGAGTTCCCTGATGCCCCTAACTAGAGCCAAGGGGAGACCAAGCTTCCCAGAGGCCAGTTCGACTGAGTGCCATGCTTTGCAGAGGGTTTAGTCCCCCTCCAGTTTCCTCTTTCTCCCATTCCCATGAGCTGAGATATGGCCTCTTGAACAATCTTCCGGGAGAGGCAGACCCAGCCTTCATTTAGCATTGAATGACATTACTTCCTCTCACCCTGTATTAGTCATTTGCTCATCCCCTTCTTTAAAGTGTATGAACAACTCTGTTTGCATCTCCCTGAACTTCAAAAAGATCTTTGTATGCAGAGCTTTACAGAGAGGCCAATGATTGTGGGATCATTTATTTATATTATTATGGCACAATAGAAGTCACTTCGGTCTTTGAATATGTTCCAGTGACTCATGATATTTTTTCCGATGTTTTTTGACCTCTGCTCCTTCCATATTCTCCCATCTCTGATAAATTTGCTTCAAAACCACAGAAAAACCACAGCTGTGTTTGTTGACGAAGTACTCAAAGAATGAAAGTAACTGTGTCCACAAAGAATCTTCAAAGGAGATAAAATTAGTTCTCTGTTGTCTACATGCATCCAGATACTAAGGGATTCCGGATATGAAAGTTGTCATTTCTTGTTTGAAAAATGTTTTTGCAGGGTGAAAATTAGAAAAGTTACAGAGACATCACAAAGATCAGCAAAATTGTATTTTTTGTTATTAATTAGATTATAGCATTACAAATGAGATGGCACACAAGTCATAATGAAAGCATGGTAGAACATAATAAGAAATTAAATGTATTTAAACATTTAAGAGACAAATATGATTAGCATAATATAAAATATTAAATGTCAAAATCAACAAAAAGATGTAGAGTTAACAAAAGAAGACATTGATTTATGGAAGTCATGCAAAGTATTCCAGACCTCCAGAGGGTGCTATTGCATTTATACAGAAATAAATTTAATTATGTACACATTCTCCTGAAATAAAAAATGAGAATTTTGAGCATCTCTAATTTGTTTCCATATAAAACAAGGACAGAATCAATAACCATAGCAATAATTTGTCTTCTAAAAGATTGAGGTTTTTCTCACTTGCCAAACCTGTTCTTTTTTTTTATAACCTAAAGATCATGTTTTGAATAAAAGAATGAAAAAAAATCAGATATTTATATTAACTTTCATTTGAGCAAAATGAACTCTGCGTTAGTCATAGATGTTAAACTGATTGTATGTTCAGAAGTACCTTTAGGAATTTAATGTTTTTAAGTTTTGAGTATCAAAAAATAAATCACAATAAAACTGTTAAGAAAAAGATGCAGATTTTTTAAGTGCAAGTAAGGCTTTAACCTATATCAAATAATTTTGCACTGTCATAACTTAACATTTTATACATACAGTGTGAGTGATATTACCTACAAAGGAAATTGAGGCAGAGAGGCAATAGTAAGTAAACAGTTAACTGGTTCTTTACATTATTCCAAAACAATGTGACAACAGTGGATGCATATATCTAACAAGATTTTGAATTTGTATCAAAGGTTTGCAAAATTGTACACTCAACTCTAATCTGCAGATATATTTCAAAAAACCAGACTTCTCTTTAAAAGAAGTAAACTTTTTTGAAATATTTTTTGAAAGTCACTGACATATTTGTTTTGAGTTTTGATCACTATCATGAATTCTCATCATATTTACAGAATTGAGTTATAATTTTTAGATTTATTAGTTGCTATTAGAATTTTATACAAAATTGCCCCAAAATGCAATAAAGAAAAAAACTTTAATTGTTTCCTATCTTTAGATTTCTTAAATCTGCTTTAAAAATCATTCTGGCTGATAAAAAAAATGACTGATAAAACAATTATTTTACCAAAAGATGAATTGTTTTCCTCTGAGGTTAAAAAAAAAGTACCAAAAGATGAATTGTTTTCCTCTGAGGTTAAAAAAAAGAAAAGAACTAGCACAAACATTCAACTCCTGGTAACATTAATTAATGACAATAGAACAAGAACAGTTGAGTTATCAAAATGTTCCCAAATTTAAGACATTTTTATCATTAAGAGAAAATAATACATTTGGGGTAAGTGCAGGATTATCTATTATTATACTTAAATTCCAATGTTAATAGGAATCCAGGGCAGCAAATTAAGCAACATGTTCGTTGAAAATTGAGGATATTGCTAGAAAATTTGTGTAACACATAAATAACATTAAATGACAAATGCCATTTTTATAACATCCTTTTCTCTGGAGCACAATCTAGCATAGAATACATTCTCAACATTTCTTGGAGAGTTGAAGATATTAATATCCCCTGTGGATACATGAAAACAAAATAACCAGCACAGGAACAAAACGAGAACATAGGGAGGCAGATGGGTGGCAGTTTCCCATGTTTGTGGGTGACTGTGAACCCAGATGGACCTGTCAAATGTTTAACTTGAGCTGATCTGGATAACATCAGTAAGGGAAGTTTCAATTAAATAGGCTCATAAGTAGAAAAAGAAAACAAAATATAACTTTCTTTAAGACCCAGGCTCACCGAATATTCTCATTGGAACCTATAAATCATTTGATAGAGAGATCTTGAGATTATGCCATTTAAAGAAAAAATTTAATAATTTAGAGGATAACCAGGGAAAAGGGCCACTGGTACAGGACAGTGGCATGCTAGTGACAAATCACTCATATGAGCTTTTGACCTTATTACCTTTTTATGTTTTAATATGTCTTTTTGCAGGGTGGGGTGCAGGGAGGAGTATGGCATAACAGCACCTAATTGTGGGTACTGTATTCTTCATGTTACTAAAAAACTGTTAGCACTGCATATTACTTGGGTCTTTAAACTGAAAATAACACTTAAGAATAAAAATAGCAAATAGTATATTTGTTACATTCACGACCTTGAAAAGTCTCCTTGAGCCTCACTTTCCACATTTCCCAAAGAAAAACACCTCTTTAAACATTAAACGTAGTCTAAATGAGCTAATATATTTTAAGTATTTGGGAACTGTGAAGAGCTTAACTATATTAGTCTAATATTGTGGTTTATTTCAGGTGAGATCCCAGACATCTTTTAAAACACTAGATTTTCCTTCGTTTCTCAGAAAAAAGACAAATTAGTAGTTGAAGAAATAGAACAGTTTATTTGAATCTCCTGGATCAAAATCAAGGATGGAGTGAGTCTTGTCTAAGAACTGTTCATTTAGTTTACGTGTGGATGATGAGGAACAGCCGCTCTTTAACAACACCTTGCCTGGAAGAGACACCACAGTTCCTAAAATCACCACTGGATATATATGCTGTCTGAACCTAATGTACATTTGACAGTCTGATTGACAATGTTTCATATTAGAATCTTTGTCTACATCTCAAAAACAGTGCAGGTAGTCTACTTTGTTATGTTATAGGTTCAGCAGGAATGAGTCCAAGACAGAGATATTGTAAAACATCAGCTCTTACCTTTACAACATTGACTTACTGGTTTCAAGTCATCCCCACCTGGAAGAGAATTATCTCCAGAAAAAAAGCATAGATTTCCAAATCCAGTGTTTAAACAAATGTGACCTTAAAAATTATAAAAACATTAAAAATTAAATGATGATATGATCCAGGAAAAACTGTAAGATTGCACCCTAATTTGTTGAGCCTGTTTCCTATGTCTAAAAGAATATAGAAAATCACTGTGACCCTCTTTAGATACAGGAGATGGGAATGCATGTGGGCATAACATACCAAACCAAAAAGTGGACTATTAAACGACGATAATTTTGAAATGAGAAGAAGGTAGGGGAAAAGATGGTGGTCTCTGAGCCTGAACTTCAAAGTTCTGACCAGTTTTTTCTTAGTGTGGACTGTGGGCAAATATACACCTTTTGTAAACCCCATTTCTTATCTGCTAACTCATGGTGGTGTTAAAATAACATTCTGAAAATTTCTTTACAGCTCTTAAATACTCTGACTCTATGACCCAGGGGTGTGTGTGTCAGGTGCTCTTGGTTTAGAATGAAATGGAAAGCAAGTTGCAGGTTTATAGTAACACAGAAGGCAAAAACTGAGTTATTTAGGGCAATGAAATAGGTTGGCAATGAATTTTATCAAATGATTATTTGAATTCTGTTTTAAGCATGAATATATGCAAACTTATGCAATACCTTTAGCATCCTTTATTAAATAACAAGAATGCATAAATTTTAGTGAGTCTCATGTACTATTTTGTAAAGAGATTTTTTTTTAAACTTCTAAACTTCTCTATTCAACCATGTACAGATACTGCCTTTCCAACTTCATGTGTGGTGGCTTTGACCAAAGAGTATTATATATAACTTCCTCTGCACAAACTTAAACTATCTATGGCTTAATAATACAATAGCATTGTTTTATATTTTATTGCCACAGATCCCTTTATTTCAGCATGCTGTTTTATTGAAATATATGCTAAACAGTGATTTAAAATATGCATAAAAGTTGCTAGATGAGAATGTTCCTAAACTTTTCTGTTATATTCAGTGTGTACAAATCTCAGTATAGATTTATGCTATTGGTTAAAATATCCCAATCATATCTTAAATCCTATTCATTTATGAGGATTATCTATTCAACTAATTCAGCGAGGTAGGATTGCAGTAATTGCGCTAGTCCTTTACTGAAGACTGTATCCTCAGGGAAATCTCACAGCAGCTCATCAACTTGTAAACATTAGCAGTCAGTCTGCATCACCCAGTCACATTCTCCAGGCAGGTGACACCTTCCCTATGACACTGGAAGTACCTTTATTTCAAGTAGAAAGAATCAGGGTTAATATTTTCTTAATTTATTTTGTTTGGATGATTTTTCCCAACAAAATTCATTGTCCTAATATAATGAATATAGCAGACATGTGTCTCTGCTAAAATGGAACCAATTGGCTTTGCTCGGTCCTCTCCTCTACCTAGATCAGCAACTTCTGAGGCCTAGGGAAAAGAGAATGCATGAGAGGCTACTATTTGATAGGAAAAGGGGAGTTTGGGGGAAAGTAGTATCCTCAGTCTTGCTGCTCCTTTATAGTCTCTGAATTCAATTCTAAAATGATTAGTATAACTAAGGTTGTCTAAACATTGTCTGCCTTCCTTTGTTCTTTTGACAAATTTCTCAATAATGTAATGGCTTCTCTTCCTGTATTACTCTTTCCTTTTCTCTTTTTAACCTAAAAAAATCTAGTTATGACCCTTTCTTGTTTAATAGACATGTCCTAGTCACAGACTAGATGGTCTGTCCTCAGTTCTCAACACTGGCTTTTTTTTTTTTTTTCCGCTTTAGACATTGTTGGCTATCTGCTGCTAGAATTTTTCTAGATAGGACACTTATCGTCCTGACTTTCTACATCTTTGGTCTCTGATTTTCCATTTTCTTCTCATTTGTTCTTTCTTACTCTCTTACAAGCAGGCATTTCACCACCTCTTCATTCCTATTCCTATATTTTCTCCTTGCTAATTTCACTAATGAATCACCTCTGTGTATGACATTTATCCTCGACTCCCTCCTCTCTCTCTTGCTCTTGCTCTCTCTCCCTTGTTCTCTCTCTCTCATCTGTGTCTTCCTCTTTTTCCTTTTCCTCTTTCTCCCCAGCTTTTGAATTTCCAGTTACATGTTCAACATTTTGACTCAATATTTTACTGACACTTGAAACTTTCACCACCACATCCATCTATAAACTAATCAACTGTCCTAATAAACCTTTTCCTCTTAGTGCCTTAACTTCTATTAAATGGGTTAACCTCTCCTTCCAGTGGTATCATCTTGGCTCCATAGACCACATGTTGGTTTCTGGAGTTGTGCAACTAACAATATTTTGAAATAAAGTGAAAAATATTGGTTTGTGTCACTTTCATATTGGTTTCTCTGACCAAAAGTTGTAGGATTTTTTTTAGCAGTTTTTCAAAGGAGTCAGAGATCCAAAGAAATCTTAAGAGCTATTGGTGCACCACTGAGTGTAAGCATCTGTTTTTCTCCTGTGCCGCCTGTATGTATACACGTATATTAATAAGAACTCACAAATTCATATTTTTACACTCTTTTTTGATCACTTTGTTTATTTCCTGCTATTATAGACCAGGATAAATTATCAGTTGTTGGCTTGATTTGGCTTAATAATGGAGAATTAAACAGAGCTTTTTTTGTTCAGAAAGGAAGCATAGATTACAGATCATGATTTAATATATAGGCTTATAAAGTCACCTCTAAATTTAAACATATATAAAATCTTATTTTTATTTCCAAAATATAATTTAGTTATAAAAACCTGTAATGTTTATGTACAGGGATAGTCTAGTTTTGTATCTATCTCAAATCAGGAACTCCTGTAAAGCTGAAAGGTCAATTTGAAATATCTAATTGTTTGACATCAGATGAATGAGGGGAGATTATATTCTCAACCAATTTAATCGTTTTAATTACCAGGGTAATAATTATAAGGAAATATATTTGAGCCTGTGTTTGAATGAATTAGATTTAACATCAAAAGTTAAATCTGTTCTCTACAATAGATTCTGTTCTCTATGCAGAGACAAATAATGCTCCTATTTGGTGGTTTTGCCTCTTAGATTTGCTCCTGAGGTTTGATGCCACATAGATATAATTGTGATCAGAAAATGAATTACACCATTGAGTTCCTTACTTCCTTTTGTTTTGAGTAATTCTGCTTTGTATTGACACTTAATCTTGTTTATCACTGTATGAAATAAAGGTTATGAATTGGACTTCATCATCTATAAATTAAGGTATTTATTTTTTCTGTGCCAGGGACTGTGTTAGGTGTCATACACAAAAAAGAACAAGAAAATGTTCCTGCTCTTAAGGAACACAGAATCTAACAAATATGTGCACGCCTTACAAAATATTGCTGTATTTGTACTAGTATTATTAGTACTATTCTTCATTTTTAATGATTACTATACCTACTCTCAGCAAAGGGCATTTATAACATTTTTTATGATAGCAGAGATTACTCTAAAGGAGAAATAGTGTTCTCTAATATAAGCAAAGTTTCCTTTATAAAGGTGGAGAAACGTCAATTTTCTCCTTGAACTTCTACCCCCTCGTAATCAGGAACTAATTAATTAATTAGCTAATATTTCTAAAGTGCATTGAAGATGAGCAGTTTCATACAAATGCTAAGTATTTTAAAGCCATGCGTTGCCTCATATACTAGACAGGATTTCTTAAAGTTTGGAAAGGACAATTTGAACAAATTGCATTTCATCTAGATGAAAAAGCTAGGTATATATTGAAGGCAGGGGGTAGGCGGAAGTAGGAGAAGTTGGAATGGAAAAGTGCAAATGTAATCAAGAGAGGGAGAATGATCCTTTACATTGCTCTCCATTTATCATTATCATAAAATGAAAGGGGTGTGTGCATTCTGCTGATGAAATTCCTGAAAAAACAGAATACAAATTTATTAAAATGATAACACTTTCTTTTCTCATACTTATGAAATTGATGCAATTGTCAAGGCATCCCAATAGAGGTGATCATTTTATAATGCTCTTGGAACTTAATTCCAAAGCCAAAACATCTTATTTGGAACCCACATAATCTAGATCTACACTGACTAAATTCATGAGATAATTATCAACTCCTTCCTTTATCATAGATTTTATATCCTAGGACAAGGGGAGAGGCAAAGAAAAGAGGAATTGAGGGTAATGCCCTGTACTGTTCAAGGTAGAAATCCAAGACAGACCATTTATGCTCTATAATGTCAGTTTTTTAATGTAATAATTTCTCAACCCGATAAATTACTCAGATCCTTTATTAGGCTGATACTTATTTTTGTGATTTTTAACCCTGAGTCATACAGGAAATTCATCTCTCCCAGGAATTATATTTGTTTTGCTAGAGTGATGCTGGTTACTTTGGAATCGTTCCTTCTCTTCCTTTTAAACTGATGAGACAGGCATTCCAGAACATGAGAAGTAGAGGTCAGTGAGAAAGCATTACGATTTTACTGTTTCACCATTCAGGTATTAATTTCAGTGTTTTTAGAACATTGCTGGTGTGTGTTTGTTTGTTTGTTTGTTTTTCTTTTTTTCCCTTGCAAATATCTGAGGAACAAGTCTGACCCACAGAACTTACTTAGCTAAGGGGTTTGTCTTCAACTCATTATCAGTCCCTGTGGGCATTGCCAAGTGGGGGGATATTATGTGCCCTTTCACCTTCTCTAGAGGAAGAAATGATGGTATGTGAGTACAAACAATCATACCTCTCTCTTGCTCACTTGATGTGGAGTAAATATTGTCATTCAATCTTTCTTACCTCATCTGAGACACAGAGAGAGGTGAGTTTGTTTTATTATAACCTATCACATAAACAGGAAACCACAATTAAGCAACATTTCTGGACCAATATTGACCTATTTATAGAATTTTTATAAAGATAAGTTCTCTGCTGGGGACAGACAGCCCCAGATTTTAATGCAGCTTGTCTTGTAGTTATGTCTATTTCATTTTTCTTCTTGCAAAAAACCAAATAGCCATCAGTTCTGAATGAGATATGAGATGAAATTTAACAAGATATCTTTCAAGACACTTGTATACAAGACAACCCTAGGGCCGCCCCGGTGGCACAGTGGGTTGAGCACAGCGCTGTGAAGCTGTCCACAGCCTCTGCAGCGCCGGTTCGATTCCTGGCCGGCCAGGGAGATTCCCACATGGCGGGGCAGATCTCTCCTATCTTGCCTGCTGCTCCCCTCAGCAGTGTCTGGTCTGACTGCCTGTTCTGCTCCCCGCTCTGTCTCTGGTGAATTCTCTCACCCTCCCGCGCCTCTGACCTGTACCCCAGTTCTTGTATAAATTAAAAAAAATCTTAAAAAAAAAAGGACAACCCTAAATAATTGAGAATGGTATCAGTGGTAAAGGTGATGGGGGAGGGAGGGCAGTATTGTCTTTTTCTCTTCTTGCTGCTTTCACCATAACCAAAATCAGTCATACAAATCAAAATATGAATCTGAATTCAGGGTCTTTAAACTTTCATCACAGGGCTTGAGCTATTCCATTCCAAGATATTTAGCCATCAGTGACAGCATGAGTTAGGTCATGGAGACGAATACTTGTGCACAAACCATCAGAGCAAGTGGGGAGCCCAGTCCCAGAGAAAATCAAAATTCAAATGTCTAGTCTAAATGGTAAACAGAGTGGAAAGAGAAATAACAAGCTTACTTTGGTACCAAGGAAGATCTGTGAAAACGTCAAATTCCTTTGGTCATCCTGTTTCTGGTGTTTGGGTATGGTAGGCTGTCTAAAGGTTCAAGTCTAAGGCAAACAATATTTTCCTGTTCCTGTAGGTGTCCTTCTTCCTCATCCTACAAAGTGGTGCCTTATTTATCTGGGACCTCCTGTAGTTTCATTCCCTTTGGTAATGGCCTTTTCAGGAAGCACCTGCACCTTTTCAGGTTCCTTCACTTGGAATTTAACACTGTAATGACAGCTAGCTCATCAGATCAATTTATCCTGGTATGTTCACGAATGTTCATATGATAGTACATTGTTCCTCTAATGGAAAAGGAATGTTTTGAAGGCAATGCCTAAATACATAAGAACATTATATCCAAATTTTTATATAGATGAGGACTGGGCTGCTCTTATAATCCTCTAACAGAGGATTATACTTAGTAAGAAATTGAAAGAAGCAATGTATCTACAGAGAAGTTGTAAAGGAAGTAGAGTCCTAAAGTCAGTTTTCTTTGGTTTAAACCCTTGCTCTACCACTTAGTAGTCATGTGTCTTTGAGCCAGATGTGCATCCTTTTTAGGATTCAGTTTCTTCATCCATAATGGTTTATATGGTTGTTCTGAAGAATGAATAAGTGATTTAATTACCTGGAACAGTATCAGCTCTATGAGTTCATAATTATTACAGCTAGAGAGGAGGACATATTGATTAAGGACTTTGGCTCTGGCATTAGACATATGTGTGTTCAAATCTAAGTTATGCTCTGCACAGGAGTTTGAAGAAACTACACAAATTCTCTCAGTTTTCTCATCTTTAAAATGGATTATGAGATTAAATCAAATGAGACATATAAAAGATTAATGTTAACAATTGTTTTCCCATATCCCAGTTTGCTCTACTGTTTATCCACATAGTTCTGTTATGTCATGGGCTAATGATATCTAGATGGAAGATGTTTTCATATTCATCATATAAATATGCAGACTGAGAACATTTTGACTAATAGAGCAGCACCAAGTGTTATGTGTGCAACGTTTTTCCTTGATCTCTTTCTTAAGAGTTTTATAGTTAAAAAAGAAATAAATTGAAACAAAAGCTTTTGCTACCTAGATGTAAATTAGTGTACAGTAAGGTTTCTCAGGTAAAGATTTATTCCCATTTGTAGAGATCGCATATTTCTGGAAAGTTTAGGCGTCTGAGCCCTGTGGCATGTTTTTCAGCAGCTCCTGTAAATGTGATTACACTCAATCTTCGTATTGAAGTTCTCTATGCAAATGGAGGAGGCTCTTGCCTTGAGAAAAATCTTTAAAAGTTGCAGAGCTCCCCAGAAGCAGAGGTTGGGAGGGAGGCATGCTTTGTGTCATACACATTAATTCAGTTGGCACATTACAATGTTAAACTAAATGACATTATTACAAAGCTGTGCTAAGAAGTGTTGACAGGTCCATATGGTAATTTTACAATGTATAATGAACACACAGACTCCTTTCTTGCAGAAATTTATAGTTCAAATCTATACCCAGGATATCCAGTTTTATTTCTAGAAACTTAAATTGACTTATTACGATGTAGTGAATGTATAAATTAGTTCCAGTAGTTAAACTGAAACATTTCCCTACAGACTCAATTAGATTCATTAATCTGCTGTGTAGACCTGTAAACGGCCCATTGTTCTTTTCCCCCCAAAATGTCAAAAACTATTTCTTGAACTATAAAATATTTCCTACAAAAACTGTTTTAAATGGTCAGAATTATTGTATATTAGAAACCCAGAACTACAAATTATCTTATTTCACTGGTACTTTTTTTCCAAAGAAAAATAGGGTCTAGCCCTTGCCAAGTAATTTACAGGATTCAGTGCTTCATCACACCAAAATGCACTGAAATTAAGAAAAGATCATCTTTTCCCTCATTCTACTGGATAAATCAGCTGGCATGGGGCATTGTGTATGTTCCTAACCCCACAGCTTTTTCATTTGAAAACTTTTGTTTGCGTGCTCCCTCTGCGTGGCATGTGGCAGCTTATCAGTCCATTGCGATGCTCTGTGAAGGCTGAGTAAAAGGTGCAACCTGTTAATGAATTCCATTTCAAAGGATGCACACCTGTGTCTTACCCTTCTCAAAATACCATCCTCCGTGTGACAGCTAGGGAGGCCACTGCGCAGCAAAGCTTTAAACAGTTTTTTTTTTTAAGTTACTGTTGAGGAATTTAACAACAAGAAGTCCAAAACTTGTTTCACTGATTGATGAAGGTAACTGTTTTTACTTACTGCACGTTATTTTTTGCTTCTGTGATTTATTAAATATTATTTCTTGTTTGATAAACATTGCAGCTCATACCTTTGACTTTTTCATAGCTCAGCTTTAATAATCTTTATAGTCTTGCATTTAATGCTAACTTTGACTATACTTTTGGAGCAGACATGAAACTGTTCCATTTTAAAGATGAGAAGGGGCTGCTTGTGTCTTTCATAGATAGACTCATACTGATGAGATCAGAAATCGAACTATTTAATACTCATTAGGCAATATATAATAGAAAACAATGCCAGCCTCTTAAGGGGAACAAAAAAAAGTCATTTTTTTAAAAGTTATGTGGGTGTCTCATAAGGCAAGAAATGAGAAAGAAATGGTCCTTAGGAGTGATTTGGAAACAATGATTCAGATATTGTCTCTCCTCTCTTTATAGCTATTTTATTCTTGTCAGTTACTTCAATATCGCCTTAGCTTTCTCTACTTTTCTGGTTCACGGGGTGGACAGTCTTGCTTAGAGAAGCTTCCGAATTTTTCCACTAAAGAATTGATCTTGTCCCATTTCAATCCCAGTTTTAGAAAAAGAGGTACTGATCGGTCCAGATTGCTTCGGTTCTTACTCCTGTGGTGGTTGAATGTGAGTAGGGCATGGGAGGGAGGAGGGAGGAGTATAGGAGTGTTCCACATTGGACAGAGAGATGTAAAGATAAGTTACACTAATTAGGGGATTGGGAAGAAAGAAAAAGAAAGGCAATTTCCAGGAAATGATGGTGGTGCTACATAGAGGTCACTGTTGGACTGGATAGCCACATGTAATAAATATCCACCTAATTTTAAATGTTCAGCTTAGAAGGTAATTGCCTGTCTTCCTGTTATCTCCAGTCCAAGATTATATAGAAAGTTAGAGCAGTAGGTGATCCAAAAGTAGAGATATTGGACTTTTCCTCCAGGATGATATTTCCAGTGAGAAATATAATGTTTTGGAATAATCAGTTTCCTGTTCACAGTCCCATGTTCATCTGCTCACAGGACACACACACTTTTCCTGCCAATGTATAACATAACATTTCCTTTCCCCACCCTTTTCATTTCATTAATATGGAGGTGGGGATGGGGTGTGCCAGATTCTTCTTACAACATATTTCCTCCTAATTTTTCAACTTATCACCTCCCTTCTTGGAATCCTAGCTTTTCATGACAAATTGAAGAGTTCTTGCTTGTGCAAATCTGCTCAATGCTAATATCTGCACCTGCACTTCTGGGTTGCGCAAAGCGACCACACATGCAGAGTGAGGGTGAATTTCCCACATCCAGGAGGGACAGGCAGTCTGAAATCAGCAAAACCAGCTCAAGCATTTCTCTGCCCTTCCGATTTGATCATTGCCTCTGTTCAGGCAGCCTTTCTCATGGCAGAGCACATTGCATTTTAATTGAGATATTTGATGAATGACCTGTATATGTCTGGCACTGTGCTATGTACTTTCAGAGATGCAAAATAAGTAATGAACTGTTTCTGCCCTCAAAGAGACTGCCACCTTGAGGGGTGACAAGCTAGTCTTTCTAAGAATTATGATGTACGAGAAAATGAGATTATGACAAATAAACATGGGAAGAGTAATCAGTAAAGGCTTCTTAAAAATGGATGTGAAGGATGGTTAGGAAATTGATAAAAGAAATATGTGGGAAATCTTAAGTCCACTGGCATCCTTTTATTTAGGGCCTGTTCAAAAAAGAATAATCTTAAGTGGAATATAAGTACTGAAAGTGTAGCAGGAATGTTCGGAAGGCAATTAAAGAGAGGGAAATTTGAGTGAGGGGAAATTTACTCGCATCACAAGGGTCAATGAGGGAAGAAATGAGAAAGGAGAAAAGAAAGGGTAAGTGGAAACAGAACTTAATGTTGAACTGGAGCCCCTGTGTAGTGCTGCTTGTTTTACCGGTAAATTCAAGTAATGTTTCTGAAGGATCAGTCATTTGCCAGGAATTACCAGTGTCTTTCCTGTCCATTGTGGTAAGTTATCTCGAAGGGACTGGTATATAGCATAGCTGGGCATTGAATCTAGCATGCAAGATAGAAAAGATAGAAATGTCCACCAGGACAATTAAAGAAGGAGGTGGGCAAGATCTGACTTTCTTGTGCACTGCTTTGATTCACCCCCTTTCTTCTCTATAGTCCTTGCCCCACTAGGTAGCTCTAGTTGGCAGGTTAAAATTAAGGACCCCTCTGCCACAGAGATTTGTTGACGATTCCTATAGATTCATCATTATGTCTGACTTAGTTATTCTCTGTTTCTCTAGTCACATTTTATGTTCTGTTCCTATCACTAGATATTCCTGCTCAGGCCACTAGCTGACAATATTTCTCTATAGTTCTCCATTCAAACTCTCTATGAGAGATGATATGATTGGACCATGTCTTCATTACCACCTCTATGGCAGGAAGCTTTGAACTAGAAATCTAGACTTTAAACCAGCCTTTGTATAGGATACTGTAGCTCTGGTGCCCACTATGATCCAAAAAGCTGTAACCAAGATAGTTGGGTCATCGAACTTGACCTTCTATTATATAGAAAGAATTGTTTAGAAGTGGCTTGATACAAACAAGGAGAAAATGCTAAAAGAGAGCATTTCAGACATTGAAATCAATGCAACATTTTTCTCAGACTGCCCCCTCCCCAAAAAGCTGAACTCTGAGAATTGTTATCCTTTGTGAAATGAGAGTACATTCCTTAAGCGAAGGCACATTTCTTCTTTGTGTGTTCCATCACAGTAATTGGTCCACAGTGATGCTTGATTATAGCACAGGGATTAAAACACAGACTTTGAGTCACACAGCAGTATGCTTATTCCTAGCTTGGCTGCTTGTTTTCTGTATGACTTTAGTAAGTTATTCATTTTTTTAAATCTCTTTCTTTACTTGTAGAATTGTTAATATTTAAAAGGGGTTTTGTAAGGTCGAATGAAATAATAAGCATATAACAAATGATTGATTTTTAAAATAAGTTGATATTGCCTTAAGATTAATAGATGTGCATGTACAAAATTTACTTGATAGATATTAACAAAGAAATAAAAAAATTATCTGCACAATGATTGTTTCAAAGACACTGAATTTCTTGAAATTTTGCTTTATTAAAAAATTGTGCTGTACAGCTCCAGAATCAAGGGACCAAGAGAAAAATATGGTTAATACCCTATTTACTTTACAAAGAGGATAATCTAAACAGCTAGTCCTTGAGAAAACATACCTTTTCTATAAAATTTCTAAAAGAGTTTCTATAATTCTTAAAAACTTAATGTGCTAATGACCACATGTAAGGATGAAACTGAATGTTAATGGCATGGTAGGTTGGGCCAAGATTTTATGCATAAATAAATTATAGTGGCACATTTTAAAAATGATTACAAACATTGAAGTGCAAAGTTCATAATACAAATTAATCACAGTTTTATTTGCGTGTTTAAAAAAATGTCATTGATGACCTTTCAAAAGTGAAGATAAGAAAAAGCAGTAATACTTGAATTTGGGGGAAAAGCATTAAATATAATCCCTTTTGATACATAAGTACATTTGCATATCCAAAGCCAGCTTCTCAACAGTGCTGGTTTGTTTTTTTTTTTTTTGTGAATGATCAACTCTCTAATTAGCCAATTATCATTGCAAATAGAGAAAGGGACAAAAATCACAAACTGTTAGTAACTTAAAATAGAAATCTACATCACTACATCTGAAAGAAGAGTTTAAGTAGAATAAGAGGCGCTCAGGATCAGAATGAAATTGTTTTTAAACCTTTGCTGAGATAAAAATAATGTTTTACAATATGGTGTCACTTTTCTCTGAGTAATGAGAGCAATTTTTGACATCTGCATGACTGTTAGAAACCAGTGTGTGTTCCCATTTGTAAAATAATACAATGTAGCTTTGAAATTTTTCATAACCTTCATTAAAAGTACTCTCAAAATATCCCAAAGCTATTTATGATTGGTTTATTACAAATATTAACTATTTATTACAAATATTAACTGCAGTCAATATATCTGGATCTCCAAATAGTGAATGAGGCACACTGCTAGCATTTGGAAACCAGTTGGAAATATTGCTGCCTCAAAATGTAGCTAAGAAGAATCAACAAAAAACTAATACAATAAGCCATCTGCAGAGTTCATTCACAATAGGAGATGTTTTATAAATAAGTCTGCTTTGTTACCAAATATCGACAGGTGATATCAATCAGAAACAAAAACTGATATACGATAGACTATAATTCTGGAAATTATTCCATGCTGATGGCAATCATAAACACAAATATAGTGTTATGTGTAAGTATAGAAAATACATTTCTGGATAAGAGTTTTGTGAGTATTCCAATGCATTGCTCTAAGACAAGTAGTTGTGGTCTTTTTCTGTCCATTCAGTGGATTATTATCTCCTAAAAGATCCACTGCCTTGGTGGATTGAGGAATGGAGAGTCTTCAAATGACTCTTGGACACTAGCTCTTCCTATTGAGAAGCTAACGCCATGTTTGTACAACCAATCTCAGTGATCTGGTCTCTTGAGGTAAATGGGTCTCTTGAGGTAAATGAAAACATTGGCCTTCTAGAATTGGCCATGTTATGTGTTGCTTAGTGTGAGTCAGACCCTAGACATATCAGGCCCCGAGTGAATCAACAAAATGCAGCTCCCCCATGTGTATAACTGAAGTCTGGACTCAAGTGAGGAAGCTCCATCAAAATACAGTTCACATACAAACTCAAAGCCCTGCAGCAGCACAACCATCTAAGGAAAACATATCACTCGCAATGTATCATTTTTTTTTTTTTTAATACTATGGTGGTTTAAGTATCTGGTCTGGTCTGGTTGATTTTTTTTTTTTAATTAATTAATTTATTTATTTATTTATACAAGCACTGGGTACAGTTAGAAGCACGGAGGGTGAGAGAATTCACCAGAGCCAGAGGGGAGAGCAGAGCAGGCAGACTGACAAAGTACACTGCTGAGGGGAGCAGCGGGCGGCAGGAGAGGTCTGCATGCCATGTGGGATACTCACCCGGCAGCTGGGGATCGAACCGGCGCTGCAGAGGCTGCGGGCAGCCTCGCAACCCAGCGCTCAACCGCTGCGCCACCGGGGAGGCTCACGCAATGTATCATTTTTAATTAAGCATGGAATTATTTACTTTGTGGAAAATGCTTTCTTGCAAAGCAGCTAGTACTGTAAGGATTATTAATTAAAAATACTAGGCAACTAATCGAACAACATAAAATCTGGACTCCATAAGTGTTTTCTCTGTCTTCTGATAATTTACTTTACAGACACCAAGCATAAACTTTCTCAACTTTCTATAGTATTCACTACAGTTCTGTATTCGCCTTTAAATTGTGATTTTTTGCAGACAGGTGTCAGCCTCCTCTCTCAGCCTAGTGTAGTACCTTGCATGTTGTAAGTAGGTACTCAAAATTGTTTATTGAATGAATATGTTTTATAATTTGCATGTCTTACTTTGTCAGATGGTTTCCTCTTTTCTATTTACAGCATTTGGAAGCCTAAGAACGGCATTTCCAAGAATCCCTCCCACCATCAGAGTCCTGGTTAAACTCCACAATAAAAGGTACCTGCTCAATCTTTGCTCTAGTGGGCAGATATAAGCTTCTGAACATCCTACTGAAAACTGCGCAGCTTGGTATTGTAGGTAGTTGTGATCACACTGGATTCTTGCAGACCTCCACTTCCTAATTTCCTGAATTTCTGGAGTGGGTTTTCACTTCCACAGTCCTTTCAATAGGTGCACTGATTCTAATTTCTTATATCAAATTCCTTTTTGACTAAATTTTCAAGAGTAATTTATGGTTTCTTAAATACTGATTGATATACTTGAAACTAACTTTTTTCCTTCTGTTTATCATTGCTACTGTGTCCCCATTAAGAAAAAAATATCCTCTGGGCCTCCCTGGTGGTGCAAGGGGTTAAGCACAGCACTCCGAAGCAATCCGCAGCCTCTGCAGCACAAGTTCAATTCCCGGCCGGCCAGGGAGCAACCCACATGGCACAGCAGACCTCTCCTGTCTCGCCTGCTGCTCCCCTCAGCAGTGTATTTCCATCAGTTTGCCTGTCCCGTACCTTACTCTGTCTCTGATGAATCCTCTCACCCCCTGCATCTCTGGCCTGTACCCCAGCTCTTGTATGCATAAATAAATAAAGCTTTAAAAAAGAAAAATATCCTCAAAAGTTTTGACTATATTCCAGAATGTGACCTGTATTGATAGAAGAAATGTCATCAACCTCAAATTCCAATTATGCATTAGAACTCATTTCCCTTACCTTTTAATCATTTTACTGCATTTTTTGTTGTCAAGTCTCTGAAAACTATTTAATATGGGAGGACAAATCTGTTAGTCACAATTAATCTATAACAACCAGAAGTGCAAGAATTGAATTTTCTTTGGAGGGGAAAATATCTCCCTTTCTTCCTTCCAGCTTCCTTCCCTCTCTCTTCTCCCTCTTCTCTTTCTCATTCTCTACCTCCTGCTCTTCCACCTCCTCCTCTTCTATCCTCTTTTTCTTTCTCCTCCTTTCCTCTTGCTCTTTCTCCTCCATACCCTGTGATCCTATGTGCTATGTTATGTGAAAATCAAAACCATAGCTTAATGATTTATTGTGGAATGGACAGATTTGTGACAATGGAGAGTAATGTGTTTGGTATATTTGTGTCAAAGCTTGTTGCTCCCGGAGCAAAGTTGTTATTGCATACTTAAGAACAATCAAAACTTGGCTGAGACAATGGGGAAGGGGGCACTACTGATTTTTCTCCTGCAATTGAAAATCTGAGAAGCCTGGTTTATGAAACTATGGGAATAGTACTCCTGCAGAGGAAAGCAGGCTGAACTGTTTTGGGCATGGACAAATCCTGTAGACTCCAGAGTTGTGATGCCCCGTGCCTAGTTGAAGCTTTTTCCCTCTGCATTTCAGTCATTTTCTGATCCTCAAGCCTCTGTAGAATTTTTCTTAATTATCACATCTGTTTTTACCTGATTTTCTCCTGGATTAAACTCTGCTCAAGTTGTCATCAGGAGACTCCAGGATTCTAGTTGCACTCAAGCAAAGGTGGTTTATGGTGATCGTATGCCAACTCTCAGGAGTGGAGCAGAGAATTAGAGAATGACTGACTGCGAACATAAAGAAAGGGGAAGGAGCTGGTGGAATATATGTAAGCATTCTCAGGCAGGCTTGGTATGGATGGAAAAGGCAGAAAAACATGGCCTTGTATTTGTGGGAGAAAGGGGAGAAGGTCAGTGTTATGTTAATTAAACATCAATTCCCATAGGCTGAAGCATTTGGTATATTTGGAACTCTCTTCAAAAAAAAAAAAGTGGCACTAAATGAAGTGCCTTAAGTGTGACTATGTAGAAATAGACAATTCTAAAATACCTGAAAATAACTGGGTCTTCTTCAAACAATTTATAGATTTCCTTATTGTTGCTAAAACAAGTTTATGGCATAGTTTTCCTCATTTCCTCATTTCCTCATTAAATTACTTTTATCTGTGATTCATTTTCATAAATTTATAGACTAAATCTGGAATGTTGGTAGGGATTTTTAAATTTATTGTTATAACATTACATACATTTCGGGTGTGCATCACTGAATTTCAACATTGTATATACTCTTTAAGTTCATCATCATAAGTCTAATTCTGTCCTTTATCATATAAATACCCCCTTCCTCCCTATTTAACCACTCCCTCCCCCTCCCCTTCTGGTAACCAATATTGGTATTATATAGACTGAATTTTTTCACAATACCTTCTATATGTGGAGATACTCGGTGAAATAAATACTTAAGATATTATACTTTTTGGTAGCCTTTATATTCTTTTTTATTAAACACTTATATGAAGTGGTCCATACAAAAATCTCTATAAAATTAATAGTAGATCACCTTTCTGGGCTATATCCAGTGCAGTCAAGTTTCAAACAATATGAGTTGTTGAGTATTTGGGAGCAGAGGCAGAGATGTGAAAAAAAAATCCCATCTATGTAGAGGTTATTCAGTTTAAGGGTAATAGTCATTCTTTTTAAGAAATTATAGATAGGAAGGCTTTCTTTGAGGAATTAAATGACAAATTTTTCTTTTTAAATATTTATTGGATAAATTTCAAGATCTTATTGCCAGGAAGAGAAAGTAGGAGTCATTCTTTTACGTCCTTTATTAAGCAAAGTAATGTATCTGTTGATAAATCTGCATTAATCCTGGATTTTTATTGAAACTCATCAGATTATATTTAAATT
Source organism: Talpa occidentalis (assembly GCF_014898055.3). Lineage (NCBI taxonomy): Eukaryota > Metazoa > Chordata > Mammalia > Eulipotyphla > Talpidae > Talpa > Talpa occidentalis. Next base: position 90,373,870 of record NW_023603184.1, on the reverse strand, counting down.
AATGCAAGACAACTCAACAGAGGATAGTTTAAGGATCCAGGCACTTTCCCATAGGTTTATTCAGCTAGTATTTTCTAATTTCCATGATATTTACCCTGATGAATTTGTATTATTTGTTATAACCTTTCTTAAAGTTAATGCACAGGAAGAAATAACTTTTTCTTTAGTAGAGGGATAGATCAGAGGAGCTTGATAAGCTGGCTTATCTCTGGAAGGTTGAGTCCTGAAGAGTGTACTGTTTCCAAAGGAATGACAGGAAGGACACATTGCACATCATTATTTCTTCCACTTGTACTGGGAGTGATTTCCAAAAGTGAAAAAACTTGAACACACGCATAGAAACTTTGAGTCATTGGACATTTTTGCCTTTGACTGCCTACTTAATCCAGGAAGAAAGTGAACATTCATGAGTCAGAGCCCTTAGCTTTGCCGAGTTCACTTAAAAATGACAATGGAATATTGTAGAAAAAGAATTTACATCAAATAATCTGGAAAATATTTGAAATAAACCAGAACTTGGTCATTCCTACTCTCCCTCCATGTGGGTGTGAAAGATAGAATTGTTTCAGTATAATCTATTTTTCTTATATAGGAATGAGCCCAATATCACAGGACACTGAAAACATTCCATAAAATGGGCTATTACAAGATACTGAAGAAGTACTCCAAAGGGAGCCTAACATGCCCAGTAACTAGATAAGTCAGATCAATATAACAGCAGTACCTTAATGAGATGGTATCCTATGTTAGAGAAATGTGTAGATCCCTTCTTATAGTTCTATTTATATTTCACCTTTGATTGTGAAGAAGGGTCAAATAGGCTTTATTGTCTATACATTAATATATTTATGCTACAAACATTTTTTTATCTGTGATTAGAAAATAATTAGTCTCACCATCATCAAGTGATCCTCTTTAAAACTAAATATTCATTAATCCAATATTCATATAAAATAGCTGTTGAGTACTCTGAAGAGAAAGAACAGAAGCTATGGGAATAGCTAGGAATCATACCTAGACACAGATTAAACAGTCTCTTATGAGGAAATATCTAAAGTCTTAGAAAAATAACTAAGTAAATGTAGAAAAAGTAGAAAGGGCATTAAAGACAGAAGGAACCACGTGTGCAAATGCTTTTTGTGGAGAAATAAAAGATTAATAGTTCAAATGGAAAACAGAGTAGAATGGTAGCTATAAACAAAAATTGATCAATAATGAGAGTAAACAGAGTGGTTTGAATTAGTAAAAGAAAGTTTGGCAGGGTACATAAAAAAGCAATAAAGACTAACTATACATTGTTTGCAACCAACACACCTTAAATGTAAGGACATAGGTTAAAAATAAAGGTAGGAAAGCAGCAGATATTACTAGAAATAAATAGGGATTTTTAAAATTATAAAAGGACAGCCATTCAGTAAGGTTAAGTAATTCTAATATTCAATAATCTTGATAAGCTTCTAGGTAAACAGAGCAAAATTGACAGAACTAACCAGAGAAATGGATAATTCCAGAAATACAGAGGTAAAATTTTACCACATCTCTCCTACTATCAATAGTACAAGTAGACCAAAAATGTACTGTTGATATAGAAAATGCAAACATCATTAACCCATAACCTAATTGTATAAATATAACTTTGTCCCCAAGTAGAGAAGAATATACATTCATTTCAAAGCATAAGGAACATTTACTATAATTGACCATATCCTGTGCCATAAAGACAGATTTATTTATTTATTTATTTATTTATACACGCACTGGGTACAGTCAGAGGTGCGGGAGGGTGAGAGAATTCACCAGAGCCAGAGTGGAGAGTAGAACAGGCAGAGTGATGAAGTACACTGCTCAGGGGAGCAGTGGGCAGCAGGGGAGATCTGTGTGCCATGTGGGACCCTTGCCCCATGGCTGGGGATCGAACCGGTGCTGCAAAGGCTGCGGGCAGCTTCACAACCCAGCGCTCAACTGCTGCGCCACCGGGGAGGCCCCATAAAGACAGATTTTTAACAACTTTCAAAGGAGAGGCATAATTCAGAGTATGTACACTGACCATAGTGGAATTGGGTAGAATAGCTATCTATTAAAACTATTGACAGCCTTTTTCTTTGTTTACTGCAAGAGGGAATTAAAATTAAAATATTATTGGGTTGTCAGAAAAGTTATGACACATTTTTGCTTGAAAGTTATAGAAGAAATATGTCATGACTTTTTCCAACAACCCAATAGTATAAAAATTCTTTAAGGTAATTTAACCAACAACTACCCTCTAGAGTTACCCTGATAAGCAGTCTCTTCAGCCCCTGGGTAGGTACTATACATATTTTTCTTAATAGCCAGTTGTAAAAGTTGGAGTTATACTGCCAGCTCAATTCAACATTCCTTTCATTGACAAGGAAAAGCAGACCTCCTGAAAACTGAGTAAGTTTATTATTTGAGACATAAAAAAATAACCTATGAAGGAGACTGCAGCTAAATGAATTTATGTGAAGTATTCCTAACCAAGTAAGAAACATCAAATGAATTGAAAATAGAAATTTCCTGTATGAAATACCTAACCTCTGAACATTCTGATTCATTAAGTCTGTAGTGGAAACCAGGAACTTACATTTATAACAAATGAGTCCTGTGGCTAGGAAAGATGGGAGAAAAATTTGACTATAAAACTGAGCAGCATAATATTATTGTTTATTTACTACCCTATTTCACTTATAAATCTGCTTATTGATATGCTTTTTCCCATTTCACTCATCAACACACTTACTCATTCCCTTATTCATTCATACCTTTTGATCCTTGATCATGTTCCAGATATATTACTGGTCACATAATAATGGACATGTCAGCCTTTAGGTAAGGAACAATTTGGTAAGGCACAAAGACATGTATGAGTTATAGTAGATAGAGACATATGATATACAATCATAGAAATAGGGCACTCATTATGTTTGTTCATATTTTTTAATTGTATTATTTTTTATTAAGGTAATATTGGTATACAACACCATATGTTATTCAGAGGATGTTTGTACATATTGATTATAAATGCATTGCTGGTTTTTGTTTTGAATACCTCACCGAACTTCACCATATATATGTATTTTGAAGTTTGGCCATAGGGGTTGTTAAGAATGCCTATGTTCCTGTTCTTAGATCACAAAAATCATTATTTTCATTACACATATATTTTTCTAAATCATAATAGCAAATCTCTCACCAAGGTTTATCTTTTCTATCTTTGCCTTCATTTGAAACCTGCTATGAATTTACTGTAACAAAATTGATTTCCAAATGAACAGTCAGCTTCTTTTAAGAGGAAAAAACATTCTACAATCTCTTAAATTGCTTTCTAATTTTTTTCTTGGTATTTCTTGCCTATATAATTTCTTTCATTAAATTAATTTTAGGTTCCAATACTTTAAAATAAATGACTTAAAGGGAAAAAAATTCCATAAATTAAAAAATGAAAGAAAAACTGAGAGAGAGAAATTTCAACAAAATTATTTTTAGAAGTGGAATACACCTGATATTCACAAATGATAATGGAGAAAAACCTACAACCTGGGAAGCTAAGCAATTTAAAATTGGGGATTCCCCTAAGCACTTTTGCTAAATCATGTCACTTGATTTTCTCCCCTGTCTAAATGAAATTCTTCAAGACCTAATTTTGTCTGACAAGGGATGTCTGTCACACTGCTAAGCATTCTGCATGTAGTTAAGCAGTCCTTGTTTCTAGTCTATTTGTTGTTCTCCAGTCACTCCAGATGGATTCAGTAGTGAATAGGATGTCCTATGAGCTGGAAATCATTACAGCTGAAAGCATCAAAGACTAAATTAAATAGGATTGAATGCTAATATTTCTGAGCAAAGAGAGTAGAGCAAGGGAAATGAGAGGAACGTCAGTCAGCATGACTTCTGAAAAATTGAAACTACCTAGTTTTCAGACCATCTATAGCAAAATAAGCCATTTAGACTAAATAAAAAACCATAGGTTATCCTAGCTAAGTTTGAATTGTATTTTTTTTCCTAACAGGCTTAATTGCTTGACCAATGGACTCTCGGCTTTTATTTGCTGGGCTGCTCTGCATAGCATGTGGCTGTATAGAAGGTAACTCGGTACCACTAAGTTCTATGCTGGGTAAATAATAAACTGTGATGGTTAGATGTTGGGCTTTCAATTCTGGGAGGGTAAACATCTATGAAACTCTGATTGATAAGAAAGCAAAGTTATAAGAAGTAACCATTCCACTGAGGATGCAATAAAGGGCAAAAGAAAGAATTAGTATATACCTTTTCTTTCAGCAATACTTAAGTGTATCTACATCTCTAAGCTAGGTAAGGAAAAGATTTAAATCCATGAGAGACATGGAATTTAATAGAGTTGCTTAACTAATTCGAAAATGAAGAGAAAGCATGTTAATGTTCTATAATGAGATCTATGAACATACACATAGAAGAGATGTATACAAAGCACAATGAAATAAAGTGTTGTTAAGAAGGAAAGGTTTGTGAGAGAGGTGGATTTTGAGGCTTTGAACCTCACCTAGAAGGAAAAGACTTGGATTTCTGGAAATCAGGAGGAGAAAGTGACTGACTTGATAGTATTTTCATGTTTGTTGGGTGTTTTCTTGAAACAAATTTGAAATACCTACATAAAATTATGCATTTCTCGAAGTACATTATTCTTGTAACCTACTTTGTAAATAGTGCCTAGGACAATGGTCTCACTAGGATAGAAAATAATACTCTAGAGCTGTTGAGCACTAGATGACAGGGGTACCTAAGGCAGCAAGATATCCTTACTTGCTCATGACTGACTGAGCTGATAGGTATCATAGGAGATGTTAACACTTCCCCAAGTCTCAAAGCATTTGACTTAAACATTTGTGAATTTTGCCATGCCTCATACCATCTATGAAATATTTGAGTTTTCTTTAATCAACTCATTAATTTAAATATTATTAATTTGAAGGCATTTAAATAATACATTTAGCTGTTATTTAAATGCTTCAAAACAGTATAATCTGTCACTGCCATGAGTCAAAGTAACCATGAAAACAAACACATAAATGATATAATAAATTTGAAAATTAAAATTTTAAAGAAACTACTAATAAATATTATCAGTTTAGTTCTCACAAATATGTTTGTAAATAAAAATATGGAAACTATCAATTGTATAATAGCCTAGTGTTACTTAACTAGATGGTATTTAGTACGGTAGAAAAAAAAATGTTTCCATCAGTAAGTTATTGAAATTTTCTTGTTTTGAGGCTAACCAGGAATGAAAATTCCATCTCACACATATATCCACTGAGAAAAAGTAAGATATTTTATCCCATTCTTCTGATAATTTTAGACATGGTGAATTAGTTACTAACCATATTGATGTGTCAGTCTTTTCAGTACAATCATATTCCAAGAAATGGGAGATAAAGGAATCTCCCAAACTTTTTGTTTTGAATCTTTCCTATCATGGACTGGTGGAAACAAGCATTCCTTATCCATTAACTTTTACCATTTGGTTTGGAAGACTATTATCAATTTTTTCCTTTTTTTAAAAAAAAAAGATTTATTTATTTATGCATACAAGAGCTGGGGTACAGGCCAGAGCTGTGGGGGGTGAGAGGATTCACCAGAGATAGAGTGGGGAACAGAACAGGCAAAATGACTGAAATACACTGCTGCGGGGAGCAGTGGGCAAGTCAGGAGGGGTCTGCTGTGCCATATGGGTAGCTCCCTGGGCCAGGATCAGACTTGTGCAGCAGTGGCTGCAGATACCTTCGTAGGTTGTGTCTTAACCCCTTATTTCCTTCATAATAGTCGTCATATTTCCAACCTTGGAGTCAGTATTGTTCTCTCTCCTCTTCCCCATACCTCATGTCCAATACACTAGAAATTTGGGTGACCCCCTTCCTTTGATATATGTATTTTTATTACATTTTAACTTGCAAATAACATCCCAGTTAGTCTCCAGACTACTCCAGTATTTAGTATAATTTGATAGGTGGAATTTATTTGTCAATTAATAAAATCAACAAATTTATATCCTGATACAATGGAAGTCAATGGACATGTTCATAAGTAAATGAATTTATCAGAAAAAAATTCACTGTGGTTTGGTCTATAAATAGGGAATTTACATCCAATAGTTAGAAATCTAAAATAATGCTTTGCATTACTATTTTCTCCTTACTGAAATGATATTTGATTGATCTATATTCCAGCAGACATAATTTATATCATTATGTTGTGCCTCAAAAATTAAACCATTATTATAAATGCACTGTCAGCCAGTTTTTAGATCAGTTGTCCACTAGTAGAAATAGGCCTTCATAGAGAGAACATGGAGTGTAATAAGTAATGCTCAACACATGGGATTGAGAATATAAACACTTTTACTTCTTTGTTGATATCATTTTGATAAACACTTTAATGAGCATTATTAATATAACCTAGTTTTATTGTTTAACTACTCACTTAGCAGAGAATGCATGTAGTATGTGATTAAACATTACAATATAATTTAGTTCTTTTAAGGAGTTTATAGTCAAAGTTAGCTGCCTCTTGTGTATCTTTTGTCAAGAAAAGGTGTCTCTGATAAGTAAGTCTGGAGTCAGACTTATGACTTTGACTGTATGAAATTTACTATAATAAAAGAAGAGAACTGGTGGTTTATGGAGATATTTACAGACAATAGTACTATAAATCTAGTTACAAGTAATCTCCATATTTTCTGCTCAATGATAGTTTAAACAGCATTATATCACTGTAAGTGATTTTAATAAACTTTTTGCAATTTTACAGCATTGAATGAATTTAAGAAACTCAAACAAGAAAATTATGTTTAGCTTTCCATGATCAAACCATCATCTCAATCTCTGTCATATATGTATCTCTCTGTCTATCTCAAAGCAATGCAGTTAGTTCTAATTGCCTTGATAGATCTGTTGGTACCAAGATAGTTTGGAACAATTTCTTAACAGAATACTTCCCTTACTTAAAATATATCTTGCTGATTGGCATGGGGAAAAGATTGTAGACTCGTAATTTTAATTTTAAAAAGATTGTCATGTACAATTGCATTGCTAGAAGGAAGAGAGGGGTCATTCACCAAAAATCCACAGTCCAGTTGCCTCACATACCCAATGCAAGCCTCCTTTTATACATCCATTAAAAAAAGTCTTTTAAGAATTACCTTGTGGTCAACAGGGAATGTAAGAGGCTCATTACATTCAGGAAAACAGAGAATCTCCATGGCAGCATTGTAAGAAAAGCAGTTCTCATGACATTTAGCAAGGGTGAGTAAGGTAGACCTTTTTGAAGCTCTCTGATTTGCAATTTAATTTAATTACTATTTTAACCATAGTTGAGAGAGTCAGAAGAATTTGTTGACTAAAATAACTGGGATCCTAATGAGTGTCACAGTGTTTATTCCAGGGAAATATCTTTGAAGATATTCAAAGTGTTAAAAATAAACAAAGTGGCCATAATTTTTGTCCAGATAGCAACATATTAAGAACTTCTTTGGCAAGGGGAAGGAACACAATGGATTGTAGTGGTGAACTATGGGTGTCTTGATGGTGGGTGTGGTGTGACAATGAATGAGGAAGCTAGAAATGGATTCAGTTAGGATAAAGGTGCCCCAACCTAGGTGCCTCAAGCCCATTTATCAGACTAACTGAGGAACAGGCAGTTGGAATCAGGGTGCCTCCAACCAGTTGAATGTTCAGAACATCAACATAATAATGCTATGCCAAAGCAATGGATCAAAACTCATTTCAGGAAAGCAGGGCAGGTAACCTGGGAGACTCAGTGGGCCTCAATAACATCAGAGATCCCTATGGGCCTCAACCCAATCAGCAAGAGACATATCACTAAGACATCCAACAGCCAAACCCCACTTGCCCATTATACCCATGTAAACACCTACGTCTTGCCTCCTAAGTGGAAGCCCATTTGAGACTCCTCTCTTGCTCAGAGAACTTTCCTGTCCTTCTTCTTATCTGTCAATAAACTTTTTGCTTTTCCATCTAACTCTGGTCTCAATATTAAGGTATTTCCTCCTCGAGACAAGAAACAAGAGCCCTCTTGGGGTCTAGCTCCTGGGCCCCTCCTGAAAGAGGAAATCCTATACCTCTAAAACACAAACAGCATTGTAAGCCAGTGTTGCTTTTATAAAAGCAGGATTTCTGTGGTAGTTGGATGTTAACTTTTAGAATATGTGAAATGAATTTTTGTTGATCTTGGAAGCTTATGCGCTCTTCTAAACTGTACATTTAATGGTGTACTGATGACAAAAAACCTTCAGTGGCTCACGCACAGCTTTAATGATGATGTCCTGTACAACCTGGTCTTACTTGAAGTATTCTAATCTACGTGTTCTTTCCTAAAAGTAAATTTACTCAGGTACTGACGTCAAAAAGACAACTCTATCAATGTCACCTTTGTGTCAGCAAACAGATTAAATGCTTCTAATATCCAGCGTAATGACATTCTGTATGGTCTAGATCACATTTGTGATAGTCTATTTGATACAGTTGTAAACCTTGGAAGAATATGCCTGCCTAAGAGAATAGCTTTTTTTTCTAGTCTTAAACATGTTACAGTTGCCAGTGTAAATCACTTGTCAGTTTATGGCAAATGTAACAGTGTTTTAATCTGTAAAAGGGGAGAAATAAAGTACAGATAATCTTTTTGGCCATTTTCTTGGCACCATCACACGTTGGAGACTGACAGGTCCTTCACTTGAGTGACAGGTGTCCTTTGAAATGCCTGTGAATCAGTATCTGTACAGACTGTTGAAATGCATATTTCCATCCTTATCTAAAGAATGGATGGGCAAGATAGGTGCTGTTAACATTGCAAATAGCTCCAGAATTATTCATTGTCAGCTCCAGGCAAAGAATAGGCGGAAAGTTTTATTATTCACCATGCACAATAGCAGGATGCTTAATGATTCTCAGTTACCTTGGCAGAATTGTCTGTCGACTTCAGGCACTAGCAGTGGGTGACACAGGTCTGGCCAAGTGTTAGAGCAAGATCATACATTCTGGTCCCATTTTAATTTCTAATACATTAATCTTTCCCACCCAGATGCACAATGAATATTCCATAGACTCTTGTTTGTCAGAAGCTGTCTGGCTTTCATCTATTCAGGTGGTTTCATTGACTGTGAAAGCGTGCTTCAAAGGCCTGATCAGTCAATGACAACTGTCTCACAATAGCATGGAGTAATGCTTCCCTTTTTTCTCTTCAGGCATCTGATAGACAACTTTGACACCTGATCTCTGGGGACCTTATGGAGTCACTCAGAGTTCTTAAGAGACTTCCCTTACTTTATCATTCCAGAAAGAATTGTCACAGGTGAATGTATCGCACTTTCTCAGGAGCTGAACCTGACCCTTGAATCCATCTCATTTGCACTGCAGGTTTCACAATGAATTAAAATGGATTAAGTTGGCTTAATGCTGTTTTACAAGCAAGCGGAAAGCACTGCACCATTCATTTTTAATTTTAATCCTTTGTCTTAGCCTGCTAATTACTATTGTTTTAAGTTCATTATCCTGGCGTGCACATTGTTACTAGTTGGAGGGTAATGCTTGTAAGCAGTGTCCTTACTTTTACAGGTACTGACCCTTCAATTGTCAAATTAGTCCATGTCACTGCTGAGCAGTGGACCCTGTAATCTACAATTCTGTCTTTAAAAAAATTTTATTCTTCTCTTGTCTGTAATTAATTAAGCAATAACCCCACTAAAGCATCTTATGCACCCACTCAAATTCAGAAACATTAAATGGAAGAGGAAAAACTGGAAATTGGATTTGTGACTTTTCTAGTTTCTCTGACAATGCTGGGTCAGAGGAATTCTATGATACTGTAACATGTTTTATATGTAGAGTTTGGAAATTTTGACCATAAAAAACAATCTAAGCTATATTTTCATCTCACTGTAACACTTTTCAAATTCTTCATTAAGTACAGTTGAGATACTACAATGCTGCAGTTGAGAACAAAATTTAAGAAAGAAAAGACATTGCTAAGAAATGATTTGAAAAGATGAACCAGCTGCAGAATTCATGAAACTCACTTCTCATAGAGATTGAAAGTGTTTAGTATAATTTCTATTTCAACACAAGCCTTCTCTGCACAGTGTCCTCATGGAGGTTAGCCAGATCTCAGAACAATTTTTCATAAAGGGAACGTTACAATTTCACAATTGTGAAGTTCTCATTATTACAAAGTTTATATTATGAATTGAAATCCTCCTACCTTGGTCATAAATTCTCTGTTACTCCATTTTTTTCTCATCTCCTTCATAGGAATTTAGCATTGAGATGTCAGCATTCAATGTCTCCACCTACGTTCTCAGACTACTTCTGTGAGGTTTTCATCACATTGCTCTCTGAGATGTTTTTGTCTCTGAGTTCCATATTGTCAACAATAGTGGTTTCTTTGTTTTCATTTGCTCAAAGCCTCAGGAACATTTAACTGAGTGGGCTACCTTTCCCTCTAGAAATACTTTCTTTCCCTCATTTTAACTACGTTATAATATCCTGATTTACCTCAAATGGCAAGAGTTTATCTTTTTTGATTGATGAGTAATATTCCATTGTGTATATGTACTAGTCATCTATTTTGGGACATTTGGGTTGTTTCCATATCTTACCTATTGTACATAGTGCTGCAATAAACATAGGAATTCAGGTATCCTTTTGAATTAATGTTTTTGTGTCCTTGGGGTTGATCCCTAGTAGTGGAATTGCTGAGTCATTATGGAAGCCCCATTTTTAGTAGTCTGAGGAACTTCTACATAGCTTTCCATCGTGGTTGGACAAGTTTGCATTTTTCGTATACCTAAACATGTCTGTTTTAAAAAGAGAAACTTGATGTTATCTACAGATAAAACTTTAAAAGTTGACAAAGAAGATTTCATAAAAAGGAATTACATAAGATTATTTGACAAAAAAAGCAAAAATTGGCTTATTAAAATGAAAAATTCACTTTTGATTATTCCCTTCTCATTAAAGTCTTCCTCAATGCCATAGGACTCTTTTTCCCACAATATGTTCTGATTGTTCTTATCAGATGTCCAGAGCAGGACTTTTCTAATATGTGTCCTTGATATATGGAACTACGGTCAGTGAAGGCTTGTGGTCTCCAGGAGAAACTGGTACCAGATTATCTAGATTTGGGATATTTCTAAAAATAAACTTTTTATTGGAGAAACCAATTTTAAGTCAGGGTAAACATCAAGAAGCAAGATCTTGTAATACTATCCTCTCCTCCTTATGTGAACCCCCCCCCACTTTCCTTGATGCCTCAGGCCCTTAGCACAGCTTATAGAACCCAGTTTGTCCCATTTTCCTTACAATTTAAAGCCATGTAATTCATCATAGATACATTATTAAACTTGGTATTTTTCTCCTACTAATCTATTTGATGTTAATTTGTTCATCCAGCCTCAAAGGAACCCAGAGCGTAGGCGAATGTTACCCAGGTGCCTCAAAAAGTCTAGTTGGTTCCATATTAGTTATTTATGCAGTTGCTCAGACAGCATTTCCCTCACCTGCAATGTTCAGCCCATCAACAGTGCTGTAAATTCCATCTCCAGAATTTGTAATAAGCTGCTATTTTTTTCAGTGTCTCTATTGCTGTAATCCCTGTCCAAATTGCTATGATCTATTGCTTAAACTGCTGAACTACTGTATTAAATGATCTCGTTCAGTCTTTGTCCTCTTCTAATTTTTCTCCAGATGGCATATAGAGAGATCTTTGAAAAATTTAAATCAGACCATATCAGTTTTCTTCCAAAACTTTTCACTAGCTTTCTAGTGCTTAAAAAGGCTTATAGAGGGACTCCCCGGTGGCGCAGTGGTTGAGCGCTGGGTTGCGAAGCTGCCCGATGCCTCTGCAGTGCCGGTTCGATCCTCGGCTGCTCCCCGGCCACCGGAGGAGGGTCCCACATGGTGCGCAGACCTCTCCTGCCGCCCACTGCTCCCCTCAGCAGTGTACTTTGGTCCTTCTGCCTGCTCTGCTCCCCGCTCTGGCTCTGGTGAATTCTCTCACCCTCCCGCGCTTCTGGCTGTACCCAGTGCTTGTATAAATAAATAAATAAATAAATCTTTAAAAAAAAAAGGCTTATAGAGAACTACAACTCTTGATACATTTTCCTTACACCACATCCTCAGCTGCTTTGAAACATATAAGTTCAGTTTTGCCTCATACTCTATACACTTACTGCTGTCTCTATCCGGAATGTACCCTTCTCTCAAACAGGGTTTATTTAGCTCCGATGTCATCTCCACATAGAACACTTTCCCAGCTACGTCACAGAACCTCCCCACATCTTCAATCATTTCATAGTCTGACTGTTTTAGTTTTATTATTGTATTAATCACTATCTTACAGTTTATTTATTAAATTGATTTATTTATTCAGTTGTAAGACATTGTCTATCTGGTTCACCATTATATTTCCAGAGCCAACATAGTGCCTGGTCAATAGTATGGGCACAAGTATTTGATGAATAATGAATTGCATCCCTGTAGGGAAAATGGAGTGGCTCATGCTCTTTTGTGCCTCTTACTGCTACCTTCTACAGCTACCACCTGTGCCTGGCTTTCCGTAGTAACATGTTGTATGAAAAGTGGGATTGCAAGCATGGGGCATGCACACCTATGATTACAGACACCTGGACCTAGAGAGCATGCTCTATCCACATATGTAAATACAGAGATTGGGCCTTGTAGCAAGAGATAAAAGGGGCTTTTCTGCTCTGGTGTTCATGGCGATGTCACTTAGAGGCTAGGAGGCTCAGTTGCTGCCTCCGTGCCTATTGGTCTGTCCCCTGATTCAGCATTAAAGACATATTAGAGATACTGAAGGCTCCAAAATTCTCTTTTCTTCTGTGTGAATCAACAATGAACCTTTCCTGCCTTGGATGGTTGCACAACAATCCCCTTTAAGAGTTATTATTAATGTAACTGACAAGTTTATTATTAACATATTTTTCTGTGAAAGCTTATCACTGAAGAGTCCTTTTCAATTTTTCCCCATTGTTTAGCATATAGAAATTAATCCAAAACAAAGTCTAGAAATATGACTGCAGAATTGAGGCTACTAAAGGGGCATGGTGGAGGCAGGGACAAAGTGGGGAAGGGTCCCAATGGTGTATGATAAAGGGATGTGGGTTCTATGGGGTGGGTGGGATGTGGTGATGTGCTGAGCAGGTGTGAACCGATTTCTTGGAATCACATACGATGCTGTAAACCAATGTTACCTCAACAATAAGTAAGAATAAAAAATTAAAAGATTGACTAGAAGAAAAAACAAAACCAGAAAAAAATACACTGGGAAAAAAGTTATGAGAATGAAAATATTGTTTAGACAGGATATCCAGTAAGCCACAAATGTTTACTAAAGCTCTAGTAAACTAGTGGGAGCATTTACAGCATATCCTTGAGGCCTTGAGTTTGTGTCATAATCAATAATGTGTCTTTTGATAACTCTTCTTAGTTGCAGAAATTCTGAAAGGACTGAACAAGTAAACAGTTCTGGAGTTTAGTGAAAGAAAGTACTTGGATTATACTTAAGAACTGAAAAGGGACACGGGGTGAGCAGAGAAAATGGGGTAGAGTATTTGGAAGAAGAAAGGAGTGAATGTTAGGAAAGTAAAGGGAAAAAAATTATTTGGGGAATCTTGAGGAATCTAAATTGTAGGGACACTTTGTTTTCTGAGGAGAAACTAGAACTGTATTAGCAAAGGAAAGGGACACCATTGGAAAGGGGCAGCAAGGAAGCAAACAAATTATATTATTGGTAATTGCCAGCATGTGTGAAGTGGTTTGCACTGTGTCAGGCTTATTTTGAAGCCCCTTCCTGCATTTCCACATCCGAGTTCCATAACAATCCTAGACACAGGGACTCTTTTTAATCCTTGTTGTAAAACTGAGGCAGTAGAAGTTTAGAAATGTTAAAGAAATTGTGCAAGGAAACTAATCATTTAGTGACAAAAACAGCATCTTGCCCCTAAACTTTCTGATTCGAAAATTCATCCTTGCCGAACATTCTTTTCAACCTAAATCTAGCTTTGGAAGTTCCCCCCACAGGTTTTCACAGGTCTCTATTTAAAATTTGCTGTTGAGTTTCTATGGGTGCGTGTGTGCATGCGAGTATGTATTCACATCTCAGTGCTTCTATTTGTAATAACACGTTGGATTTATAGGGTCTGAGGTTTCCTTGGCAGGCAGCCATCTATTCTCACCTTCTCAAGCTTGTGGCTACAACAGTTGGCGTTCCATTTTCCTGCCTGCTCTTTTTAGACATTTCTTCCATCTGATTAGTCATTTAAAATCTTCCTGCAGTGTTTGTTGATCCTCACCTGTTTGTTGCTTTTCCTGTGTTTAGAGGTTAAAATGTTATGTTGGTGCAAGTTTAATAAAGCCTAACAAGAGATGAATCCACACATCCATTTGAACTAAGCAGATGGCAAAGCATAGTTTAAAAGTTGAATAGCTAAGTGGTGTGCCTGCCTTGAAATAAGGGGGGTAATTCAATGTATTCAATTTAGAGAAAATGGATGCAACATAAAAAGTTAAAGCCCAATTATACTAAGTGGTTAATTATTTCAATAAAATTTTTTTAATTTGTTAACTGTGATCCAGTGTCTAATTAAATTCTATCAAGTCTCATTATTAATTTGGTCACTACTGCTAGCAATAACATTTTACAATAATGCTATCACAAAGTCATCGGTGGTCAACTTATTTGTGCCTTCTGATGGATAATAGAATGAACAGGCTCACCTGGGCCACCTGGATTCCCAATTTGTGAGAATCAAATCTGAGTCAAGAATAGCAGGGACTATATTTTAGAGTATTCAATTTACCTGAAAAATCACTCATAAGTGCTTAGTAGATGTGAGTAAGTGAGAGAAATGCTAGCCCCTTAAAGTGCAAGTAATCAACATGACTAGAACAGCTTTATTGGATAGAGATAGACTTACTTTAAAAAATTGTCACTTGCTTACTTGGGCACTAATTGGTATCCGCTTAGATCACGGTTTCTTTTTAACAAACTCCTATACACAAACTCCTCTACAGCTTACAAAATATGGCTTGAAAACTAAATTGTGGCCCTCATTTCAGCTCTAGTAGTGAAAACCACTTTTATTCGCTCCAAGCATATCCTTGCCAGGAAACTGGAATCAACAGTTTCCTAAGTCCCCATATGTACCATCTTTTTTTCTTTCTGATAAGAACATTTCTCATCAACGTCATCTATTTACTTTATTGTTGATTTCCCACAAACTTTGATGTATTTGGTATCAGAATGAAGGTCTCCTACCTTAGAAATTTTCCCATAAATTTTCGAGAGACTCCAAAGATGTCAGTGAGGTTCCACTGTAATGTCACAACTCTTCATCTTCTCAACTCAGTTATTTTCTCTGTCCCACTTTGGCACCTTCCTCCATAGCCAATGAAAGCTTTACCTGTGAGAAAACATGAAATCTATCACTCAACTGTCATTGCTTAACCTCTGCCACTGCATCCCCTTTTTATCTGAATTCTTTGTCCGTCCTCTCTGAGTCACTTTGCCTTTCATTATTTTAGTACTAACTTTACTTACCTCATTTGGTATTCAGATAAATATTTTAATGAATTAAACAAAAGTATCTTCCTGGGAATTCTTACAGAATATCTGATCTCTCTAATTTTTCCCAGTTAAGTTTTTTCAGGAAATGTAGGAAAATTCTGTGATTATATAATAAAAAACTTTAATTATGTATATATATGTGTGTGTGTGTGTGTGTGTGTGTATTGATCTTCCAGCCTCCTAAAACTTTCTATTCACACTTTGGTGCATGTATAAGTTGATTTCTTCTCCAACACTGCAGATGTGCTTCTCCCCAAAATCACCAATGACAAATTAACATGAACCTTATATTGACTTGCAACTAGTCAGTCAGTCTTTCCACTGTGAATTTCCCCCACTTTAACTCCCACAGTGCCACTCTTTCTGCATGGCTTTCCCATCTTCTTTGCTTTCCTATCTCATGTTTCTGGAGGCTCTTAATTTGTCCACCTTCCCTTTAATATTGGTGCTCCAAGCAACATATCTTTGGCCCATGTTTCTTCTCAGTACCCATTTTTTTTTTTTAAAGATTTATTTATTTATTTATATAAGCACTGGGTACAGTCAGAAGTGCGGGAGGGTGAGAGAATTCTCCAGAGCCAGAGCAGGGAGCAGAGCAGGCAGAAGGACCGAGGTACACTGCTGAGGGGAGCAGCGGGTGGCAGGAGAGTTCTGCGCGCCATGTGGGACCCTCCTCCTGTGGCCGGGGAGCAGCCGGGAATCGAACCAGTGCTGCAGAGGCTGCGGGCAGCTTCGCAATCCAGCGCTCAACCGCTGCGCCACTGGGGAGGCCCTCAGTACCCATTTTTTGTGAGTTTGGATGTACATCTTTTTCTTGAATTACTCCTACTATTTATATGCTAAAGATTTTCCTACATTTCTGACTTTTTTTATTAGACTCATCTACTCAGATACCCACTGAACATTCACATTTCATGTTCTATAACTATCCTAATCTCTACTTGTGAATACCAACTTCTTTATTTACATACCCCACTTCCTCTCTATTATAAATCTCTAAACCTGGCTGGGGTTCTTCCCTCATTGGGAACCTGATATTCCCCTATTTGGATATTAGTACTATCAGCTAGTCAATATCCCAAGTCAGAATGGGAGGTACCTAGAAAACTTCTCTTTGGACACTTTGTCAATATAGCTTCTTCTTTTTTCCTCTTCATCACCTCTGTATCTCCCCTGCCACTGTTTAACTCGGGTTCCCTGGATTTTTTTTTATCAAGTTACTCTAGTGACTTTCTCTAAATTACCATATCCTTGCTACCTTGCTCTACACACTTGTCAGTCCGTCCCGCAGGCCGACGGGGTTCAGGAGCATGGCGGAGGGGCTGGGCATGAAAGACACATAAACGGTCTGGTTGCAGGAAGCAGGAACTCTCTTTATTACCGAGGAGCAGGGATATATATAGGAAAGTCTGCACATGCGCTTTACATGGCCTGCACATGCGCTTTACGTGGCCTGCACATGCGCTTTACGTGGATCTTATAACATCTCGTTATTATTACATCAGCTTTTGCCGAAT
Source organism: Talpa occidentalis (assembly GCF_014898055.3). NCBI lineage: Eukaryota > Metazoa > Chordata > Mammalia > Eulipotyphla > Talpidae > Talpa > Talpa occidentalis. Next base: position 90,356,702 of record NW_023603184.1, on the reverse strand, counting down.
CATACTTGAGTGGAAGCAACCACTACCCCAGGTCCCTCTGCTGGTGAGCCCTGTACTAACAGCTCCCCCATTTTTACGTTATAAAGAAAAAAGGGGGGGGGGATGCACCGGGGCCTGTCTTAGGTTCTGGCGGACATATTCACGTGCTTACCCGTCATGGCCACCCACCACCAGATTCCTAGGTAAGGTAGTGGAGCTGTCTTAGGTTGCAACGGATTACACCGCCATCTTACCCGTCACTGGCCTACAGGTGGTCAAGGGCAATATTGACCCACACGCCAGGGTCTGCAGTGCGTAGTAATGGAGAGTACTGTACCTGTCGCAGAGCCAGTCGTAGGGCCCTGCGTCTTTGGCACTGGTGCCACAGGATGTAGAAGATGACACCCAGACAGAAGAGGACCACACCAAGGAGTGATATGGCTCCCCCCAAGGATTTGGCCAGCCCCCAGGCTTTAGAGAGCCAGGAAAGGGCTTGATCAGGGTTAAATACCATGGCTCAGGTATTATTAATGGTGAGAATTTGATTAGCCAATTGAACTGTAAATTTGAGAAAGGTTTGTTTCCAAGGGCCGCACAGGTACTCATTAAGGGTATGAACCTGGGAAGAATAATTGGAAACAAGAGCAGGGGTAACACATGTGAACGCATATGTAGGAACACAGGGGATATGGGCAGTTAGAGTCAATAAGTCTATTTCTTCTTGTAGCAAGGAGACTTGTTGATTTAGTTGGAGTATTCCAACCGCAAGGTGATTGTTGATAGAGTTTTGAGTGAGAAAGGCGGTGGAGATTCGTTCCGAGAGAAGGTTGATGGTGTCCGCGTTAGCCACAGAGTTGGACATAGCTAGGCCGCCGACCACCGCGGCTGCAGCTGCCAGCGTCGAGAAGACGGAGATCAAGGCGCCATCAACCAATGCCGGACCTGCTTGTCGATTTCGGATGATTACCTGAGAAGTAAACTCAGACACATTGACAGACATAATAACGACCTTAGGGAAACGCATGACAGCAAAGGAATTGCTGAGGGTTCTGGACCAACAAGAGGAAAGGTGACAGCTACAATTGAGGGAGGATTGATTGTTGAATGATAGATTGAAAGACAGTATATAAAAAGGAGACAGGACGCAAACACCTGCTTGAACAGTAAAATTAACTTTGGAACTGAGAGTGGCATTGTCAGAGAGAGTGCTGGGATGGTTACCATAGGTAACATTATAGGAAGGGAATTGCAGAGAAAACAGCCAGAGCGAATGGGATTTTGTCCCTCAGTGGTGTGGGGGTCTCTATGGAGCACCATAGGCACAGAGGGGGGACAAGGACCAAAGAAGAAGAGACCACCTTTTGTCCAGTTTATGTCAGTGGTCGTCATTATAGTAAGGGGAATGCAAGGGGGAAAGGTGATATTCTGCGGGGTTGCGGTAAGATGTAGGAAGGTAAAACAGAACACTGATGACAAATCAATAGTAGAGGGGCTGGTAAAGTTACTAGCGGAGGTCAAGGGTGTAGAAGGGAGTTCAGTGGTGGAATTGGTAGACAAGAATGACGGGAGAATACCCCCCTTTCTGGAAACCGGCAGAAGGAAAGGGGGATTAATAACTATTGTCCAATGAATCGTGTTGCAAAGGAGGGGGGGTACTTGCAGTTGGAGGTGGAAGAGTAGTAGCAGGTGGAGGATCATTTTCAGAAGGTTTGGAGAGTGCCTCTTCGTTGGGCGGATCAGAGGGCGGACTATGAAGTAAGCGAGTCAGCCGTAGAGGGATCCGTCTACTAGACTCAGATGTCGTTGCTCGGTTCAAGCAAAGGTATCCAGATGGTATCATCTCTAAACCTAAGAATCTATGAAGCACTTCCTCAGAGCTAAGCAATTCGAGGCCATGGCTCTACAGGCTGCACCTGAAGAGTAATATTGTACAGTAGTCTTTTCTCCTTATTTAAATAAAAGTTTGTATTGTGGTTGGGATTTTGAGGTCAAATTCTGGCTCTGCCACTTAACAGTGGTGTTTTTGTGTAGCTCATCTCAGTCTGACTCATACATAAAATGGGATTATTACCTACCTCATGGCTTGTTGTGAGGGTTCAAACTAAACGAATGCATGAAACACATTAAAACATTGATTATACTCTACAGGATCAAAGTGACTAGCAATCAGTACTATGTGAACATGGTGGTTAATACGGAAGTTCTCTGAAATAGCATTTCTTAAGGTGTAAGGTTTGATTGAATTTCACTTAAGTATCACTGGAGACTATCACCCTCTAAATATTTTCTTATCATGTTAAAAATTTGTGGCTCTGCTAGTCTATTCTTTAACTTATATCTAGGGAAAAAAATGAGTACACTGGGATGAAATAAGTAGCAGATGTATGCATAGAACTAATCTATATGACGGCTAGGTGAAAACACTTCTTGCCTATTTTTTAAGATACTTTATCAAATACACGTGAACAGACTTCTTTAGATTATGGTGAAACTTATTATATTAATTTAAGTATGTAGATAGCCTTTTACAGCTATGGTAATACAGATAAAGGGATATCAACTACAGACATAATATGTAAAGAGAAACTCCTAGGTGTTTTCCTCGTGGGATGTTTGAGAAGGGCTTGAGGAGGTGAATTTTGAAAGAGCAGAAGTGAGGGACTGCACAAGCCCCCGGAAGTCTGTATTAGAGCGGGGTGGGGGGTGGTTGAGCGGAGGGGCGGAGGGGAGAGTGGGAAGGGAGGGATACCGCCGATTTTTGTTTAATGGGGGTGGTCTATCATAGGGAGGTGGATGGTCTGTATTGTCTTCCACATCCCCCTCGTCTGAAGAGGAATCTACCCCTAGTTTTAAGGATTGAGAAGGGGAGGTTTCCGTGGCCAATCATGTGGTGGGCGTAGTTTCACTTTCGGACTGAGCCGCAGAGCGCAATGCCTCAGCCGCTAGTTCACAAGCAGTGGCTCCCCGTCACTAAGGGCATCATGAATGAGTTGCCAGACAGAAAGAATATGGGGGGGGGATGGTTTGGGCTCTGTAAAGTTCTCTGTGAAGGAGGAGGTCTGCCTTGACCTTCTTCCAATTGTCTACCGAGACGGTATCTTGTTGTAAAAACCATTTACTGGTGTTTGCAAGAACAGAAACCAAATTATGAAGGGTCTGAACCTTGACTGGAGTTCCGTAATTTTTAAGGAAAAGTTGCAGGGCTCGAACAAGTGGCCCTTGGACGTGGTATTGCCCATGATGCTGATCACTTACCAAAACCTTACCTTACTGATTGATCAGTCCCTCAGAGAATCCCTCCTACTCGTGCCCCACGTTGGGCGCCACTTGTCAGTCCATCCCGCAGGCCGATGGAGTTCAGGAACATGGTGGAGGGGCTGGGGATGAAAGATGCGTACACTCACTTGGCTGGAAGCAGGAACTCTCTTTATTACCAAGGGGCAGGGATATATATATAGGAAAGTCTGCACATGCGCTTTACATGGCCTGCACATGCGCTTTACATGGATCTTATAACATCAAGTTATTATTGCATCAGCTTTTGCCGAATCATGCTTGAGCGGAAGCAACCACTACCCCAGGTCCTTCTGCTGGTGAGCCCTGTACTAACACAGATTGATGCCATATAATTTTGTTACTCCAATAATTAAAATCCTCTACAGCTTCCCTGTTGGTTGAATAAAGGTTAGCTATATAAAGTTTATAGGTAAAGCATTCAATTATCTGAAACTTCCCTCTAACTTCCTTTCATATTAATCCATCACTTTAATATTTAAGCCACTTTGGCTACAAACCAGTCCTTATTTGCGATCTGTACTCTCATCACTTGTGTTTCTTGTGTTCTTCTATCCTTCCTCCCATTTCTGTCAGGGTAACTCTTAACTATCAGAGGTCTTTTGAATAACCCATTATTTGCTGCCATTACTGTATGTAATTATCTCTATTGTAATTTTATCATTTTTATGGACTTTGAGTTTCTTGAACACATAAATGGTAAGCTTCATGTCAAAGAACTTCAAATAATGCATAGTAGGCAATATGTGTGCAATTAATATATACACATAGACAAAATTATAAAAATTAGGTGGACATTGTGCCATTTATCTTTGTGAATGTCAGCTTTGGAATTATGTAATTCCCCAAGGAATTCTGTGCCTATTACTAGGGAATTTAATATGAACTTAATTGTTTTGCTTTACTCATCACAACATCTTCATTTTCTAATATCCCCACTACATTTAGTTACAATCTTATTCCATTAATTTTAATGGGAAAAATGCTTAGGAGATACATTCCCCACTGGTAACACTCCTTTTAGAAATGAACATAAATTGAATCAATATTCTAGTAAAAAATAATTAAACTCTTCAAATTTGAAAGAAAACAATTTACCTAAACACCTTGATCTTCAGTAGATTATTACATTAGCTCTTTTATCAGAAATGATAAGACTCAAGAAAGACTAGCTTATGACTTCGTAGAGCTCCTACTCACACTTCCTGAAGACTTTTCTGAAAATGTCTACACTGAAGTCTTACATCCTTTGTCACAATCAGCCAAGTCTGTTAATAAATGATTTGGCAAGTGCATTTAAATTTTTACATTTTCTGTGTTACAGTCTTCAACTGTATTTTCATAGGAGAGTTCTAATGGAAATACAAGATCTTAGTGGTCTTTATTTTGGGATGTTTGTGCCAGTGCAGGATACAGACAACCTTTTTTTAACAGAGTGATGTTGACACACATCTGCTAAAATATATTAACGTTTCCATCCCAGCTGACTCAGTTGGCAGGAACAAGCTCACTTCTCTTTGTGAATATAGAAATAGGGAGGGGCCACTCAATTGAAGAGAAGCATTTTACAATTTGTCAAGATATGTATTCCAACACTTATTTTAAGAAATAAGTGCTGGGTCCAACTTGAACTAATAAGCTAATGACTGCTTATCCTTTACTATTAAGCTTCAAAGCAGCTCTTAACTAAATGAGCCAATTATTATATTGCCATGTATTTTTTTTATTCCTTCCTGTTAAATCATGCATTTGGTGTTATATAGAAGTCTTATGCGTATTAAAAAATAACCAGTATGTATGAGCTTATGAAAGGAAACCTCACTCAGATTTTTAAAAAGCAAATGAAAGCCTTCAAATCTAACTGGTGCCATATGGTACACTCAGAAACACTTGTAAAAGGAAACTTAAACCTTGAATATATTAATGATTTTTTTTTAACTGAAAAAAAAAAAAAAACCCTCTTTTGCATCTTTGCATCTGAAAAGACTTCTGAATAGGGCATTCTGGAGCACTTTTTGTACAAAAATGTAAATGCAGTAATATAAATCTTGTATTAGTTTTATTATTATTATGTTAATAAATAATGTGTGGTTTTGAGCAAGGCATTAACAACAATGTATTAAGTATTAGGATACTACTCTTATGATATAAAATACATAAAGATATCCATAGCTGACATATTTGCCTTCTATCTCAAAAACTCTTTACTATGACCTTGATGTAAAGACACAGGTACAACTAACCAGTTGTGAGATACACTAATGTGCCTCTAGAGGAGTGAGTCTTGCTCCCCTGCCACTCACTTCTTTGCTTCCATGTGAAATCTCTTACTCTTGATTGATACTAATATGTAAGGCATCTACGAAGGAGCCTGATTTGATTTTCTTTTCTTAAAATGCAAATGTGAACCACCACCGCCCACCCCGCAGCAATGGAAAACAAAGGATTGTTAGGTTAATGGAGTACCTGTATTGTCAATGTGAAGCTGGTCCATCATTTATTAAAAACAAGAGTACTTTCTCAAAATCTTAGATGAACACTCTATTCATAAATATACTTACTTATTTTATATATCACTACACACCTCTCATTTGTTGAGATAATGTATTTTCTTAGTATAAAACTAAGAAAAATGTATGGCACTGGATTTTTCTTTTTTAGGTCTACCTTAAGCTGTGAGTTTGTTTTGCTGTGGAAAGTAACTTAGCGATCAGCTGGAATGAGATTCTGACAAAGGAGCTCAGCATAAACATCAGCTCTTATTTCTGTCTCACTTTCAGCTGTGATCACTGAAATTAACCTTATTCCCCTTTTTCCTAAGAGTTTCATTTTCACTCTTGATGCTTTTAGAACGTGTATCATCCAAGACTCCAGGGATATTTTCCCAACTCTTATAAACAATGATTATTTTCTGAAGTGAGAGACAATAAACACCTCCATATATAAAGTAACAGAACATTTCGATGAGTTTCTACTTTTCCCAATATTGGAAGTCAAATCTTTATTTTGATTGTTTCTTTGGGTAGCAATATGATTTGACTTTAAATGAATTGTTTTTTAAGATAATTATTTTGCATATATTAAGTTGTACATCTTTGAGGAGATACAAGAGACTAGTATTGAAAAATGACCTTGAGAATGTTAATTTTGATCTAAAAATGTTTTTTTATGAAGCAGTGGAAAGCAAGTAGCAAACTATTTATTTTATTTAATCATATGTGTGCCTCCCTTATTAGCTAACTATATTTTTAAGGTATGAATGGTTTAATGAACCTGAAAATGGAATAGCAATTAACGATTAATAAAAATAAAGCGTCAATAAAATCAATATAATAAATTACATAATGCCATGGACAAAGTAACATTATACTGGTTTTTTGAGGGAATTTCAATCTGTATTGAAATTATATTTCTAAAATTAGAATGTTATTTATTCACTAGATATAGAAATATAGATGTAGAAATCTAGCTATGACTACAAAAAAAACTATTCAATTTTTAGACATTTTGTAGTTCAGAATTTGTTCATGAAACCATAAAGAGATATCAGCAGGTTAAATCTGCTTTTCTGATGAAAGTCTAGAAACCAACATTTGGAATTATAATGTAGTTTAGTTTATATTGCAAAAGGTTCAAAGTAATACATGTTTATGTAAAACAAAAACAATAAGCAGGGGATCACTTGTAACAAAAATACACTAATAGCTAAGATTGCTAAACTCTCTAGAAAAGTGACTAACAGAGGTTATGGGGCTTTACCCGGGGAGAGACTGAGGGTACAAGAAGATGAAGGATGCAAGAATTCATTGTTTATCAAATGTTCTCCAAGTTATCCTTCAAACCCTACCGTATTATGACTCAAACAGTAAACATAGAACAAGAATATAGAGGTCTCACATTGTGTGGGAAGTGGCAAGAACTCTTCCAGTGAAGGACTGGTAAAGTATCAGATGATCAGATGAGATTTTGGGGTCCTTGAGGGGTTATCCGGGCATACAATCCTCTGAGTAACTTATTGCTATGAATGGTCAAATAAGAAAACTTAGAAAAGGAATCTTTCCATGGCAGGAGTAATGCAATGGAAAACTTGTAGGTAAAAATCTTGTTTCAATTTTCTGGAAAATGACTAATGTCTAAAAGGCACACTTTTCTTACTGCTGTACTCGCAAAATAGCAAAGGAGGAAGAAGAAAACTTCTAAATAGAAACACACAACTAAATGAATGAGAAAAATAGGAGGGCAAAGATCAATCAGATGCTGATATCAGTAAGATAAAAGTCATTTAAAGAGGAGTTTTAGCTATGTCCCCACTCTGTCTCTGGTGAGTCCTCTCACCCCCCGCTGCTCTGGCCTGTACCCCTCTTCTTGTATGTATAAAATTAATAAATTTTTTTAAAAAAAGGGTTTAGCTATGAATATATTTGTCATTATAGAGAAGCCTTATTTCACCACTACCAAATAGAAATCTCTTGGATGAGATGAGTTCACATAGACTTTATTTTTTCTTTATAGGAAAATTCATTCTGAATTTGTGTAGGACACGTGTATAGGAAATAGTATGACCATTAAAAATCCCACTTGTTTCTGATGTTCAACTTACATATTAAAATGGAGGGCCTTCAAGAGTCTTCACAAATATATTTAGAGGTAAATCTAAAGTTGGTTGCAATTCATAAAAGATTAATGTCCTGGAAATTGAAGTGGAGTTTCATGTCCTTTCACCCCCAAATATTTTATATTAATCATATTATAGAGCGCAGAGTAGGTTGAATGTCTGAAATGTATCAAAAGCCTTTATTTTCAAATAATGCTTTGTGAAACACAATCACATAAGTATTTGATGTATTTTCTTTTATTTTTTCTAATTCTTTTATTATCAAATTGAATATTTCATATCGTGTTCTTTTTTTTCCACTTGTTGAATCACAAGCATTTCCAAAATACTACAGAGTCTTGGTAATAATGATTTTTAATGGCTAACCATCATTAATTTTTGTGGATTTGTCACAGTTAACATGTGTATTATAATTGGAATTTTTAATTATTTTCATTTAAAAAAATATTTTCCTAAGCTACATGTATACATAGTACATTTTTTAATAACTGTAGTGAGAATAAATATATTCATAAAAATTTAATTATTGGTCAAAGGGCATGACTTGCGTTTAATTTTTAGTTACTTTTAAAATTTCACAAGTAATATGTGGAATTCAGAAATGATTAGCAGATTAAAAGTTTTAAAATTCCATATGATTATCTACTTTTGTTTTCTGTCTTATGTTCTCTCCTAATTTGTATCTTAATTTGTGTCATTCTTTCCATTTTCAATGCCTTAACAGGCATACATACACGTATAAAGATAATGATTTTTGTTGCATAAATAGAAATGTTATATAACTTACTATATTTATTTAATAATATATCTTAGGTGTATTTTCTGGTTGTTATATTTCTTCTAAATATTTAAAAAAATGTAAAGAATCCAAAATCTCATTCAGAATCTCTGTAGTACATTTATTTTTATTTCCATGTAAATAAATAATATATATAATGTAAAAATTCCAGAAAGCTTATGTATAAGCAGTCCCTTCCAGTCATCCTCTTTCCCTTCGTTCCATATAATAAGTATTCTTAAAAATTTTCTGTAACTCTTTCCAATTAAGAAAAATCAATTTCATTTTAACTTGTTTTGAAAAACTAATTCTCAGCAATGCTATAAGTAATTTTTACTCTGTGTCAGTATTTATCATACAAGGAAATATGCTGTAAATCAGGTGAAGATGTTGGATTTCTGAGGGATTTATTAGGTTATGAGGGGGAGATTTACTCCCAATTAAGACAGATTGGGCTAGCATTCTAATTATTAATAAGGTCTATTTATGGTATAGAGAAGCAAGTAACATAACTCCCAGAAAAATGACTTGAAGAGAACCCGTAAGGGGAAGCTGCCAGCTTACGAAAGGGTTATTCATTCTGAGACCTGCTGGAGAGATTAAATCTATGCAGGATGCTCCTAGTTCTGCCTTCAATTAGATTAGAGGCCATAAAACAACTTAGGAGTGTGGTTTTCACCAGAGTAAATGTAAAGGACAAAGGGCAAAGGGTAATTAGCTCCTGATCTGGAAAAGCTCATAAGAGAAGGAAATTCTAGTAAAACAGCTTTGCTTTGACCATTTCAGTAGCATGTGTGTGTGTGAAGCAGTATGTGTCCATAAGGAATAGAAGTCTGTTTTTATTAGAATACTACATGGCAGGTCACAAACTCAAATAGCCACATGGGCATGTAGTCACACAGATGAGAGAAGGTGGACTGAACTGGTGAATATAAAAGCACAAGCACCATCCACAGGCATAACTGACTTACGCCATTTGGCTTAAGAACAAAATATGGTCTGAGGTTTCCTATGTCATCTGATGTTTTAAGAGTTCCAGAATTAGAAATGGTCATGTGCAGTCTACTGTGGTATAAATGTTGGTAATTATTTCAATCAATCTGTGTTTGTGTGACAAACCCAAAAACTTCAGGTTGGTGCCTCTAGCACACTACTTAGGACAGCTATACAATGTGAAATCTTTCAACCCAAGGTAGCGTAAGAGGACTCAATTTCAATGACAGTACTTCTTATTCATTGTTTTTTCAGTGACAATTTATTTACTTAATATTAAAATATAATGTATATTCCATATGAAGTGCCAAAGTAACAGGGACTTAACCAAGATAAGATGCCTTTCTTCCTCTCGCATTATAAACCTAAGCAGTCCAGAACTAATATGGTGGCTCTGCCTTCCTCCAAACACTGCTTCCATTTCATGACCAAGATGGCTACTCCAGCTGCTGCCATCAAGTTATCATATCAGCATACCAGGCAATGGGAAGTGAGAAAGGAGAAATGGAAGGTGTGCTCATTCCCTTTGAGGATATGACCCAGAAGTTTTACATGCTATTTCCATTTACATACAATTGGCCAAACTTACTCATAGTCATCCAAACCTAGCAATCAGAGAGACTAGAAATGTTAATATTTTTGTTTGGCACACAGGTCCATCTAAAGTTTGGTGGATCTATTTCTAAAAGAAGAGGAAACATCAGCATTAGATAAATTCTGATAAAAAAATGTTTTGATGTAAATGTATATTTTCTTTCACAAATAGTTTAAAAGCCTGTAAGACATATGTTCTTTTTTTTTAATAATAAATTTTATTTTTATATTCCCCATACAATTGCAACCCCCTTATTTTGATCCCAATCCCTCCCCTCCCGCCCCCTACCCCCCATAGAGTGTCTCTGGTTCATAGTTTTTTGTTGATTTTGATTTTCACTTTCTTATAGTTATTCATTTTCCTGGTCCCCTATTTAAGTTTTCTAGATTCCTGCTATGAGTGAGACCATCCGGTATTTTTCTTTTTCTTTCTGGCTTATTTCGCTGAGCATGATCCCTTCCAGCGCCATCCATGTTGCTGCAAATTGCATGTGTTTATCTTTTTTGAATGCTGAGTAATATTCCATGGTATATATGTACCACATCTTCTTGATCCAGTCATCTATTTTTGGGCATTTGGGTTGTTTCCAAAGCTTAGCTATTGTAAATAGTGCTGCTATAAACATAGGGCTGCAGGTGCTCTTTGGAATGGATGTTTCTGTGTCCTTTGGGTAAATACCTAGGAGTGGAATTGCTGGATCATATGGAAGCTCTATGTTTAGTAGGTCCAGAAATCTCCACACAGCTCTCCATAGTGGTTGGACCAGTTTGCACTCCCACCAACAGTGCAGAAGAGTTCCTTTTTCTCCACACCCTCGCCAACATTTGTTGTTGCTAGTTTTTTTAATATGTGCCATTCTCACTGGTGTAAGATGGTATCTCATGGTAGTTTTGATTTGCATTTCCCTGATTACAAGTGATGTTGAACATTTTTTCATATGCCTGTTAGCCATTTGCATTTCCTCTTCAGAGAAGTTTCTTTTTAGCTCTTCTGCCCATTTTTTGACTGGATTATTTTCTTTGTTTTTGTTGAGTCTCATCAGCTCTTTGCAGATTTTTGTGATCAGTCCTTTATCATTAGTGTTGTGTGCAAAAATGTTCTCCCAGTTGGTGGGGTTTCTCTTTGTTTTTGTTATTGTCTCTTTTGCTGTGCAGAAGCTCTTTAATTTGATGTAGTCCCAGCTGTTTATCTTTGCCTTCACTATCACTGCTTTGGGTGATGTGTCTGTAAAGATGTCTTTGATGTGAATATCACGTAGTGTTTCACCTATATTTCCTTCTATGTATTTTATGGTTTCAGGTCTTATGTCTAGTTCTTTAATCCATTTTGAGTTGATTTTTGTGTGTGGTGTGAGGTAGTGGTCAAGCTTCATTCTTTTGCATGTAGCGACCCAGTTTTCCCAGCACCATTTATTGAACAAACTTTCTTTGCTCCAATGCATAGTCTTTGCTCCTTAAGACATATGTTCTTGAGTATGGACATTATCCAAGAAAAAAGAAATAGTGGTGAAAAAATAAGGACTGGAAATATGATACATGATTTCAGAGGTTTGGCTCAAAACTTGGTTGGCCTTCTCAACAAAATGATGCTCACTCTAGGGAAAATATTGTGGAGAAGATATAGCCATGAATTGGCCACTAATCCTGGACCCATACTAATTTCAGAGAATAATGCCAGGCTGAGAGGTTATGCTATCTATTCTGCCAGCCACTTCATGAATAGGGGACCAGACTGAGAAAAGCTTGGCCAGCCCATAAAATTACTGCCTGCATGCTTGATGAATCACCCAACTGAATCACCCATCATTAGGACATGAATTGCCTAAAAAAGAAAAATCTAAGTCATCATAGCACCAAAACTAACCACAATATCAAGAGCAGACATGGGAACCAATCTCCTACCAAAATAAAGTCTCAAAACATTTCACTATATATTGCTCTGGTTAACTCAGGGAAGCATAAGTTTCCAGCAGATTGATCCAGTATCACTATTTATCCATTCTGTTTCTGTCCCCTACTAAACCACCAAGATCAATTTAAAATGCCAATTCATTGCAGACAATTACACAGGAACAGTCTTGTACCTCTTCATATTTTCCTCTTACGCAGACATTTAATCCCATTTTATTTTCCCTTAAACCATCTAATAATTTTTTACTTTCAGATCTTGACGTCAACCTTCAGACATGTATTTTCCTTTATTTTTGCTATTTTTTTTTTAAAAAGATTTATTTATTTATACATACAATAACTGGGGTATATGCCAGAGGTGCAGGGGGTGAGAGCATTCACCAGAGACAGAGTGGAGAACAGAATAGGCAGATTGAAATACACTGGAGCAGTGGGTGAGTGAGTCAGGAGAGGTCTGCTGCACCATATGGGTAGCTCCCTGGCCAGGGATTGAACTTGTGCTGCAGTGGCTGCGGACAGCTTCATAGATTGCATCTTAACCCCTTGCACCACCAGGGAGGCCCTATTTCTGCTATATTTTCACTCAACTTTTCTTGTTTTCATTACATTTTAAAAATAGGGTTTTATCAAAACATGGCTTTGAATTTTCCATTTTCAATCCTCCTTCTAAATCTCTCAGGAACTCTAGAACAACTTTTATTTCGACTTCTGACCTCAAAATCTGATATTTGTCTCACTCTGTCAAGCCTTCATCTTTCTTAGGGGGAGGGCAAGTCTCACTGAACCAGAGATCATGCAAGTACCACAATAGTATTACATGAGGCATCAAAGAGAGCTTTAATTAGGATGATGACAGAGGCACTGGAGAGAAGGGAGAAATGTGGAGGGCATAAATTAGAGGTAGAATAAAGAGACCTGATTACTGAATGATTATGAAGAATAATTTGAGGGGGTGTTAGCAAGTGACATATAGGTACCCAGGGACCCCAAACTGTTAAGGGGTATATGCTCTAAAAGGTGTCCAACCAGCTGTTGCACAAAGGCAAAGGAAGCAGATTCTGTGTGAAAGATCTTTAATAGAATCAATGTGCATAGAGAGAGAAGAGAGGAAAGGATATTACTAAATATTTCCCCAATAAAACTTCCCAAGTTACCCATTTCCTCATAGACAAATGCCTAGCCAAATTGAGTCATCCCCGAGAAGGATCACTAGGACTTAAAAGCTTGCCCTAAGTCTAAGATACCTTCTGGCAAGGAACTACAAGAAAGGGCTTAGGTAGTTCCTAGAGAGCTACAGCAAAAGCAAGGTGTCCACTTCCTTCTGTGTTACATAAGTCCACCAGGTCACTCAATTCCATCCCTAGTACTTAGCAATTCCCCGACTCAGGAAGTGTGATTCATGTCGTATGGGGAATTGTAATCCATGTTGCCTGCATATAAGTGGGGACAGGGAAAATGGTGCCTCCCTTTCATGGAGGTGTATCTTTAATTGGAGGATTCAAACAGGGCAGTGGAATTTCCAGCATGGCAGCAGAGGAAATGATGGTTCATTAACAGATTAAAGTATTCAAGAAGGCAATTAATGGTGAGGGTAAAATGTTTAGTTTATAATGTAAAGCATTGTTTGGTCCTTAAACATATAGTATGTCTTTCTATTGTTAACTTTATTTGTACCAATAACATCTCTAAAATATATGCTACTTAATTTCTAGTAAGATAAAAAGACAAGGCAAATATTATCATGAGATTTTTCTCTCTGGCAAATGGTTTCTGATAAATATTCTTGGTAAGCTTAAATAATTGTACAGTCAAATAAAATTAAATCCAGGTTTAGGTAAGGAAAGATATAATTCAAAAGTATTATTGCAATAGGGTGAAAGGGGCATCTGTGATAAGAAAATAGGTACTATTTATTGCAATAGGAAGAATATTATCACCATTACATCTGTAAGCATCTCAAAAGTCAGCAACTTTTTTTTTTTAAGTGGAGTGGAGGAGTAAATAAGGATGGACAGAACCAGGTGTCAAAGATATGATGAGCCCGGGAGCATAGTTGATCAGGAAATGTTTTTCCTTAAGATCACCAGAGGTAAGCTCACTCTTAGAAAGGCCTATGAAGGAGGGCTTGTTCCACTGTTCCGGTACTCAAGGGTGGGCTAAAGTCCGTGGGGTAAGGAAAAGAGAAATGTGACAAAATTTGGTCATATTAGTGGGCATTGTGTCCAAATTGGTGGTAGAAATAAACAATACATCTCATTATATATAAGAAAAAGAATAGGAATTTGAAGGGTCTGTGTCTAATTTTGTTATAGGTAAATAAAGAAATTATTCAGGATTCTTATCTAACTCATATGAGAAAGGGCAGTGACCCATTTCCTAAGATACAAAAGAATGGGGTTAATTTCTTGATAGTTGTTGCTTAACTGCTCAGTAACATTTCAACCTGACCATTCTTTTCATGAAGGAGTAGCTAAGCAAAAGTTTTATAAATGTTTTTCAAAAATCAATAATTCTGAAATAATTCTGAAATGGTTGAGGAACTAGAAAACATTAGGTTCTCCCATTTGAGCGACAGAAACACTGAAATTCAAAAACAATATAAAGTTACTGTAATAATGAAATGAACTTTGACCCTCATATGTTTTCTCCATAAATTTATATTGCCCATTAATTTATTTAGATGTTGCCTCTCCTTCCTTCTCTTTTGTTAAATCTCTTTGGATTGTATTCTGACTCTCACCTCCTGAGATATTTGCATTCTCTATTGTAGTTACAAATAAGCCATTTTAGAATGCCAAAACGACCATTTACAGCGGAATGTCATTGTGATTTACTGGTTCTGTGAGCATGTTTTCTTGGTTGGGGAAGGAAGGTACCTCTTGTACATCACACCGAACTTGGCCCCTGCACTCAATAAAAGCTCATTATGGAAAGATTATAAACGTATGACAATACATTTTAAGTGAGAAGCAATGATCCATAAAATTGGTGTGGCTAATTAGCAGATCAAATCTTTAAGAACTGAATGTCTTTAATATCATGCTGTTGCTTGATTCTATAGGTATTTTACTATTCACAAATATTTAGTAAAATTAAATAATAGTATAAATAGTCAGTGGGATTAAAGCAACTGTAAAATGAAACCAAATAAAATGAGTTTATTTTGTTAATAGAATAAAGAGAATCCCAGTGTTAATATAACATTACACAAAATCTAAAGCAAACATCATCTGAATCCCAGCCTCATTTCACATGTAATTAACCTTTCTTAATCAAGCTAAGCATCCCTCACACCTCCTTCTCAACTGCTGTGCATACATGTCTCTTCTTTCATGTGAATAGAAGGCAGGCATCAATTTAGAGCCCCTCACACTGTACTTCCAGAGCAACATCATCTCAAGAGTATTTTGAATACTGATCATTTCCCCTAATTTCAAATGTATATTTTATTTATTCCAGTAGAAATAAGGCATTTGATGCTAAAGGATAATATATTTTGATAGTAAAACATCTTCAACTATTGATCACAACTAAGGTAAACATGTATATATTTTAGCCATCTGACATATCTGCCTGATTTCTGGTAAATGCTCACAATTTGGAAAAAAATGATCTCCTTTGGGTGAGACCCTTTCTCCTATCTCCAGGGATAGAGCATATCAACTATGCTTTGATCAATCCATAAAGTCATTCACCTGGCCCCAGTGATTTATAAATAGGTAGACTCAGAACTCAAGTTGCTCCAGTGAAGGTGATTATATAGGCAAATGTGATAACTGCTGGGAATATAATATCTCTTCTGCTTGGAACTTGACCTGAGAGGCTGTGAGACTGTGGCTGCTGTAGTCATTCTGCTACTACACAGATCAAGTAGATAAAGATAATACATGGAAGAGGGTCAATAAAGAGTAGGGAGAAACCACATCCTTATGATGTAATTTAGATTATACAGATAACCATTCCTAAAGCCAGTTTTATTAAAGACTTCCAGTTACATAAGTCAATACTTTTTAAAAATTTTTAGTTTAGACAGTGTTTAGTGTCAAAACCAAAAGAGTTCAAAATGATACATCAAGGGCGTCCCTTGTGGCACAAGGGGTTAAGCAGCATCACTATGCATAAATAAATAAATCTTTAAAAAAAAAGATACATCAGGTCAATATAATAGTATAAGTAAACATCACAGTAGTAGTATAGTTAGTATAGTTAAAATCACAGACCGAGGGATCATACAAACATGAATTCTAATTAAAATCCAGTCATTTACTTTCTGAATATCCTTTGGAAAATAGCTTGAGCTAAGGACATAGTTTTCAGTATTTAAAGGGTTTATAAAAAGTTTGCTGTAAACAATTGAATTATATATAAATTATAGACAAAAGGTATTAATAATAAATGGTATTTGTTTCTTTTATAATACTGAGTTTGCAGTGATTTTATAAGAGACTAAAACCTATGTAGGTAGTATTACAGCTATACTGAATTTCATTCAAGATGTAAATATACTCGGGCCTCCCAGGTGGTGCAGCTGTTGAGCTCTGGGTTGTGAAGCTGCCTGCAGCCTTTGCAGTGATGGTTCGATCCCTGGCTGCTCCCCAGCCACCAGAGGAGGGTCCCACATGGCGCGCAGACCTCTCCTGCCGCCCGCTGCTCCCCTCCGCAGTGTACTTCGGTCCTTCTGCCTGCTCTGCTCCCCGCTCTGGCTCTGGTGAATTCTCTCACCCTCCCGCGCTTCTGACTGTACCCAGTGCTTGTATAAATAAATAAATAAATATTTTTTAAAAAAGATGTAAATATACTCTTAAAGTAAAATCCTTCATGTAAATGGGAGAATCAACACAATTATATCTGATAAAATTTCTTTCCAGCTAAAAAAGGTAACAGGCGATAAAAAGGACATTATGTAAAGATTAAGTGATCAATACATCAGGAGGATATAACATTCATCAATATATATAAGTACCAAATGAAGCAATATCAAAATATATAAAGCAACTATTAATGAACCTAAAACAGACATTGATCACACCACATGAGTAGTAGGATACTACTATTTCCATTAATGGACAGATCAGACTACACAACGAAACCAACAAGGTAGCAATAAACTTATATAAAATTAGACCATATGAGTTTAATAAATGTTTATAGGTCACTGCATACCTAAAAAATTCTACATTCTTCTCAAGAGAACATGAAAAATTCTTAAGAATGGACTACATGTTGGTTCAAAAAACAAGTGTTAATAAATTCTTGAAGATTGAAATTATGTCAAGTATATTCTCAGATCACAATAGTACCAAACTAGGTATCAACCACAAGAGGAAGTGGAAAAAATTTCAAGTCTGTGGAGACTTGCTACATGCTACTGAGTGACTATTTGTTTAATGAGACAATCAAAAGATAAAAAATAGCTGGAGAGGTAAGTTAAAATGAAGACATAAACTGTGAGAATTTATGGGACCAGCAAAAGCAGCACTAAAAGGAATATTTATATCAATACAGGCCCATGTAAAAATACAAACGATGTCAAATAAATAATTTATATGTACATGGTAATAAACTAGAAAAACAAGAATAGAGCAAAGGAACCCAAAAGTCAGTAGAAGGAAAGAAATAATTAAAATTAGAGCAGAAAGTAAATTAAATATAAATTAAAAAAAGCAAAATGTCAATTAAACCAAAATCTGATTCTTTGAAAAGTTAAAACAAATGAACCTTCTCTGTAAGAAGACTTAGAGAGAAAAAAGGGAGAATTCTCTAATAGAATCAGAAATGAAAGAGGAGGGCCTCCCTGGTGGCACCAGGGGTTAAGCACAGCATTATGAAGCAATCTGGAATCTCTGCAGCATGAGTTCCATCCCCTGGCCAGCCAGGGAGCTACCCACATGGTGCAGCAGACCTCTCTTGTCTCGCCCACTGCTCCCTTCAGCAGTGTACTTCAGTCAGTCTGCCTGTTATGTTCCCCACTCTGTCTCTGGTGAATACTCTCACCACCCCTCCCTCCTGCACCTCTGGCCTGTACCCCAGTTCTTGTATGCATAAATAAATAAATCTTTAAAAAAAAATTATTACCTCACAACTGTAAGAGTGACTACTAGCCAAGAAAGAACAAGTGTTAGAGGTGGAGAAAATGGAACTCTCTACACTCTGGGTGGGAATATAAATTGATGCACCCTTTTGGGAAAGCAGTATGGAGATTCCAGAAAAAGGTAAAATTCCGTACAATCTAGTTATCCCACCTTTGGGTATTTTTCCCCCAAATACTAAAACACTAATTTGAAGTGATACATGAAATCCCATGTTTATAGAAGAATTGTATACAATAGCCAAGAGCTTGGGACAAAATCCGTGCCAATCAAGAGATGACTGGTTAAAGATGTGGTATATATACAAATGGATCACAATTATGTTATACAGGAAGATGAAATTCTGCCATCTGCAACAATTTGGATGGATATAGAGGATATTATGCTTATTGAAATAAACTGGACAGAAAAAGACAGACACCATATGATTTTACTCATGTGGTATATAGGTAGAACAAACACAAATGAACTAAATAAAACAAAAATGAACTTTTGGACTATAAGGTCAATTAGTGGTTATCAACAGCGAAAGGAGAAAAGAGGTAGGTAAATCAGGTAAATGGGAACAATTGTATAGTGAACTATAGAATTGTGTATTTCTCAATGAATGTAATGTATATACAATACACATGTTAATTCAAAAAAGATGAAAACCTGGATATACATGATGTTCTAATTAAATGTTATTTCAATAAAAAGAAAGGACACAAGAAGTTTCCAGATTGAATGCAAGTCAAATACCAAAATCAGGAGTCAAAGTGATACTATACAACAGCCTCACTGAAAGTTGGAAAACTATAGTAAATGCTTTAAAAATTCTGATGAAAAATATGTCAGAGTTTAAATCTAGCCAAACTGATATTTTGTGGAATAATGAAACTGAATGTATTTCCAGATATTCAGGGTCTCAAAAATTTTACCTACCACATAATCTTTCCAAGTAAATTATTTGGGAATGTAGTCCATTAAAATTATAAAAATCAACAAAAGAAATTAAAATCTAGATCACATTAAAAAAAAAAACAAAACAGATCCACATTGAGAGTGAGAGAAGACCCTAGGAGGACAGCAGTACTGCAGACTGGTGATCAACCACACAGTTGGAGTAGGAGGACTCCAAAGAATTCATCAAAGTTATGTCACCTTATGAATTTGTCTCTTGCCAGTCTGAGGGTGCATTAATGAGAAGTACCCTGAAAAGCAAGCAAGCAAACAAACAAAATACCCAAGAAATTATTAATTCTGGGGAACATAAATATTGCACTCATAAGTAATTCATAGTCCATTATGTGGCTCAGCTGTATTCACATAGATATTTACATAGATAAGGTAATGTAAACAATGTAATTCTGTATTAAATTATGATACTGATACAACTGTATTGTGTATATGCTCTGTATAGGGAGGGGTATAGGAGTAGAAAGGAATGACAAGATGTAGACAGAGGAATGGAAAAGTGGACAATGTAAGAGAACTAAATCTTCCTCTTACATAGTAGGAAGACAATCAGTGATATTCTTCACCTGAGCAACAGCATATCAGTTCATTTTAATCAGTTCATTTATTCTTGGTTACAGAACCATTCATATTGCAAGTTCCCTCAGATTCACCCGAGATGGCTGGCATCTCCTACTCAGAGATCTGAGTCCTATTTGATCCAAAACTATTTGACCCCTCTTCTAAAGTATTAATAATTCTAAACTGTTCCTTTTGTCCCTATAAGCCTTGTATTGGTAGCTACTTCTTTCAGTTACTACCTATTTCTCTTTTCTTTTTACCTTGTTAATTATTCTTTTCTCTCTAGTGAAACAATTGGTGAAATTTCTGACTCCTGACTAGACTCGGACTGCTAAAATACCTAAAACTGGATTTTTTTTAAAAAAAGCCTATACACATTCATTGAATAAGATTATAGAAATACCAACTGTAGGTGGTTTCTACCAGAGGTTTTATTTGTTTTGCTTTTTGTTTTGTTTCGAGCAGAATACTTAATTCAAAAAAACTCATGTGAAAACCCTGCATCTAAATGATAAAAGGGGAATTTCTCTTTTTAAATTAAATAATTAATGTTTAATTGAGGTAATATTTGAATGCCCCATCAGATATTACCACCGTAGTGCATCTACCACCAAGTCACCCATAGTCCACCATCATAGTCCATTGTGCTTCCTTCCCTCTTTATCATACCTCTTCCCCACTCCCCCGCTTGGTGCATCAGTTCTGTAGTCAGCTATTTCTTTGGTGAAAGCTGAATCTAGTTGTTAACCAGAACCTTACAATATAAGATATGTCCTTGAAAAACAATGAAATGAATGAGAAAACTTTTTAACATGATCATGAAATGTGGAATATCAGTCTCAAAGTTTCATTCTTATTCTTAATGATGTAGAATCCTAGGTGTGTGATTTACTAAACATTTATTATTGTCTGGTGATAGCATTATTTATTGGTGTCACCAAATAATTATAATAATGTTAAAATGGGATGAAATATCCTACTCATATTTAAATAAGAATCGAATAAGAATTTAAATTTAAATATTATAATAAAGTAATTCAAAAAAGCCAATCATTGAGACAAGAGGTTACTAGGGTTCCTTGCACATAGTGAAATGGGAAAGGAATTAAAGGACAGTAACTCGGGAATATAGCAGGAATGTTCGGCAACCAAATATTCAGGCCATAAACTCACCATTTTATAGCTATTGAAACTCATGGAAAAGATTGTTTCTAGGGGTCACTCAAACATCAGAATCTTATTGCTGAGGGTAGTTTAGACACACAGTAATTGCATCTTGTTTCCAGTGTTTGTCTTAGTTTCCTTGTGTCCTACTGATCCATTGATGCTGCCCTATAGGCTGCCGACTTCAGTTTCCAGTGAAGAGCATGCTGGGATAAGGGCTTTGTTTCCTCAACTCTACCAATAGAGTGATGTTGCCCTGGAAAGTCAGATTTCTTGGTACTTCAAGTTTCCTGTGGCAATGGTTAATTATCCAACAGGAACTTTTATATCTGTAGGAGAATTACCTCCAAGCCTTGGAGTCCCTGCAATGCTCTTGTGAATCAGACTTGAAAACAAGCTTTGTCAAACAGCAGGGTTTGTCTGAATGTAGGTCAAAAATAGAAAACCTTTCAAAAGATTAGCAGCAACTGATGAAAGACAAGACAGTATCAAAATTATTAACAATCCCTTCCCCTGAAAACTCCATTGAGTTTTACCATTGAGTATACCATTGCTGCTGAAATCTACTGGATTTTAGCAGTTTGTGTGGTTCAGAAAACATCTTTTCATTTCAGTCTTCTAAGCTCCAAGGAAAATTAAAATTCCTATATTCCCTAACATTTTAGAGATTATAAGAAGAATCTTGAGTAGAATATGGAAACATGTCTGCTTTTTACATGCCTCTGTCATATTAGAAGCAAGGTCATAAACATAAGCTCCCTTTTAAAGGAATATTCAGTTCCAATGACATTTTGGTACACAGTCTAACATGAAATCAGGCAACCAAGGTTTTGCAGGAATGGTGTACATGATTCAGTAGTAAGTTGTAGCTTGTTAAAGTGGCTTCTTTTTTTTTTTGTTTTGTTTTGTTTTGTTTTGTTTTTGTTTTTTTTAATAATAAATTTTATTTTTATAATCCCCATACAATTGCAGCCCCCCCATTCTGACCCCAATCCCTCCCCTCCCACCCCCGCCCCCTAAAAGTGTCTCTGGTTCGTAGTTTTTTGTTGATTTTGATTTTCACTTTCTTATAGTTATTCGTTTTCCTGTTCCCTTATTTAAGTTTTCTAGATTCCTGCTATGAGTGAGACCATCCGGTATTTTTCTTTTTCTTTTTGGCTTATTTTGCTGAGCATGATCCCTTCCAGTGCCATCCATGTTGCTGCAAATTGCATGTGTTTATCTTTTTTGAATGCTGAGTAATATTCCATGGTATATATGTACCACATCTTCTTGATCCAGTCATCTATTTTTGGGCATTTGGGTTGTTTCCAAAGCTTAGCTATTGTAAACAGTGCTGCTATAAACATAGGGGTGCAGGTGTTCTTTGGAATTGATGTTTCTGTGTCCTTTGGGTAAATACCTAGGAGTGGAATTGCTGGATCATATGGAAGCTCTATGTTTAGTAGGTCCAGAAATCTCCACACAGCTCTCCATAGTGGTTGGACCAGTTTGCACTCCCACCAACAGTGCAGAAGAGTTCCTTTTTCTCCACACCCTCGCCAACATTTGTTGTTGCTAGTTTTTTTAATATGTGCCATTCTCACTGGTGTAAGATGGTATCTCATGGTAGTTTTGATTTGCATTTCCCTGATGACAAGTGATGTTGAACATTTTTTCATATGCCTGTTGGCCATTTGCATTTCCTCTTCAGAGAAGTTTCTTTTTAGCTCTTCTGCCCATTTTTTGACTGGATTCTTTTCTTTGTTGTTGTTAAGTCTCATCAGCTCTTTGCAGATTTTTGTGATCAGTCCTTTATCATTAGTGTTGGGTGCAAAAATGTTCTCCCAGTTGGTGGGGTTTCTCTTTGTTTTTGTTATTGTCTCTTTTGCTGTGCAGAAGCTCTTTAATTTGATGTAGTCCCAGCTGTTTATCTTCGCCTTCACTATCACTGCTTTGGGTGATGTGTCTGTAAAGATGTCTTTGATGTGAATATCACGTAGTGTTTCGCCTATATTTCCTTCTATATATTTTATGGTTTCAGGTCTTATGTCTAGTTCTTTAATCCATTTTGAGTTGATTTTTGTGTATGGTGTGAGGTAGTGGTCAAGCTTCATTCTTTTGCATGTAGCGACCCAGTTTTCCCAGCACCATTTATTGAACAAACTTTCTTTGCTCCAATGCATAGTCTTTGCTCCTTTGTCAAAGATTAGTTGACCATAAATCTGTGGGTTTATTTCTGGATTTTCTATTCGATTCCGTTGGTCTGTATGTCTGTTCTTGTTCCAATACCATGCAGTTTTGATGATTATGGCTTTGTAGTATAGTTTGAAGTCTGGGAGTGTGATGCCTCCATTTCCTTCTTTTTTTTTCAGGAGAGCTTTGGCTATTCGGGGTTTTTTGTGATTCCATATGAATTTCATCAATAATTGTTCTATTTCTTTGAAGAATGACATTGAAATTTTGATTGGAATAGCATTGAATCTGTATATTGCTTTTGGAAGGATGGCCATTTTAATAATGTTTATTCTTCCAATCCATGAGCAGGGGATGTCTTTCCATTTCTTTGTGTCTTCTTCTATTTCTTTTAACAGTGTTTTATAGTTTTCTTTGTATAGGTCCTTTACCTCTTTTGTTAGATTTATTCCCAAATATTTGATTTTTTTTGTTTCAATAAAAAAAGGGATGGTTTTTTTGATTTCTTCTTCTTCAGATTTATTGTTTGTGTATAGGAAGGCTACTGACTTTTGCGTGTTGATTTTGTATCCTGCCACTTTACTGAACTGATTGATGAGTTGAATTAGTTTTTCTGTGGACTTTTTGGGGTTCTCTATGTATATTATCATATCATCTGCAAATAGTGATAGTTTGACTTCTTCTTTTCCTATTTGGATTCCTTGGATGTCTTTCTCTTGTCTTAATGCTCTGGCTAGGACTTCCAGTATTATATTGAAAAGCAGTGGTGAGAGTGGACATCCTTGTCTTGTTCCAGATCTTAATGGAATTGCTTTCAGCTTTTCACCATTGAGAATGATACTGGCTGTTGGCTTGTCATAGATGGCCTTTATGATGTTGAGGTATGTTCCTTGTATCCCAAGAATTTCAAGGGCTTTTATCATGAATGGGTGTTGCACTTTGTCGAAAGCTTTCTCAGCATCTATTGATATTATCATATGGTTTTTATATTTCTTTTTGTTGATGTGTTGGATAACGTTGATTGATTTTCGGATGTTAAACCATCCTTGTGTCCCTGGAATGAATCCTACTTGGTCGTGGTGAATTATCTTATGGATGCATTGTTGGATTCTGATAGCTAAAATTTTATTGAGGATTTTTGCATCAGTGTTCATTAGGGAGATTGGCCTGTAGTTTTCCTTTTTTGTGTTGTCCTTGTTTGGTTTTGGTATTAGTGTAATGTTGGCTTCATAGAACGTGTTTGGTATTGTCCCTTCCTTCTCAATTTTTTGGAAGAGTTTGTGAAGGATAGGCACTAATTCGTCTCTGAATGTTTGGTAGAATTCATTTGTAAATCCATCAGGTCCCGGGCTTTTGTTTTTGGGGAGGTTTTTGATTACCATTTCAATTTCGCTGCTTGTAATTGGTCTGTTTAGGTGTTCTATTTCTTCTTTATCTAGCTTTGGGTGATTGTAGAGTTACTACATTATGATCAAGGGGACAATACTTCAAGAAGAAATAACACTCATTAACATATACTCACCAAACGAAGGAGCACCAAAATATATCAGACAACTGTTATCCTCTCTGAAAACAGACATCAGAGAAAACACATACGTAGTGGGAGACTTCAACACACCACTATCAACAATGGATAGATCAACAAGACAAAAAATAAGTAAAGAAACCAAAGCTCTAAATAAGGACCTAGAGCAATTGGGCTTAACAGACATCTATAGAACACTAAACCCCAAAAAAACTGAGTACACATTTTTCTCAAGCGCACACGGATCATTCTCCAGGATCGATCACATACTGGGGCACAAGACAAACATCAACAGATACACCAAGATTGAAATCATATCAACCATCTTTTCTGACCATGAAGGCATCAAACTAGAAATAAACCATAAAAAGAAGGCAAGGAACTTTCCTACCTCATGGAGATTAAAAACCACACTACTGGAAGACCACTGGACTAATGAGGAGATCAAAGAAGAAATTAAAAAATTCTTTGAATTGAACGACAAGGAGGACACCAATATCCTAAATGTATGGGATGCAGCAAAAGCAGTAATAAGAGGAAAATATATAGCAATAGAAGCTCACATCAAGAAACAAGAAAGAACTCAAAGAAACAACCTAATCTCGAAGCTCAAAGATCTAGAAAAAGAACAACAAAAAAACCCCAAAACCAGTAGAAGAAAAGAAATAATAAAAACAAAAGCAGAAATAAATGAAATTGAAACTAAAAAAACAATCCAAAAGATCAATGAAACCAAGAGCTGGTTCTTTGAAAAAAATCAATAAAATAGACAAACCCCTAGCCAGGCTCACAAAGGAAAAAAGGGAGAAAGCACAAATAAACAGGATCATCAATGAAAGAGGAGAAATCACAACGGACACAGCAGAAATCAAAAGAATAATCAGTAACTACTATGAACAGTTATATGGAAACAAGTTTAACAATCTAGAGGAGATGGACAAATTCCTACAACTCTACAATCACCCAAAGTGGCTTCTTAATTTGTGTTATTCTCCTGGAAATAGATTTCTTTAAAGAACACATGGAAATGAATTTTGAATTATGAGAATTTGTTCATATCTTCACCTTCCAAGTGTAAGTAATCTTTCACTTCACCTAAGGAATGAGAGTGGATTACTTTAGTTCTAAATGATAACTAGTATTTTTAACTCGTTTATGCATAACCCATAAACATAAAGACAGTGTTCAATAGTTAATTAATATTAGTTTCTAGGTCGCTTCTTATCATTTTCCAGTCTTTACAATAACCCTGTGAAATATTATAATTGACCTTTGAATATGGAAACTCAGCTTCCGGATGTTTAGCCTCAAGTTGCTCTAAAGGAGGGTCTAGATCTTTTTTTCCAAGATGCTCTAAAGAAGGGTCTGAAACTCTTCCCAAAGCAGAGTTCATTCTTTCTACCATGCTAAGATATCTTTATTTGATAAAAAACATGCAGGTTTAGATACTGATAATGCATTTTACTGTGTCTGAGGGTAATAGACAGCGAATTATATATAAAAGTTCAGTTAGTTCAGACTTCATATAATCTTTTTGGAAGAGATTTCCAGAGCAAGAGAAAATAAAATTGGGAGTAGGGAACCTAAGCTTTCTCCGGGTAAAGTATTTATTTGGGAATAGTGGCAGTAGTCAAAAAAAAGTGGAGGGGAGGAAAGTGAAGAGATTGATGTCTGAGAAATGGAAGATGGGACTACAATTTTGAGAAAGAAATAGAAATTCCCTGATAGTTTTATATAAAAATTCCTGTGTTGTGGGATAACTTAGAGAAATTTTCATGGCGGTTATCATTTTGGTACAACATAAAATCTATTTTTCAAAAAGAAGTTAAATTTCCTGTAATTAGTAAGTACATAGTAAATGAAAGTATATATAAACATTCTGAAAATAACTGTTTCCAGAGTCTATGCAATTGCTTTACATTTACTGTGAAATTTCACTTCCAGGAATTTTTTTCTTTTTCTTTTTTAATGTATTTTTGCAACGAAGCACTAGGGTGTTGGCCAGAGTTGGGGGGTCAGGTGAGAGGATTCACCAGAGACAGAGTGGGGAGCAAAACTGGTGGATTTACTGAAACACACTGCTAAGGGGAGCAGTGGGCAAGACAGGAGAGGTCTGCTGCGCTGTATGTGGGTTATTTTCCTAGCTGGGGATTGAACTGAGGCGATAGGGTTGATATCGCTGAGATTTAACCCCTAGGCTACCAGAGAGGCCGCCAGGAATTTTTTCCTAAGGAACATGTTAGTCATGTGGACAGCAATGTATGTGTAATGGTATTTATTGAAGTATTGTTTCTATTAGTGAAAAACTGGAAACAACCCAAATGTTCAATTTAATGGAAGTGTTTAAATGTATTATGATACATACATCATATGATGGAATAATATAAAACAGTGTGTTTGAAGATTTCTTTTTTTGTTAATTTTTTTCTTACATCATTGTCATCGCCATGGTTCTCCTGCCACCATATCACTCATGAACCATCACCATATTCCCTATGTCCTTCTCTCCCCTTCTTTGACCCCCACCCCTCCTTCTCCCTTGCTGTGTGCCTCAGATCTATTGAAGAATTCTTCATGGCTTAGAGATATGTTTATAACACTTACGTAAAGAATAGGAAAATAAAAGCAATGTGCATGATATGATCTTACAAATGTACTTTGAAAAAAAAGTTGATTTTTTTTCTCAATACACCTTGACAGGTTCTTAAATTTCTTCATATCTGGTCAAGTTGAGATTTTTTTTTTTTTGGGACCCTCGCTGGCGGCCGTGGCACGAACCAGTGCTGCAGAGGCTGCGGGCAGCCTCGCAGCCCAGCGCTCAACCGCTGCACCACCAGGGGAGGCCCAAGTTGAGATTTTTTTAAGAACTTCATTTTTAATTTGTAATAAAAGTTTACAACTTGATTGTTTTCCCAAAAAAAGTCAACAAACTGCAAGCTCCTGTTAATAAGGGTCTTAAGTAATAATAATGATAAAAATGGTATGATCGATTTTGGGGAAGATTATGCCTGATCATTGAGACATCATTGTTAACACTTTTCTAATTTAATTCAGCTTTTATAATCACATAGCAATTGAATATTTGACTGTGAAATACAATGTGATGAATGCATTCATTTTAATACAGTGAGTCTTATTTTTATTTAAGTTTAGGCAACCAAAGGTAATGCAGCTACTAATATGGCCCATTAAGAGATTTTAATTCTTTTAAGTTTAGGATTGGTGAGTTTAAACTTGTTCAGTTGCCCCTTTTTTTTTGTCCAGCTAATTTGTCTTTTATAGTACAGGATATCCCCCTCTCTGCAGGGGATAAATTCCAAGACCATCAGTGGATGCTTAAAATCACGGATAGTCAAGAACCCAATATATTCTGTGCTTTTTCCTACATGTATACCTATAATAAAGTTTAATTTATTAGTTAGTGTAGTGGGAAGAAATATTGGTGTAAGGCTAGAGGCACAGGGGTGAAGGAATTCACCAGAAACAGAATGGATAACAGAAAAGGTGGATTTACTGAAATACCCTGCAAGAGAGCAGGGGTGAGAGTGTAAAGTCTGTGCAAGGAGGAGAATTTATTTTTTTATTTTTTAAAGATTTATTTATGCTTATAAGAACTGGGGTACAGGCCAGAGGTACAGAGCAGGGGTTGAGAGGATTCACCAGAGACAGAGTGAGGAACAGAACAGGCAGACAGACTGAAATACACTGCTGAGGGGAGCAATGAGGGAGACAGGAAAGGTCTGCTGCTACATGTGGGTAGCTCCCTGGCTGTCTGGGAATCGAACTCGTGCTACAGAGGCTGCAAATAGCTACATCGTGCTGTGCTTAACCCCTTTCACCACCAGGGAGAATTTAAAGCTTTCTTTTATACTGTTTTCATGGCTTTCTAACTTGGGGTTCCAGTTTGTACCCTGGGATGTCTGGTCTAGGACTCTAGGATTCTGACCTTTGACACAGAAACATGTCATCATCTGCTTTGCATTCCTGGAGCACATCAGCACTCTTCAGATGTTTCCTTAGCTGGTGTATTAATTTTAAGGATGTATGATATGAAAGTTAGACTAATTTCAAACATTAGCGTCAAAAGAGATATTAACTCCGGGTTTACATTTGTGAGCATGGGGACCGGTCTCAGGTAATTTAAAATTAAGGGCATAAAATATTTCTGTTCATACTCTTTCTCTTTAAGACTTTAATTTTCAGGTTTTCTTTTCCCTATAACATATTTGAATTAATTTTATGTGTGGATTGACCAGGATAATATGCTTTCAGAAAAATGTTCTTCCTTGTCTTAGTTAATACTTATGGTTCTCATCCCCTTTTCAGAGGTAGGGAGATTACCCAAGAGGCTCTGAAGTGTACTTTGCCTTAGCTGGAAGTAACAGTCCCAATATCAGAGGATAGCTAGTTCTGTCTTCCAGTGATGCAATGTGACTCCAGCAATAACAGAAGAACCAGTACTTGTTATGTATAAGAAATTGTACTTTTAACCCAGGCCTGTCATTTTGGAAACTGAGGGTTTGTGTGCCCTGTACCATCACTGACTGGTGACAGGGTCAGGAACTGCTCTTAAGCTTCTTGATGAGTTGCTCTCTTTCTCACACACTACTTTTCGTTTTTGGTATCAGTTCTGGTAAAGTTGCCTTGAAACTAATTTTCAAGTCACCACATCAACAATAATACAAGCATTTTATCTCATACTACAGAGAAGAAACATGGAGTCAAAGGAGGAGACATTGAAAGAGTATGTAGACTGAGGACAACCATTAAGAAGGGGGTGTAAGCACAAAAGTGTGAGTCATTTAGGGTTTGAGGACCTAGGATCAGGGAGTCAATGGCTGTATGTGAGCAGGAGTGGGCCAGAAAGATAGTGTAAGATCTGAGAAACCGTCCACCACTGGGTTATGATGAAGCACGACGAGGAACAAAGAATTACCTGTGAGGTGAACAGATCTTAAGCCACAGATAGAGCAAACAGTGATGCTGCATGAAGGCCCTATTAGTATTCCTCAGTCTTGACTTAGAATTTGGCTTCTGTTGGAAATAAGGGGGAAAATTTCTCAGGATCAAACCTCCAACTTTGTTTCATAAGCAAACTGTGCCCTACCTCTCACTTCCCACCCCTACTCTGTTTCCAGGTAAAGGACACATACATGTAATAAACACAAGTGATGCTTATAAGGAGTGGGAAGCAACAGATTGAAAAATGATTATTTTGTTCATTTAGTGATTGATTGATTGATTGATATAACTTGCTCTAACTTCTTTCAGTCTCTAAGAAGAAAACATGAAATTAGTGTCTGACTCAGAAAAGGAGTTGATCCATCATGTAAATTAATAACAGCATGATCCATACTATGTTGGAATTATGTTTGGGTCTAATAACCACAAATATAATTTAATTCATTAAATTTATATTAATATCAACTGTGTGTGTAAACTGATTTTTATAACAGAAATTACATATGAAACAGTGGGTCCTTTTTCTTCTTATTGATACAAAAGACTAAAGGTCTTTTATTGACATCAAATAGCATGTTTCATCCCAAATGTTTTATTCAGATAAAATAGAACTCTATCATGTTTAAGTGATTTAAAAGTAAGTGGGATTTTATTGTATTAATTTTTTGTCTTTATTAAACACATACATTAAATTTTACTTTTTGTTTTTCAGGGAAAAGTTTTCCTCACTTTATCCATACTCTGTTCTCTAGTTTATTTGACTTCTGTAGGTGATTAAATATACTCTTGACAACGTAGGTGTCTGGGACCTCCTCTTGGGGGGAGAGAGAAAAGACAAAGGCCAGTTACATATCTTTAAATAGTACAGACATCTAAATTATGTCAATTACATAGTTCAATTGACTTCAATATCAGTAGATATTTCCCTGAACCTACTTTTTCCACTGATTGCAGGTCCTGAAGCTAAGATGACTTTCAAGCCCCCTGAAATTAAGGAAAGAAGAAACTCCAGCCTTTGTAGGCAGTTATAGCTGGGACACTTCTTATAAGTATTAACTGATACAGTGTTTGTCCCTAAATGGTTTATTGAACTATTTCATGATCCTTGACTCAGGAGAGAGTTTAAGTTTAAAAAAAAAAGTCTTTTCCTAAACTTTTGTGTTTCAAAGTTTAAGTCTTTGCAAAAATGGAAATGATTTTGAAAAGACAATATATTTGGAAATACATGATGATTTACAAGAAGTACTTCTTGACCCAAAATTGAAAAGTTTCCAGAGGTTGGAAGAAGAGGGGTAGAGCTGGAGAGCAAGAGATCTTAGATGTTGCAGGTGTTCTTAGCATTACAGCACAGTTGTTGTTCTGAGGCAAGCTCATATAGCTAATCAATTCTTGAGGCCATACTCAGCTTTCATGTTCTTTTCACTGTAACTCGAGTATGTAATTTTTTTGTCCAACTTAGGGAAAATTTGAGAGTAAAACAAGGGCTATTTAATAATTATACCAGGATGACAGACCTGGTGCGTGGCTTATGGTTATCTTACCTATAACAAACTGCACCAAAGAATTATATTTATTTTGATGTCTTATATGCTGACTTTTGTTTTCTACTTGATTCTGACTTGGTGTGATTTTTTTTTTTTGTCTTTATCATTGAGGTTTGGTTGTTATAGTGGGTCTCCATGGATTTCCAATACAATATGCTCTGGCTCCTAAGAATGGTTTTCCTATATACATCATCTTTCGAATAGACTTCTACCAATCAGTTGCATTATCTTGGCCAAGTTACGTAACCTTCTTGAGTCTTGGGCTAAATTAGTATAATGTGAAATATCCCTTCTGTGATTCTAACTCTACCTCTGCCTTGCCAACCTTACTCTACATCTTTGCCAGTGGTTTTTTGCTGATGCTCTGGACACTGACTCAGCAAAGACTGAGTCTTTTTCTCAGTTAAACCTGCTATCCTTCTGGCCTTGAGCCTGACCTGCTATGGAATGTCAGTACTAATGTTTATTTATCAGATTATTAGTTTCTTGGCATATTGTTAGGATTGCTTAAAATACAGTCATTTCTATATAAATGGAAATGCTTTAACACTTTATCCTTTTTAATAATCAAGCCAAAGAAACTGCAGCCATCAAACTCTGGTGCAATCTCTTTTATTGAATGTGATAACATTACTGGGTAGCACTCAGTGTTCTTGTGGGGATTAATGCATGAAAATGCCATTTTGCATAACAATAATGTCAAAAGCATAACTCTGAAAAGGTCCATCTTAGTTATAAAACTCAAGCAGAGGATTGATACATTATCTTTTGAGAATTCCAAAATGCTTTGTGATTCTGCATTGTATAATATCTCTGACAAGATATAAGAAGAAAGTATTCCATTTAAGTCCACAGGTGCAGGTCTGATCCCAGAGCTCTGTTTCTGAAGTCATGT
This sequence comes from Talpa occidentalis, assembly GCF_014898055.3. Classification (NCBI taxonomy): domain Eukaryota; kingdom Metazoa; phylum Chordata; class Mammalia; order Eulipotyphla; family Talpidae; genus Talpa; species Talpa occidentalis. The sequence goes on along the minus strand of NW_023603184.1, from coordinate 90,324,666 downwards.
TTGTTTTAGGTAAAGGTCACCAAGAAATGCTCCTTTTGAAACTTCAGATATTAGAAGAAAATATGGCAATATTGGGGTGAATGACCTTTGTGTTGATCATTCTGTCAAGAATCCATAAATATAGGCACATGAGAAGAGACTTTGCTTATATTTACAGATTTTTAGAACAAAATTCAATATTTGGAATTATTGCCAACTGCATTTTATTTGACAAATGCATCAATGACATCAATATTTAAAGCCTTTAATATCACACTCTCTTGATTGTAATTCTGTTAGGAAAAATGCTATCCTCTTCTTTTTAGCATCAGGTAGTTGGAAATGCGTAACAGTAAATGGCTCTTGCTCTCTCTCTCTATGTGTGTGTATATATATATATGTGTGTGCATGTGTGTGGTTTTATTCTGACTTTCTGGATCATCATGATTCTTTATTTTGTGCTTCTGTTTATCAAGAAACACCATGTGAAAGTTAATAATAACACAATTTAGAGCAATAATTACATTTTTATTCAATAGCTGTGGGAAAACACTAGGTTGAATAATGAGATAAAAATGAGTGTCTCAGGCCTACAGGACATTAATCAACATATTAACAGTGTAGGGAAGCTGATTTGAGACTGTTATGGCTTAATTTGTCTCAAAATCACTATTTTTAATGTATTGCATAATGTGCTTTAAAATATGTGTTGAACTGATCATAAGTAAGCATTAGATTTCAACAGAATAGACATGACTCCTTATGTCATGAGTTATCCTCTTTTTATAGTACACAGTATAAAATCGATATTCCTGAAACTCTGACATTTCACAGCTATCTTCAGATAAGGTTAAATTAATTCTTCAACATCTCTACTTAAATTTAGGGATAATAATAGAACCTATAAATGTTCATAATCCGAATTATCAAAATATATTTATTATGCATTGTTTTAAAGGGTTTTCACCAAAACGTTTGTCATCACAGTTTCAACAAATAATATTAATTTTCCATTCTAAGGAATCTTTGACCAGATTCAAATGACAGGAATTCAATTTCTAACCCTAGATGTTTACTTAATTGTTATTTAATTGTTATTTACTTAATGTTTATTTGATTGTTTGGAGACCTCAATCCTGCTTTTAGGATACACATATCACTGACTAACTCCTCCTCATCCTTCAGTTCTCACTTGAAAGATCCCTTCCAAAGGAAAGTACTTCTTGGCTTATCTGCCCCCAGTCCAGGTACATGGGCTCATTCTTCCTTGATGTCCCAAAATACATTGCCTTTGATATTTCTTATTAAGTGGAAATGCAATTATTATTTGCTTATATGTTAGATCTAAATACTTGACTATTTGTTCCTTCAGGAGAAGGGTGTCTCTACCTTACTTTAATGACAGAATATTAGCACTGATACAGAGAAAATAATATTTATAATTATAATCATATATATAACTTCCAATGGATATTAATAGTTAAATTTAAAAGTTGACTATAGTTCAATTTTTATATAGAATATTTCATACCTAAGAGGAGTATGGTAGAATTATAGAATTCTATTGAAGGAAAAAATTGCTCATTTTTTTAAGGAAAAACACAACAATAGCTTTTTGTGCTTAAAAAATTGAAGAACCTTATTTCTCGGCAGAACTTAGATGGAAAATCTTAAATAAGGAATATTAAGTTGATGAAAAGGAAGGAGGAGGAGGAAAGGAGGTGAGGAGAGTCAGGGAAGAGAAGAAGGAGGAAGAACAAGAGCAGGACAAGACAGGAAAAAAGTGTAGAGAGAAAAGGAGGGAAATAAAGGAGAGGACAAGGAAGAAGAAATAGCAATTTTGAGTTTTTCTTTATATTGGATAAGAACTTGGGGAGTCAGAGTCTGAAAATTTGGGGAAGGGAGGGGAAAAGTCTTTATGGACAAATCCTAAAGGCGTCAGGAAATCAAGGTCTAGAGGAATGGACAAGTTTAGGGAAAACTTCCTGATGGTAGACAGTGGCTAAAGTATAGGTAAGACATAGACATCTAAAATTCAACATTATGTTGTTTTCTATTCGGCCCAGTAATCATTTCCCCTCCCTGTCACATTCACGATCTATCCTCAGATTACTAAAACATTATTTTTATGCCAAGAATTATAAAGGAAGAATATTATTTCATCCTCACCTGAGTGAGTGATATAAGACAAAAAAAGGTGAATATAGCCACAGGGGCAAGATAAACTGTGGAATCAAGAATAAGTGCACAGGGCCTCCCCACTGGTGCAGAAGCTGCCCACAGCCTCTGCACCCACACCCCACCCACCAGGCGAGGGTCCCACATGGCGCACAGACTTCTCCTGCCACACCCGCTGCTCCCCTCAGCAGTGTACTTCATCAGTCTGCCTGTTCTGGTCCTCGCTCTGGCTCTAGTGAATTCTCTCACCCTCCTGCGCTTCTGGCTGTACCCAGTGCTTGTATAAATAAATAAATAAATCTTTAAAAAAAAAAAAAAGAGTAAGTGGACAGAGAAAAACTGAGCTGAGGTGACAAAGAAAATAAAACCCTGATAAGCTTCTGTAGGAATATTGAGGAGAATGTTCCTCTCATACTATACATGTATAGTATATGTTTATGCATTTACATATGCATAATATTTGTACAAACATCTAGAACCTATTTCAGGGATTTTTCTTCAGATAACAAAAGAAGGGATCCTCTCAAAAAACTGGAGCACCACAAGCCAAACCTCCATTGAGAAGATGAATAGTGATGATGTAAAAGGACAATATTCAGAGCTGGCTCCTAGGTTTCTTTTACCCTTGCTTCTCTTTTCTGGTCCTGGAGTCACCATTCCTTCCCTGAGGGAGAGATAAATATAGCCTAAAACCAAGAAGTGAGCTGAGAATTTGAGTGGATTTTAAAGTCCACAGAAGAAACATTTCCATGACAAAGCTTTTGCTTATAGGAACCACTTTCCTAAAAAAACAAAAACAAAAACAAAAAAAAAACAGTGTTTCAATTTTTCTTAAAATAATTTGTTTGAAATGTCAAGAGTGCTTAAGATCAAAACTAAGTTTATTAGAAAATCATTTATTGGAAAGCAGTAAGTGCCAGTTTTCTCACAATGACTGAAGCAATTGATGGGGAGGTGGTTGTAGAGAAACGGTGGTAGAAAAGATTCAGAAAGTACTAAGGGTGGTGAGAGAGCCTGGAGTTATATGCCCTGGCTGCTTCCTCTCCAGGGCCTGATCTCATGGCGAGAGGGTAACACCAGATCTCCCAGGTCAACCAAGAGGATCCAGTATTCAACATTTCTCTGGAGCACTGCAGTCTTTGTTCTATGTTCCTCCCAGCTTCAATTGGTAGAAATGTGGAGCGTCACTAGGAAACATACAGGTGGTGGTTTCATAAGGAACTATTTGTCTCAATTTGGGTCAGTGAAAACTGAGACTTTTCTCAAGACACCTGGGGGCTTACAAGTCAACATAGGTTATTACAGAAAAATATTCAATTTTGGCTACCTAAGTAATGAGTAATTTTTCTTTCCTTCAGTTCCCCAAGTAGGACCAGCCTGCTAGACATCGCATACTAGACTTTTTTGTTCCACTATGAAATAAGCATATTATTTTTATTCTCTTCTTTTTTTTAATTCATTTCTACATTGATCTTGATTTTTTAAATTTCAATAGATTATTTTGTCTTCAAAGCTCTTTCTATTGTGTATTCCTTATGCACATTTATCCAATCTTCCTGGATTGTGCTCACAATGTCTTTTGCCTTTTTGCATTCCTTTCCTTTCTAATTGACCATATATTCAGATAGTCGTCTCAGCATGTTTTTATTGCTATGTGCCAGGGTATTTTTAATAGCTCCAGTTCTTTTCTGTGACTCCATATTTTCCCACTTTCAGTAATTATGCACCTGTCCTCATCTTCCTATAACCACACTTTGATCATGCAATTCCTTTACTTGGAAATCTTTAATGGATAAAACCCTGTTCTTCACTCTTCCTTCCAGCATCCCCTCCAAATATGCAATATAAGCATACTGAGTCCCACATACTATTCTAAGATTCGGAGATAAAGAATGAACACAACAGATAAAAATATCAGCTGGAGACAGTTTACATTATAGTGAATGGAGACAGCAAATAGGCATAAGAGTAAGTAAAGTATATAGTATTTTATAAGATAACTGCTAAAAATATAAATGGGGAGTATTTGCAATTTTATAAAGTGACAAAATTTATAAAGTAATTAAATTTGTGTAGAGAGGCATGGGTTGAGAAATGAGTTCTTTGGGAATAGAAATTTTTCGGCAGATGGAAAATCCCTTGTGAAGACCTGGAAGCAATAGAGTATGATGGATATGTTCAAAAAAAAAAGCAAAAATCAGTGTGGGTAGAAATGAGGGAGAGAGTAGAGGAATGTGAAGTCAGAGTTATTAGAGGGCCTTGGAGGACCTTGTCAAGAATTTGGTTTTCACTCTGATTGATATAGGAACTATTGATGGATTTGGACATAGTGGCAACATGAACTTACTGTCTAGGAAAATGTTTGAAAAGAAAAATATTTCAAAGTTGAGAGTGTTACTGTGTTAAGTGCTGCTGAGAGACAAAATAAGGTAAGGACAGAGAATTGACCATGAGATAAACCATTAATGGTTTTTGAGAGTGCTGCAGATGAGACTTGATTAGAGTGGATTTAAGAAAAAAACAGCAAGAGGGAAAATTCGGGGCAGAGTGTACAGGAGTTTTGCTATGAAAGGGAGCAAAGAAATGGGATAATAGATGAATACATGATTGGGGTCAAAATCTTTTTTAAGACAGGAGATATAAAATATTTTTTCTGATGGCTATAATCCAATAGAAAAGAGGAAATAAATAAAGTATAACAGGAAGATATGCTGAACTAATATCATTAAGTAGAGGAGTTCCAGTACAGAATTAAGGGATTGGCCTTAAATAAGAATGTAGGTCGTTATTGTAGTGTAAGGGAAGGAGGACAGAATATATGGATACAGATGCCTTCAGTGGGTAATTGTCATTTTGTGATATCAATGATAAAGATGTTTCTGAATATAAAACCCATACAGCAAGGGAAATAGAAACAAAAATAAACAAATGGTTTGATCTCAAATTAAAAAGCATTTACACCGTGAATGAATGTATAAATACATCAAAGAAAACAGTTTCCTAAGCGGGGGAAAAAATATTCATACATTAAACAACCAACAAAGATTCAATATCCAAGGAGATTTAAAAACCTTACTCAATTTAACAAATGAAAAAACCCAAAACAATACATTTAATAACCGGTGGCAGATTGAAACAGATAAATGTTACTAGAAATAGAAAGATGTTCATCATAGCAGTTAATGTTCATCATAGCAGTTAATAAGGGAGATGTCTCCAGAGTTGTTCCTACTATGATATTTTGTTTCCAAAGTTCTTCTACTATGTATTACATACACACATTTATCCAATCTTCCTGGATTGTGTTCACAATGTCTCTTGCCTTCTTGCATTCCTTTCTTTTCTAATTTACCATACATTCCAATAGACTTCACTCCGTTTGTTTTTATTGCTTTGTGACAAAGTATGAGAATGGCACATATTAAAAAGATACCCCAACAAGAAGTGTTAGAGAGGATTTGAAGAATGAGGGACCCCATTACATTGTTGGTGGGAATTTAAACTGTAACAGCCATTTTGGAAAGTGATCTGTATTTATCTTAAAAAACTAAAGATAGAAATACCATATGACCCAGCAATTCCACTTTGGGTGATCTAGCCAAAGACCATGAAACCATTAACACAAAAGAACTACATTTTTACAATGCTTATTGCAACATTATTCATTATAGCTAGGATATGGAACAACATAAGTGTCCACTGATAGATAACTGTATCAAGAATATATGGTGTATCCATTTAATGAATACAATTCATCTGTAAGGAAAGACAAAGGCATTCACAGCAAAAGGGCAAGATGTTTAAGGGAATTATTTATAGTAAAGTAAGACAATGACAACGACAAGTACTGGGTATTCAGTTTATTATTTTTTTAATTTTATATATTTTTTACATCATTTTTCATTTTTGCACAATGTATGCATTTTCATCTTGGTTCTAGTCCCCATACAATTCCCACCCCCGCCCCGTTTTGATCCTGCTCCTTCCTCCTCCCCCCTCCCCAGTATGTCTCTGGTTTATAGTTGCTTGTTGATTTTGCTTTTTACTTTATTATAACTAGTCTTTTTCCTGGTCCCTTATTTAGGTTTTCTAAATTCCTGCTATGAGTGAGACCATCCACAAATACTGGATATTTGTATAGCAGATGATTCAACAAAGCAAAATACTTGTAAAAACTAGTGGACACATAGCAACTATTCTGGGGATAAGAGAGAGGAGGCAGACAGAAAGAGCCAAATGGGTATACAGGTTGGGGGTGGGGGAATAAAGAAAAAAATCACAGGAAAGATACATAAGCCTTGGAAAATTTCCTTTGGTCAATTTTTCTCTAAGCTTCTAAATGTGCTTTACTCTATACCCTGGGTGGGGTGGGGGGATCAATCAGAGTTGTCTGATCGGTATGGGACTATGAAGTAAGTGAAAAATAAAATTATTAATTTGTTGAGCCACTGATATTTTGGGTGCTCTTTGTTATAACAGCTAATGTTAGGTAAACTAATAGACACTTAAAAACTTGCCCATTTCTTTATGCAGATTAAACAAAAATGATATGAAAAATAGTCTCCATAATAAAGCAATTTCTAGTTCTACTTGCTTCAGATTTTCCTATGTGACTTATTGCTCAACCTATACTCTAACTTCTGGGACTTAAAATTCTTTGCAGTTTTATTACACCTAATACGCATTATTTTTCCTACATAAATAATTGTTGAATAAATGAATGAACAAGTGTGTATGCAACATGGAAAGTTACACTAATTTTATTCTATTTAATAATTTTTGCTTTTTTTTTCCAAATGGAAGTTGTAGGTAAAAAGCAGGAGAGTTTGTTTTCATAATGAAATGTATGCATGCTCTGTAGGCTTCTGCAAGGCATGTTTCATACACGATGAAATAAAACAATCCTCAGTCAGACTTGGATACTGAATTTTTTCTTGGCAGTTCACAGTGCCATATTTCTTCAATGGCAGTGTCTCTAAGCATTGCGTACTTTTGTTGGAGACCTTTGAGTTATGACATTTGCCTTTGCCCAAATATACTGCTGAGAACACAGGGCAATGTTTTCAAAAGAAATTCTATTTTTTCCATCTGGGAACAACATATACAGTTATTGGGAAAGGCATTGACAATGCAGATGCAACTAACTAGTGCAATCATCCACCCACTTCAGTTTTTATATGGGCAAATAGCTGTTTCAGAGGGTGATTAAAATAGAATTGTATTTCTTAGAGTGTTCTTATATTAGTAAAGGTGGAAAAGTCAGGATCTCAAAATACATAGTTATCAGAAAGTTTCTACTAACCTTCAACCTGCCAGGATTATCCTTTAGAAGATACAGATAGACTGACAGCCCACTAGGATGGAAAGGATATTAAAAAGGTATCTAGTTCATCCATTTACTTCTAGGTTGGATTGAACTTGAACTTTATATGGCCTATAAGTTTGAGAAAAATCGCCCATGATAGAGCACATGTCTCAGCTAACTCCCAAGTTGTAGAGTGGACTGTTTTCACTAATTTCTAGTTCTTTCTTCTGTTTCTTCCTTCTTTTATATCTGAAGAGATTCCTTTTATCCTTCCCTCCCAGGCCTTCCTCCCTTCTTTCCTTTCCTTTCTTCTCTTTCTTTCTTTTTTGTTAAATACCCACACTGTTTAGATCTCATACTTTGTCTCTATGAACTTAGATTTAAATCTTTTATTTTGCTTCTGTGATTCAAAGGAGAAAGCTCTGTTTTCATTATTTATTGTAATCTTTGAAATGAATTTTCCTTATTTGTCCTAATCTTCCAGCTCTTATTTGATATAATCAGGCGTATACTCCCATAGTCCTCCCCACTCATATTGCACACATCAGGTCTCTTCCACTGTGTGATAATTGGCACTCCTTGTCAGTCATGTTTCTCTAGTCTCCACAGAACCTTTCCAGGCAAGCTCTGCTACACATGACCTTATCCTTAAGACTCACAGCCTTGAAAGTTACTTAGTGAACATGGAAATCCACATATATAGAAGGATTTTGGACAAATCTCACTATGTATGTTCCATACTTTTAAATCTTTCCCTTTTGCTTTTCATTCTGTGATACTAGGTTGTCATCTTTGCTTCCCATTGTGATTTCTCTCTGTGCATGCAGTATTTTGTTCACTATTACACTGTTAGGTGCCTTACTTAGAGAATAAATATAATGCTAGCCTTTTTCTTTATGCAGAATGGAGCAAATTGAGCTGGTGTCTACAAATTTATATTTAAAACATCTAAAAGTTTCTAAGATCATATCAAGTTACTTCAATATTTAACAACTTTTACTTCCTATAATTCATTTGTCTACATATATAATTACATATATATGCACCTGTACATAGTATATATATATGAAATTAGTTTATTTTTATAGCCAAATGTGTGTTTCATTATACCTTGAATTCCATAAAAAACCTCTTATTAATTCCTTTTATAAAACGGCTGCCAGAGTCCGTGAACGATGCACAGTACCTGAATTGGTAGCAATTAGGTAGTTAGCAATGCTAATGTCAGGTGCCAGGCAAACTGGATGTCAAACAAAGACTAGCTTCACTTCACATTTGGTATGCTCTACAAAGCTGGCTATGGTTACCTATTTCAGAAGACAAAAGGAAAATGATGTTCAAAAACTGGCAGAGCAACTTTGGGTATGATATGCAGGAAAGAGGAGTTTCAATACTTGGCATTTGTGTCAAAAGTTTGAAAGAGGGAACATTTCTTAGAAAGCAAACAGTCTTGAATAATTTGTATTCATTAAGTTTTGTGCTTTCATTTTTGTTGAAATGTGCAAAGGGGTATATGTGAATCCCAAAATAATAAAAAGTTCCTTGTATTTCTTTTGATTTTCATCAATTGAGATGTATGTGAGTCACACTTAGCAATTTGGAATATACTTTCATGAAGGCTTTCAGTATCTCTGGTATTGCACTTCTCATTTCTAGCATTTTGCTTCTCCTTTTTATGGTTTTTCTCTCTCTCCACTTGCTTTGTCTGTTCATGCTAATGTCCTTTTGTACTAAGTTCTCTAATATGTTAACATAATCTGATAATTCCTATTATCTGGGCCATCTCCAAGTCAGAATTTATTTTATTGTTTGATGTGGGGTTATTTTATTTTATTTCCTTTTTTGCTTCTTTGTTGTCTTAAATTTTTTTGATATGATGTCCGAGAGTGTGTGTTTAAAGAAAAAAGCAGTTGAGACCAAAGTAAAAAATATGTAATCTTGGAACTAAGTATGGCTGTTCTGTTAGGTCATTAGTATGGAGGGTTAAATTATTCTAGCTTCAAATTTCTTCCTGTGATGGACACCTGCTCACTTGCTTAGACTGAATTTGTTTCCTCAGTATTTCTGTTCTGCCTTCACCTTCCTGTAGTTGCAGTGTGCCTGCGTGAGAAAGAAGGGTCCCTCTCATGTTTTTTCCCATGCTTTAGCACAGACTACTCCTATTGGGTACTCACTCCAAGGTTCATGGTAGGGAAGCTCAGTTATTCTGCTCCAGTCTTACTGCAACTTTGGGGGAAATTTGCTCAACATCTACCCTCCCTCCCCAACAAGCAACATCTTCCTTCTATTTGGTGCCGATTGAGATGCCCATAATTTTCCTGCTCTTCCTCTGAAAATTGTGCCTGTGTCAGTGGAGATTTTTTTAAGGAAGAAATGTGTTTTCTGCCCTTTCCCCAGTAGCAATGGTTTTTGCATGGTGTCGGTGCGGAGTAAAGGTCAGCTTACCTACCTCCTTCTCTTGAGGGAGCTCCTTTTTTCCTGGCATCAAGATAAGGGATTGGGAAAGATGATGAGAAGGCCAGTGATGCAGTGAGAGAAGCTCTTACTTTTGTCTATTCATAGATATCTTTTGCTTTACATGAGAAGGTCTAGTAGATGTATGATTTTCATCCTTTTTTCTGTCTGTCATACAAATGCCACATTGTACTTATTTAAGGACTGGATTCCAAATGGGTTTCTTCAAATCTTCCACCCACCTTGAAACCCAGGCTGATTCTACATGTCTGTGCTACTGAGAAGGGTTCCATCAGATCTTCTAGACAGTAAGTCTCTGCAGAGAACAGCTAGGACATTTGTTCTCTATGTGTCTTACCCATATTCTCCTTTCTGTCAATAAAAGTTTGGTGGACCTGTTATTGTGGCCTAGTTCAACTAAATTTGAGTCCTAAAAAGATCAGGTGTGGCAGAAATGTTACATTACTTGATATGCATTAGCTCTCTGACCTTCATTTGCAGTTTAAAACATAAACTGGGTATCTGATCAGAAGAGTAACCCATGAAAATTAAAAAGCAGTAATAAAATATAATACTTGACTACACAAAATTATGGTAAAAATCATCACACCTCTTCTTCTTTAATGTTCCTACCAATTACATATGTAAAATATATGTAGTGTGTTCATTTTAAGAAAACAGTTGATATTCTTGATATAAACCTTTGAAATGCCTTGGGAGACTGGTCTTCAATAGCAAGGGAAACAAAAGTAAAAATAAACAGATGGGACTTCATCAAGCAAGAGGAAGGAGTGGCTTGTTATTTTTGTTGATTGAAAAATATAGCCCTTTGTTTCTTTAATCTTTTATGTTTCTTTCTTATTGGTTTGTTTTCCATTTCATTTATTCCCACCCTGATTTTTATTATTCCCACTTCTACCTACTCTGGGCTTTGTTTATTCTTCTTTCTCTAATTCCTTTAGGTGGTAAGGTTAGATTTTTGAGTTTTTCCTCTTCTTGATATTTACATGTATTTCTATAAACTTACCTCTTAGTATTGCTTTTGCTGCATGCTCAAAATTCTGGTATATGGTATTTTCAATGTCATTCATTTCTAGATACATTTTGATGTCTTTTGTTTCCTTCAGTGACCCAATAGCTATTCAGTAGCATGTGGTTTGATCTCCATGCATTTATAGTCATTCCATTTTTCTCCATGTCATTGATTTCTAATCTCATACCAATGTCATCAGAGATGACATTGTATAATTATGCTTTGTATAATTTCTGTCTTATATTTATTGGGATTTGTTTTGTTATTCCACTGCTTTTACTCAACTGAGTTTTTTTTCCTCTTTTGTATATTTTCTTGTTTTTACTTAGTGCCTTTTCTTTTAAGTTTAGATGAGTCCTTTTTGAATTTCATGCAATGTCATTTTAGTGATGATGAACTCCTTTAGTTTCTGCTTGTCTGGAAAGCTCTTGATTTCTAATACAAATCTGAGTGACAATCTTGATGGGCATGGAAGTCTTGATTGTAATTTTTTGTGTTGTTTTTCAGCAATTTGAGTATGTCATCCCACTCTCTTCTGGCTTGCAAATTTTCTGTTGAAAATTCTGTTAGTAGCCTTACGAGGTTTTCTTTCTATGTGGCTTACCATGTTTTCCTTGCTTCTTTTAGGATCCTTTCTTTATCTTTAGTTTTAGCCATTTGAATTGTAATTTTTTTTTTTTATTCATTTTTTTTAAATAATAAATTTTATTTTTATATTCCCCATACAATTGCAGCCCCCCCATTCTGACCCCAATCCCTCCCCTCCTGCCCCCGCCCCCCCAAAAGTGTCTCTGGTTCATAGTTTTTTGTTGATTTTGATTTTCACTTTCTTATAGTTATTCATTTTCCTGGTCCCTTATTTAAGTTTTCTAGATTCCTGCTATGAGTGAGACCATCTGGTATTTTTCTTTTTCTTTTTGGCTTATTTCGCTGAGCATGATCCCTTCCAGCGCCATCCATGTTGCTGCAAATTGCATGTGTTTATCTTTTTTGAATGCTGAGTAATATTCCATGGTGTATATGTACCACATCTTCTTGATCCAGTCATCTATTTTTGGGCATTTGGGTTGTTTCCAAAGTTTAGCTATTGTAAACAGTGCTGCTATAAACATCGGGGTGCAGGTGTTCTTTGGAATTGATGTTTCTGTGTCCTTTGGGTAAATACCTAGAAGTGGAATTGCTGGATCATATGGAAGCTCTATGTTTAGTCGGTCCAGAAATCTCCACACAGCTCTCCATAGTGGTTGGGCCAGTTTGCACTCCCACCAACAGTGCAGAAGAGTTCCTTTTTCTCCACACCCTCGCCAACATTTGTTGTTGCTAGTTTTTTTAATATGTGCCATTCTCACTGGTGTGAGATGGTATCTCATGGTAGTTTTGATTTGCATTTCCCTGATGACAAGTGATGTTGAACATTTTTTCATATGCCTGTTGGCCATTTGCATTTCCTCTTCAGAGAAGTTTCTTTTTAGCTCTTCTGCCCATTTTTTGACTGGATTATTTTCTTTGTTGTTGCTGAGTCTCATCAGCTCTTTGCAGATCATTAGTGTGATGTTTTTTGATGTGGGTCTCTTTGAGTTCTTCTTATTTGGAACTCTCTGGGATTCTTTGTACCTAAGACATGTGTTAGTGTGTCTGATACCTGCCACTATAATTGCTGGACCAACAGAAGTAAGTGATACCAGCAGAAGCTGGCAGTGTCAAGAGGGTGACTAGTTGCTAGAAGTGTGGTTAAGCTGCAGGAGTTGTAATGGGGTAGCTTGGCTGCTGGTAGTGGTAACCGCTATATGTGCCTCTGTGGGATCTGGTTACAGAAAAACTTGCAGACATGGCTTAGGCTATAGATGGGTCTTACTGGTACACTGAGCTTTGTGGACTTAGCAGACCATGTGGGGATAAGGCTAATGTTGTGATACTCATGCATTAGGGTCTCTGTCACTTTTGCTGCTGGGCATGCAGGTTGAGTCTACTGCTCCTTTGCTTCATTGGGCCACCTACAATTTTGCTGTGGGGTTCTTGGGCCTGGGTCCACCACTTCTTTTGCTGGGGGGGATTTGCAGAGTTGGGTCTATAGTAGCTTTTGCTATTGGATGTTTAGACCAGAGTTAGATCCTTAAAGAGGTGGACCAGCTGGATCTCAGCCTAGCAGGCTTTGGGCTACAGGGCTCCTTGCTATCTGTTTATGCTTTGGAATATCCGTGAGGTGCTTGCTGGCTATAGGTTTGCATCTTGCTTACTACCTGTCAGGTGATGCTTAACATGGACCTGGTCTTCCAGGGTGGGCTCTATTGATTGTTGACTCTTAGCTTCTATTAGCTTAGCATATTACTGTGGTGGATGGACATCTCTCATCAGGGATCTTTTTCAGTATTTGATAGTGTGAAGGCTGTGTTCCAAGATGGTGCCTACCTGTCACTCAACCCAAATTATCCTTTAGTGTTTCTTGCTTCCCAGGCCAGCACTACATGGATAGTATCTAGGATTCATTTGTGTATGGATTGGAAGCTATTCAGGCATGTGTTATTGCTTTAGGTCCAAGGGCAAGATGGTATCCTTGTGGGCCTATGAGAGTCTGGTTCTTAGTCTCTGTTTTTTCATCAGCTTTCCTGTACTTACTTCCCTCCAACCCTCATCTCTGTTTTGCTGGATCATTGGGTTGCAGAACCAGATGTTAGGCACAGCCTTCCATGGGAAAAGGTCTGCATCTTAGAAATGTATTCCAGTTTGGCCTCCTTGCCCAAGTGGTGGCAAAAATGTCACTCTGTCTGTCCTATCTGTTTAGGTGTTGCCTTTTCATCTTTTGTTGTGGAAGCTCTATTTGTCCAGCTTTCAGTTCTGCATCTGTGCAGATTAGGCCACATTCAGGTTTAGATTTGTTATGATCATGGGAGGAGTTAAGCATAAGTTTTCCACATTCTGTCATCTTGGACCCATTTCTCCCCAACTTGAATTTTCCTAAGCTGTATTTTCTAAATATTTATGACTACAGATTTGTGGGTGTGTGTATATGTGTTTGCATGTATGAATGAGAGGTAGCTATTACCAGACAAGGGATGTTTTGCATGTTCTTGAACTGACTTAGAGACACTAACCTGGCAATGGTATGCAAAATTAATTTGGGGGGTGGGCAGTTAGGGATGTTGCTGAGGCTGGAGGAAGGAAAGTGTACATAAGAGATGATCCATTTAATGCAGGATTGACATGGAAGGTCCAGAACTTAGGTTATGACAGTGTCAATTGATTTGAAAGGAAGTAGTCAAAAACTGTTTGATTACAAAAATTATAGGATGTTAAGCTCAAATGGCCCTTAAAGATAGGCTAGCTTACAGTTATACATGATGAGATATGCTATATTTTTATTACTAGGATAGATGAAAGGAGGTTAGAGAATAGTGGAAAAGAGGGAGTCAAATATGACTAGATTTTGAGTCTAAAAAACTCTAATAATTATAATGTCATTATCACAAATGACAGTATCAGAAAAGTGTGTTTCTTAATGAATTCCATTCCAGATATGATATGAGAGACAGTTCGGGATAAAGAAATGGTAATGTCCTTCTTAAAAGTTTGAAATTGGGGGCTGGACAAATATAAACCTTAAGAAATATATCTGGGCCTCCCTAGTGGCTCAGTGGTTGAGCGCTGGGTTGCGAAGCTGCCCGCAGCCTCTGCAGCTCTGGTTCGATCCCCAGCTGCTCCCAGCCACCGGAGGAGGGTCCCACATGGTGTGCAGATCTCTCCTGCTGCCCGCTGCTCCCCTCACCAGTGTACTTAAGTCCTTCTGCCTGTTCTGCTCCCCGCTCTGGCTCTGGTGAATTCTCTCACCCTCCCACGCTTCTGACTATACCCAGTGCTTATATAAATAAATAAATAAATCTTAAAAAAAAACAAGATGGTATCCCTAATAAAAAAATAAAATAAAATAAAATAAAAAAGAAATATATCTATGGTAACTGAAGCCATTAATGGACATTCATTTTCACAGAAATAAAATAATATGCAGAAAAAGTAAATAGTATTGTAGGAAGCACCCTCATTGCTCTTAATCACCTTCCCTTTATTTATAGATAGATTTTATACATAAACATTGCCTTTAAAAAACATAAAAATAATCTAATAGCCACCAGCTAAGATTTTTATAATGTTATAAATACACTTTATAGTAATTATAAATTTTTAGGTAATGTTAGTATTATACTATGTTAATGGCAAAAGTGGTAAATTCTTGAAATTTGTGGTTCCATTGTCTTATCAAAACTACATCTTTCAAAACTGTAACTTGTTCAAGTTTGACAGAAAATCTAAGATTTGATATGCAAAAGCAAAAGGGTGCAAGAATGTGCAAGATATTATTGGACCTCTGTCTCCTGTTTACAAGCCCTACACTTATATTAAAATGTTATTGAACTTGTGTTATTAGGTATACTAGAGTAGGCCTAAGTCGCTGATTCATTCAATTCCTATACCTTACATTCCAATACTGTAGCAGTAATTTTTTGGTTGCCTCCATATGAGAAATGGCATCATCAATTTACCTGTTATTATGGAAATTAATATCGGTGATTTGGTGAACAGAAATAGAATAGTAAATGGTTAGTTTTATGAGTCAGTAAAGAAAGAGTGTTAACAAATTAAAAGTAATGGCTAAAGTACTGTTTATATGCACTAGAGTTTGTTTCCTCAACGCTATGGACCCCAAATATGCATCAAACATCAAAATACACAAATTAGACTGTGTATATTCACTAAAAAAATACAAAAAATTAGAAAGTTAAATTTTTATATTTATAACTGTGTTACAACTTTATGACTACGTTTTGACTACTACATGGTCAACATTTCCTCCTTAGGAGAGGATCTCTGGAGATGCAATTTCTAGTAAAAGTTGACTTGTTGACTTAAAGAAAAATATTCTTTAAGCTCTGAAATACATTTTATACAGGGTTTGTTAGAATTTATTTCTTATATAAGAAAAAATATATTTTCTTTGAGGCACAATCTTTGCTACTTTCAGATTATTCAAAAAATATTATTGATTTAATTTTGATCTGGAATCCATGATGATTACTCTGCTTTTGAATACTCACTGATCCTTAAATAAATGATAGGGTCCAAGTTGTAGATCAAAATATATAAACAGTCAAATTGTCCACCAACAGGTCAATTTGTGGTATGTCCATGTAAAGATATACAGCAGGTTCTACAACAATACAATTTTGTTCAAAATCATTTTGTTACAACATTGATTAGAAAAATGCAATCCTGGCCAATGTTAAATAAAACGATGTGATTTGAACAGGATGTGCTTTTGCTATACATCATTTCATTTCAAGTTACAGTTCTAGGAACCTACCAGACAACATTAAGTGATAACATACTTTCTTAACAATAAAGAAGAACAAACTAATGATGCACACAATGACCTGGAAGAATCTCAAATAATAACACTAAATAAAAGAAGCCAAACTTAAACTATACTATATTGTAGTATACTGTAGTATATACTACACCATACTCTACTGTGTTATGCTATATTATCTCATTTATATAAAATCCTATAAAGATGCAAAACTAAACTAAAGTAATAGAACAAAAATAAGAACTTAGAGTCGCAAGGATATCTGGGATTTTGTTAGAATTGTGGTGATGGTTATTTGATTGTAAATATATATGCATATGGCAGAACTCATCAAATTGATAGTATAGATTAATAGAGTAGATATTATAGAGGAAAAGATTAAAGAAATCAAATACATGATGTTAGTAATTATCCAAAGTAAAGACAAAATAAGAAAACTCAAAAAATATTAGCACAAGTCCCAAAGCATATGGACATTATCAAATGGTCTAATATACATCTCAGAAATGAAGGGAAGGAGATAGCTAAAATTTTGAAATAATAATGACTGTAGATTTTCCATATTTTATGAAAAAATATAAATCAAAAGTGTCAAGGAGTTCAACAAATCCTAACAGGATATAAATACAATTTTTTTCACAGAATAAAATTACATATCACATACAAAGGATAAAAGGTAAATATCCAAGGAGGAAAAATTAAGTAAGACATAACAAAATGGAATAACATCAAGTTGTTAAAAGAAAAACTCCTCTAAGAAATTTATGCAAGTGAAAAAATATTTCAAACATGATGGGAATGTGGCTGAGATGGTCACTCTCCTTTCTTTTAGTCATCATTGTAATGAATTTACTATCCAGTAGAAAAATACAAGAAAAATAAATAAAATTCATATAGAATGGAAATGAAGAATCAAGACTAGTTTTCTATGTAGAATATGTCAAAGAATCTACAGAAAAGTTAATAGTTTAGCAAGGTCACAATGAGTTTAGCAAAGTCACAACATACTATGTTAATACAAATAAATAAGATGTATTTCTACATAAGAAATAATTGGATATTGAAATTTTGAAAATCAATTTACAAGAGCAATAATAAACACAATATGCCTGGGTTTAAGTCTAACAAAGTATGTGTGCTGAATATTATAAAACATCACTAATAAAATTAATGAAGAGTTAAATGAATGAAGAGATATATCATGTTATGAATGGGAAGATTCACTGTTCTCCCAAAACAGACCTTTAGATTTAATTAAATTCCAGTAAAAATTCTAGCGAGATAATTTCTAGAAATAGATAAGCTTACTATAAAATTTACAATGAAAGATAAAAGAAACAATAATTTGCCTTCCACCAAAATAATTTTGAAAATAAAGACTTCAACTATAAGATTTAAACTATATGATTGCAAGAATTAATACGAAGTTACAGTATTCAAAACAGTGGGTATTAACCAAAAAATAGACATGTACATCAATGAAATGTAGTTGTATGTCCAAAAGTAGATTTTCACATATATGGTCAGATGCTTCTCAGCAAAAGTGCAAAGGGAATTCAGTGTTAAAATAATAATCTTTTCAAAAATGGTGTTGGAAAAATTGGATATCCATATGTAAAAAAATCAATCTAAAATCATAATTTGCATAATATAAAAATTTAATTCAAGAAAATTATTATTGTCCTAATTGTAAAACCTAACACTTTAAAACATGTAGAGAAAACATAAGAAAATAACTTTATGACTTTGGATTAATCAAACATTTCTTACTCATGACACCAAAAGCATGATACATAAACCAAAAAATTGTACATTATCAATTTGAAGAACTTCTACTCTACAAAAGACACTGAATGTATGTATGATTCCATTTTTATGGTATTTTTGCAAAGACAGAACTATGGGAACAGAAGGCAGAGAGCATTGGTTGCTAGGGGCTGGGAGTGGTGAGAGAGATTGACAAAAAAGGGAAGTCCAGGAATTTTATGATGTGATGGAAGTGTTCTATATTTTTATACAAAATTTGCATAATTTTTACTAAAAAGCATGAATTGTGCTATATGTAAATTATGCCTTTATTTTAAAAAGAAAAAAAAATGAGGGGAAAGTAAGACATTTTCAGAAAATAAAAACCAAGAATAAACCTGCACTAAGTAAGGAAAATTAATAAACTTCTCACTAAGAAAATCTAGACCCAGATGGCTTCACAGGTGGATTCTCTCTAATATTTAAAAAATAAATAATGCCAGTACTACCCAATACATTGTCTGTCGATATACTAGAAATTTAAAAAACTAATAATTCTATTCACATTATTATCAGAAAGTATCAACTACATATGCAATCATATAGCAAAAATTTGTCAACCTGATACTTAAACTACAAAACAAAGTGAAGTAAGTTAAAAATTGAAATAAATTGAAATATTCCATGCTGTGGATAGACAACTCAATATTAAGATTGACGTCAGTTCTTTCCACACTGATACATAGATTTAATGCAACCCTGATATTTAAAAAATCTTAACAGACTTTTTTGTGGGGTAGAAACTGAATCTAAATGTATGTGGAATACAAAGGACCTAGAGGAGATGACAGGATTTTTTTTTCCAGTACGTTGATGTGACTGGTTACAGTTCTCAGTTTTTCAGCCAAACACTAATGTCGATGTTACTGTGAAGGTATTTTTGTAGATATGATAGCATCCCTTAATTACTAGGCTATAAGTAAAGGAGATTATCCTAGATTATCTGGGTAGGCCTCCTTCAATCAGTTGGAAGTAGACCCATGGTTTCACTGATGTATATATTTTGCTTTGGACGGCAGCTTCAACTTGTTCCTAAATTTGAGTTTGTCATTCCTGATGGCCTACCCTACCGATTTTAGAATCACATAAACCAATTGCTCAAAATAAGTCTCTTAATATTTATCCATTACTTATTCTGCTCATCTGGTTGAGCCTTAACAAATAGAGATTCCAAGGTATTTTTCTAAAAAGAGCAAAATTGGACTGCAGTACTCAATTAAAAATTGTACTATGTAGCTGCACTAATCATGTCAAGGGTATTGACATAAAGGAAAGCATATAGATCAATAGAACAGAATTGAGAGATCAGAAACAAAATGAATTTTCACAGAGATGTCAAGATAATTCAATACGGAAAGGATTATCAACAAACAGTGCTGGGACAATTGCAAATACATATGAAAAATAACTTAGATCTTTTCCTCACATCATACATGAAAATTAATGTAAAATGGATCACAGAGCTAATAACAAGAACTAAAATTATAAAATAGAAGGAATCATAGGAGAAAGGCTCCATCACCTTGGATCGGACCAAGTTCATAGACATGATACCAAAAGCTGTCCAAAAAACCTAAGAAAATCATAAATTAAATTTCATTAAAGTCAAAATCTTTTACACATCAGAAAACACTTTATGAAAAATAAAAATACAACCAAAAGACTGTGAGAAAATATTGGCAGGTCACATAACCCATAAATGTCTTATATGTAGAATCTATCAAGAGGTTTTATAACTCATGATAGGACTGCTAATAACCCAATTAAAAAATGGGTAAAATGTGAATAGACATTTCACCAAAAAATATTTAAGAGGGCCTCCCCAGTGGCACAGCAGTTGAGCGCTGGGTTGCAAAGCTGCCCGCAGCCTCTGCAGCGCCAGTTCAATCCCCGGCTGCTCCCTGGCCACCGGAGGAGGGTCCCACATGGCGCACAGACCTCTCCTGCCACCAGCTGCTCCCTTCATCAGTGAACTTCGGTCCTTCTGCCTGCTCTGCTCCCTACTCTGTTTCTGGTGGATTCTCACCCTCCCGTGCTTCTGACTGTGTCCAGTGCTTGTATAAATAAATACATAAATCTTTTAAAAAATAAATAAATAAATATTTAAGAAAAACACTTGAAATGTGTTCAACATTAGGCATTAAGAAAATGCCTGTGAAAACCAACTGCATACCCCCTATACTGCCCATATTAAAATAATTAAATAAGAAAAGTTAAATATATGGAAAAATTATACCCTCATTTGTTGCTCAAGTGAATGTATAATGGTATAGCCAAACAGTTTGACTGTTTCTTAAAAAATTTATACCTAAATTAGCCTTATGTTCCAATGATTCTACTCCTATGAATCCAACCAAGAAAAATGAAAACATGAGTTCAACAAAGACCTCTATCTACACCAAGATTCACAACAGAATATTCATTATTCCTGTAAAAGCTGGAGACAATTCAAATGCCCATTACCTGGTGAATGAATAAGCAAAATAAGTGTACCATAACATAGAATACTATTTCACACGAAAAGGGAATGAAATATTGATTTATGTTACAACATGGATGATCTCATAATCATACTATGGTAAAGAGATTAAATACAAAGTATTAGGTGTTTTGTGATTTTGTATATTTGAAATGTCCAGAAAAGCAAATTTATAGAGATTGAAAGCTGATCAGTAATTTTCTGGGACTAAATGTGGGAATGGAATTGGCTTCAAATGACTGAGGAATTTTAGAGAGAATGCCAAATCCTAACTACTAGGACCACTGGAGAAAGTCTATTTGAGGAATTTTAGAAAGTAAAACTAATGTTCAAAAATTGGATTGTGATGATGGTTACACAATTCTACAATTTAAATCACTATAAACTTAATAGTAGGTGAATTTTATGATATGCACAATATTGCCTAATAAAGTTATAAAAATTATACATAAAAAATTATGCTATGTGTATAAATTTGATATGTTTAAATACTTATTCTAGTTAATAACCTATACTTTTATAAGTATAAGAATCTATATGGGTAGAGACAGGAGGTAAAAAAATGTTAGCTTGGGGGCCTCCCCGGTGGCGCAGCGGTTGAGCGCTGGGTTGCAAAGCTACCTGCAGCCTCTGCAGCGCCGGTTCGATCCCTGGCTGCTCCCCGGCCACCAGAGGAGGGTCCCACATGGCGCACAGACCTCTCCTGCCGCCCGCTGCTCCCCTCAGCAGTGTACTTCGGTCCTTCTGCCTGCTCTGCTCCCCGCTCTGGCTCTGGTGAATTCTCTCACCCTCCCTTCTGACTGTACCCAGTGCTTGTATAAATAAATAAATAAATAAATCTTTAAAAAAAAAAACCTTTAAAAAATGTTAGCTTAAATTCTATGTTTTGCCACTTAAGAATGTATTTTAAAAAATGTATAAAAGAGTTAAGGATATGCTTTGGTGTACTATTATAGCACTATTAAATTCTAATGATATTTATACATCTATTTGGTTGCAATGTAGTTACCATAAATATAGATTTTTATTATACAAATTTATTGGTTTAAATAAATTACTCCATATATGCTAGATTTAGATAATTTATAAAATAACATGGTCTACTTTATTTTCAGCATTACATCAGGGATGTTTTTCCATGTTTAAAATTTTCCACCTAAAATGATGTATTGTTGATGTATAATTTTCCACCACCATATTTTAAGGATTCCTGTCAGATATGAGTTAATTATTGAAAACAAAATTTTGACTACTTCTGTTTGGCTTGATTTTTTCCTAGCTAATGGTTTCTAAAACCTTTTTATTGACTATTTTAACTTTTTCTGTTCATCTAAATGCTATCTTTATGCAGAAAATGTTAGATTGAATCATATGAAATTGCTGGGTTTATAATACAAAAGCAGTTAAATATCAGAAATTTCATAAAATTCAATCTAAATAATACCTCAGGACTATTTATTCTGCTCTTTTAACTTCTCATTTATTTATTTATTATATACTAATCTCATTAGTGGGGTCATTCATTCTCTCCTTTACTTCCCCTTAAATTAATAACTGTTTTCCCCATATGTTATTCACAGTAGTTTCTGAACTAATCTGTCAGTTGCCTCATGTATTTCCTTTTATTTTAACTCAAATTGTGATACACCTTTAAGTCAATGTGGAGCAAAAATGATGTGTTTACATTTGCTGAATATTTCCCTTTATATTATTTGTCTAAATACAATTTTAT
Organism: Talpa occidentalis; assembly: GCF_014898055.3. Classification (NCBI taxonomy): domain Eukaryota; kingdom Metazoa; phylum Chordata; class Mammalia; order Eulipotyphla; family Talpidae; genus Talpa; species Talpa occidentalis. Next base: position 90,302,341 of record NW_023603184.1, on the reverse strand, counting down.
GGATTCTATGCTCTCCATAAATTTCATATTGAGGTTATTTCCCAGCATTTTATAGTATTTGTTTCTGATGTGAATGAATGTTTTTCATTATATTTTATAATGATTCATTACTTGTATGATACAATAATTGGTAACTTTCATTGAACACATTCTACTTGCTGGCTACTGTTCTGTAATGCAATCTGCACAACATAACTGTGAGGCAATTGAAGGTGAGGAAATAGAGGTATACAAATTAATTAACTTGTATAATGCCATGACTAGTAACAATTTGAATGTTAGTAATTTAACTACTAGGGTCTAATTTAAGATCATATATGCTTTTTTATTTATGTAGTATTATTTTATATCCTTTCACATAATTAAACTTTTCTATTCTAGTATTATTTCAGGTATTGTTTCATGTTCTCAGTATACTTAAGTTATTTCTGACATTATGGAATTAACCTCTCATTTGTTCCTGTCATCCTTTCTCCAATGAACAGAAAAAGGTTGCTTTATTCTTCCTGCCACATGGGTAGCTTTGTATTTGAAGAAGGAAAGAAAAATATACCCTCAATTTTAATCAAACTATGAAGTTCTTAGCTGCATTATCAGAGACACACATTAATCTGTTTTTGAACTAATGAATGTACACTCCTTGATTTTACACCAGTGTTCTCTTACATAATATTACTTTAATCTGAAATACATAGGCAATATTTTGTATTTTAAATAAAATCTATTTATTCATATATACCTACTAGCCAAAATTGTTTGAATTTACTTTATTCCAAAAAGCAGATATAATATGTACAGCCTTTATTCACATAACCCCATGTGCTAATTTACATATGTTTAGTAATCAAAAAGTAAAAAACAAACTATACTCAAACATCAACATATGAGAAACTAGTTACTAAAAAAAAAAAATCTTCCTAACCAGTTCATGAAAACCTATTTTTATAAAAATTCTAACAATTTACAGTAAATAATTCTGCCTACCCTTTGGGAGTATTAGCTTGCAACTTATTCCTTAAGTAGTTCAGATGACAATATGGAAGAAATTCATCTATGTGATTTAGATGTGTGACAAATCCAAGAATTGACAGAACCATGTAAATCATGTGTATTATCATGCCTCATCTGAATGTCTCTACAACATATACAAGTTGAAGGATTAAGTGTGAGAAGAGCTTTCAAAGCTGACTTGGTGCTGGCGCTGTCTTGACACTGATTAAGACACTGACAGAGTGCACAAAAAAACCATTTGTTGGCATGACATGTCAGATGGATGAAGAATCAGGCTTTGTCTATTGAGTTCAGTTTTCTTTCAAACTGACTTTCAGATCAGCTGCAGTATTTTCAGAGGGAAATAATACATTGATTTTTAATATGGGAATTATGCAAAATACATAGTAATGAAAACTTTTTAAAGAGGCTTTTCTATATAGCATTAGTAAGCACAATGAACAATGTGCATTAATCTGAGCAGTGTTTCCTTCCATCTTCTACTTCTAAGAGTCACTTTTTAAAACAGCAGCTCCCATTAGAAGGTTAATTTTCTTTCTACCCATGACTAAACTGTGTGGTGAGGTTTACTTTTGTTTGGAACTGAAAAAATAAATGATGGAAAATTGGAGCTAACAATATGTTCTGATTATTCCTACGGTATACAATATTCTCTGAATGTGACAAACCATGTTTATCCCACTAGGGAGAGCAAGTCAGAGGGAGAAGAGATTCCCTGTGAATTACTGGCATGTGTAGTGCTGTTAAATAGCCATTTTATTATTCTGCCTTGACATGGACATATTTTATTTCATTTCTAAGAATTCAGATTTTCATATGCAAAATATTACCTAAAATAATATTGGCTATTGGAAATAAAAGTTATCTGGGGCAGTGGTTAAGACCATTGGGTCTACCAAGTATTATGTTCCCCTTGTTACTATTCTAAGTCGTGTTATGTTTTGTTTTTTATTGCTTCTGAGATGTTTAATGTAGTCAATTCTCCATGTTTCTGTATTTTAAAAAATGGAAGCACAGAGTAAGTTATGATTATAGAAAGTCAAATTCTTTGGTTAAGAAAGGGTACAACATTATCATCACATGTGCCTTGTATCTACTGTATTTCTAGCTTAAGACTAATGTTGATATAGAGCTGCACTATTCAGTATGGCTTTCTATCCCAGCCTAATAAAAATACATAATATAAGAAGCTATTGCATTAATATCTGCTTGTGGTAAATTGCTTATGTCCATAGAAGAAAAAACTTTTCTGAAAGAAAGAAGGAGAAAAAGCACAGGCCATAAATACTCTCTTTCCTATTCCAAATTGAAGTGAGAAAAACCCTAAGATGACTGAGTTATTTGTCAAATTTTTGATCAGATTAGATAGTAAGACTAGGCACTTAACATATGAAACCTGATTCTGTGGCAAAATACAGAATAAATCCAAATAATTTAAAAAATTATAATATTTATTTTAGATAGATAGGACTTAGGAAAGTTAAAAAAAAGAATGACTTTAATTAATGGGTGGTATTATTCTCAAGCTGTTGGGTATATATCCTGGAATTAAAAAAGTAATATATTGGTGTCATTGAGAAATTGGGAGTTTTTACAAGAAAGTTTTACAACTTTTTACAAGAAACAGGATACATGTAGATGAGGTTAATTTAAAAACTATAGTTCTGAGCATGACTTACAAGTAATCATGATGTAGTAAACACACAAAAAATTAGTTCTATCTAGTGAAAAATTCTAGAAATATATATTCAATAAAATCCCAGATTCTTCCATTAGACTCTAATATTATTTATCACTAAAAGAGTGCATGGATTCCTTGAGAAAATGGGCTGAATCCACATCTTGAGACAGACATTTACAAGTTGAGTAAGGAACATTTTGTCATACCAAAACAAAAAAAGAAAGACTACTTTGAGGGTAATAATGAAACAATTCAGGAGTCTACTTGAAGTTATTTTCAGTAGCCCAAATTTGGACAATTTTGCATCAGTAAATGTGCAACACACAAAGGATTGAAATTAATCAAGTTATTTAAATCAATGAGGTCATACTAATATTTCAAATATAACAGTAAAACATCATTAGCCTCTGAAAACAACTAATTAGCAAAGAAACCAACTAATTTTTAAAAGTAGCAAATCATAGCTATTTTGCTATTTTTCTATGTAGCTTGCACCTCAGCATATCCAAAGAGTTGAGGAGAGAATTTTGTCTTTATTGAAGTTGTTCAACTAAATTGGTGAAGGAAAGATTTAACTAAAACATGACTGTTTTCATATCCTACAGAAATAGTGATTTTAGGCCAGAGGTCAGCAAACTTTTTCTGTAAAGTGAGAATGAACCTAAATCCAATCTAGGCTCTAGGGTTAAGTATCAGAGGACGAAAGAGCATACCAATTGAAATAAAGTCAATCTCTTTTCAGATCCTGACACCAATATGTTATATATAAATTTGTGTATGTTTACATGGATACATACAGAGAGATGTATACTTGCAGGGAAATTTTAATACTAATTTCTTATGTTGTGATATTAATATATTGTTGCTAATTGTTAAGTGAAATATGGTGCTATATTTACATTTTCAGATAATATCCTTTTATAACAAATTGCTACATGTGAAATATGTTCTCTGGTTTGCTTCAAAATAATCTAGAAAAGGGGGAGAATGAATGAAGCATAAAAACTGAATATGAGTTGGTAATTTAAAATTGAGTGATTAGTAAACTGTGGTTCATCAGACTGTTTTGTCTCTATGTATTTATGTATACAGATATATATAAGAAAAAATTCCATAATAAAGAAAAATTTTAAAGCAGAAGAATATACTTAATGACATATAAATTTCAGTTCCTTACCTGGAAGACTTTTTGAAATTCCTTTATTTGAGGTTTTCCTCCTCCGTTGGCATTTCTTTGTATTTTTCTGTTGCAAACTGATACCTTTGCCTTTGACTATTTCCTTGATTTTCAAAGCTGTGTAGATTCTACCTTATCCAAATAAAAGCCATCCTCTTAAACTTGAAGTTATTCCTCATAGTTCTTGATACAGCAAGTTCATCAATACTGCAAAATAACTCTAACTTATTTTATGAAAGCAATGTCTGGAATTTAATTCTAACTTCAAATTCTTTTCTAGTTCATGATGGAGGACACAGTAACCCTGATGGAATTAGAATGACAATTTAGTTGACTGATTATACAGTTACTTTAATAGCATTGTATATTATTTAATAAATTATATATTATTTAATAGCATTGTATAGAAAAGTATAAGTTTATCATATCAAAAATGGGACATATTCCTTTTTATTAGGCTTACTGATTCATAAATACTTTTATGATCTTTAATCAGTGGAGGTGGAAGTGTAGTTATATGGCATTAGTGAGCTTAATACACAATAAAACAAGGAGAAATTCCCCCCAAAAAATCAATGAAACTATATTTTAGGTTATATAGAAATATTAAGAACTTTCCAATATACCTTTATCCATTATATACCCAAGTATTCCTCTATGATGGAAACATTTTAATTTTATAATATATTTTTACCTATGAGTTCACTCTTAATTTTTCTAAATTTTTCATAAGAAATATCACTTATCTCCTTAAATAATGTTTTCTTTAGGATTTCTGACTTCTTTGTTCAATCTTCATAAAATACTTAAAATTGGTTTATGTACATACTGAGATGATTGTGATTGTAGGCGCAACAGCTATCCTTTATGAACCATGTTTCAGGCACTTTATATACACTCATTAAATTTTTGGACACTTAGAACAATCCTAGAATGATGGGCTTTCTATTATTTTGTATTAAAAAACTGACACTTAGAGAAGGCAATTAATAGTCCTGAATTTTTAGTCTTTAATGAAGGGTTATGTTTGAGTTTCTTGGGTCCATGTTCTCTCCAGCATAAAACACTATGAAAAATAACTTAGGCCCTGTGTCAGAAACCTATATTATTATGGAGACAAAACCCTCCAGCCTAACATCAAATGAACTGTTCTTTACTCCAAGTGGATGTCATACACTTACATAATACTGGCAGGCTAGTGGCACAGGATAGAGAAATAGAAATGATACCAATGCTCTGGAATGTGCATTCCACTGGAAATGTTAAGATGATATTCTCAGTAAAAAAAGGATCGGTTTGAGGTGACCTAGCAAATGATTTCAAAATACATGCAGGTTAAATTAATCTGAATTCAGAAAATGTAACAGATGAGAAAAAAATAAAGTCAAGAAGAATAATGTGTCATCTAGATATTAGAAAAAACATATTACAAATAGATTATATTTTCTATGAGGTTAAGAACTTCTTGTTTTTAATATATCTTTGAACACGTTTTTCTTAGAGAGTCATATATTTAATATCTTGGTATGTGGTTTCACCCACATAAAAAGTCTTCAAGATTAATTTGGATGGTTATGTAGTCAGATTTATATTTTATTTATAGTAACATTCTATGGAAGAAAAGGTCCTAGAACTTAAAATCCAAGAATGAAAATTTGGATCTCATTCTCTTTTGCAAGATAATAGTTGTAGGGAGTTGAATTCTCTTGAAAATCACAAGTTTTCCATAACTACAGTTCAGATGAGTTGCAACCTCCAGGGCAAATCTACATATTTAACAGTTATTAATTGTACAAATATTCATGCAGCATATCTCATTGCAGAGCTATATATTATAGTCTCGCAGTCTCCACTCAACTCATACCGAATGTGATACTCTCAATTTCTCTATATTCTTTCAGGTAACAGGAGTTCTGTTTGCCTGAAACTCACTTTCACCACTCCTCCATGGCCTAATTCCTCCTCTCCTTCAGAGCTCCACTTAGACATTATTTCTTCTTGGTAGCTTTTGCAAACTTCTTGCATTAATTTATGGCACATGAAAGGATTTCTATTGATAAATATGAACCTAGTCTAACTCCTTCTGTCATGGTAAGGGTTGGATCTCAGTATTTGCCTCATTCTCTTTCCTCCAATCATGGTAGCTAATGTTTGTACTTTTTGAATTTGCTGAAACAAATCCCAACTGCTTGTCAACAAAAAACAAGAAAGAGTTGTTGGGTTTTCATGAGGGAAACACTATTGTTTCAAAGAGGACACTATATATTAGGAAAGCAAGGTAAAGGCTGGTAGCCTAAGTAAACAACTTAAAGTCACTTTGTATGCTCTTTCCTTTAGTGCCATTGAGCTGTACAGTGGGACTGACCTCTAATCTCAAAAGTACATCCAAGGAAAGGAAAATCAGAGACTTGTGCTCTGTTCTTGGTTTGATATCAGTATTGATAATCCTAATCCCAGTCTAACATGTTTATTTGAGGAAGTTTGTGGGGTTTTTTTGCAGGGTTTTAGGCCTTTCATTCAAAATGCTTTTTGCTGTTACCCATTGGGCATTGACATGCAATAATTGCTGTACCAACTGTTAATAGCCAAGATCGTAAAGTCAGCTATTTGCTTAACTTTTCATGGCTGGGAATCTGGTAGTAGCTGCTACAATTACAGCCCAAGTTAGAACCCTGTTAGGAGTAGGGAGTTTCTAATGAAGTAAAAAAAAAATAGATCATGCAAAAGATAGAAAAGTCCACAGAAATGATAAATATGTGCTTTATTTAATGAAGGACATCCTCTGACTATATTTTCAAAACAAGGAGATCTTTTTCTCTTGTTTCAAAGGTCTGCTTAAAGAAGAGAATTGGTTGCATGAGCCATCCTAGATGTTTAAAATGGAAAAAGTCAAGCTTATATTTTTGTGTGTATGCACGTGTGCTTTAAGCATTTGAAACATGTCCTCTGTAGCACTGCACTTCCAAAGCTGAATGAGATACCCCCTCTATATGCTTCTATATAGCATTTGCACTTTTACCATCATAATATCCATCACATAGCGATGACCTGATAATTTGAACTCAGTGAAGGAAGGAATCATGTAATTGTTTATTCTTTTGTCTTCAGTGCCTAACACAGGCCCAGATACAGAGTGAGTACTCAGTAAATATTTTGAATGAATGTCATATCTATTACAAAAGAGAATATGGGTGTCCTTTTTACCATTCAACATATTCATGTAAATTATTTATGTATATTTTTGTGTATCAGAGATATCATTAATGCTATCAAAAACACAGGAATTTAAGAATTATATGACTTTCACACAAATGATAAAGCCAAGACTGAGTTATGCTTAGTGCTCTGTTTACCCATAAACAAGATTCTCAGGAAGACAAGAGAAGTCTAAGGATACTTTACAGGCTATTCAACAATATATTTCTGCAATCTCAGGTGGCAGAAAACAGCAGCAAACTGATACTTCTTCAATTAATTTTAAATTAAAAAGACAACATGAACAGAGATTTTTATAGCAGAGATCATAGTCAGAATGCCCTGGCACCAACTGTCTCAAGATTAGATCAAGGGCAGATTAAATGCCCTGATGAGTCATAATTCAGTGACAAACCCATCATAGTACATTTTTCTTCCAAAAAGCATTTTTGAATAGGATGTTAGTGTACAGAGTCCAATTTTAGAAATAAAAGATTGAAAGGTCATTCAGTCCTCCCAAAATGACCTGAAACTTTCTTCTTTACAATACAGCATATAGTATTTTCTTTGGTATAGTTTTGTTTTTTGTTTTTCTTTTTTTTTTTTTTAAATGTTAAAGGTTGGCTCTAATTTCCACTGAAACTAATTTCCGTAAATTTGGCTCATCATTTCTTTCAGAATAAAAGTCAAAGAATGTAATTCTTTGGACCTAATGAGACCTGCCCCCTTAGTTATATCACCAACCTCTTCAATTCATCTACCCCATCAACCCCTTTTCCTAGCCTCCTTGTCCTTCTTTGCACATGCCAGCCATGCTTCCAGCTCACAGCTCTTCACTCTTCCTGGAAGTTTCTTCTATCATTATTCTCTTGCCAATTTCAGATCTTTGCTGGAATATCATCTCCAAGTGAGGTCTTCCTTATCTACCTATATTGGAATCTTGATTCAGAATCCTTCATCCCACTTATTCAATTATATTTTTCCATAGTACATACCACTTTCTAACAGTATACAAATTACTATTTATTATCTTTAGTCTGAGATTCTACCCATTAGAGTGAAAGCACCATGAAAGAAGATAATCTTTCTTCTCTCTCTCTTTGGCAACTAGAATAGCAGTGTTTGGCATATGTAGGGAAATACTCATTAAACAAATAAATATAATAGTTATATATTAAAAGTAAGGTGTGTAGGACCTCCCTAGTGGCTCAGCGGTTGTGCACTAGGCTGCGAAGCTGTCCGCGGGCTCTGCAGCGCCAGTTTGATCACCAGCCGGCCGGCAAGGGTCCCACATGGCACAACAGACCTCTCCTGCCATGCCCACTACTCCCCTCAGCAGTGTATTTCATCGGTCTGCCTGTTCTGCTCCCCGCTCTGGCTCTGGTGAATTCTCTCACCCTCCTGCACTTCTGACTGTACCCAGTGCTTGTATAAATAAATAAATAAATCTTAAAAAAAAAAAAATTTAAAAAAAAAGTAAGGTGTGTAGCTTTAAAAGACTTAAAGGGGTTGAACAACTTACTGAAATGTTTAATTAAAAGAATAGAATTTTATGTGCAGTTTGATTGCAACATGTAAAAAGAAATTTATAAAGCAATCAAATAAAATTCTATATATGGCAATTTAAAATAAAAATGAAAAATTATAATTATAATAAAATTCACAACAATAAAACTCACAGAAATTGAGGTGATAGGGCTATGAATATTTTTCCCAACTTTGTGCAAGGTATAAATCTTTAAAGAAATATTACTTCAGTGTTTAAAAAATAAACATGAGGAAAAAGCCAAATAAATGTGTAAAATAGCTTTGAAAATTCTTCCTGAAGAAACCCAGAGATTTTCAAACAGTTTTCTATGACCAGTCCCAAGAGAATGTAAATGTAGGAAATTTTCTCTTTTATGTTTCTTGAGAATTTCCTTTTCATTTAGATAGAATTGAGTCTTATAAGTTTATGGTTCCTTGTCTGCAAATCCAGTTAGAGATCGTTGGCATCTTTGATCACTTACCTTAGACCTGAACCTGAATGGTTTGATTTTGTTCTTCTCTTCCTTTTGAAATTTTAACAGGAGAACTTAATTAAATTGGAGTGATTGTTTTAACCACATTTAGTTGTAGAAAAAAGGTGTCTTCAGCAAAGGGAGTTTCTAGGCTAAACAGAAATTACTCATATCAAACTACATCCTGTAAAGGCAACTGCTGTCCAATTTAATAGTGGGACGGTTTTAAAATAAGCACATGCCTTTGACACCAATGACAGTTAAGTATTGCTAGATTTTAATGAATGTACCACTCATTATTTATCACAAGCAGTTTAAATTAACTTGGTCAATTAAGAAATGATAACAAGTAAAATAATTTTGCAGAGAAGTCTTCCATTTTACACCTTTCCAACTGCAACCCACATGCCGTCAAGGCAACCCTTTTAACTCAATGAATCCATAGTCTTGGTAAAATGACTATACTAACAGTCATCCTATAACAACTCTCTGCATTAGAGTCTATTTCAAGCATATTTATCATCATTATAAGGAGCACTGGATTTTAAATAAAGCAGATTTATGTTTAATTCCTTCACCAGGTAACATGTGGGATCTTGGACAAATTACATAACATCTCTGAGTCTCAGTTTTCTCATCTGACACGTAGGATTTATATAGACCTATATTGCAGATTCTTGGGAGAAGTTATTCATAGTATATTTTGCATAGTGTCATAAAAATGTTGAATTTTTAATAAGAAATAATTTCCAGTATTTTAAAAGTGGTTAATGAATCAGATGGAATAAGATGAGGTTATTTCCTTTGTATGTACAGCTAAGAATTCTGCTCAAATGCACATATCATTCCTAAGGTCAGTTTTGCTTTTACATACACATATACAAACACAGATTATAAACTTTTTACAAGGTAATTTGACGTTCACTATTTTATAATGTATTGTTCTATTTAAAATTTATGAAAAGTAAATTTTGAAAGAAAATTCAAATAAGGCCCTTTTTGAAAACTCATGGGCTACAGATTCTTTGATTTGCACAGAGTAGTTAGAATGGAAAAAAAGGACAAATTTTCTAACCTAATCTAGGTATAGTTAATTTGCTGCTGCCTAGTTCAATAGTGACAATAAACAGATTTGTATTAAAGAGAAAGGTTATAGGGCCTCCCTGGTAGCGCAAGGGGTTAAGACACAACCTATGAAGCTGTCCGCAGCCACTGCAGCACAAGTTGGATCCCAGCCTGGGAGCTACCCACATGGCGCAGCAGACCTCTCCTGCCTCGCCCGCTGCTCCCCTCAGCAGTTTGTTTCAGTCAATCTGCCTATTCTGTTCCCTGCTCTGTCTCTGGTGAATCCTCTCACCCCCCACACCTCTGGCCTGTGCCGCAATTCTTGTATGCATAAATAAATAAATCTTAAAGAGATAGGTTATATATGCATATATATGCCTATATATCTTATCTGCATATTCATATAATGTGTGGGCTCAGTTTCACCTATACATTTATAACTGAGCTCACAAAATTTTAAAACAGAGCACGATAAAGATAGGAAGCCATTCCATTCATTATCCCTCCCTATTTCTCTGACATGCAATAAGTACCTATGTCTATACTTACGAGTAACTAACAAGGAAAGACTTCCTTCCTCAGCCTGCAGAACTCAGCCATTTTTTCTTTCTTTCTTTTTTTTTTTTTTAAAGATTTTATTTATTTATTTATACAAGCACTGGGTACAGTCAAAAGCACGGGAAGGTGAGAGAATTCACCAGAGCCAGAGCGGGGAACAGAACAGGCAGACTGATGAAGCACACTGCTGAGGGGAGCAGCGGGCTGCAGGAGAGGTCTGCACGCCATGTGGGACCCTCACCTGGCAGCCGGGGATCGAACTGTTGTTGTAGAGGCTGCGGGCAGCTTTGCAACCCAGCGCTCAACCGCTGCGCCACCAGGGAGGCCTGATACTCAGCCATCTTAACCTTCCTTTTCCTAGGGTTTTTTTTTTTTTTCCTTTCTGGAGAAATCACTGTCTGGGGTGGGGATGTGTCTGAACCATACACCTCATACTTTCAGGGAACTACACATGTGCCTAATCATCTTTCCTCTCAGAAACCATCTATAATTTGTTAATTTTCCCTCAGAAAATGTTTGGTGTTGGTTATGGTCCCTCCCTAAATCTCTTCTTTATCTCCTGCACAGTTACCTTAGAGTAGTCCTTTCTCCCCTTAGCAACTCCTTCCATTTGTGAACACAGAGAGAAACACTGGCCTCAGTTGTGGCTCATAAGCATTCATGATACACATGTAATAATGAGTGAAGGAGAGAGTCTCTGAGTGAATGGAAATTAGACACAATCACAAGGCAGGAGGCACCACTGAGCCCTTGAGTGGGTCCAAGAGTTCCCTTCAGAATTTCCTACACCTACATCCTCATCCTCCTCTAAATTAAAGCTGCTTTTCTCAAGCGCTGGCATATTAAAAATAATCATTTTCAGTTTTACTATTTTTCTGTCTTTTGTTTACTAGTATGAAAACAGCCTTAATTTGAATAGGTTTTCTATATAAATGTAAAAAGATACCAACAACATTGTGTCTTGGGAGAGGGAGAAGGTTGGCAGAGTCTCCTCATCACCATGATGATATTGTTGCTGGAGAATAATGCATTCTGAGTGCCACATTAGTGACTTGCAAGTGAACTCTCAGCGCATAACCTGTACTGAATGAGGAGACTGCCTGTATACGTTGTTTGAAACCAGCACAGCTCCATTCCATTAAGCATCAGAAACTCTGCAACTTTGCATGTAAATAAAGCAAATTATTCTCCAGCCTAAAAAAATTTGCAGCAAGTATCTACTCACTTTTGGATGTTCATTTATTTTCCTTCACCTGGCAAAAATTGTTATACAAACTGGTTACTTTTACCAGAAGGATAAATTAATACTAATAAAAATAGATGGGAGCTGCACAGAGAATGTGAAAAGTCAAATTTAAAGAGATCTATAACAAAAAGTAAACACATACATATACATAGACATCTATATATAACATCTGGCTATTTATGAAATTTCTGAAGACATTTCAAAAATCAAGAAATGAAAATAGTCTTAAGAAATTAAAAAATATCTACAGCATATTAATGAGAATTTGTGTATCTCCTTGAAAAAAACCTGTGACAGTAACCAATGGTGATATCATGATACCTCTTGTTATCCCAGCCAGGATCCAGACTTATAAATAAAAGTGGGGGATAAACATACATATAAAAGATATTTTAGTTTTCCCCACCAGTTTAAGCATTCCTATTTAACCAAACTGATTAAACTATAATAGTAATATCTATTTGAATCATTTTGGATTCATTTTGAACCAGAGATAAAAAGCTGGGAACCATTATTATTTATAACATGAGCATCATGCTGCAAAATGTCACTTGAATCTTACTTGAATTATATTTCCTATGTGAAAGTGAAACGACCACACAAGTTACTCTAAATCTACAGTGCGTCTGTGTCAGCACTCATAAAGACAGGGAAAAATTTGTCTCTTTCATTTCCATATGGAAAAATCAACAACCTTACAGATTTTTTTCTTGTTATATTTTGGAAGAAATGACATCCACCTCCCGTACACACATACACACACACACACACACACACACGAACACACACAGACACAATTATGTTGCTGGCCTCAAAGGTCAATGAACACATTCATGCAGAAAGACATGGGTGACTATAGGGAACTGACTCTTTCTTATCATAATCAGGCCTTGCATATTTTGGTCTGGAGAAATTTGCACAAGGACATATTCTTTTACAGGTAATAGTAAGCAAATTCCTTAGGTTCAAAGGGGAATTCAGTGAAAATACAGTCTAAGGGAACAATGCTGTCAGCAAGGTTTACCTGGCAGTGCTGTTTGTGTGTGGTGGCAGACCTGCACAATTGCTTTTGCCACCTATGTGCCCCTCAAGTGCTGCCACTGGAAGATTAGTTTCCTTTGCTTCAGGTATGAATCTGCAGAAGCTGATAGATACAATGTGACGAGATGTCACTGATGTGGGAGAGATAAATGTCAATTTGATTGTGATGGAGGGAGGACATTAATGGATAGCTTTATTTGTCACTTTGAAGCATACTGATGTTGTAGAGGAATTGAGAAAGTCAAAAACTTTGCTTTTGCTTCATGGAATGTGGATCCTTATGAAATATGTTTGCATTAATATAATGTTGCAGCTAGATCTGTCTTAATATGAACAAACAGGGAGGCTCAAGTTCCATTTCGTTTAAAAATATGCTTTTCTACAGTTTTGGGCTCTACATGCAGTTTGGAGGCTTTGAATGGCTTAATGTCCACTCCCTTTGCTCTGAGGGTAGATAGGGAATAAGTTATATGACCTCATATGTGAGGAAAACTAAACTGACACAAAAATTAAAATAGAACCCTAAGTTTGTGTGCTCCACCTAGCACTCTGACTGCCCAATTTCTCACCTGCCAAGTGGTAGAGATATTAATACAGCCTTAACTCACTGAGTTTTTGTAAAAATAAAACAAGATGATTTATATGAAAGCCATTTGTGGGCTTTCAGCACTAATAGAATTTTCTTAAGATTTTCCAAAATGAGTACAAAAAGTTCAAAATAATTTCTCAAATTTGTATGAAGAACAATGTTGAATGAGTCAAGCAGGTTTTTTTTGCCAGGCAAATCCTATAAGGAAAATGTAAACATTAAACACAAATTCCCTTCAAATCCTACTTTGACAATAAAGATAACATTTGGCATAATGATTCCGGTATTCTAAATCACAAAGGCAAAAATAGAAGAAAATATCAGTTCATAAATGCAGATGTGAGCTACCTCTCAGACTTCAGGACTGCAATGATTTATTTTACATTTAGATTTACTCTTGCAGAAATTCATTGCTCCTTACTGGTATTTCATTTAGTGAGAATTAGTTAATGAATAAGAATGGTGCTCACCTTCCTTTCATGAAGTAAATTTTATCTCAAAATATTGGGAGCAAGATGAACTTGCTTTGTCCTAGTCCCTAAGAAAACATGTACCTTTCTTCAAATATGTTTAGCTTCCACTCCAGCAAAGGCAAAATAATTCAGAATAGCAGAAATGGTGATTAATTTCATAGGGAGATAAAAGTATAATAAATTTCTAAACTGGTTCCGTACATCTGCCTTTGTACTGGACATTTCTAAATTCCCTTCTTAAAAAGAATAGGACTCTCACTTGAGAAACAGAGGAAATTAGAGATGGAGGACAAGCCTGAAATTACTATCCTGGAAACAGTGGCAGTGGCACTCCTACATGAATAAAAGTAATTAGTTTAACACGGTGTCTCCTCCTGACAGTTTTCTTTTCCTTTTTGATGTAAGCAAGCCCATTTCCTTCACTGTCCTAACTCATCGCAGGCGTCATTAGAACCACAAAGCACAAACTGCTGGATTGTCTTTTCTGCCCGATTCAGCTCTCTATTCAGAGACTTCAGCCAGCCTGCAGGCTCGCGGCATATTTAAGCATTCAGCGCTAGGAAAGAGTGAGCCCCTGTTTTATTTGTTCTCATTCTAAATCCTACATGACTCCGATTACATTGCAGATGGCTTGAAGCTGTCAAGGATAAATACAAGGGTTAAAGAAACCAGTTGTCACTGGGAGTGGACTACAGAAAGAGCGAGAGTCTAAAGGCTTCTTTGTTAGCCCATCACCGAAGTGTCTTGACTCCATTCAAATTGTGTCTACCTTCAGAGTTTCTAGGTGAACTCTTCCCGCCTTCTGTTTTCTTTTGTTTTGTTTTAGTTTGTGTCATTTTTCTTGATGTGGAAAATTTCTGTGTCCTGAAGAAATGCTTTCACCTGGGAGTGAGGTAAACACACTGTACCCTGTTTTGCCAAAAGAGGGCAATGTTGCTGTTCAGAATTTCTCATTCTGTTCCCTGGGACCTGGTCTCCAGACCGGTAAATAATCGCCCCTGTCTCTTCCCTTTCACCACAGACAAGTTTCCACATGTCTATGCACTCTGTAGTTAATCAGGACTTTGTAACTATCTGTCCTACCTATTAACTGCATCCACTCCCAAATTGTTTAAAGGTTAACACATTTCACTCCATGCATGACTGGCACTCACAAGCAAAATGCTGTTTCTGAAATTCTTAAGTCTTCCTTTCCATTTGCGAGTGATGGGCAGGAGGTGAAACAGCCTCTTTAGGAAATAATTGAAAGACATTTTTACTACACCCCTATTCTCAAATATTCTGTTTGAGTGTGTGATCCAGTCATGGGCTTCATAGGTAACCAAACTAAAAATAAAAGGGGAAAAAGAAAAACCTGTTCATTTGCAGTGGATTTACTTCAAAATTATGCATTTTTTAGTTAAAAAGTGATTCAAAATTAGCACCAAGCTGTTGATAATAATCCTGATAACTGGCATAGAGCTTATTTTGTAGGGAGTGGGGGACTGGATTTTAAATGCTTTGATTTTAAATCATTTACCCCACTGTGAATTCAGGTTTTTATATAAGTTGTTTACTTTAAAACACTCTAAATTAGTGAGCTTCCTTTTTCTTAAAAAATTGTTGCGTTGTTCCCTTTGACAGCTTATTATAGTAATAGATTGCTTCCACCAATTTTTTTTATTTCTTTAAAAATCATAATTTAGTTATTTTCTGGAAGCACAATTTAGATTTTCAATGGAAGGTTGGTTTGAGTAGCAGAATTCCTGGAGTTTGGGTTTTTTTTTTTTTTAGCCAAGGAAACAACTCTCAGTCTTTATCAACACTCTTGTTTGTGCTATTGCTCTCTGAAGCAATTGACAATTTAGCTGGACCACCTTAGAGTGCTACTAGAGCAAACTACTCTTGTATTTAATAGACCCACGATAATAAATCCAGTAAGTCCTTTTCTTACAAATGCATGTATGTGTTTATATACTTTGTATGTACACACACATGTTTTCATTTTGGTTTTTCAGTTGAGTTATATTTAAAGTTCATTCAAAGAAAATGGAGACATTTTCCTTGAACATTAGACATTGTGATTTCATTTTCTAGAAACTGCAGCCAGGTGTTTTATCAGAACCAACAGTCTATAAATATGAAAATTGCAGTTACTAAAATTAAAAATACACTAGGAGAAAGGAGAATTTAGGATGGAGTGGCAGACTCTTGGAGCAACATTAGTCTTAGATGGGCCCCTTGGTTTTTTTTTTTTTCAGTTTCTGAAGTGGTCCGTGTTCCCATATTTAACTGGGTTTGAAAGATTTAAGTAGAATTTACCATCTCTGGAACATCAATAAAACCCATAGAAAGCTGTGTCTGCTGTAGGTGGTTCCAGGAAATCCTTATTTAACATTGACTTAGTTTACTGTGGCTCGGCTTTTTCATTTCTTCTGAGTTAAAGCTCGCCATCTCATTTCTGCTTCCTTCTACATCTGTCAGTATATGTACATGAGAAAGTCTATGTTATTAAAAGAATAATAACCATATTGCAGGTTTCTGAACCCAAGATTGTATTTTCTTTCTCAAATATTCATTAAAAAATATAGATTGTATTTTATTGAAAGTGCTCTTTAATGAATAGTATTTCTGTTTGCGTACAAGAAGGAGCTTCCAGTGCAATTCCCTGACAGTAATTGTGGTCTGAATTGAGAACATACAGTAACAGAGTACAGTTAATGGCCACCCTGTGGATTGAGTGCTCCACTTTTGTCATATCTGGCTACTTTTTAAAATGCAGGAATTAGTTAGGCCAATAAAGAGTTAATTGTGTTCTTGTGTCAGGAAACCCTCATTGAGCAGAGAGAGGAATTCTTTGTCTTTAATGCAAAACAGAAATTTCAAAGACCCTGGCAGATGATAATATATAAATAGTAACTGAGCATCTATTGTGTATGCGTGTGTATGTGTGCACACGCGCTGTGTATAATGTAAGAAGGGAAAACCCTCCAATAAGTCAGCACCAATGTTAAGGAGCGCTGAATGAGTCAGTGGCCCTTTTCCATACAGCTAAAATAAATAAACAGAACAAAGCACTTTTCTAGCCACACTTCATCTTTCTACTTCTATCAGTTAATTTCATCTCCGATCACCTGATTTTTTTGCTAACATGTAAAAAAAGCACTTTGAAGTAAATAAATGGCTCCTTTGTGTGAATATGGACCTCTCCATAAGGGCCAGTCCAAACAGATATGTTCATAAATAGATTAAAATGAAAGAGATCAGGATTACAAAGATAAAATAGATGTGGGTGTTTGTAAGATTTGGAGAAATTGGAAGCTCATAATTATTTAAATTTTCTGATTTGTTAGAACTTGAGGAAGAGTATTTGTGTTTGTACAATTTACAAAATATGTGACACATATGCACACACATGCACACACACACTCATAGTGATCTGGATAACATCTTTGCCAAAGGGAATTTGCTCTGAAAAGCAAAAGCCAACATAAGCTAGAACAGATATTTCCTAAACCTATCCAGGCTTTTGTGAAAAGAAAGATAATATGTATTATCAAAAGTCTTCTTGGAAAGCGAGAAAATCCTTTACAGGTGGAGCATTTGATAAAATTCCTCAGCTAATATTAGGGTTCCACACTGAAGGTGAACAGTATATCAACCGACTAGCATTGCTCCAGCACCACCTGATCTGTCTAGAAACACATCACTAAAGATATTTCAGTTTCTTGTAAGTTTCCACAGCCTGTTTGGTGACCAAAGATTTACACCTCCTGTGTGGTGCTGGATTTGCAAAACCATGACGTTTTATAGTATATTTGAAAAATCTGAAACTGAGGTTATCTTGAGGACCTTATCATTATAACAATGTGGAAAATTCAGTTACAAAAGCAGTTATTTAAAGAACTTGTCCACATACTGGTTTTCTTAATTTTTTTCTCTGAACTGATTTTGTTTTCCTTTCAGAATTGACTACTTGATTGGACAGCCTAAATTTTCACGCTCTTTTCAAGAGTAGATCTCGCCAGGAGCACACTCTCCTTGATATGTAGCACAGGTAACCCTATTATTCATGTTTGAGCTGATAAATTAGAAGAACATGCACAATATTTGTTGTGATGAAAAGCTTTTTGTTTAATAGTTAAAATATTTTTCAAGCAGCTTTTTTTCCCTACCTAATGGTGCAATTTTATTTTGGGTAAGTGAGTTTAATTAGTAAACCAATTGATTTTTTTAAGACCACACTTAGCATGATAGAATCAGCATGGAGCAAATCAGATTGTGTTCTCATACTTCATATGCATAGTGTCCAGTCAAATTCTGATCTTCCAAACCACAGGGCTGAGGGTGAAGCAGTAAGAATGTGACATTATTATGTTGATGGAAACCTGAAGTCTTGTTTGGACCTTTCACTGCATCATGTATGATATAAGTATTGGCTGCATTGGAAATAAAAAAAGTATAGCAAATAACTCACACAGGTAACCATACAAAGTGTCCATTTGGTGGGCAAAGTGGAGTACTTTCCAAATTCGGAGCAGTACATTGCACCAAAGTAAATTTTAGGTTTGTCTGTACCTTTTTGAACCAGCATTCATTGGCAGTGAAAGTGTTAAATGAGATGTGAAGACTTTAAAAAATGTAATTGTGATGTTTCAAATATTTTGGCATAGAGCCTATTGATGTCATCATTTCCATCTTTGACCAATGGTATAGGTGTTTGCTCATCTCACAGTTCTTTTGAGACAATAGTATTTTTAGAATTGAAATGGGCATTTATATTCTATGGTATATTAACTAGATGTGTGAATTGATTAGGAAACAAAGAGAACTTTCCATTTAAGAACCAATATAACTTGTGACTTATCAGAGTTAAGAATAGGTCATAAACAAAAATTATACTTTTCTTCAGTATGATTTAGAAGAAAATTTCAAAAAGATGTTGCAATAGAAGGGGAAACTATATATGTGTGTAGGGTATGTATATAAAAATATATATATACATACAATTTTATTTTATTTCGTTTTTGTTTTGTTGTAGCATTAGTATTCATGCTTGGAGTCATTTTAAATTTATACATAGTTTACAATTTCTTCCTCAGTGACAAATACAATGTAGGATGCTTTGAAGTACTGTTATCATAGTGATCATTGTTTTTAGAAATCATGGAACTTTTTTTAATACTTTACTCAATTGTCCTCAAAAATCTTCTCTCACAAATTCAAAGTGACAACCCAGTACTACATTCATTCATATAGGTGGGTTTTCACTCCAGCCCCATCCTTTGTGAATAGATGTAAGTAACATCAATCAAGTGTGTGTGGATGTTGTTACTGTTAGTGTTATTTTATTTCTAAAAATATAATGATAAAAAAGTGGAAATGACCATATTAATTTTACTACTTGTAGCAGTTTATACACACTTATGAAGCAGAACAAACATTAACTATCAATACCAGTTGTCTGTTATAAGTAGGTATAGAAACAACAGCAAATAAAACCTATTGCAGTTATTAATCTGTCCTTCTGTCAATTTCTGCTCCAGACTGTTGTGATTTGAAAATCCTGTGCAGGACATTTGCATCACAAGCAACAATAATATGTCAGCAGCCAGAACCCATGATGCCATTTTCCTAAAGAAACTTTCCTTATACTCCAAGTATTGTCTGTTCACAGTTACCTAAAAATTCACTCTTCAGGATTCTGAACACATACCCCAAAAATTTATCTGGGCATACAGACTTAGGAAATCACTGCTAAAAATTAAAATGACACTTAAACATATGTGTTTCCAGAATACAAATATACCAGTATCTGGTATCATGGAATTAAGTGAGGCAGTTATAGCTAAAGTATGTAAACTTGCAGTGATCTTTATTATCAGCCATATACTAATGAGCACACTAGCATGATTCCCATTTGCTAAATTTGTTAGTTTATGTGATGGTTTTCAGGCTCAAATTAATGTTGTGCCAACGAAATTATAACTTGAAAATTGAGCCAGATTTCCTTTAATAGATCTTTATTGAAGTAGAAAAACAACATTTTTAAGTGTTTAGAAGAGGCACCATTCAAGAGATCTGAGTGCATAACTGGGGTCCAGGACTGCTGTGTCCCAACATTATCATGACATTGTCTCATGTGATTTCAGGTGGCTCTCGAAACTTTTCTGTGTTTTCATGCTCGTAAATAAACTGAACTAATACTTGTATGTAAAACATTCTACCATCTCTAATAAAAGGTGCAAGGAGCTCTATGTACACCTCTTCAGTTAAGTACAAATATACATTGCCAATTATATAAAAATAATAATAATAACCAGAGGATTACTCCAGATGGAATACAAATCAGTTCCTAAAATGCTACGTTGGATAATATTTAACCTGAAATACAAGGCTTATGTAAAATAATTTAATGCCTGGTCAGGTGCTGAATAACACAGTGATTATTAACCATCTTGAATAGAAATATATTTATATAATGCTTTATTCTTTCCAAAATCTCTTCATTTACATCATCTCAAATCTAGCACATATCTCAGCATCACATAAATTATTCCTTAAAACCTATCTATCTTGGCAGCCTAAAGCGCCTCCGTTGTTTCCTCAGCTTTTGAAACTGATTCCATGAGCTACAGTGAAAATCCAACTCATAACTTTACAGGTTCAACTCATATATACGTTTATGGTGGGGATTTATTTCTGAGGAAATGTATTTCCCTAACAGTTAGGCAGGGAGGCAATCAAGTTCTAAGTAGCCACCCAGAGGGAGTGAGGGCTAACTGCTGTGTTTTGTGTTCCCTGGGTAATACTACGAACAATGAACAATGGTATGATGGCTATGCTATCTTGACCTGCTTATCCTACAGGATAATCAGTCACATGGTTTTAAAACTTACATTTTTGGTAGGGAATCATACATTCTTATTTGCATTTCATCTAAATTCATCGCTTGCCCCTTGCATTTCCTACCATAAAAATAGATCAAAAGTTCCATCCAAAAATACATCATCTGGGGTACCTAGGCAGGGAAATCCCTCTTTTCCTCCTACATTGATCTCTGTCATTGCTGTCTGATGGGTCAGCCAGAGATCCTCATGGAAACAAATGCTTACATGACACAATTGGTGGGTTTTGCTTTTACACTCACTGCAGGGTTGCTTGTTTCTTTGTTTTGATTTTGATTTTTACATTAAGGGAAACTTGTTGACCTCTTAGATTTCAACAGCTCGTGGAAAACAGTCAGGTCTCTCAAACAGAGATATCCAGGAGACATAAAAATAACTCAATTTTTTTTCTTTTCATTTCCTGTAATTTCCCTCTTTTACTCAACCTATTTTTCTTCCCTTTTTTGTAATTACAGTACCTACATCCTAAATTTGCAAAGAGGATTAAATTGGTTGATACATGCAAATTATTAATAATAGTTACTGTTACACAGCAAATTATCAAAAACATTTGGTTGCATTATTTTTTTTAAAGATTTATTTATTTATACAAGCACTGGGTACAGTCCGAAGCACAGAAGGGTGAGAGAATTCAGAGCCAGAGAGGAGAGCAGAGCAGGCAGACAGGCAAAGTACACTGCTGAGGGGAGCAGCGGGTGGCAGGAGAGGTCTGCGCACCCTGTGGGACCCTCGCCCAGTGGCCGGGATGGAACCAGCGCTGCAGAGGCTGCGGGCAACTTCGCAACCCAGCGCTCAACCGCTGCGCCACCGGGGAGGCCCTAGGTTGCATTATTTTAACTGTGCAATATATTAGCTTCCTAGGACAGCTGTAACAAAGTACAACAAACTGGGTGACTTCAAACCACAGAAATGTATTATCTCCCAATCGTGGAAGTTGGGAATCTGAAAGAAAGTGTTGGGTTGTGAAGGGGGACAATGTGCTCTCTGAAAACTCTAGGGGAGAGAAGTTGACTCTTCTTGGATTCTGGTGGTTGACAGCAATCTTTGGAGTTCCTTGGATACTCCTCCAATGTAGGAGTCTTCTTGTGGTTTTCTCCTTGTGTTGCTGTCTCCGGGTAGCAGTCTTTTTTAGAAGAACACCAGTTCTGTTGGAGTAGGGACCTACCCTACTGAAGTGTGACCTCATGTTAACTTTAATTTCCTCTTGAATGACCTTATTTTCTAGTAAGATCATATTCTGAAATACCAGAGTTAGAACTTCAACAAATCTTTGGGGGGGGGGCATAAGTTAGCCTATAACAATATTCCATTCCTCTCTGCAAATAGCCTGAAGCTGAAATTGTCTTCACTCCACAGGCAGTCTGATCCTTATCAGCTATACCCTACTTCCTGTAATGGAAGAATTTTAAAACCAGGAGTTTTAATTGATTATTCCTCCTTCTTTTGTGCCCCCTTTTTTCCTATCAATTATCAGATCCTAATGGGGCTTCCAAATTAATATCTCTTTACTAATTCTCATCTGTTTGTCCACTGTGACCCCTTTTTTCTGGAACTACTCTTGTTTTCTAATTGCTTATCTATCTATACCCTCTCAAAGAGTCTCCACAATATAGTTAATGATCACTCTAAAGATAAAGCTTGATCATGTCAAGACCCTGCTTACAATATTTAATGACTTTTAATTGACCTCAAGATCAAGTTTCAAATGCATGTCCATTTTATCCTTTGAGACACACTTATCATTTTCGTTCTCTCGCATCTTTTACCACTTGTGATTCCTCTACCTCTCACTCCTTTCTCTCCTTTTCTGGCCTTTGTATAGTTCTTCAATGTTTGTGTCCCACACTTTTTGGTCTTCCCTTTACCACCAGTTAATTACTTCTCTTTCCACAATAAATTTAGACCGCAAATCCTCAACCAGTTTTCCATAATTAACCCACACTCTCAGTCAAGGCTGAATTAAACACCATTCCTATGAGCTCCTTGGCATCCCATAACTTTTACCAAAAATAATACATTTTACATTGCATTGTATTTTTCCAATTACTTGACTGCTCTCCACACTAGACTGTAAATTTTTGGAGGACAGGGCCTGAGCATTATCTATAACCGTATCATTGTATCCCCAGACTAGGACATTCCTTCATTCAACAAATACTCAAAAACTACCCTTCACCATTAACGGCATTACAATACATGATGAACAAAACTTTTTTTGTCTTGTGCTACAAAACTTGACGTACTTTGAATAAAATACAAAAGTAAATAAACAATTATACAGTCTAAGTAGACTTTATAAGGGTAATACAAATTTTTATAGTCTCAGAGAGTTAGGCATGAATAATACATGAAGGAGACCTGAAAGATGAAATGAGTTGCCCAGATAGAGTGGCGAGTGTAAGTGCCAAGAAAAGAAACAGCACATGAGGACCAACCAGTGAGAAATGCAACAAAGTGAAAGAGGCCAGCAGCAGAAGGCAAAACAATCTTAAAATCATTTCAATTTGTGTTAAAATGTTTTTACTTATATGAGCACACCAATACCTGATATCACAGAATTAAGCGAGGAAGTTATAACTGAAAGTATGAAGTTATAACTGAAAGTAACCTTGTGATGATCTTTATTATCTGCCATATATTAATAAACAAAATAGAGTGGTTCTCATTTGCTAAATCTGTTATCTCATGGGATAATTTTTCCTAAGAAAATTGAGAAAATATCAGAGTATTCAATTGTAGAAGGATTTGTGCATCTATATTTCAGATGTGTCAATTTTGTAGAAACTGAATCAGGACAAAATTGAAACTTGGATGCCAGTTACTATTCAGGTGAAAGGACATGGAGGTGTGGAGTAGGGGAGGAAACAATAAGCCAGTGAGATGTCAGGTAGCCTCGATGAATAATAGGAAGTAGAAAAAGAGAATTTGGTGATTGTAATAGAAAACAGTGAAGAATGACTAATTTTTGGACTGGATATGCTTTGATGACATTCATTGAAATGAAGTATATGATATAAAGTACAGATTGGGGACATGTGGAAAATTATCATGCAATCCTGAATGTGAGGTAGGTGCCTGCATAATGGCCTAGAGGGCGTGTGCAGGAAGCAGTATGAAGGAACCGATTGGTTATGTTTGCATATTGCTCAAGGAAAAAAATCTTTACTAATGGTAATGATTAGTTTATTCATGTTACTCTACAGATTCTCATCACTGGCTAGACCTTAAAACTACAAAGGGATCATTTTTTTTCCTCATGAGATCATTTGAAAAAAAAAAAAAAAAACTATACCCAATCTTCGTTCCTAAACATTCAGATTTAATTGGTTCCAAGCATCAATATTAGTATTTCTTTAAAGTTCCCCAGGGAATTATAACTGGAATTTGGTATTAAAATTACCACTCTATGTTAAAACAATAACAGCAAAAAGACTCCAATATCTATAGTGTAGACCAAAAAAAAGAAAGAAAAGCAAAAAGTCCCTGGACAATTTCTTGCAGGCCTTCTTTCCACCCTTCACAGATCCAGTACCTCCTACTTCCCCAATGAACTGAAAGCGATGCACTTCTATGCCTTTACTTGTGTTTCCTTCCCTGCTAAAATCACCTTCCTGACCACTTCTGCTGAATTCCTATTTACTCTTCAAGGTCCAATTCATATGTCGCCTCTTCTCTGAAGCCTTGCCCAACCCCCATCTGGAGACAAAATTAATCTCCCACATTTATCACATCATATCATAATTATTTGATTGCATTTTAACTGGATCATTAGAAAGACAGTATTGTGCATTCTTGGAAATGTCAATGAAAGAAGGAAAAATGAAGAGCATAATTACAAGGTTGTTTTCTTCACTTTAAAAAAAGGCAACTTACATTTGCATAGCATTTTCATAGACATCTTATTTAATCCCACAGAAACCTTGGGGATTATGCATAAAAAAGAAAGCATTATTTCTCCCCCTCAATAGTAGTGATTCTCTGCTCTATTTTTCAAAAATACCATTTTTTAAAAAAGTCCCTTAATAGATTTGCAATATTTTCTTGTTTTACTAAATATACAACTAAGTGCTTGCTGGGAAATTATATTTTGAATATGCTTTTAAAGGACATTTGAAGTTGAGAATGAGCTTGTGCCGGACGTCTTGTTTGTGCCTATCAGTCTACTCACAGCACCATCCTCTGTGCTCTCTGAAGAGAGTCTTCCTGACTGACCATACAAATGAATGAGGCCCTAGCCCTTTGGCTTAAGGGTATGTGATCACAAGTGGACAGTCAGAGGAATGAAGAATGAAGAAGTATGTTACTGCCAAGGGTGACTGTCTCCTTTGACTGAATGGCATTTGGTCCCCTTCTGGAGAATCCTCACCCTGAAATCCCACCCCCACCCCTGTAATCCTCAGGCATTGAACAGTATTTAAAGTGTTGTTATAGTTACGTGCATTTTACTAGAGTCTAGACATTGCACCATGTTATCACTTGTGCCTCCCTTAATTCCTAGACATGCTGTTCTATATAGTACCTTTATTAAACTCTCTTTAAACTGTCACATTTATTTATTTATTGCTGATTGAAATAATTTTACTCTTACTTTAGATATATTATACCCTCCCCAGGAAATATTTATATCATACTTGAAAAGAAAAAAATTCACTCATTATTTCATTGACTCATTTGTTCTTCAGTAAATCTTTATTGATCCAGGTAATATGGTAGGCATAGGAAAATACAGGTGGCAGCTAAAATATAGAGTCCCTGACCACCTAGATAATAGAGGACATGCAGAATAAAAGGAATATATTGTGCTGAATGTTTAAGTGTCATAAGAGCAATTTTGGAAATAGAAATGTTGTATATTATGTATGTACTATAAATGAGGGATCATCAGCCTGTCAAAGGTAAATAATTGACATAAAAGTGATTTCTCCAACCCATAGAGCCTCCTCTGATATTTAGTAGAAATATATTAAATAATTGGATCAACCTGTGAGTAGTTAGAGCAAAGTTTTCAATTATGTTTACCACTTATGACAGTGATTAAGAGCATCAGCTTTGGAAATAGGAGTATATAATTTCAAATCTTGCCTCTAACTCTATAATGATAACCATATAATTAGTCAACATTTCAAAACTGTTTTCCCCTCTGGAAATCCTGAAAACTAATATACCTTCATCCAGGATATTTGGGGTATTGTATGAGTTAATGTATATGCAGTACTTACTCTGGAGTCTAAGTACAAAATAAACTGTGCCAATTATTGTTATTGTATATTATTATTATTAAGACTAAGGTAACAGTTTAATATAAACTTAGTAACAACTGAAGAACATACATACACTAAATGAATTTATGTTGCAAGAATATCAATTACAATGGAGTTTAGCTTTGAATAACAAAAAATGAAAAGATGAAAGATATTAAATATGTTACTTACGTATTTTGCATATATGATAGACATTGTAAGAGCCTCTTTTTGCAAGATTGTGGCTATAAAGAATTTTAAAGTAGGTAATATTTAATTGATGGACAAATGAAGCCATCTCAATAAATCTTTCCTTAGTGAACTCCCCTAATTTACCATTGCTCTCCATTCGTTCTGTAAAAGATAGTGACTGCCTACAATAGGCTGAACATTTAGGCTAATAGATAACTATCTAGATGGACATTCTTTTGGTTATGATGTGATATTTCATTGTGGTTTTAGT
This sequence comes from Talpa occidentalis, assembly GCF_014898055.3. Taxonomy (NCBI): domain Eukaryota; kingdom Metazoa; phylum Chordata; class Mammalia; order Eulipotyphla; family Talpidae; genus Talpa; species Talpa occidentalis. Next base: position 90,275,715 of record NW_023603184.1, on the reverse strand, counting down.
ATGCATTTCCCTGATGATAAGTGATGATGACCAATTTTCATGTGCATGTTGACCATTTGTATATCTTATTTAGAAATGTCTGTTTAGCTCTTCTGCTAAATAGATTGGTTTATTTATTTTCTCTTTGTTGAATTGTGTGAATTCTTTGCATACCTTAGATATTAGTCTTTTGTCATGTGTATGATATGCAATTATTTTCTCCCACACTATGGAGTGTCTTTTCATTTAAATAAGAGTTTCTTTTTAATAATGCTGTGCAGAGCTTTTTAGTTTGATGTAGTCCCATTTGTTTAATTTTGCTTTAATTTCTCTTGCTATTGTGGTTGACTCCCCAAAGGCATTACTAAGGCCAATGTCTCACAGTGTTTTGCATATATTTTGTTCTATGCATTTTATGGTTTCAGGTCTTATAACCATGTTTTTAATACATTTTGAGTTATTTTTTTGAGAGGTACTTTTCTAGTTTCATTCTTTTGTATATGGTTTTCCAGTTTTCCCAACATCATTGTTGAAGTGACTATCTTTTCTCCATTGTATACTTGTGGCTCTTTTGTGATCAGTTAACTTTCGTACAGTATGGGTTTAATTCAGGGACCTCAATTCTATTCTGTTGATCTGTGTCTATTTTTATTCCAGTATCATACTATTTTGATACCTGTAGATTTGTTTCTAGTTTAAAGTCTGACTGATACCATTCATTTTTTTTCTTTCAAAATTTCTTTGACTATTTGAGGTCTTTTGTGATTCCATTTATTTTTCATTAATGTTTGCTCTATTTCTATGAAAAAAGACTTTGAAACTTTGAGAGACTGATTGAGTCTGTATATTGCTATGTGTAAGGTGGCCACTTTAAATTACAATTTTTTGTGTTGTTACTATTTTTTTACACTGATGTCTTATTTGGTTTCCCTATATTCCTGTTATAGTGAAACCATCTGATATTTTTCTTTTTCCTTCTGACTTATTTCACAGAGTATAATTCCTTATAGCTCCATTCACATTACTGCGAATGGCATGAGTTTATCTTTTTTGATTGCTGAATAATATTCCACTGTGTATATATACCACATCTTCTTGATCCAGTCATCTATTTTTGGGCATTTGGGTTGTTTCCAGGTTTTACCTATTGTAAATAGTGCTGCAATAAACATATGGGGAACAGGTGTTCTTTTGAATCAATGTTTTTGTGTCCTTTGCAACAAAGCAAAACCAGACAGGGGAAGAGCACAGGGGACTGAGGTAATGGTACACAAGAGCATTGGTGAAGGAAATCTATGGGGACTACACCTGAGGGGATGGGAGAGGCAAATATTGTTTAAAAATGAACAGTGATGTAAAATGAAAAAAAAAATTTTAAGTTAAAATAAAAGCATTCAATACACATTGAAAAAAATAAATAAATAAATTACAACTTTTCCAAACCATCATCAAGCAACATCTTTCCATTTCTTTGTGTTCTATATTAATAATTTTCCTTTAAGTAATTTCTTACAGTTTTTATTGTAAGTTCTTTCACACCCTGTTAGATTTAGTACCATGTATTTAATTATTTTTTGGTATGATTGCAAAAGGAATTGTTTTGTTGATTTCCTTCTCTTCTAGTTTTTTGTTTGCATATAGAAATACAACCAAATTTTGTATATTGATTTTTAAGTCTACCACTTTATTGTACTGGTTTATTGTTTCTAATAGTTTTTTAGTGGCAGATTTCAGATTTTCTATGTAAATTTTCATGTAATCTAGAAATAGTGATAGTTGCTTCCACTTTTCCAGTTTGGATTCCTTTTATATCTTTCACTTGCCTAGTTGTTCTAATTAAGACTTTCAATACTATATTGAATAGTTATGGTGAAAGTAGGCATCCTTGTCTTATGCCTGATCTTAGAAGAAAAGTTGTCAGTTTTTCAACATTGAGTATGAAGTTTGCTGTGGATTTGCCATATATGGCCTTTATTATGTTGAGGTATGCCTCTTATAGCCTCATTTTATTGACAGTTTTATCGTAAGTATGTGCTGGATCTTTTCAATTGTCTTCTCTGCATCTAATGATATGACCATGTGATTTTTGTATGTCCTTTTGTTGAAGTGGTGAATCACATTCATTGATTTATGGATATTGTATCATCCTTTCATCCTTGGAATGTCTCCTACTTGATCATGAATTATGATCCTTTTAACACATTGTTGAATTAAGTTTGCTAAGATTTTAGTGAGATTTTTTATAAGTTCATCAGGAATATTGGTCTGTAGCTTTCCTCTTTATGTGATGTCTTATGTCTACTCTTGGTATCATAGTAATGTTGGCCACATAGAATGCAGTTGGAAGCATTCCTTCTTCTCTAATATTAAAAAAAAATTGAGAAGCATAGATATTAATTCTTTAAGGGTTTGGTAAAACCATTAGTGAAACCATTTGGCCCTTAGCTTTTTTTTTTATTACCGTTTCAATTTCCTTGCTTAAAATTGGTCTATTTGGGTTGTCTGTTTCTTCCTGATTCAGTCTCATAAGGTTAAATGCTTTTATGAAATTGTCTGTTACTTCTGTATTATCCAATTCATTGGCATAAAGATGTTCGTAGTGTCTCTCATGGGCCTCTGTATTTCTGAGATCTCTTTTGTAACTTCTTTGTCATTTCTGATTCTATTAGAATTTTGTCTCTTTTTTTCTTAATGAGCATTGCTAGAGGTTTGTCCATTTTGTTTATAATCTCAAAGAACCAACTTTTGTTTAAATTGATCTTTTGTACTGTCTTTTATATTTCTATTTTGTTTATTTCTTCTGTAATTATTATTTCCTTTCTTCAAGTGGCTTTTGATTTCATTTGTTTATTATTTTTTCTAGTTCTGTAAGTTGTGGGGTTAAATTATTTATTTGAATTCTTTCTCGTTTCTTAAGACAGGCCTCTTGCTCTATGCTTCCCACTTAGTATTTCTTTTGCTGTAGCCTATAATTTCTGGCAGTTTGTGTAGTCATTTTTGTCTCTCTTCAGACTTATTTTTATTTCTCCTTTGATTTCGTATTAACCCAATACCCTTGCAGTAACATCTTGTTTAGTCCTCACAGTTTTGAAATGAACCCACTAGCTTTTGTGATTTCTAATTTGATACCATTGTGATTAGAGAAGACTAAATAAGACTTCAGTCTTCATGAATTTATTGACAATTGTTTTGTGACCCAACATGTGATGGGTTCTATTATTTCTTTAAATGTTTTCTGTTCCTCCCCATTTCCCCTAGTGTGATACCAATTACCTTTATGTTGCTTTCCATAATAGAAATGGATTGTTCTCAAAGTGCATCTTCATTTTTATTTACATCTTGTTTTTCTCTCTCTTCTCCCACTTTGTCTTTTGTACATTACTGCTTTTGAGGTATTTATTCAGCACTCCATTTGTCTATCTTCTTCTATAACTTTCTTTTGAAATCTTGATCTCGTTCATTGGACTCTTCACATACTGAATATCTGATATTTTCTTATTTAAAGCTTCAATTTCTATCTTCTGCTCATTGATTTTATTTCAGATCTCACCATTTTTTCGGAATTTTCTTATATCACTTTGATCAGTTTTTCTAAATTATATCTCTTTGATTTGCCTTTTGAGTTTTCTTGTATCTCTTTGAGTTTATTATAGAAATCGTGCACTCTTTATCTGATAAGGAGATACAATCTTCCACATCTTTGTGATTAATTCTAGAGAATTGTTCTCACCTTGTGATGTCATTTTCCCTTTAAATCTCAAGTTGCCAAGTATTATATATTTTGTCTGCTTATTTTGCACTTCAAATTTCCCTATTTTAAAAAACATACATCCGTAGTTGTAACTTAGAGAGTTGCATTAATTTTACTTTTCCCACAGGGTGCACTTTGGTTTGATTTGATTTGATCTTTTCTTGGCCTTTGTAGGTTTCTGTTTCTGCTGGGACCTGTTTTAATAATTGCTGGGTCAGCAGGTTGTGGAAGGAATCTGAAGGTACCAGCTGCTGGTGCTAATGTGCTGGGGTGGGTGATGGACTAATGTTTGCACCATCACTGACATCCCTTCTCTTTGGGGTTCAAGATTTGAGACTTGGCAGTCTATATGATGTTAGTGTGCTTCACAATGTAAGTACCTGCCCTGAGGGATAGGCAAGGGTGACTGCAGTCAGAAGCCTTCCTCTGTTCTGCTCCTTAGTGGAAAACTGGCCAGCATGCAGCTCTCCAGCTCCTTTGTATGATTTCCCCTTCTTTCAGTGGTGTGTGCCACCAGACCATTTATTCTCTCCCTGCCCAGGAACTCTGACTAAGACTTCTTCCCTACTGTCTTATGCTCCCCACCTCCAGACTGAAGTGCCCCATTGTTTCTCTCCACCTCCCTTCTGTTCAACAAAGTGTGAATCTCCTTAATGTCTCCTCTGTACAGCCATTTTTGGTCTCTGATGTACAAGGGGTATGTCAGTTTCGCTCCAAGCCATGACCCTCTCTTGATATTTTTCTATCTCGACTTAACTGTTATATGTTCCTCTGCTACCATCTTGGTGATGTCCCTGACCTACTATTGTAAAGCCTCCTTACACTTAGTTGTAGTCACAAGGCTAGCTTCTTCCTAGGTTTTTAAGAGCAGTCATGCCTTCTCAGGCTCTTTCTATACTTTCAGCTAGATATAGATGACATTAAGACCCCGAAGAACAGTTGAATAATAAAATGGAAGGAGATTGACCGCCACATGAAAGATGATCACCCACTAATCAGAAATATATCCATTGTTCTATTCATTTGATTAGCAGATATTATTGAGAGCCCACTATGTGTCAGACACTTTGCAGGGTGCTGAGATTATATTAGTTAATAAAATAGACAAAGTTCTTACAATCAAGGAACCAGCTGCACAAGCTTTTAAAATGTCCATTTTCTCAAAGTGAACCTAAACTCTTTTCAAGAGCTTTGTTTTCCAAACATCTGTGGACATAATTCCAAGTCACAAAAATATTACATAGCATCACCCAATAAATCCAAATCAAAGTTTACCAAAAAATACTGCACTTTGCTTTTAAAAGTGCTAGGTACACTGGTAGTTTCCATTCTGTCCTAGTCTACTATATTCTAACTTAGTCCGACCCTTCAGTTCACTTTCCATAAACCAACATCCATATTTTTGACCTTTTCAGTATCCTAGCAGCCTGATTCCTTGATCTCCATTCTAATTAAATTGAGGCTGCTTACTTAATTTAGCACTTTGGAACCGGACACATAAGGATTTGAACTTCTACTAGATCATTTTCTAGTTGTATTCCTTTTAAAAATCTCCTATCCTTCTTGAATTTCAGTTTCCTTATCCATAAACTTAGGAAGTTTAGACATAATTCGTATACCTATTGTGAGAATTAAATAAGCTCACAAAGTCAGTCAACAAATAATCTGCTATATCATGTGATGTTTTGATTGTAAAGAATTCCACTTTCATGTTCGAAGACTAGCAAAGAATTCAGACGTAAATCCATTTTTAAAAATTAGTAAAAAGAGACATATATTGGTTCCCATGAAATTTAGATTCTAGCGAAGGCCTCATGTTTTAAATCTTGTGCAAAATGAGAACAAAAATGCCAAGAAACTCACACTAGGCCAAACCAGATTAAACTAGTTCTAGCAGAGTAGTATACACTGAGGAAACGTAGAGGTAAGTTCAGTAGTAAGTATGTAGGTCTCATTTCCTATCCCCATTGCAACACATATAAATGAAGTCTGGACATCAGACTCCCAGGGAAAGGCAAATCCTTGTGGAGCTTTTAAACTGAATTATAAAGGAGAAATTAATGACTTGATCATAAAGATATGAATGACCCATAAATATCACATCATAGAACCCAGGCCCAGTCCTTACTTTGCAAGGCCTGTGGTTTTGTTTAGAATAACACAAGTTCCTCTTCTGTCATGATCAGGTTGTTGTCACTTAATGTTTACCAATGGGGCTCAATGAATCAAGAGGGAGCAAAGCTTTCCCACATTAATATTTCTGGTTGAAACTGGGATCCAAGCTATGGAGTTGACCAAGATTGTCTTCAGCAGTGGGCCTTGTGTTCACAGAGCTTTGTAGGAGAACTGCTCTTTTTCTTACATGAAAACCTTCAGGAAATCAATCTTTTGTAAGTTATCCCTTACCTTCCAGTCATGCTCCTGATCCTAAAAGGTGACCTCTAATCGTGAAACTACTCTGTAAGCAGTTCTCACCATTTAACCTATAGCATCTGAGGAGCTGGTCCCTGCTATTCCCATAGGAAATATTGGAAGACAGTGGGGCATTCCAGATGACTGCTTCCAGTGTCCAGATCATGTCCATAGAAGCAGATAGACATATGTAGCATTAGTCTTGGTAGTACATATTGTTCAAGCAGTTAAATTTAAAAAGGTCAAGTGCTAGCTAGGACCAATAATGTTGCTCCCAAAGCCCATTCCAATGATTGGAGGACTTTTTGGTTTTTTTGTTTTTAAAGATTTATTTATTTATACAAGCACTGGGGTACAGGCCAGAGGCATGGGAGGATGCGAGAATTCACCAGAGATAGAGCAGGGAGCAGACAGGCAGAAGGACCGAAGTACACTGCTGAGGGAAGCAGCAGGCGAGACAGAAGAGGTCTGTGTGCTATGTGGGACTCTCCCTGGCTGGCTGGGAATCGAACCGGTGCTTCACAGTGCTGTGCTCAACCTGCTGCACCACTGGGGAGGCCCGACTTCTGTTTTTCTGATGCAAGGATGAATTGTATTACATGGGTTGCTTAGCCTTGGGAGCTATGATCCATTTATGTTACTCCCTAATTCAGAACTAAATCTTATATTTATATTTTAGATTTACAGTCCCGAGAACTCTAGTCCTAGGAAAGGTCCTAACTAACAGGATCAGTCACATCCCTGGGCAGCTGTTGCCACTTTTCTCTGTCCAAACAGTGGTTATGGGTCTAATTCCTGCTTCATATGTGATAATCTCCATTAGATCATGAGCCAAATTCTCAGAATCTCCTTTCTGACATTGGTCCACAAGCTAAGTCTTTACTTAATGATTATAGTTCTCTTTGGCTCGAAGATTTATTTATATTTTTCTTGCATCTGAGTATTTCTTTTTAAAAATATTTTTCAATCATTGTTTAATTGTTGGAAGGGTGTGTATGTGTGTGGAGGTGTTTATATATTATTGCATAAACTCTTAAGTCACTTGCATTGAAATCATTCATTTTGTATGCAACTTATTTTTATACTTCTGTATTTCTCATGCATCCTTCTGCTTTCTTGTCTTAGTTCCTGGCCTTTTATTTTTCTAAATGGGTGAGAAGGATATGGATTCATTCTGGATTCATTCTATTCAGATTCTATTAATTTTTTCCTACTTAGCACTCAAGTCACAAAGCATTCTTTGTTTCCAGTCAGAAATAATGACCCTAGCTCTGACTTCATAGTATACACTATCTCTGTCTCTTTGAGAAACCTTTCAATATTCTTAGGGTCCACTACTGTTTCAACACTTATATTTGGATCTAATAGAAGTATAACTCATAATTTGATGTCTTGTTTATCTTATCTGTCCACTTATGCATATGACTTATTTCTCAGATTGAAGTATAAATTCCTCTTTCGTGTCTCCCAAATGGCCTTTTATACCAAATTGATATTCACTGAATTGATAGAAATTGAATGAAGGAATAGTGTTATGAAAAAAAATCAGATGATATAGTTTCAGCCCCACTAGCTGTACTTACTTAGAGTATTTGACCATACTTTATATGTTTTGAGTTTTCAGGTTCTAGAAATGTGATCTATTATGTAGCTATAATCAACAAGTAATTGTGGAGGATGATAATGGTGATATTTTTATTATAATTTTAGTCAACTAAGTGTGCAGAAACTCTGAACTTTAAAATCATCTAATTAAAATATTACATAACTCAAACTGTGGGATTAATTTAATAAGCAATTGTTTTTAAAGAATATCTGTTTGAAACCCAGATAAAGTTTTCAGTAGGGTTATATTCTTTTTAAAACATCTAAGTATACTTTATTTCTCTTGCTGTATTTTCAGAAAAAAAAAAACTATTTTATATTGCAGTGTTCTTGATTTCTCCATAATTTCTGCAGATCTCAAGAGTTATACACATAAGGCAATAGAAATTTTTAGATTTAATACTACTGATTAAATACTTTTCAGAGAACAGAGGTTTTATAAGGTGAGGAAAATATGTGGGTAAGATAATTGAATATAGTTATCCTAATCTTTCTACACATTGCTTCCAACCTCATTGGCTTTTATTCTTACAGCTTGCCTGAGACCAAAGCACTTACCATTTGTTCAGTCAAAATTTAATAAAAGGAGAAAACTGCTATGTTATTTTCCCAAATGTTTACTGTGTGCATTTCTCATTTGCCAATGTTTTGATTGGCAGCTTTATATGACCCAGGATTTTAATTTTATATGAAATTTGATGGGAAGTATATTTTAGAAGTCATAATCAAAAGTGACTGCAGCTCCCCTTTATGTGATTTTCTAAGGAAGCATTTGTTTCCCCAAGATGAATACAAGAGTCTTGGGGCACAATGAGAAAGATATGCATTAATAGGCTGCAATCACTTTTGCTGCTTGTGGAAACAAATAATACCAAACAAGTAAAAATAATAATAATTCATGGAAATAATTTGGTACATATTTTGTTTCCTGAAATCCATCTGAGTGACTTTCTCTTTTGGTGTTTTTTCCTTTTAGGTTAGGGTTTCTTAAATCCATTTTAAATAGACAAAATTTAGAGCCTTCGAGGCAGTGGTTATAAAATAAATGAGCTATTTTCATTACTGTATTTTGATTATCATTCTCAGTTCTTTCTGTTGTATTTTCCTTGGTCCATGGATCAGAGCATTAGCATCATTTCACAACTTGTTAAAAAGACAGAAATTCAGACCCCCCCACAGACCTGCTGAATAAGAATCTTGTTATAACAGAAACCTCAAGCAAATCATATGCCTTTCGATTCTGAGAAGCACTATTCTAGCCAAAGTTGTTACATATTTTAAGACCATTCTCACACTCTTTAATCATCATGGGTTAATTTTTTTATAATTTTTCTATTGAAGTGATGTTGGTTTACATCATATGTTTTAGGAGTACAGGTATATATATACCTCTTCAAATATTTGTTGCCACACCACATCCACCACCAAAGTGCCATAACCCTCCACCACATACAGTGCCATAACCCTCCAGTTCACATCCCTTTCTAAGTTAATTTTGTTTCTGCAGTCAGATTCTAAAGTTTGTTTACATTTGGTTTTAACTGTTCTTTTACTTTGTTTCTTTACATTCCACAAGAGTGAAATCATCCATTGTTTATCTTTCTCCTTCTGACTTGAAATACTTAGTCCAATTCCCTCCGTATCCATCCATGTTCCTGTAAATGACAAGATTTCATTTTGTTTTTATAAGATAATCGACTGATTTTAAATGCTTCTCATTCTCCCAATTTAGTTTCCCCTGCCTTGAAGTTCATGTGCTCTATTCTTCATGTGTCAGAGAAGAGTGTTATCACTAGGAGAATATTCTGCATTTCTAGTTAATGTAAAGATATCACTTTTTTTAACTTAAAAACTCAATTTTATTTTTTCTACCCTAGAGCAAGACACCTAACACATCACCATTTGTTTTGTAATGGATTGTCACCTCTTTTGCCAAACTATAGAATACATCTTTGTTTGTCACAGATAGGCTCACTTTCTGTTTTACTAAGAAAGAGATATTTAATCTTCGAACAGTCTCTTTCCCACAGAGGAAAGCCACAACTGCTACAACAAAAACAGTTGCAGACCAATAGCTGTGGAAAGGATATCGCTTTTTGCAACCTTCTTTATTTTAACTATTTGGATGGAAAATTTTCCAAATTGTATCATGTATTTCCTAATTTCTGAAAATGGGTCTACAGACCATGAAAAATCATGGTTTCTTAATAAATACTTGTTATTATTGAAATTTCATTTATTCTGATGGAAACAAAAATGAGCTTAAAGGTTAGTGAGTTATTTATGTATTGATAAAGCTTATATGATTTTCCATAGATTATTATGCTGTTTTAATTAATTTCTTAATTTAATTGATCTTTTGCTCCTTCCTTTAGTAATAGTAGTGTCATTTAGTAATAGTACTGTCATTTCCTCAAAAGTTTCACCACTCACATTAAGTTCCCTTCCTCTTACTCTTATTACTACTCTGCAATACTATAAATTTTCTATTTATAGTGCCCTACCTTATTGAGGCAGATTTTTCTTTCTTGTTTTAATATATTCATTTTTTATTTCATCTAATATTTTCCCCTTTATGATTTTTCTTTTTCTGCTACTTATGTCATTTGGCAATTTAAGTCTCTTAAATTCAATATTTAATCCATTTACATTCCTTGTAAATAATGATATATCTAGTTTTAGATTTACTATCTTTTTGCTTTGCATTGAACCCCCTGTTATATGTTATTTTTTTCTTTCCTATCTTCTTTTACATCAATATAATTGTTTTTTGTTCTTTTTCTCTACTCTAATGTATTACCTTAAAGTTTAAATATTATTTTAGTGATTATCCTTGATCATAATATGCATTTTTGACTTATTGAAGTTATTAAAATTAATGATCTTACCATTTTCAAAAAATGCTAAAATTTGAGAGCATTTTAACATGTTTCTTTTCTGAAATTTATTATTATTGCCGTGCATTTTAATTCTACATATAAAAACCCTCAGATACTATTATGTCTTTGTGCATTTTGTTTTATGTTGTGTTTCTATATTGTGGTTGTATCATTATATCCAGTAAATACCTATTTATCCTTTTTGTTGCTCTCAATTTCTTGTTGCAATCATATTTTTGCTCGATATACACTTTTATATTGGCAGTTATTTTCCTAAGCTCTTTTATGACCTTTTCCACTGTCTTCTGTTTACATCATTTCTGTTGGTGAATCAGCTGTCTAATTCACAGGTGCTCTGCTGAAGGAAATACACCTTTTCTTCTCTGACTGCTTTTAATATTACTCTTTCTCTTTGGTTTTCATCTATCTTACTCTGTGTGTCTAGATGTGTTTTCTCTTATATGTCACTGGCATATGGAATTTGTGAGTGGAGGTACTTTATCAGTTTAGGAAAGTTATTAGCATTATCTCTTTAAATATTATCTCTGACTACATTTCTTCTATTATTCCTAGGAATCTAATGATACATATGTTACATATGTAACATATTTCATTTTGTCATATGTATCAAGAGGTTGTACAAGGAAAATCTCTTCTAAAATCTCTTCTGGTTAAAGTAACTTGAAATGCAACTCTGCTGCTATACAGGACAACTAGGGAAACTTGATATAATTCAGGGATCATTGATTTAAGAGCATTGTGGGTCACTGAGGTAATGAAATTGGAGGTACAAATATGATAAGACTGGAATTAAAAAAAAAATACTTTCACCCAGTATTTTCAGTTTTATGAAGTGGGCAAAAGGCTGAGAATCCAGAGTTTAAAGTTTCCACTTCTCATAATTTTTACAGGCTGCTCGATCAAGGGAGAGAAAAGTTAAAATTGTTTTTAGGAAGATGGTCAGGTTTTAAGTCTTGTTTAACTGTGGTATATAATGCAGTATAATCAACGTTGGCTTTATATTTAAATAGATCTTCATTTGAATCCAAGCTACACTACTAGATAAGCTCCACACTGTTTATAATGTATCTAGAATGGAAATTATAGTATTAGATACTTTTTATTGTGGTGATGGCTAATAGCAGCTGGAATAAATGTGTTTGGCATGAAGTTGTCATTCAAAATGGTAACTATTAGAGAATAATACCTACATTATCATTCTTAACCTCTACATGATTGATGCACTAATGTTAGGTGCTTTAAAAATAATATATTTCTGTGTCATAACCCTCTGAAACCTTGTAATAATGACTCAGGAATGAACTAAAAGACGAGAAAGATAGTTTGCTCTGTACATAACCAAGCTTTTCAGCTCCCTGGTCTCATTCTTAGATATGGGTATGATTCTGTAGGTTTTCAAGTTCTCAGACATGTCTTTGCACTAAATTTATCTCACCAGCTCTTCTTGGTTTCATGCTAACTCGTGTTGGCAACTCTAAGACAAAGAATTTTATTGGAAAGAGGGAAAATTTCTTTCCATAGTCTCATGTATTATACATTGGCTATAATTTGCAATGTTTGGGGCCTGTATGTGGTCTAATATTTATTAAGAACTTGTTATGTTCCTGACATTAGTCCAATTATTTTATACGTATTAACATCTCTAATACTCTTATCAAGGCTCTGAGTTGGGTACTATTACTGCCCTCATTTTATAGATGTAAAAACTAAGGTAGACCTTTTAAATAGTTTTTCTAATATTTCACAGCTGGAAAGTGGTAAAGCCTGGATACATCCTTGGTGGTCTAGTTCTTAATCACTATATAATAATTCCTCTCACAGTTATTACTATTTTCATTGTGAATATTATCTTAGGGTTTGGAATCCTGGCAGGTTAAAATCATTTCTCATTAAAAGCAGAAAAAGAAATGTGTGTAGGTTTTGTTATAACTAAAGATATTTGGGAAATTCATTGTCTTGTTATGCATGCTGAACTTAATTAAAATTCCTTTGAGAAACCCACGCTATTCTTTAATATATTGCAACTAACCTCAATGTCAAATAAATACATCCATGCCAGATACACATAAAAATATTCACTAGAGAATTATCATCATTTAATAATTTTAAATTCTCATAGAATAGCAGTTCCACATTTGGTAGTAATCTATTTCTATTTTGAAATGTTTGCCTGACTCTATTCTTTCAATAGAAAATGGGTTATTCTTTATGAGACAATAGGTACTTGAAATTATGCAATTCTAATTCGCTCACTTAACTAAATCACAATTTTGATAGGAGATATACTTGTAATTCTGCTGTACCCATCATTTATTTGATTGAAAAATCTCAAAGACATTATGAAAATATTTAACAATGTACTGATTCTTTTAAAACTGTGACAAAAATTCTGTGAAGTAAGACCCTGGCCATATAAAATAGCAAATCTGAAATTGTCAGCAATTGTTCTATATGTGTGTGTAGGATAGTCTATTTATTTTATATTTGTAAAACCATCATTCTTCACCTTAACCCCAAAAGGTTCTTATCACCAGATAAAACCAACTTGAAATTAAGAGTAACCTATACTTTGGAAGATTTCCTAGAATATAAAAGTTCAGAACATAATGACACTTACCTGATGTCCACAAAACTCTCACTATTAGATGTGTTATATATGAACAGTTGGATCTTTTAGTTAGGATGTGTATAAATGGAATCCACGAAGGATTTCTCTGTATCTCTGCATTGTATTTGTAGCATCCTATGTTCACTAAACGTGTTCTTTTCACAAACTCTCTTTTCTGTCACTTACACATTTGGGCAGCAGCCATTACCCTAAGCTGGTTTCAGGAAACTGAAATATGTGAAATGTAAAGAATAAAAAATCTGGCCACTTTTTCTGGGCTCAGGTTTTAAGCGCATGAACTTAATCCTGGTGTTCTTTGGGTTCTCCTTCTTCTGCCAGTCACAATTTCTAATTAGCTTTCCCAATGGAGGAAGAAGATGGATTATATTTTAATATCTAGAGACTAAAATTAGTTTATATTTTAGCAAGTTAGCACTTCTTAGCAGTTGATTTACTCTTGAAGCTGCAAAATCTGTGAGCTTGCAATTAATCATACGTTGGTCATTTTCTTTCAAAAATGTTCAGTTTGGCTGTCTGTATCATAATAGAGGAAAACATGTAATTTATGCAGCTTAGAAATTATAGCCCTGTGTTTAACTATGTCATAATATATTTTCTCACCCGCTCATTGTTCTTAACACTATAAAAGAATGTCATTTCACTGGGATTTATTTAAGCAAAACCTTTAAAGTGAGATCCCTAGCAAAACAGTAACCTCTTGGAGTTGTGCTTTATTTTTCTTTAAATGGATGCTTTTTGGATTTGTTTTGACCACTCTTGATTTTGTGGTGACTTTCAAAAATAAATTTTTAAACATAGGAGCACAATCTTGGCTCTTTTCTTGCAACAAGAATGCTTTATCTTTTTTAAAATTGTCTTTAATCTCATGTGCATAACACATGTAAAAGTATTCTGTTAATATGCACAGAATACACAAAACAACTCCCTAGTGGCAATGTGATAATTTAAAGACACTATAAATTCACAGCAATAGATAGCTTTTAATTCACTGATTTTTTAAAAAGCAAGCACTTATTTGAAAATCAAAAACAGTACATATTTTATGCAGTTTCCCCAACTAACCTCTGCCAGAAAATTAACCCAAAAACTGTTTGACAATCTTGAATAGTATATCACAATGTTGCTAGCATGCTGATCACTCCCTGTGCTCTGAAACAAATCAATTAGCCTGCCAATTGTGTTCATTAGAATTCATTCATATCTCTATAAAAAGTTAATTAAAAGTAAGAGTGAGGAGGAAATCATATCAAACATTCTTATTAAATCCAAATCACCAAAGTAATTTCAAATCTAAATCAACAATCATTACTATAACTCTCCCACCAAAGGCTACACTATACCCGAAAATCAGAGCAGATATGAACCTTTCAGATATTGATAAAGAATTCCAAATAAAAGTACTCATTCTATTACTATCACATGATTATTATTACTATTACTTTTATTATCATATTTTCTTGATTGCCCTTGATACTGATAAAGGTGTCCCTTTTGGCTAAACCTCTGAATTTTATTAACATAGGTGAACATGGAAACTAGCACTGTGCCTCATTATTTCAAGAAACTCAGTTTAATCTAGCCTTTTTAAATGAATGGCAGCACAGAATAACCAATGGAACTTGGCATTCCAAGCCAAATGAAATTATCTTGATATAAGGACCATAGCATGTGAAAAACAGCTGCCAAAACAGGAGCAAGTTGACAAGCCGTAGCTTTCTGATTCCTAAAAGAGACTCTTTTTTCTGAACATAATATCTAAATGCCTTTGGTAGAGCTGTTAAAAGCAAAAAGTGTTTGAATGTGAAATGTTCTGATTATAACATGAAGCTCTCTCCCAGCCCTTCTATTCCCTCCATATTGGGGAAGGTATCAGTTCCTTTTGTTTCCAGAGGTCCACAATGAAAGCCCATGTGAGAGTGGAAGAATCTTCCTGACAAGCCACGGAAAGCTTTAGACTAATTTCATATTCAGTTCTTGGCACTGAGGTCTGGGTGGAGGTGGGCAGGTCCACCCTGCCTTTCAGTCTCATTAATCATTTGGCTTTCCCTGGCTGCTCGCAGCATCTTCTGGAGGAACCCTTCTCTTTATTCATTCAGACAACCCTTTGGATTAAACAGAGCCAGCTAAATGTCAAAGCAAATCTGAGTCTTGATGCAGATAATCATTTCAATAATATTTCTCCATTTGTGCCCAAACACCAGGGGAATAAAGCTTTTCTGCTGTCAGGTACTGTAAGACTGCAGTTGGTGTAAATGCTTGACACTGAGCCAGATGGCTTAGCCGTGCCTCAAACATATGTTCAACAAGCAGGCTTGCACACATTGGAATTTTATTATTTTGAACTGGTGAGGCTTGCATATTTATTTACTTGACCCCCTTTGGTGTCACTTTGGTATTAAAACAATCAGTTATAAAGCTTCTCCAAGCAATAGGGTAGGGCTAGTTTATAAACTACTTGTCAGTTTCATATCACCACCTGCAGTGAAGTATTACTCATCTTATGGCCTCCTCTTGAGAATTTAAAGAAAAAAGGTGGCAAGGTGCATGTGGCTAAGGGAGGAAGGAAACGGGAATTGATGGACAGAATGCTGGCCTACCCCAAAGATAAAGATGAATGTGCCCTTTTCTAACCAACTCTTTATATGACCTGAGGACAAGTAATTTTCTCATGTATTACCATGTATATTTCACCAAGAAAATTTTATCTGATTTTTAAGGAAATCAACCAATAAAATACACAGCTACACATACTCTTCAAAATCTCAGAGGTAAATCTATACATGTATGTAAACACACGTTTACACTATGATGATGTCTATGTGTCCCTGTGTGTTTATATGCGTGATAAAAATGATAACTCATGCTACTGATTTTGCTTAAATTTTGCATTCATTATACTTAACTTTCAGCTAATATAGTCTTCAAAATAAAATGTAACTAGTTTACTGCTTAATGAAAAATATATTTATAGAAAAGTTAATTTCATATTTATTAATAGGTTCAAATGCAGCATTTAAAAAGAAACAGAGAAGAGATATAAAAATCTATGAATTGTGTAATTAACATATGCATGTTGCTGTGTATGGACTCTATACTGTGAAAATAAAGTTATAACTGTGATAATATGATGTCTTAGGGAATTTGGAGTTCAACAATTCCATCACTTTCATTTAGTTAGATCAGAAAATTTTATTAATATAGATGAAATCACACAACAGGTGTGCATCAGGACAACTCAAGGCACATCCTACTCACATCCTATATGTTATGTGCATTTGCCTATCAGGGTAAATTTTTGCAGAATAATTGGCTCTGGTACAAGTATCCTGATGGAAGACCTAAGACTACCTGGGATAAAATGCTGCTAGGATAGTGGTCAATGTTATCAGACCCCACATACACCATTTTATAACAAATACACTATAAATGTTCCCATCACTATCCTAAACTAAAATTCATAGCACTTACCTAAATAGAAACCATTAATCTTCAACTCCATAGTGTAATTATTATATAATACAAAGAATACATTAAAGGAAAATGGCAGTTTTCAGAATATATATGTAATGTATGTGCACGTGTGCATGTGTGTCTATGTACTCTGATATATTAAACGTTTGGAAACAATCATACTAGATAATATAGGAAAGTAATTAGATGCTTGCCCTTTTAAGAAGACCTGTCGTGAACACACAGCTACAAAAGGGGTATTTAATCAGTGACTCAAATACATTGAAGTATTGATATTGATGATTGATGAGATTTACCAAGATGGTGAGCTATATTTTGGTAAAATTCCAAAGCAAATTGCAAGCATTGAAATTTTATTATTTTGACTACTCTTGTTGTATGTGTTTTTTGCATTCTTAGAAAATTTTGCACATATTAAAATGATACATATATACTTTTAAAAATATATAAATTGGGATCATTTTTAGATTCAGATTATTGTCAACAGAATTTTAACTCCCTGAATGTATATCTGGAGAGATAATTAAAGGTCATGCAGTATCCAGGAACATTTCCGCATTGTAGGAACTTTCCTATAAAGTACAGGATGTCTAATATGTTACCACATGTCTAGTAAATAGCATTAGGACTCCTCAATAACTGCATCAGCAAAGACCCCCACAGCTTTCAGAATAACTCAGACTAGAGCCATCATCATGCAATATCATATGTAGACTTTCTTCAGCATAGCAATCAAGGTAACCAAAAGCAAAACCATGCAAAAGTTAGTCACATGAAGAATACATCATTTAAAATGAATTCTTTATTTTAAACATTACACATGCCTGAGTTTACATTATATATCTTCAGAGAGGAATTTCATTTTAAAATGTTAAGGTCTATGATGGATTTACAAATGAATTCTACCAAACATTCAGAGACGAATTAGTGCCTATCCTTCACAAACTCTTCCAAAAAATTGAGAAGGAAGGGACAATACCAAACACGTTCTATGAAGCCAATATTACACTAATACCAAAACCGAATAAGGACAACACAAAAAAGGAAAACTATAGGCCAATCTCCCTAATGAACACTGATGCAAAAATCCTCAATAAAATTTTAGCTATCAGAATCCAACAATGTATCCATAAGATAATTCACCACGACCAAGTTGGATTCATTCCAGGGGCACAAGGATGGTTTAACATCCGAAAATCAATCAACGTTATCCAACACATCAACAAAAAGAAATATAAAAACCATATGATAATATCAATAGATGCTGAGAAAGCTTTCGACAAAGTGCAACACCCATTCATGATAAAAGCCCTTGAAATTCTTGGGATACAAGGAACATACCTCAACATCATAAAGGCCATCTATGACAAGCCAACAGCCAGTATCATTCTCAATGGTGAAAAGCTGAAAGCAATTCCATTAAGATCTGGAACAAGACAAGGATGTCCACTCTCACCACTGCTTTTCAATATAATACTGGAAGTCCTAGCCAGAGCAATAAGACAAGAGAAAGACATCCAAGGAATCCAAATAGGAAAAGAAGAAGTCAAACTATCACTATTTGCAGATGATATGATAATATACATAGAGAACCCCAAAATCTCCACAGAAAAACTAATTCAACTCATCAGTCAGTTCAGTAAAGTGGCAGGATACAAAATCAACACGCAAAAGTCAGTAGCCTTCCTATACACAAACAATAAATCTGAAGAAGAAGAAATCAAAAAAACCACCCCTTTTATTATCGAAACAAAAAAAATCAAATATTTGGGAATAAATCTAACAAAAGAGGTAAAGGACCTATACAAAGAAAACTATAAAACACTGTTAAAAGAAATAGAAGAAGACACAAAGAAATGGAAAGACATCCCCTGCTCATGGATTGGAAGAATAAACATTATTAAAATGGCCATCCTACCAAAAGCAATATACAGATTCAATGCTATTCCAATCAAAATCTCAATGGCATTCTTCAAAGAAATAGAACAATTATTGATGAAATTCATATGGAATCACCAAAAACCCCGAATAGCCAAAGCTCTACTGAAAAAAAAAAGAAGGAAATGGAGGCATCACACTCCCAGACTTCAAACTATACTACAAAGCCATAATCATCAAAACTGCATGGTATTGGAACAAGAACAGACATACAGACCAATGGAATCGAATAGAAAATCCAGAAATAAACCCACAGATTTATGGTCAACTAATCTTTGACAAAGGAGCGAAGACTATGCATTGGAGCAAAGAAAGTTTGTTCAATAAATGGTGCTGGGAAAACTGGGTCGCTACATGCAAAAGAATGAAGCTTGACCACTACCTCACACCATACACAAAAATCAACTCAAAATGGATTAAAGAACTAGACATAAGACCTGAAACCATAAAATACATAGAAGGAAATATAGGCGAAACACTACGGGATTTGCACATCAAAGACATCTTTACAGACACATCACCCAAAGCAGTGATAGTGAAGACAAAGATAAACAGCTGGGACTACATCAAATTAAAGAGCTTCTGCACAGCAAAAGAGACAATAACAAAGACAAAGAGAAACCCCACCAACTGGGAGAACATTTTTGCACCCAACACTAATGATAAAGGACTGATCACAAAAATCTGCAAAGAGCTGATGAGACTCAGCAACAACAAAGAAAATAATCCAGTCAAAAAATGGGCAGAAGAGCTAAAAAGAAACTTCTCTGAAGAGGAAATGCAAATGGCCAACAGACATATGAAAAAATGTTCAACATCACTTGTAATCAGGGAAATGCAAATCAAAACTACCATGAGATACCATCTCACACCAGTGAGAATGGCACATATTAAAAAAACTAGCAACAACAAATGTTGGCGAGGATGTGGAGAAAAAGGAACTCTTGTGCACTGTTGGTGGGAGTGCAAACTGGTCCAACCACTATGGAGAGCTGTGTGGAGATTTCTGGACCTACTAAACATAGAGCTTCCATATGATCCAGCAATTCCACTCCTAGGTATTTACCCAAAGGACACAGAAACATCAATTCCAAAGAGCACCTGCACCCCTATGTTTATAGCAGCACTGTTTACAATAGCTAAGCTTTGGAAACAACCCAAATGCCCAAAAATAGATGACTGGATCAAGAAGATGTGGTACATATATACCATGGAATATTACTCAGCATTCAAAAAAGATAAACACATGCAATTTGCAGCAACATGGATGGCACTGGAAGGGATCATGCTCAGCGAAATAAGCCAAAAAGAAAAAGAAAAATACCGGATGGTCTCACTCATAGCAGGAATCTAGAAAACTTAAATAAGGGACCAGGAAAATGAATATAAGAAAGTGAAAATCAAAATCAACAAAAAACTATGAACCAGAGACACTTTTTGGGGGTGGGGGGCGGGAGGGGAAGGATTGGTGTCAGAATGGGGCGTTTGCAATTGTATGGGGGAATATAAAAATAAAATTTAATATCTAAAAAAAAAAAAAAAAAAAAAAAAGCTTATCACTACAAAAAAAATAAATAAATAAATAAAATGTTAAGGTCTAGATTTTGTATTTGCAAATAGATAACAGAACATAATTTCAAAATCAGAAATCCTAACCTAACATCAATACAAAGCAGAGTTTAATTTAAAATGTAATTCATGTAAATTTAATATTGGTTTAATTATAGTTTGTAACTGAAGACTTCAAAACAACATTAATTTTTTTGCAATGGCAACACATTTTTCTTATGTAGATGTGGTTATTGAGTAATTGCTATTTACTCATAATATAGAATTTTACAAGAGTTATGTCAGTCTAGTACTAGTTTGGAAATGAGAGATAACATCATCAAGTGTAACTTATATTAGTTATCCCACATATTTATTTCTCTTTATTGGTGTATGATTCACTGCAATCAGATTCTATAATTATGTGCTTCTAAATTCTTAATTGACCAGGATGCTGGAATTCCTCTTATATGTGATCAATTTCTGTTCAAAGCTTTTAACTCTTATCAACCCACCTGTATGTCAGCAACTCATCACACAATATATAAGAGAATAATATCTTGTTGTATATATAGTTCTGATACATCACAAACACACACACAAATATAAATTGTTCATATTTTTTTGGATTCTTAAACTTTCAGTTGCAGTCTCCTTCCACAAAAGAACATAAAGACATCATCAGTCTTTACTCTTTTCTCAGTTGTGTGTTTACTGTACATAAAAGATCTCCACTATGTTGAAAAGGGAAAAAGGCACAACTGAAGAACATTAGCTCACATCTATGTCATGATGATCTCTACGGAAATGTGCAATAAATCTTTCTTTTTAAAATCATTCCATGTCATTTGGCCTATACAAAGTTTCCAAAATATAAGGAAAGTTACAAACTACAAGAGCATTCACAACACAGCCTTATGTTAACACTTAAACCAGCCACAGTCTAACCAGTTTAACAATAAAATCATTGTGATTTGGATGAGGAACAAAGTTGTGGAGACACCTTTCATCCCCTACAGAAGCACAGAAGAGATTCTTTCTTTTTTTTTTAAGATTTATTTATTTATTTATATAAGCACTGGGTACTGTCAGAAGCGCGGGAGGGTGAGAGAATTCACCAGAGCCAGAGCAGGGAACAGAACAGGCAGAAATATACTGACGAAATACACTGCTGAGGGGAGCAGCGGGCACGGCAGGAGAGGTCTGCGCGCCATGTGGAACCCTCGCCGGCGGCTGGGGATCGAACCTGCGCTGTAGAGACTGCAGGCAGCTTCGCAGCCCAGCGCTCAACCACTGCACCACCAGGGGAGGCCCAAGATTATTTTTTTTCTGAGGTTATTCTATCAATAATATGCCCTATACTATAAATGAGACTTGTTTCTCTCAATCAAAATAGTTGGTTTAACACAAAAATAACCCATTTGTGATAGGAGAAGAATTTAATTTTGTCAGTTTTGTTGCTGGGGCAGTAGCGGTTTGATAAGGATTACATTATAAAACACTCATAATTTGTTCTGAATCTGGTAAACAGGTAGTGGGGGATGTTTTTGAAAGTGAAAATGGAAAATAACAGAGATAAGCACTTGGTCTATTGTTTCCTTACCACAATCCCGCCCTTCAAGCTCATGACCAGTTGGGCAGGATGAATACCCAATACCAAAGTGCTGAGTGGAGAGGTCAGGAATATCTCTGAATGTGAGCATCCACGTAGATACAAACAGCTGTTACCAGGTTTATCAGTGAGGATAATATCTCATGTAACTGAACAGTCAGAATATAGATAAGATCATGGATAGCATGATACTGGGGCAGTCCTTTAGGAATAGTTTCTTATTTAGGTATGTGCTGTTCTTTCAGAGATCTAGTTAAAATACAGATTCTGATTCAGCAAATCTAGGGGTACAGCTTAGATTTTGCTTTTCTAACAAACTCCCAGGTGATGCCAGTACTGTTCACATGTGGCCCACTCTATGTGCAAGGATGCTTTAGAGAGTCTTGGAAACTTAAAACCTTTTGAATTGGGAGCTTTTTGGGGAGTGTAACATGGTGAAGTACATGCAAGGAGAAGCTCAAGAAGGGATGATGACAAACGCGAAGAAAAGAAACCTGTAAGTTTAACATCATGCATCAAGAGCACAATGCAATGGGTGAAAATAAGTCATTCTCCTCCCATCTAGATAGAAAAATCAAAACCACCCAGCAGTTTTACACAGTACATAAATGTGCAAATGCGGCAGCACACAGAGCAAGATGAAAAACAGAAGCTCCAGAAAGGCAGCTAAAACAGAATGCTTTTGTTTTATACTTGTTAAACCTGATCTAAAAATATTCAGAGAAGGATTTTCAATACTATTAGAAAAGAAAATGGATGGTATATGGAACAGAACCAAACAAAAATTATTTTTAAAAAATTTGTTTATATTGCGAGCCCTAATGACTTTACCAGTCTCTAGAGAGAAATCATTGCCAGTTAAATGAAAATTACCCTGATAATCTATATTTGAAAGATCAGTTTCATAGATGCCTAATGCCCTGAAAGTACTGTTGCATTTAACCAAATATTTCATTAAATTTTAGTACATGTCAAATGATCATTTTTAAATTTAAATGTGAGTGTCTCTTTATTGTGGGAAAAGAATATCTGATTAAACAGGGACCACATTAACCAACTTAAAATACTGTGTTTGCCTACTCACCAGTTACATTCATTGTCCAAATGAAGCTCATTGCTTACTACCACTACCAAAAAGGTACCAGTTCTGTTCAAGATTTTCCATGTAGAAAGATATAATGCCAAGTTATATCTGGTTTAAAAAATTTGGGGCACAACTGGACATTGAAAAATTTTTTATCATAATTGTAATGCTAAAGAAAAAAATAATGAGCTTAGAAAGATCCTGAAATTTGAGTTCATCTGGTAAAGAATTCAGATATAGCACAGAAGGACAGATTAGTGACTAGTTTAATCCTTAGTCCACATCTTGCTAAACATTTGTATAAAAAAATATTTCTGCAGAGACAATAAAATGGATAATTATAAATACTTATAATGATAAACCAACATTAATTATATATTATTATTTTAATACAGAAGGGTTTCTCTTATGTTCTTTGGAAAATACAGTTGTTTCATTAAAAAATTACTTTTATTTTTTAAAGTGAATTGAAAAAATTGCATATGAATTGAAACTTATAAAAGCTTTAATATGTGGATTGGATTCTGATTTTTAATGCTGAAAAATGTATTCCTTAATATTTGTATACACTTCTGTGATATGTATTTTTTCTAGAGATGAGTCAAAATTTTACTCAATGAATTTACTTGAGCAATTTAACATATATACATTGATGTACATATGTAATGCTCATATAAACTAAAATTAATGGAAAAAATTTACAAAGAGTAAGAAGTGGGAAGGTCTATCTAAAATTGTAAAAAATTCTTGCTGCAAATGGTCATAGGCTTTTCTTCCTCATTAACTCTCTCTGACTCTTGGAGAAATTATCAACTGACCTTATTTAAATTGTATTTTTTTTAATCAAGGTAACATTGGTTTACAATCACATGTATGATTTCAGGGTGTAGTAAAACACCTTTTCAGACATATGTTACTATGCCACACCCGTGCTAAAGCACCCATATTCTTCACCATAGTCCATTGGGCCTCTGCCTACTATACTCTCCACCTGCCATCCTCCCGACTAGTGGGCTCAGTTCTACAGTTAGATTTTTAGGGTTTGTTTTGGTTTAATTTTGTCTATTCATTTGATTTTGATTTTTCATATGCCACAGAAGAAGGAAATTATCCCATATTGTCTATTCCCCTCTAACTTATTTCCCTTAGCATAATCCCCACCGTTTCTATCCATGTTTTCACCAATAGCAAGATTTCCTTTCCTTTTACAGCTGAGCAGTATCCCATTGAGTATATCGATCACATCTTTTTAATCCACTCTCTGTCCTTGGGCTTTTAGGTTGTTTCCACAACATGGCTATTGTAAATAGTGCTGCAATGAGCAAAGTAATGCATACTTTAAAATAACACATATGTGGTCTACCTAAAGATCAAATCACAGTATCTGGACTTATTAACTATAGATTAATTGGAGTTCATGATGGTGACATCATGAAGTGGTGAAGATCGTCTAACTAGATATCTAAAGACCCAGCTGCAGGACTTCCCTAACATTTCATGTGACCTTGGGCAACCTTTGAGACATGACTTTGTATCTGAAATTGCAACAGAAATGCCCCAGAATATGGTAAATATCTCTTTATGATTATAAGCACTTATTTCTCAGGGTCAAAGGAACAGTCTAACCATATTAAAAAAAAAATCAAGAACTGTTTCAAGCCCCTTGAAATTCCTACCTCACTTTGAAATTATGAAAAGATTGAGAATGGATTTCCAAAAGGTATTTCCTTGGTGAGAGTTGCTGCCAAACTGAGGATTTGTTGTGAATGGTCTGGAATGTTTGCCTCTCTTTTTTATTTAAAATAAACTTCTCCAAAGAGGAAATACAAATGGCCAAAAGGCATATGAAAAAATGTTCAACATCACTTGCAATCAGGGAAATGCAAATCAAAACTACAATGAGACACCATCTCACACCAGTGAGAATGGCACATATTGAAAAAACTAGCAACAACAAATGTTGGCGAGGATGTGGAGAAAAAGGAACTCTCCTGCAGTGCTGGTAGGAGGGTGCAAACTGGTCCAACCACTATAGAAAGCTGTGTGGAGATTCCTCAACCTACTAAAGATAGAGCTTCCATATGATCCAGCAATTCCACTCCTAGGTATTTATCCAAAGGACACACAAACATTAATTCCAAAGGGCACCTGCACCCCTATGTTTACAGCAGCACTATTTGCAATAGCTAAGCTTTGGAAACAAATGCCCAAAAATAGATGACTGGATCAAGAAGATGTGGTACATATACACCATGGAATATTACTCAGCAATCAAAAATATAAACACATGCAATTTGCAGCAACATGAATGGAGTTGGAAGGGATCATGCTCAGCGAAATAAGCCAGAAAGAAAAAGAAAAATACTGGATGGTCTCACTCATAGCAGGAATCTAGAAAAACTAAATAAGGGACCAGCAAAAAGAATAACTATAAGAAAGAAAAAATGAAAATCAATAAACAACTATGAACCAGAGACACACTATGGGGGGAAGGGGGAAAGAGGGATTGGGGTCAAAATAAGGGGGTTGCAATTGTGTGGGAAATATAAAAATCAAATAAATAAATAAATAAATAAAATAACAGGGCTTCAATAGGACTAATAAGAGACCATAATGGGGCCTCCCCTGGTGGCACAGTGGTTGAGCACTGGGCTGTGAAGCTGCCCACAGCCTCTGCAGCGCCAGTTCGATCCCCGGTCACCAGCAAGGGTCCCACATGGCGCGCAGACCTCTCCTGCTACCCACTGCTCCCATCAGCAGTGTATTTTGGTCCATCTGCCTGTTCTGTTCCCCGCTCTGACTCTGGTGAATTCTCTCACCCTCCCACGCTTCTGACTGTACACAGTGCTTGTATAAATAAACAAATAAATCTTTTTTAAAAAAAGAGAGAGAGAGACCATAATGGAATCTTTAACAGCTTTCTGACACACCAGGAATGTTAAGAGTCTCAAGGTAAATAGTATGCTAATGGCCCAATGTGGCAGATAAGTTAGAAATGCTCAACTCAGGCCTCCCTAGTGGCGCAGCGGTTGAGCGCTGGGTTGCGAAGCTGCCCGCTGCCTCTGCAGCGTCAGTTCGATCCCTGGCTGCTCCCAGGCCACCAGAGGAGGATCCCACATGGTGCGCAGACCTCTCCTTCCGCCCGCTGCTCCCCTCACAGTGTACCTCGGTCCTTCTGCCTGCTCTGCTCCCCGCTCTGGCTCTGGTGAATTCTCTCACCGTCCCGTGCTTCTGACTGTACCCAGTGCTTATATAAATAAATAGATAAATCTTTAAAAAGAAAAAAAAGAAAGAAAGAAAAGAAATGCTCGACTCCATGACGAGCATATAATGTGAGTGTTTATCATTCTGGGATAAAAAGAATTAAGAACTGATGGGAGCCTGTTCAAATTCAGCCCACACTTGGAAGTTAATGTGGAGAGGCTCACAGAAGACCAGGTCCTGGTGAAATGACTGATAGCTACAATTGGAAGGGTTTGCAAAGGGAACCCCTGAAAAATCCCACAAGTTCTCAGGCAATAAAGTCATCTTTATTTTTTTTTTTATTTTGCCTACAGTTTTTACTTTTTTTAATTAATATTTTATTTTATATAATTCTTACATCATTTTTCACTTTTGTACAATGTATGCATTATCATTTTGGTTATATTCCTCATACAATTGCACCCCCCCCCCTTATTTTGACCCTAGTTCTTCCTCTCCCCTTCCCTCTCCACCCCTGTAAGTATCTCTCTGGTTTATAGTTGCTTGTTGATTTTGATTTTCACTTTGTATTAATAAGACTTTTTCCTGGTCCCTTATTTAGGTTTTCTAAATCACTGCTATGAGTGAGAAATCCGGTATTTTTCTTTTTCTTTCTGACTTATTTCGCTGAGCATGATCCCTTCTAGCTCCATCCATGTTGCTACAAACTGCATGTGTTTATCTTTTTTGATTGCGGAGTAATATTCCATTGTGTGTATGTGCCACATCTTCTTGATCCAGTCATCTATTTTTGGGCATTTGGGTTGTTTCCATAGCTTAGCTATTGTAAATAGTGCTGCTATAAACATAGGGGTGCAGGTGCCCTTTGGAATTAATGTTTCTGTGTCATTTGGGTAAATACCTAGGAGTGGAATTGCTGGATCTTATGGAAGCTCTATCTTTAGTAGGTCCAGAAATCTCCACAGAGCTCTCCATAGTGGTTGGACCAGTTTGCACTCCCACCAACAGTGCACAAGAGTTCCTTTTTCTCCACATCCTCGCCAACATTTATTGTTGCTAGTTTTTTTTTAATATGTGCCATTCTCACTGGTGTAAGATGGTATCTCATTGTAGTTTTGATTTGCATTTCCCTGATTACAAGTGATATTGAACATTTTTTCATATGTCTGTTGGCCATTTGCATTTCTTCTTTGGAGAAGTTTCTTTTTAGTTCTGCCCATTTTTTGACTGGATTATTTTCTTTTTTTTGTTGAGTCTCATCAGCTCTTTGTAGATTTTTGTGATCAGTCCTTTATCATTAGTGCTGTGTGCAAAAATGTTCTCCCAGTTGGTGGGGTTTCTCTTTGTTTTTGTTATTATCACTTTTGCTGTACAGAAGCTCTTTAATTTGATGTAGTCCCAGCTGTTTATCTTTGCCTTCACTATCATTGCTTTGCGCGATGTCTGTAAAGATGTCTTTGAGGTGCATGTCATGTAGTGTTTCGCCTATATTTTCTTCTCTGTGTTTTATGGTTTCAGGTCTTATATCTAGTTCTTTAATCCATTTTGAGTTGATTTTTGTGTATGGTGTGAGGTAGTGGTCAAGCTTCATTCTTTTGCATGTAGCTACCCAGTTTTCCCAGCACCATTTATTGAACAAACATAAAGTCATCTTTAAATACTGCCAAGATTTAGTAGGTGCTGCTGCCTTACACAGTACTAGTGCACTTTCTGCACCTTCTTTGATTTTCTCCCTCTCCGTGCAACATCTTTGGAAGAACCAGAAACCACTTTGCAAGCTGAGAGAAAAGCAGAAAATGAAAGAAGATACTGGCTGTGCCACTTACCAGGTGTCAATAACGACCTGATATCATTCTTATTGAAAAGGTAGAAAAGATTTCATTCATTATCAAGTTTAGAACTGGATGTTCTAACCAAATCATGACTGTCTTGTGAGGTAGAACAAGCGTAGAATTTTTCATCACATAAGAGGACTACAGAGTCATGAGAGCCCCAGAATTTTCATCCAGTAGCCGAACATAATTTGAATGATATGTGGGAAAGAAAAATGAAGTGTACTTTGATCATATTCACCAGGTTGTGCCAGTCCAACATACAAATGTTGCTATTTAATTTATCTGTCTCTCAGTTTCCTCATGCATACATAGGTGTAGAGAGCTGTTTTCAAATTAAATATTTTATAATAACAGAAACCTGTTTCTTCTGGAAAAATGGGAAAGGAGGAAGAGATATAAGCTCATATTTTATGAAAATAATTTAACCCTAATAGCAAAACCTGATCAAGATAGACTGTGTACACTCACAGACACAACTAAATACTACACATCAAATCTTTTAGTGACATAGAGGTAAACATCCCAAGTTAGTAAATTTAATGTAGAAGTGTAAAAAGGATAATAAGCCATGACAAATTAAATTTTTGTTCTATAAATATAAAGATAGATCAGTAAAATAGACCTGTTAATGTGCTATCATATTATCATCTTAGATACTAAAAAAAAACATTTTATCTGTTAACAAAAAAGATGTCTGATTTCACAAGTAAATATTCTGAAATCCAAGTCGAAGCATTTCTCTTTAGAATAATAAATAATAGCTATCTAATACTACAGAGAACATCATGCCTATTGCTAAAATTCAAAGAACTACTAGAAAGTTCAGGAAAAGATATGATATTCCATTATCAATTGAATGTTCTGCATTGCCCTGGAAGTTTTAGGTAATAAATAAAGTTAGATATAAGAAAAGCATCACTATCTCAGCTATATATTCTTTGATATCAGGAACCTCCCTATTCCTGTATTATTAAGTTGTCATTTAATTTCCTTTTACTTTAATGTATTTGAAATTTAGCAGTGGTTAGTGATATATATTTTCTCCAGATATCCAGACAATTAGAACAAGAATATTAATTAAACAATTATTCCCCCAATGCATTAATTCAAAGACCACCTTATTTTTTGTAAAATTTTACATACATATTCTTGAATCATTTTCTGAACTGTGTATTCTTCTTCAAATAATCTGTGCATTTTCCAGCTAACATCACCCTGTGTTAGTCATTATAGCTTTGCAGTGTATTTTGAAATTTGGAGAAAATCTGCCCACCTATGTGGACACTCTTTGTACTTTACCCAAGAACCATTTTGAAGTTTTGTACTTTGTAATTGTTGTAAAGGAGTATCTGTTTTATATATTGTTGTTAAAGTCTGCTCAGAGAATGTAGACAATCCTGTTTAGGTCTGGAGATTTATTGAAAATATGTAAAGGTTCCACAAACACTTAAAATATTTTTTGTAGGATATAAATATAGTTAGCATCAGTACCATTCCGATTTCCCATATCCTTATTTATTTTTAAATCTCTTGATTGTTCATATGATTTTTAATAGTGTCTGTTTTGCATGTGTAATGATTTTTTTCCACATGTACAACTCAGGAATGTAAGAAATTTAACTTTATTCTTCCATAACTGAAATTAATTTGGCTCTCAAGTTCCCTTTTATCCCTGATGCTGAAAACTTGCCAATTCAGGGGATGTGTGCTGAAATACATACTCAGAAAGATGATTTCTCTCTCCTCCATCCATGTTTCTGCTTCTCTTCTTTCTGGGATATCTGAGCTCTAGGATCTGAGCTCTAGCATGTTATGCCAGATCCAATGGCAGGGCATCTCAGGTGTTCTGTTTTCAGTGTCTACTTGAGTTAGGTTTGTTCTTTTTAACACTAGTTCTTCTGCTAACGTCAGTCTCTGGTTTATAGTTATGTGTCTCTTGACATGTAACTTGCAAAACCTCTTTAAACCTGCTGACCTAAACAATTTCTCTCAAACTCCTTGGTGAACTCGAAAACTTTGGAGATTTTTGGATTCTTTCTCTGTGACCTAACATTCTACATGACAAAACGTGGTATGTGATTTAAACCACTATTATTCAAAACAAAACAAAACATAAAGCTATAGTTCTACTGACTTCCTGTTTATATGTCCTCCAACAAATATTCTCTTCCCTAAATATAGTTAAATGTTTTAGTTTCTGCTAACTTGATACCCGTTCTAGTAGATTTGCTCTACATAATACCTTCTAACATAATTTTATCTTATAAATGCAACCAAATCAACAACCAAGAAGGGGAAATGAGTTTTACAAAGCATACATAAATAAAAACCTTGGTTTAATACCAATTTAATCTGTGACATTGTCAAATTATTACATACACACAATTTTAATCGTATTTCTTTTACACAGAATTCCTTTTGACAAAATAAGATTAATTTCCTTGCCCCATTTATTGTTTTTAGATCTAGAAATGTGTATTTGCTGTATTCTTTGAGTTACTGCTATTAATTTCATTTTATAATTAAATTTATTTACCTGACTGTCTTTGTCCCTTTTACTTTTAAATCTACATATGTCATTTGGGAAAGGAAGGTGTTTCCCTTAAGTATCAATTTGATTTCTAAATAGGATGTGTAACTGATTTATTTACAGTGTCATATTCTATTTTCTTAAGCTTCCTATTTGCCAATTTGCATTTTTAGGAAATGTTTTCTTTAATGTTTTCCTTGCTTCTGTCTATTGGTAAATGGATTATGCTTGATGTGCCTCTTTTGTTTGGTGATTTAGAAGATATCATCTGTGATTAATTTGGAGAGTATCTTTGTAGTTTTTAATGTACTTCCATGAGTATATCAACATATAATCCTCAA